>NC_081414.1:23170814-24397574 GCF_030272615.1 Cryptomeria japonica
TGGGAAAGATGGCATCCTCAAAATTCAAGAGAAAATATTTTTGATCAGAACATCTGTTAGATTTGGTTCATACAGACCTTTATGGACCAATAAGGCCTAAAAGTATTCAAGGTGATAGATATTTCATGATCTTCATTTATGATTTCTCAAGAATGATGTGGGTCACATTCTTGAAAGATAAAATAGAGGCATTTGGTAAGTTCAAGGCATTCAGGGCCTTAGCTAAAAAGGAGAGTGGTAAGAAGATAAAGTGTCTGAGGACTGATCAAGGCAGAGAATTCACTTCTAAGGAATTCACTAGATATTATGAAGAAAAGGGTATCGAACGGAAACTTTCTGCACCGAGGACACCACAACAAAATGGTATTGTAGAGAGAAACAATCGGTCAGTTGTTGAAGCTGCTAGGACAATGTTGATACAAGGACGTGTAGTGAAGACTTTCTAGAGAGAAGCTGCTAGCACAACTGTCTACACTATGAACAAGATTTTGGTAAAAAGAGGTAAGGACAATACTCCTTATGAATAGTGGTATGGTAGATCACCTAACGTTAATTATTTCAATATATTTGGCAGCAAATGTTTTATTAAGAGAGGTGACTATGTTAGCAAGTTTGAGGCTAAAAGTGATGAAGATATATTTCTTGGTTATTCCACCAAGAGTAAGGCCTACAAATGTTATAACAATTGGACATAGAGAATCATTGAAAGTGATGATGTTCGAGTGGATGAGTATCCTGAAGTCTCAGGGGAAACCAGTATGGAGAAAAAGGATGAAGATCCTTGCATTTTATTTTTGGAACCAGAACCTGTGAAACTTGAAACCGGTAAAGAAAATGTTGTTGTACCAGTTCAACCAGAACAAGTAGATTCAGAAGAAGATGATGATAATAATGAAGAAGAAGAACCTAAAGATAATGATCATGTTATTCTAAGGTATGTGAGACTCAATCACAATCCTGAATAGATTATTGGAGATAAGGGTGTTGGAGCATTAACCAGAAGAAGAATTAGAGAGAATTCTTGCATGATCTCCACTATTGAGCCTAGAACTACTAAGGAAGCATTTGGAGATGATCATTGGGTTAAAGCTATGGAGTAGGAGTTTAAACAAATTGAGAATTATAACACATGGACCCTAGTACCTCGATGGGTAAATAAAAATGTGATAGGTACTAAGTGGGTTTTTAGGAACAAGTTGAATGAAGATGGTGTTGTAGTTCACAATAAAGCTAGATTTGTTTGCAAAGGTTATCCACAAGAAGAAGGAGAATATTATGGTGAGACTTTTGCACCAGTGGCTAGACTGGAAGGTGTCAGAACTTTACTTGCATTTTCAACACACAAGGGATTCAAAGTATATCAGATGGATGTAAAGTCATCATTTTTTAATGGAACACTGGAAGAAGAAGTATACATTGAGCAGCCAGATGGCTATGCTCTGACTAGTGAGAAAGACATGGTATGTAAGTTGCATAAAGTATTATATGGATTAAAGCAAGCACCGAGAGCATGGTATGAAAGGCTTCATTCACACCTAATGAAGATAGGTTTTGAGAGAACCAGTGAAGATAGCAACATATATCTCAAATCTGAAGGAGATAAAATAGTTAGTGAAGTGTTTGTAGATGATATCATATTTGGAGGGAATGATGACATGAGCAATAAATTTACAAATGAAATGAAAAGTGAGTTTGAAATGTCTCTAGTGGGAGAGATAAAAAAATTCATAGGTTTACAAATACAGCAAATGAAGAGTGGTATTTTCATTACACGGTATAAGTATGTGAAGGAGGTATTAAAGACATTTGGTATGAGTGACTATAAACCAGTTGTAAGTTGTCTAAGAAAGATGAGGCCACATCTATTGATGAGAAGGAGTACAGGTCAATGATTGGAAAATTGCACTATGTTGTTCACAATAGACCGGATATAGCTCATGCAATTGGTCTAGTTGCTAGATTTCAAAAGAATCTGAAGGAAACACATTTGATAGCAACCAAGAGGATATTCAGATATTTGAAAGGTACTGTTGACTATGGAATATGGTATCCATATGAAGGAGACTTTGACTTGAAGGTGTAAACAAATGCAGACTAGGCAGGTAATGTTGATGATAGGAAAAGCACAATCAGTGGAGCATTCTTTCTTAGAGGAAGACTTGTTTCATGGAGTAGAAAGAAACAAAGTTCTATTTCATAGTCTACTGTTGAAGCTAAGTATGTTGCAGCTTATATGAATTGTACCCAAGCTATCTGGATGAGACACATTTTAGAAGGTTTCAAGATGAAATTTACAGAACCTGTAAAGATCTTATGTGACAATACCAGTGCCACAAATATTTCAAAGAACCCTATCTTACACGCATGAACCAAGCATATTGAATTAAAGTATCATTTCTTGAGGGAAAAAGTGTAGAGTAAAGATGTGATCATGGAGCATGTTTCTACCAAGGAGCAACTTGCAGATATCTTTACTAAATCTCTGCCTAAGACTACTTTTGAGTATCTTAGAAGTCAGCTAGGGGTTGTACCCCTTCATCAGGTGAATTGAGCATAATGTAGAGTACATCAGTCTGGGAGCTACTTGCAGAATTTTATAGCAGGATTGATGTTGGAGTGGATTTATTCCATAGGGGGAGCATCAAGTTGTAGGTTGTTGATGCTGAATAGTGAAGTTTTACATTGCATGTTTTACTTTCAATTTGGCATTGTTTTCAAAGGGGGAGAAGAACCAGTGAAAAGTTGAAGACAAAGAGAGTACATGGTAAAATGTAAACTAGGATTCCTATTCACAATCACAGCAATCAATGGTATTGATATGTGTATTGCCATCAATGCCAATGGGAGAGATTGTTGGCATTTGCATGAAGATTGCATTAATGAAATGTTATGTTGTCATTGATGTCAATTAACCAATAATGATATTTTTGTAATGTTGTTTTGTAACCAGTAGGAAGAGCTAGTGAAAAGAAACTGTAACCGGTAGGTAAGTTTGTGGAGTGAATCGATATTGCTAAGTATTGGAGAGTTGAACCGGTAAACCCTGCCTGTTGATTTGATAAACCCTAACCGATTAAGTCTGGTGAATTGGTTATATTGGTTTATGATCTGATGGTGAGCGGTAATGATTATGACACGTATGCATATTGCATGAAGAGAGTTTCAAAGTGTTTTTGGCATGTTGAGGTAATGGTTTTTGTTTTGGGAATGAACAAGTATATTGCATGTAATGCAAAGCGCCTGATGAGTTACTAAGTTCAATGAAGCAGTGATCAAGGAGATGTCGAGGCTTTCTTGAATGATGTGTAGAGATTGTTATGTAATCCAACAGTCATACTTGAATCGACTTGTTTGTAATCTCTATGTGAATTAGGTTTTTGTTATGTTACCGACCTAGTTGATTTGTTTATAAAATCAATGAGTTGTTTAGTTTCAGAGTTGGCAAACGATTTAGTTGAGTGTGTGGTTTCCAAACTAGATGATGTATCTACAATTTGAGTAAAGGCTGATAGGAGCATGAAAAGGATTTCAACAAACAAGTGAAGTGATATTCAAATAGATCAGCAAACTCTTGTTGTTTTTTAACAATTACAGCAGTTAAATCCCCTAACAGGGTAAGCTCTAACAAGTTTGGTGTTATTCAAATCCTCTAACAAGGTGATCCATTAGCTTGGATTCTAAATCCTTATCAAAGGTTACTCCTCACAGGGTATTGCTTCTAACAAGGCATTATAATCAATCCCTTAACCGGGTGGTCCCTAACAGGATCTATTCTTAACAGGACTTTTTGTAAAAGCTTTAACAGGCTTGGCTCCTAACAGGGGGAACTTTAGGAGAGTTCAAATATTTATCTTGTGAGTCTCATCTCACCATGGTTTTTCCCATTTGGGTTTCCATGTCAAAAATATTGTGTCAAGTGGTGAATGTTTTAGTGGTTATGTTTTCTATGGTTGATTTTCTTAACTACTTAATCCACTTTGATAAGTCATGATAACTGGGAGCAACATGAAATGAAGTTTTACTTATGTCAGTAAAAGTATTTGGATGTTTGAGAGTTTCAAGTTGTTTACTATTAATCTATTGTAACAGTCAACCGGTTTAGCTTCACAATTTTATCTTGGCAGTGATATTGCATTGATAGTCCTAAGTTTATTTTGAGAGATTGATTTTGAGATTGGTGAAGTTTATCATTTTTTCTATCTACTGATTCACACCCCCCACCCCCCCCCCCCCCTCTCAGTAGTTGACCGGATCCTTGTTCTTTCTTCATACCATCATATAGTACATAAAAAAATTTCTACAAAGGATAAAAATTGATTCTTTCAAATTTAAGTTTTTAACATCAATATCCAGATTATGCAATTGGTTTCATAATGATATGTTGAATATTTTTTATTTTATTAAGTTTTGAAGTCCAACTAATTATAATTTAGACAAATGTGTATGTTTGAACTCAAAACTTGTTTTGTATGTATCGAAACTCAAGATTTTTTTTGGTTGGAAAGAGTACATCAATACCTAGAGCATAAATATTTTTCTTAATTTTTTTGAATTAATTTACTATTTATTTATATGCATTGAGAAAAGAAGTTGTGTTTGGGGAAAGACCTATATTTAGTAAAATTAAAAAAACAAATTCACAATAAACTCAAAATGTAATAAAATTATAGTCATTGGAAAGATTGCTTCAAGGACTACCATCCTACATTTTGGGTTGTCAAGATTGCTCAATTTGAACCTTCAACCAAAGCTTTGAAGGCATAAAAATTGTCTAAAATTGAAAGGATTGGGGGAGACATGCATAGAAAGAATGTTCGAGCAAACACCTCTTTAATCTAAGAGGGTTCATTCGAACCATAAGGCCTTCAATCAAACCCCTATTTGATCAACCATGTCTAATACAAAAAAATTTGTAACAAACGTGTTTGTTAGGAACTGGAGGCAACTAAGAGGAGGGAATGAATCAGTTGTCTATTAATTTCAACCCAAATATACTTTAACCAAACTTTATACTTAATACCGGTAAACCAAACTTAATGTCGGTAAATAGACTAATAGATAATAACAGTACCGGTGAAACTTAATGCATGAAACAAAAAGAGAAACAATATCCAAAACACATAACACAAAGATTTGTACATGGAAACCCTGTAAGGGGAAAAACCACGATGGGAAACTTTACCCAAAATCAAATGATACTACTGCAGATAGTATGTGTATACAAATGGGGTTTGCACATGTAGATAGGCCAGCTGCCTAGAGCTCACTGCTCAATCACAAAATGAGAGTCACATTGACTACAATTGGATAATTAAATCCAATGATAATGTACTTCTCAAAGTAGCATCTCCAATGCTGGATTTAGTACCAGTTAAGCTTTGACTATCTTCTTCAAACCTTCCTTGAATCTTCAAATGATGTTTACGTGAGTAGTTCTTCTTATAATCGCATATACGGAGTATCACAACCTTATATTACCTTTTCTCTTCTCCTATTACAATCTCACAATTGAGATCTTACATATATACCAGAACCTAAGACCAAATGTGTAGGTCGGCTTACTAAGAATAATATAATAAAATCTATTACAAGTAAGTCAAGATGTGATGCATCATGTCGGCTCAACAACAATATTAATTGATTAAACCATCTCCATAATGTGTCGTGTTGATCTGAAATAGATAACGATTGTCGATCCATAACCTAGACCCATTTGCCGGTAACAACAAATATGTTAAACCAATTAGACCAATAACCAAATCATCAAAGCCAAGTGTTCAAACCATGTCTTCGACATAACCAAGCGATCTCCAAATGATAACAAGTTATCCTTAGTGTCAGTGATCAATATAACCCGTCGGTGAACAATATATCGATGACTGTGCATAAGTCACTCAACATGTCGGTGAACATAACCAAAGATCTCCAGAAGGATAAGTGTTGACATCAATGACAAAACCAATGCAACATATCCTTATATCAACTATCTCCCCCTGTGTCATTGATGGCAACACAAGATGGAAAAACCATCTAAGTGCCAAAGCAAAAATGTCAAAAACCAAAAACCAATCAAAATACAAATCATCTCTACATTTGTATAATCACTCCCCTAATGAATAATCTCTCCCCAAAGGATAATGTGTTTTTCCATAGATATCTCTCCCCCTTTGACATCAAATACCAGATACAACCAGTTCATAGAACCAATTACAAATACCAACTTATCCAACTACTTCCCCTAAGAAGTATCTCTCCTCCATCAAAGCCGGAAAAAGGTTTCTCTGTAAATTCCGTTGGTTTGATGCCAAGCATCAACTGTCTAAGTCTCTACCGGTGATGGTGTGACCCCAAGATGTTCTCTGAGATATTCAAAAGTTTCCTTAGGCAAAGGCTTAGTAAAGATGTCTGTAATCTGCTCTTTAGTATTCAGACAAACCAATCTTACTTCTTTTTCTTCTACATTCTCTTTCATAAAATTGTATTTGATAGAAACATGTTTAGTTTTAGAGTGAAATACCAGATTCTTAGATATATCAATTGCTGCTGAATTATCACAATAGATGATTATAGGTTCTTTGAATTTTACCTTTATGTCCTTCAACATTTGTTTAATCCATAATACCTAAGTACAATTGGTTGTTGCTACAACATATTCTGATTTTGTTGTTGATAATGATGTACAACTTTGTTTCTTACTCAACCATGAAATCAATCTGCTACCAAGAAAGAATGCCCCACTGGTGGTGCTCTTTTTGTCATCTACATCTCCCGCCCAATTAGCATCAGTGTATGCACATAAATAAATAAAATTCATCTTTAGGATACCATAAATCAAGATTTGTTGTGCCTTGTAAATACTGGAAAATCTTTTTTACTGCTGATTCATGATTTTCTATAGGATTATTCTGAAATCTTGAAACAATACTCATTGCATTCATTATATCAAGTCTTGTTTGTCTCAAATACAGTAAACCTCCATTCATAGATTTGTATCTTGTCGGATTAACAGGTGTTGATTCATCCTTCAATGATAGTTTATCAGTTGTAGTCATAGGAGTACTTACTAGTTTACAGTTTTCCATACCAAATTTCTTTAGTAGTTCTTTCAAGTACTTAGATTGACATATGAATATACCTTTATCAGTCTATGAAATCTACAATCCTAAAAATTATTTTATCTCCCCAATCATAGACATTTCAAATTCTTCCTACATCTTGTTAGAAAAATCTTTACATAATCCATCTTCTCCTCCAAAAATGATGTCATCAACAAAAACTTCAATAACCAAACTGTCTTCATTAGTCACTTTGAAGTATAAGTTGATGTCAGCATTACCTTGTGTAACCAAGTTTCATAAGATATTTGTCCAATCTAGCATACCAAGCTCTAGGAGCTTTCTTCAATCCATATAAATCTTTCCTTAACCTGCAAACCATATCTTTATCATTTGTTAATGAAAATCCATCAGGTTGTTCCATGTAAACTTCCTCTTCAAGATCACCATTCAGAAATGCACATTTAACATCCATTTGATATACTTTATAGTTTTTGTGTGTTCCAAATGCAAGAAATAATTTGACTGCCTCAATCCTAGCTATTGGTGCAAAGGTTTCATTGTAATCAATTCCTTATTTCTGTGAATATCCCTTACACACTAGTCTTGCTTTGTTTCTGATTACCTTACCATCTTCATTAAGTTTATTTCTGAATACCCATTTAGTTCCAATTACATTTTTATTTTTAGGTCGGGGAACCAATGTCCATGTGTTGTTCTTTTCAATTTGTTCCAATTCATCTTCCATAGCCTTAATCCAATGTTCATCTTCACATGCCTCAATGAAAGATGCTAGTTCAATTTGAGAAATTAAACATACCTCTTCATTTGTCAATCTTTCTCTTGTCATAACTCCTTGATACTTATTCCCAATTATCTGACTTTCAAAGTGATTCAATATTACATACCTGGGTGTGTTCACTTGTTGTTGTTCTTCAGTCACTGTGGAATTCTCTGATGATGTCGGTGTGACTGAATCAACATTTTGTACCGGTGCATTTAGTGTAGGTTCATTTGTGATTATCTCAACTGTCGGTTTAGAATCCATAGACCTTGAATTTCTTCTAAAATGTTCATCAATCTTCACATTTGCACTCTCAATGATTTTCTGCAATCTGTTATTAAAACATCTATATGCTTTGCTTTTAGATGAATACCCAAGAAATATTCCTTCATCACTTCTAGGATCAAATTTACCGATATACTCATCTCTCCTAATGTAACATTTGCTTCCAAATATTTTGAAGTACTTAAGAGTAGGAATATTACCAAACCATAGTTCATAGGGTGTCTTACCGGTTTCACCTTTGATGTGAACTCTGTTGAAAGTGCAAACCATTGTATTCATTGCTTCTCTCCAATACACATGAGGTAGATTTGCTTCTAATATCATGCTTCTAGCTGCATCCAGAATAGTTCTATTCTTCCTTTCAACAACTCCATTTTGCTAAGGTGTCTGAGGTGTTGATAGTTGTCTTCTAATTCCATTCACTTCACAAAATGTGTTGAACTCCTTAGATGTAAATTCACCTCCTTGATCTAATCTCAAACATTTGATTTTTTTGTCGGTTTCATTCTCTACAAGTGCCTTGAATAATTTGAATTTCCCAAAAGCTTATGATTTCTCCCTGAGAAAACTAACCCAACACATTCTAGAATAATCATCAATGATTAGCATAAAGTATATATCTCCCTGTAGAGTTCTTATTCTTGTCTGACCACATAAGTCAGTATGAATTAAATCAAGAACATCATTGGTTTTCTCAGAAATACTCTTAAAGGTTGTTCTAACTTGCTTTCCCATTTGACATTCCTTACATACTGGATTATGAGGTTTTACAATCTTAGGTAAGTCCCTTACTGCCTTAGATGAACTAATCTTCACAATGCAATCAAAATTTAAATGACAAAGTCTTTTGTGCCATAACCAACTTATATCAATGTGTGCAATTAAGCATGTCTTTTCAATGTTATTCAAATGAAAGATATTACCTCTAGTCTGATTACCGGTTGCAATTTCCAAACCAGTTTTATTCATGATTTTGCATTTACCGTTCTTGAATTGTAACTGAAATCCTTTTTCAACTAATTGATCAACACTCAAAAGATTGTGATTCAAACCTTCAACATAATAAACATTATCAGTATTGTGCTTACCATCAAAAGATATAGTGCCTTTTCCTCTTATCAAACAAGCTTTGTCATCTCCAAATCTTACTAGACCTCCATTGTATTCCTGAAAAGATAAGAATTTACTTTTATCACCAGTCATATGATTTGAACATCCAGAATCTATAATCCATTCATCAATTTCTTTAACTTTAGCTACCAGGGCCTGCTCTACCGGTGGAACAGTAGGTGTCGGTTGATCTTTTGTTATTGCAACAAAAGCCCATCCATTGTCTCCTAGTTCTTCATCAGCATAGTAACAAGATTTGTCTCTATTTTTCTTCAATCGGTATCTCTGATATTCAGGGTTAGGCTTATATGTTCTTTTAGCTTCTTCTCTTAATCTTGCATGTCTATCCAGACATCTAGATGCCATATGACCAATTTTATTACAGTTAAAACATTTAAAAGGTGTTTTACCTTCATACTTACTTCCAATAGGACCTTTAGGCATTTTCCTTGCAAATAGTGCTTCAAGCTCTTCAAGTCCTCTTGCGTGTTTTCCAATCAGATTTATCAGCTGATGATGAAGATGTTGCAGATGATGATGATGTGAAAGCTAAATCTATCTTAGTTGTAGCAACAGGACCAAGCTCCTCGAGCTCAAATGCTGAAAGTTTTCCAACCAAGGTATCTCTGGACACTGATGTATTAGGCATGGTTCTCAACTCATTAATAGCAGTTACTTTCATTTTGTATGTTGGTGGCAATGCTCTTAAAACTTTAGAAATAATTTCATCTTCACTCAAGGAACCTCCACAACATTGTATTCCCAAAACAATTTCATTAACTCTTTCCATAAAAGCAAAAATTCTTTCATTTTCCTCCATTTTTAAATTTTCATACCTGACCCGGAAGCATTCCAGTTTTGCAATTTTGACAGTGGAATCACCTTCATTCAATGTCTCCAATTTATCCCAAATAGATTTAGTAGTAGATCAATCTGATAATCCCATGATTTGTTGATCTGACAAGGCGCTCAAAAGTGCTTCTCTTGTTTTGCAATCATTCTCTTGATCCTTACCCAATGTAAATGGATTAGGTTGTCCCAGTGTAGGACCAACATAACCATTTTGTGTAACATCCCATATGTCTCTTCCAATGCAATTCAGATGAGTCTCCATTCTGATCTTCCATATACCATAGTTAGTTCCATCAAGTTTCAGATTGTCCTTCCTGAAATAATTAGTTGCCATAGAATCTCCTCAAGTTGTTAAACTTCTGCAAAAAGGAGGACTAGGCTCTGATACCAATTGTTAGGACCCGAAGGCAACTGAGAGGGGGGGGTGAATCAGTTGTCTATTAATTTCAACCCAAATATACTTTAACCAAACTTGATACTTAATACCGGTAAACCAAACTTAATGTCAATAAACAGACTAGCAGACAATAACAGTACCTGTGAAACTCAATGCATGAAACAGAAAGAGAAACAATATCTACAACACATAACATAGAGATTTGTACGTGGAAACATTGTAAGGGGAAGAACCATGGTGGGAAACCTTACCCACAATCAAATGATACTATGACACTAAAAATGTGGTATATAAGAGGCATACACATATAATGAGACAATAAAACCTAATTGAAAAGCTTAATTTCAAAATTAGATTAGAAATGCAAACCACAAGCCTTCTTTGAAATGTCCCATTTTCCTCTATTCTTGAGGACCTTGAAGGTGTTGGATTGATGGGCTCTTAGCGGAGCAATGACCTCCAAAATGACAACTCAAGAGTTGAGTAGCTATTTGATCATGATTGACTATGGAGATGATATGAAATGCATGATTTAAGAAAGTAGATTAACATGCTATGATTAATCTAAAAGCTAATTACTAGATAATTGAAATGCAAATTGCCTATAGTAATGATGCCTAAATTGATATGAGATGGGATCCTTATTGCTCCAAAATGGGGGATATTTATAGGAATTCCAAGGCCAAAGCTGAGGTGGAAGGAATCGACGGTCCAAATCTGATCTGAAGATATCAAGGGTCAAGATTGAGGAAGTTGGAGAAGAGGTTGGAGGAAGGGACACTTGTCATCTTTGTGGTGACAAGTGTTAAGGAGCCTTTCTCATGAGATGGCAAGTGTCCAAGGGAGGAGACATGTGGCAAAAGTGTCATGTGTCTCAAGGAGAGAATATCCACACCATGGGAGGTTAGGATAAGGAGGTTAGAATGTGCAAGATAGGATAGGGTTAGTTAAACCCAAGATTATATTGAATGGGTTAAGTTAGGGGATGGTTAGGTTAGGTGGTTAAAAGTTAGGAGCCATGTGCTCATTTGAATTTAGAAATTCAAATAATTGGAAAATGGTAATTAATCTCAACAAACTTGAGTTTGTTAATCTTAATTAGGGATTAGAAGAATTGATTAATATGGGGAGACATTAATTAATTAATCCAAGGGGGATATGAGATGAACTATATAAATAAATCATTTAGATTTATTTATTAGTAGATGAATAGAGAAATTAATTAAATTGCTTGTGATTTCAATTAGTTGGGAAGGGGAATTAATCAAATAACTGTGTATTTAATTAACTATCTTCATACCATTTTTAGGTGTATACAGATACTACTACAGATAGTATGTGTATACAAATGGGGTCTACACATGCAGATAAGCCAGTTGCCTAGAGCTCACTGCTCAATCAAAAAATGAGAGTCACACTTACTACAATTGGATGATTAAATCCAATGATAATGTACTGCTCAAAATAGCATCTCCAATGATGGATTTAGTATCGGTTAAGCTCTGACTATTTTCTTCAAACCTTCCTTGAATCTTCAAATGATGTCTACGTGAATATCTCTTCTTATAATCGCATATACCAAGTATCACAACCTTATATTACCTTTTCTCTTCTCCTATTACAATCTCACAATTGAGATCTTACATATATACCAAAACCTAAGACCAAATGTGTAGGTCGGCTTACTAAGAATAATATAATAAAATCTATTACAAGTAAGTCAAGATACAATGCATCATGCCGGCTCAATAAAAATATTAATTGACTAAACCATCTCCATAACGTGTCGTGTTGATCTGGAATAGATAATGCTTTCCGATCCATAACCTAGACCCATTTGTCAGTAACAAAAAATATGTTAAACCGATTAGACCAATAACCAAATCATCAAAACCATGTCTTCGACATAACCAAGTGATCTCCAGATGATAACAAGTTATCCTTAATGCTGGTGATCAATATAACCTGTCGGTGAACAATATACCGGTGACTATGCATCAGTCACTGAACATGTCGGTGAACATAACCAAAGATTTCCAAAAGGATAAGTGTTGACATCAATGACAAAACAAATGCAACATATCCTTAATACCAATAGTGTTCACATAACCACATCTTATTGTAATGGCTAATGTTCGTATGAACCCATGGACAACCATTTTTTTTTCTTTTTAAATTAATGTTTGCATATAAATATAGATTTTATTTTATTTTTTTTAAACAAAATAGCATATTAATTCAGACACATGTCAACATCCAGTATCGAGCTCAGCTTTACCAATACACTTCATCAATTTTATCATATGTGGCGACTGCACATGCCACATATTCTTATTCATGTTTACCTTTTGTAGGGGAGGATATTTGTCCCCTCCAAGATGATGAATCTTAGAGGAAAAATCAATGCACCACTACCTCTTCAAACTGGCACTAAATGAGCCAGGGGATAAAAAGAAAGTAAACCAACTATGATATAAAAGATAAACAATAGAATTATAATGTAGAAACAATAAGTGTGCAAAATCTGAATTTATAGAATGATGCAATATCAAAAGCAGATTATACCTTCCAATCGAGGAGTTCTTGGGTTTTAGACTCCAGCGCGAGGCACAAACGGTAGCGCGGCGCATTGTCGTCTGTACAACCCATGAATAGAGAAAGTCCCAGAAACAGATCCACGTGTGGTTCCTTGTGCATGGAGTCTGTTCACCACCTACACACTGAGATGGGGAAAATTGTTGGGGATATATAGGGTCCTTCCTAAGTCAGACCCCCGCTTAGGTGTTTCCACCACCACAGACAACCAAAAAGATAAATTGCAAAGAGATAAAGGAACTTGGAAACTTGATAAATTATAAATAGATGGTAATATAAACTATGCTTCTATAGAGAATGGGATTTGTCACCTCCAAGATGATGAATCTCAGAGGACAAATCGATACACCGCTACCTCACTCAAACTAGCGCTAAGGTTGTTGGCATATGTGCAGAGTATGCTGACATGATGATATTGTATGTTGTCATTGATATCAATATGACGAAGAGTGAACCGGTATATTGAAGTAAGCACTTGCAAGAGAACCGGTATATGTGAAAAAGTGAAATGGTATGGCTATCCAAGTGAACCAATATGTTGAACTGTGAACCGGTATATGTGAAAAAGTGAAGCGGTATGTTTGTCCAAGTGAACCGGTATGTTGAAATGTGAACCAATATATGGAATGTTTTGTATCAAGGTTTCATATGGTATGACTACCGGTTGGTAGTCTTAGCTTCAGGGTTTCCAGTTGAAGTGTTCTATGCCTATGTGATTCAATCGATGATATTGTGTGATGTGTTAGCATTATAATGAAGAACAGATTGTGTTGCCACATTAGCCTTGTGCGCGTGAAGGATCTTGAATGAAGGAGATTGATCCTATGTACCTCGGGAATGTGCGAAGTCTCTGTAAACGGTGGAGAATGCATGATGGGTTATCAACCTCCAAGAAGCGGTGAAGAACGAACGATGGAG
The DNA here is from genome assembly GCF_030272615.1 of Cryptomeria japonica. NCBI lineage: Eukaryota > Viridiplantae > Streptophyta > Pinopsida > Cupressales > Cupressaceae > Cryptomeria > Cryptomeria japonica. The sequence continues at coordinate 23,184,811 of NC_081414.1, forward strand.
AACATCTTGAGATCTATTCAAGACTGTTGTAATCAATGCAATATGATCAACGGTTAGGATTGAATCGACTGAATTGCTTAACCTAAATGTTTAGGGTTTAGGGTTTATGCTACCAACCTATCTGTTTCCTATAAGGTCGATGTTGTTTTTCATGTTGAGGTTGTTGGCAAATGTTGTGTGTGTATCTAAGTGCAAAGATACGTGATTCTTGCTAGACCAGATAAGAGAATAGATACATGCAGAGTGTGAGTGCAGAAGGAAGGAACTAAAGCGGATCTACATTGGCATTGAGTGCTATTACCAGATCATTGTAATACCTGTTGACCTCTAACCACTTCAACAATTGGAAAATCCCTTAACAAGGTAGCTTTAACCTGTTTGCTATAAATCCTTTAACAGGGTGACTCAAAATCATTGAGTTCTTAAAATCCTCTAACAAGGTAACATTTAATAGGGTTTAACCCTTAACCGGGTATTTTAGCCATCCCTTAACTGGGTGATCCCTAGCAGGTTCGGTTCCTAACAAAACCTATTGTAAAGTCTTTAACCAGACTAGGCTCCTAACAAAGAGGACTTCAAAAGGGTTCAAAGAATAGCTTGTGGGTATTCATCCGCACCGTGGTTTTTCCCAGTTGGGTTTCCACGTGAAAAATATGTGTGTTATGTGTGATGCTTTTCATATGATGCTTTGTTATTCTCTGTTAAGCGGTAAATCATGTTGAACCTGTAAGTCTTTACATTTCTGTTAAAGTATTACTAGTGTATGCATATGGGTGAAGTGGAAATAAGATGTTAGATTGTATGGAAAGCTGAGTTACCAGTTTGTGTCTTTCATTGTGCTTAACCGGTAGTAATCTGGTTTAGACCTATGTTTTTGCTTGCCAGTAAAGTGCAGTGTTTTCGGTCAAACCGGTTCAAGGAAAAGTTTTTTTCTTGTACTGATTCGCCCCCCCTTCTCTCAGTATCGGTTTGGTACTAACTGTTCATCATTAATTCATCAATTGGTATCAGAGCATCCTCCAGGTCCTTTGTGTTGTAATCTTAACTGCTTGAGGTAAAGATCCTACTCTAATGATGAAGAGGGAAGGTCCAAAGTTCAACAGAGACAACTTTAAAATATGGAAGGACAGAATGAAGATATACATCAGAAGCATGGGTGCTCAACATTGGCGCTATGTTGAGAATGCTTATGTTATCCCTACCCGTACTCTCACCAATGATCAAAAGAGAGATATTCAAGAGAATGGGCAAGTCATGAAGCCCTAATTAGCAGTTTATCTGATATTGAGTTTATTGATGTTCAGGACAAAGAGAATCCCAAAGAAGTATGGGATTCCCTTGAGAATATCTATGGCAGTGATGAGCATGTGAAACAAGCTAAGGAAGAAAGCCTTAGGGGAAAGTTTGAAAACATGTGGATGGTTGAAGGAGAGACCATTCAACAATATGGAGTAAGAATAAAAATTGTTGTTGGAGATATCAAGAGTGCAGGTGGTAAAATGGAAGATTCCACTGTTGTTAGCAAAGTTTTGAGATCCTAATTACTGGTCTATGCAATAAGGGTTGTTGTTATTCAGGAGTTGAGGTCTATAGACAAGACAAAGGTGTCCCTAGGCTCCATCATTGCTAAGTTGACAGCTTATGAGCTAAATAATTATGATGGCAGTATTCAGAAGACTAAATCAGCCTTCAAAGCATCTGTTGCACCATCTAGAAAAGGCAAACAAGCTAGTACCAGTGGTGAACCAAGACAAAATAGAGAAATGGATGATGAGGAGATCCTGATGGATTTTGAAGCTCTTCTTGCCAAGAGACTTCCCAAGGGAACCGGTAAATACAGAGGTAAGCTTCCTTTGAAATGTTTATCTTGTAACCGGATAGAACACATTGCTGTAAACTGCCCTAATGGTGACAACAAGTATAAACTGGAGAGGTTCAAGAATTTCAAAGGAGGAAACCAGAGAAACTATTTTGTAGTAGTTGATGAAGGTGTCACTGATGAGGAATCAAAAGATGAAGAAAATGAAGATATTGTGTTTGTAGCAGTCAAGGAAGATGTGTCAGACAAGAAGGCTCTTGTCTCCCGCTTTGATAATTCAAATGAGTGGATTATTGACAATGGATGTTCTCACCATATGACTAGTGACCGGAGTAAGTTTCTATCTCTAGAAGAGTATGATGGTGGTGTGGTTCATTTTGGTAATGATGCACCATGTATGGTAAAAGGAAAAGGGTCCATCTCTCTGAATGGAAGAAACAATGTTGACAATGTGTATTGGGTAGAAGGTCTCAGGCACAACCTTTTGAGTGTTGCTCAACTGATGATAATGGACTCACTCTAGAATTCAAAAATAGAGTGTGCAAAATCAAAGAAAAGAATGGCAAACTGATGGCTACCGGTATGTAGACCAAAGGTAACCTATTTCAGCTAAATGTTAATGTCAGTACATGTCTTATGGCTAAGTTTGAGGATAGTTGGATATGGAATAGGAGACTCTGCCATGTAAACTTTGACAATATTGTGAAGGCCAATAAGATCAAGGCAGTTAGAGGATTGCCTATGCTAAACTAACCAGAAAATCCTTTGTGCAGAGAGTGCCAACTGGGGAAAATGTCTTCCTCAACCTTCAAAGTTAAACCTTTCACTGAAAACAATTTACTTGATCTCGTGCATAATGATTTGTGTGGTCCTATGAAAACTAGGAGTGTGCAGGGAGATAGGTATTTTATGATTCTTACTGATAATTGCTCAAGGATGATGTGGGTCACATTCTTGAAGAACAAATCTGAAGCTTTTGGAAAGTTCAAAGCCTTCAGAGCACTTGTAGAAAAAGAAAGCGATAAGAGGATTAAGTGTTTAAGAACTGATCAAGGAGAAGAATTCACTTCTGGTGAATTCAACAAATACTATGAAGAGAATGGAATCAAGAGGAAATTTTCTGCCCCCCGGACTCCACAACAAAATGGCCTAGCTGAAAGAAACAACTGGACTATGGTTGAAGTAGCTAGAACTATGTTGATCCAAGGAAAGGTTGCTCACACCTTTTGGAGAGAAGCGGTGAGCACTGCAGTCTACACAATGAACTGGGTACTCATCAAAAAGGGTAACGACAAAAAACCTTATGAGTATTGGACCGGTAAGACACCAGTGGTAAGATACTTTAGAGTGTTTGGTAGTAGATGTTATATCAAGAGTGAACATCAGAGCAAGTTTGATGCTAAATGTGATGAGGAATATTCCTAAGATATTCCACAAAGAGCAAAGCTCTCAAATGTTTCAACAATAAGACTCAGAGAATTGTTGAAAGCATCAATGTTAGAGCTGATGAAACCTTTGAGAAATCTGAGGAAACTGACAATGAGAAAGTAGAAGATGAACCGGTAGTAACCTTCTGGGAACTGGTTGCAAAACAGCCAAGCACCAGTAACAGTGCTCCTACACTGGTGGATGCTGATGCTGATGAAGATGATGATGAAGAAGAAAAGCAAGAGGAAACAACTAAGATCATTCCTAGGTATGTAAAGCTGAATTATGATCCAAAGCAGATCATAGGAGACAAGGATGTAGGAATTATTACAAGAAGAAAGATCAGAGAAAACTCTTGCATGATCTCTGAATTTGAGCCTAAAACATTCAGAGAGGCACATAAAGATAAAGACTGGATCAAGGCAATGGAAGAGGAACTTGACCAGATAGAAAAGAATGGTACATGGTCTTTGGTACCTAGACTGGAGCATAAAAATGTCATTGGCACCAAATGGGTTTTCAGAAATAAGTTGAATGAAGATGGTTTAGTGGTTAGAAACAAAGCCAGATTGGTGTGTAAAGGATATACCCAAGAAGAAGGAGAAGACTATGGAGAAACCTTTGCTCCAGTAGCCAAATTGGAAGGAGTTCGTATGCTTCTTGCATATGCAACATTCAAGGGATTCAAAGTATATCAAATGGATGTAAAGTCTGTATTCCTGAATGGAATACTAGAAGAGGAGGTGTATATAGAGCAACCAGATGGGTTTTCTCTATCAGAAGATAGTGACATGGTGTGTAGGCTACATAGGGCCTTGTATGGACTAAAGCAGGCACCTAGAGCATGGTATGAACGCTTGCACTCCCATCTTGTGAAGATTGGATTTGAGAGAACAAGTGAGGATGGTAATATCTACCTAAAGTCAGAAGGAGATCAAATTTTGATCTATGAGGTATTTGTTGATGACATAATCTTTGGAGGAGATGACAAGATGAGTCATGATTTTGTAGATGAGATGAAAAAGGAGTTTGAAATGTCACTTATAAGGGAGATTAAGTTCTTCATTGGACTACAAATTCAGTAGGAATCTTTATCACTCAGTCCAAATATGTCAAAGAGTTGTTGAAGACCTTTACCATGGAAGATAGCAAACCGGTTGGTACATCGATGGTGACCGGTTGTAAATTATCCAAAAAGGATGACTAAGGGTTGGTAAATGGGAAGGAATGTCGATCAATGATTGGTAAATTGTACTATGTAGTACATAGCAGACCGGACATTGCACATGCAATGGGCATTGCTACATGGTTCCAAAAAAGCCCAAGAGAATCCCACTTGGTAGCAGTCAAGTGGATTCTGAAATATTTGAAGGGAACTATTGACTATGGATTATGGTATCCATACAGTAATGATTTCAAACTGAAAGTGTTTACAGATGCTGATTGGGCTGGTAATGTGGACGACCGGAAGAGCACAACCGGTGGTGCATTCTTTCTTGGTGGAAGATTAGTCTCATGGATGAGTAAGAAATAGAGTTGTATCTCTCAGTCTATAGCAGAAGTGGAGTATGTTGCAGCATTTATGAATTGCACCCAGACAATTTGGATGAAGCATGTATTAAATGGCTTCAAAATTCCTATATTTGAACTGGTAAGTATATTTTGTGAGAACACAAGTGCGATTAACATCTCCAAGAATCCGGTTTTACATTCTAGAACCAAGCACTTTGAGCTTAAATATCATTTCTTAATGGAAAAGGTTCAGAACAAAGAAGTTGTACTAGAACATGTTTCCAGTAAGGAGAAGTTAGGAGACATATTCACCAAGCCTCTACCGAAGGCTACCTTTACCTATTTGAGAGGTGAATTAGGGGTGTTGCCCCTTCAAAAGGTGAACTAAAGGTGTTTGCTCCACATCAGTCAGGACTTATATTGATATATTTTTCTCAAGATTGGTGTGTTGAAGGATGCTACTCCTTAGGGGGAGAAGCATAGTAGAACATAGATGTTTATGCCTTCACTTTGGCATTGTTTTCAAAGGGGGAGAAGATGTGAAGTGGAGAAGATCTCTGCAATATTGGGGGAGAAGATGTGATGCTCAGAGATATCTCTGTATATTGCCATCAATGCCAAAAGGAGAGATTGTTGGCATATGTCCAAAGTATGTTGACATGATGATATTATATGTTGTCATTGATGTCAATATGATGAAGAGTGAACCAGTATATTGAAGTAAGCACTTGCAAGAGAACCAGTATATGTGAAAAAGTGAAGTGGTATGGCTATCCAAGTGAACCGGTATGTTGAAATGTGAACCGGTATATGTGAAAAAGTGAACCGGTATGTTTGTCCAAGTGAACCGGTATGTTGGAATGTGAACTGGTATATGGAATGTTTTGTATCAAGGTTTCATATGGTATGACTACTGGTTGGCAGTCTTAGCTTCAGGGTTTCCGGTTGAAGTGTTCTATGCCTATGTGATTCAACCGATGACATTGTGTGATGTGTTAGCATTGTAATGAAGAACAGGTTGTGTTGCCACATTAGCCTTGTGCGCGTGAAGGATCTTGAATGAAGGAGATTGATCCTATCTACCTCGGGAATGTGCGAAGTCTCTGTAAATGGTGGAGAACACATGATGGGTTATCAGCCTCCAAGAAGCGGTGAAGAACGAACGATGGAGAACGTCTTGAGATCTGTTCAAGACTGTTATAATCAATGCAATATGATCAACGGTTAGGATTGAATCGAGTGAATTGCTTAACCTAAATGTTTAGGGTTTAGGGTTTATGCTACCAACCTATCTGTTTCTTATAAGGTCAATGTTGTTTTTCATGTTGAGGTTGTTGGCAAATGTTGTGTGTGTATCTAAGTGCAAAGATACATGATTCTTGCCAGACCAGATAAGAGAATAGATACCTACAGAGTGTGAGTGCAGAAGGAAGGAACTAAAGCGAACCCGCATTGGCATTGAGTGTTGTTACCAGATCATTGTAATACATGTTGACCTCTAACCACTTCAACAGTTGTAAAATCCCTTAATAGGGTAGCTTTAACCAGTTTGTTGTAAATCCTTTAACAGGGTGACTCAAAATCATTGAGTTCTTAAAATCCTCTAACAAGGTAACCTTTAATAGGGTTTAACCCCTAACTAGGTATTTTAGCCATCCCTTAACTGGGTGATCCCTAGCAGGATCGGTTCCTAACAGAACCTATTGTAAAGTCTTTAACCAGACTAGGCTCCTAACAGAGCGGACTTCAAAAGGGTTCAAAGAACAGCTTGTGGGTATTCAACCCCATTGTGGTTTTTCCTAGTTGGGTTTTCATGTGAAAAATATGTGTTTTATGTGTGATGTTTTTCATATGATGCTTTGTTATTCTCTGTTAAGCAGTAAAGAATGTTGAACCTGTAAGTCTTTACATTTCTATTAAAGTATTACTAGTGTATGCATATGGGTGAAGTGGAAATAAGATGTTAGATTGTGTGGAAAGCTAAGTTACTGGTTTATGTCTTTCACTGTGTTTAACCGGTAGTAATCTAGTTTAGACTTGTGTTTTTGCTTGCTAGTAAAGTGCAGTATTTTCAGTCAAACCGGTTCAAGGAAAAAAAAAATTCCTGATTCACCCCCCCTCTCAGTACCGGTTTGGTACTAACTGTTCATCATTAATTCATCAAAGGTGAGCCAGGCGATAAAAATAACAGAGTTAAACTAATAGACTACAGCTGATACTCCCAGATGACTCTGTTAAGTCTCTTTCCTCGAGATGATTGCGCAAATCTGGGACACCAACACAGTGCATTGTCATCCAGTACAGACATAACACAAAAAACCGTACGAGGGTAGTAGATACAATTATAATATTAAATTAATTTGGAAAAATAAGACGATAAACTAATAACGCAAAATGAGAAATATTAGAATAACTTGAGAAGAGGGAAAATAAGGAAGTTCATAACTGGTTCACGATATTAAGCCTCCAAATAAATGATCTTCTTCCTATTATTATAAACCTGCACACAAGGAAGAAGGAAAATTTTGGGGGTTGGGTTTCGAAGTGCGCCTCAGTCAAACCCCCGTTTTAGTGTTTCCACCTCAACGGACAACCTAGATAGATTGATAGAATAAAAGATAAATGCTAGAATGATAAAATGATAAATGAGATAGGGGATGTGATAAATCCCAAGATGCCCACAGATAGGATAAATAGATAGATATTATCAAAGAGGCTTGAGAAATCCAAGAGAGTTGCAAGAGATATTATGAGAGCTTGAGAGTGTTGTAGCAAACTGGATATTGTTGTAGCAAGTGAATGAGAGAGAAAGAGAAAGTTGGAGAGAAAAGATAGATTTAAAAGAGATAAAAGGAGGGAAAGAGAGGATCACGAGCCATCTAGAAGATTCCAAGCCATTTCCACCGACATGCGCATGTGACAAGTGGAAAGGTACGCTCAGAACTGACATTCAAGTGTTGAGATGTCATGGGACTAATATACAACACATGGATGTCGACATGATGCACTAGTGTCCAAATGAATAATGCTCAAAAATAGCAGTAGACAAGGGAGACACGTGGCTAACAAGACAAAAACCACAAGGGAGCTGCTAAAAAGGTGGCTTGAGCATCCTGAGAGGAAAAAGGTTGATGCAAGGGCTGAAATGAGCCTACTCGGGTGCTAGGGGAATGGACACCAAAGTGGTTACAAAATATGTAGGTCAAATTGCAATGGGGTATGCAATTTTTGACACTACATTTTTCCCCCACTTTAGCAAGCTTATGAATGAACATGAATATGCACGCTAAAGAAAATCTACTGAACAAGAAATAACATCATGATGACAAAAGGATACGTTAGAGAAAGCAGATATATCTCCAGGCTAATGAAGCATGCCCCCAAGTAGAAGACCTACAAAACAAATGCATTATATAAAAAAACCTGCATGAGAGAATAGGGTTAGAGAATAAGAGAATCCCAAGACAATAAGGTTAGAACATGAAAGCACAAAACAAAAAAACTATGATCATGAGTTAGTAAAGTGAAAGAGACCTTGATGTAAAAGGTTGTCTCAGTACCATGTGTCATCCCCAAAATAAAAAGAAACAATAGATAGAGAAATTTTTAAAATGAAGAGAAGAAAGTAAGGATTGGTCACTTCAAGGAGGAATGCACCCAGAAGTCAAAGAAGCATTCAATATTGAAGAGATAATACATGACCTAGACACTATCTTGATGCATCACTAGTGGTCATGATGATATGATGATGATAAAAAAAGATAGATCTAGCAAGTTATATCATGCCAGATGATCAAAGATAAGTAGCACCAATCTCTCTCTGAAGGAAGGCCACTTCCAAAAGATAAGATAAAGAAGATACTCGTGATAGGGAGGCATATTTTCATTGATTAGACGAGATTGCTCCTAGCGAGATTAAGATGAGATTTAGAATAGATATTGTTACTTGATACATTACAAACACACTAGTTGCAGACTAACATGTTAGATGATAAGATAAAGATTAACGATAAATAAGACATCGTAATAGAAATGAGCCTCGCTTTCAAGGAAAGCCCCTTGTTACAAAAACATACAAGATAAGCGGTCGTCATTGGTATGAGATACGCCAATATGGATAAAAAAGTACATTATACTAGATAGACATACGATAGGGCGAGGTGATTGCCGGCATGGGTAGTGATACACTGTATAACCATGTGATAGGGAAGATGAAGATAGATTTGTCGGCATGGGTAGTGACACACTAGATTGTCATGCGCTAGGGAAAATGAATTTGGTAGGTAGTAGATTGGACCCTCCCAAGGCAAATAAGAAAGATAAATTAAGAATGGTTTGGCCCCCATGTAGATAGATCAATTTTCTTTTTCCCCCACCTAAGCGATCTTGGAAAAGAAAAAGATCAAGTGGTTTGGTCCCCACCTAAGAAATTTTGGAAAATAAAAAGATCAAATGGTTTGGCCCCCACCTAGGCGATCATGAAAAAGCAACTAGAAAAGGAAACAAATACAAGAGCTAAAAGATAAAATGCAGCTATGATGCCCACCCCCCCCCCTTACAATGATATGCATGGAAGGCATGTTATTCTAAGGAGAAGAGCAGTTGTGGCATGTCAACATAGTGAGATGTTTTCATGGAATGTCACCAAGAGAAAGTGGTACATAGATATCCGCAACATCAAAAGATGCAATGCTCGAGGATAGGGGCTATCCGATAATTTGGCATCAAAACCCAAAGGATACATAGGCCAAATTTATCAGATCCGAAGAAGAGCACATGAAGATAAAGATAGGACAAGAAGAGAACGTGTAAAAGAACATGATGGAGGTAAGCCTCGATATCACTTGTTGTGCAAAGAATAAGAAGGTACATCAAAAGATGAAGAATTAATGACACTCAATTTATGAAGTTGTTGAATCTTGTCATTGAAGGCCTTACATTCACTAGTGGATTGGCCAAGCACTTGATGATATGCATAGAAAGAATGATTCTTAGGAAACTTATTATCTCTAGGAAAAGGAAGAGTAATCAAGTGGGATTTAAGAAGTCGCAACAAGATAAGCTCTCGATCAGATAAAGGATGAGGAGCAGGAAGAAACCCTTTCTCTTGGGGAGAAGAGTTTGACTGCTCACAAGAAAAAGAAGATGTAGGAACATTAGAGAATGAAGGTGATGAAGACAAAGGAGAAGCTTTGTAACCTAAACCCACTATAAAAGAGTGTGATTTTGATTCCAAAGGGACCTTAACTCCTTGACCCATGCGCCCAAGACCATCTCCTTTGTATCCATACTTGGAAGCGATATTGAACCCTGGACCATAATGTGATTGCAACTCCTCCAAAATGGGAGGATCACCTTTAATGGTGTAGCCAATGGTGTTCACATGATATTGCACTACAGAAGAATAATCATCTTTGATAGTGGGTGTGAATGACACTTTGGGGAAGTTAAGGTGGATAGGGTCGACCTTGTATTCTCCAACATGGGAATTAGTGAAATCCAAGGAACCCCAATCATCACCTTAAAATACATTCACTTTAGATGAAGAAGATAGTTCAATAGAAGATGTCTTATCAAGAGTAGACTCGGAGCTTTGTGTTGTCAGGAGATCTTCCTTAGAAGGATCCACTTTGCGAAAATCTTGTTTCTCAAATGATTCCTTCTTTAGGACTTCTTCACCCTTCTGACTTTCCTTTTTAGGGGACATGACAGAGGAAAAAGTCATCACTATGGAGGAAAATGTTGGAACATAATTTTGAAGCGAAGGTATAACTAAACTCTGACCCAATGTCGCTACTTGACATAGGTGCACAGCATCAGGGCCAGCCTTGATTGTAACTACTTGATTATTTGCCACAAACTTCACTGAACCATGAAGCATAGAAGAAACATCTCCTAAAGCATGAAGCCATGGTCTACCCAAGAGGATATTATAAGATAGAGGACCTGGAATTACATATACTAGAGTTGGAATAGTGATAGGCCCAACCTTCAAAGGCAAGATAACTATTCCCAACGCACTTTTTCCACTGTTATCGAAACCAGGAATAAAAAAAGAAGATGTTGCTTGGGAGTTCAGATCAACCTTAATATTTGGTAATAAATCCACACTGCATATATTAAGTGCAGAACATGTATCAACAAGAGTTCATCTAATTCCAATTCCATTAACATGAACAATTATCATTAATTGATCAGCCAAGTTCCTCACTTCCGGAGGCAGAAGTTCATGGGGATAGAACGTAATATTCAGCGAGTCTGCATGAATATGATCCATAAATGCATTTACATTTGTTGGCCTACAAGAAGAAGGCAATAAGATCTTTTGCAGAGCTTCCCGTAGCATACCTTGATAAACCGGAGCAGTCTGGAGAAAATCCCAAAGTGAAATTTTAGCGGGAGTAACACGAAGTTGCTCAATAAGATTGTAATCACTAGATTGCTTAACTAAAGGCTTAGGTGCTTGAGGAAGATCTTGTTGAGAAGGTGGTAAAGAAGGTTGTGGATGATCAAGATGTTGCTTATTTCTTTGAGTGTTATAAGTGTGGGCTACCATTTTATAAGAAGGAGCCTCAGACTATGTACATCTCGTAAAAAAAATTTATGTCATTTTCAAAAGGAACACCATGAATAGATTTTACCCTCTTTGGAGAAGGGCTAGCTGCAGTCACATAAATGATTTGTCTCTTAAGCCTTTTAGGAGCAGAAGAGACATAAATGACATTCACAAACTCATTATGATATGTAGAATATTTAGATGAAGGAATTTGCTCGACATCGACCTTTGGAAAATCATATATGAGTTGAGACTCATTATTCACAATTGTATCATCTCTAGAAGGGAGTGCACTAGAATGAAGAGATGGTAGAGTAACATTAAGAAAGGTGTCGATGATTTCGTCCTCCTGTAACAAAATATCCTCTGAAACAAAACATATATTACGAGAGGGATCAAAGGCATAGAGTAACATAGGCATAGCTAAGTCACCATCACAAGCATGAAAAGGAACATCATTAGCACTTTGAATAAAGTTAGAAACTAAGCTAATAAAAGAAGATAAAATATGCATTTTGAAATTAATAAACTTAAATTAAATAAAGAATGCATAAATTTGTCGGCCCATTAAAATAGGGTTCAGAGCAGCACCCCGAAAAAAAAACTTGGAAGAAGGGGAAAGATTTTGAAAAGATTTTTCTTTTTTTTTTTAAGGGGGACATTAAATGAATGAAGGAATGATAAAGAATGCTTTTGAAAATAATACAAAAGAAGTATTCAAATCAAGTTCACCAAAATGTAGAGGAGGGGATTTATCACCTCCAATATGATTAATCTCAGAGGACAAACCGATCTGCCGCTACCTCACTCAAACTAACGCTAAGTTGAGCCAAGGGATAAAAATAACAAAGCTAAGCTAAAAGACTACAGACAAGACTCCCAGACAACTTTGTTCAGTCTTTGTCCTCGGGATGATTGTGCGGATTTGGGACACCAATGCGACGCGTTGTCGTTCAGTACGGACATAACATAGAAAACCATATGGGGGTAGCAGATATAGTAATAATATTAAATGAATTTGGAAAAATAAGAAGATAAACTAATAATGCAGAATGAGAAATATTAGAATGACTTGAGAAGAGGGAAAATAAGGAAGCTCACAATTGGTCCATGATATGAATCCTCCAGCTAAATGATTTTCTTCCTATGATTATAAACCTGCACACATGCAAGAAGGAAAATGTTGGGGGTTGTGTTTTGGAGTCTGCCTCAGTCAGACCCCCATTTTTCCTAGTATTATTGGCATTAACTTATCATTGATGTCAACCAGTTTGGCAAGGTCACCGGTAAGTAAGAAATGGTGACCGGTACAATGGAAATACACATGAGAGTGAGTAGATAGAAGGAAAGCTACTGGTACACATGACTTGTGTCATCTACCGGTAAAGAAGGCTTATCAATAAGGGATAAACCAAGATGAAGGTTGTTTGTTTGTTATCAAGGCACAAAAACTAGTGAGCAGAATAAAGAGGATGTTTGATGGTCCTACCAGTACGATGATTAAATTGATAGTCTACCTTGGTCGACAAAGAATGTCAAACCGACATAGGAATCCAAGAAGAAGTGGATGTCGACAAGCATGACCATTGGATTCCAAGTCGAGGGATTGCACAGGTCGGTGGAGTGTACATTGACATAACAAATCTGCAAGCAGGTCGGTTTGAACCCGCAAGTCATGAAGGATGCTAGAGGATTGCGGCTCGAGGAAGGCAAGCTGTCAAAGCAACTGCACTGATCCTACAAGAAGATTTGATCTTTGTACCCATTTGGCGAAGGAAACAGCAAAGCCATTAATGGTGAATAACAAAGAAAAGCAAAAAAGAATGGTGCAGACCTCTAGATTTAAAAAATGCACATTGGAATGTGAATCTTTGCTAGTAATTGATCGATGTCCTGAACATTTTATCCTTGGAAAAGAAGATCAAATCAAATCAGATCGGATTGAGTTAGAGAAGGAAAAACCTAACACGTCAGTGATTGAATGTGTTCTTGGCAGGAATCCATAATTATAAATACATGAGCTCAAAACAGAAAAGGTTGATGCTTGAGGAGAAGAAGAAGAGTAAAGAGGGATTGAGTGAAGAGAAGAATCATCTGCCTTAGAATTTATTATAAGAATAATGCAGAGTGAGTTAACAAAAAAACCGGTGAGAGGGTTTAATCAACAGTGATTGAGTATCGATATAACTATAGTAGGTCCAATAGTTGAGCAAACCGTTGAGGTGTATTTGAGAAAGGCAGCATCCAAGTGTGACATAGTGAGTTGTGAGGTTGTGTGAGAGAGAGAGAAGAGAGGCCAAGAATCAGAAACAATGATTTCATAACCGGTAGTGTGAGATTACACAAAGAAGAGAAGATTGTCAACCAGCAGTAACCTATTTGATCAAGAGTTGCAGAACTCATTTGCAACAAGAAGCTATAACTATATCAAAACTGTATTTCAATATATATCACCAAGTTGGAGTTTGGTTCAGGGGTTGGTGCTCCTTGGGTTGGTGCCCTAAATCTATGTAATTCAGTGTTTAACTTGTAAGGCGAGATTGGAGCAGTAGTCTTCAACAGCATTTCTCACTGAGGTTTTTCCCATATTGGGTTTTCCTTGTACATCTGGTATTGTGGGTTGCATATGTGTGTTTTTCTTCTTTGGTTTCCTCATTTGCTTTACTGGTTTGATTGTTTAGTGTTCAGGTTAACAACCAGTATTCTAAGGTTGCTTTAAAAGGGAAAAGAATTTAGGAACCACTGATTCACCCCCCTCTCAGTGGTACATTGTGTTCAACAATTGGTATCAGAGCCTAGGTTCCCAGTTGTTTAAATATCTTGGGTAGATTCTGGACTTAGAACACAATGACAAAAAATGAGTTTGCTTCCTCAAAAGCCCCCATGTTTGATGGATCCAACTATGCCTTTTGGAGCAAAAGAATGGAGACCTATATCTCCTCCCTTGGTTTAGATGTGTGTATGATTGTCAAGAATGGTTATGTTGTCCCTAGTGTTCCTCCCACTAATCCTAATGCCAAAAAGGAGTATGAGAATAATGCCAAGGCCAAACATGCTATTTTGAGCGGGTTTGTCAAGGTCATGCATTGTGCATCTGCCAAGGAGACTTGGGATAAAATGCAGAGGTTATTTGAAGGAGATGCAAAAGTCAAAGAGGCCAAGCTGCAAGCACAAAGGGTCCAACTTGAGGGAATCAAGATGAAGGATGATAAAAAGATTGCAAACTATCTTCACAGATTTGATGAAACTGTGAATACCATCAAAGGACTTGGGAAAGAAATTGCAAATGAGATCCTTGTCAAGAAGGTACTTAGGTCCTTTACACCTAAGTATGATACAAAGATTTTTGCAATAAAAGAAGCCAAGGATCTGAAGATCTTTACAGTGGATGATATATTTGGCTCACTAACAGCCTATGAGATGAGAACAACCGGTGATGCTTCCTTAAGGAAAGAGGCGACATTCAACACCACTCAAAATGGCAAAGAAGTAGTTGCTCGTAAAGGATCTAGTGAAGACTCTAATGCAGAGGTAGAAAACTTTGTCAAAAAGGTCAAAAGAGGATCCAGTAAGTATAAAGGAATTCTACCACTCAAATGTTTCAACTATGGTAAAGTTGGACACTTTGCTGCAAAATGTCCTTATAATGAAACCGGTGGAGATAAGTCAAGAGGGTTTAGCAGATCTACTGGCAAAGATAAAGAAAGAAATGTCTATCGGCAAGGAAGAAGAGGCTACCGGAAGCAGAACAACCTCTATACCATGGAGGATGATGCCACAGATGAAGAAAGTGCATCAGAAGATGACTACCATGAGAGTGACAGAAAAGTTAATCTCTTTACAGCACTTGATGAATCGGTTGGTGAAGATGAGGAAGAAGATGATATTGAGGCTGAAGTGGATTTAGAAGGAGAGCTTATAAATTCTCTTGAGGAGTTGATTAAAACAAGAAGAGAACTCAAGAAGGTCAAGCTTGTTGCAGTAGATGAATAAGGTCTCTTGAAGCAATCCCTGGATGAGTCCAATCAATTTATATCTGACTTGAAACTTCAGTTAGAAGATGCCAAGAGGATATGTGAAGTTACATCCTTTGATCTAATGAAGAAGGAAAACGAGCATCAAGGTCTAGAAGCAGAAATAGTGAATCTCATAAAGGATCTTGAAGAAATTAGGTAATAAATAAAAGTAAGAAGCAAATATGTATGCAACACCGAAGCCTTAGACAAGATGTTGAGCAAATAGAAACAATCCAAAGATATCAGTGGCTTAGGCTTTGAAGAAGGTCAAAGTTAAAACAGCAAAGACACATCCGGTAAAGAGATACAGTTCACCTCTTTAAATGAAGGTGAAGAGAAGAAAACATTCATTGTAAGAAAGGATACCAATAAAAAGACATGCAGATGTTGTTGGAAATCGCCACACAAACTGGTATACACAAGCAATGAACCGGAGGCCACACTCATTACCGACATGCAGATCCAAGGAGAAATGAAAGAGTTGACCATGAAGGATTCACCAGAGTCAACAACATGAAGGGAAGACCCCCAGTGAGGCAGTCCTTTGCAGGACCAAGGCAACCTAACTGACATGTTTCAAACTTTCATGGTTACTGCTACCGGTGTAACAAATTTGGGCATAGAATAGTTGATTGTAGATTAACTAATAAGCCCTCTATGAGTTATTAAAGTAGAAATCTTTTTAATGGACTATGGGATATGAATGTTGTATATTATCAGTGCAATGGATATGGTCATAGAAGTTTTGAATGTAGGAAGAATAAACCGATGCCCTACACTAATTTTAAGGATTTATTTCTAAATGAAAATGTGAAATGTTATAACTGTCAAGAGTTTGGACATATAGCAAGGTTTTGTAAAAAAGGAAGATCAAGCGGAAGAAGACAAATCCTGATCAAGAACTAGTAGTTGAACTAGAGCACAAAATAACAACTGACAAGAAGAAGGAAACCAAATCGTTATGGGTTGAGAAAGAAAAGGACAAGGTAGAATCAAGTCTGATAGTGTAGACTGCTTTACACGCTGAAAGGAAAAATCTATGGGCTATAGATAGTGGTTGTTCCAACCATATGACTGGTGATAAAAAGAAATTTATTAAACTTGAAGACTAGAATGGTGGTTTAGTAAGACTCAGAGACAACTCATCCATCAAAATAAAGGGAAAAGGTACTCTAAATATTGATGAAAAATTGAAGGCACATGATATATATCATGTGGAAGGCTTAAAGCACAATCTGTTGAGTGTGAGTCAGATGTGTGACAAAGGTTATAAATTCACCTTTGACTCAACTAGTTGCCAGATAAAGAAAGACAGTACCAATCAGGTTGTGGCAGAAGGAAAGAGAATAGATGGCAATGTTTACAATTTGAAGGAATGTTATAAGTCCCAATGCATGATAGGATAGGTTGATGAAATTTGGTTGTGGCACCAAATATTAGGCCACATAAAATTTGATAACTTAGTTGCAGTGAGCAGAAAGGGGTGTATAAGGAATATTCCAGCCATCATCAAACCGGTAAGCACATTTTGTGATGAATGTGTAAAAGGGAAGAAGACTAAGGTGAGCTTCAGGACAAAAGAGCACAACACCTCAAGACCACTTGAGATTGTACATACAGATCTGTGTGGTCTAGCTAGGACAAGATCTCTTGCTGGTGAAAGATATTGTATGCTCTTTATTGATGATTATGTTGGAATCCAATAACATTGAGAGGGGGGGTTAATCAGTGTTATATCAAAATTATCAATTTTAACCTTATTAAAACATGCATACACCAACTGGTATACCACTACATATAGAATTGAAAGAAGTAAAGCAACCAATAAGCCAATCACATAAATGAATACCATAACACACAAAATTATATGTGGAAAACCTCAAAGAGGAAAAACCATGGTAGGATTTGTGACCCACAATATCAATCCACTGGCTATATGAAGAGATATTACAAAATAAAGGGGCCTGCACTTGCAGGAAGGCTTACCTCCTAGAGAACACTGCTTAATCACAAAAGGAGCCTCACTGACTACATATAAATCCAGACTACAATCCGGAAAAATTATTGAACTGCTAAGACAGCATCTTCTATGCTAGAATACAGTTCTGATTCAGCTTTGTCTATTCTGGTCTGAACCCCTAAACCCTTTACCAAAATAACCCCTTACAATAATATCCTCACATACAAGATCTCTCTGATATATTTCGCATCTCCTTCATTATTTCCTTCCCAATTACATATTCACATGATGATATCAAAATGATCTAACCAACTGACCTATATACCCTATATAATTTATCATGCCTTATGTCAGCTTACAAAGATATTTACAATACCAAAATACATGTTGCCTAGATAACATAAATATATGAATATCAAAAACAATTGTTGATGCCAGATCTAGAAGATGTCAGCCTCCAATACCGATAACCTAATTCTAAACCATATCAGCATGCATTGTCGGTAACCAAATAAATCCTTCCATCCTGTCAGTGTCAGTGCCGGTGAAGTGCCTGTTGATACACAACTAACCCAAAACATGAAGCCGAAACAAGATACCATGTTACCATCAATGACAACATAGTGAAAACAACCAATTGAGTGTCAATTTCCAACAAATTATTCAAGAATGACTTGGGTCACCTTCCTGCAAGATAAGTCACAAGCTTTTGACAAATTCAAGATCTTTAGGAAGATGGTGGAGAAGGAAAGTGGGTGCAAGCTAAAATGCCTAAGATCAAACTGGGGTGGAGAGTTCAAATCAAATGAATTTGAAGATTATTGCAAAAAACATGGAATTAGAAGGCAATAATCAGCTGCTAGGACACCATAACAAAATGGTGTGGTAGAGAGGAAGACCAGGATAGTCAAGCAGATAGCCAAAACCATGTTAAATGAGGCCAGTCTGCGAGACACATATTGGAAGGGAGTTGTTCATACTATTGCATATACATTGAAGCGAGTTCAACTAAGGACAAACAATAGAATGGCACCTTATGAGTTGTGGTATGACCAAAATCCATCATTCAAATACTTCAAAGTATTTGGAAGTAAGTGTTTTATCAAAAGAGATATGGATGGTCTAGGTATTTTTGACTCCAAGAGTGATGAAGGCATCTTCCTTGGTTACTCATCTAATATCAAGGCCTACAAATGCTACAACAAAAGACTAAGAAGAGTCATTGAGAGTGTGCATGTAAAAGTTGATGAGGATATGCACAAAGGAAGTCAACCACAAGTAAACTGGTATGATGATTCTGGTGATGAAGGTGAGGAACCTCAATCATAAAATGAACTAGAAGAAGCATCCAACAAGGCTCCCAACTGATATGTGCAGTTGAATCACCTGGAAGAGAAAATTCTAGGAAATAAGAGTGATGGTGTGCAAACTAGAAGAAGACTTGCCCGGAATGATGAGCAAGTCAACTTTTGCCTCATGACTAAAGTAGAACCTAAAACATTCAATAAGGCTAGCAAACGATAAGAATGGATGGATGCCATGGAAGAATAACTACAATAGATTGAGAGGAACAAGACTTGGGAATTAGTTCTTAGACCGAAAGACAAGAACATCATTGGCACTAAATGGGTCTACCAAAATAAGATGAATGAAGAAGGTAAAATTGTTAGGCATAAATATAGACTGGTGTGCAAAGGATACTCTCAGGTAGAGGGAGTTGACTTTGAAGAAACATTTGCACTGGTAGCTAGATTAGAAGAAATTAGAATGTTTCTAGCCTTTTCTGCCTACAAGGGTTATAAAGTATATCAAATGGATGTAAAATTTGTCATCCTAAATGAAAATTTAGAAGAAGAAGTGTACATGGAGCAACCGTAAGGGTTTCTGCTATAAGATGATGAAACATTTGTGCATCGGTTGAAGAAGTCCCTGTATGGCTTAAAGCAAGCTCCTAGAGCATGGTATTCAAGATTAGATCAATACCTAAAGGAGCAAAGATTCAAAAAGGGGAGTGCTGATAGAAATTTATATATAAAGAAAGATGGAAACCACATGATCATTGTGATTGTGTATGTAGATGACATTATTTTTGGAGGCAACAAAGACACCCTTTGCAAAAAATTTGTTGATCAGATGTAGTCAGAATTTGAGATGTCAATGCTTGGTGAATTGACATACTTCCTTGGTTTGCAGATATTACAGCAAGATAAGGGAATATTTATCTCACAAACCAAGTATGCAAAGGATATGTTGAAGAAATTTCAACTAGAGGATTGTAAACTAGTAAGTACCCCCACGGTGGCCACAAGAAAATTAAGCAAGAATGATGAATCACCGATGGTGGATCAGACATTGTATAGATCCATGATAGGCAGTCTATTGTACCTAACTGCTTCTAGCCAAGATATAGTATAGGCAGTGTGCATGGTGGCCAGATTTCAAGCTGCACCTAAGCAGTCACATATGAATGATGTAAGTAGAATCTTTAGGTACTTCTGAGGAACACTCAATGGATTGTGGTACCCTAAACAAGGGGAACTTATCTTGGAAGCATACACTGATGTTGATTGGGCAGGTTGCATTGATGAATGGAAGAGAACACTAATACATTTAGCCTAAAATTCTGACGAAGGTTTCCGACGGAGAAGGTATATTGTGATCAAACTTGATTTTTTTTTGAAAAAATGCCCAATTTCGTCGAAATTCCGATGATAATGCAATGACATTAGGGTTTTTTAAGATAAAGTGCCCGTGTTTGTCAAAATTCCAACGATCGCGTGCATTACTTAAAAAAAAAAAAAAAGACCAAAATCCCGCCTCTTTACAAAATGTCGCCTCTCATTCGTCCCGCCTCTATAGTGATCATTGGTGTGACAAACACGGCTGCAGTGGGGAATGGGGGAATGAAGTGCCACGGGCACAAAGTGCCAAGGGCTGGCACATAACCAGCGAGGATGACCGCAAGGGGGCCCAAAATGGGCTGTGTAAACGGCGACGCCCGGGCCTCCATCAATAGCAATAAGAGCTACGGACGGAGGAAGAAGTCATCTTTGAGAAAGAATTATGGATGCGAGGGCTCTTGAGGAATGGTATTTTTGTGGTGAAATTTTCTTGAACTTGTGCTACAATTTTATCAACAAAATTCCTTGCTAGTTAGGTATTAGAACAAAATCAAGAAAATTTTTGTTTCATTTTCGTTACATTATGGTCGGAAAATAAATCTATATCCTGATACAAGATTGTAATCTCCTCCCCCATCACCCCCATTTCTCCCCGTGTAATACTTATCCAGAGAATCCAGACAAAGAGGTAGACACAGCGATTGGCCAGGAGCAGGAGATAATATGTAAGTTGGAAAATATCAAGGCTGCAACTAACAATTTCCATGAAAATAACAAGCTTGGAAAGGGAGGATTTGGCGTTGTATACAAGGTAACATAATCCTTAGTGGCCCTCTTTTCTATAGTTCCGGAAATGGTTATAAATTTATAGTCAGATATAAACATAGGATTAATGAGTTTTCCTTAGTGGTCCTCTTTTCTAATCTCGATTAATTTATCAGAACAAGTTTCAAGCAGTATTTTACTCAATTTATAGTTCTGGAATCGGTTATAAATTCATAGTGAGATATAATCATAAGATTATTGTGTTGTCTTTCTGTCAGGGGACAATGCCAAATGGAATACAAATAGCAGTAAAGAGACTTTCCGTTCAATCAAGGCAAGGAAAGGAGCAATTTCTAAATGAGGTTAAGCTGGTGGTGAAAATACAAGATAAAACAATTTTTTTATATTATATATCTCATCAAGATGAGTATTAGTCATTCTTGTTTAGGTATGGAAATCTTTTGCGAGAGGAAATATTGTGGATGTGATTGACAAAGCAATAGTAGAAAGCATATCCAATGAGTAAGTTTTAAGATGCATTCATGTGGGCCTTTTATGTGCACAAGTAGATGCATTAATTCGGTCGTCAATGATCGATGTACATGCAATGCTTTTAAACTCTCCAACCTCTAGAATTATAGGCACAAATTCAACTACTTCAGTGATCACTCATTCAATCCATCCATCTATTAATGATGAAACCGTAACAGATTTAATTCCTAGATAATCTTGTTTATTCTTTGCACATTAGAATAATAATAAATTTAATATCAAGTAGGTAGTGTTTTTTACAATTTTAATTATGTAATACTTTATCATTATATATCTCTAGTTAGAATATTAAGTAATATTTCACTAAATTTCTCACATCAAAAATCTCTCCACCTTAATGATAGTTAATGTTAAGGATTGAATGAAACAAACTCTTGTTCATGGATCACCTTCTTAGCCTCCTATGGAAGTCATTCTTTGTGTGGTCTACCATGACCATAATCAGGGTCTTAATAAATGTATTAGATACTCTCTATTATCAATAAGAGAGTTATCATAATATAGTCGTGGCGAGTGGTTACAAATAAGATTAGTGGGTCCATAGTTCCCACTTGGTTTGTACTTAGAAACATTATCATTTCTTAGTTGTATGGAAACTACAAATTCATGCATCTAGCCAACAATACACACTAGCTATTATATGATTCCACTAATGAGAAAAGCCTAGTCAATCTTATAGTTTGTGGAATTAGTCATGTCCCTCATATAGAATATCTATATATGGAGTATTCTTGCCTATAGATTACCTATTATTTTGCTTAATAATGTGATTATTTCACATACATCATAAAAGTGTCCTAATGTGTTTGTGCATCAATCTTGAAACCATATTTTTATTAACCAACCAATGATAAGAATTATCTTAAACACGCCTCTATATTTGAATCCCACTAGCTTTGATAATCAACCATAATAACCTTAACAATGCATCGACGGCAACAATGCCTAATAAATCATCAATTGTCTTAGGTGAATCTAGCTAAAGCCAACCCATCAAATCCACTAATCTCCCTTGCATCCCAATCATAAAATTTAATGGTTGTTGGAACAAGCTTGGGAGATTTAGTTCTTCCTTTGCAAATCAACATACCCTATTTTGGTTTCCCAAATATTTACTAAATAACTTTGAAGATAAATTGGGAAGAGAATCCATCATATAGATATTTCTTTTCAACAGCCTTAGAGGACATTGTTTTGTCTATCATTTATTATAATAGCTAATACCCAATTTTTTTATAAGATAACAAGCAAAACCTCCTCTTCACAAACTATGTTTTCCTTAATAATCCAAGAATGAAAAAAGGAACCCACATAAAAATTACTTACTCCCTACCATGAAGGCAAAAGAACATCCAATTTAAAGATAGATGTACCAAAAGGAAAGAAATATCACCTCAAAATCTATCTTGAACTTATACATTGAATCTATACACACGAGAATCCCCTTAATAACTCTCTCACAACTTTCAATGCTATAAGAATGAGTGTTTTCACAAGACTTTCATACTATGATATTTATATCAAGATTCACTTGCATAGTTTTAGAGTCAAGCTGACCCATTCTCATGAGTAGTTTACATGAACCCCTCAGAAGAATGCATCACTTAGTACCCATTTCATCAAAGTGATGCTCATAGTATTATTGAAAAATTGTATTATTGTTCCAAATTTTGTGGATATTTAGGAGACACAAATAAAATATAAATGTAATCATTCCATATTTTTGTAGGAGATATTGGAATGAGACTAATAGGAAGAGTAGTAAACATGAGTCACAATGAGCACTTTAGAATAAATCTAAAAATTATATCTTTAGAGTAGCTTGGAAAAATAGAAGTGTAATTTATTTTCCAATATGCAAGATTATTACTTGGGAAAGAATCTTCAAAGAGGATTGAAAACATTCCTTGAACTAACATTGTCTCACTTATCCAAAATTATGAGGAAGGATTCATTAATGAAATGGTCATTAACAAGATGGAGAGAATAATAATTAAGAAGAGATAGATTTCACATGCTACTAGGTGACTAGATTGGAGAGAAACTAGAGGCAAATAATTTAGCTTGGCCATGACACAAAGTCTTAGAATAGATGCCAACCTTGGTGAATGGAATGAAAATCCCAAACAATTAATGAGTGGTGAGACAAGTAGAGGCATCTATAAATTTTGTTTTGAATATATATAAAATAAAGAAAAAATGGGACTAAAACCAAGGGAAATGCACATGGAAAGGATATCATGAAAATCAAAATAAATACTTTGAAGATAATATTAGTTACCTAAAGGATATTCCACTTGATTATTTGGTATATCATAACTATTTTGACAAATTTTGAAATCATTAGAGGTACCTTTTACTTCTGTAGATAAGGCATTCATTCATGTTGAAGTTGTGATAGCTTATTTGCCTCTTTATAGACAACAAATTATCCATACGAATTATCATATATACTTGTAACCTCCATCCCAAACCACCTATTTCACTCTTCTTCCTTTGTGTACCTCTTTTATTCTTCCATTACCTCTTCGCTTACCTAAATTCAATCCAAAACATAGTGTATATAGCATCAAAAAAATTCCATATTTGATTAATATTATCCACAACATATCGAAAAGACAAATACCACACTTAATGTGTCATCAACCAAAAATAATTTACTTACATATTCAAAGAGTTCAATAATGGAGAAACATCCATGTGGTGCTCTACACATGTCCTTGAAGGTTCAAGAAATACTTATCCTCTATTGGTCCAAACTTTAAATCACTTTCCATGCATGAAAATAATTGCAACCATACACAATTTCCCACCCAATAGATTCTCTCAAACTAGTTTACTATCTTAACATAGGGTCAAGGAAAAGCAGGCCAAAATAGGAATCCAAGTGTCTTACAAGCCTTCAAGACCATAGTGGTGAGGATTGAATTTCTTTCTTTAGTGGTATCTTTCTGTAGATTAATTAGTTGGGGATTCTATTAGGACCTTTTCCTAATTAAAATATATATATAAAGATTACATCCCTAAATATTACATTCATAATAGAATAAATTTCTGCAATATTGAGACTATATTCATAATAGATTTATAATGATGAATAAATAAATATTTAAGATTATCAAAAAATTGATGTTTTCTTTCTCCCAACCGTCATTGGATATTGGGTGATCTTTGAGGCATTATGTCAAATAGTTCATGTGCCTTATCTAAGCTTTCATATTTTGCATGCATGTGTACCTGGGTAGTTGCACTAAAACATCTATACTCACTAATCACATTTGGTTGGAAGTTTCTAAATCCATTTCAAACACATCTTGTGCATATCCTGCAATCTATACTTCCACATTTTCCAAACATGTCAAACAGAGCATTTCCAACCATAAGCATCTGATATTAATTGCCCTTACCTTCTGCTTTGATGGAAGCCCATACTCTATTCCAAAGCTCCCATTTTGGCACAGGTAGAGAGTACGTTGGCAAATAAAACTGATCGAAATGGAAATCTATTTGTTGCATTGACTGCATTGTGAGGACGTTTAAGTATTTCATCGGCAGCATAAAGCAGGAAAGGACATGAGAATATCTCCTTGGGGAGGTATTCTATGATAGTTGCGAGGTAGATGAGAGTTTCTTATGCCATTTGCTTTGTTCTATGTAGTCAAACATGAGAACACTGTTTGAATTCAAATGATAATGGTGATTGTCTTTTTAACGGAAACAGACGGGAAGGGACGTCAAGGGAAGGAATGGGCTCACAACAAACCTAAGCAGTCAAAGCTTAGTGTGTGTTGTTTAAGGCTGCCCCATTAAGACATCATAATTGATTGGCTCTTCACTCCTAAGACCTTCAAAAGTCTTTAATGGCTTCATTGAGTCCTTTTGTCTTCCAAATTCACCTACACCAACTTGAATTCTCCTTCAATGCTTGATTGCCTGTTCACTTGGAATTGAATTTATTTTATAACTAAGAGATCACTTGATTTTATATGTCTTGAAAGCATTTTATCCCAATGGCTTTAAATTAAAGTACTTTCTCTTCTATCTGGTGTTGGTGGAGCAGATCCTTTTATGATATGTAAGTTGAGAATATTTTATGGAAGGTCCCTAAATGAATACACTTTAAACTGATTTTAATATACCTTGAAGTGTGCAATATGGAAGGTTTGTATTCTTAATCTCCTGCCCATTTCTTAATTTAAAAGATGATATATTTATTAAATATCTTTATTAACTTGATTTCTCCTTCAATTCTTGATGAATGCTTGATTGCATGTTCACTTGGAATTGAATTGATTTTATAATTAAGAGATCACTTGAATTGTAGGTAAACCCCTTCAAATGATAGGGTGGGCATTTTATTGTGATGGCTTTAAATTAAAGTACTTTCTCTTCTATCTGCTATTGATGGAGCAGAGGTTGCATTGCATCGTCCTAGGATACATATTTCTGCAGATACAACACAAGTTAAATGTATCCCAGGTTGATGCAAAGCAACCTCTACTCCAGAGATCACCAAAAAATAGAGAAAGAACTTTAATTTAATGCCATCAGGATAAAAGTCTTTAATCAAGATAGATAAAATTTGAGTTTGATTGTCATCATTTACTTCGCCAAATTATTCACACGTAACTCCTGAATCAATTTCCTACTCACAAGAATTTTATTATGTATCAAATATAGGGAAACAGAAGGCTTCAAATAGAAAACTTGAACATGCAACTAAATCCATTGACTAACCAGAAGAACAAAATTAAGAAACGGCTTGATCATCTGAGAGATGTTGTAGACTTGCAACTCACCAGCTAAGTTTTTGAGGGTAAAATTTTTTTTTGTTTTGGTTATGGTTGTGGTGTTTATAGGGAGACATTTACAAATTTATATCTATTTTCACTATTTAATGGTTTATGGGTTTGTAATGGTAATTTAATGTTCTTTCATATTTTTGTATATATTCTTTATAATAGCCTATTGTATTGATTTGTTCTATTATGCATAATGGTGTGGGTCAGATGGTTTTGCTATCGGTGCATGAAAGCATTGAACGAGTTCTACTTTTTAAAATTTTATGAAACATTTTTTATTTATTTGATTCAGTGTTATTTACAAAAAATGATTATCAATGATGTTTCCTCTCTCCAAGAATTGTCTAGGATCTTTCCATCAGATAATATGTAACATCGAATGACTAAATTTGTTCATTACAAATGCTTATTTTATTTAATTATTATCTGAGCGTGAATTAAAATTTATATCTGTATGGAAGTAGAACATACAAGTTGAAGAGTCATGTGCAAGCAAATTTCCTAAAAGAAAGCAAGCAGGCATTATCTTGAATGACATGGAAACAAGCTCATCAGCTGCCTAGAAGAGAGCAATAGGAGAATGGCAGAGGAAAGTGTTTAAGGGTGATAAATAGATAGATAGTATGCAATACAAACAAACAATGTCTGGAGTGTCTGATGTCACGTCTCTAATTTATGTCCGGAGGGTGTAACTGGTTTTGGAGTTCCTGCGAAACCTATTGGGCCACGCTTGGAAGAAATTAATGTGTTCATGCAAGGAGCACCTTTTTTCTATTATGAGAATGATACTTTTGCACCGAGGGATATTTGGAAGTCAATATCCAAATATTTCTATAGTGTGGAACAAGAGTTGGCGGAATCGAAGTATAATTGTCAGCTTTCAGAAGACCAAGAGGTTATGTACACAATCTCCCAATAGAAGAGCAATTTCAAGAATTACCTCTCCCCCCCATGACTATTCAGGAAGCACTTCCTCAAATAGAGGACTATTGGCCTCCATGGGATCAATGAAAAAAATTAAAGCATAAACTCTAGACAATGTGGTGGTGTCCTTCGTGAAGAACTCTACACTATAATTGAAAATTCACAAGGGAAACTGCAAGATAGTGAAGAGAAATACAATCTTGAAAAGTGGGAAGAATGGATCTTGGTTTGGGTGGGGCCAAGTCAGGTGGCTCCTCTAGAGGTTGATGAGATAGAAATCATATTAGGATTTGAAAAAGATCACACTCGTGGAACTTCGTGTGCGAGTGATCGATTGCAGTGTTTGGGTAATGCATTCCAAATAGATACAATTGCATTCCAAATGGGTAATGTCTTGATGGCATGCAATTGTATCTATTTGGAATACATTACCCAAACACCACAATCGATCACTCGCACACGAAGTTCCACGAGTGTGATCTTTTTCAAATCCTAATATGATTTCTATCTCATCAACCTCTAGAGGAGCCACCTGACTTGGCCCCACCCAAACCAAGATCTATTCTTCCCACTTTTCAAGATTGTATTTCTCTTCACTATCTTGCAGTTTACCTTGTGAATTTTCAATTATAGTGTAGAGTTCTTCACGAAGGACACCACCACATTGTCTAGAGTTTATGCTTTAATTTTTTTCATTGATCCCATGGAGGCCAATAGTCCTCTATTTGAGGAAGTGCTTCCTGAATAGTCATGGGGGGGAGAGGTAATTCTTGAAATTGCTCTTCTATTGGGAGATTGTGTACATAACCTCTTAGTCTTCTGAAAGCTGACAATTATACTTCGATTCCGCCAACTCTTGTTCCACACTATAGAAATATTTGGATATTGACTTCCAAATATCCCTCGGTGCAAAAGTATCATTCTCATAATAGAAAAAAGGTGCTCCTTGCATGAACACATTAATTTCTTCCAAGCGTGGCCCAATAGGTTTCGCAGGAACTCCAAAACCAATTACACCCTCCGGACATAAATTAGAGACGTGACATCAGACACTCCAGACATTGTTTGTTTGTATTGCATACTATCTATCTATTTATCACCCTTAAACACTTTCCTCTGCCATTCTCCTATTGCTCTCTTCTAGGCAGCTGATGAGCTTGTTTCCATGTCATTCAAGATAATGCCTGCTTGCTTTCTTTTAGGAAATTTGCTTGCACATGACTCTTCAACTTGTATGTTCTGCTTCCATATAGATATAAATTTTAATTCACGCTCAGATAATAATTAAATAAAATAAGCATTTGTAATGAACAAATTTAGTCATTCGATGTTACATATTATCTGATGGAAAGATCCTAGACAATTCTTGGAGAGAGGAAACATCATTGATAATCATTTTTTGTAAATAACACTGAATCAAATAAATAAAAAATGTTTCATAAAATTTTTAAAAGTAGAACTCGTTCAATGCTTTCATGCACCGACGACAAAGCCGTTTGACCCACATCATCTCTCGCCGTCGGAATTCTGACGACAACTAATGAAACGCCCGACAAGGATGTTGTGCATCTGATGGCACTCTGCTATTGGAATTTTATACTTTGGAGTTGGAATTCCGATGACAGCCCGAGATGGCAACGGTGTTCTTTTGCGGAATGAGCATCCATGGTGGCCGTCGGAAAGGTTGGAGGCGATGTCAGAATTGCGACGACCACAAGGATAGTCGGAACTTCCAACACAAAGTTTTTGACGGCCTTTTTTGTCGGTAGTGCGATGAAATGTGGTCGGAATTCCGACGATTGGTCATCAAAATTTTGACCCAAATGTACTAGTGGAACAAGTGGTGGTGCATTCTTCCTAGGTGATCGGTTGGTCTTATGGAATAGAAAGAAGCAGGACTCGGTCTCTCTATCAATTGCTGAAGCAGAATACATTGTTGCTACTACATGCTACTCTCAGGCATTTTGGATGAAGCAAACCCTCAAAGACATATAAGTGGACATCACTGATCCTATTATCATTGGATATGATAATTCGAGTGCAATAAACATAGCAAAGAATCCGGTGATGCATTCCAGAACAAAGCACATTGCTATCAAGTATCATTTTCTCAGAGAGAAGGTTGAAGGACACGAAGTAAGGATGGATTATGTCCCTACCGGAGAACAAGTAGCAGACATTTTCACAAAACCATTACAGGTAAACACCTTTGAGTACCTACGACACAAGTTGGGAGTTGTGTCATCTGCCTTATGTAATTAAGAAAGGAAGGTTTGATATGGTTCAGGGGGACTTCATAACAACATCTATAACTCGTGAACAACACATCAGTACCGGTTGCAATCACTGGTAGCAGTCAAAGGGGGGGCTTGGTATGCATCAAATGAGGAGTGGATAGTACCCTTTGTCATTGTGTCAAAGGGGGAGAAATCTACTAGTATGAAGTGTCTTGCAGCCGAAGGGGGATATTGTTGGCATTATTGGCATTAAGTTGTCATTGATGTCAACCGGTTTGGCAAGGTCACCAGTAAGTAAGAAGTGGTGACCGGTATGATGGAAATACACATGAGAGTGAGTAGACAGATGGAAGGCTACCAATACACATGACTTGTGTCATCTATCGGTAAAGAAGGCTTACCGGTAAGGCATAAACTGGGATGAAGGTTGTTTTTTTGTTATGAAAGCACAAAAATCGGTGAGCAGAACAAAGAGAATGTTTGATGGTCTTACCGGTAAGGTGATATAAACTGGTAGTCTACCTTGGTCGACAAAAAATATCAAACTGACATAGGAATCCAAACAGAAGTGGATGTCGACAAGCATGACAACTGGATGCCAAGTGGAGGGATTGCACAGGTCGGTGGAGTGTACATCGATCTAAAAAATCTGCAAGCGGGTCGGCTTTAATGAGGAACCTGCAAGTCACAGAGGATGCTAGAGGATTGCAACTCGAGGAAGGAAAGCTGGCAAAGCAACTGAACTGATCCTACAAGAAGATTTGATCTTCATACCCATTTGGTGAAGGAAACAGTAAAGCCATTAATGGAAAATGATAGAGAAAAGTAGAAAAGTATAATGCAGACCTCCAGATTTAAAAACGCACATTGGAATGCAAAGCTTTGCTAGTGATTGATCGATGTCATGAAGATCTTATCCCTGGAAAAGAAAATCAAATTAAATCAGATTCGGATTGAGTTGGAGAAAGGAAAACCTAACACGGTAGTGATTGAATGTGTTCTTGGCGGGAATCCATGATTATAAATACATGATCTCAAAACAAAAAAGGTTAATGTTTGAGGAGAAGAAGAAGAGTGAAGAGAGCTTGAGTGAAGAGAAGAATAATCTCTCTTAGAATTTATTTTAAGAAAGTTACAGAGTGAGTTAACAAGCAAACTGGTGAGAGGGTTTAACCGGCAGTGATTGAGTACCAGTATAACTGTAGCAGGTCCAACAATTGAGCAAACTGATAAGGTGTATTTAATCAAGGTGGCATCATGAGGTTGTGTGTGTGTGTGTGTGTGTGTGTGAGAGAGAGAGAGAGAGGGACGAAGAATTAGAAAGAGTGATTTCATAACCGGTAGTGTGAGATCTAGCAAAGAAGAGAAGACTGTCAACCGGCAATAACCTATTTGATCAAGAGTTGCAGAACTCATTTGCAACAAGAAGCTATAACTATATCAAAATTGTATTTTAATATACATCACCAAGTTGGAGCTTGGTGCAGGGGTTGGTCTTCCTTGGGTTGGTGCCCTAAATATGTGTAATTCAGTGTTTCACTTGTGAGGCTGGATTGGAGCAGTAGTCTCTAGCAACATTTCTCACCGAGGTTTTTCCTATATTGGGTTTTCCTCATACATCTAGTGTTGTGGGTTGCATATGTGTGTTTGTCTTCTTTGGTATCCTCATTTGCTTTAATAGTTTGATTGTTTAGTGTTCAGGTTAACAACCAGTATTCTAAGGATGCTTTAAAAGGGAAAATAATTTAGGAGCCATTGATTCGTCCCCCTCTCAGTGGTACATTGTGTTCAATAGTTTTGGTGTTTCCACCTCCAGGGACAACCCAGATAGATTGATAGAATAAAAGATAAATGGTAGAATGATGAAATGATAAAATAGATAGGGGATGTGATAAATCCCAAGATGCCCAAAGATAGGATAAATAGATAGATATTACAAAAGAGGCTTGAGAAAGCCAAGAGAGTTGCAATAGATATTATGAGAGCTTGAGAGTGTTGTAGCAAACTAGATATTGTTGTAGCAAGTGAATGAGAGAGAAAGAGCAAGTTGTGAGAGCCGAGAGAGAGTGCTTGGACAATCTAGAGAGGTTGAATAACCAAGAGAGCTTGAATGGAGAGAAAAGATAGATTTAAAAGAGAGAAAAGGAGGGAAAGAGAGGGTCACAAGGCATCTAGAAGACTCGAAGATGTTTCCAATGACATGTGCATGTGACAAGTGGAAAGGCGCACTCAAAACTGACATTCAAACATTTAGATGTCGCGGGACTAATGTGCGGCGTGCAGACGTCCGCATGAGGCGCTAGTTTCCAAATGAATCACGCTCAAAAATAGTAAGTTACAAAGGAGACACATGGCTAGCAAGATTGACACCAGGATGGAGCTGCTAAAAAGGGGGCTTGAGCATCCTATGAGGGAAAAGGCTAATGCAAGGGCTGAAATTAGCCTACTCAGGTGCAAGGAGAATGGACACCAAAGTGGTTACAAAATATGTAGGTCAAATTGCAAAGGGGTATGTAGTTTTTGACACTACAGCTTCTCTTAACGAAAGAAAACCCCTATTGCATGCATTAAATACTTGAAATATTAAAAATATTAAAAATAATGAATGCACCTAGATAATAGATATAATCAATAATGCAAAGGACTCGTTGCATGTAATAAAAATAGATAAAAGAGAAGACAAGGTGTGAAGCCAAAACCCTCTTTGTTGAAGATACGAGCGTGACGAAGCCCGCAATAGTTTTCTTTGGTAAGAGCCACCACAAGATAGTTGTAGCTTGATGTTGGTAGAGTGTGTATCCAAAAGGATGAAGAGAGCAATGTGATATCAAGAGCATAACAAGAGCCCAGAGCCAAGAACCCAAAGTGGGAACCTTTCAAAATGAGCTAGGAATGGATCTTAAACTTGAAAGAGGCACGAAGAGCCGTTATGATGAAATGCAAGCCAAAGGACACGCATTGGCCAGCGTCCGACTCTCTACCAAATTTGAGATTCCTCCAGCTTTTTGGGATATTAGCGCGACACTAGGATGTCCCCACATCACGCTGTTGTCCATCCAAAAAGAGGCCCAAAGGGGTTTTCTAGGTATTTTGGGGCACTTTGTCATTCGAGCCCATGATGCCAAATTAATGTAATTTTGATCATGAGTTTGTCATAAATGCACCAGGTGTCATGCGTAAGTGTCATAAATGCACTAGGCACAATTTAGGACACTATAGTTTGCTCCCACTTTAGTGGACTGATCAGCTGTAGGAATCAGTCGCACTAAAGTAGTTTGGAAAGATATGTGCATTAAGACCATGCAGTGAAATAAATGCAATAAATGCTTGGCCAAAAAAAAAGGATACTAAACAATCCACAGAGGTCAAGTCAGCAGTCACGAGCGATGCCCCCAAGTATCCACGAGAAAACCTAGTATTTGGTGTGACGAATTCCATACTGCAAAACTAGAAAATTTATCAACACGAAAAACAAAGGAAGCTACTTTGGCCAGAAGAATGCTTAAGGAGCATTAGTACAGATAGAATAGAAAAATCAGATGAAGGCGAGTATATGCCCCCTCATGTTTTGCCCCCAGTGAGGTGGGGAAAACAAGAAGGAAAATGAGTCAAAATCATCTGGAAACGAGCAAAAACCGGCTCAGGCAAGAATTAGGATATATAATCAAACATGGGCCCCAAGAAGGGTCATTTTCACTATTCACAGCAAGCATTCAAGCAGATATTTGAATAGAATCCGAGCAAAAATGCCACGCAGATGAGAGAATCAAGCTAGCAAGATCGAGGCATTGTGGACCACGGTCGAGCAGGGCGATGAGCTCGACCAAGTACGGCTCGAAACACTCTTCGTTCCATCTTTTAATGCATTTTTGGAGCATTTTAGTTGGGATAGCTACGTAGGCATCCATGGGACACGTTCTAGTTTGGGCAACGTACTATCATCTCTGATGGGCGCATTTATCCGGACGATGTGTTGTCGTCCTGAATAGGTGTTGTCGTCCAGAAGATATGATGTCTTTTGGGCGTGCAGGCATCGGCTGGGAAAGATGAATCAGAATTGATGAAAATCTCTTTGTGTGCAGACATTGCCTGGGATGCGGGTACATACGTCAGGGCACTTGTTTCAGACGGTGCGCAGTCGGGCAAAGAATCTGTCGATGACCGACATACGACTTCTCCGCAGAGTAGGTTTGTGGTGGATATTCACCTTGCTCGAGTTTTAGTTTCACACTCTGATGCTACGAACATTGATGGAGAGGTGGGATGCGGACACCATGTCCTTCCAGCTACCCATAGGAGAGATGACTATCATATTGATCGATGTCTACAGCATCCTATGAATTCTCATTTGGGGGGAGCGGGTGTCACCAGCTATCCTATCCATAGTGGAGTTGGTCAGACAACATGAGTGGGACCTAGGGTGGAGGATAGACGCCATGAGACATGTATACTTACGAGCACTGGGCCAAGGACGAGTGTCGATTCCCCTGTTAAAACACATCATGATGGCGACCCTCGTATGGCAGGTACTGACAGATGGTTATGGCTCAAAGCTAACTACAGGGTTTGTCCCCTTGATCCAAGAGATGGAGGCTAGACAAATGGTATACATGTGGGGTCACAGCATGTTGTCCCACCTATACTATGAGCTATTGCGATATGTGCACCATGAGTATCAGAGCCTAACTATGTGCACACTTCTATAAGTTTGGGCCTTCGAGCATATCACTTGCACATAACCAGTTGGATTTCTGATGCCCATGCACTTGGACATGCCATGGGCACATGCATATCCATTACAACACGGAGGATGGCAGATGGGAGACCTGACATAATGCAGGATCAACTTTGACCAACTCGGGATCGATGATGTTGTCTAGTAGCCATACCGAAATATGGGGGTTTGGACCACATACCGCACATAGCTACCACAGATGCAGAGATACCGCTTCCTACTCCGCCACTAGGACCATGTGGTGATGTCATACTACTAGCGATGATGCATGCGGCAATTTGGACAAGTGCAGATGATCCCACCTGTTTCACCTACCTACGCATGATCAGACAGGAGTGTGTTGCAAGAACAGGACTTGCCCCATCCCACCCTAGGAGATGTACAGGACAGTCCACACGAGAGTGACGATGATGACATCGCATCACAGCTTGATATAGACGATGTCAGTCACTCCAAGTTTTGCAGGTTGGTGGAGTAGGGTGGGCCAAGCACCAATTTTCCCACGAGGTGCAATAGGAGGAGATGTCAAATCCCTAGGAGGTGATAGCGATGAGTAGGCCTCCTCAAGTGATGAGGTTGGGAGACCAGTGCAGAGACGGCGGACGAGGAGCCCAAGTCCAGACAGACCTATACCGACTGCGAGGGCTCTTCCACCATCACCATTTGTACCATCAGCTGCACCACGAGTGCGACCAGCAGCAGCAGTAACGGTGGCCGCGAAGGGATCCTCCAGTACGGCAGCTCTGTGGGATCCAGACTAGAGAAAGGCGATCCTAGTATGTACTTGTGATTTCAGTTGATGTACTTTATTCTTTCTTACATATGTATAGATGTAGAGATTTTGGATATGATGGATACTAATGTGAAATATTTTGTGTTTGCAGTGGGCGAGGCTGAGTGGTTGAGCTTCATCCACCAGGTGCTCGCAAAGGTCATCCCCGATGTGCAAACCCGGGGTCCTATGTTGGACAACTACCAAACCATCCAGTCAGCAGGGAGACACGTGCAATTGTTTGAACCTATAGTCGCATAAATTTGTCCACTTAATTAAATGAATATTTAGTATTTATTTGATTATTTAACCATCATTCAATAATTAATTAATTCATCTTAACCCTCTTCTCCTATTAATTAGATAAATTATTCAATTTATTTGATTTAATTCACTTAACCAAATTCAGACCATTAATTAAATAAATAAATCATATTTGTTTAATTAAATCTTCTCTCACATTTAAATAAATTAATATTTATTTAAATCCCCCAAAATCTCATCTCTCACATTTAAATAAATTAACATTTATTTAAATCACCTTTATCCTCCACCCACTTGCATTTTCCTACAAATGCAAGTTGCACAACTATTTTAAATAAATAAATTATTTATTTAAAATCCTATTTATCCTTACCCACTTGAAACCTTTAATGGTTTCCCTTAAAGTCTTCAAATTTAATGGCTTCCTTCTAGAGTCTTCTTAAGCCTTTAATGGTTTCCCTTAAAGTCTTCAAACTTAATGGTTTCCTTCTAGAGTCTTCTCAAGCCTTTAATGGTTTCCCTCAAAGTCTTCAAGCATTTAATGCTTTATCTTCCTTTTTCTCATATAAATAAATTAAGATTTATTTAAATAAAATCCAAAATTCACATTCACATTTAAATAAATTAATATTTATTTAAATATCTATCCAAATGCAAATTACACCATTTAATTGAAATAAATGATTTTATTTCAATTGAAAATCCCAAAATTCCTCCCACTTGCATTCTCCTACAAAATCCTTTTGCATGTCTAAATCCCTTCTAGATTCTTCTAACTCCTTCTAATTATCAAAATCCTATCCTAATCATTGTCACATTCCTAAATAAAAGGAAGTCACTTCTCAAAAACCTCCAAAGTCTTCAATAACCATTAAAGGCTTTATGTCTTCAAATGGTTAACCTCTAAAGTCTTCCAAACCATTAAAGGCTCTTACATAACCATTTATGGTTAACTCACCTTTTACCTTTGGTTAGAGACTTTTCTCTAACTTAACCATCCTTTTGATTCATGGGTCTCTTCAAATCATTTATTTCTTTGACTAAGGTAACCATTTAACCCTTGCACATTCATTTATCCCTTGGATAAAAGGATTATCCATTAACCTATCCCTAACCCAACCCCCCAAGGTAACCATAATGTTCCCTCAAGCATTTAATGTTCCTTATCTCTCCTCTCAATCCTCCTCATGGTGACACTTATCAACATGGGATTGGGTTGAAAGTCTCACATGGATTGAATATCTTTCAATCCTAACCCTTATTAAGATTTCTCAATCTTAACCCTTCATTTCCCTATTTCTTCTATAAATAGAACCCTTCTCCTCAAGAAAAGAAGGAAGCATAGAACTTTTTCATAGCATCACTATCTACACTTACATAGTATTTGTTTATCACATCCAACCATCTTGAATCTCCATATGGCATCCATGGCTAGTGCTAAAAGCTGAGAGCTACACTCATTTGGGACTTGGAGAGGGGAGGAACAAGGGAGAAGCATCAAAAGGCATCATGGAAGAATCTTAGGGAAGCTCTTCTCCTTTCTTTTGTTTTGTTAAACTTCTTTCATGCTTTTTTGAAATCTCTTTTCATATGTTTGGAATGGTTTTTAGTTCTTTGTTTTGGCTTTATGGTTGAAACTAACTTATTAACATTGAACTTTGTTGTTGCCTTGTCCCCATTTCCATGACATCAGAACCTATAGCACGGCTATGAACAACATATCAGGAGGGTCAAGTGGAGCTGGCGCAAGGAGCAACACAACTGACCATTATGACAAGGCAATGGGATCAAGCCTTGTAGGAGATCCATGTTGTCCTCAGAGAGAGAGACCGAGCAGTGATGCGAGCTAAGAGTGCTAAGAGGGCACGTGATTCTCTGTAGAGCCAGGTCAATGACCTCTGGTGACATGTGGATGTCACCCAGCAGGGTGTTGTAGGTCACTTAGACTACCCCCGAGTATGCCAACTGATGGTAGAACTTGAGGCATCACGCCAACGAGAGATGGCGAGTTGATGATGCAGCGGAAGACTATCGTTGAGTTACGAGGAGAGTTGATGGGCATGCAATCGCCGAGAAATACTACCACGAGATCACAGTCAAACTTAGTCGAACAACCTTCTCTCCAAGACCAGGATCCTCCAGCACTAGCAACCTCAAGGACTAACCCACTAGAGCAATCATGAGACATTTTTTGATTTCATGTAAAGCATTTTTTTTGTGATATATACACGAATGTATTGATGTATATCAGAGACACATATGACAACATTACATGTTTTTATAGTGATGTGATACATGTACATTGACACGAAACATTACACACACACACACAGAGATATATATATATATATATATATATATATATATATATATATATATGAGATTCGACATTGTTATTATATCTTGTGTCCTCATGGATGGATTTTGTTGTTATTTTATATGCTCATGTGATGGATGATTTAGAATTAGATGCTTATCATGATTTAATTTACATATATTCATATGCATGATTAAATATTATGATGATCTATGTAGAGATATAACACATGTACATGCGTGCACACACACACACATGTGGATGTAACAATGCATAGTCACTCCATAACACAGAGATGAATGTTGTGTCAATGAAGGATATGTGTCAGGATGTGACCCCATAGGCATCTAGGTATCACGTGTAAAACACATACTACGCATAGTATATACGTAGGTGTGCAGCATTGATAGGTTGGCTCTTTGAGAGGAGTGTCATCCATGGAGAATAAACCATAGGCACCAAAACCATAAGCGAAGGTGACAATGTACGAACCTAACCAATTCGAGATAAATTTCCCTCTTTGGTCAGGTGGTGCATTAAGTTTCTCTGGTTCTCATAAAGAACGAGGTCACCTATCTTAAAGGTCTCGGGTAGCACACTTTGGTTATACTATTTAGATAGAAATATTTTATAAGCTTGAAGATGTTAAAGGGCCTTCAAGCACTGCTCATCTAACAACTCAAGTTGAAACAAAGAGTGCAACAAGAATCATCATCAATAACCCCTTTTAAGGAGACCTGCAAAGAGGGGATCTCCAATTCAAGAGGCATAGTAGTGCCAGCACCATACACGAGGTTATAGGGTATCATTCCTGTAGCCATACAAAATATCATGTGATAGGCCCATAACGCATATACTAACTATACATGCCAATCTTTACCATGTTTAGTAATGGTCTTACATAAGATCTGTTCAATAGTCTTGTTAGATACTTCCGCTTGACCATTAGATTGCGGATAGTAAGGTGTAGAGAAGCGGTGTTGAATGTGAAATTTTTCATGAAAATACTTAAAATCCTTGTTCTTAAAAGGTGTACCATTATCAAAAACAAGGGTATCAGGCAAGCCAAATCGAGAAATGATATTATCCATGATGAAGCCATAAACCATATCAGCAATAGTCGATCACAGTGGCACTACCTTGACCCACTTTGTGTAGTAATATGTAGCAATGATAATGAAGACGTGACCCTTAGATGAAGGGGGAGATACCTTGTCAATGATGTCCAATCCCCAAGTTTGAAAACGCCATAGAGAGACCTAACTACAGAGCTCCTGTACAGGGGCTCGAATCAGGTTGCTATGATGTTGACATTGGGGGCACTTTTTGACAAAGGGAAAGGAATCTTTTTCCATCCTTTTCCAATAATACCCCATGTGGATCAGTTTATGTATAAGAGATTTTCCTCTGAAATGCCCACCTCTAGAGCCTGAATGGGTTTCCTGAAGGGCAAGGGGGATCTTGGATTTTGTTAGACAAGGCAAAAGAATACCATTGTATGATCTCTTATAAAGTTTGTTAGATAAGAGAATATATCGAGTGGCCAGCTTCCAAATCCGCACATGCGAACTTTTGTTGGTGTCATCGGGAAAACTATCGGTCTTTAGAAAAGTGAAGATGTGTGCAAACTATTCTCCTGAATCAACATGGGCACACATAAGGCTATCAAATTGGGTTTGATCAGATACGGCGAGAGAGTGGAGGACTTGTACCACAAAATGGTATTTGTCCTGACCAAAGTCTGAGCCTACAAGGGAAGTAACGCTTTCCATTGCATCCGCATGATGATTTTCCCTCTATGAGATGGTATTGATCATGTAAGTAGAAAATTGCTTTAGTATGGTCAATACCAAATCCTTATACTGAGATAACTTCAACTGCTTAACACAATAGGAACTCATCACTTGGTTTACAATAAGCTCAGAATCTTCATGGATGTGGATGTTCTTCACACCCATGGAAATCGCATCATAGAGTCCTGCAATTAGGGCCTCGTACTCGGCGATGTTATTGGTACAGTGAAATTCCAAATGCAAAGAGAGAGGGATTGGTTTTCTTTCAGGTGAGACAAAAACCACACCTACGCCTGAGCCATTTTGACACCTCAAATTGTCAAAATACATGTCCCACATGAAGTCTTGGTCAATGATCAAAATATCCTTGTCAGGGAAGAGATCTAAGGTGGGAAAAGATTTGTTTGTGGGAGCATCAACCAACTGATCAATGATGACCTACCCTTTGATTGACTTTTGAGTTATTAACTGCAAGTCAAACTCAGATAGCAGCATTACCCACTTGGCAAGCCTTCCTGAGAGATCAGACTTTGCAAAGAGGTGCTTGAGGATATCATTTTTAGTAATGACCCGTGTTTTTGCATGGAGGATTTAATGTATCAGCTTCTGAGTCGCAAAGACAAGAGCTAAGCATTGTTTTTCCACAGCATAATATCGGGTTTCATACTCTATCAAAGTATGGCTGATGTAATGGAATGCTCTTTCCTGACCTTCATCATCGAAATTCATTATGTTTGAAATGGTATCTTTCTTCAGTAGATGCATAAAGAGGAGGGTATGATCAACCAATTGCGCCACAAACCAACGAATGGCCTGGATCTTCCCTTGCAGGCTACGAAGCTGAGAGATATGTTTAGGTGGAGGCAGGTTCACAACAGCATCAATCTTATCTGTATCTATTTTGATTCCTCGATAGGAGACAATGAATCCTAGAAGATTCCCAACATCAACACCGAAGAAACACTTGAGAGGATTCAGTCTCATCTTATACAACCAAATTCTTTCAAAGACAAGACAGATATTTTCAATATGTGTTCCACATGGTAAGGACTTTACCAAGATATCATCGACATAGTTTTCTAAGTCCTTATGGATGAAATCATGGAATATCAAAGTCATGGCTCGTTGATAGGTCACTCTCGCATTCTTCAACCCAAGAAGTCATTTATGAACGAGAGCAAAGCATACCCCGTGGTTGAATACGGATCTAGAAAAAGTAGTTTTATATTGATCTTCTAGGTTAATACGGATCTTGTTATAACCCAAGAAGTCATCCATGAATGAGAGAAAAACATATCCCGTGGTTGAATCCACAATCATATCAATATTTTAGAGAGGAAAGTCATCCTTGAGGGAGGCTTTGTTCACATCCCAAAAATCAATGCAAATGCGGATTCGACCATCGAGTTTGCTTACCAGGACAATGTTCGAGATCCAAGGTGAATAGTCAATGGGGAAGATAAAGCTAGCTTTTAAGAGCTTCTCTATCTTGGCCTTGATTAATAAAGCCACCTTAGGATTCATCTTTCAAGTCTTTTGCTTCACCAACTTAGCATTAGGACTAAGCACAATGTTGTGTACCACAATGGACTCATCAATGTCAGTCATCTCTTCGTAAGACCAAGCAAATATGTCAGGGAATTGATAAAGGAAGTCAAAATGTTCTTTGAATTCCTTGAGGGATAATAATTTCCCCCCTTTTATGACCTTGTCAAGAGTCTTATCGCTCGTGATGACGTCAATAGTTTCTCCACTAAGGAGCACACTATGGTCTTCTGGATGAGGGATAGACATTTGTTCTTCATTGTGAGATAGAGGTTCCCCCTGTGAAATGGATTCCCCAAAGTATGTCTGGGTATTCAAGCAATATGGGAATCGAAATTTATGGTGATAAAAGGACATCCCATTGTATGCACCCAAAAATTCCTTCAAGGATTCTTTAGAAGGGAAAATATCCAAGGAAATTTTGTTAGGTGATACACCAACCTCAATGAGTTCTGGATGAATAAACTTGAAAGGAAGGGGATCGGTCGAAATCATGTTAACAGTTAACCATGGTTTTGCCTTTCAACCCGTATGATGGTATCCTAGTCCGGTGTTGTGGTGATGAGGTTCAGCCTCTAAAGAAATTTGGATACATTTCTTATTAGGTCCACAAACTTTTCCATCATATGCATGTTGAGACACAAGCTTGTATCCGGGACCATAGATGTTTTGTAATTCCTTGAATGATGGTGGTTTTGTATAGAAGAGGTGATCGACATGATAAGTATCACTTGGCTTTATAGATGTATAATCATCTTTCATAATTGAGGTAAATGAGATCTTGTGAAAGCTGAAATGGACGGGTTCTACTTTGTACTCACCAACATGAGAGTTGGTAAAACCTAAAGAACCCCAATCATCACCCAAACATACATTCACATTTGATAGAGAAGGTGATTTAGCTGGGGGGAGGTTTTACACGTGTAGACTCCAGCATTTTCACCTTAGGAGTATCTACCTTTGGGGAATTTTCTTTCAAAGAATCTGGCTTCTCAAGTTATTTCTCCTTCTTAATGACTTCCTTAGTGACTTCTTCCTTCCTACGCTCTTCCTTTTTAGGGGATGAGACAGAAGCAGAAGTTACAATCAAAGAAGACAAAGTGGATACATAATTTTGAAATGAAGGTGTAACAGAAGCCTGATTGACTGCGGCTATTTGACATTCAACTACATAGCCTCAGGATCAGCCTTAACCGTGACAACCTAATTATTAGCCACAGACTTCATGGATCCATGAAGTGTAGATGAAAGAGATCCCAAAGCATGTAGTCATGGTCTACCTAAAAGAAGATTAAATGATAAAGGACCTGGCATAACATGCACAAGGGTTGCAATAGTGACTTGTCCAACCTTCAAGGATAGTATGACAGTCCCCAAAGTGGTCTTACCATTGTTATCCAAACCTCGAATGAACAAGGAGGAGGCTACCAAAGAATTTGGGTCCACCTTGATCTTTGGTAACAAGTCTAAACCACAAACGTTCAACGTTGAACCTGTATCAACAAGAGTTCATCTAATACCAATGCCATTCACATGAATAATGATCATCAATGGAACCGCTTAATTCCTCACTTCAGGATGTGAGATTTCATGCGGATAGAAGTTAATATTTGGCGAATCCGCATGAATATGATCCATTAGCGCATTCACATCAGTCGGTCTTGCAGAGGAAGGTAGCAAAATCTTTTGTAAAGCTTCTTGTATCATACCTTGATACATAGGGATGGTTTGAAGCAAATCCCAAAGTGAGCTCTTAGTCGGAGTAACCATAAGTTGCTTGATAAGATCATAATCACTTCGTCGCTTATTCACCAGTAAAGGTGCCTTAGGAAGAATAGGTTGAAAAGGAGGTAAAGAAATTTAAGGTGGTTCAGGAACTTGTTTTTTTTTTCTAAGTTTTATACGTATGAGCAATAGTATTATAAGATGATTATTTGGATTGCATAAATATAGTATATTAATCAGAAACTCCTCCTCTGAAAGGTTTTCCATTAATGGCCTTGAAATTCTTAGGAAAAGGGCTCTTCATCACGAACTCTTCATTCTTGCATGAGGATGTCGTGGAGGATGACTCACCCTTTATGTTATACAATTCAAATAATTGGAAGATAATTGGGGGGGGGTTAACCAATTGTCACAAATTACCAGAACATTTAGCAATTAAAACTTTAATACCGGAATGCTTTAAAAAAAATACCGGAATAGCAGTTAAACTAATTAAACATGAACAATAATCACAGAATAAATACCATCCACATGACACCAATATTTATACGTGGAAAACCCAATAAAGGGAAAAACCACAGTGGGAAGCCTACCCACAATCAGATAATACTTTTGCAGTAAGTATGTGAATTACAATTGAGGGGCCTACACTTACAGGAAGGCCAACAGCCTAGAGCGCACTGCTCATCACAAAAGGAGTCTCACTGACTACATAGAAATCCAAACTACAATCCGGAACAAGCAATGAACTGCAAAGATAGCATCTCCTATGCCTGAGTACAGTTCTGGTTAAGCTCAATACCGGAGGACTAAATCCTCTTAGATAAACCCAATTCGATCTCCAATGATCGACCAAATCCTCTGCTTGAATGATATTACATTATTTGCACATTACATATCCTTATCATATTCCTTGACCTTATACCTCTGATGATCTACAATGAGATCTTACGTCATATATATACAAACCCTCAACCATAAACAATCAGGTCGGACACCAAATAATAAACCAATTACATAATTACTAAACATGTCGGTCTTAGACCAAACAAATAATATCCAAAGACATCACGAAAACACATCGATACATCCAATCCACATGTTACATTAAGTTGGTCCATAACCTAGATCAACTGAGACCCAATATAGGTCCACACGTTAAAGCAATGATCTCCATCCGCCAAGTCTTGAACATGATCACCATCAGCATCCTGAAACTCCACCAGAAGCTGCACCAACACCACTTATACATATCATCAAATATCTTCATCAAAATCTCTACCGGTGAAACCCTCACCAGAACCGCAAGTCAAGCTTCCAAGAAAACAGGATAGTATCCGATCACTAGACCAAAACCAACTAGCTGAATATGAAAATGAGTATCATGAATAAGCCAATTCTATAACCAACCCATACCACAACCATCTGGATCATGTCGGATCCAAACCAACTAGAAACTACTCAACCTATCGGGACTAGAAGGGTGCCAGTAAAGCATCCAAACAGCTAGTGTTGACATCAATGACAAAACAT
Source organism: Cryptomeria japonica (assembly GCF_030272615.1). NCBI lineage: Eukaryota > Viridiplantae > Streptophyta > Pinopsida > Cupressales > Cupressaceae > Cryptomeria > Cryptomeria japonica. The sequence goes on from NC_081414.1 coordinate 23,228,687, forward strand.
CAATGCAAAACATAATCAATTCCTCCAAATGGCCAATAATCTCCCGCTTTGGCATTGATGGCAACACTAGATGCGAAAAACATCTAAGTACCAAGAAATGCCAAACAAGTCTCCCCCAATAGAAGATAGCCAACAATCTCCCACATATAGATATAGCAATGAGGTACTGAAACAAAGACCAAAATCCCCATGTGAGTGATATCTCTGTAAATCTTTGAATTACACATTTATCTCTCCCCCTAGTGTATACAACTCCTTAATTTTTTCTTTTTCACATCAATATCTCTCCCCCTTTGACATCAATGCCAGAAATCTATCAAAAATGTCAAAGTAAAAACATAAACCACTGAATCACAAAGCTGACTACTCCCCCTGAGTAGTAGCATCCCCACATCAGTGCTGGAATGAAAAATATCTCTGATAATGCATATCGGACTGATGCCAAAAAGCATCAATCAGTTCTCTATCAGAGGCGCAGAAACCCTTAACCCATCTCTCAGGTACTCAAATGGTTCTTTAGGCAAAGGTTTAGTGAAAATATCTACAATCTACTCTTTAGTGTTCACATAAACCAATCTGACTTCATTTTCTTCCACCTTCTCCTTGAAAAAGTTATACTTGATAGATATGTGTTTTTTCTTAGAGTGAAATATCAAATTCTTTGATATGTCAATAGCAACAGAGTTATCACAGTGAATAACTACCAGTCTAGTGCAATGCAATTTGATATCCTTCAACATTTGCTTCATCCATGAAACCTATGTACAGTAAGTAGCAACAACAACATACTCATCTTTAGAAGTAGATAAAGAAGTAAATGATTGTTTCTTGTTGATCCATGAAACCAACGTCTTTCCAAGAAAGAAAGCTCCACCGGAAGTACTTTTTTGGTCATCAACATCTCCAGCCCAATCAGCATTTATATATGCACATAGAGTAAATTCATCATCCTTAGGGTACCACAAACCATATTCTAATGTACCTTGCAAGTATCTAAAAAAATTTCACCGCACTCTCATGATTTTCTCTGGGATCACTCTGAAATATAGATGCAATACAAATAGCATGCATTATGTCAGGCCTAGTCTGAATCAAATAAAGCAGACCTTCAATCATAGATTTGTATCTTGTAGGATTTACCGGTGCAGAAACATCTTTTCTTGCCAATTTTTCACTTGTAACCATAGGAGTACTTTCCGGTTTAGAATCTTCCATACCAAATTTCTTCAACAATTCCCTAGCATACTTAGTTTGATAGATGAAAATACCTTTGTCAGTCTAAGTAATCTACAAACCTAAGAAAATTTTCATTTCTCTAATAATAGACATTTTTAATTATTTCTCCATATTCTTAGAAAATTCCACGCACAACTTATCTTCACCTCCAAAAATGATGTCACCAACAAATACTTCAATAATCAATATATCATCAGTGACCTTATAATATAAATTATTGTCATAATTGATAAATCAATGATGAAGAAATAGTACCAAAATGGTACTGAGAGGGGGGGGTGAATCAGTACAGACAAAATATAGACCTAAACCAGTTCAGCAGCAATTACTCCAAATGACTGGCAAACAGTGACACCAGTTTGAAACAGAGTGCAACCGGTAAAACTAAGAACAACTAAAACAATCATAAACCGGTTACTCACTGAGTTTTCCACTCAACTCAAAACTACACTACCATTTCACCCTTATGCATGAACAAGTAATCTATCATCATATCTTCACAATAGCTAGTTCAACATGTTTTATTGACAGGCATAAAACACAAAACCATCATATGCTTAACAAGCAATAACAAAGCATCACAAGATAAAAGCATCACACATGACACATATTTTTCACGTGGAAACCCAACTGGGAAAAACCACGGTGGGGATGAATACCCACAAACTTGTTGTTGAACTCTTTGGAAGTCCGCTCTGTTAGAAGCCTTGTCCGGTTAAAGACATTACAAAAGGTTCTGCTAGAAACAAATCCTGTTAGAGATCACCTGGTTAAGGGATGGCTACAATACCCAGTTAAGGGTTAAATCCTGTTAAGGGTACCTTGTTAGAGGATTTCAAGAACTCAATAGCTAAAGGATTTCCAGAGATCTCTAGCTTTCCAGATCTCAATAACTTTGAGTTACCCTGTTAAGGGATTTACAGCAAGCTAGTTAAGGCTACCCTGTTAGGGGATTTTCCAACTGTTGAGGTGGTTAGAGATCAACAGGTATTACAATGATCTGGTAACAGCACTAAATGCCAATGCAGATCCACTTAAGCTCCTCTTCACCTTCTGCACTTTCACTCTTCAGGTATCACTTCTCTCCTCTGGTCTGGCAAGGATCTTGTATCCCTTCTCTTGGATACTCACACACAACTTTTGCCAACAACCTCTGAAAGAATTACAACATCGACCTTATAGGACAACAAACAGGTCGGTAGCATAAACGCTAAACCCTAGACCTGTTAGGTTAAGGAATTCAAACAGTTCAATCCTGACCGTTGATCATATTGTATTAAATGCAGCAGATCTTGAATAAATCTCAAGACATTCTCCATCATTCATTATCCATCGATTTCATGGCGGGTGATAATCCATCACGTGTTTTCACCATTTAAAAACTTCATACATTCTTGAGGTAGATAGGGATAGTCTTCTTCATGCAAGATCCTTCATGCGCACAAGGCTGACGTGGCAACATGATCTGTTCTTTGTTATACTACTTACTCATCACACAAAGATCACCAGTTGAGCCATATAGTCTTGAAGCACTTCAACTAGAAACCCTAAAGTTGAGACTACCAACCGGTAGTCATACAACGCTTCCATGTGCCAGTTCCCATAACCATATGTCGGTTCACCTTGAACAAGCACACCGCTTCACTTTGGCACAAATGTCGGTTCACAATGTTATATTGGTTCTCACATATGTCGGTTCATACATTTTCAACATATTGACATCAATGACAACATACAATGTCATTATGTCCACATACCAGTTCACATAATGTCAACAATATCCCCCTTTGGCATTGATGGCAATATACAAAGATATCTCTCCGCTCTCTCCACTTCACATTTTCTCCCCCAATTTCTATAAATATCTTCTCCACTTGACATCTTCTCCCCCTTTGACAACAATGTCAAAGTGGAGGCACAAGCTTCCCTGTTCCATTATGTTGCTCCCCCTGAGGAGTAGCATCCTTCAACACATCAATCCTAAAGAAAGATTTGACAATGCAATACATGACTGATGTGGAGCATATACCTTTAGTTCACCTCCTGAAGGGGCAGTACCCCTAACTCACCTCTTATGTGTGTAAATGTATTCTTTGGGAGAGGCTTGGTGAATATATCTAGTAACTGCTCCTTACTGGACACATGCTTCAGTGCAATCTCTTTGTTCTGAACCTTTTCCCTCAAGAAATGATACTTAAGCTCAAAGTGTTTGGTTCTAGAATGTAAAACCGGATTCTTTGAAATATTGATAGCACTTGTGTTATCACAGAATATACTTACCGATTCAAGTACAAGGATTTTGAAGCCTTTCAGTACATGCTTCATCCAGATTGTCTGAGTGCAATTCATGAAAGCTGCAACATACTCCGCTTCCGCTGTAGACTGAGAGATACAACTCTACTTTTTACTCATCCATGAGACCAGACTACTACCAAGGAAGAATGCACCACCGATTGTGCTCTTCTGGTCATCTACATTACCAGCCCAATTAGCATCTATGAACACTTTCAAGTTGAAGTCCTTGCTATATGGATACCACAATCCATAGTCAACAGTTCCCTTCAAATACCTAAGAATCCAATTGACTCCAACTAAGTGGGATTCTCTTGGACTTTTCTGGAACCTCGCAGTAATGCCAACTGCATGTGCAATATCCGGTTTGCTATGCACTACATAATGCAACTTACCAATCATTGATCGCTATTCCTTCTCATCAACCAATGCAGAGTCATCCTCTTTCGATAGTTTACAACCGGTTATCGTTGGTGTACCAACCGGTTTGCTATCTTCCATGCCAAAGGTCTTCAACACCTGTTTGACATATTTGGACTGAGTGATAAAGATTCCATCCTTCATCTGTTGGATCTTTAATCCAAATGAGGAACTTAATCTCCCCTATGAGTGACATCTCAAACTCTTCCTTCATCTCATCAGCAAACTCATGACTCATCTTGTCATCACCACCAAAGATAATGTCATCAACAAATACCTCACAGATCAGGATCTGATCTCATTCAGACTTCATGTAGATATTGCTATCTTCACTTGTTCTCTCAAATCCAATCTTCACAAAATGGGAATGTAGGCGCTCATACCATGCCCTAGGTGCTTGCTTTAGACCATATAAGGCTTTATGTAGCCTACATACCATGTCACTATCTTCAGGTAGGGAAAACCCATCGGGTTGCTCAATATACACCTCCTCTTCAAGTACACCATTTAGGAATGCAGATTTTACATCCATTTGATATACTTTGAAGCCTTTAAAAGCTACATATGCGAGAAGCATATGAACTCCTTCCAATCTGGCTACAGGAGCAAAGGTTTCTCCATAGTCTTCTCCTTCTTCTTGAGCATATCCTTTGCACACCAATTTGGCTTTGTTCCTAATCATTGTGCCATCCTCATTCAGCTTGTTTCTGAACACCCATTTGGTGCCAATGATATTTTTATGCTCTAGTCTGGGTACCAAGGACCATGTACCATTTTTCTCTATCTGGTCAAGTTCCTCTTCCATTGCCTTGTTCGAGTCTTCATCTTTATGAGCCTCTTTGAATGATTTAGGCTCAAATTCAGAGATCATACATGACTTTTCTCTGATCTTTCTTCTTGTAAGGATTCCTACATCCTTATCTCATATGATCTGCTTAAGATCATGATTCATCCTGACATACCAAGGAATAGTCTTGACTGGTTCTTCTTGTTTTTCCTCTTCATCCTCATCTTCATCAGTATCAGCATTCACCGATTTAGGAACACTATTACTGGTACTTGGTTGACTGACAACCGGTTCCCAGAAGGTTGCAACTAGCTCATTTACAGCTTTCTCACTGTCGGTTTCCTCCAATTTCTCAGAGGTTTCATCAACTCTCACATTGATACTTTCCATAATTCTCTGAGTCCTATTGTTGAAACACTTGAGAGCTTTACTCTTGGTGGAATATCCTAGGAATATTCCCTCATCACATTTTGCATCAAATTTGCCCTGGTGTTCACTCCTCTTGATGTAACATTTGCTACCAAACACTCTAAAGAAGCTAACCATAGGTGTCTTACCGGTCCAGTACTCATAAGGAATTTTATCCTTACCTTTCTTGATGAGTACCTGGTTCATTGTGTAGATTGTAGTGCTCACCGCTTCTCTCCAAAAGGTGTGAGTTACCTTTCCTTGAATCAACATGGTTCTAGCTGCTTCAACCATAGTCCGGTTATTCCTCTCTACTAGGCCATTTTGTTATGGAGTCTGCGGGGCAGATAGTTGCCTCTTGATGCCAAATTCTTCATAATACTTGTTGAATTCACCAGAAGTGAATTCCCCTCCTTGATCAGTTCTGAGACACTTGATCCTTTTACCACTTTCCTTCTCCACTAATGCTCTGAAAGCTTTGAACTTCACAAAGGCTTCAGACTTGTCTTTCAAGAATGTGACCCACATCATTCTTGAGCAGTCATCAGTGAGAATCATGAAGTACCTATCACCCTGCACACTTCTTGTTTTCATAGTACCACACAAATCAGTATGCACAAGATCAAGCAAGTTGTCAACAGTGAAAGATTTACCTTTAAAGGTTGAGGAAGGCATTTTCCAACCAATTGACACTCTCTGCATAAGGTATTATCTGATTTGCTTAGCACCAGTAACTCTCTAACTGCCTTGATCTTACTAGCCTTCACAATGTTATCAAAGTTTACATGGCAGAGTCTCCTATGCCATATCTAGCTATCATCAAACTTAGCCATAAGACATGTACTTATATTTGCATTCAGATGAAATAGGTTACCTTTGGTCTGCATGCTCATGGCCACCAATTCACCATCTTTTCCTTTGATTCTGCAAACTCCATTCTTGAATTCCAGAGTGAGGCCACTATCATTCAGTTGGGCAACACTCAAAAAGTTGTCTCTAAAACCATCAAGCCAGTACACATTGTCAGCACTGCTCTTTCCATTTAGAGAGATGGACCCTCTTCCTTTGACCATGCATGGTGCATCATTGCCAAAGTGAATCACACCTCCATCATACTCCTCCAAGGATAGAAACTTGCTCCAGTCACCAATCATATGGTGAGAACAGCCACTGTCAATGATCCACTCATTGAAATTATCAAACCGGGAGACAAGAGACTTCTTGTCTGACACATCTTCTTTGACAGCAACAAGCACAATATCTTCATTTTCATCCTCTGATTATCCATCTGTGACACCTTCATCAACTGCCATAAAACAATTTCTCTAGTTTCCTCCTTTGAATTTCCTGAACCTTTCTGGTTTATCCTTGTTATCGCCATTAGGAAAGTTTATAGCAATATGTCCTATCTGGTTACAAGAAAAGCATTTCAAAGGTAGCTTACCTTTGTATTTACCGGTTCCTTTAGGAAGCTTCCTGGCAAGGAGAGCTTCAAATGCCATTAGAATCTCCTCATCATCCATTTCTCTACTCTATCTAGGTTCACCACTAGTGCTAGCTTCTTTTCCTTTTCTGGATGGTATAACAGAGGCTTTAAAAGTTGATTCAGTCTTTTGAACACTACCATCAAAACTATTTAGCTCATAGGCTGTCAACTTGGCTATGATGGAGTCCAAGGATACCTTAGTCTTGTCTATTGATGTCAGCTCCTAAATAGCAGAAACCCTTATTGCATAGACTGGCAATAGGGATCTCAAGACTTTGCTTACCACAGTGGAGTCTTCTATTTTACCACATGCACTCTTAATTTCTCCAACAACTGTTTTGATTCTTATTCCATACTGCTGAATGGTCTCACCTTCAACCATCCGCATATCTTCAAACTTCCCTCTCAGAATTTCTTCCTTAGCCTATTTTACATGTTCATCACCACCATAGATATTTTCAAGAGCATCCCATACCTCTTTGGGATTTACCTTGTCCCGAACATCAATAAACTCAATGTCAAATAGACTACTAATAAGGGCTTCCATGACTTGGCCATTTTCTTGTATTTCTCTGTTTTGGTCATCGGTGAGAATACCGCTAGGGACAACATAGACATTCTCAACATAACTCTAGTGTTGAGCACCCATGCTTCTGATGAATATCTTCATCCTATCTTTCCATATACCAAAATTTTCCCTATTAAAATTTGGACCTTCCCTCTTCATCATTTGACTGGGATCTTTACCTCAAGCGGTTAATCTTATAACACAAAGGACCTGGAGAACGCTCTGATACCAATTGATAACTCAATGATGAACGAATAGTACCAAAACGGTACTGAGAGGGGGGGGGGTGAATCAGTATAGACAAAATACAGACCTAAACCAGTTCAGCAGCAATTACTCCAAATGACTGACAAACAGTGACACCAGTTTGAAACAAAGTGCAACCAGTAAAACTAAGAACAACTAAAACAATCATAAACCGGTTACTCACTGAGTTTTCCGCTCAACTCAAAACTACACTACCATTTCACCCTTATGCATGAACAGGTAATCTATCATCATATCTTCACAATAGCTAGTTCAACATGTTTTATTGACAAGCATAAAACACAGAACCATCATATGCTTAACAGGCAATAACAAAGCATCACAAGATAAAAGCATCACACATGACACATATTTTTCACGTGGAAACCCAACTAGGAAAAACCACGGTGAGGATGAATACCCACAAGCTTGTTGTTGAACTCTTTGGAAGTCCGCTCTATTAGAAGCCTTGTCCGGTTAAAGACACTACAAAAGGTTCTGCTAGGAACCGATCCTGTTAGAGATCACCTGGTTAAGGGTACCTTGTTAGAGGATTTCAAGAACTCAATAGCTAAAGGATTTCCAGAGCTCTCTAGCTTTCCAAATCTCAATAACTTTGAGTTACCCTATTAAGGGATTTACAGTAAGCTAGTTAAGGCTACCCTGTTAGGGGATTTTCCAACTATTGAGGTGGTTAGAGATCAACAGGTCAATGATCTGGTAACAGCACTCAATGCCAATGCAGATTCGTTTAAGCTCCTTTTCACCTTCTGCACTTACACTCTTCAGGTATCACTTCTCTCCTCTGGTCTGGCAAGGATCTTGTATCCCTTCTCTTAGATACTCACACACCTCTTTTTCCAACAACCTCTGAAATAATTACAACATCGACCTTATAGGACAACAAACAGGTCGGTAGCATAAACCCTAAACCCTAGACCTATTAGGTTAAGGAATTCAAACAGTTCAATCCTGACCGTTGATCATACTGTATTAAATGCAGCAGATCTTGAATAAATCTCAAGACATTCTCCATCGTTCATTATCCACCGATTTCATGGCGGCTAATAATTCATCACGCGTTTTTACCGTTTGCAAACTTCACACATTCCTGAGGTAGATAGGGATAGTCTTCTTCATGCAAGATCCTTCACGCGCACAAGGCTGACGTAGCAACACGATCTGTTCTTTGTTATAATGGTTACTCATCACCCAAAGATCACCGGTTGAGCCATACATGCTTGAAGCACTTCAACCAGAAACCCTGAAGTTGAGACTACCAACCGGTAGTCGTACAATGCTTCCATGTGTCGGTTCCCATAACCATATGTCGATTCATCTTGAACAAGCACACCGCTTCACTTTGGCATAAATGTCGGTTCACAGTGTTATACCGGTTCTCACATATGCCGGTTCATACCTTTTCAACATATTGACATCAATGACAACATACAATGTCATTAAGTCCACATACCTGTTCACATAATGACAACAATAATTACCCTTGGTAAAACCAAGCTTCAAAAGATATTTATCCAACCTTGCATACCAAGCTTTAGGTGCTTGTTTCAATCCATATAAAGCTTTCCTTAATCTACAAACCATGTTTGTATCATCTGATAGTGAAAAACCATCAGGTTTCTCAATATAAACTTCCTCATCAAGATCCCCATTCAAAAATGCACTTAACATCCATCTGCTAAACCTTGTAGTTTTTGTGGGCAGCATAGGCAAGAAATAATCTTACAGCTTCAATCCTAACTACAAGTGCAAAGTCTCCATAATCAATTCCTTCCTTTTGAGAATATCCTTTACAAACCAATCTAGCCTTATTCCTTACAACTTGACCATCCTCGTTCAATTTATTCCTAAAAATCCATTTAGTTCCAATAAAATTCTTATTTTTAGGCTAGAGAATCAAAGTCCATGTGTTATTTTTCTCAGTCTCATCTAATTCTTCTTCCATATTTTTCAACTAATATTCATTTTTACATGCCTCAATTACTGATAACGGTTCAACTTGTGAAATTAAACATACCTCATTAGTTGTCAATCTTCTTCTTGTTCTCAATCCATTGTTCTCATCCTGAATGATTCGATCTTCTGAATGATTCAATATCACATACCTAGGAGTCCTCTCATTTTATGTTCCTCTTCTCGGTTCTTCAATTACTGTAGAATTTTCTGATACTACTAGAGTAACTGGTTCAACACTTTATTCTGGTAAAGGTGCTATTGGTTCAGATATAATCATTTCCATTGCTGATTCCTTCTCATAAACTCTGATTTGACCTCTATTCAGCTCATTCACCTTGCCATTAGCGCTCTCCACAATTCTCTGTAATCTCTTGTTATAATATCTATATGTCTTGCTCTCATTAGAATAACCAAGAAATATGCCTTCATCACATCTAAGATCAAATTTGTCAATGATATCATCTCTCTTAATATAACATTTACTACCAAATATTCTGAAATACTTAACTGTAGGTATATTGCCAAACCATAATCCATAAGGTGTCTTACCGATTTCTCCTTTGATATGTGCTTTGTTGAATGTATAAACCGTCTTTCTTACTGCTTCTCTCCAGTAGATATGAGGTAAACTAGCTTCCATCATCATTGTTCTAGCAGCATCAAAGATAGTTATGTTCTTCCTTTCCACAACTCCATTCTGTCAAGATGTCCGGGGAGTAGAAAATTGTCTTTTTATACCATGCTTCTCACAAAAGTTATTAAACTAACTGGAAGTGAATTCTCCACCATGATCTGACCTCAAACATTTAATCTTCAATCCTATCTCAGTTTCCACTTTAGCCTTAAAGATTTTAAACTTTTCAAATGCTTCAGATTTTTCCCTTAGAAAAGTAACCCACATCATTCTACAATAATCATCAATGATTAGCATGAAATATCTATCACCTTGAAAACTTTTAACTCTAGTAGGGCCACAAAATCAGTATGAATAAGATCAAAAACATCATTAGATTTATCTTGTATACTCTTAAAAGAGGCTCTGGCCTATTTACCCATTTGACATTCTTTACATACTGGATTATAGGGCTTCACAATCTTAGGTATATCTCTAAATGCCTTAGTTGAACTGATCTTCAAAATGCAATCAAAAATCTCATGACATAGCCTTTTATGCCATAGCCAACTCTCATCAATTTGTGCAATCAAACATGTCTTCTCACCAGAATTCAAATGAAATATATTAGCTTTTGTCTGTGTACCAGTTGTAATCTCCAAACAAGATCTGGAAATGATTTTGCATTTTCCATCCTTGAACTGTAATTGAAATCCCTTATCCACCAATTATCCTACACTCAAAAGATTATGCTTTAAACCTTCAACATAATAAACATTGTCAGTATTGTTCTTACCATCCAATGATATAGTTTATTTTCCTTTGATCATACATGCTTTGTCATCTCCTAATCTAACTAGACCCCCATCAAATTCTTGCAAAGATAGAAACTTCCCTTTATCTCCAGTCATATGATGTGAACAACAACTATCAATTACCCATTCATCCTTGTCTTCAATTTTAACAGCAAGTGCCTTCTCTTTTCTCTTCCAGTGCCAGAACATCTTCCTTGATAGACAGGGACACCCATTCCTTTCCATTGCCGAAACCACTAGCAAAATCTTCTATTGATTCATCATCAAAATTAGTAATGCCTTCCTCATCTGCTATGTAGCATGATTTGTCTATATTTTTCTTGTACTTATATTTGTTTTGATATCTAGGGTTAGGCTTAAATGATCTTCTAACTCTTTCTTCAAATCTTGAATTCCTTTCAGGACATCTAGATGCAAAATGACCAATCTTATTATATGCAAAACATTTAAAAGGTGTTTTTCCTTCATACTTACTTCCTACCGGTCCTTTAGGTACTCTTCTAGCAAAAAGTGCTTCAAGTTTCTCAAACTCATCATTTTCTCTCTTCATATCATCAAATTCCTTTGCACATAAAGCTTTCTAATCTTGTTTAAATGTTGTTGATGTAGATGCATAAAAAGTAGATTCGATCTTCACAACTCCAGAAAGTCCAAATTCTTCAAGCTCAAAAGCAAATAATTTCCCAACCAAGGTATCTCTGTTGACAGATGTATTAGCCATTTTTCTCAACTCATTAATAGTAGTATCCTTCATCTTGTAAGCCGGTGGTAGGGCTCTCAGAACTTTAGAAACAATTTCATCTTCACTTCAATCCTTTCATCTTCTTCCATCTTCAGGTTTTCATATCTCACCCAGTAACCATCAAGTTTAGCAATCTTCACTATAATGTCACCTTCATTAAGAGTTTCCAACTTATCCCATATATCATTTCCAGATGATTTGTCGATTAATCCCATTATTTGCTGATCAAAACGTGCACACAAGAGGGATTCTCTTGCTCTACAATCATTCTCAAGCTCCTTATCCAAGTTTGTTGGAGGAGGATTTCCAGATGTCGGATTATGAAGTGTAACACCATTCTGTGTGATCTCTCAATTTTCCTTACCAGGACATCTCAGATGAGTCTCCATATAAATCTTCCATACTGTCTAATTTGTTCCATCAAGCCTAGGAATATCTCTTTGAAAGATAGCTCCAGATGAACTGGATGAACTTGAATTGTTAATTGCCATAGAATCTTCATTAAATGGTTAAGCTTTCTACAGAGAGGACGAAAGCTCTGATACAAATTGTTAGACAATTCAAATAACCAGAAGACAACTAAGAGGGGGGGTGAATCATTTTTCACAGATTACCAGAACATTTAGCAATTAAAACTTTAATACCGAAACCCAAAACATTAAACCAGAATGCTTAAACCAAATACGGGAATAGCAGTTAAACCAATTAAGCATGAACAATAATTACAGAATAAATACCATCCACATGACACCAAGATTTATACGTGGAAAACCCAGTAAAGGGAAAAACCACGGTGGGAAGCCTACCCACAGTCAAATAATACTTTTCCAGTATGTGAATTACAATTGTGGGGCCTACACTTGTAGGAAGGTCAACAACCTAGAGTGCACTTCTCATCATAAAAGAAGTCTCACTGACTACATAGAAATCCAGACTACAATTCGAAACAAGGAATGAACTACAAAAGATAGCATCTCCTATGCCTAAGTATAGTTCCAGTTAAGCTCAATACTGGAGGACTAAATCCTCTTACATAAACCCAATTTGATCTCTAATTATCGACCAAATCCTCTGCCTAAATGATATTACATTATTTGCACATTAAATATCCATATCCTATTCCTTGACCTTATACCTATGATGATCTACAATGAAATCTTACATCATATATATACAAACCCTCGACCATAAACAAATAGGTCGGCCACCAGACAATAAACCAATTACATAATTACAAAACATGTCAGTCTTAGACCAAACAAATAATATCCAATACATAAGACATCCCGGAACATGTCGAGAGGTCCAATCCACACGTTACATTAAGTCGGTCCATAACCTAGATCAACCGGGACCCAATATAGGTCCACACGTTAAAGCAATTATCTCCATCCACCAAGTCTCGAACATGATCACCATCACCATCCTGAAACTCCACCAGAAGTTGCACCAACACCACTTATGCATATCATCAAAGATCTTCATCAAAAACTTTAATGGTGAAACCCTCATCGAAACCACAAGCCAAGCTTCCAGGCAAACAGGATAGCATCTAATCACCGGACCAAAACCAACTGACTGAATATGAACATGAGTATCATGAATAAGCCAATTCCATAACCAAACCATATCGGAGCCTACCGGATCATGCCGGACCCAAACCAGCCAGAAACTAATGAACCTACCGAGACCAAAAGGGTGTCGATAAAGCATCCAAACAACTAGTGTTAACCTTAATGACAAAACATCAATGCAACACATAATCAATTCCTCCAAATGGCCAACACTTTACACCTCTTTTAGGAGGAGGTGCTTCAAGGATGTCATCCAAGACTTCATCCAACATTATCAAAATCATCCTTCAAGAATGCCTTATCAAAGACATCGAAAAAGATCCGACATTAGGCATTCACGTCGAGTTCACCAAAAATGTAGGGAAGGATATTTGTCCCCTCCAAGATGATGAATCTTAGAGGACAAATCAGTCCCCCGCTACCTCTTCGAACTGGCGCTAAGATGAGCTAGGGGATAGCAAGCAACTAAACCAACTATGATATAAAAGATAAACAACAGAATTATAATGCAGAAACAATAAGTGTACAAAAACTGAATTGACAGAATGATGCAAGATCAAAAGAAAATTATACCTTCCAACCGAGGAGCTCTCGAGGTTTAAACTCCAACACAGGGCGCGGACGCTAACGCAACACGTTGTTGTCTGTACGACCCATGAACAGAGAAAGTTCTAGAAACATATCCACGTGTGGTTCCCTGCGCACGGAGCTCGTTCTCCACCTACACACACTGAGGGGGAAAATTGTTGGGGTTGTATAGGGACCTGCTTTAATCAAACCCCCGCTTAGGTGTTTCCACCACCATGAACAACCATCTGGATATATAAATTGGAAAGAGATAAAGGAACTTGGAAACTTGATAAATTGGAAATAGATGCTAATAGAAACTATGCTTCACTTAATGAAAGCAAACCCCTAATGCATGCATTAAATATTGGAAATAGTGAATGCACCTAGATAATAGATACAATCAATAATTCAAAGGACTCATTGAATGTAATGAAAATAGATAAAAGATAAGACAAAGCATGATGTCAAACCCCTCTTTGTTGAAGATATGAGCATGACGAAGCCCGCAACAGTGTTCGTTGGTAAGAGCCACCACAAGATAGTTGTATCTTGATGTTGGTAGAGTATGTATCCAAAAGCATGAAGAGAGCAATGTGATATCAAGAGTATAACAAGAGGCCAAAGCCAAGAACACAAAGTGGGAACTGTAAACACCTAAAATTGTCCAGTCCAATTAAATAAATATCTTTATTTATTTAATTACTTTAGCCTAATTCTTCTATTAATTAAATAAATCTTTATTTATTTAATTAATTCATTTATCCTCTTCTAGCCTCATTTCTCATTTAAATAAATACTTTTATTTATTTAAATTACCCTTTTTCTAAATTAAATAAATACTCTTATTTATTTAATTGATCCCACTTCTTATATTAATTAAAATAAATCTTTATTTATTTAATTAATTCATTAACCTTTTCTACCTATGACACATGTCATTCATCTCTTAATTCATGCACTACCTACCCTCTCATTATTTTATTATTTCCTCTACCTGCCCTCTAATCATAGCCAACCATTTATCTTTTACACCTCTCAATCTTATCCCTCCATTTCATATAGTGTCTTCTATATAAGAGGATACTTCCTTTATTATCAACCCTAATCAATCTATGCATCTGGATCGATTGACTACACTCTTTCATATGCAATCAAGCCTACTTGCAACCACACTTTTGTTCTTTGTTGAGCTCTTGTGCACATATAAAATCTGAGAGAAAATATATCAAGCAAGATCAATGGAGATAGGAAGAATGGAGATCCAAACCCTATTGGAAATGTGATGGTATAATCTTTATGATTTCATTTGATTTGCATTGTCCTAGGTAATCTTCATATGTTATGGTGAATCTTTGTTGTTGTTAGGCTAGGGTTTTGTGGTTGAATTCATTTAGCCTTTCAATATTGTTGTTATCCATTTTCAACATATAAATTTTGGCACGCCCAGTGGGACGCTTGTCCCTTTTGCATTTAACATCTTTTGTTGCAGATTTTGTGTTTTGAAGTTGCAGATCTGACATTTCTAACAACATTTTGATATTTTTGCGTTTGCATGCTTTCATATCGCGTTTTTGGTTTTTTGTCACATCTGTGACATCTGGAATCGTGTCTGCGCCCTCGACAGTATTTTATTTTTCTGCAGATTCCAAGAAACACGTCTGTGTTCCCTAGTCGCTTCTATGAAGTCTTCAAGCCCGTCTGCGTCCAGGAGTCGCGTTTGTGTTCTAGAAGCGCGTCTATGTCGGATCTAAGCGCATCTGTGAGGTTATATAGTGTTTGTGTTTCTGATAACCGCATCTGTGTGAGGTTGTTGCATTTTGGGTTTCTTTGATTCAGTTTTTCATCATTCAAATTTTCAGATCTGGTTTATTTTGAGCTAATATCTTCAGATCTAGCTAACGAAATTGGTGTAGCTTGTCTTGAAAGAAAAATCGTTTTGTTGAAGGCCCCTATTTCACAAAGTCTTTTGGATCTAAAAATTTATCCAACTTGTGTGCTTGCAGGAAGGGGTGATCATTTGAAACAATCCAAATTACTAACAAATCTTTGTTGCAGGACCTTGGCAAGGGTTTTTTATTTTTATTGTGTGCCTTGTTTTCATAGACTAGCAAACACTTCAATTGGTGCACTAAAATTGAACCATTGTCTTTTATGTCTTGAGCAATAGGCTCTTTTTGTTTAATCTTTAGAGGGCATGTCTCCCCATGTGGTCATTAGGACTACTAGTGAGGAGAGAATGACCCAAGTGGTAGCGAGAAAAACCCACCTCTTCCGAACCACTATAAACAATTGTATTCATGGTGAAAACTATGGATAACATGTGCTGATTAGTTCATACCAGCACTATGTCTCCCCATAAACCCGTTTGATCAAATTTAATTGATCAGTTGTAGGGCATAACCACTATCGGTTGGGAGTCTTCTGTATTTACAGAGCTGAAAGTGATGCATGTATGGCCACACGAGCGGATGCCCTTACTAACACCTTTTTGTTTTAGAAGCTAAAATCCTTCTAGTTATTGGGGCAGGAGGTCGAACCTCTGGTAGCGGCTCACACACATACGGTTCTTAATAGAGATACAAAGTTCGCCACAAGGAGTTTTCATGGGGACTGATGCTTGGTTGTCCCGAGAAGTGAGTGCCGAGGGTGGAGCCAGTGGGGTCAAGCATCTAAGTATCCACTATGAATAGCGTAGCCTCAGGGGAAACTCCATGTGGGATCAACAACTATTATCTTGGTCAGCCATAAGAATTGTGTTTGACTTCTTTTAAACATTCAAACATTCAAGACCAAACATCAAAACATTGTGTCTTTTGTGCCTTCAAGTGTATGCAAAACAATTTTACATCGAACGAACACACCTTTCTTTGGAGTCATTTTAAGTCTAAACACTTGAAAACATTGAGTCTTCATCAACACTATGTCCTCTTGTCACGAAAAATAGTCAAACATTCAGATTTGGTCACAACAAGCAACTTCATAGATTGAAAAAATTGCACAAAGTTTGCAGAAACGCGTCTGTGTCGTTTAACCACGTCTATGAAGGGCAGAAACGCGTCTGTGTCTTTTGAGCAACATCGCACTTACAACATCTCAAAAACGCATCTGTGTCTGACAGAATAGCATTTGTGTCATTTAAGCGTGTCTGTGAAGCATACAGGCACATATGTGTTCAGAATTAAAAAACTTTCATAATCTAGCAAACAAGAAACAGTCAGTTTCAGACTTATTGAGCTTCCTAGGTATCTCTCTAGGTTTTCATCTAGCATTCAACCTGTCTTTGGATCTCACAAAGTCCATCATTGCTTTACACCTTGCATTACATTCACATTTGTCTAAACTTGAGTCAAAAGGTCACTTGCTTGTCCTCATCATACTTTGTCAACACACTACATACAACAACATTTTGCTAAGTGGTCCCTCATCAAGGTTTATCACCTTTGGGTCTCACTTGGTCTTACTTAGAAGGTCAACTTACCTCATCAAGAGAAACTATCATCTCTTTGGAAGTCACACCTACTCTCCTACATACATACTTGGTCTTACACTTTGGACATTGCAAGTACACCTCAGATTCATTTACATTTCATCCAACACTTGGTCTTCCATACTCTTTCCATTTTCATCTAGTCTCATACATCTTGGTAAATACCTAGTTCATGGTTGAAACCCGTTCCCAAAAATCTAGGAGAGAAACTAAAAAGGCTCAAGAGTTTGCAAACATGAGTTCCTATGAGTATGATAATGATATTTTTTTCAATTCTGATCATACTACATTACCTGATATGGATGCTTATAGAAACATTCCAAATGTAAAGAACATGGACACTACAAACAACAATGATACACACAATGACAATATGGACAACTTTTCAGTACATTCAGCAGAAGTGGAAGACATCATTATGGATCCCCATTTCAATCGATTGGTTGAGGAAATAATGAGGAGAGATAGACAATATTTTTTACAAGTGATGGCACAAAGTGGAGCCAAGATCTCTCATGATTTTGACATGTCTCAAATAATGGAAAATCGACCTTTGCAACAACCTCACTCCAACATGGATCAAGGGAGACCTAATAGTGGAGGCAATAGAGGACCACATATGGTGCCTGAATCACCATCATCTTTGTTTCAAAAATCTGAGGTCCCACATACACATGGTCAAGCATATGATACTTAGCTTCGCAGACCATTATGGAGGTCTTATGCAGAAAAATATGCTCAATCACATACCAATGCTAAGGATCAACCACCAAAGCAATTGGATATTCAAAGGCATACTCAAAATTTGGACCCAAGAAAACCCCACGTCAAATTTGGGGTCAACACACTAGAACAAACTCATGATATTCCTATAGAGTATGGTATATAAGGACAAAGCAGATATTCCATTCCTCATCATGACTCTATACCAAGTGGTCTATATATGCAGCATCATTATAGACCTCGTCCATATGAACATGTGTATGATCAATATCATCCATATATGCAACATGCTCCTCCTCCACCCGGTGGTTCAGGCATGGGGTATGGTCCAAGAAGTCGGTCTCCACCCAAGAACAATTTGGAACAGCAAATTAAGGACTTACAAAAGAAAATGGAGGACATAAATACACCGAAGCCAACATACACAGTGAGAGACATATGTCCCTATCCATTTGACAAAAGCATTCCAATGCCTCCATTCCCTACACACTTTGTGACGCCTAAGTTTGATAAGTAAAGAGGAAAAGGGGATCCTAAGGCACACATAAGACAATTTTTCACATCTTGCATTGAAGTAGTAGCAGAAGAGACATATTTGATGAGATTATTCCCACAAAGCTTAGGTGATCAAGCTATGGAATGGTTCTCCCAACTCTCAGCTGGAATTAAGTCATGGGGTGATTTAGGAGAGGCATTTATCCAACATTTCTCATACAACATAGAGACAGACATATCAGTCACTACTTTGTGCAACACCAAGCAAAAGGATGGAGAATTTTTTTCATTATTTTTACAAAGATGGAGGAATCTAGCCAGCAGATGCTCTTGTGAAATTCCACAAAAACAAATGGTAGAGATGTTCACCCAGAAGGTTAACAAAGACATTGGTTATGACTTGAGAAAAGCTTGTTTGTCCACCTTCAAGGACGTCATTGAAAAAGGCTTGGCAACAGAGAAAGTCCTAATTGAACGAGGAGTCATTAAGATATTCAAACAAAACAAAGATGACTTTAAAGGAAAAGATAAACCAAGATTTTGGAATAGAATCAAGAACACAGTCAATGATGGTGTTGTTGATGCCAATACAGTACGACCCAAAATTGTTTTTTTCGGATCAAATTCTACAAACAATCAAGTGAATACTCAAACAACTTCAAAGTCACAAAGGAAGTACACTCCATTGGGAGAACCACTTGAGTCAGTTTTCAAGAAGCTAGTGGCAAACAAGATAATCACAATTCCAGATTTGCCTCCATATGAGCTAAAGGTCAAACCAAATTGGTGGAATGATGATGAATATTGTGAGTTTCATAAGAGCAAAGGACATAAAACAGGAAATTGTCACCGACTACAGAATATCATACAAGATCTTATTGATAGAGGTGACATTGAGATTGAAGGACACTCATCCAATCAAGAACATGAAATGTTTAAGGAACCATTCCCAAAGCATGACAAGGGAAAAGCTACAGCCACAGATGACCAAACCAACTATACCAGAGCTTCTTATAACTACGATTCAACTATCAATCACATTTCAATGGACAATTATGTCTCTACCATTATCATCAAGGACAAAACGCTTGAGAATTCTACCCAAAGACCCAAGATTGTCCTAAAAGGCATTGGATCTTCTTCCGAACCTACCTCTGAATGTAATGTTACAACTCGCCGAGGTAAATTCACTTTGCAAGGTGCTCCAGCTAAAAACATCGCTTCCTCATCAACCAAACCTGAATATGATCTTGTAGAACAGTTGGGGAAGACACCCGCGCTCATCTCCATCCTTGAGCTCTTACGCATATCCCCCGCACATAAAGCCATTCTTGACAAAATCTTGAGAGACACTTCTGTCCCTACTGATCTGAACGTGGACCAGTTTCAAGCCATGGTGGGATACCTTTCTGTTCCACACTCCCTTACATTCACAGAAGCCGATGATGCCTTCGTAAGTCAACCACATAATGCACCATTACACATTGAAGCCTTCATACACAAACATCGAATAAAATGAGTCCTGATAGATGGAGGAGTAGGCCTAAATATTTGTACATTGAGCATTATTAAACAATTGGGATATTCAGATAAAGTTGTGAATTGTACAAACAAAATTACCATCAAGGCATATGATGATGAAGAGCATTCATCCAAAGGCACGGTCACCTTGCCTCTCAGAGTTGGGCCAATTAGGAAGGATGTGGTTTGTCAAGTCCTAGACCTAGATCTCACATACAATATATTATTAAGATGTCCTTGGATTCATGAAATGAGGGCAGTCCCATCTACATATCACCAATGCATTAAGTTTCCTCACAACGGAGTTGAAATAACAGTTAATGGTGATCCTTATCCATACATATACTACAATAACTTGAGACTGAAAACTGAGATGATCATTCCAAGTAATAGGGAAGTTGTCCCTTCTTCTGCATACATTGATCATGAATCATTAAAACCTTTGACATCAAAACAAGGTGAGCTTAAAGGGAAATTTCAGGACAAGGGCATGGGTGAATACACTTTGAATCAAACCATGTGCTTACAACAAGTTATGAGTTCACCAAAAGAATATGGAAGACCACATCCTAATAAGCAGGTATCTACCATTATACTCAAATGGGACCCTACTATCTTTCAAAGATGGGGTGAACTAGAAGAAGAAGACTTATACAAAATGCTTTACAAAGACCTTGAAAATGATACACAAGATCACATGAGCATACCATGTGAAAATTATGGCAAAGGGTTCAAGATCCTACAAAAATTTGGGTATGATGGCAAAAGTCCTCTTGGCTTAAGAAAGGAAAGCATCATTGAACCTTTACAACCTGAATTGACATTCAAAAAGGAACGCTCTAAAGGACTTGGTTTCATGACTTCCAAGGTAAACACTCAAAGACACGAGAAGCATTACAAATTGAAGCTGCCAAAATTCAACAAGAGAATTGCTACTCCACAGACTCCAATGAATGGGAATGGGATTCAGAAAAATCCTCCAGTGACTATGAACTCACCGAGACATTTAGAGAACCAGATGAACCCACAGAAGAAGAGGAATTTTATAGAGAATTCAAAGTTGGTCAAGAAACAACCCCTGAGGATCCCACACAGTCCTTGCCCCTAGGTTCTAGGTCGAAATCACAAAGAATGAGAACACCTGTCCCAGAATGCGCGACTAGTGATGACCATTTGGATTCATTCACAATCAAGACAGAGGAGGAGAGTGCCAACGATGACCTCGATAACTACCTCGACATACCTGAGTATAACTACATCTTCACCCTTAGCCCCGCTAACTTCGAAGACATCAAAGGCCTTCCCCTTGTTCACCACCAACTTATTGATTGGGACCATGAAGGACCTGCACAGTTCGACACATTCCAAAATGATGAAGCCTTTATTGATTATCTAGGCATACAAGATGATCTTCCCCCTAGGGACCATAAGGCAGGATACACTATAGAACTCAACAGTGTGGCATATTTTGGTGAGGGTGTCGGGCCTTCCAGTCGCAAAAACATAAAATTATAAACAAATCAAGGGTCTTATGGCGAAAACCACGTGGTGACGCTGTCTAACCCCAAAAAAGTAAAAAGAAAGGACGTATCTTAGGGCGAAAACCTCTCTGAGGCACCCGAAGATGGAAGGCTCAACATTCTCCCAGCATCATATGAGGAAAAGTCATCCATGTTGGTAGAGGAGACTATCAAAACAAACATTGGCATAGAAGAAGTTCCACACAACATATTCCTGGCTCAATCTTTGACAGAGATGGAAAGGTCAAAGTTCATAAGTTTCTTCACAGAACGACAAATCAATTTTGCATGGTCATACGCTAATATTCCTGGATTGGATCCAAATTTGGTAATGCATCATTTGACAGTTAAACTGGGGGCAAAACCAGTGAAATAGAAATTAAGAAAGATACATTCACAAGTGGCATTATTAGTCAAAGCAGAGCTTGAGAAATTATTGGATGTCGGATTCATACGCCCAAATGATTATCCCAAATGGATCTCCAACTTAGTGCCTATCACTAAACTAGATTGTAGCATCAGAATATGTACAGGCTTCAGAGACATCAACAAAGCTTGTCCTAAGGATGACTTTCCATTACCAAACATTGACCTAATTGTAGATCTCACAGCAGGTCATGCAATGTTATCTTTGATGGATGGATTCTCTAGTTATAATCAAATAAAAATCGCATTTGAGGATCAGCACAAAATGATATTTACTTGTTCTTGGGGAAATTTCTATTGGAATGTCATGCCCTTTGGGCTAAAAAATGCAGGCGCTCCATATCAAAGAGCCATGACTACTATCTTTCATGATCTCATGCACGTTACTATGGAAGATTATGTTGATGACCTCTTGGGAAAATCAATAGACAGAGATACACATTTGGACATACTTTCAGTCATCTTTGATCGGTTGGAAAAATATAAAGTAAGATTAAACCCCAAGAAATGTGTCTTTGGAGTAACCTCCGGGAAGCCCCTGAGATTCATTGTCACAAAAAGAGGAATTGAAGCCAATCCAACAAAAGTCAAGGCCATCCTAGAGATGCAACCACCAAGAAATATCAATCAACTTCAATCTTTGCAGGGGAGACTCCAGTCCATACGAATATTCATAGCGCAACTTGTAGATAAATGTAATCCTTTTCAGCACCTGCTACACAAAAACATCAAATTCAAATGGGATGATAATTGTCAACAGGCTTTCCAGATACTCAAAGATTATCTTTTGAACCCGCCAGTTTTGATGCCACCAGTTACAGATCAACCTCTATTACTATACATATCAGCTACTTCAACAGGGCACAACAGGTTGCTGAAGGTAAAGAAAAGGCAGTATACTACATCAGTCGCACCTTGGTGGGATATGACCTAAATTACACACCAATTGAGCGTGCATGTCTCATTGTGGTCTTTGCTTTGCAGAAATTATGACATTACATGCTAACTCATAAAACTAAATTGGTTGCAAGGATCGATCCATTGAAATACCTTCTCAATAAAGCAACACCTATGGGGCGACTAGCCAAATGGGTGATGCTCCTGAGTGAATTCGACATCGAGTATGTGGATAGAAAAGCAATAAAAGGACAAGCCATTGCAAATCAATTGGAAGATGCTCCCATGATAGATGATGTTCCTCTAACTTCAGAATTCCCAGATGAATCCATCTTGACAGTGTCACGTACAAAGCCTTGGCAGTTGTACTTTGATGGCTCATACACACAGCATGGGGCAGGAGCTGGTATCCTCTTCATAACTCCTCAAGGGGATTCCATACCAAAATCATATCGATTATCATTTCCCTGCACTAATAACATAGCGGAGTACGAGGCATTAACAACTGGATTACGGATTGCAGTTTAGTGGAAGATCCAGGAACTTCATGTCTTTGGGGACTCTCAACTTGTGATTCGTCAAGCAACGGATGACTACCAAACAAAGGATGAGAAATTACTTCCCTATAAAAGAATGGTGGATGACTTGAAACAACATTTCACGAAGATAGACTTTGAGTAGATACCAAGAAAGCAGAATCGAGTCACAGATGCCATGGCTACAATTGCTTCACTAATCGATCTACCACAGAATGAGACCCGCTATGAGTTCTTGGTGGATAACCTTTTGGTTCCCTCATATGAGATCACTCCTATTGTGATGATATGTGTCGTCGGTCCTGAGTCCCAGTTATATGGTCCCATTTTCACATACCTTCGTGACAATACTCTTCCTCCTGACCTATCCAATAACCAACGTCACACTTTCATTTGCCAATCTTCTCGATACGTCATTTTAGTCGATATCCTATACCGTCGAGGTCTAGATGGCACTCTTCTTAGATGTTTAGAAGGGGATGAAGCTCAAATTGCGTTACGTGAAGTTCATGAAGGGATATGTGGTCCACATTCTAGTTGTCCTACCTTAGCCAAGAAACTCATTCAGACTGGATATTACTGGCCCAATATGGAAAAAAACTGATATCAGTTTGTCAAGAAATGTAAGCAGTGTCAAATTCATGGAGACCTCATCCATGCGCTAGCACAAGAACTTCAACCAATCGCGACTCCTTGGCCCTTTTGTCAGTGGGGGCTCAATCTCATAGGCAAGATTCACCCTCCTTCCTCCAATGATCATAAGTTCATCATCACTGCCACGAAGTATTTCACAAAATGGATCAAAGGGGTGCCTCTTACACAAGTCACTGGAAAACAAATTGCTACATTCATTCTCAACTATATCATTTGTCGATACGGTATTCCTGTTTCCATCATCACCGATAATGGGTGTCCCTTCAAAAATCAGGATGTTCGTGAGCTCTGTGACCGCTTCCATATTACCCATCATTTTTCCACACCTTATTACCCCCAAGGTAACGATCAAGCTGAGGCGTCTAATAAAACAATCCTTAAAATCTTAAAAAAGACAGTCGACAACGCTGGCCGTAATTGGCATATCCAACTTAATCCTGCACTTTGGGCCTACCGCACAAGCGTCCACACACCTACAGGAGCTACACCCTATTCACTTGTCTACGACATTGAAGCTATCTTGCCTATTGAGGTCGAGTTACCCTCTTTACGAGTCTCTTTGCAAAACATTATCAGTGATGAAGACTATAGGGTCTCTCGCTTACAAGAACTTGAACTATTGCATGAACGAAGACAAACTGCTTTTAATCATCTCAAAGCTTATCAATAACGAATGAGCTGCAGCTACAATCATAGAGTCAAGCCTCGTACATTTGAGGTAGGCGACTTAGTTCTCAGAGAAAATCATAAAAATCAGCAAGATAGAGAGAAGAAGGGCAAGTTTGAACCAAATTGGCCTGGTCCTTATATCATCACAGCAGCATATGGATCTGGTGCATATCAGCTCTCAACCATAGAGGGTGAACCTTTGGATGATCCTATCAATAGCATGCACCTTCGCAGGTTTTACACATAGCTCTTCAGAGTATCCCAATATCAAAAATACAAAAAAAAAAATTAAAAAAAAACAAAAAAAAAAAATACATAAAACATAAAAAATCGTTACTTGGTGAAAACCTGGCAAACAGGCGCCTTGTGACACAAAAAAATTGAAAAATCAAAAAAGTAAAAAAAAAAACATTTCGTTCAACGATGAAAACCACTTTGGTGGCACCCTAGGCAAGTACCATGGTGAAAACTGGGTCACCGGTGCCATGTGTAGAGACATTGCTCCTCCCTCCTTCAGGATTCAATCTCATCTTTCACTTTTGCAGACACTCACAACCTGTTCATCCACAATAAACTTACCCATTCCCATCATGGCTTGTTATTGCTCTACCTAAGATTAGTTGGCCATTCATAATAAAAGTTCCTTTTCACCCTTTTCCATTCATAATAAATCAGCTCCTATCTATGGCTAAGGCAAATCCTACGTCTAGTAATGGGTGTGGAACTAAGAGCATCACCTGTTTGAGGAGTACAGTTTCTTCCACTTTTCTTCAGTCTATTCACACACAATCCGCAATAAAAAAACACTTGCATCGTCAATCCACAATAAAGTATCAGTTTCATGGATTCAGTCAGTTTGAGATGAGACACAACAGCAATGGGCTTCAACAAATCAAATCTTTCAATAGACTCAGACAACATATGGTTCAGTGTTATCTATCATTTTTGTGAAAGTAAACATTGTGACCACAATCAAATAAGACCTATACAAGTGACAAGAGACACTAAACTTGAAGACTACAGTGGATGTTGGTGTCGAGTCTTGGTTTTCTTTGATTTTATCTTTTGGTGACATGTCTTTTAGCTTTTCCAAAATGTCTCTGACTAGAGATTTTATCTCCAAGATGTCTTTGACTAAAAAGGCAAGGATGGGGTATCGTCACCTATTTTTATTTGTTGTCTGTGGATTGTCTTTTAGTAATGCTATGACTTGTCCAAGGATATGAAGACAATATGAGTCTAGTATGAACTGGGGCATTCCTTGTTTGTGACTATCTTATCTCCATGAAAACGGGTACAATGACTTTCTAGGTCGAACATATGCCTCGATTGTCATAACCTATTTTGCCATAATAAAGCTCAATGATGATAACGCACAAGAAGCTCTTTCACTTTCATATCTTCTATCTTCCATCACCCTTTCTTGATTGACCTCCATCGTCCTTCTTGAGTCCGTGTAGCCTGCTATCACATGACTGAGTATAATGACATGCCAAAAACATTTGCATTTCATGTAGTTGCCCTGCATTACCACATATAAGCATTTCATACTTACCTATAAATATCACAATTGCATCACATCCTACACACAACACATATTAGCACATTTTACATTTTCATCATGTAAATAATCATTTGCATTTCATACATTCACATTTGCATTGGCATAACATATTAAAAACATAAAAGAACAAAAATATTGCATTTCATTATGTACATATTTGCATCCATGGCATAACCATCACATAGAAACATACATCATGAAACATATAGAAGCATCACATAGGTACACATGCATGTAGCTGTCGCAAAGATGAATCATCTCATATATATATAATCATAAGTGTCATGATACAATGATGTCGAAATCATATGGCTACAATCACCCAAAGGTGTCTACATCATCATACAAAAATGGTACAAAACTGATACATAGGGAGCCCTCTAAGGCTATGATGAACTCCCTCCCTCGGAGCCACCTGGCCTCGATGGAGTCTGAGCCCTGGAAGGACTCGCCCCAAGATCATCTCTCATGTTCGCTCTATCTGGTGGTGGTGGAGGACCCATGACCCCACCACTAGACGTCTGTCTCCTGTGACTCCCTCCAGTGATCTTCGCTATCTGCGATGGTCTACGAAAGCTCCTCGCCCGCTGCTCTGGTGGCACTGCCCCGTAGTATAGGTCTCACCAATAACCTATCTCTTCCCCTGCCCATAGAACATAGGCGTATGCAGCCCCTGTTTCCTCTGTCACCTGCCTCCCAGTCCTCGGTGTTGTCTCAGCCTCAATGTAACGCTGGATAACCTGATCTCGCTCCCGCTCAGTGTCCCTAAGTTGTCACCTGAGTCGATCCCTCTCCCTCTCTAGCTCCTGGATCTCATCTACCTGTCCCTGGCAGATCTCCCTCATCTCTAATAGCTCATCCTCCTCCTCCTCGGCCCCCTGTACCTATGGCTCTATCTGTGGCTATCCTTGTACTTGTGCCTGTATCTGTGGCTTCTCATGTGGCTGCCCCTGCCCCTGTCCCCATCCTTGTACCTGTCCCTACACCTGTCTGAGACCCTGTGCTGTTGGCACCTGTAATGGCAACCCACCTCGGCCTCTCACCACCCAAGCTTGTCTCTCCTCTCCACCCTCTCTCTGCGGAGCCACCCTCTTCTCTCCTACTGCACCCCGCCTCCTCTATCGACCTCTACCCCCACCATCTTCATCATCATCCTCATCCCCTGCACCATCTCCATCTATCAGCTCTCTTGGATCTGCCAGGCATGGAAATGGATGCTCTGCCCAATATGCAGTATACTCTGCATCCATCCCTGCATCCTTTGTCTCTGGCCACATATCCCAAGGCATGGGCACCATCTCTACCAGCTACATCACTGTCTGATCATATGATAACAATGGCCCGAATTGTGCATGATCTCTCACTATCCGAGCATACATACCAGAACCCCGTGGCATCCGCTGGATCCTGTCAAACTGCCTGCATACCCTGTCTACCAATTGCCTCTCCAGTACATAGGGCATCCGCCCAATCAGATATTTGCTCCTGAAGTTGTATGGAAGATCCACTGCATCATCCTCCCACTGCTCACGCTCTCGATACGACCTCCATACCACAGTGTCAATCTCATCAATGACCCTGCGCCAATGCTCTAATCTCCCGATCCACGGCTGAGATGTAATCATATCATACAAGTGCACAAAGTTGCATCCATGGCCCCTGCCTCTGAAATGTATCGGTCGTGTCACTGGCAGATGCTCATATGCCCACACCTGTACCAATGTAACTCCGTAGCCCAATCCTACGGATCCATGGTAGACGAACTGATGGAGCTCATAGTACAAATGTGTCAGCACGCATGGTCCCCAGGCATATCTGGTATGTTGTGTCACCAGTGTCTCCAAGGTGCTCCCCAGCCCACAACCAACCCTCATGTCGTCCTATCTGGACACAGTAACCCACTGATCACTCCTCCTAGCACTGCTGGTAGTGTCAGTCCCATCACTGTCATGGTGTCCCAGGCCACATGTCCTACCCTCATCTCCAGTCTCGGATCCCGGAACACTCGTCTCAGGGCATCCCTATCTCCCTCTCGATCATAGGGTATCAACTCCCCATCGATCGATATCCTCAGTATCCTGTACACATCCTCCAAGGTGACAGTCATCTCACCCATCGGCAAATGGAACATGCATGTCTCAGAGTGTCATCTTTTAGCTAAAGCAGTCAGCAACCCCATGTTCACCCGAAACTCAAGCACATACAAAATGAATCGCAAACTCATAACCTCAATCGCGGCTCTGTCCTCAAATGTCAGCTCTGGTCATAACCTTTGAGTCGATGGGAATCTCTCCCGTGACTCCAGCATAAGTAGGTACTCCTGTAGTCAAGCAAATAAACCTTGTCAGTTAAAGTGGTATTCCATGTTCATCACAAAATGCTACTTTTTATCCTAGAGATATTCTATCCTAGTGACACTCATTGTTCATCACAAAGTGTTGTTTTTTATCCTAGTGGTACTCCCTGTTCATCACAAAGTATTACGTGTTTTGCACTCCCTGTTCATCACAAAGTGTTGCTCATATTTGCACTCCATGTTCATCATAAAGTGCTGCACTTTTTTTAGTACTCCGTGTTCATCACAAAGTACTATGTCTTGGTACTCACTGTTCATCACAAAGTTCCTCGATCTATCCTATCCTAGGGCCTCTACTTGAGTGTTTCCTCTTGAGTAGTTTCCTAATTGGCAACGTATGTTCTATCACAGAATTGTCAATCCTAGCCCTATTTGTTATTCTAATCTTCCCTAGAGGACCTGCTTGAGTGTATCCTCTCAGCAGCTTATCCAAACGACAATGTATGTTCATCACAAAACTGTTGATTTGCCCTAAAAGACATAAATGCACATTTTTGACATAAACGCGTCTTCATGACATAAACGCGCTTACATACTGCATAAACACGCCTGCTCTACACAAACGCGCCTGAAATACACAGATGTGCCTATGCTCTGCACAAACGCGTATGCTCTGCACAGACATGCCCACATTGCACAAACATGCCTGCACAAAGCAAACGCGCTTGCATTTGACACAGACGCTTTTTCCTTCATAGACGTGCCTAGCACAAACACAGATGCGCCTAGCTAACCTAGACGCGCCTGGCACCAACACAGACGCGCCTCGACGTTTTTTGACATTTTTTGACATACCTAAACGTGCATTTATTTCTCTACCTAACATGCATTAATGACAACATTTATTGCGACAGGTACAAGGAGGTTTTGCGGTACCTACCGACTCTCCTGCATCTGCTGGCCTCTGAAATCGGCGAACGCGATTGAATCTATGCATCAATGCCATCGCTGCTGACTGTTGCTATTCTATTCTCTCTCTGCACTCTGATCTGTTGGATGTGTGGATGACAATGAGGATGTTTTCCCCTCGTGGTCTATTTTATAGACTGTCCTAGCCCTAGCTCTAGCCCTCGTCTCTCGAGTCAGTCTTCTTTATCCTGTGACTCTGTCACTCTGTCCGGTCAATCCATTATAGCCTTTCTTTCTTATCGAGAGATTGTTTGTGATCTTTTCAGACATTTTCATCCAATCTCTCAAGAGGGCATATCATTCCCATCTTGGGGCAACTCTGTATCAGTTCATATTATCTTCTTTGAAACAACGCAACAAGTTGTATTGTCTCAAAAAGGGGCAAAATGTAGACATCTAAAATTGTCCAGTCTAATTAAATAAATATCTTTATTTATTTAATTACTTTAGCCTAATTCTTCTATTAATTAAATAAATCTTTATTTATTTAATTAATTCATTTATCCTCTTCTAGTCTTATTTCTCATTTAAATAAATACTTTTATTTATTTAAATTACCCTTTTTCTAAATTAAATAAATACTCTTATTTATTTAATTGATCCCACTTCTTCTATTAATTAAAATAAATCTTTATTTATTTAATTAATTCATTAACCTTTTCTACCTATGACACATGTCATTCATCTCTTAATTCATACACTACCTACCCTCTCATTATTTTATTATTTCCTCTACCTACCCTCTAATCATAGCCGACCATTTATCTTTTACACCTCTCAATCTTATCCCTCCATTTCATATAGTGTCTTCTATATAAGAGGATACTTCCTTCATTATCAACCCTAATCAATCTATGCATCTGTATCGATTGACTACACTCTTTCATATGCGATCAAGCCTACTTGCAACCACACTTCCGTTCTTTGTTGAGCTCTTGTGCACATATAAAATCTGAGAGAAAATATATCAAGCAAGATCAATGGAGATAGGAAGAATGGAGATCCAAACCCTATTGGACATGTGATGGTATAATCTTTGTCATTTCATTTGATTTGCATTGTCCTAGGTAATCTTCATATGTTATGGTGGATCTTTGTTGTTGTTAGGCTAGGGTTTTGTGGTTGAATTCATTTAGCCTTTCAATATTGTTGTTATCCATTTTCACCATATACAGGAACCCTTCAAAATGAGCCAGGAAGGGTTCTTAAGCTTGGAAGAGGCGTGGAGATTCGTTACGATGAAACGTGAGCCAAAGGACACGCGTCGTTCAGTGTCCGACTCTCTAACAGATTTAAGATTCCATTTCAAGACATTAGCGCAGCGCGAGGACGTCCCGCATCATGCTATCATCCATCCAAAAATAGGCCCAAAGGGGTTTTCTAGGCATTTCAGGGCGCTTTGTCATTTGAGCCCATGATTCCAAAATAATGTAATTTCGATCATGAGTTCATCATAAATGCACCAGGCGCCATGCATAAGTGTCATAAAAGCAATTTAGGACACTACACATTTATTTTATTCCTCATCGACAACCTTGTCAACCTTTAAGCTTCAAATCACAACCACTTTTGACTCTTCATCAGGATTCATTATTAGTTCTCAAACCTATGTCAGACCCCAATGTTACTTGTAAAACCTGTGTCGAACTCCACCATTACTTTTAAAACCAGTATCAAACCCCATCGCTACTTCTCAAACCTCTATCAAACCCCACCAATAATTTTCAAACCTCTATCGTACTTTGCAACCCTTTTACATACTTCAACGTTTTTGCCAAAACATCTTCTCTTCAACTTTGCAATAATCTATTGAACTCTATCATGTGATCTTGAACTGAATTCTCTCTTTTTTATTTAAGTGTTGGGGAAAGTAGTTAGAAAACTAAGGTGGACTCCGCCATGAAATCATAGCCTTGTTCACTTTACTCTATTTCTTCTTTTTAATTATGTCTTTCTATGATGGTTCATAAAAACAAGATAAAAGCATTTGCAGACACTACCATCGGATCCTAACCAACTTAGGAAACACTTACATACTCCTCTGCCCCATCCTAACCAAGTTAGGAAATGTTGTCAAACTCTACCATCCCATCTTAACAAAGTGAAATTTGAAATCACTTTCAACACTAAGTCTAGAACTCGATGCTCGACTTCCAAAGCTAAAGACAAAAATTATTATGAGTTATAAAACTCATATCGAGCTCCCACGCCACAACCTAACTGTCGAACCAACTTATAAAACTTGTGGCAAACTCTACTACTCCATCCTAATTGAGTGTAATATTGCCATGTCAGACCATGAGGCCTCTTTAAAAACCAAGTTCAGAATCCGATGTTGGACTCTACTTCCTTATCCTAGCTGAGCTTAACATTAATGTGTCAGGGCACAACAAAGTTAGAAACTATGGTGGACTCCAATGCCACATCCTAACTAGGTTGGGAAACCTTGTCTAAGCCCAAACCAACTTTCAAAATCAACTTCAAATATGTCTGATGCCTTAATAATTCTTTATGATGTCGACGATGAGCTTATCTGGACAAGGAATATCTCTGGTAAGTACATAGTTAAGGATAGCTATAATTCTCTCTTGGTTGGTAAAGATTTATCTACTTGGCCATACAAGTTGTTTTGGCATATGGCTTGCCTCCCAAAGGCTGGTGCTTTTGCTTGGTTAGCAATGCAGGACAGGGTCCTTATAGGAATGAGGTTGGATAGGTTGGGTATTACTGTAGTATTTTCTTGTGTCTTGTGTAATAAAAATTTAGAATCCTCTACACACTTGTTTCTTCACTGTGATTTTGCCTATGCTTGCTGGTAGTGGTTGTTTGAAAAGCTTAATCTATCATTTGTTATTGATAAAGATCTCCTTTCCCACTTTAGAGCCTGGCCTATCCTGTTTGTCTCATCTTTCTATGCATATCTTTGGATTATTTATCCATCTATTGTGATTTGGAATATTTGGTTAGAGCGTAATAATAGGATTTTTAAACAAACAAGTTCTTCCTTGGCTGAGGTTTTATTGAGGATTGAATCTTCCATCTCTGAAGTTGCTTTGTCTTTTATCTATAAGAATTTGGAAACCCTTACCTCTTTTTCTCATTGGGATGGTATGATAACTCGAGTTTGGAGAATGTTATCAATCTTACCTTCTCAAGGATCTATTTTAAATAAGACTAATGCTATAAGTAAGAGAAATTTTGCTTGCTAAAAACCTCCTCCGCAAAGGCACTTTAAATTGAATTTTGATGGTGCTTCTCGTGGGAACCCTGGCCTGGCAGGGGCAGGTATGGTAATTTATGATCATAAGGTAAGATTTGTTTAGGCTCGTTGTCATGCGATTGGTTTCAAACCTAGCAATTGTGCAAAATTCTTTGCTTTGTCATTTGGTTTGGATATGGCTATATCTTTGGGAATTAAGGACTTGATAATTGAGGGTGATTCTATGGTCATTATTCAAAGTGTCATGAAAAAGAAGTTGAATTGTTGGCAACTACAATATATACTTGATCATATTTTGCAAAAATTAGATTTTTTTTATTCCTTTTTTATTTCCCACTGTTATAGGGAAGTGAATAAGATTGCAGATTTCTTGGCTAACTTAGCCATTGACAGTGAAGCTAATATGCGGGAGGTAAGTGTGGATGAGATCCCTTCCTCGGTTTTGGAATATTTGAAGTAAAGAAGGGCATAGTTGTAGTCTTCATCAACCTCCTTATTTGGTGTGGCTTTTCTTTGGTGTGGGTTCTGCTATGCTTGATCACAATGTTTATTTTGACAGGGTCTCTGATTTTGGTTTCATTTCTGCTATGTGGTATCATTCTAACCAGTGGTTTGGAGAATTGTGTTTCATAGACAGGGGTGGTTCATACTGGTGTTTTTTGGCAGCAATGGATATGCATCCTGTGGTGATCATACTTTAATCTTCCTTCTATATGCTTTTGTTGGCGGTTTCCTTTATATCTAATGCGGCTTATGTAATTGGGATGGATTTTTTGATGTACTATGCCAATGGGCATTTGGTATTGGGTAGAATAGGTTTGTGTTACTTAAGCAATACTGAAGAGTTTTCTTACTGGTTCTTTCCCTTCGGTGCTTTTTGAACCAGACACTGTAAAAAACTTTTAAAATTTAATATAGTTCAGTGGTTCTATCCACTTTTATCAAAAAAAAAAAAACTCAAACTCGATATAACTCAACAATTCTAACCTTATATTACTTCAGTCATTTATCAAACGCAAATATTTATATCTAACATTTCATTGTTTTACAATTAATTAGCCACTTCACGTGTATGGGTTTTTTATTTTATCTACATATATAAACAAGGGTCTTGATAGAAGCAAAAATCTTAACTTGATAAAAGAGCTCAACAATTATAACCTTATATTACTTTAATCATTTATATCTAGGCTACGTCTATTCTGGTTCCAAAACGGACCTTTTGTATAGCGTGTTAGCGACGGGTTAGTCAATCGCAACCGTTAATTACAAAATCGACGATGTAAAACACGTGACTAAGACACGTGTTATTCAATCCGTACTGTCATTTTGGAGCTAGAATATACGTGTCCTTATATCTAGGGGTCTATTGTATTATTTAATTCATAATTTAATTAGAAACTTCACATGTAGGGGGTATTTTTGTTTCATCTAAACGTATAAATCATGATTAAAAGATCTTAATAGATGCAAATATCTATAGTAATACATCTACCCTTTCATCTTATCGTACAATAGCCTACATAGTTTGACAAGTAATCATCCTTAGACTAGTGGATTAACTACATTATAGTTCTCATAATAACCATGTCTTTCAAATGCTTACAATACATCATGATGAAGCCAATTCAAAACATAGATGGCACCATTAATGAAAATATGAAGCGACACAAGAATGGATCAATTTTCCTTCGCAATTATTCTAGGCGGTCTCCAACCATTCTACCATTACAATGAAAAATAAGCCTATTTTAACAACAATTCAAAAATTTCAATTTTTGACAAATTTTTTCCATTTTTGGTAATTTTCAAGTCTATCCCAAAAATCATAAAATTTTCTAGTTATATAAAAAAACATTATACAAATTGTCAACTTTTTAAACTAATAAAGATCACGAGTTAAAAAATAACTTTTAAAACTTCCAAAAATAGAAAAAAAACCCTTCTTGAATCCCCCAAATGAAAGAATCTGACCCTACAAATTTGATCGAGTTGAGGTCCAACCAACACCTCGTAAAATTTCAACTCAATCAAACAATCGATTCAAAATTTATGACCCCGCGAAGTCCCTACATCGCATCATAATGCTTGCTATCCCACTAACGTTCAAGTATATATTGTAAACACTCAAGATTTGTTGCAATACTAGCATAAGGCAAAAAAAATGCAATTAGAGAAAAACAAGTTAAGGAACCCATCTAATTAATGTATGACTTGGCCACAACATACAACCTTGAATGCCATATGATCCACTCTTTCTACTGTAATTCTTTCTACTATTGAGATGATATTATAAACTGCTTGTGCTTTTCAGCCATTGGTAAATATGTGTTTCAAAAGAAAAACAAATGGGTTATCATTTGGCTAGAACTATGAATTTTCTCATAATGAAACTTTTTGGAAGTATTGAACAAGCATGAAAGAAAAATCACAATGATTTATTTATTGAATGCAACAATATTTATTCAAGGATTGAAAGATACAATTGATGAAACTTTCACCATAATAGTTGCATAATCGTTGTAGTTGTAATAACTATGATAAT
Organism: Cryptomeria japonica; assembly: GCF_030272615.1. Classification (NCBI taxonomy): domain Eukaryota; kingdom Viridiplantae; phylum Streptophyta; class Pinopsida; order Cupressales; family Cupressaceae; genus Cryptomeria; species Cryptomeria japonica. The sequence continues at coordinate 23,263,943 of NC_081414.1, forward strand.
TGTCTAAACAATGTAATAATAGTATTATTACTCTTAACATTAGCACCCCCCATCCTTGCCCCCCCTATTACCTTATTCCTACAAAAGTACCATCAAAACCTCAAATCTCACCCAACCAGGAGAGCCCCCTTAAGCTTTACACAACAAAACTTGTTGATTACATAAAATAAAACACGTTCTTGAGAAGATTTTTCTTCAAAGAAACAAATCCTAAATCAAGTGGAACTTCATCAAGCTTCCTCATGACCTTCGTAAAGGTGCATCTCTAAGTTGAATTTTTTAGTTTTCTTTGAAAGCTCGAATCATATAACATTAAATTATTGAAAAATAATTCATATTGAGCTATGCACACCCTTGTAAGGGTATAATTCTCAATCATAGTCTCATGAACTCTCTTGGCAACAATCCATATGAGTTCAACACCAAACCCCTTACATATTTTCAAATATCAAACTTGACAATATATGCATCTTCAAAAAATTTAGCACCAAGAACCAAATCTAAAAGAAAAACAAAGAAACTAATGCCAAAAACACTTATAATTTAAAACATTATCTCAAAGTGAAAAGCTAACTTGAAATGATAAAAATTCCTACATCCTCCAGTGCCACAATCTTTCCATTTGATGACTTATGTGAGTTTTTGAAGATCCTACCATGTATAACAAAGATGGTCCCAAAAGCACAAGTAATATTTGATAAACGTATAATCATGATTAAAAGATAACAATGTCAACTTGAACCAATGATAGACCCATACACTAGTCAATCTTATACCTCCAAAACACACCTTTATTTTTCACATCACTCCAATGTATACGATATTTAAAATAATAACTCCAAAATACCAAACCTCATACAAAATGAACTCTTTATAAACTCCACTTCTTCAAACCACTAACCAATTTTCTTGCTTCAATTCCTTTCTTTATTGCTTCAATCTTTTCTAGTGTCCACTAATTTTTCAACATACTTTTGATGCATGAGTTCAAAACCAAATGATTTAAATCACACACTAACCTTTGACTTCTAGGCTGAAAAGTTTTAAACATTTAGAATTGACTGACATTCTCTAAGCCTAATATATTGCTTGCTTAGTGTGTGGTTTAAGGCTAGCCGTTCAAAACCCTTTCAACTTTTTTTAAAAACATAATCCCCTAGCCAAAACTAACTTTTAGTGTGTGGTTTTTAAGGCTAGCCGTTCAAAACCCTTTCAACCTTTTTAACAAATATAATCCCCAGCCAAAACCAACTTTAAATGATTTGTACTAAATTTTTATGACTACTAAACATCATACATTTTCCAAAACTACTATGCAAACACTTAGAAACACATTTTACTGGCCATATTCCATGTGTAACTTGTAAACTACTACAAAAACACTTGGAAACCCATTTTAATAAAGCTTACCATATCAACTCTTCAAAATATTCATGCTTACTACATTCAAATGAACCTTTAAATCAAGTCACCTCATATCACCTCATATTCTTCATATGTACTACATTCAATGCGAATGTTTAAATCAAGTCACCTCTCCTCACGTCATTCAATGTGAACCTTTAAATCAAGTCACCTCTTCTCGCGTAACATTCTCTAACTATAGCCTTCAAAACACACACATACCTGATTTATTTTATGTTTAACACCAGAATGGCGCAAACATTCAAGTGGTGGTGATGAAAGCAAGAAAAGTCATGCACAGGCTGAAATACTACGCCAGTTACGGTACAAACGATAGCCAAACCAAGCTCGTATCTCAGCTAAAATACTCTCCCTTTTCCATAAACACAATCCGTACAATTGTCATTTGTATCGCTATTCTTCTAGATCTTCATCTGCTCTTGAAGAGGTTGTCCCACAAATTCTAGAGGATGTATGTAGATCAATGATACTTCAAGAAAAGACTGAATATTTCAAACTTCATCTATACAACAGTGAAAAAATACCAGTAGTATCACTTATGGTATGTTTGACACGACGACAAGAGGAAGGGATCAACCCTACCACCATATCCTGGAACTTCAATATTCAACATCATTGCGCAACATAACTTCCATGCACCACCGACTTACATTTGCACAGTCCTCCAACTTTCACCAGCGACAAACCTATACACCAATCTCTTTCACATGGCTCTCATACCAATATGAAGGAAAAGGCTCGATGATTTATTGATTGAATGCAACAACATTTATACAAGGATCGGGCGATACAGTTGATGTAACTATCACTATAACAGTTGCATAATTGCTACAGATGTAATAAATGTTGCAACTGCCCAAACAATGTAACAATAGTATAATTACGCTAACAACAAGATCTCCTCACTCCAAGATTGATGCAATGCTCAAGATTTAATGTTATATTGTTAGGATGATATGTATAATTCGTGTTCCCAACACTCTTGGAAAATGTCCTTGGATGCCTAATTAGGAGTTGAAAATAAATTCTACTTGTCATATGCATTCATAGAGGTGGGGAAAGAGTTTTAATATGCCTTCATAAATGGGGGACGTCCCACTGGTAATCACGGTAACCTTTGTACACACTAAATACACTTTTCCAATTCTAAGCACCAACATTGAAAGGAGTCTTGTATGACAAATGTACCCAAAAGGTTTGGCCATTCCATGGTCATTGAAGATTTCAGTTATTAGGAATTATAACACATAAGATGCATTTGAAATTACATTTACTTATGCAGACCGATAGATTTCACCCATGTTATGTCCACATGAAATCATTCATATGCATTTTAGATATTCTTAGAAGATAACATCCAAGGTACAAAAATTCATGATATAATGGCAAAACAAAATGTAAAATAAATTAAGTATTCCAAAGAATAACTCAAGGCAGTCTTATTAAAGATCATAAAGGCGTTAGATCGTTGGAGGAGATTAAATGACCATAAAACAACCTTTGCCAACAGCGAACTTCATAGATATTCATCATAATTTCAAACATGAATTACTCTGATCTACACCAATATAAATATCAAACATCGAACCCCCTTCTAAATCAACCATCTTATTTTAGTTTTGACTTCAGCATACTTGATATTTTGCAATCATAATAGAAAAAGATTAAGATGTAAATGCAGCTGGCGAAAGAGCTGGGCGACATTCACAGCCAAATGTAAATCTACATGCAAAAAAGGAGCAGTTTGATACTTGATAATTTCGAAAAAGAAATCTAACTAAATAATCAGAAGACTGCGACATTTAAAAATCAAAATTGCTTGCTTACAGTAGTCAATGAACAACTTGAAGAAATGTGCATGACAGAAACAGAAACAGCTGAAAGTTCAAGAACTGCCTTTTTTTCCAAGCGTACTGAGCGCAGAAAAAATTGGTATACCCCCCAGTTTCTCCTATGAAAACTTGACCTAATCTCGTTCCAGCTGCAAATAGCAATAGCACTTGTGGGGCAATGGTTACGGCCATCCGAAGTATCAAAATGATCTAACAAACTATAGGATAGATTATAGAAGGCCGACTAAAATATAGCGCATGTTGTTAGATCATTAGAATACTTCATGTGTCTAACCTTCCGCACCAAATGTGCTATTGCCAGTATCTTGCCTTTCCCTTAAATAAATCTAGAACTAAGGGCTCTCTAAATTAATCTAATTCTAAAATTCAACTTTGGTTATCAACATTATCAGCAGATGCGGCACTCTTAACCCTATAAAATGTTTGGTGTTGAGATCGGCCTCGCCCAGAGCTAGTGAAATAATAATCAGAGTTACCTCTGTTATGGTTTTTCCCCAGAGTCCGACTGTAATGGTGCACATGCTGACACTTGTTGCTGTAATTTAGACCTTGCCAGAGAGAGCGAATGACTCTTGTCACTGTAAAATTCCGCCCATTGCGAGGGGGATCAAACACCAATGGCAAATAGTTATCTGTATCACATTCAAGTCTGGCATTTTGAAAGTGATCTTCAAGATGTCGACGGCCCTATTATCAGACCAGCAACAACAGTGTGAAAGGGTATACCAATGTAGATGATTCATAGATATAACACAACACACACACACACACATATATATATATAAGGCTTTAGTAGAGAGCACACAGTACCTGAAGTCTGGCATATGTAATTTCACAAATCTTTTTGGAATTAAACTCGGCCCAATTGCGCTTGTCGAAATCTTTATAGAACTTCCATGTAGCTTTAGCAGATGTAAAATTCACAAATGCATAGCCCAAATTACATCTATTTCTGCCAAAAAACGTAATCAAGTTAATCTTGTTATTAGTTGCCCGCTTTTATAGCCCAATAATTTAAAAGAAAAGTCAATGGAAAATAGTCATCTAATATATTAACATACTTGAAATCTATAGGCAAATAAACAAAATCATATTCTGAGAAAGATTCATCAGCCCCCGTGATCTGCTCATTGCACTGCATGCAGTGGCTGTCAAGCACTTTTAGAATCATATCCAGACTGCAAACAAATATAATACGAGAACAGTTTTAAAATTAGGTAAAGAGAAATCACTAGCACAAAAATATTTCCACATTCTAGCTTTTCTCAATGTAATACGGAATGATGTGATAAGAACCAAAAGTAGGGGCACTTACTCGTATTTATTGGGAATGTTTTTTATCATTATAGTTGTTCTAGCCTGTGCACTGTTCGATAGTGCTTCATCCTCGTCAAAAGCAAATTGGGTGAAGCTTTCCCCTGTGATTTCAGGGAATGATCCTGTCTCACCATTGGGAATGCTATCGGCGGCCCAACCTTCTATACTTGTAGCCATGTTTGTCTGATCTCGGAGGATGTTAGTTACACCTGCCCAGAGAGTTTATTTAGAATTTTTTTTATCTAGGGATTCCAAAATACATTGAAACAACTATATAAATTCCCCAATACAGATGCAATACCAGCTTGGTATGAGCATGCTTGTTTGCCATTAATCCATTTAAAGTTATATATATGCTGTTGTCGAGGAGGGCGATTGTATGAAGTGGAGGCGCCTCTAAGAGCTCGGCTACCCAGATGACTGAAGAGAATTTTCACAGGCTTGGACCCAATTACTGTCTCGTCCAGGGCCTCTAGGGCTCGACAGGCATCTCTTACGTCGAAGAACTCTACAAATTTGACCTGCCTGTTTAAGGGAGACTCTCTTACTTCCTTCAAAGCTCCTGAAACAACCAAACCAGTTGCATTGAATCCAAACGGGCAAGAATTCATCTTATGATGTTGCCATTCTAGGACAATTCGAGTAAAGAAAAATAAGTGTTTGAAAAAATGATTCCACCAAAGAAAAACCTAATCATTATTTTTTAAACAATTCTAAATCTTATTGCGAAACTTTCCCATATGAAGGAAGAGTTTTTCCAACATACCATATCGTTGGAAGTAGGATCTTATACAGTGCGGAGACATGGTGGCATCCAGATTGAAAACCACAAGCGTTCCCTGGTTCTGGGCTGTGGGTCTGGCATACTCAGCACATATTGATTTTCCTCCTTTCATTCCCCAACCGCGACCAATAAACTGCCTTCCTTGCTGTATATCAGCTAGGGCTTCGTTTGCATGTCTGAGGTCGAAGTAATCCACTATCACAACACCTTCGTATTTTTTCTGCAGGTGGAGTGCTCTAATGGGACCCCAGGTTCTCAAATTCCTGCGGAGATCTTCTTCAGTAAGCTGAGGTGGGACACAAGTGAGAAGCAGGCTGCGAGAATGAGCACCTGCACAAGGCTGCGGCTGCGGCTGTGGCTGTGGCTGTGGAGAGGCCATCAAACCTTGCTGGGAAGGGCAAACCGAAATGTTCAGCAGAGGGTCTATAATTATTTCACAAGGAAAGTGAGTATTCACAGGAGGAAAAGGAATGGGGCAACCCATCACAGGGAAACTCGGTGGAGATATTGGTGGCATATAATTCATTTGCAGCTGCAGTGGAGAGAAAATATTGTAAGATATGGGTGTGGGCGTATTCACTGTTGGTGGGGGAAGAAAAGAGGGTGGAGATGGAGGAAGTGGAAGGAGAGGGTATGCAAAACTGTATTGTGAAGGAGGAAAAAACTCCTTTGCCCATGGATTCAAATTGACCGTCATGGTGAATCACTGATACCTGCAATTATTTTGTTTTCAATCCTCAACCAAAAAACTTCTGTAAGATGGCAAATAAATGAAATAATGTAAACCCTAATTTTGAAAGCTTTGGCAGAAATGGAGGGTTCCAAGTGGCCACTCTGTCGGTGCTTTACTCTTGTTAATATGTCGCAACTTCAGCCCCAGAAGCTTCAAGCCGCAGACGAGAAGAGGAATGAAAGGAACAGGTTCAATTAGGGTTGAAGTGAGAGGTGAAAGAACAATTATTTGGCAGAACGTACATTTTCCTGACCTATTCTCGGGTGTATTTTTTAACCTTTTTAGCTCCCTGCCATTCATTTTTATCCCATTGACAGCAGGTACCTCTTTCTCACAATTGTCGTGCAACAATCTTCCAAAGGGTGATCGAAGAGAGAAGGATTATCAAATAAAAATAATAGATGATAAATTAATAGGAGCAATGTATATAAATATAAGAATAATGTTTTTATGGGTACTGTTTTTTTAACTATATATGGTTTTTTTTATAGTATGTGAGAGGGTTAGAAAAATTATTGATTTATTAAACATATTTTTGACAAAAAAAAGTGCACTATTTTTTAATTAATAAATCAATTTTTCAATCCATGTTCTATTATTGTCAAGGAATTCAATTAAAAATTTCGATCAAATGAGTATTGACATATATTTTGCACTATAAAAATACATGCTTCACAAATAAATATATGATTATGATAAAATAAACATTCCTTTCATGTTTCTTATGTGCATATAAGCTTAAAAAAAGATTATGTGAGTTTATAGATGTTTAAATATGCAATTTTTCATACATGACTAAAAAAAATTCCATGCAAAAAATGATACTCTTATATGAATATTGTAAGTCTTGTGTCCAAAAAAAAAATGAATTTATGTCAAAATTATGTGACATTGTATCTAACTCTTAAATACAAAATATTAGATTATATGTAAATATATTGCACCTTTCTTAGCCCATATTTCTCAATTACCAGAGTTAGTACCTATAAAATATAAATTCAAAGTCCATTCACCAAGCTCATAAAAATCTAATTTACCTAATAAAAAGAGTAATTCTAGCTAAATTAAATCCATGTCAATAATAAATAGCTAATTAAATATGTGTCCAAAAATTGAATAACATACACAACCAATCACATGCAAATACACATATCATATAAATTGATAAATGTGAAAGGAATAGATCTATAGATTCATATCGACCATTGATAGCATTAGTTTTCTTTGGAAATCCATTAAATATATTTTGTGTTTTTTTCACACTTTAAGATATTATGATATTGCCTCTAGATTTTAAGTATATCCAATTCATTTATTAAATTTATGACAATTTAGTTTATGTTTTTCATCTAAATTCATTGATTGTAGGTAATTTTTTCATGGTACAAACATATAATAATGTCAGATATTGACATCCTACATAATACAAAAGAGTGTGCACACAACAAATGAGATATTTGTAGGATAAGAAGCCCTTGTGAAATAAAATGATTAGTGAATCATAATAATTAGGTGCAATTTAATATTTGCAATAAGGGAAGAGTTACAACGTAATTCTATAATATTGTGTAGGATGTTGTAAATATAGATTGGTTATGTAAAAATAATGATATATGCCAACGTTTTCCCCCTTATTGATGAAACAAAGGTAAATACTCAATGATTCATTATATGGTGAGAGCATTGTTTTATACAAAAGTAATGGCAATTAAAAATAACTGAACTATCAAACAATTACATCATAATTTCAACAATGGTTATACCATGTATTATGCCAACATTCCCCCCTTAATACATTGATCTTTAAAAACATCAAATTCACATTACCTTAGGGACCCCCCCTTAAGGCTAACATAACAAAACTTGTTGATTACATAAAATAACTACATATATATGAGAATATATTTTATTGAAGAACCAAATACCGAATCAAGTGGAACTCCCCCAATTTTCCTCATGACCCTCATAAAGGTGTAGCTTCGAGCTAAATCTTTGAGCTCTCAATCTAGAACTCTTGAATCACACACGCCACATTATTTTGGATAAAAATCCTCCAAATTATCTCTTGACCCTGATAAGAGTGATAATTCTAGATCACGACCTCGTGAACTCTTTAGGCAACCATTCATACTCAAGCTCTTCACCAAACTCCAAGCCTGTCTCCAAAAATCAAACTTCACAACACATGCATTCTTGAAATCTATGAATGTCAACAAATAAGGCAAAAAGGAAAGCATAAACCAAAAATGCCAAAAATGCATCTAATACAAAGCATCATCTCAAAGCGAGAAGCTAACTTGAGATGATAGAAATCCTCCATCCTCCAATGCCTCCAACCTCCAAGTTATCCTATTACACTTTATTCATTTGATGATTCATGTGAGTCTTTGGAGGCCTTCTTAGGTGTAGAAAACATGGGTTTAAATGTCCAACCAAGACTATTTGAAGATCCATTCAAACCATAACTATTTGAAAATCCATTGAAACCTAGAAGGGTACTCTCGAGTGTAGAATGAATTTGGCTCCAAAATTATAAGCAATGTTTTGCATATGTATAAAGATGACAATGTTTACTTCAACTAAACATGGACCCATACACTAGTAAATCTTATACCTCCAAGAATTCTTCAATATCTAGAACATTCATAATATACTTCTAAACAAATTATTTTGCAAATTCACCATAACTAGCTTAAGAAAGAATTCAATATCTTGTATTCACAATTACAATCAATAAGAAGCACTTCTCTTCAATGAATGGAAAACCTAATTTGTACTTGTTTTCTCTTAAACAAAACCAAATGAGCTTAATCACCATTCATTGACCAATTTGAATCTCCAAACCATAAATCATGAAAAATTTCTTGGCACCAACAAATTCAAGCCCTTTAGAGTATAGTCAATCATAAAAACAACCGTTAGCAGGGTGAACAAATCTACTTTTAATAGTGACCCTCTATGATGTTAGTGGGCTTTACACAAAGGGATATTATATCCTTCAGAGAATAGAAAAGATACTTCAAAGAACAATGAAAATATTTACCATTTATTCGCCAATGATCTAAATAAGACTACAATATGCAATACTGCAATTTGTATAGGTGTAGAATCTTCTAAATTAAATATGAGGCCTTGTATTCATTAAAAAATTTATTCTTCTCATAAGTATGTCAATGGTGAAACTGTTCATCTAATAAAAATGACATTTTCTCGCACATCATGGTGGACTGTTTTCAAGGAGAGGCATCCAAAACTCACCCTATGCATAGTTGAAGGCCTTGACAAAGACAGAGCAATCAACCTCAAACCTATTTATGTATCTACATTCTACAAGACATTATCAAAAGAGTATGATGTAAATCCATATGATCCTCACTAGATATGGAACTGTGATGAGATTGGAATTCAAGAATGAAAAAATGGTGCGATGAGAATGTTTACCAAAAGAGGTAGCAAGAGAGTGTCATTCACAATTCCTAAGAGTCGAGAATGGATAAGAATTCTCTGTTGTGTTAACAATGTTGGGCAAAGCATACTAGGATTCTGCAGTTTGTTCAAAGGTAAGAAGAAACTAAAAAACTATATTACATGATGTGAACTAGGTACTTACATGGCAGTCCAACCACATGCTTGGATGACAATAGATTTGTTCATGAATTGGTTGCACCACTTTGCCCGCTTGGTTCCAGGAGGGGTCTCACCTAGTAACAGACACTTGTTGATTTTTTATGGCCATGCCAACCATGTAGCAGTCATAACCATCCAAGAAGCAAGGATGTTGAGTATTGACTTTGTTGACATTGTTGGCACACACTTCACACGAATTGTAGACTATAGATGTGAGTGTATTTTCACCTTTCAAAACATACTTCAAAAGGGACCAAGCATAATGGTTAGCCAAGTTTCCAACACAGAGAAATTAGGAGGGTTGAATTTGTAGAATTAAGCAGCAGGTTGCTACAAAAAGTGTTGACGCCATCTAATATCACTATATGGTTCAAAAGTACATGCATATGGCCATTAAATGTACGTATTGAAAGAAGACATGCATCCTGACAAAACTTTTCATATCAATGCACACAATGATGCTTCTCTAGTACAAAATATCCTTAGTCTTTCTGGTGTTGATGTTTCATCAAATGAAGTGGCACAAAAACTATTGTCTACTCTTCCAAATGGTAATTTGCAAGCCACAACACACATGGATGTACATGGTTCTATAGGAAGTACACCTCAAATTGATCTAGATGCATCACTCTTGCAAGTGGTGGAAGAGAGGGATTGACTTTACACGGTATACAGTTAGCAAGAGGATTTGGAGGACATTATTAGTCATCCCTCATAATAAAGCCAACCATCATGGTTAGTGGAGGGAGGTATGAACCTTGGTATTGATTTAAATGGCCAAGAAGAATAGCCCAAACATTTTCATTTTCATCTCCACCATCCACAACTCTTGTGCATGAGGTTGTACATTACTATGTCGATACCGACAATGCCAATGTAGGTTCCAACAAAGAGACTATAGAAGTTGTTGATGGATTGGACAACATGGATGACTCACAATTAAATGGGACAACAGATTCTGAAACAATATCAACCATTACAAAATTTCTAAAGTTGTATGTGTAAATTTTCAATGAAAGACCAAAGAATCATGGAGATAATGGAATTCGGTTGAGCAAAAAGTCTCAACTATTAACTTCGAATGAGTACATGAATATATTGGAGGAGCAAGAGAAAAGGAAGAAATAATTCAACGAGCTCAAATCTCAAAAGAAACAACAGAATGTGGATAAAAGGCAACACAAGTTTTGGCACGAGAAATGAAGGATCAAGAAAAAAATAGACAAGGAGATAGTGCACAAAGAAAATGAGCAGTTGAAGATTGCAAAACATAAAAAAAAGAGTAGAAAAGGGAGCAAGAGAAGATCCCAAAGGCAAAAGAGAAGAAGAAAAAAGAGTTGGAGATGGTGCAATGAACTCTACAGTGAGAAAGACACTTAAGCTCTCCAATGAACCCTTTACTTGAAAATTATGCCTTATTTCAAGAACTAGTAAATGCAAATATTCCAAGGTTTTCTAGTGTATTCAATTCTTCACCAATCACCTAGGCACAAGTGCCTTGCACTCAATTTTCAAATCCAGATCCATTTGCAATCCCAACTCCTACTCAAAGGAGAACATGTGTCCCATTTTTGCCCCAAGCACCACTTAAACATTATGTATTGTGTCGTTGACATAATCCTTTCCAATTTGTATGGATTTGACATTGGTTATCCAGTGCACACACATTTTGTTGATGGTTACAAGTCCTATACATTTAGTTCATAGTAAAAAGACATAGATTGGTTTTTGTTGTGATGGTTCCATGAAAATTGCATGGATAACAATGTATGTAATGATGTTCATAAACTAGTATATGTATGAGTGTGATTTCTTTTGTTTTCAACATGACCATGTGCCAAATTAAATTATTTATTATAACTGCCACTATGTTCGATTCGTGACCACAAGTTCAATGTTATTGAACATGACCATATCTTACTCTTATTTACATCACCTAATGAAATCCATCCTTTCCATCACCCTCAGACTCGATTTGCCACTTGGGAAAGGCACAATTGGTCCAAGGTGTCAAAATAGAGGCCCATTTTTGGGTTGATGGGTCATGGTGCATGCCAATCAAGAGAATTGGCATGTCAAGGGAGGTGTCCACGTGGTGTGCAAGTAGTCCACCACCAACTATAGAGGATGATTTGCATTAAGGTCATGCCATCCTTTAAATGCCATCCAACAAGGGGAATTTACTACATGTCCACTTGAGTTTCAATGACCTATTGAGCACCCAATATCGAACACAAGAACTACTTAATTACTAAATGCACCAACTTTGTCCCTCCTTTCTTTCACACTTATTTTGGACTATTTGTTTCTTTAGCAACAAGAAATGGGTTGTCGAAGGACCTAAAACCATTGTTTGCTATGCGGCTATATGCTCACATACATGGATACCTCAATGTATTCTCTAGCACCTAGTCGTCATGCCTTCATTCTTGGTTGACCAGCAATAGAGACACAATTTTATAAAGGCCTTTTTAGAATTAAACTATCTTCCATGCCTACAATTCTGCATGAATTGATAGACTACAACACAGTTCAATACAAAAGGCATTTTTAAAACATGTATTCCCATTTTCTAGTACCATTTTATGAGGAAGAAATCTTATTGCAGAGATAATTTGAGTGTTACATGTTTGAATTCTTTGAATGTTGTCTAACATCCCCTCTACTGATGATTGCAAATGAGACGCTAGGTTCTACAAAAACCTTGTTAGTATTGAATTATGTTGCACACCTACAATTCACCATGAATTGATAGATTGTAACATAATTCAATACAAAAGGCATTTATAGAACCTCTATCCCCATTTGCTAGTACCATTTTTTGAGGGAAAAATCTCATTGCAAAGATGATTTCAATGTTAGATGTTTGAATGCTTAAATTTTTTTCAAGGCCACTCTACTATTGACTACAACCGAGACACTAGATTCTACGAAAATATTTTTAGTATTAAACCATGTCACATGTCTAAAATTTAGTCTAAATTAGAAGAGTCCAACACATTCAATACTAAAACAAAATTCAAGTACCTCGTCCCCTATTTCTTGTAAACATGGCATACCTCATCCAAGGTAGATAGAAAGGATTTTTCCAAGTATACAACTAGCTTTCTACATGGTAGAGTAGTTGGGTGTGAATGTGTGTGCATGTGGCATTCTACGTAGTGGCTGAAACATAGGGTGCCCCATTTTTGGCGTCCCTTCCCTAAGATAATGGCTGACTAGAAATTATAGTCTCATTGATTTGTTATTAATTTTAGTCACATAATCTGTTGTTTTTTGTCATAGTTTGCATCTACCGCTTAATCTTTTAGTTCATTGAAAAAGTTTGTTATTTCATTGTCATATTTTGCATATAGTTGGCTATCCATTGTTCAAATATTATGCATCTATATTTGTATATCAATTCTAAATTTTGTGCATCCATATTTTGTACAATGTAGATTCAATTATTTATTAAATAAACATATCACGTGTATTCGTATCATGTGTATGCATGTATCTACATCTTGCATCTATATTTTGTATATGTATCATGTATGCAGATTCTAAATGTTGTGCATCTATATTTTGTACAGTGCAGATGCATTTGTATACAAGATCAAAAAAACAAAATGTATATTCATTTGTATACAAGATAAAAAAAAAGATAATGCAAATTCATTGGTATAGAAGATGAAAGAAACACAATGCATATTCATTTGTATACAATGCAAATTTAATTATTGATCTAAGAAACATAATATGTATATACATTTGTATAAAAGATAAAAGAAACATAATGTACATTCATTTATATACAAGATCAAAGAAACATAATCCATATTTGTTTGTATACAAGATCAAGGAAACATGTTGTAGATTTATTTGTATATGGTAAAATGAAAAAAAACTATAAATTTCATAGCCAACAAAATTAAGCACTGGCAAATTAGGCATGCACTCCAATGTGTGTGTGTGTGTGTGTGTGTGTGTGTGTGTGTGTGTGTGAGAGAGAGAGAGAGAGAGAGAGAGAGAGAGAGAGAGAGACTAGGTAGGTTGTGCATTTTAATGTAACATTAAATGGTTCTTGCATTGGATATTGGGCAATGCCTTTGTACTGATTTCATTAGCATGTAGCACACGTTCATACGTATATGTGTCCATATATATGTATAATTATATATGTATAGATGTGTGTGTGTGTACATATATGTGTGTTTATATAACTACACACACACACATATAACTAAGCATATATATGTGTGTGTATATAACTACACACACACATATAACTAGACATAAATGTATGTAAGGAAGTTAAGTAGCAAAACAACTTCCTACACTAATCTTGAGAGGAGTATAATGCAAAAACTTTTACAGATCGTTACAACAGTTACAGAAACTGAACAGAAATAGAGAAAATAACATGCATACCATAACACAATGATTTACGTGCGGAAAAACCTTTCGGGAGAAAAACCCCACACTCCAAAAGCAACTCAATATATTATTCATAAATCAATAACAAATTACAATATACTTGCAGAGAAAGCTCTTTGCAGGAGTACCACCAATCAGAGACTCGGAAGTAATACAATCACCATAAGACTCTACACACAATCTCTATCTCACGCACCTCATATATAGGAGATACAATACAAGAAACTGTTAAATGGTATTACAAAACCATGGGCTAAAACCACCCAATAAAGTAGAGTCGACCTTATCTCCCTTCTATATTCCCTATGACATGTTAAAATGCACATCAACATGTGTCCCTCCCTTTTATAGTTCATTTATGTGTCAAATACATTTTATATTTCCTATTTCAGGAGTACAAACTTCCAGAGGCCATAACTTGAGAGCTGTGTGTCCTATTGACGAACCATTTGAAGCGTCAAAAAGCTCGTGAAGTTCTCTATTGCCTCATAAGACACTACACCACCTACACCCACTTTTCAAGAAATTTCAAGGCCTCTAAAGTCCTCAAAATCAAATTTAAACCTTTGATTGGACCCCTCCAAAATTAAAAGTTTAATATCTTCAAAACTCATTGTGATCTTGTGATGTAATTTTATCTGAATGCATATCTAGCCAACCAAAAGCTTCAGGAAGAATTTCACACCATTTTGTGCTCAAACAAAAAATTACTATAAATAATAACCTCATGTAAATGCAAGGTTGAGACCATTTTTCCCAACATTATCCCACTTGTCGAACACCTTGCAAGAGCAAAGGGAGTTTCAACACAAGAAATCAATTTATAGGGGCCATGAGGCTCATGGACTCTGAACAACATCTGAACTTCTCTGTGCTCATAGCCTTAGTTAAAGCCTCTGCAACATTCATCAAAGTTTCTACCTTAACCAGCTTCACCCTACCATCTTCAACCATATCTCTGACAAAATGACATTCAACATCAATATGTTTGGTTCGAGCATGAAATGTTGGGTTCTTAGCTAGGTAGATCATACTCTGACTGTCACAATAATTTGTCATTGTTCCTTGTTTTATTCCAATGTCTGAATAGAGTCTCTTAAGCCAAATGGCTTATTTACAAGCATGAGTAGCTACCACATACTCTGCTTCAGTAGTGGACAAAGAAATCACAACCTATCGCTTACTCATCCAACCAATTGCACCACCAAATAAAGTAAACACATATGCACTGGTGGATCTTCTGCTATCAATATCACCTGCCCAGCCTAAATCCACATAACCATGAATATCAAGGGAAGTCATGTCTCCAACCAAATTACCATCATAACACAAAAAATACTCTGAGGTACCCTTCAAATATCTAAAAACTCTTTTGACTGCATCCCAATGAACTCTACCAGGATTAGACATATATCAGGAAAGAACTCCCACTGCTTGGGCAATGTCTGGTCTACTACAGACCATAGCATACATCAAACTTCCAACTACACTCTGGTAAGGCACTCTACTCATATCTTCCATCTTTGATGGGAATGTAGGACAATATGAAGCTAATAATTTCATTCCAACTGCAAAAGTAACACATAATGGTCTACAATCCTACACGTTAAACCTCCGTAAAATTGAATTCACATACTTACTCTGGCCTAGTGGCCTAGCCATAGCTTTATGTTCACTCTATGGGTAAGCACACAAAGATTGTGTGCATAAAAGTGGACACACACCTAAAAAAACTTGAAAAAATAGGCACCACATTTGTAGTACTTAAAATTCAAATTACCTCGTACGCAATTCTTTAGGACTTAGAACCCTGTACGCTTCTTTAAGTCCTAAAGCACCGTGTATGTGGTACCTGTCAATAATTTATTTATTTTGGCCAGCTATGTCTTATTTTTCACGCGACTACGAGTTGAGAATTTGGGTTTTTTTTTACTAAACCGCGCACGGGCTCCCTCTTTTCTCACCCAAACGCCATGGATCAAGGTTGATTTTGCTTGATTTTTGTTTTTCTTTCACATTTGTTCAATTTTTTTTACGTTTTGAATTTAAATTCATTTATTTTGATTAGGTTTTTTAATTTTTTGTTACACAAACTAGGTTTTGAAAATCCACAACAACAACAACAAGAAGATGCACCTCCTCAAAACCCTGAACAAAACCCATGCAATACACCTCCAACTCCTCGTTTTGACCGTACACTTGATACACAGGAGAAATTGATTAATCAGTTAGGACAAAACACAACAAAAATAAATAGACTGATTAATAAATTGAAAACATTTTAGCTTGAGCATCATAAATCCCTCGCCACTAGCCTAGAAACATTAGCTAGTGGTGCCACTGCAGTTTCTACTCAAATAAAAAAATGGGGAAACTATAGGGATAGGTGTCGTCAATATTATGCTAGTGGGTTATCATATGAGGGAGTGAAAAACAAAAACATTAGTAAACAACAAATTTGTGCCCTTTTTGTTGATCCTAGAACTGGTGAGTTACATCTTAATGCAAAGAGGTTTCCCATACATTGGTGTACCAATGTGCAGATGAAGAATCTTTTTGGCAGAGGTGGTGGATGCTCTTTGACGAACCACCCTGTAATAATTTTGAGGTGCCATTACATTTTAAGGAAAGTATACTATGATTTTATCCTCAATGAGCTGCCTAATTATTTTGACATGAGAGAGTTCCATGGTAGAGGTGGTGGATCTGCTCAGGATAGACCTGGAGCTCGTAGGTGAGTAGCCCAGGAGAGCCTTCACCCCCTAGCACCCAAAACCAAGGTGCATTTGACTGTCCCAGTAGACCGAAAAGATTAAATGGAGCTACAGACTCTTCAGTCGACCACAGTATTGGTTGATGTGATCATCTAGCATGGAACACAATTAGCACACACTCTTGTACCAAATGATGAGCCATTAGTTGCTGCAGGTGGTGCTAGTGAGCCCATTCAGCATGTGTGTGCCACTTGCTCAAGGATATGCACAGAGACAGATGATGAGGCCATTGTAGATGGATCCACGTCCCATTTGTGCATGATTTGTAGGAGTAGATGTCAGACCCACACGACTGAGGATGTGGCACTGACGGATGAGTCGATGGACATGTTGTTTGGCAGTCAGTCGCAGACACAAGTATGTTGATTCGAATTCATAGCATTTTATTTATCAGTCACTTAAAATTTATAATTGTAAATAAATTTTTATTTATAGATCAATTTAAATTGATACAAATATTATGCATTTCAGGATGCAATAGCGGTATCTGATATTCCTCCCACAATTACTGCAGCGGCAACTTCGACACTTGAGGTATAAATTTTGTAACATGATAAAATAGAATAGTACACTTTAAATTCAAAAAAATTACAAGATATACTAACTCTCTTTATGCTTGACAATTTTTTGTTTGTAGGCGTTGTCAGGGGACCAAATGTCCCAGGTTGATGATGTCACGCTCTTAGCTATCGATTTTGGCTTGCAAGGCTATACGGTATCATATTGTGTACATCTTATTTTATGTATTCTTTTGATGGAATATGCAAGTCATTTCATTTTAGATTGGTTAAATTATGTTTAATATTATTTGTACTAATATCTCATGTTGATTTTGTTTTTTTAGGGTACCCCCTCCGTGTCTAGGCCTCGTCCTCAACAAAAGAAATCCTCAAGGATGCCAAAGAAGGTAATTGAACACATTTTTAGTTGTACAATTGTTTGAAAAGGTTGAAATTGTCTTAGTTGGAATTTGTAGATTGGTTAGTGTTTTTTGTTTGTTTTATATGTACAATGGCCATTGAGCTATGTAGATATGTTGAATGCACCTGATACACCTAAGGATTGAGAGAGGGCGGAGGTATGTATCTTTACTTTATTTTTTTGATTTGATGATTATATGCATGTGTACATGTGAACTTGTGATAAATTATAATCTTATCATTATTTCATACATGAAATATCCACAGTTACTTCATCAATGGCGAGCCCTCCTCCGTGTACTGGAGAAGCATCTCAGGCTTCGGTACACTTTTGTTTGATATATTACATTAATTGTTTTAACCTACAATACTTGTCATTATATTAATTGTATTTAATCTTTGATCATTTTTCATACAGGTAATAGCGATAGCTGCTCCATCAATGGTGAGCCCTCCTCAGTCTATTGGAGAAGCATCTCAGGCTCCGATATACTTTTGCTCTCTATATTATATATTTTTAGTGTTTTTGATGTATATATATTAGTACATTGTATTAATTATACATTTAATCTACAATATCCCCCTTCATGGTTTAGCCATAACTTGGAGCCTTTGAAGTTTGTGTTCAAGAAAACTCCTAAGACTGACAAGGAGAAGAGAGCAAAGACATTAGATCCGAGACCAGCCGATGAGGTAATCTACATTTCAATTGCAAAGAAATTATAGTTAAATGCAAAGTTATGTTGATAACTGTGAACTATTTTCTACAAAAGGATTCTAACTTGGCTTTTGAATTGTGGTGTTGCAGCCATTTACAAAGCCACGCACTACATCGAAGAGGATCAACTTTGATGATCCACCACAAGTATAGGATCATATAGTGTTAGTTGTGGTTATTGAATGACCAATACATGTAGATATATTCTACATATTTATTATATATCAATTTGGACATGGCATATGCCACATTTTTGTAACACTTGTATTGACTTGGCATACATGCTTTTTTTGATATATATAAATGTTGATATTTGATCCAATAAATGTGTATTGAGTTCATTATTGTGTATTCGTTGTATTTGGTGGCTGTCCTTTTATAAAGTTAAATGATTATTTTCCTATGTAATCAACAATATGAATATAAACAACAAAAATCTATGATATAAAACATTGCGAACGTGGAATATGATTTGATAAAATTTCTAAAATGTTGAATTAACCCTACAAAACTCCTTGTATTGAGTTAATTATTGTTTATTTGTTGTATTTGGTGGCTGCCCTTTTATAAAGTTAAATAAATATTTGTTTATGTAATCAATAATATGAATATAAACAACAAAAATTTGTGATATAAAATATTGCAATCGTGGAATATGATTTGATAAACTTTCTAAAATGTTGAATTAACCCTACAAAACTCTTTGTTTCAATGGTAATGATTAGTAGATCCTTTTGATTTCTTTCATTTATATTTGTCAATGTGTGTGGTGTGAGAGCACCCTCATGCTCACAACAGTCAAATTTTGGTTCTCTTTTTTTTTTTACCATTGTTTTATCTAAATAAGGTAATTTGGGACCATTAATGATCATTTGAAGCCATTTGTGAAAGTTTGGAGTCATTTGGATAAAAGATGTAACAATTGCTCAATTGCTGTCAAAGTTGCTCAGTTGTTGTCAAAGTTGTCAAAGTTGCTTGAGATAGGGTAGAATTGATTTCATTCGTTGTGTGCACAAACCAATGTCACGAGCGCATCTGGGTAGGAAGTTTTATGCTAGACATTCTCCTATCGTGCCTCCCAAAGCGTTGAAACGTCGAGAGCCATACCCTACCGGCACGATCTCTTAAGTGCCCTGAGTCCAAAAAATTATCAATCTTTGACGGACTATTTCTCTTAATCCAAGACACATATGTTCAATCCATTTGAACCTATATGGTCACGCGAGGCTCATCTACAATGGCCTATCCCGGTTTCTGACGAATCAGAGCCATTTTCAATTGGTAGCATTTTTTTGCCTGATACAAAAATCATCAGTTGCATACAATGCAAAGTTGCAAGATAGGCTAGAATTGATTTTGTTTGTCGTGTGCACAAACCAACATCATGAGCACATCCAAGTTGGCAAGTCTATGCTAGGCATGCTCCTATCATACCTCTCAAAGCGTCGGAACGTCGAGAGCCATACCCTATCGGTACTATCTCTCAAGTGCCCTGAGTCCAAAAAATTGTCAAACTTTGACAGATTGTTTCTCCCAATCTAGGATACATATGATCGATTTGTTTGAACTTGTAGTGTCACATGAGGCTCATCTATAATGGCCTATATCAGTTTCTAATGACTTGGAGCCATTTTCAATTGGTAGCATTTTTTCGTCTGCTGCATGCAATGCAAAGTTGCAAGATAAGCTAGAATTGATTATGTTCATCATGTGCACAAACCAACATCACGAGCATGTTTGGGTGGGCAAGTTTACGATGGGCATGCTCCTTTCGTGCCTACAAAAGCACAGGAACGTCAAGAGCCATACCCTATTGGCACAATGTAGAAGTTGCTTGACAACTTTTTTGACAATAATGACATTTTTTGCTCAAATTGTATCTAGACTCAATCTATGACTCCCATGACCCAATAATGACTCAAATAATTCTCCATGATTATACAAGAATCAAGAATGCTCATGATTAACCTTATCAAGAATGGTCATGATTGACCTTATCACATCACATAAACTCAAAACATAGTCACAAAACATGAAAGAGGGAGAGAGAGAGGGAGAGAGAGAGAGAGAGAGAGAGAGAGAGAGAGAGAGAGAGAGAGAGAGAGAGAGAGAGAGAGATTAAAGTTTAATTATCATTAATAAAATATCTATACACACATATTTTAAAGACCTCTTATTTATTTGACATGACTGCAAAATGTGAGAATATTTATTTGATGTGACTGCAAAAATGTGAGAGTATTTATTTGATGTGACTGCAAAAATGTGAGAATATTTATTTCAGACTGTTAGCTAGACCGTCATCTTGGAAACAACTCCATCGTGTGGCTCTTAGTATTCTGAGAATTGTGGGGGAACAAATTGGAAAGAAAAAATATGCATTACCAAATATTTCCCAAAGCCCAACAACAAGAGGAGTGTGGTTGAGGGATGATGCACAATGATTTTTGTACACTGATTCAAAATGCTAAGAATATAAAGGAAAGCATAGCCTATGCTGCTCAAACTGTGAACCTTAGGATTATTAGGTCTATTGTTCATCCAAATGGTGACCACTACATGGCAGACCTAATTACAATACAACGATATAAATTAAGGGAGAGAGAGAGAGGGGGGGATGGAGGGGAGAGAGAGAGAGAGAGAGAGAGAGAGAGAGAGAGAGAGAGAGAGAGAGAGAGAGAGAGAGAGAGAGAGAGAGAGAGAGAGAGAGAGAGAGGGATGGAAAAAATGTGCATTAGCAAAGATTGCCCAAAGCCCAACAACAGGAGGAGTGTGGTTGAGGGATGATGCACAATGGATTTTGTACATTGATTCAAATGCTAAGAATATCAAGGAAAGCATAGCCTCTGTTGCTCAAACTATGGATCTTGGGATTATTAGGTCTATTGTTCATCCAAATGGTGACCACTACATGGTAGACCTAATTGCAATACAACAATATAAAGTAAGGGAGATGAAGGGGTAGGGAGAGAGAAAGAGTGGGGAGGGAGAGAAGAAGAGAGAGAGAGAGATGGGGTATGGAGGAAGGGAGAGAGGGGGAGCGTGCTGGTTTTTTATTCTTTTAAGCAGTATTGGTACTACTTTTTATATTGTAATAATGGTTCATCTTGCCACCTTAGGATACCACATCACCCCTTAGGACATCATATTCTCCTAAAGGGTCATGTGGTGTTATGTGGGGTCATACATTGTCCTATGACCCCTTAGGTGTCGTTATGGGTCATGTAATGTGTCCTTAGGTGTTGTTATGGGTCATATTGTGTCTTTATGGGTCGTATGGTGTTCTAAGGGGTCATATGGTGTACTATGACCCCTTAGGAAACCGTATGACCCCTTAGGTGTCAAATTTTGTAAGCAGTGTTGACACTGCTTTTTATATTGTAATAATGGTTCATCTTGCCACCTCGGGACACCGTATGACCCCTTAGGACATCATATGCTCCTAAAGGGTCATGTTGTGTAATGTGGGGTCCGGAGGGAGGGATGGAGGGAGGAAGGGAGAGGGAGAGGGAGAGAGAGATGGGGGAGGAAGGGAGGGAGGGAGAGAGAGAGGAAAAGAAAAGGGAGGGAGGGGAATGTGGGGAGAGGAAGACATGTCACATGATGTGATTAGGGGTCATGTGAGGTCCTAATTGAGCCACACGTGTGTTACAACACTATATGACCCCTTAAGACACCATTTGACCCCTTGAGATATCATACATGGTCCGAAGAGGTCATTAGGTGTTATGTGGGGTCCTAAGAGAGAGTGAGAGAGAGAGGAATACAATACAGTACAATAAGATATCAAAATACAATATATATCAATATACGTACATACACATATACATATAATACACATAAAATATCAAAAGACAATACACATACATAAATACATACATACATATGTGTGTGTATATATACATAATATATATAATATATAATAGAAATTATATATATATATACACATTATATATAAATATATATACATGAAATATCATATTTTACATATTATACATATACATATGTGTATGCACACAACCACATTTTAAATACAGGCAAAAGTACATATGTGTTGTTTTAGATTTAACACCCCGTACACGTTGCTTATTTTAAAGACATTCCGTACGTGGTTTTGTTTTAAAAATATACCATACGCGTTGTTTATAGTACAGGGAGACCATATGCGCTTTTGACTATTTAGGCTTGTGAATAGGCCCGGATGACAAAGTTGCGGGTTGGAAGTTTGATTTCCCTCCATTTCCCTCCTTTTTGACATGTTTTGTTTTATCAACTTGGTTTCTCAACTTTGTCATCATCAAGTTTACACTTAATCAAGCGGGTATTTCTAAAATTGCCACCATATTTTCACCCATCTTCTGAGCTTTCTAACCATATAATTTTTTAAAATTTGAACAACAATAACATATTATTATTGAATTTCTTGTACCAGTGTCTCCGTAGTTCTCAGAGACATACGTGTACCATTTTTTTAATAACTTTTGATCTACTTATCCAAATTTTAAAAAATATATATATTATTGTAGTGCACTTGATTCTTTACAATTTTAAAAAAATAAAATTGTATTTTCAATTGTTTTGGTACAAGTTATTATTCGCGCACGAACAGGTACCTAATTTTCAGAATGTGCTCTATTGGAAAAATCATTAAAAAAATGCTCAACAAAAAATTACAAAAAAATACACAACTTCTAGTGCTCACTCTTAACTATCTTTCTGCCAAAAGATTTGTCAAAATACTAAATCTAACTATGATTTTTTTGATGCGCACATCAGACACTATGTTATGTTTTTAAGAAAAAATCAGGGTCTGTTTTTCATGCATGAAGGATTTGACCCCCTTAATCTTATCTAATTTTGAAAATGTTTCGTAGTTTGGAAACTAGATTCAAAGTACTATAATATTTGTTCTTTGATTATCTTCATATCTTGAGTGGATGACTTTCAACTTTCGCCTCCAAGTTCAGGTTCACCTGATTTTAAAAAAAAAACGGCCACTTATACCCCCATTTTTGCACACCATCTTTGTGCACTTACCCCTATCTATTCTAATTTACATCCCAAGAATGTGATTTGTTGCACCGAGATCTTTCATTTCAAATTTAGCAGCAAGTTGAGACTTTACTTCTAAAATCATGCCTTTCCCTTTACCAATGAATAACATATCATCAACATACAATGCGATGTATATTAAATGATCACCATCAAATTTATAATAAACATAGTGATCTGATTTAGAACGCTCAAATCCCAGACTCAACACATATGTATCAAATTTCTGGTACCACATCCTAGGAATCTGTTCAAGGCCATACAAATATTTCTTTAATTTACAAACCAAATGACTTTTACCTCTCACCACATAGTACTTTGGTCGTGTCATATGAATATCCTCATCCAAATCACCATGAAGGAAATAAGTTTTCACATCCATTTGCTCAACCTCTAAATATTTCTTTAATTTACAAACCAAATGACTTTTACCTCTCACCACATAGTGCTTTGGTCGTGTCATATGAATATCCTCATCCAAATCACCATGAAGGAAAGAAGTTTTCACATCCATTTGCTCAACCTCTAAATCATAAGCAACGGCAATAGAAAGAAAAAATCTAATGGATGTCTTTTTTGCAATAGGAGAAAATATCTGACCATAATCAACACCCTCAACCTGAGAGTAGTCTTTTGCAACCAACCTTGCTTTATACTTGTAAATGATTCCATCTGAACCAATATTTTTCTTAAACACCCATTTGCAACCAACATGCTTTCATCCTTCAGGAAATGGTACAAGATCCCATGTATTATTCTTTTTCAAACATGTCATTTCTTCTTCCATAACAATCTTCCAGGATTTTGCATCATTCATACCCAATGCCTCTTCTACACATCTAGGTTCATCCACATTAGTATTCAAAGAAAAAATACATCTCCAATAATCAGGTGAATACCTTTCAGGTGGTTGTCTATGTCTTTTAGACCTTTGAACAAGCTAAGTTGGAGGTTCTTCCTCCTCTTCTAAAGATTCGGAGTTAGATGAGCTCTCCTCAACTTCTTGCCTATCAAGTGGTCTCGATTCAACTATTTCAGGTGTAGAAGGAAATTGAATCATATCTTTTTGGTTAGTCTGTTCTGGCTGCAATGTAACAGAAGGAGACTTAATTTATTTAAAGATAACACTTCTACTATGAATTACCTTTTGTGGAACAAGGTCCCAAAGATTGTATCCTTTCACACCATGACTGTAACCAATGAAGATACATTTCACAACAGTGTTCTCCAACTTTGTTCACTTCTCCTTTGGTACATATGCATATGCCTCGCAACCAAAAACTCTCAAATATCTCAATGAAGGCTTGTGACCTGACCATGCTTCCATAGGCATTTTATCAATGAGATGATGTAGGAGACTGGTTAATCAAGTAGCAAGCAGTGGCAACGGCTTTAGCCTAAAACTTTTGTTCTAGACCAACTCCACTTAGAATACTCCTAGCCTTCTCCATCAGTGTCATGTTCATTCTTTCTGCAACTCCATTAAGCTATGGAGAATACAAAGTTGTCTTATGTTTGTCAATACCACAATCTTTATAGAATCTATCAAAATCATTAGAGCAAAATTCACCGCCATTATCAATCCTCAAACATTTAATTTTCTTTCCAGTTGGCAACTCAACCATTGCTTTAAATTCTTTAAAATGACTAAAAACTTTAGATTTACTATTTAAAAAAGTATACCCATGTCTTTCTAATAAAATCATTAATAAATGAAGCATAATATGTGGATTTTCCAAGAGAAGGAACATCTACAGGACCAAACACATCATAATGAATAAGATCCAAAACACCCCAAGATTTATGAGAACTCGAGTAAAACTAAACGCGGTTTTGTTTTCCATAAATGCAATGCTCACAAAACTCAAAGTCAAGATTACAATCATTCAAACCTTCAACAAGGTTTTTATTTTTCAAGGTCCTCATACCCTTTTCTCCAATGTGTCCAAGTCTTTGGTGCCATAACATAGTCTTCTTTGTAGGTAAGTTTGCTTCAGAAGAAAGATCACCTTTAGGTACCCAAAAGACATTTCCATCCGCTGAAGGTGAAACCCTCAAATCTTCCAACAAAGTATCCACAGATTTACTTTTTACAAAAGTGCTATTACACTCAACAGTGTATGCCTCTAGCTTATATAGAGTGTCGAATCTGACAACTCTAGAAATCACCATAGAACCCTTAATCATTTTACATCTTGCATCATAAATGACTCCCTACACACCCACATCTATCATTTCTCACAGATAATAAATTTTATTTTAAACCAAGGATATGCAACACACCACTAATCCTTTTTATTATACCATTAGGAAACCCGATCCTAGCTTTAACTTGACCAACAATGTCTAAAGGTGAATCATCACCCAAGTAAACCTTGCCTCCATTAAATTCTTCATATTCAAAAAACCAAACTTTATTGGAAGTCATATGAAAAGATGCACCTGAGTCAATTAACCATCCATCATTACTTGCATGAGTAGCCAAAGCTACAATTAATGCATCACCATCTTCCTTCTCAAACTCAGAATCATAATCAAACTTATTCTTTATTTTCTTCTTTTCTTCTTTGCGGTCCTTGTGGATGTGTCTTGGTTTACTGCAATTTCAGCAGATGACTTTGGACTTTCCAGGAGATTTCGATCTCCCTTTGGATTTGGACTTATTGCGCTTCTCATTCTTCTTGCCTTTTTCCTTAGGTCTTCCATGAATAGTTAGGGCTTCCTTCAAGCTGATGGATATCTTCCTCTGCATCTCCTCACCAAGTAAGGCACCCACAAAATCTTCAGACTTCAAAATAATAGAAGTACTTCTGATAGCCATAACAAGAGAATCCCACGAATCAGGCAAAGCACAAAGCAAGATCTGACATTTCTCCTCTTCGTCCATCTCAACACCAATAGATACCAATTGAGCCACCAACATATTAAATGCTTCCAGGTGATCTGCAATTTGTCCACCCTCTTCCATCTTCGAGGAATATAATTTCTTCCTCAAGAAAATATGATTAAAATGAAGATTTGGCTTGATACATCTCACCAAGCTTAGTCCATAACTTCTTTGCAATGTTTTATTCGTGGACATTGATCAAAACGGAGTTTACCATACACAACCCGATTAGACCCTTATCTATTCAGTCTATAACATCATACTAAGCAGCCACAGAAGGATCTATAGGTCTTGAGACATTCACATCAACAACATCCCACAGATCTCGATGTATTAGCAGATCTTCCATCTTTAGCTTCCACGTCTCAAAATTACTACCATTAAATTTCTCCACCTACATTCTCCCTGGCGAACTTTCCATCTAAAAATTCCTGCAACAAGATCAAAAAGTGTCTTCTGCACAAGCTCCCACTCAAATCTGGATTAGCTCAAAAAAACCAACAACCCACAACTAAAACCAAAGGTGACCAGGATTTGATACAAATTGTAAGGAAGTTAAGTAGCAAAACAACTTCCTATGCTAATCTTGAGAGGATGATAATGCAAAAACTTTTACATATCATTACAACAGTTACAGAAACTTAATAGAAATCGACACAATAGCATGCATACCATACACAATGATTTAGATGGGGAAAACCCTTTCAAGAGAAAAACCCCACACTCCAATAGTAGCTCAATATATTATTCAACAATCAATAACATATTAAAATATACTCATAGAGCAAGCCCTTTGTAGGAGCAACTACAATCAGAGACTCAAAGGTAATATAATCGCCATAAGACTCTATGCACAACATCTATCTCATGTACCTCATATATAGGAGATACAATAAAAGAAACTGTCTAACGATATTACAAAACTATGGGCTAAAACCACCCAATAAAGTATCTAGCCAACCTTATCTCCCTTATAGATGCCCTATGACGTGTTAAAACACACATCAACACGTTTCCCTCCCTTTTATAGCTCATGTATGTGTCTGATGCATTTTATATTTCCTATTTTGGATTCTCCTATGTCCTTTACAGTCCTTCTCCCCAGTCAGAGCCAGTTGTTGACCTCGATAGCAAAATTTGAGAAATTTAAGTTTTGTGTTTCTAATAAGAGTCTCCTGCATACAAATTTCAATTGTCATCCAATGTTGAATTGTTCGCCCCATGAGTCCGACAATTGAAATTTTAAGTCGTTGTGAAGTTATAAATCCTGCATGAGTATCATTTTTTAAATCATGATTGATGAAGGGAAAGTAGTCCAGATGTTTTGTTCAAATATACTAGTTGGTTGATTCTTCATGAATGTTTAACACTAGTTTTGAATAAAGTAAAGGTTGATGAAACAGAGATAGGCTCTCTTTGGATACATTTGAAGTGTTTGAGCGTTCATCAATCTCGTAGTTGACAAGTTCCGAAGTGGAGAAAGGGGGCGATATGAAGTTGCAAGAAATAGTGATTTATGTCTTTTTGATCACTTAGCGCCTTATTAAATTTGCAAAGTGTTGAACTTTCGCCAATATGTATAGTTAGTATCCAATGTTGCATTTAATTCAAAGATCTATTCACTCAAACCGCTAGTTGCAATAAACTTACTAATCTCCAAGATGATAACGATGAAGTTGATGTTAGTTTCAAACACTCCAATTATCCCATTATCCACTTTAATTGGTAGCTTTCTTTGTAGGTTGATATGGGTAATGCAAGTTGGCGAATATAATTTATCTTCTCGGTAAGTTGACCAAGTTGATGAAAAGTAGTCTAGATGTTTTCTTTTGTTTCCTCCGGCAACTTGTGGCTTCTTCCTAAATCACCGATGGATCAAGTAACTCAAATACCGACTAGTTCTAACCGACTCATCAAGGATAATGGCAAAATTATTAGTTATCGATCAGTTGGTCAAAGTAATAAAGTAACCGATAACTTGAAAGAGTTTTTTATTTAAGAATGGAATCTCCTCCGATGGTTTTGCCTTAACCTCCATTCTTCATTTCAAACGTAGAATGTGGACCACGATGGAAGGAGAGTAAGCACGGAGTTAGTTTAATAACTAACTTCTCATTCGACATTTCAGGAAAGTCAATTATTCAAGCTAGAGTCGTATCATATTAGCAAGAATAAACTCTAAGATGGCCAATATAATCATCCTATCGGTAAGATTGACCAAGTCATAAACTGCAACTTATGCTCTTTCAAAAGTTGTCAATATGTAACATGATTTACTCCATCATATATGTTGGCAGCTTGGTTAAATGCATCGACATGTTAGTGAAATGAATAAACAAGTCGACGCATGAAGAAGATACCTCCTAGCTGGCAAAGGCGACTCGACATGTTCTCCACGATAGACACACCATAACTCAAGTTAGTTTTAAATAACTACCTCTTGGAGTTCACTCAAAGCGATCTGTTTAGCATGCCGATAGATCATGCATGTCATTATTTGTTTTTCTCTAGTTGCAATGAATAGTGAATATGTATTTCAAAGATGAAATAAAGAGCCCAACATGCACTCAGCAGATTTATGAGAGAAGTATATTGGCTGATAGCATATATGGAAAATAATAGGTTCGTTATATGCATGAAAGGAGGCTGAAAATTTCCGTTGATTCTCCCCTATGCGAATATGGAGAAATGAAAGTCTTGCTTATAATGCGTGGGCTTATCAGACATATCAGAGATCTCTCAAAGAAGATTCTATCTCATAAGGAGCGGTGAAAAGCAAGATGAAAGAAATAGATGTTTTGATCTGGTAAATAACATCTCATGACATATCACGTTGGCCAAGTCTTTATGCAGCTGGTTCAAAGCTTTTGCTACAACGCATGCGTGCAAGGGAGAAGAAAAGCCATTTAAGTTGCAGTTTATGATTCCTTGGATCATTGTTGTGCATGCAAAGGAGCTGAAAAATCCTTGTCAACCCTCTCCTCCATGATCATTGTAAGTCTTGCATAGGAGATGCTTGTAGTGGGTTGGTCGATATGGTTATTTTTAAGTTAGAGCTAAGTTGTGAAGTTGATCTTTAACAAACAAAGTTTCATTATTAGCAGCAACAAGAAACACATTTTCTATGTCCTTTGTATTCCCGTGACCATTTGAATGGAGGGAGTTCTGAAAGTTCTTTAAATTCACAATGTATTAACCAATATGCATGTACGATAAGGTATGAATGATGTCTTGATTGCAGGCTATTTGTTAAAAACCAAAATGCTTCACAGAGATGTGCTTCAAAGGATCTCTAAGCTAATGTGTGATAGTTGATATGCATGAATGAAGTTTATGTATGATCTAAGAGCACAAAAAGATGAATCAGTGATAGCCACTGCGAGTTCCATAGATACAGTCATATCAAAGAAAACAATGAAAAGACAGTTTCAAAGTGAAGATACTCTAAAAGGAAAAACAGTGGTGTTTAAGGTTTAACAACAAAATTTGAAATTCAGGTTCAAACCAGTTATTAAGGCACCTACCTACATATTACAATTGTCTCAGAGGAAAAGCTGCAGCTATTTCAGTATTGAAGATTTTAGTATAAGGACTTTCGAAGAATCATCTTGAAGTATAAAGCTCAGGATTATGAATATGCTCTGATGATCGACACTATGCTTCCAGAGGTTCTCGACACCAGAATAGGACATCCGAAAATCACTAACAGAAGGAGATAGATCAAAATTGTCCCACAAGATAGCTGATTGCGGGTTGGTGGATGCATCTTGTTTTCCCATACCAGTGCAATGTTCACAACTAGTGGAAGAATGTGCAAGAGGATATAATCCTGACGCCAGAGAAATAAGAACTATTGATGGACATCTGATGGCTAAGTTAGATGGAATTTCCATTGCCATTGTTCTCCGATTACCATACAAGGAAAAATTCACTTGCATCGATAAGCAGAAGGCATACCAGTATTTCAATGACAACAAAAGCAAATGTTTGAATAACTTAGCCAAAGAATGGATGGTAACATCACGAGGAGGAAAATCTCAGCTGCCTAAGACACTTCACCGCTCTCTTTTTATTAAAGAGATCTTTCATCTGATAGTCCTACTTCATAAAGTAACAGGCAACTCTGATTCTACTGAATTCAAAATGTGGATGTACCTTTTCATCACAATCATATCTACAGGAAAACAATTCATTGATTGGGGTCGTCTTAGTAGTGATTGCATACATAATCAATTGATCCATTTTAAGACAAGTCAACGCTTTCACATGTCTTCTTATTTGACATATGCAATTGCTAATTTAAGATCATGGCCAGGTTTAAGTACAACCGGTATTTTGAATCAGGAAATACAGATTTACAACTACTACAAGCAGCTACAGTTGGAGGAGAGCTTCATGCATTTCAAACGCGTGAATGATGTCTTTACAATGCTATCAGTGATACTACTTCAAGGAAATACAACTATGAGGATATAAAAAGAAGCAATAACACTGATAAAGAAGTACAGAAGTTACTTCACTCCATTTCCAAGATTCACCTACCTCCGAGTAGGAGGATTCGATGGCTATCCTTATAGGTTACCAAGGTATGTGGATTATAAGCTCTTCTTGATCGAGCTTTGTAGATAGTTGATGTCAGTCCAGAAGAAATGCAGAAATAGGAAGAACAAAGGAGTTACTTTCCTGATTTGCCTTGGTCATTATAAATGCGAATCTAGATCAAAAGCAGAAGAGGTGGAAAGGGCTCTGGCCAAAATCAATTTGTACACCTATCAGATGAGATTTTCCTTTGATAGCAAAGGGTATATCAAGAATAATTTGAGACTTGGTCCTGGATACCTCCATTTCCCAAATATTGAAGACTTCTGGGAAGATTGCGAAGATGAATTTGAAGTTAGAAAAAGAGATTGGACAAGATTTACCTTGAAACAAATTTGTGATTTCAAGATGGAATGGATTATTGAAGGCATTGAAGATAATGAATCGGATCTAATCGATCCCTTTTATTTTGAGAAGATCCAGGATCAACCTCTACCAGTTATAAATTGGGTAGATCCAGAAGTTAGAGACATCGGAGAAAGAACCAACTTTGTAATAAAAAAAGTCAAAAGCTTGGGTCAGAAAGAAGATAGCAGAACTAACTGCTACAAAGCCAACAAGTCAGAAGGAAACACCAATGAGAAGCAGCCATCAAGATAGTTCTACTTCATCAGTTCCTTCTCATACACAGGTTGCGGGTATTATTTCTCACCAGAAAACTCAAGGAAGTGGTGGAGATGAAGATCCTCCAAGAAGAAATAATCTCCAAAATACATGTGGAGATGAGCCCAGACAAAGGAAGAAGAAATCAAGGTCAAAGGACAAAGAAGAAGAATCTAATTCCAGAGAAAAGAAAGATCAAGATCCAGTAGAGGTCTATCGCCTTCAATCCTCATTGAATCCCCTCATCACGAAGTACAAGACCCTACTTCAGCGATGGAGCCCTTTCTCCTAAGGAATCCAGTTGATCAAATCGAGGACATTAAAGAGGAAGTAGCCTCTCTAGTGCCTGAACAATAAAATCTTCAACAAAGTAATATGCAAGAAACCTTAGAAAATATTTCACTCCCATGGCTAGAACAAAGCCCATTGAAAAAGAGAAGATCGAAGAAGCTAGTGATTCCTGAATTCAACACAATATCTGATCTTTCCAGGAGACCTAAGAAGCCAAAGAAAATCAAAGTGTCTTCAAGAATAAAGACTAATTTGAATTCAGGGAATATGTGCCTAGAGATAGCTCAACCCATCACTGAAAAAGATGTGAATGAAGCCACTCCTGCAGATTTTGTTATGACCAAAATTGATATGGGTCCATCTACTCATGAAGATGACATACAAAATTTCAATGTGGTAGCTGCAAAGTTAGTGGAAAGAACAGAAAAAGAAAAGCAATCAAAGGATCAACTGAAGCAACAAGTGCAAACTTTGTCCTCTTACTTGAAGTCCATAGTGGACACTTCCACCATGCCGCTCAATGTGGCTCTCAAATAGTAATTTTAAGTCCAGAAGGAGAGGTTCAAAGAGATGTTATTGAAGGTCTTCAAAAGCATCAAGTTTACGGGAAGGTGACCAAAAACTGGGTGGCGAAAGTCAAATCTCTTGCATTTGATTTCATTGTTAAGGCCAAAGTTGTTCATGATGAAGCCTTAATCAAGAAAGAAACCATTAAAAAGGATCTGAAGAATGTTAAGAAAGATGAAGTAGCTTGGAAGGAAATCACGAATGATTTCAGACAAATGATGGAGATCAGAATGGACATCCTTGTAGCTGAGAAGATTTTACCTAACACTGAAGAGAACTACTTGGAGATATGGACATAAAGTATAAGTTGGAAATTAGTGATTATTGATCAAGTTTCATCTGATCAAGAAAAGCTTATGCTTTCTTGTGATCAAGTGTGCACATAACTTCAAAGGCAACTCACCGTCATTATTCCAAGTGCATCATTGATGGAAGATTCACAAATGTTACAAAATGGTTTCCAGAGCATGGTTGACCAACAAATTTTCAACAAAGAAGTCTTGAATGAAAACACAATGGATAAGTTGTTTAATACCTGCATGTCCTTAGAGGCCTACATTTCTCAAATACCTAATATGGTGGCAGAGCTAAGCGACATCTACAAAAACCTGAAGACTTGGAAGATGAGGATAGCCAACATCCTTATTCCTAAAGGAAAATCTATTACTCCAGTCATCAAACTTTTCAGAATGTTCAAGGATAAAGAATCCGATCAACAAATCCTGCTTTCAGAATCAACAACTTCATTAGTGACACCCTTAGCTGGCATAGAGTAAATGCAATGATGCATATTGTATAGTTTTCATTTCTGTCGTGTGTGTTGCTCGAATCATGTTTTTGGCTTTCCTTTGTAAATAAGTTTCATGATCGAGTCTTCTCATTTGAGTCTTATCTTCATCTCTTTTTGTAAAGTTAGGTTTATCCTAACTCTTTCTTTTGAGGTAGTTATTTTAAGTGCTCAACTTAGGTAGTTACTCTAAGTAACTATTATTCCAAATGAGTTAGTTATTTCAACTGGTTGCACTTAAAGTGAGTTGGTTATTTTAGGTAGTTATAAAAGGTGGTTAAGGTAGTTACCCTAAGTGGTCACTAACCTCACCTATATATACCTCATTGTAATTCAATCAAGGGATTCCACTTTTTCACAAAGCATTGTATGAAGGACTAGAATAGTATTATTCAAGCAAGAAAGCAATAGAGAAATGTTTTGGTAGTGTGTTCAATTCATCTTGAGTGTTATTGTTAATGTTCTTATGTCCTATCAATGATAACCATTTTCTTTCCTTTAGCACTACATGTGAGGAAGATTATCATTTCAAGTTTTGGTATCTTAATTTGAATGTGTGGAATTTAAAATTGATAAGTTTATATCTTATTTCTAGATCAGTTTTGACTAATCTTATTGTTCTTTAAATTTTAGAAAATCTATATACCCCCATCATACGAGGGAGCTGCCCCTCTCAAACGCAGAGAGTAATTGTTATTGTTTTGTATTTCTTCAACTGTTGTGAACACTTTGTTGCTGATTACAGGGCGAAACAGGGATCTTCAAGAAGAATACTTAAAGCAACAAATCTGTTTACCAACAAAGTTCTAATGAAAAAAGTAAGGGCCTATAAATACATTGTTGGAAATTTATTATGATGGTGTATAATTTATCTTTTTCATCCTAAAGTCAATCGAGGTGTGTAATTTGTCTTTCCTAAACATGTTCATAAATTTTCATTTGTACAAAATGACACTCATTTTTCATTTGCAATATACACCATATGTTTAAATACAATATACCATATACTTACATAAAGTTGTATAGATGGTTTGAAAATAATTTTTTATAATAAATAAAGATTACTCATTACAATGTAGCTTTAAAAATCATAGACATGCGTCAAGGCATAAATAGTATATCTGAAAACCTCATTTTTAGTGTAACTTAGGTCCATAACCATATAACTAAAAACCCCATAAAAGATAACAACATTAGACATGTGTGAAGGTATTAACTGTATAAGTTAAAACTCAAAAAACTGTAAAATTGTAAGACACAAACACACACATATATGGAAAATTGCACATCCCACCCACTTTCCCTTGTTTCTTTCACAAATACAAACACAGACACACATTGCAATAAAACAACTATATATGTGTGTGTGTGTGTACGTATGTATGTACACACAAATATATATACATATATGTGTGTGTGTACGTATGTGTGTACACACACACACATGTATGTATATTTGTATGTATATATGTATGTATATGTGTATATATATGTGTGTGTGTGTGTGTGTATGTGTATATATATATGTGTGTGTGTGTGTGTGTGTGTGTGTGTGTGTGTGTGTGTGTGTGTGTGTGTGTGCGTGCATATATGTATATGTATATGTGTAGATGTATATACATATGCATATACATCTACAAATTGTGTGTGTGAAAAGTGGACCTGTATCTGTAAGCACAACACTTCAATTAAGTCATTACATGCATGGTTAGACAGATATAAACATGAATATTAAAACCATAGCAAATCGACCCATTGCCTTCTAAAAGATGCAAGTATAAGATTGCTCTCATATTATAAGCAATACCAATGACTAGACAACATCAAGACGAAGGATTTAATCTATATGAGCATGATGAATGCTAGATGGATGCAATATTGATCTAACAAGATTTAAGCATATTAAGCTAAATGATTTAAGAAATGTGAAATAATTAATATGCAATATATCAATGATCCTAGAGCAAAAACAGTATAATAACGATATATTCTCTAGCCTCCAAGATCTTTGAATGAGAGATGAGAGCCTGAATTTATAGAAAATTCAGAAAGAAACCAACGGCTGAGATCAAATGATGATGAGCAATCAAGATTTTCCAAGAGGAAGCACAATCCAAGTGAATTGATGTGATCGGATGCTTTTCTCAGTTTTAAAGGAAATTGAACTAAAATTAAGATTAAATTAGAAAAAAACTGATTTATTCTCTATTTCATTCAATTTGAATATTTAATTGTTTTAATTGTTTTCTCTAAGATTATATATCAATTTTTTATTTGTTTTTTTCAAGATTATCTCCAATTGATTTCTTTTCTCAAATTTTTAATTCTTTCTTGGTCAATTAATTCTTTTTTTGATTTATTTCCTTTTTTGAAGATTTGTGCTCAATTGATTTATTTTCAAATTAAATCCCTCTTTTTTTATTTGATGGCAAATTGATTTATTTAATTAAATATGCAAGGATATTCAATTAAAATAAATAAGATAATTATTTTAAATGATTTATTTGGAATGATCAATTAATTAAATAAGTATTTAATTAATATTGGTTGATTAATTTTGCCACGTGACATTTGATGATTAAAGAATTAATTGTGTGCTCAAGATTTATTTGGTTGCCTTTGGTTAGGACCTTAGTGATGTTGTCGAGATTAAGGGCCCATGGTTTAGATGACCATTTTTAGGGTATTACATTTGCCCCTCTTTGAATTAATGTGCGAGCAACGCGTTGGTTCAAAGAAAATTTGATGTCTAGGAGATACTAGTTCTGAACTTGATTGATCACGAACTAGATTAAAAACGAGGTGTTTAGCTTGATTCGAAGCGACGAAGTTGAATGAAGTCTGGTTAAAGCGATACCGATCCCGAACTTGATTGAACTAGGAACGATAGAAAACAAAGATACCGAACTTGAACTTGATTGATCAAGAAGCGGATCTTACTGATCTAGAACTTGATTGATCTAGACACAGTGAGTGATGATAAAAAACGATCTTGAACTTGATTGATCAAGATACGATAAAGATAAACTGTTCAGCTTGATCAATAAACGAATACTGAACACATGCTTAGATTGAGTGTGATCAAAGAAACTCTTTAACGTTAAGAGATTGATTCAGATAAAAGACAAATATCAGTTTGATATGAAGCGATGAAACTGATATGCCCCTAGAGATTGATTCGATTCAAAAATCTCAACTTGATATAAAGTGATGAAGTTGAGATGCCCCTAGCAATGAGGTCTTATTTGATTTTCTTTAGTTGAAAAAGATTTTTGCTCGACTTTTGATGAAGATTTGAAAATTTTATCGACATTTGAGGTCATAAGGTCACGAGTATGCCCCCTCGGGAGCAAAATCGAAAAATAGCGAGGGTACATGACGATAGGCAATTTTTAGCGATGATAAGTTGTTTGAGCACAAATTGAATTAGGGGAATTTTTGAAAAAAAAAATGAGAAATTGAGCGCAAAGTTGATTTGCAGAAATTAAATTGAGATTCAGCGTTGATTCGCAAGAAATTGAGTGCAAATTGAAGAAAGAATGATCAACTGATGAAAAGAGCGCTAAGTGGTCCAAATTATGAAATTGACTAGAAAAATGATCTCGAATTTTGATTTCAATCCCAAAAATGGAATCAAAATGGTCAAATTAGCTAAGGGTACAATTTTCGTGTCCATCGGAGCAAGTTGAAAAATTAGGTTTTTGGCTATATATGGGACAAAAGTGTCATTTTCAATTCATTTTAACCCTCTAAGTTTGAAAATTCAAAAATCCTTCTGCGAAGAAAAATGGTGGTCCCTACTTGTCAGCATCGATTCGAGTGCCAGAGAAGACATAATCGACCTCGAAACTATGAGCCAGCAGTAAGTGATCGTTCTTAAACCTGTTTGTGTTTCCAATTTTGAAATTTTTAATGCATTTTCAAGTTTTCCAAGTGTTTTGGGTCAGGTATCCCGGTTTATCATGCGAGACAGGATCCCGTCTCATACGAGAAACTGGTAAAAAGTCTTTTGTCGTTTGAGTCCATTAGATTTGTCGTTCTAGGGCCACCCATGTCTCGTACGAGAGGTCTGTAAAAAGACCCTTTTGTCGTGTGAAGTGAAAAAGTTTGTCGTTTTAGCCTGTTTTGTCATACTAGAGCTATTCCTGGCTCGTACGAGATGTTGCTTTTCGATGTTTTGTCATACGAGAGACAGTGAGCATTTTTTAGGGTGTAAACGTGAAATTTTGATTTTGCTTTTGACTTAGTTGGATTTGTGTGATGTTTTTCTTCTCTTGTAGGCTTATTTGGAATGTTTGTCTGATGCTTCGTTGTGGGGTTTTGTTGTTTGCAGATTCGATTACCTCCTGTGTTATTCAGATGTGTGTATCCTCCTACCATGGCATTAGTGCGACATTTATCTGAGGTTGAGCAGACTCATGTTGATTTGTGCGGCTTGACTCATCTGTTGGGATTACCTGATATCCGTGTGAACCACGGGATGCTCATGGCGTTCGTAGAGCGATTTCATTCAGAGCATAATACATTTCATTTGCCAGTTGGGGAGTTGACTATCACTCCTGAGGATGTGTACAGGGTCCTTCATATCCTTTTGCTAGGGATAAGGTGAATTATGATACCACGTTGTTACCTCGACTGCAGGCAATCAGGCATGTCTTCGGGGATCTAGACATTTTGACTCGTTCCATGAGTTGGGACATACTTATGAGCAGATACAGTGAGGAGTATCCCCTGGCATGTGTTCTAGCAGGGTTCATTGGGTGCTTTTTGATGTCGGATAGGGGGCAGCAGGGTTTCCAAAGCAAATGGGGCCGGATGCTAGAGAGGTTGATAGAGACCCCTCAGAGACTTGGTTGGGGCTCTTGTTTATTGGCCCACATGTATCGGGAGATGCATGAGATCGTATACAGAGATGGACGGATCATGGCCATGGGTGTGTATATTTTACAGGTGTGGGCTTGGGAGCACCTTCCTGTTTGTCGGCCCATAGTAGCAGACAACGGAGAGCTTGGGCAACCGATCATTTATAGGTATGCCAGACTTATCACATAGCCCCATCTGGGCAAGACAAACTTCTAGAGACGGCAGCTCGATGACCTGATAGCCGTCGTATGGAGACCATACAAAGGGTTGGAGTCGTGGGATGACTGGCGGCTAGTTCGCAGGGACCTGTTTGTTACACGCCCACTGATTGGGAGGTCACAGACTGTTGTGGAGTGATTCGTCGTTTCACAAGTGATGAGGCAGTATGGTCGACCCTAGGGGATCTTGTAGGAGTATACAACGTATGCTCGATATGCAGATGAGGAGAGACAGGGATGGTCTCCGCGATTATCATATGCGTTGGCGATGCAGGAGTTGACTGGGTTACACCACCTGAGGTGGGATTACCTAGATGACGTAGCAGATGCGGGGGTATTGCCCCAGTATAGAGATCATTTTCAGCAGCATCTGTTCCCACGTTTTACAGACCTTGGCAAGTAGGCTCCTCATATTGAGGATGTTGAGGATGATGCCCCCGCACCAGCACAGGGACAGGGCTAGAGACAGGGTCAGGCACAGAGAGATGAGGCTCCGTGACGAGGTAGTGGTAATCCAAGTGCTAGCAGTAGCAGGGTACCAGCTGAGGGTGGGTAGCAGAGGGGTGAGGGTGGATCCCTAGGGCGAGTGGGGGTGGAGATGGAGGAGGAGCGAGCAGCTCCTAAACAGGTGCGACAACGGAGAGAGGAGCAGCGTGGAGGTGGCGGTGGAGGTGGAGATAGGGGTGGAGATGAGGGGCCTGCGAGAGAGCAGGGGACAAATACTGGATGGTTGATGAGGGCACGTCTCGTAGAGCTGCAGTCACAGTTGACCTGTATCTGTAAGCACAACACTTAAATTAAGTCATTACATGCATGGTTAGACAGATATAAACATGAATATTAAAACCATAGCAAATTGACCCATTGCCTTCTAAAAGGTGCGAGTATAAGATTTCTCTCAGATTATAAGCTATACCAGTGACTAGACAACATCAAGACGAAGGATTTAATCTATATTAGCATGATGAATGCTAGATGGATGCAATATTGATCTAACAAGATTTAAGCATATTAAGCTAAATGATTTAAGCAATGTGAAATAATTAATATGCAATATATCAATGATCCTAGAGCAAAAACAGTATAATAACGATATATTCTCCAGCCTCCAGGATCTTTGAATGAGAGATGAGAGCCTGAATTTATAGAAAATTCAGAAAGAAACCAACGGCTGAGATCAAATGATGATGAGCGGTCAAGATTTTCCAAGAGGAAGCACAATCCA
This sequence comes from Cryptomeria japonica, assembly GCF_030272615.1. NCBI lineage: Eukaryota > Viridiplantae > Streptophyta > Pinopsida > Cupressales > Cupressaceae > Cryptomeria > Cryptomeria japonica. Next base: position 23,303,605 of record NC_081414.1, read on the forward strand.
GGTGAATTAATGTGATTGGATGCTTTTCTCAGTTTTAAAGGAAATTGAACTAAAATTAAGATTAAATCAGAAAAAACTGATTTATTCTCTATTTCATTCAATTTGAATATTTAATTGTTTTAATTGTTTTCTCTGAGATTATTTATCAATTTTTAATTTGTTTTTTTCAAGATTATCTCCAATTGATTTCTTTTCTCAAATTTTTAATTCTTTCTTGGTCAATTAATTCCTTTTTTGATTTATTTCCTTTTTTGAAGATTTGTGCTCAATTGATTTATTTTCAAATTAAATTCCTCTTTTTTTATTTGATGGCAAATTGATTTATTTAATTAAATATGCAAGGACATTCAATTAAAATAAATAAGATAATTGTTTTAAATGATTTATTTGGAATGATCAATTAATTAAATAAATATTTAATTAATATCGGTTGATTAATTTTGCCACCTGACATTTGATAATTAAAGAATTAATTGTGTGCTCAAGATTTATTTGATTGCCGTTGGTTAGGACCTTAGTGATGTTGTCGAGATTAGGGGCCCATGGTTTAGATGACCATTTTTAGGGTATTACACACACACACACACAAATATATATATATATATATATATATATATATATATATATATATATATATATATATATATATATATATATATATATATATATATATATATATATATATATAATGTGTGTATGTATGTGTATATGTATATACATATGTACGTATGTATGCATATGCATATGCATATGTATATGTGTATATGTATATGTACGTATGTATTTATATGCATATGTATGTGTATGTATATGTGTGTGTGTATATACATGTACATACACATACATATATGTGTGTGTGTATACATGTATACACACACACATATGTATATATGTGTATATATACATATATATGTACACACACACACACACCTACCATTAAATGGCATGAAAATTAGAACCCAATTTGATAATATAACTTAAAACCCTAGAATATTGCTTATTTCCCATAATTTTGGTGTGTTTATGAACACAATCGTTATTAGTGTTCATAAACACCATAGATGCAAGTGAGAGAACTATGAAATGAAGGAGACAAAAGACAAAGAACCTTGGAGAAAATATTTTGATTAGATTAGACTAGGAGAGGCCTGAACCAATACAAAACCACTACACAGATGAAAAAGTGAGAAAAGCAATGGGACTCACGAGGAGTGAGAACCCAAAACCCTAGTGCTTAGTACAAAAAAAACAAAACTAGCGGGCACCCAAAACCAAATGCAACAAACCTAAAGAAAGACAAGAATTAATGTGTTCATAAACACCATAGATGCAAGTGAGAGAACTATGAAATGAAGGAGACAAAAGACAAAGAACCTTGGAGAAAATATTTTGATTAGATTAGACTAGGAGAGGCCTAAACCAATACAAAACCACTACAAAGATGAAAAAGTGAGAAAAGCAATGGGACTCACAAGGAGTGAGAACCCAAAACCCTAGTGCTAAGTACAAAAAAAAAACAACTAGCGGGCACCCAAAACCAAATGCAACAAACCTAAAGAAAGACAAGAATAAGGACTAGCAGAACAAAATACACACACACACACACACAAACCCATCCCCACCAAAGGCATGAACCGATGGTCTACCTAGTGGGCGGATTCTAAATCTTCCAATCCTAACTCATAGCCTTCACCCTATTAGAGAAGGAGAGTTGTTTGTTGGATCCTTTGCTAGATGAAATAATAGGTGACTTTAGAGTTGCTTTCACCTTGGACATGACGCCTCTAGCCCTGTAGCAAGGGAAGAGTCCAAATGTCTCATCTTTTGAGTCTTCTTCTTCTTTATCTCCTATTGGATAACCTATAGGGTTGCTAAATTCCTTTTAAAAATTTCATTGCTTTGCACAATCGTGTCCTCCATTTTTCTTTGAGGGACACCTAGCTATTTTGAATCTCCTCCATAGCCTTCATTGTTTCCTTCTTGTCCTCTTTTTGGTCAATCTTCTCATATAACCCTTCAATTATTCCTCCATTCTTCCCATTTGTCTAACTTCTCGGCCAAATTGTTAGCTACTTCCCATACTCTCTAATATTTGTCCTCTATAGACCGACTAGAAGCTCAAAAATATACTTCAACAAGGGCTTCCAATCTATTAATTTTCTTTCTTGCCATATTAAGTTGGCCTAAAAGCAAACAGATGATAGCTCGTTGCTTATTGTAGCCATCACAAAGATCATTAAATTTCTTTGCATAGACAGGGAAGTCCCATTTTTTTATTGATTTCATCGGTGAGAGGGGGAACAATTGGAAGGGGTACCCTCTTTGTTAACAGGGTTGTCTGGGGTCCACTCATACCTAGTAGACCAAGAGGAGGTAGAGTCCCTAGAGGCATTTTCCTCATCATTTGTCTCTTCAACAATACTTACAAGAGTGGAGGGGCAGAGGTTTTTTTAGATTTATCCATTATGTTAGGGTTAACCTAGGTAGGGGTGCCTTTAGGTTTAGGAGTGGGGTCGAGCTCTTTGCAATCCAATATTTTTAGAAGCTCAATTCATAAAGAAGGGACAAAAATATTAAAAGTCATCCCACTTATAGGGGTTAAGTTCAAATAAAAAATTATAAAGCCGAAGGATAAGCCCTTTGTGCATGGGAAGGACACTTTTGGTTTTGGCCACAACTATAGATTGAGAAATAGACGAGAACAACCAATACGAGAATTTCATTTTTAGGCCATACCTTAAATGGTTAAGCACGTGGAAAATTTGTGAATGAAATCATTTGAACCTCTCGTCCAGGGTGATGAACTTCATGAGGAGCAATGCTGCTATTCCCATATTCCAGTTTATTAGTTCTTATTGAAGCCACTTTGATAACTAGCCACTATTTCTCCTTGCTTTAGGAACCTTTTAAAATCTTCTTTGTAATTACCCTTTGGCTTCTTAGGGAAGGTTGTTCTTTTAACCAATAGACTCCTAGCAACCACAATAGTCTCTATAGACACGATAAATTTCACCCCACCCACTTGAACTTCATCATCATCCCAAATTTTGGTAAATTATTCAAACATAGTCGGGTTGCAACCCTTCATACCTCCAACATAGGTCACCAGATTTCCTTCCACCACCTTATTCCAAAGAACCCCATTTTGTTAAAACTCGTCACAACTATATAGCTCCATATAGATGAGGTCCCCACCTCTGTCATGCATAGTAAAACCAAGTATAGGACTTAGAGAGGGATAGCTAAAACTAGCTTTGGGAAAGAGACAACAAAGAGAGGTATTGCTAAAAGCATAGTTATCACAAAATTTAACAAAGATAGTCCTTTCCAATAAATGATTGTAGTACAACATGGCCGGGAAAGTAATTGAAAAGGCAATAATAAAATCTTTAATCTTATTCGGATGATTGTCTTCAAGGATCGTGACATGAACAATATCAGGTAATTCATGCAATTCCATCCAAGTTTTAAGGCCCTTAGTAAAAGGGCCTAAGTTAGCTAACTTGTCTACAGTCGCATTTCCTTCTCTGAAGGTGTGATGCTCCCTGATGTAGCCAAGTGTAGAGATTCCATATCTTGACACTTAGTAATTAAATACATCATCCACCATCCCAAATTCACTTTCCCTTGTAGCATCATAGCTACAATTTTTGAATCACCTTCACTGATAATTTGTTGGTAACATTTGTCTTTCACAATGGTGATGCTAAAGAAAGTCGCCATTACTTTCACCACATTGGATGTTTGAATGCCCAGATTTGCCGTGTAGGCCACCATGACTTTATCCCTCGGATATTTGATGACCCCACCCCCACCCAACCGACTTGGGTTACCTTTAGAAGACCCATCAAAATTAAGTTTCAAACAACTGGTGTTAGGGGGGATAATTTAATGCTATTTTAAACCCAAGAGGCATGGAGATGAAGTTTGAAAGGACATCCACCAACTCCCAATTTTTGGCAATGTTTTAGTCTAGCGAGGGGGAGTGGGAGTGTCTAAATTTACCAAAGCCTTTCATATTCTCCTTAACTTGGTTGATAATGGAATAGGATGTAGCTTCCCAACGAATCTTGCGGTCTCTAAAGATTCTATTGTGTTATTTTTGCAAGCTCCAACTCATATGGAGGAAGGCCTGCCACCAGAGTTTAGTGATAAGAGGATGGGAAGATGAGGGACTCTAGCTAGAAGAGACCAACTTAGGGTCCAGGTGCCACACTCAAGACATGCACTAAAAATAAACTACTACTCTTCTCTCTAAAAAGGTAGGAGAAGTGATAGTGGAACAAAAGGTGGTTGATGCTTTCCTTCTCCATCTCACAAAGCACACACCTATTCGCCATTTGAAAGCCTCTCTTTTGAAGTTTGCCTATAGTCAAGATCCTTTTATGACAGGTAGTCCACCAGAAAAAGAAAACCTTAGGGAATGTTTTTAACCTCCAGATAAATGACCAATTGAAAGAAGAAGGAAGGGGAGGAAGAAGAAGCTCATAACTCAATTTGATAGAGTATTGTCCATCCTTAGAACCAACCCACACCAACTTGTTCTTCATGTCTAATCTGAGGAATATCAAATTATTTAGAATTCTAAGAAGTTCCTTAGTGGCTATTTTTAGTAGAGGGGCAAATTCCTTCAAGGGGAATTTCCATTTTGGGGGGGGGGGGGGGGGGGAAGAGCTTGGGAACCAATAATCCACTAAAAGAGTTTTAATTTTGTTCACCAAAACATTCTCAATAGCCAAATAGATAAGGTGAAACTCCAGGGGAAAAGCCAACACCCAAGGATCCTTCAAAACCTAATACTCCTTCTATCCCTAGAGTGCCAAAGTAAACCTTTCTAGAGTAGAGGTATGGATTTAATCAAGTTGCTCCAAATATACAAACCCCTAGAAAGCTCATCACTATAGAAGAAGAGACTACTATTTCCTCCATTCATGTATTTGTTTTGCATAATTTTTAATTAGTTCACCTTCTCCATAATTAGTCTCCAACCAATCTTAGGAATAAGAGAAAATTTTAGAGAGTGTGAGTCTTTGATGACAAGACCACCCGAGCCCTTACTGGAGTAGACCATTCCCCAATCAACTAAAGAAATTTTATTCTTTTGTTCCACACTGAATCATAGAAATCTCCTTTAGATTTGATCCAATTCCTTAGCCTAGGCAGTAGGAATATGGAATAAGGACATAAGATACACCACGACACTTTGAAGTGAAACTCTCAAGGGTTAAAGTTTACAAGCGTTACTCAGAAGGGCACCTTGTTAGCTTGCAAGTTTCCTTTCGATTATTTCAAATAGACTCGACTAGACAAAATTTTCCACCTTTCTAGCCATAATAGGAAGGCCCAAGTTAGAAGTCGGCAGGGTTCCAATTTGAGAGTTCAAAACTCTAGCGATACAAGCCTAGAGGTTAGGGGGCATATTCATGAAAATAGAGAGCATTCTTATCTAAATTGATAATTTGACCATACACACTCACATACTTTGATAAGATAGAGATCCACCCTTTAGCTTCGAACACAAATGTGGTCTCAAGAAGAAGAGTATCATCAACAAATTATTGATGGGAGATAATCAGAGGGGTAGAGAAAGGTTTAATTCCATTCAAGGATCTTCGTAGGATGATAGCCTCAATGTTTTTCGTAGGATGATAGAAAGAGAATATGTGAAATACCCTTGAGGGGAACCATTAACTAAAATTAGAACATGGGTGAACCCAAAACACACTTCCAACAACTAAAGGAATTTACCATCAAAACCAAACCTCCTAGGAGAAAATGTTAAAGACTACAAAGGAAAATAAAAAAACTCAAAAAACTATAGATGCAAGATTTAATGATAGCCTTAATGAGGAGTAGTTCCCCACCTGGGTTAAATGGCTCCAAAACCTCCTAGCAACCATTCACAATGGCCACAAACACTTGCAAGTAAGCCCTCTCGTTCAATACGAAGACTTGCAATTGTTGTGAAACTATGGTAACCTACAACTTTGAAATGATTTTACAAGAAAGCAACATGGTTTTAGGCTACCTTAATCAACAAGCAAAAGACAAGGATGTCGAGAATGCTTACATGGCGAGCAAGTGTCATAGAATACGTCGAGGTCTCCATGTGCACGGGCATCTAAATGCATAGGAAACAATGGTTTTCAGTCCTTAGGAAACCCACTTCTGGTTGCTAAAGCGACAAAGAGTCCAAAATGAGAGTGAAAGAAAGGAGGGAAAGTTGCCATGTTTAACAATAAAATGAACCATTAAGTGGTTCTTGCGTTGGATATTGGGTGGTAGGTCAATGAAATGCGAGAGGACGCGTAGGAAATGCTCCTTTTTGGATGGCATTCAAAGGACAATGCGAAATTAATGCAACTTGTCCTCCGTAGAGGGTGGGGGACTGCTTGCATGCCATGTCGACAAAACAAATTAGACGCCTACCTTGACACGCAACTTCTCTCAGTTGACATGGACCATGACTCGTCGACCCAAAAATGGATCCCTTTTTTGACACCTTGGATCGATCAAGCCATTACAAGCCATTACACGTGGCATATCGTGTCCAATGTGGCTAAAAAATATTTTTTTAGTTATGCAACTAATTTATCTATGTGACTGAGTAGTTGGATGTCAACATGTACGCACAGTCTACTTGGCAGCCTGAACATAGGGTACCCCACTTCTGACCCCTCTCCCCTGTTACGAAGGAGACACCTAGTGTTTTTGTAAGACTCTTTTGTATAATGTGCATTTTAGTTAGCTGAATAGCCATGGATGTTCAAACTACTACTCAGCCCTCTCCCCTAAATATTTAACTTCCCTAGGTATCTCACTTGAAGGAAAACCTTAAAATCGACACGTTGAATCTATAAACGAGGACTGCATCCACATGGTACGAATTGATGGAATTTCCAAATCTAATTCGAACTAGAAAGTCTGCAAAGATCTCATTCTGTACTTAGCTAGGATGCGTTAACTGACTTGCTGTGCAGTGTGTTATGGAGCCCCGTAAGAAGTTAATGCTGGAGATGATGATAAAGTATATTTAAATGGGAAATCGGGCAAAATTAGGTATTCGACGAGAGGAAAGATGGGCCATCACAACTGACGTACCTGCAAAGATATTGCTCGCACGAATGGCCATGCCAGACTTCACAAATAGCCGAGCCCATGATGTCATATTCTTTTTTTAATACAATCATGCAATATTAGTACAAAATTGTAATTATTCGTCTACCGTTGGAAACCTAAGTAGTAATACTAGTAAGCGAGTCATGTCAGTCGGTGGAATAAATACAGGGAAAACATCTGCACTGTTTTGGGTTACACTCCACAATTTTCGTCCTTAATCTGAGCTCTTTTTTACTGATGCAAATCTGCCGTAAAATTCAGTATTAATGCAAAAAGCTTTCCGTGGTGTAAATCCGCCGTAAAATTCAGTAGTAATGCAGAAATAATTCCGTGATACAAACTACGCAATCGAGCATTAATGTAGAAGTAAATTAAAGTAATCTAAACAGGCTAAGTATTATCAATGGACTGGGCAATTGTAGAAGCAAATCTCAATCCAATTTAGATAAATCTGATTTTGTCATCACTTACATAAGAGTTTCTTATGATATGCGATATATTACAGTTAAGATGTTCTCCCGGGCTGCCACAGATATACCTGTACGATTTCCAAAATATTCTAATGTAATTCACCGAATTAAAAGTGGCGGTTATGCAACGAAGAATGATGGTGAAGTAAACGTTTTGCAGGCCCATTTCTAAAAATCAATCATTTGCGACGCGTGTACCGAGAATGAAATATATGGTGAAAATTTGGCGGTGTGCTGCCCATCTGAATTTCATTATCTCATAAGCTTAACCCCATTAAGAGATTGTACGGTTGTAAGTGTACTAAAAGCTTTCCTTTAATAGTAGAACGGCGGAGCAGGATTTAGCTTGAGATCCTATGATGACAGCTCAATAAATACCATCTCTTTTCTTCATTCTGTCTCTTCTCTGTGTGAGAGCTTAGCTATAAATGTCATAATCGAAGATCTGACATTCCACTTCAACTTGCATTCTACACGTTGGCAAAAATGAACAAGTGGTCTTAATCCCTTTATACCTAGGTTTGTACTGGACAAATATGAGGTGAAATGTATGTATATTATTCAACTCTGGTAGCTGAAATCATCAGCATCTGCAGCAGGCTTTTACTCTAGTAATGGATTCCAGCCGACGTTCATCAACTCCAAGAGCAAATCAAAGCTAACTTTAGTTAAAAAGTGCTCCTATTGATAATTATTGCTGTTTTTTTTGAGTTGACAGTGACCAGAAATGGCCCATGTAGCCGTACAGTTCTGTATGTTATGGAGCAGATATGAAAGTGATTCTTAAACCAAGAAGTTCTGAGGGTGACGATAGAAATGCACATTTACTAATGGAAAGGATAAATCAATTTCAAAAAAGGGATAAAATTGAACGTAATGGGGTGAGGCATATTAGGTAAGTATTGAGTTATTGAATTTTGCCTTGTGGAGCATGTGGAAACATGTACAAACTTCCCTGGAGCTTTTGTATATGTAAATCTCCAGCAAGAAAGGACTTGTCATCAAGTGATTTTGAATCTTCCAAAAGTATGAGGATCAGGCTCATTAAAGCATTTTATTTTATGCATAGTAAATTTCTTTAATTAGATTCAAACGAATCTGGCATTGAAAGCCATATTTTTTGGGGTTTTGGGTCCCTTACCCAAGTAACCATAGGCAAAAACTATATAGCCTTGTCTCTATCATAAAAACATTCTAGAAATGTTTTAATAAATCAATTCTCCACGCCAAGAACAATGAAAATGTTAAACAAAAAAGCTTTTTAGCCTTTCAAGATGCAAATAGATATGAAGATTTCACTCTAAAAATGAGCAGTGAATAGGTAGTATAACAGTAACAATTATAAGGAAAAGTCAATAAGTATTGCCCAAAAAACAGAGCCTGACAAAAACAAAGACCTCAAGGATTATATTCTGATAATGCAAGGATCAAATTAATTGACTGCAATCTTTGATAACAATGTTGACATGTAAAGTAATAATGTCTAATCAACGGCGAGAGGAAAATGAGAGGGAAACACTGTCTTTTGGAAGAGGTGATTCGCTGGCTAAAGGCAAGGAAAAGGCTCAAGTGCAGTATAATGGTGATCCCTTTCAAAATCCACTTAACTCTGGATGCAATGGTTTCTTCCCAAAAATGGCAGTTGTGGATAGCAGATCATCAGAAATGCTATTGGATGCCCTAGAAGTGAACAAAAATGAGGAGATATTCCTCTCAATATATAAAAGATGACAAAGAAAATGAAATGAAATAACAAGAAATAAATTATCCACAAATCAGCAGAAATGCTATTGGATGCCCTAGAAGTGAACAAAAATGAGGAGATATTCCTCTCAATATAAAAAAGATGACAAAGAAAATGAAATGAAATAACAAGAAATAAATTGATATAATGTAAAAATTAAAATAACTAATAACTATATAACAGTAAGAAAAACAAAAAAAAATAATATAAAAAATAGTAATCGGATAGTACAGATATTAACCATTGAGATTATACTTTAATTGTTCTCTAACATGAGATTTTAGGCAAACATTGAGAGTTAGGTCATTGAAAATCTCAGATTTGATCTTCTGTGGGTAAGATAAATGAGAATTCCTATCAATTGCTTATACCATGTTTCATTTATTTATTTTATTTATTAAATATATATAAAGTTTGAAGTTGATTTCAATGGGTGTTGCATTTGCCTTGTATTTTAACTCCATCTCAATTTATTCAAGCAACAACTCATCATATTTTGTTTGGGAGTTAACAACATAACCTTGCCTTTTTCATAGTTTCAATTGAAGGAAATTGTGCAACATTAAACATATCAAATGAAATTTAAAAATATCAATTTGATTTATTCAAGACCACTTGACATACTTTGTTTGGGATATAACAGCATAATCATAGCTTTTTCATACCTTCAATTGAAGGAAATAGTGTAATATGTCAATATTAAACATCTCAAATGACATTAAACAGTTTGTTCACGTAAGAAATCAAATTCATTCCTCTTAATGATGATGATATCATCAACATAGACAATTAAGATTACAATTTCTTCATGTTCTTATATAGGTTATAATATGAAATAAAACAAAAATACTTGTATGTGCAATGGTGCTCCTCAAAATTGATGGACAATACAAAAGGTTCTTGATTCAAAATATAAAAGGATTTGACTACTTCACATGGTCAATTTTATTTTCATTTGCCTACAAATCCTTCAAGTTAATCGATAGGGACTTCTTACATATATATCTATTTGGAAATTCACTTTTTATATCTATTTGGTTAATGAATTGACAAAAGTGCAAAAATAAGATTGTTTAAAAAAATGTTGAAACAAAGTTTTCTTCATAATCAATGACTTCTTTTTCTTACTAATTGATCTTTGTATTTATAAATAATTCCATTTTTCATACATAATTTTCTTAGAATAGTCACTTGAAGCTTTTGTGACTCTTTTTAGGTGGGATATTGACAAGTTCTCATTATGATTTCTTAAGAAAGAATCACACCCCATGTTTATTGCATTAGATCATTCTTTACATTTAAATTCTCAACAACAAAGTTTGATTCTAAAGATCAAACCATGGTTATGCTCACTAGATCCAAATTTACCTCTTCTTTATATTTTTTTAAACTATTTCGTATTTTATCATACCTTCTAGTTTGGCTTATAAACCCTAGTTGAGTCATGAGATCAAGGTGTATAAGTTTGTTCTATTTTACTCCAAACATAGCCTCCTTATTTTGATTTTAATGCCACCAGAGTTAACATTTCTTCAATATTAGTATTTGCTTCATTTAGTTTTATTTGTATTTGTTGAGGTCTTATTTAAATCATGATCTTGTATTTTTTCACACCATTATTATCCAACAAGGTTTACACATATTCTTTTTTAAAAATCTTCAAAAACTATATATTTATTTATATAAATATCTTAGATTGTATGATCAACTAGTCTATAGGCCTCATATTTCCTTTTATACACAAGAAATGTATAATTATTCTCTCTTCATTATGTTTTTTTCTATTTTCTTTTGAAACAAAAAATCTAAGCTAGCTCCCAAAAATATTGAGATGATTTATTGTACTATTTCTTCCTAATTGATCTCTTTAGGGGTGACACCATCCATAGCTTTTACTAGTTCTCTATAGAGAAAGTAGATTGATGTGATTTTTAAACCTAAAAAATATCTCCATATATATTGTCATTGAGCATATATTGGATCATCTATTGGATGAATGTATTCTTTTGTTCAACAACTCCATTTTTCTTTGGAGTATAACTAGTTGACGATTTCTATTAGATACCTTATGTGGAATAGAGATGCCCAAATTCTTTGGATACATCTTTCCCTTGAATCAATGCAGGTAATTGAAAGGAAGATAAGGAGGATAAGTTATTACTATAGTAATTGTAGATTAAATCTACAGTTTGTGGGTTTTTGTTATAAGGAATTGATAGAAATAATAAAAAAAATCACAAGCAAGTGGGAGCTTCACTTTTGATGTAGGCGGTTTTCATGTTAGGTATTTTTTATATTAAATTGGATAAGTAAAAGTTTTTTTAAAGGTAACTCATGTGTTTCTTTCATGCATGTTATTTTCAATGGGATTCCTCAGCTTATTTTTTCAAGTAGTGCTAACAAGCCACATGATGACTTCACAAGCCATTAGTAAAAGTAAGAGCCCAAAAGGTTTTTGATTGAAAATCGCTCCATAGTATGCCTCTTGTCACATGGGCATGAGTTTTGGAGTCACTTATGCATTGCACAATTTAAAGTTGTGGCATTGGTAAAAGAAACCAAAGAAACCTATAGGGGAGCCACCATGGAAAGGAGCCAATTAATACATGTGGCAACACAATGCTCCTCACTACCAAACAAGGATCTAACACATTTTGAAGCAACACCATTTTTTGAAGCTACAAATAGAACCCACAAATGAGACTATGATAGGAAAAAAAAGAATGACACATGTTAGCATAGAACTCTTTATGAGTAAAGGAGAGGCTAATGCATTTTTGGAATTGTGCTATTGGTTCTCATTGTAGCAGCTTGCCTCCAACACATTCCATGATATAAATTAGTTGGTTAGTGGTTGGAATGACCTTCCTCACATAATGAATGAAAAAGCTTCCAACAACATTTTGTTACCCTTGGGATCTCCACCAAACTAGGAGAGGATGAGACTATGAATATGTAGTGCTTTGATAATAAAAAATAGGGTTTAAGATTCACAAATTATAGTTCAAGAGTTAGTAGTTTTAGTTTAAGACATAATAGAAACATTTTTATTTCATAAAACTTTAGTGGGTGCTTCTCGTGAAAGGAAATAAATATTATGCTAAGAGTCAATATGACCTTTTGTATTATGTTCTCTTTCTAACAATGAAGATGCTATGGTGTTCTAGATGTTTAATAATTTAAAATTATTTGTTTTTGGCTATTTCTATTCCCACTTCTATAGTCATTAACTTCGTAATTACATCTCATGATTTTAAATCATGCATATGCTCTTTTAATATCTCTACACGAGTTCATTCATGGTTATGGATTATATTATGCACAATTGAAAGTGAACCTTGTTAAAATTATACAACATACCCTTAGAATAGGTTTTCAATTTATTTTCTTTTATCGTTTCTCTATCCCTTTTCCTCCCTTTGATAAAATAAGAAGAGTTGGATTCTTTAAAACATAGAGGATTTTTCGTAGGTCATTGTCCCATATATTTGTAACTTCTAGACTGCAATTTCTTTAGCATCAACTTTAGGTATCAACAATTTTTCTAGCACACCTTGTGAGAATATTTTATTTTTTATTAGAAGTTGTGTTGTATGAGCCAAGGAACCATTACTAGGTAACATTCAACATAGAACCCAAATATTTTGTTACCTCCTCTAGTAACGATTGTTCGTTGTAGAGAAACTTGAACTAGTGCAACACAAGCTCAAGAACAAGTACCTATGGTTCAAAGATCCAAAGAACTTTGTAGCGTGAAATAGTGGTAGTTTTCTTATTCTTATAGTCTCTCTAGATGTATGGGATCCTATTCCATCCAACACATTAAAAGAACCCCCCAAATTTAGTTGAGAGGATTTTAAAACTCACGTAGAACACTTGCAAGATGTAGTGGATGCTTTCCATGTCACAACATAGACTGTGGCCCTAAGATTTCTTATCACATGTTTCAAATAAAAATCTCTTGATTTGTATTGATATTTTCCACCCAATTAAATCACCACATGGGACCAATTGGGTGATAGATTCTTTGATAGATTTAATGAAAAGGTAAACCAATAATCTCTTATGCAATAGTTAATTATAATTGAGAGGGCCCCACAAGAGGCTATTATAGATCTTTAAATTCAAGATTCCATAAAACTTCACAAAGTATTTAAACAACAACTTGACCCCCAGTAGGAATGGATAATGGATATTGTCTTCTACCTTAAAGTATTTAATTCATATATAGCCATAACAATCTACTATCTTAGAGGCTAAACACTAAAAAATGCATATGATCTTACTCTAAGGGCCATAAATAATTTGATGCAGGGAAACTTCCACCTTGACTACCTTTGCTTATGTTCCTAGAGTTGTCAATACCATCGTAGGAAGAGGCCTCTAGAACTACATAAGCGAACCCTCTCATGTATGTTTACCCTGTTGCCTAGGCGACAACATCAAACTCATCATCTCTAGCCACATAGATGAATGTGTAGCATCATAAATCGCACTCCCTTACAATTCTTCCCTCACTTGGGCCGTCACCTTGGTGTTCATCCCCTAAGGCCTTATTGAAGCCCTAATTTTACTCACAGTATGTATTTCACTCAAATTTTCATGATTTGCACTTCCTTCCCCAAGATCTTGAGCCTTTGATGTACATGGATAGGGAATTAACGCCTTGGTCCTCAAGGAATAGAGTTCCTAGCACCCTAGTCCTCTTCAAAAGGATCCATTTTGGGGCCTCATAACGATAACATGAATTGAGTTGGAACCTAGATCCCGTGTCAGTTCATGTTGGAAAATTAATTTGTTTTTTGACTAGCATGTATAAAAGGAGGTCTACCCCTCTCATTTTGTAGGCAATACATTTGATCAATCAATCAAGCATTCATATTTCAAATTCAAGAAAGCAGGCATCAATCTTCTTTCAAGCATTGGAGCAGAAATAAAGTCAAGATTCAAGCATTGAAGATGACATTCATGTTCTATGTTTTATGGAGACTATCTACATGAAACCCTAATTCCTTGTGAGGACCAACAAAACTTCATAAAGAGGTATATCATTAGTGTTTCAGACATTTTCAACATTTCTCTCAAAAGGAAATCATTTCCATTAAATTACCTCATTTATATTTTAATTCTATTTCATTGTTAATTCCAAAAAACTAAGGCTTAACGTAAGGAAAACCCCTATTCCCAACCATTTCCCCTTCTCTATTGTATGTAGGAACATGCATAAAGTTGTAATTTTCAGGATTGACACTATTCACAGAGACGAACAAGTTCCCTTTTGGATGGTGAAAAGTTCGGAGGACCAGAGTGATGGGAATTTCGGTCTTGACAATTTAGGTCGACCTTCTGGGAACATATCTGAACACTCACATATTGCTCAAATCCAGGTTCATGGCTCCATCTGATGATTGTAGCTCACTGCTTATGCATAATCCCTTCAATTTACACACATTTACCCTAATTTTAGCATCATTAATTAAAACAGTTCAATTTAAAAGGAAATAAGAGACACATCTAGAATCCCCAGAATATGAGATCAAAATCTTGGTCTTTTAGGCTTAGATCTATCAAATTCCATCTTTCCCTAATGTAATGGTCCCTAAGAAAAAATTAGTGGTTTTAGTGGTAGAAACCCTAATTTTAACCAACTTCACATTTTGGTGAACTCGACATCTTGCACCTTTATTTCTGATTTATGTTCTTAGATCTGAGTGTTTATGCATTTTCAAATTTAAATTTACATTTACAAGTTTGATTTTCAATTGAATTACAAAAATTTAGAGGTTGAATTCATAAAAACCCTAATTTTTAACTCTAAAATTGAACTTGTGGGTTGCCTATTTTGAATTAATTATTTTAGATTTGATTGTTTATGCAATTTAAAATTCAAATTTGCACTTATAGATCACATTTTTAATTGAATTACATAGATTTAGTGGTTGAATTCAAAAAAAAAAACTAATTTATAATTCTAAAATCTACTTGTGGGTTGCACAATTTTTCAACTCTATTTTTAGGTATGATATTTATGATATGCTATGCTATGATTTAGAGGAATTTATCTTTCAAATTGACAAATTACATTTCCTAATTAATTGGTTAATCAATCATTTTTACAAATTTTTGCATTACTTAATCACAATTTTCAATTTCAAATTCAAATTTCCCTCCTTTTGTGCATGACTTTTGTTACTATTATCCCTACCTACAATATTCCCATGAGAAGATGTTATAGAATTAAGGCTTCCCAAGGTTTGATTACTAAGGATGTGGAGCCTAATTTGGATAACTTTTTTCATGAGAATGTTGTGTTGGCAAGAGACATTGTATAGGTCATCCAATGTTGTCATTGATGGAAACCCAAGTAAGTTATTCTATTTGCAGTGTGTGATTTGATCCTATCGGAAGTCAGAATGAAGATTTGGTTAAGTCAGGTGAGTTAGAACAAAGCATCCGACAAAATGTAGTATTTTAGTCAGTATCTCATTTCTGTTGAATATTTTGTGTTGCAGAGCTAAGGGAAGCCCGATAGATGTATCTAGTACCTTATTCCAGAATCTTAGCCTCTGGTGATGATTGTTGTAAGGGTTAGAAGAGCCAGTGTATAGTTTTTTGGGTTGAACAGTGTGGTGCGGTCGACTTGGATAGTTGATCATTGCGCAAAATTGATGGAGTAATTTTGGTGATTGCTTTTGTGATCGAGGATGTTTATCCGACATTTAGGAAGCATGTGGACAATTATTTTTGGTCCGCATATGCATTGGAGTTCGGATTGAGCCAACTATGTAAGCACGTTTCATTATTTGTATAGTGTTCTTGATGCTGACATGTAGAAGACCTAATTTCATGTTGCAGATATATAAGACTGATAGATATGATCATTTTGGATATCAGTGGTTATGTGTGATATGTTCATGATTGATTGTGCATAGTTTCACGTGCACAAATTGAAGATTTGTGCTCCAGATTACAACATAACAGTGGAGCAGAGCAGTATGAGTTGAAGTGTGTGTAGCATGTATAATAAGCTTAACCAGAACTATAATTTGGCATTGGGAGATGATATTCATTAGTTCATTTCACTCTTGTGATCTTTGTAATGGTTTGTAATGTAGTAATCCTTCCCAAGGGTTTCATCCCTCCTTGCTTTGTAAATTGAGAAATGAGCTCTGGGCAGTGTTCCTGAATGCGTGTGCATTCCATTATAATACTTTTAACAGAGTATAATTATCTTGTGGGTTCATCCCCACCATTGTTTTTACCTTAACAAGGTTTCCACGTATAAAAATCCTCGTGTTATGGTGTTGTTGTGGTTCTTTGCTTTATGCTCTTGATCTTTCTCTTGTTCATTTGCATCAAGTGGTTGAAAGGACAAGTTAATAAAGTTAAAAATTACAGAACATTGATTCACCCCCCCCCCCCCTTCTCAGTGTTCCTTGAATCCAATAATTGGTATCAGATTCTAGTCCCTCAGAAGAAGCCTAACAACTTAAGGAGGATCTGAGAAGGTGAATCAATGGATTTAGGTAGTCTTTAACATCTACTTATTGTGGCACTTGAGGATCTTGATCAATCCCAAGCTGAGGTCGAACAAATGAAAGCAAATCTTAAGGATGCTGATAACTTCATCCATTCATTAAAAGATTAGTTGAATAAGTCAAGAGAAAAGAGAAAGGAACTTATTGATAGGCTAAAGGAGAAAGAAAGCCAGAGCATTGATGACCAATCCCTGAAGGAAAAGACAGAAGAGTGTGAGAAACTTGCTAGAGATAATGTTGTCCAGAAGAATGAGATGAAATCTATAGTGATGAGATTGACAAAGGAGATTGAGGAAAGGAAGAAAAATGAGGAGAATCTTGTTCAGTCCTTGAAAGATAGATATGATGAATGTTGTAGACTTGATTGTGAGAATGACCAACTGAAGCTTGACCTGCAAGAGTCCAGACATCATGGGGAAGATCTTGGAAAGCAGATCCTTCTTCTTAGATATGATCTTGAGGCTGCAAATGAATTTACAAGAAGAAGTTCAGGATCAATTCAGCCAAACATAATGAGATGCTTGAAAGCCAAAAATACACAGATGATAGAAGAGGTCTTGGATTTGAGAAAGGTGAAAGCTCTGGATCTAATCAAAACAATCCTATGTCTCAACACCAGAGGAACAAAGCTAAAAGGTTTCCGAGAAGGCAACCTAATGATTAAAAGTTCAATGGTAATTGTTTTGTTTGCAATAAATTTGGTCATAAGGCTAGTCAATGTAGAAATAGGATGAATAATAATGGTCAATCTTTCTTTGGTCAATGTTTTAAATATAACAAGTATGGAAATAAGTCAAATGAATGTATAAGTATGATGAATAACTTTCTAAATAGAAGGAATGCCAGATATTATGCATGTGGTAGGTTACGACTTGTCGCTAATCAGTGCAAATCAAGATAAAATCAAAGGAATTTCAGGCCTAGACAAGGAAGTGTTGTATGCTACAGCTGCAACAAATCCAGTCGCATTGCAAGATTCTGCAGAAGTAAAAATATGGACAAGAATAAGAATGTACAGGCAGATGAAAAAGGGAAAGAGAACGTGGAAGAAATTAGATGAAGAAAACATGAGTTAAGAAGAGTGATTCAGATACAAGAAGTGGATCCACACCTAATTATGGTGCTGCAAATTCCTCTGGAAATTAGATTGAGGACTTTGGCTTAAGGGGAGTTTTCATGCAAATCCTTTTCTCCCTTGCTAGCACTAATACCGAAAGATCGCCAAATTATCAATAGTTGTATTGTGATAGTGTAGATCCTTTGGAAGGAGTTCCAGAAGAGTATGAGCAAATTTGAAGATCCGCAAAATAATTCTTGAGAGACTGTTAGTGTATGCATGGTATTTGAAAGAATTAGGGAAAAGTGCATTTATTACACCCAAAAGTTAGATATGCAGATGATAAAAGGTGACTTAAATCTTTTATTTATCACTTTGCATTTGAAGAGGAGGTCTAGAGTACTTTGCAAGTAGAATTTTTAGAGATCGAAGCCACAAGGAGATTTCTTGTATGAAACCCTAATCCGATGGTCAAGGTATTTTTCGTGAAACCTTTCAAGTTCAAAGTTTGAAATTTTTGAAATGACTACCTCTGAAACTGCAACCCCACTAGTTGTAGATATCACTGAGAGAGCTCGACTTATCTTCAAAAATCACTTTTATAAATCGATGGAAGATGACCTGCAAGTTGCTTTCTCAACTATTTCATATAGTATTTTGCATGTATAAGATATTAGGGTTTATACCCATGCAAATATTGAAGAATTAGGAAGCTCACAGATGTTGAATTTATATACCAAACAGATGATAGATGAGAATGGCAGTATCAAACCCGAATTCAAAGCTATGGAAGAAAAGGGTTTTACCCCAAATGCCAAGTTTTTGATGTTCGATGAACACGAGTGGGTCTGGTATGTACTTAGCAGGATGCATGATGAATTTATGTAGTTAAACAAGCCTTTCAAAATCACCAAGAGTGCCATTAGGGTCGTAACTAGTTTGTGCTCAGCTGGTGATCTACCCTCATTAAAGTCTGTGAAGAACCAAACTATTACAGACGTAACTGGATTGATATTTGACAAAAGAGCTATGACCATAAATGATATTCTTGAACATGATGTTAGATTTGATTCCATGGTGATTGGGTATAAGGTTTACAACTTCAATAGAGATAAATCTATATCCAGAACAACCATCTATGCTACTTATGAAATGATTAAGGAAAATAAGAAATATGACTTGTGTGAACTACTCTAGAGTGAGTTGATGAAGAACCTAAAGAAGATCAAGAAGGACAAGAATCACACATTCAAGTATGGCACCTTGATCCTATGCCTGTACTTTTACTTCATGAACATAGTTCTGGGAGTAGGTCAGTTCCAATGGGCGTATGACGGACTTGTGGCAATGTAGATTAGAGAGTTATTGTATAACATTGGTGATGCTAAGGTTTGAAATGATACTCTCTAGGGTTACTTCAAGAAATTTTAGAGTACAATGAAGAGTAGGGAAATAATTCCTAAGGTAATAGTTGAGAAATACCAAGATACAATTTGCATCATGGTAGATACAGATTAATGTTTAATGGAAGTTGTGGAACCTAGAAATTCTTGGATCATGCCCATGGGGTATGAAGTGGAGGAAGAAATTATTGAGCTATATGCTCAACATTTGCTAAGCAAACCGGTAGATGCTTTAGATGAAAGATTTGGAACTTATGCTGAGAAGAGTTTGAAACTGCATAGTCAGTTCAAGAAGTCGAAAATCAAGAGGAAAGTGAGAAAGGAAGTGGAAGCATATACAAAGAGAATTGAGATCACCAAAGAGGAGGTCCGGGAGGTGAGGAAGAGAAATAGTTTACCTACTAAGGAGCCAACCAAGGAGAAGAAGGCTAAACTAGAAGTAACTTCTCCAAAGCCTAGACAATCAAGGAGCTCTGCACCCTCCTTTGGTCCTTAGAAGCCTGCAATCTTAGTGAAATCCGAAGCCAAAGCATTCGGTAGTGAAGGAAAAATGAAGAAAGGTAAAGGAACAAGAGTATATGTTGCAGCACCTGATGATGAGGAGACATAGTCAGATGAAGAAGTGAAGGAAATAAAGAAATAAGGCACCAAGGCATCCAAAGTCACTAACGACAAGCTCTCCGACAGTGAGAAGCCCAACAAGAAGACAAAAATTGAATATGAGCAATCCGGTATGTCAGTCAAAGAAGTGGAGAAATTTGTAACAATGCAAGATAATCTCAAACCACTTTCTGAGTTTTATGACAAGTTTGATGAGGCCGAAAAGAGGATTTTAGAAGAAGCAACCTATAGTGTCATAAAATTGCACCTCCTGTAATTTTAATCACATTTTAGGTCCTCACCTTGGCAACAACATCTTCTTCCCCAACCAAGACCTATTTCTGCATTTTCACCCTTGACCCCTTCTTGTTTGAGCCCTGAGATAGCCTCAGGACCCTATCCGGGCCCCAAGATAGGGCAGGAAAGGGGCATGGTACCCCTGTTCCCCCTAGGATAGGGGTGTGGTGCCCCTATCCCACCCTCTTAGGGTGGCCCCAAGATAGGTCCCTCCGGCCCCATCTACACTTCGAGATCCTAAATCTCCCCGATGTTAGCCTTTTATGAGATGAATTAATCTTCAAGAGGCATGTATAAAAGGGAGTTGGTTTTCTCATTTGCATAAGGAGGAATGGGAGGCGAATTTCAAGTGAAGGGATGATAAGCAAGCATAGGCAAATATATACATCATCAAACATTCAAGCATTCAAGTCTTCTTCATTCATCCATTGGAGCAATATTTCAACATTCATTTGCAATCATGTATGTGTGTTAGGGTTTTTCCATGTTACATTTCATTCCATGCAACACTTGTGATTACATTCAAGAAGGAAAGCAATCATAACCAACAAGTTGCAGATCTACAAGGTACACATTTCTATTGTTTAATTTCAAGCACTTGGAATTACTTTCTTTCAAGGTTGATTCCTCAACCGAGGTTTGACCGAGGCAAAATCCTATCCATAACCCCTTTTCCTCTCTTTTCTCTATGTAGGTTGTAGGTGTTGTTCTCAAATTCCGATTCCTCTCTTATCCCTTATAAGAAATATAATAACTCTGTCTGCAAATAAAGAAATCAAAGAAAAAGAACCTCAGAGCAACATATGACAAGGTTTCAAGAACCTTCTACACTGAACTTATCCAAAGTTCAGGCGGGTATACCTTCTGTGAATAATTTCACACTTTTAGAATAGATCCATAGTAAACCAGTCCAAAACTAATGAATCTTATCGCCTCAAAAACAAACTGAAATAAAGAAAGAAAGCTTATGCTCATGTTCAATATTGATCTACAAGAAATATAGCAAGAGAACTACAACTGATACCAGTGCCTAATCCAGGCCACATAGTCATCTAAATTAAACAAGGATTTCACAATCAAACATCTCCATACATATCATTACTTCGGCTTTTATCAACCCCATACATGCCCGACATATATAAGAGTCTCTCCTTATTAGACTAGGTAGTGTTCATCAGATTCAAAGTCTCCAACAAAATAACATACTGAAAGAGATATTCCTTGCGTATTTAATTCCTCTCCTAAAGAAGAAAGCTAAGAAACATATCTATAAAGATTGCATTACAATCCATGTTTAGTTGAATAACCCTAGATTACCCAAATGAAACCAGTAAATATTTGAAAGCACACCAGAAGACAACACAAATTATATGCTTGAAAGATTATGCTATGTATATTGATATTCATTTTGAAAAAAACTTACAAAACTCAGAAATATTCTCTGTGATCTTAGACAAAAACCAGATAAATTTCTGCAGAGTTTCTTTACAAATTCTTGCGATCACCTTTTTTACTAGTCCTAGTATCCATTTATAATATTATGGATGCATACAAGCTTCAGACCTTTTCAAAAGGTTTGTTACAACAAACTTCTTATTTGAACAAGAAGTAGCAAATCTTTTCCACTTTCTAACGGCCCCTTTCCCGTGGTTGTCATTCGGTGGCTTCTTCTTGAACCTCTACATCCAACACAGTATAATTTCTTGTCCACTCCTGGTACACGTCATCAACATGCCAAGAGAAATTAAAAACTTTCCATTTTGTCTTGGCTAATCTCTTCCAAGAGTTCCTCATTTTATTGACCTCTGAATTTAGGAAACCATAGTGTGATTTAATTTTCTCTATCTCCTCAACCATTCTGAAAAATAGGGAAGTATCATCTGTATTAATGATTCCCTTTATCCTTAATGATAGGTTGGCTCCTAATTCATTAAGCCATATTTGTTTGTCCTTCAATTTAGTTGGACTGGCAAAACCCCCTTGGAATAATTCAAATACTTGCTCAGTGCACTCTTTCTTATACAAGTTGATCTTCCTCTCTGCATTATCTACTCCTTCTGCTAACTTTGCCAGATCCTTTATCACGTCACACGTGGATTTGATAATGGGGTCAGCCCCTGCCTCATCATAAGATACACATATAAGTTCTAGGTCCTCCTCCCTGGGCTTCCACTTGTCCAAAATAGGCATCAGAATAGCCTTGTCTCCATTGAGCTCATTCCACACATTACTTATATTATTATATACCAATGATGATCCTATAGTGTCAGCAAAACTCAAAATTATGGCCCTCACTCTCTCTTCATATTTATTTGCAAACAGGGTTTGAGCTTGTTTTAGCTTCTCCAACTCTTGAGGAGTGATCTCAACTGGTTGGGAACTAGAAGGTGCAGGAGAAGGTGGGAATTTAATGATAGGGCTAGTAGAGGGAGGCTGTGTAGGAGAAGAAGCAATCATCAATGTTGAGGACTCACCTCGATGGTATTGACCTACCAATTGGCTTTTCAAATTAGCAATAATAGTGTCTCGACTCATTACCTCTCCTTTGGCATCATTGTAAGCTTTCTGGACAGTCTCTAACTTAGTTTGGAGAACTTCCTTTTCCATTGCTTCTTTCTCTGCCACTGCAACACTGAATTTTGCAGTCTCTAAGACTGTGCTAGCAGCCTCCACCACTCGAGTATTTTGCACTCTCTTTACTATCATACCTCCAAGGTATCTTGACTTTGGGGTATCCTTTTTCTTTTTATTTTCATCTCTTTTTAGAGACCACATGACCAAAGCAGCATTATCCTTGCTGAAGGTTACTCCTTCCATAGGCTTGGTCTCTTTCCTGACTGCCTCTAGAACCAAGGTATCTACTATATTCCATTCAGGGAGGATGAGTACACCAACCTTTGCTACCATCTCCCTTCCTTGCTCAGGAGTGATGGTCTTAAATTCAGTGACCATATCTTTCTTTATTTCTTCCAACACCACAACTGCATCCTTGTGGGGTTGCTCACTCTTCCTCTTTTTACATCTAGCATTAAACTTATTGAATTTTGCTTCCACACAAATTGCATGAAAGCGCCTGAGGTAAGAAAGTTGCTATCAACTAAGAATTCCTCACTAGCCTGTTTAATGGCAGGATCCAATTCCTGGCCTTTGAATTCATTGGTGGTTATGTTTATCTTGGCATCTTCTGGTTTTTGAGGCATTCCATCTACTATTTCATCATAGGTATAGGCTATCTCCCCAAGACTCCCTAACTGCAATAATTGCTCAGCTACTGCCTACTCATCTCCTATATAAACAGGGGATTGAGATGGGGAATACAAGGGCTCATCAGATTGCACTTCCTTTCCCACCCTTTGCTTCTTTGGGGATTCTTGAATGTCAATGACATCTTGTATTTTCCTTTTCCCTTTTGAAGTAGAAGGTTCCCATGTTGTTGGCACCAACACATTGTACTTGGATTTTCTATGTAGCATATAATCACTAGGAGGGATTGCTTTAGCAGATGTAGACCTAGCTAGAACTAGTCTTGCCTTCTCAGGGTTGTTTTTAATCACTCCTTCCCTCTTCTCCTTCAATGTTTGCATTACATCTTCAAAGTAAAGAGTTAATAATTTTGCATTTTCCTCAAAGGGGTGAAAACTAGACAAAGGGTCATAAATGATGTCAAATTGGTGCACAAAATCTAGAGCCTTCTTGTAGGCCACCCATTTTTCTTTCCTTAGCTCCTGCTCATCCAAATCAGACTCATTTGTGATGAGGTCTTCAGGGAATTGGAATTGGTGAGGTCTGCCTTTGCATACTACCCTCTTCCTAAACATATTGTTAAAGAAGTCTTAAGGGTCAGAAAACCTTGACACTGCAGTGGATAGCCGGTATGGTTGAAAGAAATCCTCAAAACACTTCCACCCACCTTTAGTAATCACAAACTGATGTGCTATTGTTATTGTAGGGAAAATGGTCCCTTTTTCTCTATTAGATAGCTCTGCCTCTTACACACTCCCAATCTGCCTAAGGACTTCTGCAATTCCTACTTTCAGTGGGACCTGATATGGCAACAAAAATGGAGTGCCTCTGAAACCATACACTCTGAAAATTGTGGAAACAGGGTACAAGTACATGTCACCCCAATTGTGGACAATTTTGATTCCTTCAGCATACTCCTTTGGCCTAAGAAACTCCAAAAGAGATTTAGGGACCCTTGGATTCTCTGAGCATAAAAAATTTTTGATCTTGGATGCAAAGCACTTATCAAACTTTAGGTAGCTAGCATCTTCTCTGTCCCATGACAACACTGTGCTCCATAATTGAACTGGCATTTTCTCCCCATCCTTTTCTTTCACCAGATCCATTCTATTGGCAAAGTAATCACCACCCTTGAATAGAAACAAATGCATGAGAAGAGAATACCATCCAGAAGGCCTATCCACCTTACCATTCTTTATCCCTATCAAGCCTTCATGGATTGCATCAGTAATATAGGGGGCATAATTAAATGTAACCGCTAGAGAAGGATTTAAAATTTGAGCTATCATTAACATGTAATGAGTTGGCATGTTCACTTGAGCATCCTCTCCAAAAATCTGACAGAGTGACCAGTATAATCCTTTGGCTCTAAGAGTGAACAAATTTAAGGAGAAAGGCTCCATGGTATTAGGTCCTACAACAGTCAATCCACCTATTTTAACAAAGAATTTTTTGAGAGGCCCATTTCTAAGATGATTCCTCTGTGCATTGTAGACCTGAGCCAATGATTTAAAATTAATGGGCTCCACATAATTGGACACCTCACTGAGCTCAAATACATTTTTGAACTCATCATCATTTATTTCAATGATGGTTTTTCCATTTATATCCCTAACACTTTTGGTAACAGGGTCATAGTTGTGTGCAATCTGAGTTAGGAGATCCACATCCATGAACACTCCAGGGACCACCAATTTACCTACATCCAACTCCCAAATACTGTTCATTGGGGGTGGGGAGTGCCTCATACCAAGTCCAACCTTGAATAAATCCAAATCAGACAACCCTATTTGTGGGTCTCTTAGCCAATTACCCTTATCATACAATCCTTCTCCTATTCTTAGGCGAGGAGCCTTGAGCACTAGTTCTTTAACCTTAGCTGCTACGTTTGTGGACATAGACAATTGTTCCAAGAAATCATCACAAATTGCTCTCTCCTACTAATTAACTTTCCCTAGGAAGTCCCTTCTGGGTGCCATCTCAATGATACGCAAGTAATTCAATTACTAATCACAACAATTTTTTAATAGAACAAAACTACAATTGAATCAAACCTTCAAGTAACTAGTAAGCAAGATACAGGAAAACCTGTTCTCGGCCTGAAGAACTCTACTCTGCACCAACTTTTTTGCAACAACTCTTCAAAATGATGCCTACATTCAATTGATGTGAGCGTATATACGGCAATCGGGTTCTTAGTTGCGACATTAACACCACATGCTTCAACCATCACCTCAGAATTGAATTCACGAATGAATTCAAAAATTTCGCTCCAAGGGATCACAAAATGTCTGTGTTTCTATCACTTTCTTGTTTCGCCATTTTGCAAAGCCTAAAATCAGTGCTTCTTCATCAAGTGAAATCACGCCAACTATTAGATCCAGCGAAACTTGCACGACTTTTACTTTATTGACTATTCTTCATCCGGTGACGGGCTTAGATCTCTTTCGTCATTTCACGAAAGTTAAACATCATGCACATTCACCCAGCAAAACCGCACGGGCCATCCAATCAAAAGGAACTTGATCGGTCTTTATTCCATTCTATGACTGGCGGCTAAGCCCACTAACCGCGCACCAAGCATTTAAGGCTAGTAGTTTTCGTTGTTTCGCGAATGGTAATTACCTTGCATCTTTAGGCTGTGAAATAATGCCCACCATTGGATCCTTCTTGAGATACCTGCCCTTTAACAAACTTAACCAGTAGAAGTGGGCCCTCTGACTCAGCATCATCCAACGTGGCAACCGATTGGCAAAGGAAACCAACGTTTCAATCTTTTATTCGTCGAACAAGTTCCACGGGATCCACTTCAGGTCCGCCACGTGTATCTGACAACTTGCCTTTTCGTCAGTGGTCCAATCCATCTATTCTACCATGACACCGACCAAGTGGCTGCCATGTCACTTCGCTATTTCACGAAGGTTAAATTTCGGTCACCTTACTGCTGCGAAATGGTATCGACTATTCGATCAAAAGGAACTTGATCGATTTTTACTTTCAATCCTTACCACCTCATGGACCTACTTTCCCTTTCGCCATTTCACGAAGCATAAAACCCGTGCATCTTTGGCTTGCAAAATAGCGCGAACCGCTTGATCAAAAGGAACTTGATCGGTATTTACCATAGTTTTTTCTTGATGCCAGAGCCAATTTCCTTTTTGCCATTTCACGAAGGTTAAATCTTAGTCACCTTTATCTAGCGAAACCGCGTGAGTCGTCCGATCAAATAGAACTTGATTGGCCTTTATCTTTAGTGAAAACCTGGATGCCGGACCCACTTTCATCTTTTGCCACTTCGCGAATGGTAACTTACAGGCATCTTTGGGCTGCGAAATCACGCACGCCTTTAGATTAAAAGGAACCTGCTCACTGGTTAGGATCTCGATTAAAATTAAAACCTTAGGAAAGACTTAGAAAAATAGTGCATTGCTAGACCCGCCTAGGAAGAAATAATAAAAAGGGGGGGGGACATTTTTCATGGTAAACGAACCCTTCTTTAAGTGAATAAAGTAACACAGAATTAGAAAGAGAGGGTTTTTCTCAGACACTGGAGCGATTAAGACTTAAACCCTAAACCCTCTTTGGACCTAAAGAAATTTAGAGGTAACAAGGGCCATACCAGACTCAAAATTTTATAAACTTAGCCAATTATGGGACAAGAATATCCATTTTTTAAACAGTGATAACAACGGCTCTGACTGGGGATGGTTGATTGCAAGATCAAGACAAGAATTCAGAAACTCTCTGGAGAAATAGACCAAACACAAGCCCAAAAACAACAACTAAAGAAAACCTAAATATATACAAACAAGGACCTACTGTGCATGGACATCAAGAGAAGTAATGTTTCAGGAATTATCCATGCACTGGAAATTCCTGTACTTCATCAGTCATATTCTTCAAAAAATATGAGTCCTTTCCATTCAGATCACAGATCACAGAGGGGCCGATCCACAGTGACTCAAAATTTTTATGCTTTCCCTTATCCTATCCTTTCGCATTCCATTGAAGAATTACATCACCAAATTGGAACTTTCTCAATGAGTTTCTCTTGTCGAATAGGTATTTGGATTGCAACTGGACCTTTAGATTCCTCTTGTGGGCCAGAGTTCTAATTTCTTCAACTTCCACTATCTGAATCATCCGGTCTTCCATAGGTTCAGATAATTCCATGTCCTCAGCTCGCAAGAACTTATACATTGGAATCAAATTATTGATAGGCACCCTGGATTGTGTGCCATAAACTAATTCAAAAGGTGAGACCCCAATAGCCTTTTTGACAGTAACCCTGTCAGCCCATAAAGCCAATTTCAACTTTTGGTCCCAAGACCTTTTATTCTCTTCCAGGATTTTCTTGATAATATTCAAGAGGCTCTTGTTACTAGATTCAGCTTGCCCATTACCTTGAGGATGATAAGGTGAAGAGTAAGACATAATTATTCCATGACTAGTGCAAAATTCAACAAACTCTTCTGACCTGAAGCTCATGGCATTATCCATTACTAGTTTCACAGGGACTCTGAATCTAGTTATAACATTATCTATCAGAAAGTCAATAACACCCTTACTTGTGGCTCTCCTGGTGGGTATAGCTTCAATCCATTTAGTAAAATAGTCAGTAGCTACTATAATCCACCTATGACCTCTTCTTGATTTCTCAACAATCTCTCCAATAAAATCAATGCCCCATTGGACAAAAGGGGCTTCCACTGTGACTAGATTGAGGGGTAAAGCTCCTCCATACTTCAATTTGGATGAAAAATTCTGGCATGGGTCACATTTCCTGACATATTCATGGGCATATTTAAACAAAGTAGGCCAATAGTACCCAGCCTGAACTATCTTACCAATAGTTGTCTTAGCAGAGTAATGACCTCCACACACTCCATCATGCATTTCAGTTAACACTCTCTTAGCCTGGGATTCATCCAAACACATTAGTAATGCCCCATCTCTATTCCTCCAAAACAAATCGCCCTGAATGAGGACATACTTCTGTGACTTCAACTTTAGAGTTCTTCTCTAATTATGAGTCATTCCTTCTGAAAACGTAGCATTTCTTAAAAAATGTACTATCTCTGAGTACCAGGGTTGTTTTTCAATACTGGTGACCAGGATATTCACAACTTCAACATTATTTATTTCAACATCAAGGAGGTTTGACTCAGCCATAAGCTTAGCAAGACCTAAACCTCTCACCAATTTGGTGATCTTTATTTCCAGATCAAACTCCTGGATTCTGTTTATCCATCTGCATCTCTTACCTGTGACCTTAGACTAGGATAAGATATCTTTGACAGCAACATGTGGGACATATGCAACTACTTGTGCATTTACAAGATATGGCCTAAAAGCTTTGACAACTTTGACCAAAGCATATGCTTGCTTCTCCATGATTTCACATTTTAACTCTGTAGCCTGTAAAGATTTGCTATAGAAAGCTATAGGATGTTCATATCCTTCATTATCCTTTTGTAATAGAACTGCATCCATTGTGTGATATGAAGCAAAAGAAAACAAAGAGAAAGGCTTACTGTAATTAGGGGATTGCAACATTGGTGCCTCCTAAATAGCCTTTTTGATCTCAGCAAAAGCCTTTGAAGCTTCTTGATCCCAACAGAATTTTGTATCCTTTTAAAGCAATTTGACAATGGGCTTGACTATCTCTGCAAAATTTATAATAAATCTTCTAACAAAATTAACTTTGCCCAAGAAAGATTGGATACCTTTAACATTCTTTGGTTTAGGCACATTGTTTATGGCCTCAATTCTTTCAGGGTCTATTCTTACTCCTTCTTTAGAGACAATATGCCCTAGCAGCTTCCTTCAAGTAACAACAAAATGACACTTCTTAGGATTTAAAGACACCCCGAATTCCAAAGCCTTACTGAAAACATGTTCTAAATATCCACAGTGGTCATCCGCCCTTGTGGAAAAGCATGCCAAATCATCTTGATATACTACCATGATGATATTGATGAATTCTTTGAAAGCTACATCCATCACCCTTTGAAAAGTAGCTCCAGCATTTTTCAAACCAAAAGGCATTCTGACATACACATAAGTTCCCCAAGGGGTGGTGAAAGCAGTTTTGAATTGTTCTAATTCTTTTACCAACACCTGGTTATACCCTGAGAACCCATCCATCATTGACAGTAAGTCACAGCCAGTCACTCTTTGCAACATAGCTTCCATATTATGAGAAGAATAACTATCCTTCAAGGAAGCAACATTCAGGTTTCTAAAGTCAACACAGAGTCTTATGTCCCCATTCTTCTTTCTCACTGGGACCAAATTTGAGACCCATGAGGAATGCCTTATGGGCTTAATAATTCCCCCTTCCCTTAACTTGGTTAGTTCTTGATGCATCTTGGATTCCATCAGGGGGTTACTAGGTCTTTGCTTTTGTCTAAAAGGCTTAGCATCTGGAAGCAAAGGGACTTCATGCTGAAACAAATCCTATTTATACGCCTTTAGATCTTCATAGGACCAAGAAAATACATGCTTATACTTCTTTAATAAATTAATGAGATTCACTCTGACATGAGGAGGCAACTTTTTTCCAATATATACCAACTTAGGGGATGATTCTGTCCCTAAGTTTACTTCCTCTAACTCATCAAGCTTAGTGGTTGATTGCTGGTGCAGATGACTATCACTGTAACTGAACATACCTTCAATCTCTACCAACCCTTTAGGTATTTCATTAGTCTCTAATTGAATCAAGTCATTTCCAAATACAGTTTCTTTGTTGTCAACCACTTCCACCAAGGCATTGCAGTCAATTTTTTCCCCATCATAGTCATCAATGCACTGTTTAAACTTGAGAATATCTTCATCATCAGCAAACACTTGCCAATTATACACATTATCAGGAATGGCAGGCCTAGCTTTTACTTCAACTGTGGATATACCGATTAGTGTTGCATCATCATTCTTTAATGCAACATTTGTTAAGAAGTCTGCCATGATATTTTTGGATCTTTCTATCCAATTTATAGAGAATGCACTAAAATGCTCAATGATATCCCATACTGCATGCTTGTATCTTTTCAATCTATCATTCTTAGATGCATACTTAGCCCTAACTTGAGAGACAACCAATTATGAGTCTCCTAATATTTTTAACAATTGAATTCCATGCCTTTCTGCAACTTCAAGCCCCAATAGCAGGGCTTCATATTCAGCAGTATTATTTGTACATTGGAAGGCTAACAAGAAGGAATACTTGAAAGTTATACACGATGGGGATACAAAGAGAACTCCTGCTCCAGATCCTTCTTTAGAGAAAGCTCCATCAAAATACATTTGCCACAAACCATGCTATTGAGATACTAATTCAGTCACAATGGAGTCAGTATTCTTCAATTGGGGTAATATTGGCTATAATCTAAAATTATCAAGATCCACATCAATCATACAGTTGAGCATGTTAGGATCTACTTTCTCAATTACCCTAGGAGCACGTGGTTCTCTATACAATTTGACTTGATTCCCATTAATTGGGATGGTAGCATATGACAAATCCAACTGAACATTTCCACCTACTGCTGCAGCCCACTGCCTGGATAATAACATGCCATAATGAGGCTTGGTGTCAGTTACAATAACATCCATCTTATATGTCGCTTCAGGGAATGCTGCTATCTTCACTTCAACATCTCTCATTGTACCTATCACAGGCACTTCTCTCTTATCCATAGCATAGCATTTCCCATATACTGAACTCACTGACAGTCCTAATTCTTTCATAAAACCATAAGGCATTACATTAGCAGCTGCACTAGAATCTATCATAATTTTTAATTAACCGGTTATTCACTAACAGAGTAACATAAAAAGGATCAACCTATGAGGGTTCTTGGGTAATAGTTTTTCCAATATATACTTCTGGGGTTTGGAACTCTTGATCCTTTTCATCTTTAATTGAACCGATAGGTAGAACTGTGTTACTGTCAGATATGTTAGAAAATAGAGACAAAGCAACTTCTCTATGTTCCTTTATTTTCAATAATTCTATCAATGGGACAGTAACTTTCATTTGGGTAAGAGCCTGATGATAACTCAATGATGAACAAATAGTACTAACCCAGTACTGAGAGGGGGGGTGAATTAGTACACACAAAAATACAGTCCTAAGCAGGTCTGACAACAGACACTTCAAATGATTGGCAAATAGTGACACCGGTTTGAAACAGAGTGCAACTGGTAAAGCTAAGAATGTCTGAGACAAGCATTAACTGGTTACTCACTTAGTTTTTCACTCAACTCAAGACTACCCTACCATTTCTCCCTTATGCATAAATAGGTAATCTATCATCAGATTATAATAACAACTAGTTCAACATGTTTTATTGACAGGCATAAAACACATAACCATCATATGCTTGACAAACAATAGCAAAGCATCACAAGATAAAAGCATCACACATGACACACATATTTTTCACGTGGAAACCCAACTGGGAAAAACCATAGTGGGGATGAATACCCACAAGCTATTTTTAAACTCTTTAGAAGTCCACTCTGTTAGGAGCCTTGTCCGATTAGAGACATTACAATAGGTTCTGCTAGGAACCGATCCTGTTAGAGATCACTCGGTTAAGGGATGGCTACAATACCTGGTTAAGGGTTAAACCCTGTTAAAGGTTACCTTGTTAGAGGATTTCAAGAACTCAATAGCTAAAGGATTTTGAACTTAATAGCTTTGAATTACCCTGTTAAAGGATTTACAACAAGCTGGTTAAGGCTACCCTGTTAAGGGATTTTCCAACTGTTGAGGTGGTTAGAGATCAACAGGTATTACAATGATCTGGTAACAACACTCAATGCCAATGCAGATCCGCTTAAGCTCCTCTTCACCTTCTGCACTTACACTCTATAGGTATCACTTCTCTCCTTTTGGTCTAGCAAGAATAACGTATCCCTTCTCTTGGATACACACACACAAATTTTTCCAACAACCTCAGAAAGAGACACAACATCGACCTTATAGGAAAATAGATAGGTCGGTAGCATAAACCCTAAACCCTAAAACCTGTTAGGTTAAGGAATTCAAATGGGTCAATCCTGACTGTTGAGAACACTCCATTAATTGCAACAGTCTTGATCCAATCTCAAGACATTCTCCATCATCCATTTTCACCAATTTCATGGCGGTTGATAACCCATCACACGTTATCACCGTTTTATAGACTTCGCACATTCCCGAGGTAGATAGGAACAATCTTCTTCATGCAAGATCCTTCACGCACACAAGGCTGATGTGGGAACATGATCTGTTCTTCATTACAATGCTAACTCATCACACAATGTCACCAGTTGAGCTACACAGGCTTGAAGCACTTCAATCGAAAACCCTGAAGTTGAGACTACCAACTGGTAGTCATACAATGCTTCCATGTGCCGGTTCCCATAACCATATGCCGGTTCACCTTGAACAAGCACACCACTTCACTTTGGCACAAATGCCGGTTCATAGTGTTATGTCGGTTCTCTCATTTGCCGATTCTCACCTCTTTAGTATATTGACATCAATGACAACATACAATGTCATTATGTCCTCATACCGGTTTACATAATGCCAACAATCTTCCTCTTTGGCATTGATGGCAATATACAAAGATATCACATCTTCTCCCCCAATTTCTGCAGATATCTTCTTCGCTTCACATCTTCTCCCCCTTTGACAACAATGCCAAAGTGGAGGTACAAGCTGTCCTATTCCATTATGCTGCTCCCCCTATGGAGTAGCATCCTTCAACACATCAATCCTGAAGAAAAATTTGACTATGTTATACTTGACTGATGTGGAGCATATACCTTTAGTTCACCTCCTGAAGGGGCAGTACCCCTAATTCACCTCTTAAGTACATAAATGTAGTCTTTGGGAGAGGCTTGGTGAATACATCTGCTAACTGCTCCCTACTGGAAACATGCTCCAGTGCAATCTCTTTGTTATGAACCTTTTCCCTTAAGAAATGATACTTAAGCTCAAAGTGCTTGGTTCTAGAATGTAAAATCGGATTCTTGGAGATATTAATTGCACTAGTATTGTCACAAAATATACTTACTCATTTAGATACAGGAACTTTGAAGCCATTCAATACATGCTTCATCCAAATTGTCTGAGTGTAGTTCATGAAAGCTGCAACATACTCCGCTTCCGCTGTAGACTGAGAGATACAACTCTGCTTCTTACTCATCCATGAGACTAGTCTACCACCAAGGAAGAATGCACCACCGGTTGTGCTCTTCCGATCATCTACATTACCAGCCCAATCAGCATCTGTGAATACTTTTAAGTTGAAATCCTTGCTATATGGATACCACAATCCATAGTCAACAGTTCCCTTCAGATACTTAAGAATCCGCTTAACTGCAACCAAGTGAGATTCTCTTGGGCTTTTCTGGAATCTTGCAGTAATGCCAACTACATGTGCAATATCTGGTCTGCTATGCACTACATAATGCAACTTACCAGTCATTGATCGGTATCCTTCTCATCAACCAATTCTGAGTCATCTTCTTTAGATAGTTTACAACCGGTCACCATCAGAGTACAAACCGGTTTGCTATCTTCCATGCCAAAGGTCCTCAACACCTCTTTGACATACTTGGACTGAGTGATAAAGATTCCATCCTTCATCTGCTAGATCTGCAGTCCAATATGGAATTTAATCTCCCCTATGAGTGACATTTCAAACTCTTTCTTCATCTCATCTACAAACTCATGACTCATCTTGCCATCTCCACCAAAGATAATGTCATCAACAAATACCTCACAGATCAGGATTTGATCTCCTTCAAACTTCAAGTAGATATTGCTATCTTCACTTGTTCTCTCAAATCCAATCTTCACAAGACGAGAATGCAGACGTTCATACCATGCCCTAGGTGCCTGCTTTAGTCCATATAAGGCTTTATGTAGCCTACATACCATGTCACTGTCTTCAGATAGGGAAAACCCATCTGGTTACTCAATGTACACCTCCTCTTCGAGTACACCATTTAGGAATGCAGATTTTACATCCATTTGATATACTTTGAAACCTTTAAAGCTGCATATGCAAGAAGCATACGGACCCCTTCCAATCTGGCTACAGGAGTAAAGGTTTCTCCATAGTCTTCTCCTTCTTCTTGAGCATATCCTTTACATACCAATCTGGCTTTGTTTCTAATCACTATGCCATCCTCATTCAGCTTATTTCTGAAGACCCATTTGGTACCAATGACATTTTTATGCTCCGGTCTGGGTAGCGAAGACCATGTACCATTTTTCTCTATCTGGTCAAGTTCCTCTTCCATTGCCTTAATCTAGTCTTCATCTTTATGTGCCTCTTTGAATGTTTTAGGCTCAAATTCAGAGATCATACATGAGTTTTCTCTGACCTTTCTTCTTGTAAGGATTCCTGCATCCTTATCTCCCATGATCTACTTAGGATCATGATTCAGCTTGACATACCGAGGAATGGTCTTGATAGATTCCTCTTGCTTTTCTTCTTCATCCTCATCTCCATCAGTATCAGCATCAACATTTACAAGTGTAGGAACATTGTTACTGGTACTCGGTTGGTTGTCAACCGGTTCCCAGAAGGTTGCAACCGGTTCGTTCACTGCTTGCTCATTGTTGGTTTCCTCAGTTTTCTCAGAGGTTTCATCAACTCTTACATTGATGCTTTCCATAATTCTCTGAGTCCTATTGTTGAAACACTTGAGAGCTTTGCTCTTGGTGGAATATCCTAGGAATATTCCCTCATCACATTTCGCATCAAATTTGCTCTGGTGTTCACTCCTCTTGATGTAACATTTGCTACCAAACACTCTAAAGTAGCTGACCACAAGTGTCTTACCAGTCCAATACTCATAAGGAGTTTTATCCTTACCTTTCTTGATGAGTACCCGGTTCATTGTGTAGACTACAGTGCTCACCGCTTCTCTCCAAAAGGTGTGAGCTACCTTTCCTTGAATCAACATGGTTCTAGTTGCTTCAACCACAGTCCGATTATTCCTCTTTGCTAGGCCATTCTGCTATGGAGTCCGGGGGGTAGACAATTGCCTCTTGATGCCATGTTCTTCACAGTACTTGTTGAATTCACCAGAAGTGAATTCCCCTCCTTGATCAGTTCTCAGGCACTTGATCCTTTTACCGCTTTCCTTCTCCACTAATGCTCTGAAAGATTTCAACCTTATAAAAGCTTCAGACTTGTCTTTCAAGAATGTGACCCACATCATTCTTGAGCAGTCATCAGTGAGAATCATGAAGTACCTATCACCCTGCACACTTCTAGTTTTCATAGGACCACACAAATCAGTATGCACAAGATCAAGCAAGTTGTCAGCAGTGAAAGATTTACCTTTAAAGATTGAGGAAGACATTTTCCCTAATTGACACTCTTTGCACAAGGTATTATTTGGTTTGCTTAGCATCGACAATCGTCTAACTGCCTTGATCTTACTAGCCTTCACAATGTTATCAAAGTTTACATGGCAGAGTCTCCTATGCCATATCCAACTATCATCAAATTTAGCCATAAGACATGTACTTATATTTGTATTCAGATAAAATAGGTTACCTTTGGTCTGCATACCGGTGGCCACCAATTCACCATTCTTTCCTTTTATTCTGCAAACTCCATTCTTGAATTCCAGAGTGAGGCCACTGTCATTCAGCTGGGCAACACTCAGAAGGTTGTGTCTAAGACCGTCAACCCAATACACATTGTCAACACTACTCTTTCCATTCAGAGAGATGGATCCTCTACCTTTGACCATGCATGGTGCATCATTGCCAAAGCAAACCACACCACCATCATTCTCCTCCAAGGATAGAAACTTGCTCCGGTCACCAGTCATATGGTGAGAACAACCACTGTCAATGATCCACTCATTGGAATTATCAAACCAGGAGACAAGAGCCTTCTTGTCTGACACATCTTCCTTGACAGCAACAAACACAATATCTTCATTTTCTTCATCCTCTGATTCTTCATCTGTGACACCTTCATCAACTACCACAAAATAGTTTCTCTGGTTTCCTCCTTTAAATTTCTTAAACCTTTCTGGTTTATCCTTGTTGTCACCATTAGAATAGTTTACAGCAATATGTCCTATCCGGTTACAAGAAAAGCATTTCAATGGTAGCTTACCTCTGTATTTGCCTGTTCCTTTAGGAAGTTTCCTGGAAAGGAGAGCTTCAAATGCCATCAATATCTCCTCATCATCCATTTCTCTGCCCTATCTTGGTTCACCACTAGTGCTAGCTCCTTTTATTTTTCTGGATGGTACTGTAGAAGCTTTAAAAGCTGATTCAATCTTTTGAACACTGCCATCGAAACTATTTAGCTTATAGGCTGTCAACTTTGCAATGATGGAGTCTAGGGATACCTTAGTCTTGTCTATTGATCTTAGCTCTTGAGTAGCAACAACCCTTATTGCATAGACTGACAATAGGGATCTCAGGACTTTGCTTACCACAGTGGCATCTTCTATTTTACCACCTGCACTCTTGATATCTCCAACAATGGTTTTGATTCTTATTCCATACTGTTGAATGGTCTCACCTTCAACCAACCGCATATCTTCAAACTTCCCTCTAAGGCTTTCTTCCTTAGCCTATTTTACATGCTCATCATCATCATAGATATTTTAAATAGTATCCCATACCTCTTTGGGATTTACCTTATCCTGAACATCAATAAACTCAATGTTAGATAAACTACTAATTAGGGCTTCCATGACTTGCCCATTCTCCTGCATCTCTCTCTTTTGGTCATCGGTAAGGGTACCAGTAGGAGCAACATAGGCAGTCTCAACATAGCTCCAGTGTTGAGCACCCATGCTTCTGATGTATATCTTCATTCTGTCTTTCCATATACTAAAAGTTTCTCTGTTAAACTTTGGACCTTCCCTCTTCATCATTAGACTGGGATCTTTACCTCAAGCGGTTAAGCTTATAGCACAAAGGACCTGGAGGATGCTCTGATACCAATTAATAACTCAATGATGAATAGATAGTACTAACCCAGTATTGAGAGGGGGGGAGGGGTGAATTAGTACAGACAAAAATATAGTCCTAAACAGGTCTGACAACAGACACTTCAAATGACTGGCAAATAGTGACACCGGTTCGAAACAAAGTGCAACTGGTAAAGCTAAGAATGACTGAGACAAGCATTAACTGGTTACTCACTTAGTTTTTCACTCAACTCAAGACTACCCTACCATTTC
This sequence comes from Cryptomeria japonica, assembly GCF_030272615.1. Lineage (NCBI taxonomy): Eukaryota > Viridiplantae > Streptophyta > Pinopsida > Cupressales > Cupressaceae > Cryptomeria > Cryptomeria japonica. The sequence goes on from NC_081414.1 coordinate 23,341,305, forward strand.
TCCCTTATGCATAAATAGGTAATCTATCAACAGATTATAATAACAGCTAGTTCAACATGTTTTATTGACAGGCATAAAACATAGAACCATCATATGCTTGACAGACAATAGCAAAGCATCACAAGATAAAAGCATCATACATGACACATATTTTTCATGTGGAAACTCAACTAGGAAAAACCACGGTGGGGATGAATACCCACAAGCTATTTTTGAACTCTTTAGAAGTCCACTCTATTAGGAGCCTTGTCCGGTTAGAGACATTACAATAGGTTCTGCTAGGAACTGATCCTGTTAGAGATCACCTGGTTAAGGGATGGCTACAATACCCGATTAAGGGTTAAACCCTGTTAAAGGCTACCTTGTTAGAGGATTTCAAGAAATCAATAGCTAAAGGATTTCAAACTCAATAGCTTTGAATTACCCTGTTAAAGGATTTACAACAAGTCGGTTAAGGTTACCCTGTTAAGGGAATTTCCAATTGTTGAGGTGGTTAGAGATCAACAGGTATTACAATGATCTGGTAACAACACTCAATGCCAATGCAGATCTGCTTAAGCTCCTCTTCACCTTCTGCACTTACACTCTGCAGGTATCACTTCTTTCCTTTTGGTCAGGCAAGAATCACGTATCCATTCTCTTGGATACACACACACAAATTTTTCCAAGAACCTCAGAAAGAGACACAACATAGACCTTATAGGAAAACAGATAGGTCGGTAGCATAAACCCTAAACCCTAAAACCTGTTAGGTTAAGGAATTCAAACGGTTCAATCCTGACCGTTGAGAACACTCCATAATTGCAACAGTCTTGATCCAATCTCAAGACATTCTCCATTGTCCATTTTCACCGATTTCATGGCGGCTGATAACCCATCACAAGTTATCACCATTTTACAGACTTCACACATTCCCGAGGTAGATAGGAACAATCTCATTCATGCAAGATCCTTCACACACACAAGGCTGACGTGGCAACATGATCCGTTCTTCATTACAATGCTAACTCATCACACAATGTCACCGGTTGGGCCACATAAGCTTGAAGCACTTCAATCGGAAACCCTGAAGTTGAGACTACCAACCGGTAGTCATACAACGCTTTCATGTGCTAGTTCCCATAACCATATGCCAATTCACCTTGAACAAGCACACCACTTCACTTTGGCACAAATGCCGGTTCACAGTGTGATGCCGGTTCTCACCTCTTCAACATATTGACATCAATGACAACATACAATGTCATTATGTCCTCATACCGGCTCACATAATGCCAACAGCTGAGCTATATCAAATGTGGAATTACTGCTCAACTCAGTATTAGCTTTAGCTCTTTCTACCTTACGTTGACTTGCCTTCTTTGTCGTGGCAGCTCCTTGTGTATCATTAGTAGCTTTATCATATGTACCCTTGGGTACTTCTTTAACTGGATCTTTCTTCTCTTGACCAGCTTGAGGCAAAGTATCACTACTTGCTACTTTCTTCTGGGACACCTCTTTTATAAACATAGAACCAGGTTCACCTTGATCGCTATCCCTTTTAGCGCTCCTTAAGTTGTAATTGTGCTTGGCTCTGGCTATAGCAGCCTTAGTAAGATTTTTTACTTCTTTATTACTAGGCCTCCCGAGATGAACCTCTTCATCTTTGATTATTACCACATTCAAAGTGGGATGCCAATCAAGTGTTAGTTGTCCTTGATAGAACCTTTTACTATCCAGCACATCACAATCACTAAATTCAATTTGTAGAGACTCCTCATCACTTTCTATGATAGTTTCAAACATATTAATATCAGGCTCAACTTCTTGTCTCATGGATTCTTCAAGGGGTTGAGCTACAACACATTGATGAGGAGAATGTGGCCCATCACAAGCAATACACCAAGGAGTGCTCTCTATGTTATGAATATTTTTTTCTTTCAAAGGATTAGGGGTATCTTGGCTCTGAGTATTTTTTGGCTTTTCATTCTGAGGTTTACCATCCTTCCAGGTAGTGTTATAGGGCATGTCATGCAACCTGGGAGGTCTATCTTCCCAGTTATAATGGGGTTTATCATTTTTGCTCACCTTGGCAGTAAGATCTTTCATAGCAGTCACTAACTTCTCTATTTTATCTTCTTCTTTAGAAACTTTGTTAGGTTGCTGTTTTGTTTCTTGCCATAACCTACCATCAGTTCTTCTTCCTAATTTTCCAGATGCTTTTCTATTGCTCTCTACATTGATAGCAATTGTAAATGCATCTCTAAGGCTATGTGGATTTTTATCCCTCAAAATATAAGCCATTTTGGAATCAAATGCATTGTAATAAGTGTTCAGGCACATGTTGTCATCTAATCTCATTACCTGATACAATCTATGCATTGCTTTCTGAAATTTAGCATTAAAGTCAGTGACTATTTCATTATCAGACTTTCTGATATTGTTAAAATCATTAATCATGAAGCTCACATTTGTTTTATCACCATACTGTTCCTGAAAGCAATTTTTAAAATCCTCCAAAGACCCAATGCTATTCACAGGAAGACCCCAGTCTCTTGCATCATCTACTAAAGACTGTACAAATAGTTTCATGATGATATCTTCATTCACAATTTCATAATCATTAATCAAGTCACCAAAAGATTTTAAGTGCTCCTCTACACTAATTGCATGATTTCCAGCAAACTTATGAAGTCTATCTCTTAACTCAGTAGGAACATGGTTAGGGTACCCTGGGATTCTATCAAAAAAGAGTTACCTATACAGTTCTAAGTTAATAGGTGTTCTCTGGAATGGGTTAACATCATGGTTACTACCCATGTTCATTCTTACATTGGGGCTCTGAGTTAGAGAGATCTGGCTACCTTGGTTAATACCAAAGGCTTGATTGGCTGTTGCAGTGCTAACAGGCAGAGTTGGCTGAATTTTAACATGAGGGAGTGGGATTTGCTAAGGAACAGGTTTATTATGATCTACTGAAGGAAATGTGATGGGAGGTGCTTTCAGATAACTAATCTTCCTTTTGACCTCTTGATTAGCTGCTTCTAATTTAGCCTTTTCTAATTCCATTTGTAAATCTCCCTTCTCTTTTCTCATCCTCTCCATCTCCTTTTCATGTCCTAAAAGCCTATGAGAAATCTCCACTATAGTCTTAGATCCAGACCCATCTTCCATGCATTTATTCTTTCCTTTATCAACATCATTTCTAGCAGGCTGTGGGTCAATAAGAACTTCCTTACTTGGTTGGGCTACTGACTTATATGCTAGTTTGGCCTTGGGAACTAGAAATTCTCTAATCACAGGACCTTCATCTTCACTCTTAGCCTTTTCTTGGGCAAGCAACTTGAGGTCAGCAATTTATCTTAGGAGCCTGTCTCTCTCCATCAACCTTTCTTTTACTTCTCTCTCCTTATTTGCTTCCTTTTGTGCTCTTAAGGAGATCAAATGATGGACTCTTCTGTTTAGGTCCTCTATTTCCTGGGATACCTTATCTTAATCAGGGAAGATTTCTTCAGAGTCCGAGATTTTGACTTGATCAATATCAATTAAACTGATGTTTCCATCAATTGTTCTAGGTACAAAATCTTTGACTATGTTTGAACTAGTTCTATCTTTCCCATAAAAACTAGCATGGGATATCCTTTGATTTGAAAAATGGACATCTTCTACATTCCCAAATAAACCAGAATGGAAGCCTAAAACATCATTCTCAGATTCGGGGGAAGATGAATTTTAATTTGCATAAATAGGTCTTTTAGATGTCTTACCTGTATTGGTGCTTTTTTGCACCCAAGCAACATTTGATGCTTCATGAGCCACTGATCTCTTCTGAACTCTACATGACTGTTCAGGTAATCCTTCCTGCAATGTCTCATGAGGATGCTTCTTCATGAAAGATCTGGTGTTTTTTCCTGCCTGCATTATGCTTGTTTCCTTTAAGAATTTCAATTATTTCAAAAGGACTGGTTAAGATTATCAGAGTCGCCACCCACAAAAACTGTGGGAAATATGGAAACAAGCTTTACACAGAAAATTTGCTGATCTTTAAAAATCAAAATCATGAAGATTTTCAGCGACAGAAAGGAACACACGAATCAAAGGTCAGGCAAACAATTTTGAACACAGATATCCAAACAATATTCTGAACTAATCCAAGTGCCAATCTGCATCTGGATTCACCCTATGACTCTCCCCAACAGAGTCGCCACTTTTGTTGTTCTCAAATTCTGATTCCTCTCTTATCCCTTATAAGAAATATAATAACTCTGTCTGCAAATAAAGAAATCAAAGAAAAAGAACCTCAAAGCAACATATGATAAGGTTTCAAGAACCTTCTACACTTTGAACTTATCCAAAGTTCAGGTGGGTATACCTTCTATGAATAATTTCACACTTTTAGAATAGATCCACAGTAAACCAGTCCAAATCTAGTGAATCTTATCGCATCAAACACAAATTGAAATAATGAAAGAAAGATTATGCTCATGTTTAGTATTGATCTATAAGAAATCTAGCAAGAGAACTACAACTGATACCAGTTCCTAATCTAGGCCACAGAGTCATCTAAATTAAACAAGGATTTCACAATCAAACATCTCCATACATATCATCACTTCGGCTTCTATCAACCTCATACATGCCTGACATATATAAGAGTCTTTCCTTATTAGACTAGACAATGTTCATCAGATTCAAAGTCTCCAACAAAATAACATACTGACATAGATATTCATCATGTATTTAATTCCTCTCCTGAAGAAGAAAGCTAATAAACATATCTATAAAGATTGCATTACAATACATGTTTAGTTGAATAACCCTAGATTACCCAAATGAAACCAGTAAATATTTGAAAGCACACCAGAAGACAACACTAATTCTATGCTCGAAAGTTTATGGTTTGTATATTGATATTCATTTTGAAAAAAACTTACAAAACTCAGAAATATTCTCTGTGATCTTAGACAAAAACTAGATAAATTTCTGCAGAGTTTCTTTACAAATTCTTCCAATCACCTTTTTTACTAGTCCTGCTATCCATTTATAATATTATGGATGCATACAAGATTTAGACCTTTTCAAAAGGTTTGTTACAACAAACTTCTTATTTAAACAAGAAGTAGCAAATCTTTTCCACTTTCTAACGACCCCTTTCCTGCGGTTGTCATTCGGCGGCTTCTTCTTGAACCTCTGCATCCAACACAATATACTTTCTTCTCACTCTTGGTACACATCATCAGCAGGCCATGAGAAATTAAAAACTTTCCCTTTTGTCTTGGCTAATGTCTTCCAAGAGTTCCTCATTTTATTGACCTCTGAATTTAGGAAACCATAGTGTGATTTAACTTTCTCTATCTCCTCAACTATTCTGACAAACAGGTAAGTATCATATGTATTAATGATTCCCTTTATCCTTAATGATAGGTTGGCTCCTAATTCATTAAGCCATATTTGTTTGTCCTTCAATTTAGTTGGACTGGCAAAACCCCCTGGGAATAATTCAAATACTTGCTCAGTATACTCTTTCTTATACAAGTTGATCTTCCTCTCTGCATTATCTATTCCTTCTGCTAACTTTGCCAGATCCTTTTGTAGTGTCATAAATTGTACGCACTTGCTAAGGTGGTACAATTTCACACCTAGTTTAGCACCCGCCTTGGCGCATTTTGCATTTTGCATTTTGCATTGCATTTCCCCTTTAGCACTTAATTAATCAAATTAATTAGGTCTAAGGTCCTATTTCATCATCTTCCACATTATAAAGTTGGGCCCTTTCATTAAAGTGTGCCCCTTTCATTTTATTCTTCCAATACATCATTTAATCAAAAACCCTAATTAGGTCCTATTTTGAACTTGGGGGCTTGATTTCGTGGGTCAAAACATCTTGAAATCACCAGTAACTTCGGGATTCTCTCTAAAATCATCATATCCAACGGCCTTGAAAATTTGGTGAAAAGTCGTCGGGACCATGGCGCCCAGCGTGCACATGGTCCCGGACATTTTTCCCGAAATTTTAGGAGCGCGATCCAATCATAAAATAAAGCTTAACCCCAAGAAATTGGTGGGAGATTCAATCTCTAGGTCGGCCAAAAGTTGAAATTAAGACCTAGGGTTTCATATATAAGAGCTCTCTTTCTTCATTGGAAAGGGTCAGAATTTTGGTTTCAAGGACCTTCTATGCAGCGAAAGAGCAGATCTTTGAAGACTTCAACAATATTCAACATCCATCCATCAAGCATCTATCAATTTCCTTCATCCATTTAGTGCTTTGAAGGCATTGAAGAACAATAAGGGATCACCGACTGAAGATTGGCTTGTACCCCTCCCTTGGGGTTGGGTATGATTTCATGTTGTTTTCATGTCTTTGCATAAGCTTCATCATATCATTTGTATTTATGCTTTAGATCACTTTGCATCTTGATTTGGAGCATTTACATTATCATTTAAGAGCAATTAGGGTTTACTTTCTAGGTTGCTCTAGTTTGCTTACTTGCATTTTAGGATCTTGCACACACACAAGGTCTGCACACACATTACTTTTACAATACAACTTGGCTATTCATGGAGGTGGAAATCATCAAAGCGGGGGTTTGACTAAGGCAAAACCCTATATAGCCGCCCACCATACCTTTTTAGATATAAGTGCAGGTTTCGGATTCGGACGACGCCGCAAGGTGCAGATCCGACGGAAGCAGACTGAGACAGGAAAACACACCAAATTGCAGAGCAAAAGACCAGGACAGGGGCGTGGGGTGCCTTGGTCCTGCCAGGACAGGGGCGCTGGGCGCCTTGGTCCCTGGCACAGGGGTGCTGGGCGCCCTGGTCCTTCTGTCAGACAGTAGTTTCAGCATTTTTCTGACAGCTTTTCAGGTTGCAAAACAACAGTTTCAGGTACAGAATCAGGACAGTGGCGCCCGCGCCCCCATCCCAAACATTTCCACTCAGATTTTAACCCCAGGTACACATCTGCATTCTCCTTTTATCCTTGTGTTTACAGCTTTTCATCACTTAATCTCAATCTTGCAATCTTGTTACTAGTTCATACTTGCACTCTAGGGCTAGTAGTTGAACTTGCATCATTTTATCTATCATTTGCAACAAAGGAATAGAAATCCTAATAGGTAGCCCGTGGCTCTCTCTTCCACAAAAAGAAGTAGCCAATTGTGTGATACCTCTAGGCTCTTTCGTATTCCACAAGTGTGTGATTGAAAGTGAGATTAGGGCATGTTTGTTTAGTGTCACTTTTTCCCCCACACATTTTGGTGAACCCGACGTGAACTCCAATCTTCTCTAATTCTGATTTATGTTCTCAAAATTGAGTGTTTATGCTATTTCAAATTCAAATTTGTATTTACAAGTTTTAATTTCTTGCAAGATTAAAAAATTTGGAGGAAATTTTTGCTAAAACCCTAATTTTTCAATTCAAAGTTGAACTTGTGGATAGCTTAATTGGGATCAATAATTTCAAATCTGATTTAGGAACTCATTTGAATCATAAATTTCATTTTCTAAATCTACATTCTAAGTGCTTGCATTGGTTAAATTAAAATTTTGCATGTGTTATCATTTGAAAGAGGAAAATTGTTGTCATGATGCATTCATTTCATAGATGTGATAATGGGTTAGCTTTCCTTGTTTCAATTTTTCCTTCTCCTAAAGAACCTCCTCCCATCTATAACAACATTTTAGTGCCTAAAATAGTTGCTTCCAATCCCTTTGAGACTCTCCCATGCTCTAAGGATGAAGACTTTAAGAGTGATCTTGACAATTCTCCTAAAATGTGCCCTTCCTATTTAGCTATCCTAGAGGAAGAGAATGATATCATAAACACCTTTCTTAATGTTACTTCACCTTCCCTACATGATGCCTCTCTAAGTGAAAATGCATTGATAGACATTGAATTATTTTCTCGTAAAGTTGGTCCTTCCAATGGGGGCATGTTAGTGCAACAAGAGGTTATGAACACTTCTTTCAAAGATCTCCTTCCTAAGCATGAATCTTTGGAGAAATATGTTCATGTTCCTCCTAAAAAACACTCCCTTCATGAGGATCCTTTTGTGCAAGAAGATGACATTATCCCTACATTTCCTAGTGATGGCATTTCCTTTTCCAACAAAATTCCCACTAGATATGATGAATTAATGATAAATGCTTACCCTTCTCCTAAAGTTTGTCTTACCCATAAGCATCCCTTAGAGAAAGAAGATGAAATAATAAGCAATTTCCTTAATTCTCTCTCCCCTAAAGATCATATTGAACATATTTTGAGGAAAGAGGATGAGTTTAACACATCTATTGATGCTCTCCCTCCTAAGGATGAGGAATTAATAAACAATGTTATCTCCTCTCTCGAAATTGACAATACTTCAAACATTCCTTTCAACAACCTCACTATTTGAAATGAACCATTAGAAGAAGGTATAGATTATTCTCTACCCCTAGCCAAAGGGGATGAAATCAAGATTGAAAACTCCCTTGATAGTTTCTCACCTTCCTTGAATCTCAATTATTCTCCCTCTAAAAATAAAGCATCTCCCTCTCCTCAACTTGGTTCTACTCATAAGGAAACTCTAGTTCAAAACAAGATGGTTAACATCTCTTTCAAAGATCTCCCTCTCAAAAGTGAGACTTTAGAGAGTAATGTTGATCCTTCTCCTAGAGAGTTTATTCCCCATGTAGATCCTTTGATGATAGAGAATGATATAACCCTTCCTAGTATTACTCTACCTACTAGAACATCAATGCCTACCCCTTGTCTCTCTCCTAAAATTGATTTAATCCGTGATGAGATTTTAGTGCAAGAGAAGACTATCAACAATTCTTCCAACACTTTTGTTCATTCCTCTAAACCATCCTCAATCGATTTGATACATGTGAATGAAACACCTAACAAACCTCTCTTCACTATCCAAGGTGCTTGTCCTTCTCAAAATTCTCAACCTTTAAATAATCCTATCTTAGTGGTTCAAGGTGGTTATGCTAATGCTTCTTTTTGCACTCCTAAAAAACCTATTATTACTGTGCAAGGAGGTTATTCTACTAAGAGCCCTTATGAGTATGCTAAGCAACTGACTAGAGAGAGTTATCATGTGGTTGCCCATACTTATAACACAAGAAACAATAGGCAACCTAATCCTCCTCCAGTTATCCCAACTTCACTTCCTCCTTCCCAACCTATTCTTCCTCAAGCTCCTCGTATTTCACAAGTTCTTGGTAAGGACTATGATCTCATAGAACAACTTAAAGCTACCCCTGCTAAGATATCCCTTTGGGATTTGATCCAAACTTCTTCCGCTCATCATGGAATGTTACAAGATGCCTTGAAAGATTTGAATGTTCCTCCACCTAATACATCTAGTAATATAGTGTCTTTGGTTAACTCTGTGATGAATTCTAAAGCTCAAATTGTGTTTACTCAAGATGAGTTGCCTACTAGTGAAATTCAACATCAATATGATCCCTTGATGATTGTGGTTATCATAAATGACAGTGCTATAAGACGAACACTGGTAGATAATGGTTCTGGCCTTAATGTGTGTAGCATTAATCTATTGCATAAGATGAATGTGGATACATCCCTTATTGAGCCTGACTCTCATCCCATTCGAGGCTTTGATAATGTGGCTAAGTCTTCATTAGGTATTATCACCTTACCCATCACAGTGGGACCTATTACTTTGCCTACTCCTATCCATGTTATGTCGGGAAATCTAACATACAACTTGTTATTAGGGAGACCTTGGATTCACAGTATGCAAGCTGTCCCCTCTACATTGCATAGACAAGTTAAATTTATTTATAATAATAAGACATATACCTTGATAAGTGATACTAATTTCCAAGCTTGTTTACAGACATCTACCTCCAAAGGGGGTTCTTCTAAGCCTTCCTCATCTAGTGATGACTCTTTAAAAAAGATACCTATCGATGAATCATTACCCTCTGATAATCAAAATTCTTTGGATGAGTCTGAAGTTCTGGAAGAAGATTCTCCTCAACTTGAATCTACACATGAAAAGGCTTTTGATCCTGAGAAGGTTCCTGCAGAAGACAATTGGGGATCTCTTGATTTTAATCCCACCTTTGTAGGTGAGTATAGGGTTCATCCTAGAGAGCTTAAAGTTAAAAAGAAGGAAGAAACTAGAGATCAATCAGTCTTACCTGAACCTATGAGCAATAATTTTGTGGCTGCTTCTCAAACTTCTTCTCCTCACACCTCTAATTCTGAAGAATTTGATTCTTTGTCTTATGAAAAACCACCTTTTCTTTTTGAAATGGCTAATCGTTATGGTCGTGGTTTTCATATTTTGGCTAAGAGTGGCTATAGTGGAAATGGTTGTGGCGCAAATGAACAAGGAATTAAAGTTCCTTTAGAACATAACATGCATGAATATTCATTTGGACTTGGATATAATCTTTCTAAGCCCACCAAAGCATCTAAAAGACCATCTCTCAATGTGAATGCTATATTTAGTGGTGTTGATGATCTCACTTCAACTAAATCATCTTCTACTTCTATCAACTCTCATTCCCCTCATAAGGAAATCTTGGCGATGAATAAATCTCTTTATGACTCCCCTCAAATTTCTAAATCCACTTATGAATCTTTATGTCCTATTCATCATAAAGTCCTTTCCTCCAGGGATAAGGCTCTAATAAATTACACCCATCCCTCTTCTAAGATTTCTTGTGACTTTTCTCCTTCAATTTTTGCCACTTTATACATGTTTTTGATCTCACTTATAGTTGAGCATTTAGCATGTCATATTCAAATACCTCATTCAATCTATCATGTCTTTAAATAACATTAATGGCTATTATGTTGCTCATCATTATGTGACATTGGTAGCTCATTTACTGGGGGCTCATTGTCATTCATGATGGTACAATTTCAAGTGCAATCATATTTTTGAAGCAACATAATAGCCTAATTTTTCTATGTTATCTCTTGTTCCTATGGGGTAATAGTGTGGAAATATTGATCATCTTTTCTTTAGAATCCTCTTTTCCTAGATATGGGAGAAGATGTGTATTCTCTTTCTTATCCCACCCACTTCTTGTGAGGAGCATTTTACATACACTAATGTCTTGCTTGCATGAACTCATGTGAGTATGTAGTACATTTTGTTTATGTCTAAATCTCTCCCTAGAAGATTGTGTAAGTCCTTCTCATTGTCCTTATCCTTGGGAGGCAATGATCTTTTCTTCTTTTTATCTAAGGATCCACTTTTTCCTATTTCGTGGATGGTGTGAACTTTACTTGATGTTATTCCTTGTATGCATTTGTTGTTTGTTCAAGGATTCTCTCTTACAAGAGGTGTAAGTCCTTGACTACAACCTCTTTTGCACTTGGTAAAATACATCCATAATGAATTCACTCTCCCAATTGGGTTAAAAAAAGCGTCATCCTTCATTAAGAATCACTTTCACCTCGCAAAAGAAGGAAGTATTGCATTCTTATTCTCTTCTTTGTCTTATTCTAGAATATGTTATATTTTTCTAAGACAATTCCTCTCGGGGATAGGTGTCTTTTGTACAAAGATCTCTTCTCCTCTAAGGATCTCCTTTACACATACTACAAGATATCCCTTTTCAACTATCTTATCCTTGCTTAAAGAGTGAAAAACTCTCTTGCTCGGATCTATGACATTGTTGCATTTTTGGGGTATCTTCTTTTGTGATGAAGGTAGGTATCCTTGTTCTACTTTGCTTATGACATAAACATTACACTTTTTGAGCAGTGGGTCATTCTCGGAACCAGAGCATAGACTCTTAGAGCGAGATGTCTCCATTTTTCTTTTATGCGAGGTGATTATTCTCAGAACCAGAGCACAGATTCTTAGAGCGAGATGTCACACTTTTGTACTATACATATACAGGTTGCAGCATACTCGGGCATAGACTCCTATGAGGTGCTTCTAACCTCACTTACACACACATGCACGAGGTTGAGTGGAACTAGCGGCATAAGGCTAGACTTTCTCACTCTCCTCCCTTACATGGATCACCTAGACAGACTCTAGGGGCTAGTTTTCCATGTCCTTTTTCCCATGGATCACCTAGACAAGATCTAGGGGTGAGAAGTCCATGTTTTCTGTCTCACTATTCTTCTCGTGGATCACCAATGTGTGTATTCATGCTTTTTTCCTTTCTTTTCTTCTCTTTGCATTTTGTTTCCATTTACATCCTTCAGCTTGTGTTAGAGAACTCTCAAATCCTCACACTCTTTGTTGTGTTGGAATTGATATTTAGTCCTCTTTCTTACCAAATGATTCTCCATTAGTTTTTGATCTCATATCAAATCTTCTTGTGAGCATTTGTCATCAATATTCTTTAACAATTCGAAGTGGTAAACATGATACCCGGTTTCAACTCACTAAAATTAGTAAGCCGAAATAGGGGGGGGCATATAGCTACCCTCGAATTTTCATCACCTTCCTTAGTAAGCATTAGGTGATTTTGTGATCTAACGTGTGTTTTGTAGGGTGCAGTTCCTAACTGTGTACTGCAGATACCGCTGGGGGCTTCGTCCGACAACTTATGGATATATCCTTTTTCAAATAATGTTTACTTTTCTGTACTTTAGCTTGCCTATGCACATAGTGTTCATATGACCGCTAAAGTGGGGGCTAAATGTAGCATCATAAATTGTACGCACTTGCTAAGGTGGTACAATTTCACACCTAGTTTAGCACCCGCCTTGGCGCATTTTGCATTTTGCATTGCATTTCCCCTTTAGCACTTAATTAATCAAATTAATTAGGTCTACGGTCCTATTTCATCATCTTCCACATTATAAAGTTGGGCCCTTTCATTAAAGTGTGCCCCTTTCATTTTATTCTTCCAATACATCATTTAATCAAAAACCCTAATTAGGTCCTATTTTGAACTTGGGGGCTTGATTTCGGGGGTCAAAACATCTCGAAATCACCTGTAACTTTGGGATTCTCTCTAAAATCATCATATCCGACAGCCCTAAAAATTTGGTGAAAAGTTGTCGGGACCATGGCGCTCGGCATGCACATGGTCCCGGACATTTTTCTCGAAATTTTAGGAGCGCGATCCAATCATAAAATAAAGCTTAACCCCAAGAAATTGGCGGGAGATTCAATCTCTAGGTCGGCCAAAAGTTGAAATTAAGACCTAGGGTTTCATATATAAGAGCTCTCTTTCTTCTTGGAAAGGGTCAGAATTTTGGTTTCAAGGACCTTCTATGCAGCGAAAGAGCAGATCTTTGAAGACTTCAACAATATTCAACATCCATCCATCAAGCATCTATCAATTTCATTCATCCATTTAGGGCTTTGAAGGCATTGAAGAACAATAAGGGATCACCGACTGAAGATTGGCTTGTACCCCTCCCTTGGGGTTGGGTATGATTTCATGTTGTTTTCATGTCTTTGCATAAGCTTCATCATATCATTTGTATTCATGCTTTAGATCACTTTGCATCTTGATTTGGAGCATTTACATTATCATTTACAAGCAATTAGGGTTTACTTTCTAGGTTGCTCTAGTTTGCTTACTTGCATTTTAGGATCTTGCACACACACAAGGTCTGCACACACATTACTTTTACAATACAACTTGGCTATTCATGGAGGTGGAAATCACCAAAGCGGGGGTTTGACTAAGGCAAAACCCTATATAGCCTCCCACCATACCTTTTCAGATATAAGTGCAGGTTTTGGATTCGGACGACGCCGCAAGTTGCAGATCCGATGGAAGCAGACTGAGACAGGACAACACACCAAATTGCAGAGCAAAAGACCAAGACAGGGGCGTGGGGTGCCCTGGTCCTGCCAGGACAGGGGCGCTGGGCGCCCTAGTCCTTCTATCAGACAGCAGTTTCAACATTTTTCTGACAACTTTTCAGGTTGCAAAACAATAGTTTTAGGTGCAAAATCAGGACAGTGGCGCCCGTGCCCCCATCCCGAACATTTCCACTCAGATTTTAACCCCAGGTACACATCTGCATTCTCCTTTTATCCTTGTGTTTACAACTTTTCATCACTTAATCTCAATCTTGCAATCTTGTTACTAGTTCATACTTGCACTCTAGGGCTAGTAGTTGAACTTGCATCATTTTATCTATGATTTGCAACAAAGGAATAGAAATCCTAATAGGTAGCCCGTGGCTCTCTCTTCCACAAAAAGAAGTAGCCAATTGTGTGATACCTCTAGGCTCTTTCGTATTCCACAAGTGTGTGATTGAAAGTGAGATTAGGGCATGTTTGCTTAGTGTCACTTTTTCCCCCACACACCTTTATCACGTCATAAGTGGATTTGCTAATGGGGTCAGCCCCTGCCTCATCATAAGATGCACATATAAGTTCTAGGTCCTCCTCCCTGGGCTTCCACTTGTCCAAAATAGGCATCAGAACAACCTTGTCTCCATTGATCTCATTCCACATATCCAAAACTTTACTCATATTATTATATACCAATGATGATCCTATAGTGTCAGCAAAAATCAAAATTGTGGCCCTCACTCTCTCTTCATATTTATTTGCAAACAGGGTTTGAGCCTATTTTAGCTTCTCCAACTCCTGAGGAGTGATCTCAACTGGTTGGGAACTAGAAGGTGCAGGAGAAGGTGGGAATTCAATGATAGGGCTAGTAGACGGAGGCTATGCAAGAGAAGAAGCAATCATCAATTTTGAGGACTCACCTCGATGGTATTAACCTCCCAATTGGCTTTTCAAATTAGCAATAATAGTGTCTTGGCTCATTACCTTTCCTTTGGCATCATTATAAGCTTTCAGGACAATCTCTAACTTAGTTTGGAGAACTACCTTTTCCATTGCTTCTTTCTCTACCACTGCAACACTGAATTTTGTAGTCTCTAAGACTGTGCGAGTAGCCTCCACCACTCTAGGATTTTGCACTCTCTTCACTATCATAACTGCAAGGTAGCTTGACTCTGGGGTATCCTTTTTCTTTTTATTTTCATCTCTTTTCAGAGACCACATGACCAAATCAACATTATCCTTGCTGAAGGTTACTCCTTCCATAGTCTTGGTCTCTTTCCTGACTGCCTCTAGAACCGAGGCATCTGCTATATCCCATTTAGGGAGGATGAGTACACCAGCCTTTGCTACCATCTCCCTTCCTTTCTCAGGAGTGATGGTCTTAAATTCAGCGACCATTTCGTGCTTTATTTCTTCCTCCACTAGAGCTACATCCTTGTGGGGCTGCTCACTCTTGCTCTTTTCACATCTGGCATTAAACTTATCGATATTTTTCTTCCAGACAAATTTCATGAAAGCTCTCAAGGTAACAAAATTGCTATAAACTAAGAATTCCTCACTGGCTTGTTTAATGGCAGGATCCAATTCCTGGCCTTTGAATTCATTGGTGGTTATGTTCATCTCGGTATCTTCTAGCTCTTGAGGCATTCCATCTTCTATTTTATCATAGGTATAGGCTATCTCCCCAAGACCCTAACTACAACAATTGCTCAACTGCTGCCTGCTCATCTCCTATATGAATAGGGGATTGAGATGAGGAATACAAGGGCTCATCAGATTGCACTTCCTTTCCCACCCTTTGCTTCTTTGGGGATTCCTGAATGTCAATGACATCTTATATTTTCCTTTTTCCTTTTGAAGTATAAGGTTCTGTTGTTGTTGGCACCAACACATTGTACTTGGATTTTCTATGTAGCACATAATCACCAGGAGGGATTGCTTTAGCAGATGTAGACCTAGGTAGAACTAGTCTCACCTTCTCAGGGTTGTTTTTAATCACTGCTTCCCTCTTCTCCTTGAATGTTTGCATTACATCTTCAAAGAAAATATTTAAGAATTTTGCTTTTTCCTTAAAGGGGTGAAAACTTGACAAAGCGTCATAGCTGGTGTCAAATTGGTGCACAAAAATCTAGAGCCTTCTTGTAGGCCACCCATTTTTCTTTCCTTATCTCTTGCTCATCCAAATCAAACTCATTTGTGATGAGGTCTTCAGGGAATTGGAATTGGTGAGGTCTGCCTTTGCATACTACCCTCTTCCTAAACATACTGTTAAAGAAGTCTTCAGTGTCAGAAAACTTTGACACTGCAGTGGATAGCCAGTATGGTTGAAAGAAATCCTCAAAAACTTCCACCCACCTTTAGTAATCACAAATTGATGCACTATTGTTACTATATGGAAAATGGTCTCTTTTCCTCTATTAGATAGCTTTGCCTCTTGCACACTCCCAATCTGCCTGAGGAATTCTGCAATTCCTACTTTTAGTGGGACCTGATATGGCAACAAAAATGGAGTTCCTTTGAAACCATACACTCTAAAAACTGTGGAAACAGGGTACAAGTACATGTCATCCCAATTGTGGACAATTTTGATTCCTTCAGCATACTCCTTTGGCCTAAGAAACTCCAAAAGAGCTTTAAGGACCCTTGGATTCTCTGAGCATAAAAGAATTCTGATCTTGGATGCAAAGCACTTATCAAACTTTAGGTAGCTAGCATCTTCCCTGTCCCATGACAACACTGTGGTCCATAATTGAATTGGCATTTTCTCCCCATCCTTTTCTTTCACCAGATCCATTCCATTGGCAAAGTAATCACCACCCTTGAATAGAAATAGATGCATGAGAAGGGAATACCATCCAAAAGGCCTATCCACCTTACCATTCTTTATCCCTATCAAGCCTTCATGGATTGCATCAGTAATATAGGGGGCATAATCAAATGTAACTACTAGAGAAGGATTTAAAATTTGAGCTATCATTAACATGTAATGAGTTGGCATGTTCACTTTAGCATCCTCTCCAAAAATTGGATAGAGTGACCAGTATAATCCTTTGGCTCTAAGAGTGAACAAATTTAAGGAGAAAGGCTCCATGGTATTAGGTCCTACAACAGTCAATCCACCTATTTTAACAATTTTTTTTTTAAGTGGCCCATTTCTAAAATGATTCCTCTGTGCATTGTAGACCCGAGCCAATGATTTAAAATTAATGGGCTCCAAATAATTGGACACCTCACTGAGCTCAAATACATGTCTGAACTCATCATCATTTATTTCAATGAGGGTTTTTCCATTTACATCCCTAACACTTTTGGTAACAGGGTCATAGTTATGTGCAATCTAAGTTAGGAGATCCACATCGATGAACACTCCAGGGACCACCAATTTACCTACATCCAACTCCCAAATACTATTCATTGGGGCTAGGAAGTGCCTCATACCAAATCCAACCTTGAATAAACCCAAACCAGACAACCCTATCTGTGGGTCTCTCAGCCAATTACCCTTATCATACAATCCTTCTCCTATTCTCAGGCGAGGAGCCTTGGGCATTAATTCTTTAACCTTAGCTGCTACGTTTGTGGACATAGACAATTGTTCGAGGAAATCATCACAAATTGCTCTCTCCTGGTAATTAAATTTCCCTGTGAATTCCCTTCTGGGTGCCATCTCAATGATACGTAGGAAATTCAATTACTAATCACAATAATTTTTTAACAGAACAAAACTACAATTCAATCAAACCTTCAAGTAACTGGTAAGCAAGATACAAGAAAACTTGTTCTC
This sequence comes from Cryptomeria japonica, assembly GCF_030272615.1. Taxonomy (NCBI): domain Eukaryota; kingdom Viridiplantae; phylum Streptophyta; class Pinopsida; order Cupressales; family Cupressaceae; genus Cryptomeria; species Cryptomeria japonica. Next base: position 23,358,819 of record NC_081414.1, read on the forward strand.
GGCCTGAAGAATTCTGCTCTGCACCAACTTTTTCACAACAACTCTTCGAAATGATGCCTACATTCAATTGATGTGAGCGTATATATGACAATCGGGTTCTTAACTGCGACATTAACACCACATGCTTCGGGCATCACCTCAGAATTGAATTCACGAATGAATTCAAAAATTTCGCTCCAATGGATCACAAAATGTCTGTGTTTCTATCACTTTCTTGTGTCGCCATTTCAAAAAGCCTAAAATCTATGCTTCTTCATCAAGCAAAATCATGCCAACCGTTAGATGCAGCGAAACTTGCACGACTTTTACTTTATTGACTATTCTTCATCCGGTGACAAGCTTAGATCTCTTTCGCCATTTCGTGAAAGCTAAACATCATGCACATTCACCCAGCAAAACCGCACAGGCCATCCGATCAAAAGGAACTTGATCGGTCTTTATTCCATCTTGTGACTGGCGGCTAAGCCCACTAACCGCGGGCCAAGCATTTAAATCTAGTGGTTTTTGTTGTTTCACGAACGGTAATTACCTTGCATCTTCAGGCTGTGAAATAGTGCCTCCTGTTCGATCCTTCTTTTGATACCCACCCTTTAACAAACTTAACCGGTAGAAGTGGGCCCTCTGACTCAGCATCATCCAACCTGGCAACCGACTGGCAAAGGAAACCAACGTGTCAATATTTTATTCATCGAACAACTTCCACAGGATCCACTTCAGGTCCGTCATGTATGTCTAACAATTTTCCTTTTCATCAGTGGTCCAATCCATCTGTTCTGCCACAACACTGACCAAGTGGTTGCCATGTCACTTTGCTATTTCGCGAAGGTTAAATTTCGGTCACCTTACTACTGTGAAATGGTGTTGACCGTCCGATCAAAAGGAACTTGATTGATTTTTACTTTCAATCCTTACCACCTCATGGACCCACTTTCCCTTTCGCCATTTCGCGAAGCATAAAACCCGTGCATCTTTGGCTTACGAAATAGCGCGAGCCACCTGATCAAAAGGAACTTGATCGGTATTTACTATAGTCTTTGCTTGATGCCAGAGCCAATTTCCTTTTCACCATTTCGCGAAGGTTAAATCTCAGTCACCTTTATCTAGCGAAACCACGCGGGCCGTTCGATCAAATAGAACTTGATCGGTCTTTATCTTTAGTGAAAACCTAGATGTTGGACCCACTTCCACCTTTCGTCACTTCGCAAATGGTAACTCATGGGCATCTTTGGGCTGCAAAATCACATGCGCCTTTAGATTAAAAGGAACATGCTCACTGGTTAGGAGCCCGATTAAAATTAAAACCTTAGGAAAGACTTAGAAAAATAGTGCGTTGCTAGACCCGCCTAGGAAGAAATAATAAAAAGGGGGGAGACACTTTTCACGGTAAACGAACCCTTCTTTAAGTGAATAAAGTAACACAGAATTAGAAAGAGAGGGTTTTTCTCAAACACTAGAGCGATTAAGACTTAAACCCTAAACCCTCTTTGGACCTAAAGCAATTTAAAGGTAACAAGGCTATACCAGGCTCAAAATTTCATAAACTTAGCCAATTATGGGACAAGAATACCCATTTTTTAAACAGTGGTAACAGCAGGTTGGTAGCTGTAATTGTAGGTTTGGGCTTCATTTGCAGAGACGGAAGAACCCTTTTTGTTTCGTAGATTTTACGGAGGACCATGTACATTCTCGCCATGATCTTGACAACTTTTCTCCAAATTTGCAGAACAGATCCGTATCAATCTAATTAGCTCAGATCCAAAGTTACAGCGCGATCCCGAACCGATAGCTCCTCATTTCACTCATTTTCTCTCTTTCCCATATAGTCAACAAGTCAACTTTCTCATTTACAAAAGAGGGTAAATCACACTTCAACCCTTGCAATCCACTTGGAATTCACATCCTTGTTACCCTTGGATTTGGATCTAGTGGACTCAAGCCCCTCTTTTGAATGTAAAGTTCCTCCAAGCGAAAATCATCCTAGTGGTTTCCGTTCTCCCTCCTAGGTGGGGAGTCAATAGGATCCAATTTTCCACTTTACATTTTTATGAACCCGACGTCCTACATCTTAATTCTGATTTCTTATTTGTTAGATCTGAATAATTGCAATTTGAATTTCAAATTTTCATTTCCAAGTTTGATCTTTTTACAAATTTTAGAGTTTAATTGCATAAAAACCATAATTTTTCATTTTGAGGAAATTAAGCTTGTGAAGTGTAACATTTTAATTGCTTCTTTAAGATCTGATTTCCATTTCAAAATTGCAATTCAAATCTGTCTCTATTTTCTAAAAATTCAGTGGTTAAATCATAAAACCCTAATTTTCTTAGGATTCTTCTATTTTTGACCTTTGACTGCAAGTTTGATCGATCTAGACATCTCCAAATCAACTATTTTTTTTTATTCCACATTAAATCATAATTTCTATCATCCCTGAAATTTTTTTAAAAAGTTGGTTGGACCCTGTGCACTTTCGCTAGGGTCCTTGGCTTTTTTCCCGAAATTTCGGGAGACGAAATTGACTATATTTTTCTACTCAAATGTAGAAAATTAGCATACTTTATCAATTTTAACACCCTCTAAGGTTGAACACAAATTCAAATTTCACAGTTTTAAATTCAAATTTTGAATCTGCAATTCAAATTCCATTTCCCCTCCTTTATTAATATTTCTATGCATGTATGGGTTGAACATTATTCTTGTTTGATCATCAATGAATATGGAGTTCTTATCTTATTTTTCTAATTCAATTTTGAGTTACATTAGAGATGTTCACGATGCTCCCTTTCATGCATATGATGATAATTTAGTTCTCCCTTTCATTCATAGCTATGATTTACCTTCTCCCAAAATTGATCTCATTAATGAGGGCACATTGGTGCAAAAAGGGAATATGGACACCTCTTTCAAAGATCTCCCTCCTAAAGATGAATCTTTGGAGAATTGTGTTCCTTCTTCTCCTACAAAGTACCTCCCTCATAAGGACTATTTGGTGCAAGAGGATGATATTATGGCTACTTATCCTAGTGATACCATACCTTCTTTTTATGATCTTCTCTCTAAAGATGAGGCATTCATTACATATGATAGTCCTTTTTCTATTGAGTGTCTTGAACATAAAGATACCTTAGAACAAGAGGATGATATTATTTCTCATCATAATGCTCTCTCTCCCAAAAATCAAGAGCCTAACAAAAATCAAATCAATTTCATTCATGTTCCTACGAAACCCAAAATTCTTCCTGATTATCATGTTGTGCCTTACACATATACTAATGAGGTAGTTGATGAGAACATAAGTGAAGCATAATATGATTTCTTAGTTCCTACAATCCTCTCTTCAATTCACTAAAATACCCTATCTCCTACCAAAGAAGCTCCTAAAGAAGAACTCTTAGAGGATGATGGGGGTCCTTAGATTTCACTCCTACCTTTTCTAGAAAGTCTAAGATGCCTGAATTTCACATTCCAAATTTTTCTCCTAAAAAAAATCTTGAAATTGGTTGGGCCTCTTTAAACTTCAATCCAATTCCCCCTAAGAGTGAACCTTCTTTTGAACATACATGCAATGGAAAAATATTTGAATGTGAGCGACAAAGTCATGAGAAATCACACTTTCCTTTGTCCACATCTTCTTCTCCATTGTCTTGTAAATCCACACCTTCTCATTCTAATTTTGAGTTACAAAAAGAACATTTGATGACCTATCTTCTAAATTCAAAATTCATATCTCCTCTTTGTCCTAAATGAAGAAGAAACCATAAACAACATTCTCAAACTTCTTCTTTTTGTAAATATCATCAAAACCATGACCATTCTACTAATGAGTGTCAAGCTTTGTAAACACAAATACAACATTGCATTGATTCAGACATTTTAAAAATAAAATTTGAAAATGAATGGTATATTCATCATGATCATTTAAAATAACATTCAAATTCCTATTATGTTGCTCCTCACTATGTGGTATATTTAGCCTACCTATTGGGGCTCTTTGTCATTCATGGTGGTACAATTTCAGGTGTAATCATACTTAGTGAGCAACATAATTGTTGGCATATGTACAGAGCATGATGACATGATGATATTGTATGTTGTCATTGATGTCAATATGCTAAAGTATGAACCGGTATGGTGTAGTAAGCAAACTGGCAAGAGAACCGGTATGTCGATGTAAACCGGTATTTTTGAAAAGTGAAGCGGTATGTTTGTTCAAGGTGAACCGGTATGTTGGAATAAGAACCGGTAAATGGAAGTTTTGTAGTGGGGTTTCATGAATACTGGTTGGTAGTCTCAGCTTTAGGGTTTCCGGTTGATGCATTCCAAGCTTGTGCGATTCAATCGATGTCATCTTGTGATGAGTTAGCATTGTATGCAGACCAGATAGTGTTGGCACATTAGCCTTGTGCGCGTAAAGGATTTCCTTGAGGATCTTGCATGGAGAGTGATCCTATCTACCTCGGGAATGTGCGAAGTCTCTATAAATGGTGGAGAGCGCATGATGAGTTATCAGCTTCTTGGAGCAACAAAGAATGAACGTTGGAGAACGTCTTGAGATCTGTTCAAGACTGTTGTATTCAATACAGTATGATTAACGGTCAGGATTGAACCAAATGGATTGTAAAACCTAAATGTTTAGGGTTTAGGGTTTATGCTACCGACCTATTTGTTTCCTATAAGGTCAATGATGTTTTTCATTTTGAAGTTGTTGGCAAATGGTAAGTGTGTATCCCAGTGAGTGATACTTGAATCTTTCCAGACCGAAGAAGTGTGTTGATACATGTAGAGTGTGATTGCAGAAGAAAATGAGCTTAAGTGGATCTTCCTTGGAATTGAGTGTTGTTATCAGATCAGTGTATTACCTGTTGACTTCTAACCATTTCAGCAGTTGGAAAATCCCTTAACCGGGTAGCTTTAATAGGCTTTTGTGTAAATCCTTTAACAGGGTGACTCAATTCAATGAGTTCTTTAAATCCTCTTGCGAGGTAACCTTTATCAGGGTTCTAACCTTTAACCGGGTATTTAGCCATCCCTTAACCGGGTTATCCCTAGCAGGATCGGTTCCTAGCAGAACCTATTGTAATAGTCTTTAACCAGACTAGGCTCCTAACAGAGCGAACTTCAAAAGAGTTCAAGAACAGCTTGTGGGTATTCATCCCCACCATGGTTTTTCCCAGTTGGGTTTCCACGTGAAAAATTAGTGTGTCATGTGTGATGCCTTTCATGTGATGGTTTAGTGTTTTATGTCAAACTTGTAAAATATGTTGAACTAGCAGTCATTATATTTGTGATGATAGATTACCTGTTTATGCATAAGGTTGAAGTGGAAATGAGGTATTAGATTGTATGGAGAGCTAAGGGTTACCGGTTTAAGTCCTTGACATTCTTACTATGTTTTACCGGTAGTAATCTAGTTTAGACCGGTGTTAATGCTTGCCAATCAAAGTGCATTGTGTAGTCACATAAATCTGTCCACTTAATTAAATGAATACTTAGTATTTATTTGATTATTTAACCATCAATTAATAATTAATTAAATTAATATTTAATTAATTCATCTTAACCCTCTTCTCCTATTAATTAAATAAATTATTCAATTTATTTGATTTAATTCACTTAACCAAATTCAGACCATTAATTAAATAAATAAATCATATTTATTTAATTAAATCTTCTCTCACATTTAAATAAATTAATATTTATTTAAAACCCCCAAAATCCCACCTCTCACATTTAAATAAATAAATCATTTATTTAAAATCACCTTTATCCTCCACCCACTTGCATTTTTCTACAAATGCAAGTTGCACAATTATTTTAAATAAATAATTTATTTAAATCACCTTTATCCTCCACCCACTTGTATTTTCCTACAAAAGCAAGTTGCACAACTATTTTAAATAAATTATTTATTTAAAATCCTATTTATCCTCACCCACTTGAAACCTTTAATGGTTTCCCTTAAAGTAGTCAAACTTGATGGCTTTAAAGTCTTCAAACTTGATGGCTTCCTTCTATAGTCTTCTTAAGACTTTAATGGTTTTCCTTAAAGTCTTCAAGCCTTTAATGGTTTCCCTCAAAGTCTTCAAGCATTTTAATGCTTTATCTTCATTTTTCTCATTTAAATAAATTAATATTTATTTGAATATTTATCCAAATGCAAATTACACCATTTAATTGAAATAAATGATTTTATTTTAATTGAAAATACCAAAATTTCTCCCACTTGCATTTTCCTACAAAATCCACTTGTATGCCTAAACCCCTTCTAGATTCTTCTAAACCCTTCCTAATTAGCCTAATCCATCCCCTAAATATTGTCACATTCCTAAGCAAATTGGAGTCATTTCTCAAAGACTCCAAAGTCTTTGAAAAGCAATTAATGCTTTGTGTGTTCAACAAATTAACCCTCAAAGTCTTGGATAACCTTTGAAAGCTTTCAACCTTCAACCACTTAATCCCCAAAGTCTCCAATAACCATTAATGGTTAATTCAACCCTCCCACATGGTTAAAACATTTGTTTTGACTCAACCTCTACCCAACCCAAAGGTCTCATCAGGCCATTAATGCTTTGACCATGATTATCTCTTAAACATTTGCACAAAGGTTTATCCTTGGATTAACTCTTAATCCAATGGGTAATCTTAATTTAGACTTGACCCTTACCTTCTAGATAACCATGAGGTCTTCTCAGGCCTTTAATGCCTCCAACCTCTTCTCTCAACCCAATCCTATGTTGACACTTGTCACCATTTTATTGGTGCCAATTGTGCACATGGATCCCCAACTTTCAATCCTAACCCTTGTTAAGATTGCTCAATCTTAACCCTTCATTTCCCTATTTCTTCTATAAATAGAACCCTTCTCCTCAAGCAAAAGGAGAAGCATTTTAGAGTATTGTTGTTATACTGGCATTAGCATAGAGCTTTCTCATAGCATCACTATCTACTCTTGCATAGTATTTGCTTATCATATTCAACCATCTTGAATCTCCATATGGCATCCATGGTTAGTGCTAAAAGCTGAGAGCTACACTCATTTGGGACTTGGAGAGGAGAGAAACAAGGGAGAAGCATCAAAAGGCATCATGGAAGCATCTTAGGGAGGCTCTTCTCCTTTCTTTTATTTTGTTAAACTTCTTTCATGCTTTTTGAAATCTCTCTTGATATGTTTGGAATGGTTTTTAGTTCTTTGTTTTGTTTTTATGGTTGAAACTAACTTATTAACATTGAACTTTGTTGTTGCCTTGTCCCCATTTCCATGACATCACATTGTTTGCAGTCAAACCGGTTCAGGTAAAGTGTTTTTGCCTGTACTGATTCACCCCCCTCTCAGTACCGGTTTGGTACTAATTGTTCATCAATTATTCATCAATTGTTATCAAAGCATCTTCCAGGTCCTCTGTGTTGTAAACTTAACCGCTTGAGGAAAATATCCTACTCTAATCATGAAGAGGGAAGGTCCAAAGTTCAACAGAGACAACTTTAAAATATGGAAGGAAAGAATGAAGATATACATCAAAATCATGGGTGCTCAACATTGGAGCTATGTTGAGATGCTTATGTTATCCCTACCGGTACTCTCACCGATGATCAAAAGAGAGAGATTCAGGAGAATGGGCAAGTCATGGAAGCCCTAATCAAAAATCTATTTGACATTGAGTTTATTGATGTTTAGGGTAAAGACAATCCCAAAGAAGTATGGGATGCTCTTGAGAATATCTAAGGTGGTGATGAGCATGTGAAACAAGCGAAGGAAGAGAGCCTTAGGGGAAAGTTTGAAGACATGCAGATGGTTGAAGGAGAGACCATTCAACAATATGGAATAAGGATCAAAACTATTGTTGGAGACATCAAGAGTGCAGGTGGTATAATAGATGATTCCACTATTGTTAGCAAAGTCTTGAGATCCTTATTACCGTTCTATGCAATAAGGGTTGCTGCTATTCAGGAATTGAGGTCTATAGACAAGACAAAGATATCCCTAGATTGCATCATTGCTAAGTTGACAACTTATGAGCTAAATAATTGTGATGGCAGTATTCAGAAGACTAAATCAGCCTTTAGAGAATCTGCTGCACCATCTAGAAAGGGCAAAGAAGCTACTACCAGTGGTGAACCAAGATAAAGCAGAGAAATAGATGATGAGGAGATCCTGATGGAATTTGAAGCTCTTCTTGCCAAGAGGCGTCTTAAGGGAGTCAGTAAGTATAGAGGTAAGCTCCCTTTGAAATGCTTTTCTTGCAATAGGATGGGACACATTGCTTTAAATTGTCCTAATGGTGATAACAAGAAAAAACTAGAGAGGTTCAAGAAGTTCAAAGGAGGCAACCGGAGAAATTTTTTTTTAGCAGTTGATGAAGGTGTCACTAATGAGGAATCAGAAGATGAAGAAAGTGAAGACATTGTGTTTGTAGCAGTTAAGGAAGATGTGTCAAAAAAGAAGGCTCTTGTCTCTTGCTTTGATAATTCCAATGAGTGGATTATTGGGAGTGGTTTTTCTCACCATATGATTGGTGACCGGAGTAAGTTTCTATCTCTGAAAGAGTATGATGGTGGTGTGGTTCATTTTGGTAATGATGCATCATGTATGGTAAAAGGTAGAGGGTCCATCTCTCTGAATGGAAAAAGCAGTGCTGACAATGTGTATTGGGTAGAAGGTCTCAGACACAACCTTTTAAGTGTTTCCCAACTGAATGATAATGGACTCACTCTGGAATTCAGAGATGGAGTGTGTAAAATAAAAGGTAAGAGTGGTGAATTGATGACTACCGGTATGTAGACCAAAGGTAACCTATTTCACCTAAATGCTAATGTCAGTACATGTCTAATGGCTAAGTTTGATGATAGCTGGATATGGCATAGGAGACTCTGACATGTAAACTTTGATAATATTTTGAAGGCCAGTAAGATCAAAGAAGTTAGAGGATTACCTATGTTGAGCAAACTGAAGAATCCTTTGTGCAGAGAGTGTCAACTGGGGAAAATGTCTTCCTCAACCTTCAAAGGTAAATCTTTCACTGCAGAAAATTTACTTGATCTTGTGCATACTGATTTGTGTGGTCCTATGAAAACTAGGAGTGTGCAGGGAGATAGGTGTTTTATGATTCTTAATGATGATTGCTCAAGAATGATGTGGGTCACATTCTTGAAGGACAAGTCTGAAGCATTTGGAAAGTTCAAAGCCTTTAGAGCACTGGTTGTGTAGCGTCGTAAATTATACGCACTTGCTAGGGTGGTACAATTTCACACCTAGTTTAGCACCCGCCTTGGTACATTTTGCATTTTGCATTGCATTTCCCCTTTAGCACTTAATTAATTAAATTAATTAGGTCTAAGGTTCTATTTTATCATCTCCCATATCATAAAGTTGGGCCCTTTTCATTAAAGTGTGCCCCTTTCATTTTATTCCTCTAATACATCATTTAATCAAAAACCCTAATTAGGTCCTATTTTGAACTTGGGGGCTTGATTTCGGGGGTCAAAACATCTCGAAATCAGCTGTAACTTCGGGATTCGCTCTAAAATCATCATATCCGACGACCCTGAAAATTTGGTGAAAAGTTGTCGGGACCATGGCGCCCGACGTGCACATGGTCCCAGACATTTTTCCCAAAATTTTAGGAGCACTACCCAATCATAAAATAAAGCTTAACCCCAAGAAATTGGCGGGAGATTCAATCTCTAGGTTGGCCAAAAGTTGAAATTAAGACCTAGGGTTTCATATATAAAAGCTCTCTTTCTTCATTTGAAAGCATACGATTTTTGGTTTCAGGGACTTTCTATGCAGCGAAAGAGAAGATCTTTAAAGACTTCAACAACATTCAAGATCCATCCATCAAGCATTCATCAATTTCATTCATCCATTTAGGGCTTTGAAGACATTGAAGAGCAATAGGGGATTACCGACTGAAGATTGGCTTGTACCCCTCCCTTGGGGTTGGGTATGATTTCATGTTGTTTTCATGTCTTTGCATAAGCCTCATTATATCATTTGTATTCATGCTTTAGATCACTTTGCATCTTGATTTGGAGCATTTACATTATCATTTACAAGTAATTAGGGTTTACTTTCTAGGTTGCTCTAGTTTGCTTACTTGCATTTTAGGATCTTGCACACACACAAGGTCTGCACACACATTACTTTTACAATACAACTTGGATATTCGTGGAGGTGGAAATCACCAAAGCGGGGGTTTGACTAAGGCAAAACCCCATATAGCCACCCAAAACACCTTTTCAGATATAAGTGCAGATTTCGGGATTCAGACGACGTCGCAAGTTGCAGATCCGGAAGAGGCAGATGGAGACTGAACAACACACCAAATTTTAGAGCAAAAGACTAGGACAGGGGCATGGGGCGCCTTGGTCCTGCCAGGACAGGGGCGCTGGGCGCCCTGGTCCCTCTGTCAAACAACAAGTTTCAGCATTTTTGACAGCTTTTCAGGTTGCAAAACAGCAGTTTCAGGAGCAGTTTCAGGGGTAGAATCAAGACAGTGGCGCCCGCGCCCCCGTCCTGAACATTTTCACTCAGATTTTAACACCAAGTATGCATTTACATTCTTGTCTTGTCCTTGTGTTTACAACTTTCCATTGTTTAAGTTCAATTCTGCAATCTTGTTATTAGTTCATACTTGCACTTTGGGGTTAGGAGTTGAACTTGTATCATTTTATCTTTCAATTACAACAAAGGAATAGAAATCCTAATAGGTAGCCCGTGGCTCTCTCTTCCACAAAAAGAAGTAGCCAATTGTGTGATACCTCTAGGCTCTTTCGTATTCCACAATGTGTGTCAAAAGGTAGGATTAGGACATGTTAGCCTAGTCTTGCTTTTTCCCCCACACATTTTGGTGAACCCGACATGAATCTTCTCTAATTCTGATTTATATTTTCAAATTTGAGTGTTTATGCTATTTCAAATTCAAATTTGCATTTACAAGTTTTAGTTTCTTGCAAGATTAAAAAATTTAGAGGAAATTGTTGCTAAAACCTTAATTTTTTTCAATTCAAAGTTAAACTTGTGGATAGCTTAATTGGGATCAATAATTTCAAATCTGATTTAGGAACTCATTTGAATCATAAATTTCATTTTCTAAATCTACATTCTAAGTGCTTGCATTGGTTAAATTAAACATTTCCTTCTATTTTGCATATGTTATCATTTGAAAGAGGAAAATTGTTGTCATGATGCATTCATTTGATAATGGGTTAGCTTCCCTTGTTCCAATTTTTCCTTCTCCTAAAGAACCTCCCCCCATCTATAACAACATTTTAGTGCCTAAAAGGGTTGCCTCCAATCCCTTTGAGACTCTCCTGTGCTCTAAGGATGAAGACTTTAAGAGTGATCTTGACAATTCTCCTAAAATGTGCCCTTCCTATTTAGCTATCCTAGAGGAAGAGAATGATATCATAAACACCTTTCTTAACGTTACTTCACCTTCCCTACATGATGCCTCTCTAAGTGAAAAGGTATTGATGGACATTGACTTATTTTCTCCTAAAGCTGGTCCTTCCAATGGGGGCATGTTAGTGCAACAAGAGGTTATGAACACTTCTTTCAAAGATCTCCTTCCTAAGCATGAATCTTTGGAGAAATATGTTCATGTTCCTCCTAAAAAACACTCCCTTCATGAGGATCCTTTTGTGCAAGAAGATGACATTATCCCTACATTTCCTAGTGATGGCATTTCCTTTTCCAACAAAATTCCCACTAGAGATGATGAATTAATGATAAATGCTTACCCTTCTCCTAAAGTTTGTCTTACCCATAAGTATCCCTTAGAGAAAGAAGATGAAATAATAAGCAATTTCCTTAATTCTCTCTCCCCTAAAGATCATATTGAACATATTTTGAGGAAAGAGGATGAGTTTAACACATCTATTGATGCTCTCCCTCCTAAGGATGAGGAATTAATAAACAATGTTATCTCCTCTCTCTAAATTGACAATACTTCAAACATTCCTTTCAAGAACCTCACTATTTGGGATGAACCATTAGAAGAGGGTGTAGATTATTCTCTTCCCCATGAGAGAACCCTAGCCAAAGGGGATGAAATCAAGATTGAAAACTCCCTTGATAGTTTCTCACCTTCCTTGAATCTCAATTATTCTCCCTCTAAAAATAAAGCATCTCCCTCTCCTCAACTTGGTTCTACTCGTAAGGAAACCCTAGTTCAAAACAAGATGGTTAACATCTCTTACAAAGATCTGCATCTCAAAAGTGAGACTTTAGAGAGTAATGTTGATCCTTCTCCTAGAGAGTTTATTCCCCATGTAGATCCTTTGATGATAGAGGATGATATGACCTTTCCTAGTATTACTTTTCCTACTGGAACATCAATGCCTACCCCTTGTCTCTCTCCTAAAATTGATTTAATCCATGATAAGATTTTAGTGCAAGAGAAGACTATCAATAATTCTTCCAACACTTTTGTTCATTCCTTTAAACCATCCTCAATCAATTTGATACATGTAAATGAAACACCTAACAAACCTCTCTTCACTATCCAAGGTGCTTGTCCTTCTCAAAATTCTCAACCTTTAAATAAGCCTATCTTAGTGGTTCAAGGTGGTTATGCTAATGATTCTTTTTGCACTCCTAAGAAACCTATTATTACTGTGCAAGGAGGTTATTCTACTAAGAGCCCTTATGAGTATGCTAAGCAACTGACTAGAGAGAGTTATAATGCGGTTGCTCATACCTATAATACTAGAAATAATAGGCAGCCTAATCCTTTTCCTGTTACTCCAATTTCTCTTCCTAATCCTCAACCAATTCTTCCGCAAGCTCCACGTATTTCACAAATGCTTAGTAAGGACTATGATCTTATTGAACAACTTAAAACTACTCCGGCAAAGATATCCCTTTGGGATTTGATCCAAACTTCTTCCACTCATCATGGAATGTTACAAGATGCCTTGAAAGATTTGAATGTTCCTCCACCTAATACATCTAGTAATATAGTGTCTTTGGTTAACTCTGTGATGACTCCTAAAGCTCAAATTGTGTTTACTCAAGATGAGTTGCCTACTAGTTAAATTCAACATCAATATGATCCCTTGATGATTGTGGTTATCATAAATGACACTGCTATAAGATGAACACTGGTAGATAATGGTTCTGGCCTTAATGTGTGTAGCATTAATCTATTGCATAAGATGAATGTGGATACATCCCTTATTGAGCCTGACTCTCATCCCATTCGAGGCTTTGATAATGTGGCTAAGTCTTCATTAGGTATTATCACCTTACCCATCATAGTGGGACCTGTTACTTTGCCTACTCCTATCCATGTTATGTTGGGAAATCTAACATACAACTTGTTATTAGGGAGACCTTGGATTCACAGTATGCAAGCTGTCCCCTCTACATTGCATAGACAAGTTAAATTTATTTATAATAATAAGACATATACCTTGATAGGTGATGCTAATTTTCAAGCTTGTTTGCAAACATCTACTTCCAAAGAGAGTTCTTCTAAGCCTTCCTCTTCTAGTGATGACTTGTTAAACAAGATACCTATGGATGAATCATCACCCTCTGATAATCAAAATTCTTTGGATGAGTTTGAAGTTCTTGAAGAAGATTCTTCTCAACTTGAATCTACACATGAAAAGGCTTTGGATCCTGAGAAGGTTCTTGCAGAAGACGATTGGGGATCTCTTGATTTCAATCCCACCTTTGTAGGTGAGTATAGGGTTCCTCCTAGAGAGCTTAAAGTTAAAAAGAAGGAAGAAACTAGAGATCAATCAGTCTTACCTGAACCTATGAGCAATAATTTTGTGGCTGCTTCTCAAACTACTTCTCCTCACACCTCTAATTCTGAAGAATTTGATTCTTTGTCTTATGAAAAACCACCTTTTCTTTTTGAAATGGCTAATCATTATGGTCGTGGTTTTCATATTTTGGCTAAGAGTGGCTATAGTGGAAATGGTTGTGGCACAAATGAACAAGGAATTAAAGTTCCTTTAGAACATAACATGCATGAATATTCATTTGGACTTGGATATAATCTTTCTAAGCCCACCAAAGCATCTAAAAGACCATCTCTCAATGTGAATGCTATATTTAGTAGTGATGATGATCTCACTTCAACTAAATCATCTTCTACTTCTATCAACTCTCATTCCCCTCATAAGGAAATCTCAGCGATGAACAAATCTCTTTATGACTCCCCTCAAATTTCTAAATCCACTTATGAATCTTTATCTCGTATTCATCATAAAGTCCTTTCCTCTAGGGATAAGGCTCTAATAAATTACACTCATCCCTCTTCTAAGATTTCTTGTGACTTTTTTTCTTCAATTTTTATCACTTTATACATGTTTTTGATCTCACTTATAGTTGAGCATTTATCATGTCATATTCAAATACCTCATTTAGTCTATCATGTCTTTAAATAACATTAATGGCTATTATGTTTCTCATCATTATGTGACATTGGTAGCTCATTTACTGGGGGCTCATTGTCATTCATGATGGTACAATTTCAAGTGCAATCATATTTTTGAAGCAATATAATAGCCTAATTTTTTCTATGTTATCTCTTGTTCCTATGGGGTAATAATGTGGAAATATTGATCATCTTTTCTTTAGAATTCTCTTTTCCTAGATATGGGAGAAGATGTGTATTCTCTTTCTTATCCTATCCAGTTCTTGTGAGGAGCATTTTACATACACTAATGTCTTGCTTGCATAAACTCATGTGAGTATGTAGTACATTTTGCTTATGTCTAAATCTCTCCCTAGAAGATTGTTTAAGTCCTTCTCATTGACATTGGGAGGCAATGATCTTTTCTTATTTTTATCTAAGGATCCACTTTTTCCTATTTTGTGGATGGTGTGAACTTTATTATTTGATGTTATTCCTTGTAGGCATTTGTTGTTGTTTGTTCAAGGATTCTCTCTTACAAGAGGTGTAAGTCCTTGACTACAACCTCTTTTGCACTTGGTAAAATACATCCATAATGAATTCACTCTCCCAATTGGGTTAAAAAGAGCGTCATCCTTCATTAAGAATCACTTTCACCTTGCAAAAGAAGGAAGTATTGCATTCTTATTCTCTTCTTTGTCTTATTCTAGAAGATGTTATATTTGTCTAAGACAATTCCTCTCGTGGATAGGTGTCTTTTGTACAAAGATCTCTTCTCCTCTAAGGATCTCCTTTACACATACTACAAGATATCCCTTTTCAACTATCTTATCCTTGCTTAAAGAGTGCAAAACTCTCCTGCATGGATCTATGACATTGTTGCATTTTTGGGGTATCTTCTTTTGTGATGAAGGTAGGTATCCTTGTTCTACTTTGCTTATGACATAAATATTACACTTTTTGAGCGATGGGTCATTCTCGGAACCAGAGCACAGACTCTTAGAGTGAGATGTCTCCATTTTTCTTTTATGCAAGGTGATTATTCTCGGAACCAGAGCACAGACTCTTAGAGCGAGATGTCACGCTTTTTTACTATACATATATAGGTTGTAGCATACTCGGGCATAGACTCCTATGAGGTGCTTCTAACCTCACTTACACACACATGCACGAGGTTGAGTGGAACTAGCGGCATAAGGCTAGACTTTCTCACTCTCCTCCCTTACATGGATCACCTAGACAGACTCTGGGGGCTAGTTTTCCATGCCCTTTTTCCCATGGATCACCTAGACAAGATCTAGGGGCGAGAAGTCCATGTTTTCTCTCTCACTATTCTTTTCATGGATCACCAATGTGTGTATTCATGCTTTCTTTTCTTTTCTTCTCTTTGCATTTTGTTTCCATTTACATCCTTCATCTTGTGTTAGAGAACTCTCAAATCCTCACACTCTTTGTTGTGTTGGAATTGAGATTTGGTCCTCTTTCTTACCAAATGATTCTGCATTGGACTATATATTCAACAAATGAAAGATGGAATCTTTATCACTCAGTCCAAGTATGTCAAAGAGGTGTTGAAGACTTTTGGGATGGAAGACAACAAACCGGTTGGTACATTGATGGTGACCGGTTGCAAATTATCAAAAGAGGATGACTCAGGGTTGGTAAATGAGAAGGAATACCGACCAATGATTGGTAAATTACACTATGTAGTAGCAAAGAAGACCAGACACTGCACATGTAGTGGGCATTACTGCATGGTTCTAGAAAAGCCCAAGAGAATCCCACTTGGTAGCAGTCAAGCAGATTCTTAGATATCTGAAGGGAAATATTGACTATGGATTATGGTATCCATACAGTAATGATTTCAATCTGAAAGTGTTTACAGATGTTGAGTGGGTTGGTAATGTGGACGACCGGAAGAGCACAAGCAGTGGTGCATTCTTTCTTGGTGGTAGAATAGTCTCATGGATGAGTAAGAAGCATAGTTTTATCTCTCAGTCTACAATAGAAGCAGAGTATGTTGCATCATTTATGAACTACACCCAGACAATTTGGATGAAGCATGTATTAAATGGCTTTAGAGTTCCTGTATCTGAACTGGTAAGTATATTTTATGACAACACAAGTGCAATTAACATCCCCAAGAATCCGGTTTTACATGCTAGAACCAAGCACTTCGAGCTCAAGTATCATTTCTTGAGGGAAAAAATTCAGAATAGAGAAGTTGTATTGGAACATGTTTCCAATAAGGAGTAATTAGCAGACATATTCACCAAGCCTCTACCGAAGGCTACCTTTACCAATTTGAGAGGTGAATTAGGGGTGCTCCCCCTTTAAGAGGTGAAATAAAGGTGTGTGCTCCACATCAGTCAGGTCTTACATTGATATATCTTTTTCAAGATTGGTGTGTTGAAGGATGCTACTCCTTAGGGGGAGCAGCATAGTGGAACATAGATGTGTATGCCTCCACTTTGGCATTATTGTCAAAGGGGGAGAAGATATCTATAGTATTGAGGAGAAGATGTGAAATAGAAGCAGAAAGATATCTTTGTATGTTGCCACGAATGCCAAAGGGGGAGATTGTTGGCATATGTGCAGAGCATGATGACATGATGATATTGTATGTTGTCATTGATGTCAATATGCTGAAGTATGAGCTGGTATGGTGTAGTATGCAAACTGGCAAGAGAACCGATATGTCGATGTAAACTGGTATTTGTGAAAAGTGAAGTGGTATGTTTGTTCAAGGTAAACTGGTATGTTGGAATAAGAACCAACAAATGGAAGTTTTGTATTGGGATTTCATGACTACCAGTTGGTAGTCTCATCTTTAGGGTTTCCGGTTGATGCATTCCAAGCTTGTGCGATTCAACCGATGTCATCTTGTGATGAGTTAGCATTGTATGAAGACCAGATAGTGTTGCCACCTCAGCCTTGTGCCCGTAAAGGATTTCCTTTGGGATCTTGCATGGAGAGTGATCCTATCTACCTCAAGAATGTGCAAAGTCTCTATAAATAGTGGAGAGCGTGTGATGAGTTATCCGCTTCCTGGAGCGGCAAAGAATGAACGTTGGAGAATGTCTTGAGATCTGTTCAAGACTGTTGTATTCAATGTAGTATGATTAACGGTTAGGATTGAACCGACTAGATTGTAAAACCTAAATGTTTAGGGTTTAGGGTTTATGCTACCGACCTATATGTTTCCTATAAGGTCGATGATGTTTTTCATTTTGAAGTTGTTGGCAAATGGTATGTGTGTATCCCAGTGAGCGATACTTGGTTCTTGCCAGACCGAAGAAGTGTGTTGATACATGTAGAGTGTGATTATAGAAGAAAAGGAGCTTAAGTGGATCTTCCTTGGCATTGAGTGTTTTTATCAGATCAGTGTATTACTTGTTGACTTCTTACCATTTCAGTAGTTGGAAAATCCCTTAACCACATAGCTTTAACAGGCTTTTGTGTAAACCCTTTAACAAGGTGACTCAATTCAATGAGTTCTTTAAATCCTCTTGCGAGGTAACCTTTATCAGGGTTCTAACCTTTAACCGAGTATTTAGCCATCCCTTAACCGGGTGATCCCTAGAAGGACCGGTTCCTAGCAGAACCTATTGTAATAGTCTTTAACCGGACTAGGCTCCTAATAGAGCGGACTTCAAAAGAGTTCAAGAACAACTTGTGGGTATTCATCCTCACCGTGGTTTTTCCCAGTTGGGTTTCCACGTGAAAAATCAGTGTGTCATGTGTGATGCCTTTCATGTGATGGTTTATTTTTTTATGTCAAATTGGTAAAATATGTTGAACTAGTAGTCATTATATTTCCGATGATAGATTACCTATTTATGCATAAGGGTGAAGTGGAAATGAGGTATTAGATTGTATGGAAAGCTAAGGGTTACCGATTTAAGTCCTTGACATTCTTACTGTGTTTTATCGGTAGTAATCTGGTTTAGACCAGTGTTAATGCTTGCCAGTCAAAGTGCACTGTTTGCAGTCAAACTAGTTTAGGTAAAGTGTTTTTGCCTGTACTGATTCATCCCCCCCTCTCAGTACCGGTTTGGTACTAATTGTTCATCATTTATTCATCACATAATAGCCTATTTATTTTTGCCTTAATGCTTGGGGGGAAAGAATATTCCTTTTCCTCTTTCTAAAGTTTCACTATTTTCTTTATGAAGTGTATTATTCATTAACTTGATGTCCTTTCTTGCATGGAGTTTTCCTTCATGCGAGCACATGTCTATTATTTGCTTAGGATATTTTCCTTGCTTGAAACGGTACATCTATTATGAACAATCTCTCCTTAGAAAACCTTTGTGAACCTTCTTCTTCTTTCTCTCTCTTTGCAAATTCCCTCTTCCATTGCATTATTCATAAACTTGATGTCCTTTCTTGCATGGAGTTTTCCTTCATGCAAGCGAATGTCTATTCCATGAGTGGGATCTTCTCCTTGCTTGGAATGGTACATCTATTATGAATAAAATCTATTTAGAGGACTTTTGTGAAACTCCTTTTTCTTCTTTCTCTCTCTTTGAAAATTACCTCTTCTATTGTGTTATTCATAACTTGATGTCCTTTCTTGAATGAAGTTATCCTTAATGCGAGTGCATGTCTGTTCCTTTGTTAGGAGGTATTCCTTTCTTGAAATAGTACGTCTTTTATGAGCAATATCTCTCTAGAAGCTGTGTAATTCTTCTCATTGTCCTACGCTTGGGGGGAAATGATCTCTCTCCCTCTCTCTTTCTCTAAGGATCCACCTTTCCCTGTTGTTTGGATGGTGTGAGATTTATTAATTGATGTCATTCCTTGTGCGAAATTTTTGGTTGTTTTCTCAAGGATTCTCTCTCATATAAGAGGTGTTAGTCCTTGACTGCAACCTCTTTTCACACTGGTAATGTACATCTCTAATAAATTCACCCATCCCTCTCGAGGCTAAACATTGTTGGCATATGTGCAGAGTATGATGACATGATGATATTGTATGTTGTCATTGATGTTAATATGCTAAAGAGTGAACTGGTATATTGAAGTAAGCAACTTGCAAGAGAACTGGTATGATGTTGTGAACCGGTATATGTGAAAAAGTGAAGCGGTATGTCTGTCCAAGTGAACCGGTATGTTGGAGTGTGAACCGATATATGGAATGTTTTGTATCAAGATTTCATATGGTATGACTACTGGTTGGTAGTCTCAGCTCCAGGGTTTCTAGTTGAAGTGTTCCAAGCCTATGTAATTCAACCGATGACATCATGTGATGAGTTAGCATTGTAATGATTATGTTGCCACGTCAGCCTTGTGTGCATGAAGGATCTTGCATGAAGGAGATTGATCCTATCTACCTTAGAAATGTGCGAAGTCTCTGTAAACGATGGAGAATGCGTGATGGGTTATCAACCTCCAAGAAGCATTGAAGAACGAACATTGGAGAACATCTTGAGATCTGTTCAAGACTGTTGTAATCAATGCAATATGTTCAATGGTTAGGATTGAACCGACTGAATTGCTTAACCTAAATGTTTAGGGTTTATGCTACTGACCTATCTTTCCTATAAGGTCGATGTTGTTTTTTATGTTGAGGTTGTTGGCAAATGTTGTGTGTGTATCTAAGTGTAGAGATACATGATTCTTGGCAGACCAGATAAGAGAATAGATACTTGCAGAGTGTGATTGCAGAAGGAAGGAACTACAGCGGATCTGCATTGGCATTGAAGTGTTGTTACTATTGGCATATACACACTCCAATGAGACATTGTAGGTGATTGAAGGTTTTGTCATTGATGGCAACCTTACAATCCTATGGCACCGACAAGGAATTACACCGACAAGATAGTTCACTGGCATCAACGATCAGACTCTACACCGGCACTCAAGACACCGACATCGACACAAAGAAAGGAAGTATACCGACACAGAGGCCGACGGGATTTTTTTATATTATATTTTGTTTATTATTGTAAAAAATTTGTAAGCCGACTTAGCATGTTGTAAAATGACTCTTATATATAAGAGAGATCATTGTAGACATTTTGTAAGTTAAAAAAGTGATGTAAGAGAAAGGGAAAAATATTAAGGCATACCTATTATGCGAAATATAGGTTAAAGGGTTTATGTAAGAAGAAGAGCAACAACCGGTATTGAATCAGGCATTATAGATGCTATAGTAAAGCAGTACAAGATATTGGATTTGTATAAATCCACATTGTAAGTCAGTGAGACTTCCCATTGAGCAGTGAGCTCTAGGCAATTGGCCTTCCTGCATGTGTAGGCCCCTCTTGTAAGTAATATTCTCTTATTGGCCAGTAAGTGGATATTGTGGGTCACAAAGCCCATCGAGGTTTTTCCCACACTGGGTTTCCTCGTTAAATCCTTGTGTCATGGTGTGCTTTTTATGTGGATGTTCTTAATTCTATTTATTGCATTATTTCTTGCATACCGGTACACTGTTATAATATGTTCTGCATGTTTTAAGATAATAAATTCTACTCATCGGTTAGATACTGATTCACCCCCCCTCTTAGTATCTGTGGGAATTCTAACAATTGGTATCAGAGCTTGGTCCTCTATTTTCAGAAGCCTAACAACTTGAGGAAGATCTTGACACCGGTAAAGATGGAAAATTTGATGAAGCAACTTGAAGGTGTTCTCTCAGACTATGATATAGAAAAATTGAAAAATATCAAACTAGAAGATGATCTAAAGGCAACTCAGGATATCATTCAGGCACTTCAAGAGAATCTTACTATTGCAAGAAATAAGAGAAGAGAACTTTGTGAAAAAATGCAAATTGAAAATGATGAAAAAGAATCACTTAATGATCAAATAAGCAAGCTAAAACTGGAGAACATGACAACAAGGAATGAGATGTAGGATATGACTATGATATTTTGTAAAGAAATTGAGGATAGGAAGAAGAATGAAGAAGAATTGACCAGAAGACTAAGTGATGCAGCAAATGAGAACATAAGACTTAACTATGAAAATGATTTATTGAAGACAGATCTGATGCACACTCAGAATGACTCAAATGAACTGATGAGACATAAAGAAGTCTTAGAAAGAGAACTAGAAACTGCAAATCAACATAAAGAAAAATTCAAGAAAAGCTTAGAGGAACTTGACACCTTGCTGAAGAATTAAAAACCTAAAGGTGACACTTCTGGAATTGGCTTTGAAGTTGGTGAAAGCTCTGATACTGCAAATACTCAGGATCACAACAAACCGGTAAGACAACCTAATACTTATAAATTCAATGGAAAATTCTTTAATTGTAATAAGTATGGTCATAGAGAAAATGAATGTAGATCTAGAAATTATCAGAATATCAACACACCCACTGGTCAATGTTCAAAATGCAACAAAGTTGGTCACAACTCTGAAAATTGCAGAATGAATGTGAGATGTTATGTTTGTGGAAGATTTGGACATTTATCTAATCAATGCAAAACACAAACCGACATAGGTTATGGGAAAGCTATTCAGAAGAATAATGTAACTTGTTATGCATGTAACAAGATTGGGCATATTGCAAAATTCTATAGAAGTAAAGGATCACCGACAGACAACAAAAGTTCTAGGTTGAAGGGTAAAGAAAAAGTTGAAGAGGTTAAGCAAGAATTCTCAAAACAATGGATTAGAAAAGATGATCTAAATATTGGGAATACTCCTCCACCGGTAGAACCAGTAAATGCTTCACCAGAAGGACAGAATGATGCTTCACCGACAGGACAGAGCAGTGCTCCACCGGCAGAAAGTTCTTCATCGAATTGAAGAAAGTTTCCTTGAGGGTTTGGCAATCTAATGACACATGTGCTATTATTCCCTCGGTTAGAGATGAGAAGTTGGAAATTACTTTATTACCGATAGACAATATTAAGTAACTACTTAACCGACATACATTTAATGTGGTAGATGGCAAAAAGACACTATAAATTTGAGGTTTTGGCTCCATTTCATTTCACCAAGATTTCAAACCTACGAAGAGCGCGAATATTCTGAGCTAAGGCATTTTCAAGCAAGAGGCAAGAACACTTCAAGCAATCATCCATCCTAAAGGCAGTAAAAGGTATTTTATCATTGCATCCACCTCTGCACTTGAATATATAGCAAATCCTACTATTGGCGAAGTTATAAAAAGACCTAGGCCCGTATTTCAATTAGTTCCCGAAGTAGCAAAGAAAGATGATACTTTAGGTGCTTTTTCTCAAATTCCTAAGGGAGTTGTTTATGTTGAAGATCCATCAATTTACATTCATTGCAACATTGAGGAACTAGGAGATGAAGAGATTAAAACCATGTTTAAATCTATCATATGTGATGAATCCGATAATGTAAAAGATGAACATAAGATCATTGAAACCCTAAGATTTACAAAGATCCTTAGCATTGCCGAATTCCCCAAGGATGTGATTAGGATAGTCTTAAGCAGGGTACATGGTGAATTTTTATGGTTAGATGCAATTCACAATATCACCAAGGAAGCTGTGAAAGTTGTCATAGGGTTACTGACCACCGGTAAAAGGCCAGACAAGACTAAAAAGGTCTCCAATGACCTAGTTATAAACCTAACTGGTGCAACATCCGACAGAAGGTCCTTAAGAGTCAATGATGTAAAAGATACTAATGTAAGATTTATCAACATGATATTAGGATATAAAGCTACTCATGCAAATAGACTCAATTCAGTTTCAAGTTTATGCATTAAGAGTGCTTATGACATGGTCACAGATAATGCAAAGATTGATGTATGTGAGTGGTTGAAGGACAAATTAATTGACAACTTAGGCAAGATTAAGAAGGACAAGAAAGGAATTTTTAAATTTGAAAATCTGCTAGTATGTCTGATACTACATATAACCAAATAGGTTCTTGGTATAGGCTACAAAGAACTTGGATATGATATACCGGTAGGTAAACAACTAACAAAACTATTCAATAATATGGGAGAAGATAAGGAAAACAATATCCATGATTTCTTTCAAGCACTTAAGGCCAAAATGAAGACAAGAATCAGATTATCACAAAATATTGTTGACAAATATAAGGATGAAATATGCTTTGTAATCAGGAAGGATGAGATTTGGATGGAAGCAGTCATCCCTAGGACAGTTTGGGTAACATAGATGGGCTATGAAACAGATGATCATATAATTGAAACTTATGCTAAAGCACTTCTGGAAGCCCCTAAAGAACCTAAGGAAGAAGTATTTGGTAGTGCAGAAACTATTGAAAGCCAAATACAATCTAAAAAAAGAGTAAAAAAGGTTGAGGCAGTTGTAAGAAAAGGTTCTAGGAAAGCAAAGGAAATCAAGGATAAAGTAATGGAACAAACTAGTATAACAGAGGATGAGTTAGCATCTCCACAACCTGAAACTCACCTATCACCGGTAGGCACATCTTCAGAGAATGACATGCCTACAACTTTGAAAAGAGTTATAAGGAAAAGATATCCCTCACTGGCAACCACACCCTCACCTAGGAGGACAAGACAAAAACAACAAGTAGTGAGATCTCTGGTAAGAAAGGCTACACCAAAGAAGAAGAAACTGACACCCAAGAAGAAGAAGAGGACAAACAAGGACTTGGCCCCTCTTGACATACAGTTGAATGAAATTATAGAGGATGGGAAATTGAAGAATATAGAGAAACTATATGACACTCCGACAGTTGATGAAAAAGAACAAGTAGAAAACAGTGTTATATTGCATATGGATATGTATAAGAATTTTTTGATGGAAGTAGTTGATGAAGTACTAGATGAACTATTTAAGATACTGGAAGCAAGGAGACAAGCAGTAGTAGAACTTGACAAGAAAATAAAGATAGAAAAGCTACTTGCTGTATACCCGATGAATTCACCCAAAGAAATTGATGACCTAATTACTGAAGCCAACCGGTCAGTATTTTCTACTGCACACCGACACATTGCTTTAATGGTTGGAAGAGTTAATGAGGTGACTGAGGAGACAGAAAATGCATGGGACATTTTCCTAGTAGAAAAATAAAAACAAGAAGAATACATGAGCCACAAACCTATAAAGGTATATCAGAAAGAAAGAGACAAGGGTAAAGGTAAAGTTGGTGGACCAACCAGTATCAAGGTTAAAGACAACTTACCCCCACCTCCTTTGATTACTCCACTGGTAACAACAACAACTACAAAAGATCAACCGACAGTTGAAAGTATGGATGTAGAGGATGTCAATCCTAATCCTGAAGTCTTATATACAGTGGATTTTGATACTCAAAAGATCAACATTGTGGTCAATAGGTAGAAACTTAGACTCAGACTGAGACAATGCAACAAATAGAGAAACAAACAGAGCAAAAGGCTCATGAATAGGAACAACAACATAAATAGGAACAGGTTCATAAGGAAACAGTGCCACCGACAACTGGAGAAATAGAAAAACCATTGCTTAAGGAAATGCAAACACAAACAAACCTACCAGAGGTCAATACAAGCTTGGTTACTTCCACTGGTGATACTCAGAATGCAGGTTCCTCATCATTAGGCTACAAATCAACTAATGTGACTGAAGTACTATTAGATTCAATTAGAAAGATAACAGATTGTAGCTCACAAGCTTATAAGGCAATAGATGACACAATACCAATTTTGAAGGTAATTGCTCCTAACTGTAATATAGACAATAAAGATTCTTTAGGACAACTTGATACATTGTGTAAATATATCACAGAAAACATTGATAAATTAAAGGAAGAGACATTGAAGGACAAATTGGAAATTGAAAAGCAAAGATTCTTTGATGAGCAGATAAAGAAGTGTACTAGAGATTTTGACATACTTCTACCGGAACTGTGTAACTTATTGAAAGAGTACAAAACTCTGTACAAAGACACCTGTAAGACAAACTTTTTGACTGTAGATATAGATAAGAAGATGAGCAAGGTATAGGATGAAATCAATAAACTTGCAGATAATTTTTCTAACTTATCTGATACATTATTAGTTTTTGAACAAAAGATAACAAATTTTGAGGAAGAATTACTTAAATTGGAAAGAGAAAAGGAGAGAATAGTGAATAAGGCAAAGCATCTGAGATTAAAACTGGGTCCAAGATTGGACTATCTAGCATCATTACGGAAGGAAATAACTGAGGCACTGATACAGGGACAAAAAACATCGGCAGAGCATTTGCAGCATCTCACCGGTACAGTTAAAAGAACAGAGACAAGAATAAGAGATAGTAAAAAGTTTATGGAGAGTATAAACTTGATTTTGGCGGATCTATTTCAAATTGTAACTACCCAGTTACAAGGTTGAAACTACAAACTCTACTGACATCTTGACAACCTTTGTCATTGATGCCAAAGGGGGAGTAGTGGGATGAGAAAATTCAACATCACAAGAATCATATGCTCAGGGGGAGAACACACATTTTTGGTAACATTTTTGGATACACTTTTGAAATTTCTCATGAGTGTTGCCATCAATGCCAAAGGGGGAGATTGTTGGCATATGCACACTCTAATGAGACATTGTAGGTGATTGAAGGTTTTGTCATTGATGGCAACCTTACAATCCTATGGCACCAGCAAGGCATTACACCGGCAAGATATTTCACCAGCATCAACGATCAAACTCTACACTGGCACTCAGGACACCGGCACTAGCACAAAGAAAGGAAGTATACCAGCATAAAGGTCGACAAGATTTTGTTATATTATATTTTGTTTATTATTGTAAAAAATTTGTAAGCCGACTTGGCATGTTGTAAAATGACTCTTATATATAAGAGAGATGATTGTAGACATTTTGTAAGTTAAGAAAGTGATGTAAGCGAAAGGGAAAACTATTATGGCAGACCTATTATGCGAAATATAGGTTAAAGGGTTTATGTAAGAAGCAGAGCAACAACCGGTATTGAATCAGGCATTATAGATGCTATTGTAAAGCAGTACAAGATATTGGATTTGTATAAATCCACATTGTAAGTCAGTGAGACTTCCCATTGAGCAGTGAGCTCTAGGCAATTGGCCTTCCTGCATGTGCAGGCCCCTCTTGTAAGTAATATTCTCTTGTTGGCCAGTAAGTGGATATTGTGGGTCACAAATCCCACCAAGGTTTTTCCCACACCAGGTTTCCTCGTTAAATCCTTGTGTCATGGTGTGCTTTTCATGTGGATGTTTTTAATTCTGTTTATTGCATTATTTCTTACATACTGGTACACTGTTCTAATATGTTCTGCATGTTTTAAGATAAGAAATTCTACTCACTAGTTAGATACTGATTCACCCCCCCGTCTCAATATCTATGGGAATCCTAACAGTTACCAGATCATTGTAATACCCGTTGACCTCTAACCACTTCAACAGTTGGAAAATCCTTTAACAGGGTAACTTTAACCAGCTTGCTGTAAATCCTTTAACAGGGTGACTCAAAATCTTTGAGTTCTTAAAATCCTCTAACGAGGTAACCTTTAACAGGGTTTAACCCTTAACCGGGTGATCCCTAGCAGGATCGGTTCCTAACAAAACCTATTGTAAAATATTTAACCGGACTAGGATCCTAACAGAGTGGACTTCAAAAGGGTTCAAAGAGCAGCTTGTGGGTATTCATCCCCACCGTGGTTTTTCCCAGTTGGTTTTCCACATGAAAAAATATGTGGGTTATGTGTGATGCTTTTTCATGTGATGCTTTGTTATTTTCTGTCAAGTGGTAAAGCATGTTGAACCAGTAAGTCTTTACACTTTTGTTGATGTTTTACTAGTGTATGCATATGCGTGGAGTGGAAATAAGATGTTAGATTACATGGAAAGCTAAGAGTTACCGGTTTATGTCTTTCACATTCTTACTATGTTTAACTGACAGTAATCTGGTTTAGACCAGTGTTATTGCTTGCCAGTCAAGTGCAGTGTTTTCAATCAGATTGGTTCAAGGAAAAGTGTTTTTGTCTGTACTGATTCACCCCCCCCTCTCAGTACCGGTTTGGTACTAACTGTTCATCATTGATTCATCAAACGTAATTCATCCTTCATCGAGAATCCCTTTCACCTAGGAATAGGAGGAAGGATTGAATTCTTTTTCTCTTCTGTTCTTTGTGCTAGAAGATGTTATATTTGTCTAAGATAACTCCTCTTGGGGGTAGATGTGTTTTGAACAAAGATCTCTTCTCCTCCAAGTATCACCTTTACACTTACAACAATATATCTCTTTTCAACTATCTTATCCTTGTTTGAAGAGTATTCCCTCTTTTGCTTGGATTTATGACATTGTTGCATAACATATATCTTGTTTGTGTTGAAGGTAGGTATCCTTGTTCTACTTTCCTTAAGATATCAACATCAACCTATGCTGACATCTTAAGGGGGGGAAACCCACACTGATCCTTTGTACTATACTTCTCTCATGCATTGCCCAATGGGACATTCTTGGAACCAGAGGGCGGCCTCTTAGAGAAACATCTCATCACTTTTCTTGTATAGTAAGACATTCTTGGAACCATGGGGGAAGTCTCCTAGAGAGAGATGTCATCACTTTTTACAGTGGGTCATTCTTGGAACTAGAGCACAGTTTCTTAGAGCGAGATGACGCCGCTTTTCTTTTATGCGGGGTGATTATTCTTGGAACCAGAGCACATAATCTTAGAGTGGGATGTCATATCTTTCTTGACACATGTATTATACATTTCATATAGGTTGTAGTGTACTCGGGCATAGACTCCTATGAGGTGCTTCGAACCTCACTTGCACGCACACACACTGGAGGTTAGGTGGAACTAACGGTGTTCCCACTCTCCTCCCTTACATGGATCACCTAGACAAGCTCTAGGGGTGATATTTTCCATGTACTTCTCTCCATGGATCACCTAGTTTTAGGGGCGAGACATCTATGGTTTCTTTCTTCTTCACCTTTCTTCTCATGGATCACCAAAGTGTGTATTCATGTCCTCTCTATTCTTCCTCTCGTGAACTCATAGTTTTACTATTGATGGTTCATGGATGATGTTTGCTTTGATCTTTTATGTGATCCCTTGTGTTTATGTGATGGCATTGGTCTTTGTGTCCTAATTAGTTGTTGTAATATCTGAGTATCAAGGTATCTTCGGCTAGTTGTTTTGTCGTCTTGTGTCTTGTGTTGCCGTGTGTCTTTTGTGCTTTGTTTTTGTTTTATGCATCTTGTTCCTTTTGTTTTGTGTTCTCTTGCATATGTTTGAGTGAGTTAAGATCCTAAGATTGGGGGCTTGGTTCCTTGAGATTAGTGACATCTTATACTCCTTGTGATCTTTCTCTACCTCTCTCATCTTCATTTCTCTCTCTTTCTTCTACTTTACCGATAGTAGTGGCATAAGCCATACTCTCACTAAAGTGGGGGCTAAATGTAGTGTCATAAAATTGTGCCTTCTGCAATTTTAACCACATTTTAGGTCCTCAGCTCGATGATGACATCTTCTTCCCCAACCAAGACCTATTTATGCATTTTTACCCTTCACCCCTTCCTGTTTGAGGCCTGAGATAGCCTCAGGACCCTGTTCGGGCCCCAAGATAGGGCAGGACAAGGGTGTGGTGCCCCTATCCCACCCTCTTAGGGTGGCCCCAAGATAGGTCCCCCCGGCCCCATCTGTACTTCTAGATCCTAAATCTCCCCGATGTCGGCCTTTTATGAGATGAATTAATATTCAAGAGACATGTATAAAAGGGAGTTGGTTTTCTCATTTGCATAAGGAGGAACGGGAGGCGAATTTCAAGCGAAGGTATGATAAGCAAGCATAGGTGAAGATATACATCATCAAGCATTCAAGCATTCAAGTCTTCTTCATTCATCCATTGGAGCAATATTTCAGGATTCATTTGCAAGCATGTATATGTGTTAGGGTTTTGTCATGTTACATGCCATTCCATACAACACTTGTGATTACATTCTGTTTATGGTAAAAATGAAACAATAACATTGAAAGACTAAATAAATTCAACCACAAAACCCTAGCCTAACAACAACAAAGAACCACCATAACATATGAAGATTACCTAAGGCAATGCAAATCAAATCAAATCACAAAGATTATACCATCACATGTCCAATAGGGTTTGGATCTCCATTCTTCCTATCTCCATTGATCTTGCTTGATATATTTGCTCTCAGATTTTATATGTGTAGAAGAGCTCAACAAAGAACGGAAATGTGGTTGATAGCTAGATCGCATATGAAAGTCTGAATGCTAGAAGGCTTCAAGGATCGATTAGATTAGGGTTGATAATGAAGGAAGCATCTTCTTATATAGAAGACACTATAAGAAATGGAGGGATATGATTGAGAGGTGTAAAAGATAAATGGTTGGCTAGGATTAGAGGGTAATAAGAAAATAATGAGAGGGTAGGTAGTGTAGGAATTAAGAGATGAATGACATGTGTCATAGGTAGAAAAGGCTAATGAATTAATTAAATAAATAAAGATTCATTTAATTAATAGAGGAAGTGGGATCAATTAAATAAATAAAAGTATTTATTTAATTTAGGAAAAGGATAATTTAATTAAATAAAACTATTTATTTAAATGAGAAATAAGGTTAGAAGAGGATAAATGAATTAATTAAATAAATAAAGATTTATTCAATTAATAGAAGAATTAGGCTTAAAATAATTAAATAAATAAAGATATTTATTTAATTAGACAGGACAATTTTAGGTGTCTACATTTTGCCCCTCTTTGAAACAATGCAGCTTGTTGCGTTGTTTCAAAGAAGATTAGATGAACTGATACAAAGTTGCCCCAAGATGGGAATGATATGCCCCCTCGAGAGATTGGATGAAAATTTCTGAAAAGATCACAGACAATCTCTCAATAAGAAAGAAAGGGTAGAATGGACTGACCAGATAAGATAGAGTGATAGAGTCACGGGATAAAGAAGACTGACTCAGGAGATGAGGGCTAGGATAGTCTATAAGATAGACTATGAGGGAAAACATCCTCATTGTCATCCACACATCCAAGAGAATAGAGTGCAGAGAGAGTATAGAGCAGTCAACAACGATAGCATTGGTTTACAGATTCAATCGCATTTGTCGATATCAGAGCCCAACAGATGCAGGACAGCCGGTGAGTACCACAAAACCTCCTTGTACTTTGTTGCATTAATTGTTGTCATAAATGCATGCTAGGTAGGTCAATAAATGTGCATTAGGTAGGTTGCAAAAAAATGTCAAGCGGGGTAAAAATGCTAAGGTGCGTCTAGGTAGGATAGGCACATCTGTGTTTGTGCCAGGCACGTCTATGATTGTAATAGCATTTGTGTTCAATGCGAGCGCGTCTATGTCTTGCAGACACGTTTATGCAGGATAGGTGCATCTGTGTGTCAGGAGTGTTTATGAATTGTGTAAGCGCGTTTGCATCTTCAAGGACAAATCGACAATTCTATGATAAACATACGCTGTCGATTGGATAAGCTGCTGAGAGGATACACTCAAACAGGTCCTCTAGGAAAGACTAGGATAGCAAATATGGCTAGGATCGACAATTCAATGATAGAACATACGTTGCCAATCAGGAAACTACTCAAGAGGATACACTCAAGCAGTGGCCCTAAGATAGGATAGATCAAGGCACTTTGTGATGAACAAAGAGTACCAAAGAAATTGACAATTTTGTGATAGAACATATGCTGCCAGTTAAGTTAGGCTGAAATTGACAATTCTATGATAGAACATACGTTGTCAATTGGATAAGCTACTCAAGAGGATATACTCAAGTGGGTTCCCTAAAGATAGGATCAAAGCATCACTTTGTGATGAATAGGGAGTACTACTAGGATAAAAAGAAACACTTTGTGATGAACAGGCAGTACCACTAGGATAGGAAGTAGTACTTTGTGATGAACAAGGAGTACAAAAAATAGAAACACTTTGTGATGAACAGGGAATGCTACTAGGATAGAAAGTAGTACTTTGTGATGAACAAGGAGTACCACTAGGATTGACATAGTTGATTTGCTTGACTATAGGAGGATCTACCTATGTTGGAGTTGCGAGAGAGATTCCTGTCGACTCAGAGTTTACAACCAGAGTTGACGCTCGAGGATAGAGAAGAAGTAGAGGCTATGAGGCTGCGATACATTCTGTATGTGCCTGAGTTTTGGGCAAACATGGGATTGCTGACTGCTTTAGCTGAGAGATGGCACTTAGAGACTTGCATGTTTCATTTGCTGATGGGTGAGATGATAGTCACCTTGGAGGATGTATAGGATATTGCGAATACCGATCGATGGGGAGTTAGTTCCTTACGATCGAGACGGAAACAGGGATGCACTGAGATGAGTGTTTCAAGATCCAGGACTGGAGATGAGGGCTGGACATGTGGCTTGGGATACCATGACATAGATAGGATTGGTGCTACCGACAGTACTGGTAGGAGTGATCAGTAGGTTCCTCTGTCTGGATAGAGCGACACGAGGGTTAACAGTGGTATGGGGGAGCACACTAGGTTTGCATTAAAGCCATGTCTTTTGGCACACTTGTATTATGAGCTGCATCAGTTTGTGTGTCACGAATCAACAGGATTAGGATGTAGAGTGACACTGTTGCAGGTATGGGCTTATGAGCATCTACTGGTTACACATTCGATACACTTCAGAGGTAGAGGACATGGATGGAGTTATGTGCATCTATATGATATGATCACGTCACAACCACAGATTGGGAGGCTGGAGTATTGGCGTGGGTTATGGACAAGATAGACAGTGTGGTATGGAGGTCGTATCGGGACTATGACGAGTGGGAGGATGATGCAGTGGAGCTACCATACGTATTCCAGAGCAGGTATCTGATAGGGAGGACACCATATGTTATTAAGCAGTAGTTGATAGATAGGGTATGCAGGCAGTTCGACAGGATACACCAGATGCCACGAGGGTTAGGGATGTATGCCCGGACAGTGAGGGATCAGGTGTATTTGGGGCCATTGGTTTCGTATGATCAGGCAGTGACACAACTATAGGAGATGGTTTCCATGCCTTGGGACATATGGCCAGATGTAGAGGATGCAGGGATGGATGTAGAGTATACTGCATATTGGGCAGAGCATACATTTCCATGGCTGACGGATCTAGGGGAGTCGATAGATGGAGACGATGGAGGGGATGGAGATGATAGTGGAGATGGCAGAGGTAGAAGCCGATGATGAAGGTGGGGCGCAGTGGCAGAGAGGAGAGTGGCTCCGAGGAGAGAGGGAAAAGAGGAGAGACAAGCTCATGTAGTGAGGGGTAGAGGTGGATTGCCATTATAGGTTCCAGCAGCATAGGTTCCCAGACAAGTACAGGGACAGGGACAAGGGCAGGGGCAGCCACAAGAGAAGCCACAGGGACAGGGTGAGGGGGGAGAGGAGGAGGATGAGTTACTATCCTTGAGGGAGATCTGCCAGGGATAGATAGATGAGATCCAGGATCTGGAGAGGGAGACAACTAGGCTCAGGAGATAGTTGAGGGACACTGAGTGGGAGAGGGATTAGGCTATTTAGCGCTATACAAAGACTGAGACAACACTGAGGGCAGGGCGACAGGCAGCAGAATACACAGGGGCATGATACACCTATGTTCTACGGGAAGGGGAGGAGATAGCCTACTGGAGAGACCTGTTTTATGGAGTGGTACCATTAGATCAGTGTGCAAGGAGCTTCTAGAGACCATAGAGGACTATGATGACCACTGGAGGGAGAGACAGGAGACAAGCATCTAGCGGTGGGGTTATGGGTCCTCCACCACCACCAGATAGAGGGGGCAGGAGAGATGATCCTAGGGTAGGTCTGTTAGGATTCCCACAGATACTGAGAGGGGGGGTGAATCACTATCTAACCGGTGAATTGAATTTATTAACTTAGAACATGTAGAACATATTATAACAATGTACCGGTATGCAAGAAATAATGCAATAAACAGAATTAAAAGCATCCACATGAAAAACACACCATAACACAATGTTTTAATGAGGAAACCTGGTTTGGGAAAAACCTTGGTGGGATTTGTGACCCACAATATTCACTTACTGGCCAATAAGAGAATATTACTTACAAGAGGGGCCTGCACATGCAGGAAGGCCAATTGCCTAGAGCTCACCGCTCAATGGGAAGTCTCACTGACTTACAATGATGGATTATATAAATCCAGTATCTTTATTGCTTTAGAATAGCACCTATAATGCTAGATCCAGTACCAATTTCTACTCTGCTTCTTACATAAACCCTTAACCTATAATTCGCATAATAGGTCTACCTTATTTCGCCTAAATATATTCCTCTCACTTACTTCCAAATGTTCTATAATGATCTCTTATATATATGAGTCATTATACAATGATGCCAAGTCAACTTAGAAAGATTTTACAATAATAAACAAAATATAATATAACAAAAATCCTGTCGGCCTCTGTGCCAGTATGCTTCCTTTCTCTGTCGGTGCCGGTGGTCTGAGTGCCAGTGTAGTGTTTGATCTTGCTAGTGCCGGTGAACTATCTTGCTGGTGTCATAGGATTCTAAGGTTGTCATCAATGACAAAACCTTCAATCACCTACAATGTCTCATTGGAGTGTGCATATTCCAACAGGGTCCTTCCAGGGCTTAGACTCCGTTGAGGCCAGCCAGCTTCGAGGGAGGGAGTTCATCATAGCCTTAGAGGGCTCCCTATGTATTAGTTTTTGTAACATTTTGTATGATGACACCTTCAGGTGATTGTAGCCATATGATTTTGACATTATTGTATCATGACACTTATGATTATATATATATATATATATATATGAGATGATTCATCCTTGCGACAGATATATGCATGTGTACCTATGTGATGTATGTTTCTATGTGATGCTTATGATATGGATGCAAATATGTACATGATGAAATGCAATATTTTTGTTCTTTTATGTTTTTAATGTGTTATTCAAATGCAAATGTGAATGTATGAAATGCAGATAAATATGATGAGAATGTAAAATGTGCTAACATGTGTTGTGTGCAGGATTTGATGAAATTGTGATATCTATATGTATGTATGAAATGCTTAATATGTGGTAATGCAGGTGCAAACTACATGAAATGCAGATATTTTTGGTGTCATTGTACTTAGTCATGTGATACAAGGCTACATAGACTCAAGAAGGACAATGAAGGTCAATCAAGAAAGAGGGATGGAAGATAGAAGAGATGGAATTGAAAGAGCTTCTTGTGCTTTATCATCATTGAGCTTTATTATGGCAAATAGGTTATGACAATCTAGATATATGTTCGACCCAGAAAGTCATTGTACTTGTTTGCATGGAGATCAGATAGTCGCAAACAAGGAATGCCTTAATTCACACTAGACTCACAGTGTCCTCATATCCTTGGAAAAGTCCTAGCATTACTAAGAGACAATCCAAAGACAACAAAGAAAAATAGGTGACGATACCCCATCCTCTCCTTTCTAGTCAAAGACATCCTCGAGATAGAATCTCTAGTCAGAGACATCCTGGAAAAGCTAAAAGACATGTCACCAAAAGATAAAATCAAAAGAAAACCAAGACTCGACACAAACATCCACTGTAGTCCTCAAGTTTAGTGTCTCTTGTCACTTGTATAAGTCTATTTGATTGTGGTCACAATGTTTTCCTTCACAAAAGGATAGATAGCATTGAACCATAATGTTGTCTGAGTCTGTTGAAATATTTGATTTGTTGAAGCCCATTGTTGCTGCCGTGTCTCATCTGAAACTGACTGAATCCATGAAACTGATACTTTATTGCAGAGAAGATGGAACTTTATTGTGGATTGGTGATGCAAATGTTTCTTTATTGTGGATTGCACGTGGATAGACTGAAGAAAGCTAGAAGAAATTGTACTCCTCGAAACATGTGATGCTCTCAGTTCCACACCAATCACTAGATGTAGGATTTGCCTTAGCCACAGATAGGAGCTGATTTATTATGGACGGAAAGGATTGTGAGTGTGTGCAAGGTGAAAGAATGAAATGGAATCCTGAAGGATGGAGGAGCAATGTCTCTACACATGGCACCGATGACCCTGTTTTCACTATGGTACTTGCCTAGGGTGGCACTGAAGTGGTTTTCACCATTGGACGAAATGTTTTTCTTTATTTTATTTTATTTATTTTTAAAAAAAAAAAAAAATTGTGTCACAAGGCACTTATTTGCCAGGTTTTCACCAAGTAACAATTTTTTATTTTATGATTTTTTTGTATTTTGTATTTTTATGATTTTTTGTATTTTTTGTGTGTTTTTGAATTAGGATACTCTGAAGAGCTATGTGGAAAACCTGCGAAGGTGCATGTTGTTGATAAGATCCTCCAAAGGTTCACCATCTGGAGTTGAGAGCTGATATACACTAGATCCATAGGCTATTGTAATGATGTAAGGACCAAGCCAATTTGGTTCAAATTTGCCCTTCTTCTCTTTGTCTTGCTGATTCTTACGATTTTCTCTGAGAACTAAGTCACCTACCCCAAATGTGCAAGGTTTAACCTTGTGATTTTAACTGTGACTTATTTGTTGTTGATAAGCCTTGAGATGATTAAAAGCATTTTGTCTTCGTTCATCCAATAGTTCTAGTTCCTGTAAGCAAGAGACCCTGTAGTCTTCATCATTGATAATGTTTTGCAAAGAGACTCGTAAAGATGGTAACTTGACCTCAATAGGAAAGATAGCTTCAACACCATAGACAAGTGAATAAGGTGTGGCTCCTGTAGTTGTGCAAACACTTGTGTGATAAGCCCAAAGTGCAGCATTGAGTTGGATATGCCAATTGCGGCTAGCGACATCGACTGTCTTTTTGAGGATTTTAAGGATTGTTTTATTAGACACCTCAACTTGATAGTTACCTTGGGGTAATAGGGCGTAGAAAAATGATGGGTAATATGGAAGCGATCACAAAGTTCACTAACATCTTGATTTTTGAAGGGACACCCATTATCAGTGATGATGGAAATAGGAATACCGTATCGACAAATGATAGTTGAGAATGAATGTAGCAATCTGTTTTCCAGTGACTTGTGTAGGAGGCATGACTTCAATCCATTTTGTGAAATACTCTGTGGTAGTGATAATGAATTTGTGGCCATTGGAAGAAGCAAGGTGAATCTTTCCTTTGAGATCGAGTCTCCACTGACAAAAGGGCCAAGGAGTCACAATTGGTTGAAGTTCTTGTGCTGGTGCATGAATAAGGTCTCCATGAATTTGACATTGCTTACATTTCTTGACAAACTAATATGAGTCTTTTTCCATATTGGGCCAGTAATATCCAGTCCTGATGAGTTTCTTGGATAAGTCAGGAGGAAGGGTATTATTACATATCCCTTCATGGACCACATATCCCTTCATGAACTTCACGTAATGCAATCTGAGCTTCATCCCTTTCTAAACATATAAGAAGAGTGCCATCTAGACCTCAATGGTATAGGATATCGGCTAAAATGATGTATCGAGAAGATTGACGAATGAAAGTGCATCGTTGGTTGTTGTATAAGTCAAGAGGAAGGGTATTATTATGAAGGTATGTGAAAATGGAACCATATAACTAGTAATCAGGACCAACGACACATATCATCTCAGTATGAGTGATCTCATATGAGGGAATCAAAAGGTTAACCACCAAGAACTCATAGCGGGTTTCATTCTGCGGTAGATCGATTAGCGAGGCGAGAGTAGCCATGGCATCTGTGGCTTGATTCTGCTCTCTTGGTATCTGCTCAAAGGTTAACTTCATGAAATGTTGCTTGAGGTCATCCACCATTTTTTTGTAAGGCATTAATTTTTCATCCTTTGTTTGGTAGTTATCAGTTGCTTGACAAATTACAAGTTGAGAGTCCCCAAAAACATAAAGTTCTGGATCTTCCACTAAACTGCAATCTGTAATCCAGTTGTTAATGCCTCGTATTCTGCTATGTTATTAGTGCAAGGAAATGATAATCAATATGATTTTGGAATGGAATCCCCTTGAGGTGTGATGAAGAGGATGCCAGCTCCTGCACTATGCTGTGTGTATGAGCCGTCAAAGTATAGTTACCAAGGCTTTGTGTGTGATACCGTCAAGATGGATTCATCTGGAAATTCTGAAGTTAGAGGAGCATCATCTATCATAGGAGCATCTGCTAACTGATCTATGATAGCTTGTCCTTTTATTGCTTTTCTATCTACATATTCAATGTCGAATTCACTCAGAAGCATCACCCATTTGGACAGTCGACCAGTAAGCATTGCTTTATTGAGAAGGTACTTCAATGGATCAATCCTTGCGACCAACTTAGTTTTATGAGCTAGTATGTAGTGTCATAATTTCTATGAAGCAAAGACCACAATGAGATAGGCATGCTCAATTGGTGTGTAGTTTATCTCATAGCCTACTAGAGTATGGTTGATGTAGTAGACTGCCTTTTCTTTGCCCTCAACATCTTGTTGCGCTAAGAGTGCTCCCAGTGTTGTTGATGTAGCTGATATGTAGAGTAATAGGGGTTGTTTTGGTACTGGTGGCATCAATATAGGTGGATTCATAAGATAATCTTTGAGTATCTAAAATTCCTTTTGACAGTTATCATCCCATTTGAATTTGATGTTTTTGTGTATCAAGTTTGAAAAGGATGACATTTCTCTGCAAGTTGTGCTATGAATCTTCGTATGGACTTGAGTCTCCCTTGCAAAGATCAAAGTTGATTGATATTTTGCGGTGCTGGCATCTCTAGAATCGCCTTGACTTTTGATAGATTGGATTCAATTCCTCTTTTTGAGACAATGAATCCCAGGAGCTTCCCGGTAGTTACTCCAAAGACACATTTCTTAGGGTTTAATCATACTTTGTATTTTTTCAACCGATCAAAAATGACTAAAAGTATGTCCAAATGTGTATCTCTGTCTATTGATTTTCCCAAGAGGTCATCAACATAGTCTTCTATAGTTACATGCATGAGATCATGAAAGATAGTAGTCATTGCTCTTTGATATGTAGCGCCTGCATTCTTTAGCCTGAAGGGCATGACATTCCAGTAGAAAGTTCTCCAGGGACAAGTAAATGTTGTTTTGTGCTAATCCTTGGATGTGATTGTTATTTTATTATACCCAGAGAATCCATCCATCAATGATAACATCGCATGACCTACTGTGAGATCTACGATCAGGTCGATATTTGGTAATGGAAAATCATCTTTAGGACAAGCTTTGTTGATGTCTCTAAATTCTGTGCATATTCTGATGCTACGATCTGGCTTACTGACTGGTACTAAGTTGGAGATCCATTCAGGATAAGCAATTGGGCATATGAATTTGACATCCAATAATTTTTCAAGCTCCACCTTGACTAATAATCCCATTTGTGGATGCATCTTTCTTACTTTCTGCTTCACTGGTTTTGCCCCCGGTTTACCTGTCAAATGATGCATTACTAAATCCAGATCCAATCTAGGTATATTAGCATATGACCATGCAAAATTAATTTGTCGCTCTGTGAAGAAACTTATGAACTTTGGTCTTTTTGTCTCTATCAGAGATTGTGCCAAGAATATGTTATGTGGAATTTCTTCTATACCAATGTTTGTTTTGATGGTCTCCTCTACTAACATAGATGATTTTTCTTCATATGATGCCGGGAGAATGTTGAGCCTTCCATCTTCGGGTGCCTCAGAGAGGTTTTCACCCTCAGATACGTCCTTTCTTTTTACTTTTTTGGGGTCAGACAGTGCCACAGTGTGGTTTTCACCATAAGACCCATGATTTGTTTTTATTTTTACATTTTTGCGACTGGAAGGCCCAACACCCTCACCAAAATATGCCATGTTGTTGAGTTCTATAGTGTATCCTACCTAATGGCCCCCAAGCGGAAGATCATCTCGTATGCCTAGATAGTCAATAAATACTTTATTATTTTGGAATGTGTCGAACTGTACAGGTCCTTCATGGTCCCAGTCAATAAGTTGGTGGTGAACAAGGGGAAGTCCTTCAATGTTCTCAAAGTCAGCGGGACTAAGGGTGAAGATGCAGTTATATTCAGGTATGTTGAGGTAGTTATCGAGGTCATCATTGGCACTCTCCTCATCTGTCTCGATCGTGAATGAGTCCAAATTGTCATCACTAAAAGTGCATTTAGGCATGGGTGTCCTCATCCTTCATGATTTCAACCTAGAACCTAGAGGCAAAGACTATGTGGGATCCTCAGGGGTTGTTTCTTGACATTTTTGAATATTCTATAAAATTCCTCTTCTTCTATGGGTTCACGTGGTTCTCTGAATTTCTCGGTGAGTTCATAGTCACTGGAAGATTTTTCCAAACCCCATTCCCATTCATTAGAGTCAGTGGAATAGCGGTTCTCTTGTTGATCTTTGGCAGCTTTGATTTGTAATGCTTCTTCTGCATTTTGAGTATTTACTCTAGAAAATATGAAACCAATCCCTTTTGAGTGCTCTTTT
Source organism: Cryptomeria japonica (assembly GCF_030272615.1). Taxonomy (NCBI): domain Eukaryota; kingdom Viridiplantae; phylum Streptophyta; class Pinopsida; order Cupressales; family Cupressaceae; genus Cryptomeria; species Cryptomeria japonica. Next base: position 23,398,573 of record NC_081414.1, read on the forward strand.
TTAAATGTCAATTTTGGTTGCAAAGGTTGCATGATACCTTCCTTTCTTAAGCCGAGAGGACTTTTACCATCATACCCAAACTTTTGTAGGATCTTGAATCGTTTGCCATATTTTTCACATGGTATGTTGATGTGATCTTGTGTACCATCTTTAGGGTCTTTTTAAATCATTTTGTATAAGTCTTCTTCTTCCATTTCACCCCACTTTTGGAAGATAGTAGGATCCCATTTGAGTGTAATGATAGATACCCGCTTAGAAGGATATGGTCGTCCATATTCTTTTAATGATAGCTTCTCTATTACTTGGAATGATTGTCTTAGTTTTTGGTCTCAAGTTATTGCAGTATATAAATAGATTAGGATCACCATTAACTGTTACTTCAACTCCATTGTGAGGAAACTTAATGCATGTGATATGTAGATGGGACTGCCCTCATCTCATGAATCCAAGGACGTCCTAGCAATATGTTGTATGTGAGATTGAGATCTAGGACTTGACAAACCACATCCTTTATAACTGGCCCAACCCTGAGAGTCAAGGTGATTGTGCCTTTGGATGAACGCTCTTCATCATCATATGCCTTGATGGTAATTTTGTTTGTAGCATTCACAACTTTGTTTGAATATCCCAATTGTATTATTGTGTTCAAAGTACATATATTGAGACCGGATCCTCCATCTATCAGGACTCGTTTTATTTGATGTTTGTGTAGGAAGGCTTCAATGTGTAAAGGTGCATTATGTGGTTGGCTCATGGAGGCATCGTCAGCTTCTGTGAATGTAAGGGAATGTGGAACAAAAAGTTATCCCACCATGGCTTGAAACTGGTCCATGTTCATATCAGTGGGGATGGAAGTGTGTCTCAAAGTTTTGTTAAGAATGGCTTTATGTGCAGGGGATATGCATAAGAGATCAAGGATTGAGATAAGTGTGGGTGTCTTCCTTAACTATTCTACAAGGTCATACTCAGGTTTGGTTGATGAGGAAGTGGTGTTTTTAGCTGGAGCACCTTGCAAAGTGAATTTACCTCAATGAGTTGTAACATTACATTCAGAGGGTAGGTTTGGAAGAAGATCCAATGCCTTTGAGGACAACCTTCGGTCTTTGGGTAGAATTTTCAGGCATTTTGTCCTTGATGATAATGGTAGAGACATAATTGTCCATCAAAATGTGATTGACAGTTGAATCATAGCTATAGGACGCTCTGGTATAGTTGGTTTTCTCTTCTGTGGCTTTAGCTTTTCCCTTGTCATGTTTTGGGAAATGGTTCCTTAAACATCTCATGTTCTTGATTGGATGAATGCCCTTCAATCTCAATATCACCTCTATCAATAAGATCTTGTATGATGTTCTTCAATTGATGATAATTTCCTATTTTATGGCTCTTGCTCTTGTGATATTCACAGTATTCATCATCATTCCACCAATTTGGTTTGACCTTTGGCTCATATGGAGGCATATATGGAATTGTTATTATTTTGTTTTCTACTAGCTTCTTGAAAGATGACTCAAGTGGTTCTCCCAATGGGGTGTATTTCCTTTGTGGTTTTGAAGTTGTTTGAGTATTCACCTAATTGTTTGTAGAGCTTGATCCAGAAAAAATGATTTTGGGTCGTACTATATTGGCATCAACAACACCATCATTTATTGTGTTCTTGTTTTTGTTCCAAAATCTTGGCTTGTCTTTTCCTTTAAAGCCCTCTTTGTTTTCTTTGAATATTTTGATGACGCCTTGCTCAATTAGGACCTTCTCAGTTGCTAAGCCTTTTTCAATGATGTCCTTGAAGGTGGACAAACAAGCTTTTCTCAGGTCATAACCAATGTCTTTGTCAACATTCTGGGTGAACATCTCTACCATTTATTTTTGTAGAATTTCACAAGAGCATCTGCTGGCTAGATTCCTCCATCTTTGTAAAAATGATGAAAAAGATTCTCCATCCTTTTGTTTGGTGTTGCACAAAGTAGTGATTGACATGTCTATCTCTATGTTACATGATAAATGTTGAATAAATGCCTCTGCTAAGTCACCCCATGAGTTGATTCCAGGTGGGAGTTGGGAGAACCATTCCATAGCTTGATCACCTAAGCTCCGTGGGAATAATCTCATCAAATATATCTCTTTTGCTACTACCTCAATGCAAGCTGTGAAAGACTATCTTTGATGTGCCTTAGGATCCCCTTTTCCTCTATACTTATCAAACTTAGGTGTCATAAAGTGTGTAGGAAATGGAGGCATTGGAATGATTTTGTCAAATGGATAGGGACATATGTCTCTCATTGTGTAAGTTGGCTTCGGTGTATTTATGTCCTCCATTTGTTTTTGTAAGTCCTTAATTTGCTGCTCCAAATTGTTCTTAGGTGGAGATCCACTTCTTGGACCATACCCCATGCCTGAACCACTGGGTGGAGGAGGAGCATGTTGCATATATGGATTATATTGATTATACACATGTTCATATGGAGGAGGTTTATAGTGATGCTGCATATAAGGACCACTGGGTATAGAGTCATGATGAGGAATAGAATATTTGTTTTGTCCATGTATACCATACTCTACAGGCATGTCATGAGTTTGTTTTAATGTGTTGCCCCCAAATTTGACGTGGGGTTTTCTTGTGTCCAAATTTTGAACATGCCTTTGGATATCCAATTGCTTTGGTGGTTGATCCTTAACATTGGAATGTGATTGAGCATATTTTTCTGCATAAGACTTCCATAATTTCTGCGAAGGTGAGTATCATATGCTTGACCATGTGTATGTGGGACCTCAGGTTTTTGAAACAAAGATGATGGCAATTTAGGCACCTTATGTGGTCCTCTATTGTCTCCACTATTAGGCCTCCTTTGATCCATGTTGAGGTGAGGTTGTTGCAAAGGTTGATTTTCCATTATTTGAGACATGTCAAAATCATGAGGAATCTTGGCTCCACTTTGTGCCATCACTTGTAAGAAATATTGTCTATCTCTCCTCATTATTTCCTCAACCAATCGATTAAAATGGGGATCCATAATGGAGTCTTCCACTTTTGCTTAATGTACAGAAAAGTTGTCCATATTGTCATTGTGTGTATCATTGTTGTTTGTAGTATCCATGTTCTCAACATTTGGAATGTTTCTATAGGCATCTATATCAGGCAATGTGGTATGATCCGAATTGAAAAAGACATCATTGTCATACTCATAGGCACTCATGTTTGTGGACTCTTGAGCCTCTTTAGCTTCTCTCCTAGATTTTTGGGAACGGGTTTCAACCATGAACTAGGTATTGACCAAGATGTGTGAGACTAGATGAAAATGGAAAAGAGTATGGAAGACCAAGAGTTGGATGGAATGTAAATGAATCTGAGGTGTTCTTGCAATGTCCAAAGTGTAAGACCAAGTATGTATTTAGTAGAGTAGGTGTGGCTTCCGAACAGATGATAGTTTCTATTGATGAGGTAAGTTGACCTTGACTCTAAGTAAGACCAAATGAGACCCAAAGATGATAGACCTTGATTAGGGACCACTTAGCAAAATGTTGTTGTATGTAGTGTGTTGACAAAGTAAGATGAGGACAAGCAAGTGACCTTTTGACTCAAGTTTAGACAAATGTGAATGTAACGCAAGGTGTAAAGCAATGATGAAATTTGTGAGACCCAAAGATAGGTTGAATTCTAGATGAAAACCCAGAGAAATAACCTAGGAAGCTCAAGAATGCTGAAACTGATTGTTCTTGTTTGTTGGACCGTAATTATTTTCAATTTTGAACACAGATGTGCCTGTATACTTCACATACGCGGTTAAATGACACAAACACATTTATGAGATTTTGTGAATGTAATGTTGCTTGTAATAACACATATGTGTTTCTACCCTTCACAGATGCGGCTAAATGACACAGATGTGGTTATATCAGACATAGACGCATTTCCAGAAACTAATTGCAATTTTTCCAATGTGTAAAGTTGTTTGTTGTGACCCAATTTGAATTTTTGACTATTTTTCTGTGATAAGAGGACACAATGTTGATGAAGACTCAATGTTTGCAAGTGTTTAGACTCAAAATAACTCAAAGAAAAGTATGTTGTTTGATGTAAAAATGTTTTGCATACACTTGAAGACACAAAAGACACAATGTTTTGATGTTTGATCTTGAATGTTTGATTGTTTAAAATAAGACAAGCACAATTCTTATGGTTGGCCAGGACAATAGTTGTTGATCCCACATAGGGTTTCCCCTGAGGGTACGCTATTCAGAGCAGATACTTAGATGCTTGACCCCATTGGCTCCACCCTCGGCACTCACTTCTCTGGGGCAGCAAAGCATCAGTCCCCAAGAAAACTCCCTATGGTGAACCCCGTGGAGAACTTTGTATCTCTACTAAGAACCGTATGCGTGTGGGCCGTTCCGGAGGTCCGACCTCCTTCTCCAACAACTAGAAGGATTTTGACTTTCTAAAACAAAAAGGTGCTAGTAAGGGCATCCGCTCGTGTGGCCATACATGCAACACTTTTAGTTCTATAAATATAGAAGGCTCCTAGCCGGTAGGGGTTATGCCCTACAAATGATCAAATAAATTTGATTAAACGGGTTTATGGGGAGACATAATGTTGGTATGAACTAATCAACACACGTTACCCATGACTTTCACCATGGATACAATTATTTATAGTGGTTTAGAAGAGGTGGGTTTTCCTCGCTACCACTTATGTCATTCTCTCCTCACTAGTAGTCCTAATGACCACACGGGGAGACAGGCCCTCTAGAGATTAAACAAAAAGAGTCTATTGGTCAAGACACAAAAGAAAATGGTTCAATTTTAGTGCACCAATTGAAGTGTTTGTTAGTCTATGAAAACAAGGCACACAAATGAAGATCAAAAACCCTTGCAGAGATCTTGCAACAAAGATTTGTTAGTAGTTTGGGTTGTTTCAAATGATTACCCCTTCCTGCAAGCAAACAAGTTAGGTGAATTTTAAATCCAAAAGACTATGAAATAGGGGCTTTCGACAAGATGATTTTCTTTCAAGACAAGTTGCACCAATTTTGTTAGCTAGATCACAAGATGTTAGCCCGAAATAAACTAGATATGAAATCCAAATGACGAAACAAAGCCTCAAAACTAGATCAAAAACTAAAAAAATGTAAGATTTAAAACACAGATGCGGTTGAACCTAACACAGACATGGCAAAAAATCACAAACACGCCTAAATCCGTCACAGACACGATTCTTGAACACAGACGCATTTGAAAAGTGCATAGACGCGATTTGAAAACAAAGATGCAACCCTGCAATTTGCAAAATAGGATAAAATAATGCCGAACACAAACACAATTTCGAAGGTCACAAATGCGGTAGTAAAACAAAAACATAGTTCCAGAATGCGCCGACGCGGGAATGCCAAAATTTTGTCGAAAATGTCAGATCTGCAACTTCAAAAACACAAAATCTGCAACAAGAGGTGTTAAATGCAAAAAGGGACAAGAGTCCCACCGGGCGTGCCAAAATGTTTATGGTAAAAATGGAAACAACAATATTGAAAGACTAAATAAATTCAACCACAAAACCCTAGCCTAACAACAACAAAGATCCATCATAACATATGAAGATTACCTAAGACAATGCAAATCAAATGAAATCACAAAGATTATACCATCACATGTCCAATAGGGTTTGGATCTCCATTCTTCCTATCTCCATTGATCTTGCTTGATATATTTGCTCTCAGATTTTATATGTGCACAAGAGCTCAACAAAGAATGAAAATATGGTTGATAGCTAGATCACATATGAAAGTTTGAATGCTAGAAGGCTTTAAGGATCGATATGATTAGGGTTGATAATGAAGGAAGAATCTCCTTATATAGAAGACACTATAAGAAATAGAGGGATAAGATTGAGAGGTGTAAAAGATAAATGGTCGGCTAGGATTAGAGGGCAGGTAGAGGAAATAAGAAAATAATGAGAGGGTAGGTAGTATAGGAATTAAGAGATGAATGACATGTGTCATAGGTAGAAAAGGCTAATGAATGGATTAAATAAATAAAGATTCATTTAATTAATAGAGGAAGTGGGATCAATTAAATAAATAAAAGTATTTATTTAATTTAGGAAAAGGATAATTTAAATAAATAAAATAATTTATGTAAATGAGATATAAGGTTAGAAGAGGATAAATGAATTAATTAAATAAATAAAAATTTATTCAATTAATAGAAGAATTTGGCTTAAAATAATTAATTAAATAAAGATATTTATTTAATTAGACAGGACAATTTTAGGTGTCTACACATTAAAGAAGCAAAGCAATCATCACCAACAAGTTGCAGATCTACAAGGTATACATTTCTATTATTTACTTTCAAGCATTTGCAATTACTTTCTTTCAAGGTTGATTCCTCAACTGGGGTTTGATTGAGGCAAACCCCTATCCACAACCCCTTTTCCTCTCTTTTATGTGTGTAGCTGTAATTGCAGGTTTGGGCTTCATTTGCAGAGACATAAGAACCGTTTTCGTTTCATGGATTTTGTGGAGGACCATGTACATTCCCACCACGGTCCCGACGACTTTTCTCCAAATTTGCTGGGCAGATCTGTATCATTCTAATTAGCTCAGATCCAAAGTTACAGTCTGATCCCGAACCGATAGCTCCTCATTTCACTCATTTTCTCTCTCTTTCCCATATAGTCAACAAGTCAACTTTCTCATTTACAAAAGAGGGTAAATCACACTTCAACCCTTGCAATCCACTTGGAATTCACATCCTTGTTTCCCTTGGATTTGGATCTAGTGGATTCATGCCTCTCTTTTGAATGTAAAGTTCCTCCAAGCGAAAATCTTCCTAGTGGTTTCCGTTCTCTCTTAGGTGGGGAGTCACTTGGATCCAATTTTCCACTTTACATTTTTGTGAACCCGACGTCCTACATCTTAATTCCGATTTCTTATTTTTTAGATCTGAATAATTGCAATTTGAATTTCAAATTTTCATTTCCAAGTTTGATCTTTTTGCAAATTTTAGAGGTTAATTGCATAAAAACCCTAATTTTTCATTTTGAGGAAATTAAGCTTGTGAAGTGTAACATTTTAATTGCTTCTTTCATATCTGATTTCTATTTCAAAATTGCAATTCAAATCTCTCTTTTTTCAAAAAATTCAGTGTTTAAATCATAAAGCCCTAATTTTTAAGATTCTTCTATTTTCAACCTTTGACTGCAAGTTTGACCTATCTAGACATCTTCAAATCGGCTATTTTTTTTGGATTCCACATTAAAATCATAATTTTTATCATCCTTGAAAATTTAAAAAAAAGTTGGTTGGACCCTATGCACTTTCGCTAGGGTCCTCGACTTTTTCCTCAAAATTTTGAGAGATGAAATTGACTGTATTTTTCAACTCAAATCTAGAAAATTAGCGTACTTTATCAATTTTAACACCCTCTAAGGTCGAACACAAATTCAAATTTCACAGTTTTAAATTCAAAATTTGAATTTGCAATTCAAATTCCATTTTCCCTCCTTTATTAAATTTTTAACAAGTTGTAAGTACAACTGTCTACACAATGAACCAAGTTCTGGTGAAAAGAGGTAAGGACAAGACCCCTTATGAATATTGGTATGGAAGGTCACCTGATGTTAGCTATTTTAAGATATTTGGTAGCAAATGTTTTATTAAAAGAGGTGATTACATTAGCAATTTTGAAGCTAAGAGTGATGAAGGCATATTTCTTGGCTATTCCACCAAGAGTAAGGCCTACAAATGCTTCAACAACCAGACACACATAATTATTGTGAGTGCTGATGTTCGAGTAGATGAATGTCTTGAAGTCTCCAAAGGAACCAGTTCAGAGAAAAAGGATGAAGATCCTTGCATTTTTCTTTTGGAACCTAAAACTGTTAAATCAGAAACTGGTAAAGCAAATTCTGATGCACTTGTTCAACCCGAAGAAATTAATTCAGAAGAAGATGATAATGAAGAAGCTGAACCTGAAGAGAATGATCATGTTATTCCTAGGTATGTGAGACTGAATCATATTCCTGAGTAGATTATTGGGGATAAGGATGCTGGAGTACTAACTAGAAGGAGAATAAGAGAGAACTCTTGCATGATCTCCACCATTGAACCTAGAAGTTCTAAGGAGGCATTTGGTGATGATCATTGGGTTAAACTATTAAGGAGGAATTGGATCAAATTGAGAAGAACAATACTTGGACCCTTGTACCCCGACCGGTAAATAGGAATGTTATAGGTACTAAATGGGTATTCAGAAACAAGTTAAATGAAGATGGTGTTGTAGTTCATAACAAGGCAAGATTAGTTTGCAAGGGTTATGCGCAAGAAGAAGGAGAAGATTGGCAAAAAATTTGCAGCAGTTGCAAGACTAGAAGGTGTCAGAACTTTACTTGCATTTGCATCCCATAAGAAGTTCAAGGTATATCAAATGGATGTTAAGTTTGCAGTTTTGAATGGGATATTGGAAGTAGAAGTATACATAGAGCAACTAGATGGTTATGCTTTCACAGATGAGAAAGACATGGTATGCAGATTGCATAAAGCTTTGTATAGATTAAAGCAGTCACCTAGAGCATGGTATGAACAAATTCATACACATTTGATGAAGATAGGCTTTGCAAGAACCAATGATGATAGTAATATTTATCTCAAGTATGAAGGAGATGAAATACTGGTTAGTGAAGTATTTGTTGATGATATTATTTTTGTAGGTAATGATGTCATGAGCAATAGTTTTGTAGATGAAATAAAAAATGAGTTCGAAATGTCCTTAGTAGGGGAAATAAATTTTTTCATAGGCTTACAGATACAACAAATGAAGAATGGTATTTTCATTACTTAATCTAAGTATGTGAAAGAGGTTTTGAAGTCTTTTGGCATGAGTGAGTGTAAACTAATTGGAACACCAATGGTTAGAGGTTGTAAGTTGTCCAAGGAAGATGTATCTAACTTTGTTGATGAAAAGGAATACAGGTCAATGATTGCCAAATTACTTTATGTTGTTCACAATAGACTGGATATAGCCCATGCGGTTGGTATAGTTGCAAGATTATAGAAGAATCCAAAGGAAGCACACCTGATAGCAACCAAGAGAATTTTTAGATATCTGAAAGGTATTGTGGACTATGGATTATGGTATCCATATGGAGGAAACCTTGATTCAAAGGCATACACAAATGTTGATTGGGCAAGAAATGTTGATGACCAGAAAAGCACTACTAGTGGAGCATTCTTTGTAGGAGGAAGGCTTGTTTCATGGAATAGTAAAAAGCAGAGTTGTACTTCACAGTCTACTGTTGAAGTTGAGTATGTTGCAACTTATATAAATTGCACATAGGCTATTTGGATGAGGCACATTTTGGAAGGTTTTAAGATGAAAATCTAAGAACCTATAAAGATTTTATGTGATAATACAAGTGCCATAAATATTTCTAAGAATCATGTTTTGCATGCACGAACCAAGCGCATTGAATTGAAGTATCACTTTTTGAGGGAAAAAGTTCAAAGTAAAGATGTTATCTTAGAGCATGTTTCTACCAAGGAGCATCTTGAAGATATCTTTACCAAACCTTTGCCTAAGACTACATTTGAGTATCTTAGAAGTCAGTTAGGGGTTGTCTCTCTTCATGAAGTTAGTTGAGCATGATGCTGATTGCATCAGTCCCTGAATCACTTGGAAAATCTTAGGAGGATTGATGAAGAAGTGGATGTATTCCATAGGAGGAGCATCAAGTTGAAGTATGTTGTTGATGCATAGTGAAAATTTGCAATTACATGTTTTACTTTGAATTTGGCATTGTTGTCAAAGGGGGAGAAGAATTATGTGATTGGCAAAGGGAAACCGATGACAGGCTGAAGACAGACAGAGCATGGTGAATACTTTGTAATGTAAACCAAGATTCCTATTCACCATTCATAGCAGCAATCATAGGAGTTGATATTTGTATTGCCATCAATGCCAAAGAGGGAGATTGTTGACATTTGCATGAAGATTGCATTAATGATATGTTATGCTGTCATTGATGTCAATTGAACCGGTAATGGTATTTTTGATATTGCTGATATTGTTGTTACTATTGATATTGTCTTGTAACCGGTAGGAAGAGATTTGAGGAAGATCTTGTAAACAGGTATATGTAAGTATGTGAGTTGAATCGGTAATTGGTGTATAAGGTTAAACCCTTTCTATGCAATCTAATCGGTAAACCCTACCAGTTATTTTTGTTAAACCCTAACTGATTAAATTTGCTGAAATGGTTATGTTGGTTTATGATTTGAGTGGTAATGATGATGACATGTGTGGTCATTGTATGAAGATAAGGTCAGATTGTTTTGGCGCGTTTGTTTGATTGTCTAGGGAATGAGCAAAGGTTGTTGCATCTAATACAAAGCGCGTGATGAGTTACGAGTCCGATGAAGCGGTGATCATGGAGCGGTTGGATTTTTCTTGAAGAATGTGTATAGATTGCTATGTAAATCCAACGGTCACACTTGAACCGATTTGTTTGTAATATCTATGAGAGAATTAGGTTTTTTATGTTTTACCAACCTAATTAATTTGTATTTATGGTCAATGAAGTTGTTTTGTAAAAGGTGTTGGCAAGAGTTGGCAAAAATCAGTTGAGTGTGTGGTTGCCTAGCCGGAGAATGGATTTGCAGTTTGAGTAAAGGCAGATTGAAGCTTAAAAGGATCTGATCAAGCAAATGTAGTGCTATTTAGACAGATCAAGAAAAACCTATTGTCTTCTAACAATTACAGTAGAATTGAAATCCCCTAACCGGGTAAGCTCTAACACGCTTGGTTACTTCTTAAATCCTCTACAAGGTGGTCCATTAGATTGGATTCTCAAAATCCTCTACTGAGGTTACTCCTAACAAGGTATTTGCTTTTTATCAAGGCATTTGTAAATCCCTTAACCAGGTGATTCCTAACATGATCGGTTCTTAACAGGACTTAATGTAAAAGCTTTAACAGGCTTGGCTCCTAACAGGGAGAACTTCAGAAGAGTTCAGATAGCTATCTTGTGAGTCTCATCTCACCATGGTTTTTATCTATTTGGGTTTTCCACGTATAAACATTTGTGTCACGTGGTGAATGTTTTTATGGTTATGATCTTATTTGTTTATTTGATTAACTTTTGATAAGGCATGATAACTGGAAGCATTGAGAGATGAAGTGTGTTGAGATATGATTAATCATTTGGATGTTTACAAGATTGAAGTTGTTTGCTGTTAAGTTGTTATAACAATTAACTAGTTGATGTTGAGTATTCTTATGAGTATTGATCTTGACAGTTATATTCTATTGATAAGTTTACTTTGCGAGTTTGAGTTTGAGTTTGGGAAGTTTGTATCAATTTTTTAGTTTACTGATTCACCCCCCCTTCTCAGTAATCTACCAGATACTTATACTTTCCTCATACATCAATTGGTATCAGAGCATCTCAGGTCCTCTTAAATCTAAAAGCCATACAACTTGAGGAAAATATCTTGTAGATCATGATGAAGAAGGAAGGTCTGAAGTTCAACAAAGATAACTATAGGATATGGAGCGACAAAATGAAGATTTACATTAAAATTATAGGAAGTCAGTATTGGGATAATGTAGAAACTTAGTATGTTACACCTATTGGAACTTTGAGTGATGATTAGAAGAAAGAACAACAAGATAATCATCAAGCATTGGAGATTATTATCAGTTCCATGTCTGATGCTGAATATGTAGATGTTCATGGTCTTGAAACTGCATATGAAGTATGGAAAAAACTTGAAGAGATTTATAGTGGTGATGAACATGTTAAGATTGCTAAAGAGGAGAGCCCAAGAGGAAAGTTTGATGACATGAGAATGATTGAAGGTGAGAATATCCAACAGTATGGTCAAAGGATAAAAGAGTTGGTGAAATAAAGAGTGCAGGAGGGAAAGTGGAAGATGCCACATTGATCATTAAGGCACTGAGAACCCTGCTACTGGTCTATGCTATCCGAGTTGCAGCTATTCGGGAGCTGAAGTCCATTGACAAAAATAAGGTAACTCTTGACTCTATCATTGGCAAACTTACTACTTTTGAATTAAACGGTTATGATGGTAGTATACAAAAATCAGAATCTGCATTCAGAGCTTTTGTCTTTAACCAACCTGTGAGAAAAAGTAGAGATACTTTTCATGGTTATGAATCTAGATCCAGCAGAGATGCTGATGATGAAGACAACCTAGTGGAACTTGAAGCATTGTTGGCAAAGTGGTTACTTAGAGGCACTGGGAAATATAGAGGTAAACTACCTTTAAAATGTTTTGCATGCAACAAGATTGGTCATATAGCAGCTAATTGTCCTAATGATGAAAATGAACACAAGAGAGATAAATTCAAGAAGTATTAGGGTAAAGGCAAGAGAGATTGTCTTATAGCGGTTGACAGTGGTATCACTGATGAAGAATCTGACGACGATGCTAGTGAAGATACTATGTTTGTAGCTATTAAGGAAGAGATATCAAATCAGAAGGCACTGGTGTCCAGGATGGATAACTCTAATGATTGGATCATTGATAGTGGTTGTTCACATTATATGACCAGTGATCGGAGAAAATTTCTTTCCTTGAAGGAATTTGATGGCGGTGTTATTAGATTTGGCAATGACTCACCCTGTATGGTTAAAGGCAAGGGAGTTATTTCTCTTAATGGGAAGAGAAGTGCTGATGATGTCTATTGGGTTGAAGGTCTAAAGCATAATCTTCTGAGTGGGGCACAACTTAATGACAAAGGATTCCCACTAGAGTTTAGAAATGGCATGTGTAAAATATTTGACAATAAAGGTGAATTGATTGCAACCGGGAATCAAACCAGAGGTAATCTATTTCATCTTAATCCTAAAGTTAGCAACTATTTTATTGTAAAATTAGATGATAGCTAGCTTTGCCATAGGAGATTTTTTCATATAAACTTTGATAACATTGTTAAAGTGAGCAAGTCCAAGACAGTAAGAGGTCTGCCTCAGCTAGACAAACCGGTTAATGCTCTTTGCAAAAAATGTGAGTTAGGAAAGATGACTTCTTCAACTTTCAAGAGAAAGTCCTTCTCAACAGAGCACTTGTTAGATTTGGTGCATACAGATCTATGTGGACCAATAAGAACAAGAAGAATTGAAGGTGACAGATATTTCATGATCTTCACTGATGATTGTTCAAGGATGATGTGGGTCACATTCTTGAAGGATAAGAATGAAGCTTTTGGTAAGTTCAAGGCATTCGGGGCCTTAGCTGAGAAAGAGAGTGACAAAAATATAAAATATTTGAGAACAAATCAAGGCGGTAAATTTACTTCTGAGGGGTTAACTAAGTACTATGATGAGAATGGTATCAAACGACAACTTTCTGCACCAAGGACACCATAGCAGAATGGTATAACAGAGAGGAACAATCGGTTAGTGGTTGAAGCTGCTAGGGCAAAGTTGATACAAGGAGGTGTAGCGAAATTTTCTTGCAAAGAAGCTATAAGTATAACTATCTACACAATGAACCAAATTTTGGTGAAAAGAGGTAAGGACAAGACCCCTTATGAATATTGGTATGAAAGATCACCCGTTGTTAGCTATTTTAACATATTTGGTAGAAAATATTTTATTAAAAGAGGTGATTACATTAGCAAGTTTGAAGCTAAGAGTGATGAAGGCATATTTCTTGCCTATTCCACCAAGAGTAAGGCCTACAAATGCTTCAACAACCGGACACAAAGAATTGTTGAGAGTGTTGATGTTCGAGTAGATGAATGTCTTGAAGTCTCAGAAGGAACCGGTTCAAAGATAAAGCATGAAGATCCTTGAATTTTGCTTTTGGAACCTAAAACTGTTAAATCAGAAACTGATAAAGCAAATTCTGATGCACTTGTTCAACTGGAAGAAATTAATTCAAAAGAAGATGATAATGAAGAAGCTGAACTTGAAGTGAATGATCATGTTAATCCTAGGTATGTGAGACTGAATCATAGTCCTGAGTAGATTATTGAGGATAAGAATGCTGGAGTACTAACTAGAAGGAGAATAAGAGAGAACTCTTGCATGATCTCCACCATTGAATCTAGAAGTTCTAAGGAGGCATTTGGTGATGATCATTGGGTTAAAGCTATGGAGGAGGAATTGGATCAAATTGAGAAGAACAACACTTGGAACCTTGTACCCCGACCGGTAAACAATAATGTTATAGGCACTAAATGGGTATTCAAAAACAAGTTAAATGAAGATGGTGTTGTAGTTCATAACAAGGCAAGATTAGTCTGCAAGGGTTATGCGCAAGAAGAAGGAGAAGATTGGCGAAACTTTTGCACCAGTTGCAAGACTGGAAGGTGTCAGAACTTTACTTGCATTTGGAGCCCATAAGAAGTTCAAGGTATATCAGATGGATGTTAAGTCTACATTTTTGAATGGGATATTGGAAGAAGAAGTATACAAAGAGAAACCAGATGGTGATGCTTTGATAGATGAGAAAGACATGGTATGCAGATTGCATAAAGCTTTGTATGGATTAAAGCAGGCACCCATAGCATGGTATGAATGGATTCATACACATCTGATGAAGATAGGCTTTGCAAGAATCAATGATGATAGTATTATTTGTCTCAAGTATGAAGGAGATGAAATACTGGTCAGTGAAGTATTTGTTGATGATATTATTTTTGGGGGTAATGATGTCATGAGCAATAGTTTTGTAGATGAAATGAAAAATGAGTTCGAAATGTCCTTAGTAGGGGAAATAAATTTTTCATAGGCTTGCAGATACAATAAATGAAGAATGGTATTTTCATTACTCAATCTATTTATGTAGAGGTTTTGAAGACTTTTGGCATGAGTGACTGTAAACCAGTTGGAACAACAATGGTTATAGGTTGTAAGTTGTCCAAGGAATATGTATCTAAGTCTGTTGATGAAAAGGAGTACAGGTCAATGATTGGAAAATTACATTATGTTGTTCACAATAGACCGGATATATCCCATGTAGTTGGTATAGTTTCAAGATTCTAAAAGAATCCAAAGGAAGCACACCTGATAGGAACCAAGAGAATTTTTAGATATCTGAAAGGTACTGTTGACTATGAATTATGGTATTCATATGGAGGAACTTTGATTTGAAGGCATACACAGATGCTGATTGGGTAGGAAATGTTGATGACTAGAAAAGCACTACCAGTGGAGCATTCTTTCTAGGAGGAAGGTTTGTTTCATGGAGTAGTAAAAAGCAGAGTTGTACTTCACAATCTACTACTGAATCTGAGTATGTTGCAGCTTATATGAATTGCGCACAAGCTATTTGGATGAGGCATGTTTTGGAAGGTTTTAAGATGAATATCTCAGAACCTATAAAGATTTTATGTGATAATACAAGTGCCATAAATATTTCTAAGAATCTTGTTTTGCACACACGAACCAATCACATTGAATTGAAGTATCACTTTTTGAGGGAAAAAGTTCAAAGTAAATATTTTATCTTAGAGCATGTTTCTACCAAGGAGCAACTTGCAGATATCTTTACCAAACCTCTACCTAATACTACATTTGAGTATCTTAGAAGCCAGTTAGGGGTTGTCCCTCTTCATGAAGTTAGTTGAGCATGATGCTGATTGCATCAGTCCTTGAATCACTTGCAAAATCTTAGGAGGATTGATGAAGAAGTGGATGTATTCCACAGGGGGAGCATCAAGTTGCAGTATGTTGTTGATGCACAATGAAAATTTGCAATTACATGTTTTACTTTGAATTTGACATTGTTGTCAAAGAGGGAGAAAAATTATGTGATTGTGGAGAACAATTATGTGATTGGCAAAGAGAAACCAACGACAGGCTGAAGACAGACAAAGCATGGTGAATACTTGGTAATGTAAACTAGGATTCCTATTCACCATTCACAGTAGCAATCATAGGCGTTGATATTTGTATTTCCGTCAATGCTAAAGGGGGAGATTGTTGGCATTTGCATGAAGATTGCATTAATGATATGTTATGTTGTCATTGATGTCATTTGAACTGGTAATGGTATTTTTGATATTGTTGTTCCTATTGATATTATCTTGTAACCGGTAGGAAGAGCTTTGAGGAAGATCTTGTAAACTAGTATATGTAAATATGTGAGTTGAACTGGTAACCGGTGTATAAGGTTAAACCCTTTCTATGCAATGTAACCGGTAAACCCTACCAGTTGTTTTTGGTAGACCCTAACTGATTAAGTTTGCTGAAATGGTTATGTTTGTTTATGATTTTAGTAGTAATGATGATGACACATGTGGTCATTGTATGAAGATAAGTTCAGATTGTTTTGGTGCATTTGTTTGATTGTCTAGGGAATGTGCAAAGTGGATTGCATCTAATACAAAGCACGTGATGAGTTACAAGTCCAATGAAGTGGTGATCATGGAGCGGTTGGAATTTTCTTGAAGAATGTGTATATATTTCTATGTAAATCCAACAGTCACACTTGAAGCAATATGTTTGTAATCTCTATGAGAGAATTAGGTTTTTGATGTGTTACCTAACCAGAGAATGAATCTGCAATTTGAGTAACGAAAGATTGAATCTTAAAAGGATCTGATCAAGCAAATGTAGTGTTATTCAGACAGATCAAGAAAAACCTATTGTCTTCTAAGAATTACAACAAAATTGAAATCCCCTGACTGAGTAAGCTCTAACAAGCTTGGTTACTTCTTAAATCCTCTAACAAGGTGGTCCACTATCTTGGATTCTTAAAATCCTCTACCGAGGTTACTCCTAACAGGGTATTTGCTTTTTATCAAGGCATTTGTAAATCCCTTAACTGGGTGATTCCTAACAGGATCAGTTCTTAACAAGACTTACTATAAAAGCTTTAACAGGCTTGGCCCCTAACAGTGCAAACTTCAGAAGAGTTCAGATAGCTATCTTGTGAGTCTCATCTCACCATGGTTTTTACCTATTTGGGTTTTCCACATATAAAAAATTGTGTCATGTGGTGAATGTTTTTATGGTTATGATCTTATTTATTGATTTGATTAACTTGTGATAAGGCATGATAAATCGAAGCATTGAGAGATGAAGTATGTTGAGATATGATTAAGCATTTGTATATTTACAAGATTGAAGTTGTTTATTGTTAAGTTGTTATAACAGTTAACTGGTTGATATTGAGTATTCTTATGAGTATTGATCTTGATAGTGATATTCTATTGATAAGTTTACTTTGTGAGTTTGAGTTTGAGTTTGGGAAGTTTGTATTAGTTTTTCAGTTTACTAATTCACCCCCCCTCTCAGTAATCTACCGGATACTTATTCTTTCATCATACCATCATCCATATTGTGTGGATGGTGTGAGATTTATTACTTGATGTCATTCCTTGTGCAAAATTATTGGTTGTTTGCTGAAGGATTCTCTCTTATACAAGAGGTGTAAGTCCTTGAATACAACCTCTTTTCACACTGGGTAATGTACATCTATGATAAATTCACCCATCCCTCTCGGGGCTAAATGTAAGTCATCCTTCATTGAGAATCCCTTTCACCTAGGAATAGGAGTAAGGATTGCATTCTTGTTCTCTTATTTTCTTTGTTCTAGAAGATGTTATATTTGTCTAAGGAAACTCCTCTTGGGGGTAGATATCTTTTGAACAAAGATATCTTCTCCTCCAAGGATCACCTTTAGAGTTACAGTAAGATATCTCTTTTCAACTATCTTATCCCTGTTTGAAGAGTATTCCCTCTCTTTCTTGGATTAATGACATTGTTGCATAATGAATATCTTCTTTGTGTTGAAGGTAGGTATCCTTGTTCTACTTTCCTTAAGATATCAACATCAACCTATGTTGACATCTTAAGGGGGGGCACCCACATTACTCCTTTGTACTATACTTCTCTCATGCATTGCATGGTGGGACATTCTTGGAACCAAAGGGCAGCCTCTTAGAGCAAGGTGTCATCACTTTTCTTGCATAGTGAGACATTATTGGAACTAGAGGGAAGCCTCTTAGAGGAATAAGTCGTTAGTGGGTTATTCTCGGAACCAGAGCACGGTCTCTTAGAGCGAGATGAAGCCACTTTTCTTTTATGCGTGGTGATTATTCTCGGAACTAGAGCACAAACTCTTAGAGGGGGATGTCACACCTTTCTTGACACATGTATTATACATTTTATATAGGTTGTAGCGTACTCGGGAATAGAATCTTATGAGGTGCTCCAAACCTCACTTGCACACATGCGTGCTGGAGGTTAGGTGGAACTAACAGTGTTCCCACTCTCCTTGCTTACATGGATCACCTAGATAGGCTCTAGGGGCTGGATTTTACATGTCCTTCTCTCCATGGATCACCTAGTTTTAGGGGCAAGACATCCATGGTCTCTTTCTTCTTCATATTTCTTCTCATGGATCACCAAAGTGTGTATTCATGTCCTCTCTCTTATTCCTCTCATGAACTCATAGTTTTACTATTGATGGTTCATGGATGATGTCATATTTTCTCTTTTATGTGATGGCTCATGTTTATGTGATGGCATTGTTCTTTGTATCATGATTAGTTGTTGAGATATTTGAGTATCAAGGTGTCTTCGGCTAGTTGGTTTGTCGTCTTGTGTCTTGTCTTGTTGTGTGTCTTTTGTGCTTTGTTTTTGTTTTTTGTGTCTTGTTCCTTTTGTTTTGTGTGCTCTTGCATATGTTTGAGTGAGTTAAGATCCTAAGATTGGGGCTTGGTTCCTCAAGATTAGTGACATCTTATACTCCTTGTGATCTTTCTCTACCTCTCTCATCTTCATCTCTCTCTTTCTTCTACTTTACCGACAGTAGTGGCATAAGCCATACTCTTGTTAAAGTGGTGGCTAAATGTAGTGTCATAAAATTGTGCCTCCTACAATTTTAACCACATTTTAGTTCCTCACCTTGGCAATGACATCTTTTTCCCCAACCAAGACATATTTTTGCATTTTCACCCTTGACCCCTTCATGTTTGAGCCCTGAGATAGCCTCAGGACCCTATCTAGGCCCCAAAATAGGGTAGGATAGGGGCGTGGTGCCCTTGTCCCCCCTAGGATAGGGGTGTGGCACCCTTGTCCCCCCTAGGATAGGGGTGTGGCGCCCTTGTCCCACCCTCTTAGGGTGGCCCCAAGATAGGTTCCCCGACCCCATCTGCACTTCGGGATCCTAAATCTCCCTGATGTTGACCTTTTATGAGATGAATTAATCTTCAAGAGGCATGTATAAAAGGGAGTTAGTTTTCTCATTTGCATAAGGAGGAATGGGAGGAAAATTTCAAGCTAAGGGATGATAAGCAATCATAGGCGAAGATATACATCATCAAGCATTCAAGCATTCAAGTCTTCTTCATTCATCCATTGGAGCAATATTTTAGCATTCATTTGCAAGCATGTATGTGTGCTAGGGTTTTTTCATGTTACATGCCATTCCATGCAACACTTGTGATTACATTCAAGAAGCAAAGCAATCATGATCAACAAGTTCCAAATCTACAAGGTATACATTTTTATTGTTTACTTTCAAGCATTAGGAATTACTTTCTTTCAAGGTTGATTCGTCAACCAGGGTTTCACTAAGGCAAACCCCTATCCACAACCCCTTTTCCTCTATTTTATTTATGTAGGTTGTGGGTGCGCAATTGTAATTGCAGGTTTAGGCTTCATTTCTAGAGACAGAAGAACCCTTTTTGTTTGACGGATTTTTTGGAGGACCATGTACATTCCCGCCATGGTCCCGATGAATTTTTTGCAAATTTGTAGGGCAGATTTGTATCAATCTAATTATCTCAGATCTGAAGTTACAACGCGACCCCAAACCGATAGCTCCTCATTTCACTCATTTTCTCTCTCTTTCCCATATAGTCGACAAGTCAAGTTTCTCATTTAGAAAAGAGGGTAAATCACACTTCAACCCTTGCAATCCACTTGGAATTCACATCCTTGTTTCCCTTGGATTTGGATATAGTGGATTCAAGCCCCTCTTTTGAATGTAAAGTTCCTCCAAGTGAAAAAAAAATCATAATGGCTTCCTTTCTCTCCTAGGTGGGGAGTCACTAGGATCCAATTTTTCACTTTACACAACCATAAAGTATTTGAACAAGCTTAATAGAGTTGTTATAGAGATAATTAGAAATTCCTAAGGGTCTCTATGATGTTTTGGATACAAGGAGAGAAACTGCAAGAGTAGAAGATGAAAGATTAAGATAATATGTGTTAGTCCAACTTTGTCCTGTTATAGCTAATGAGGAAATTGCTAGAATCTTTAAGGAGTCCAAGAGTGAGTTCTAAAGAAAGACAAGAATTGATAAGTTCATGAGTGGCAAGTCTAAATAAGTGATCAAGGATAGAAAGAAGATCTTGAGGTCTGTTTTGTTGAAGAATCATTATGAGGTTATATCTGAGAAAGCCCAGGATGATGTCGCAAAATCATCTGGTCCAAAAATTCAGAGCATGTCATCCAAAGGAGAGCAGGCAAAAGTAGATACTCCTTCTATTCCAGTTGATCCAAAGGTTGATTAGGTTGAGGTATATGTTTTCTCTATTCTAGATGAAGACAATAAGGAGGATGTGATGGATAAGGGTGAAGAGGAGGAAGGAAAAGGAAATGAGGTTGAGGACGCTCAGAATCCTCTGGTTGACATTATTGATTCTACTGAGATACCAAAGAAGGATACAGTCCCTAATAAATATGACACAGAGAAGGTGTCAGAGAAAGAGAAGGTTGAGGTCAAGGAAGAACCCATTTCAGAAGCAAGAGACACTGCAGGGGTAGTGAAAGGTAAGCAGATTTTTGATGATCTAAAATTTGTCCAAGGCCACATCAACCTTGCCACTTGATCCCCCATTCAGAAGATACAATTAAATTTATTTGCTCAGGCTAAGGCAAGTGAGGATCTCCTGAAGTCCCACACTGAAGACTGTGAACTGCTTACCCTTGCATCTGATGTTCTTGAGAAGATAATGTCTTCTTATGTCAAGAACAATTTTGATACTCCATCTGGACAGTTGAAAAGTTTGATCAACTCTATAGATACTCCTTTTGAGTCATTGGAGAAGTTAGTTGAGGTGAAGGTCTATAGTGAATTTAATGCTAATAGGCTGAAGACATTGAAAAGAATGATTGCTGATGATAGAGCTATATTAGATAATTGTATTAAGAGCATTCACAATGCATTATATGAGGGTGGTAACATTTACAAATCATGTCTAGCATTGTCAAAGTTCACTGAGGATATTAAGAAGAATTCCAAGGAGTATGAAATGAAATTGGTCGAAATATCTCAGTCTCTTGATCCTTTGTCAGTTTCTGCGAGTAGTCAAGATTATCAAGTAATATCTTTACTTGATAAAATCAAGAGCTTAAACCATGACAAGGAGAGGACTATTGGCAGAATTCATGAACTTCAGAGTCATATCACTCTTGAATTGGACACATTTCTCAGTGCCTTGAAGGATGCTCAAGCCGCCAGTGAACCCTCAGATCTTAAATCAATAGAGATGCAAGCATACCTATTCAGTGGCCTCACATCTGTCTTGGAGTGTCTCAAGAAGGGTTGGGATAGCCATTTGGGCTCATTGAAAAAAACTTTTGTAGACATCTTCAAGTTTTTGTAAGGCAGTAAGGTTTGTGTATATATGCTTCTGTATGTAGAGTTTTGTGTTTTTTTTTTGGCATGTGGAATCCTACCTTTGCTATTGATGTCAAAGGGGAAGTGTAGGGTAGTGAAAAATGTTGTATTAATCTTAGGGGGAGTTATAGAATTTTGATATTTTGAGTTTTGGCAGTGTGTATATATGTTGGTACTAATTCTGACACAGTCATTTTTCACTAAGTGTTACCATCAATGCCAAAGGGGGAGATTGTTGGTAAGAGACACTGTACAACTCATCTAGTGTTGTCATTGATGGCAACCCAAGTCAATTATTGTATCCGCGGTGTGTGATCTGATTCTACCAGAAGTCAAAATGAAGATTTGGTTAAGTCCGGTGAGTTAGAACAGAGCATCTAACAAAATGTGGTATTTTGGTCAGTACCTCATTTCTGTTGAATATTTTGTGTTGTGGAGCTAAGGGGAGCTTGATACCGCCTCCTATGGATTCTATAAGTCTAGTGGTTATATCGGGCATTAACATGCTGATCTTTTGGTGCAACAACAATCACACTTGTAACATCTTCATCATTCCATATTCCTATATGGACCTCTTTATCCCCCTATCCCTATCTCGAACTCTACATCTCTTTATCTCTCTATCTATTTTATCCTCTTCCTCTCTCACTCTATCTTCCTTTCTACTGAGCTATCTTTCTCTCCCCACTATATGTATATGCATGCCTCCCTCTATATATCCATCTCTCTCTCACTATCTCTCCCCCCTCTTTCTCTCTCTCCATCCCTCCTTATAAATCTCTATATTCATGTATATTTTCCTCTTTATATCCATATTTCCATATTTTTGTTGGCTTGATGATGATTGTAATGTATTCATCATTTGTTGTCATTGATGAAACACTCTCTCACACACATATGATTATATTGACTACCGATGTAACTTCAATTGTTTACTCTATCAATCGGTATGTTAGAGGTTATACCAAGAGGTTTATCTCTAACTGGTACTTTGTGTCAATCGGTATGTGCATAAGAGATAGTCTGTGATTATACTAAGTCGGCATCAAGATGAAGATCAAGATGGAGATCAAGCGGAGATCTAAGGACAACGGTTCATACTTTGATTTTTCCAACCGATATTTGGTAATTTTGTGATGAATTACCACATTTCGTGATGAGTTGCTCGCACCTACTGCTTGGTGGCAATTTTTGTGATGAGTTATGATCACTTGTCCAGATACACTGCACCTAGGAAATCGTGTTATGATTTCTAAAGGCCGACATGAAATCATAAGGTCTATATATTGACATCACAATGAATTATTTGATATAGTGAAAAGTGTTATGTTATGCGTGAAAGGAAAAAGAGTTAAGTTGCAGAGTATGCAGAAGAGAAGTGTTGAATATGTTTAGAAGGATCTGATTAAGCACATATTGTGCTACTCAGAATAGATCAAACCATTCTTGTTGTTTTCTAACCATTACAACAGAATCAAATCCCCTAACCAGGTAAGCTCTAACAAGCTTCAATGTATAAATCCTTTAACAGGTGATCCATTAGTTTGGATTCAAAAATCCTCCACCAAGGTTACTCCTAACAGGGTACTACCTTTAACAGGGTATAAGCTTCTAATCAAGATTTGGGATCTCTAACAAGATTCGCTCCTAGCAGAGTACTTTGTAGACCTTAACTGATCAGTTATCTATTACTGTAGATAGTTAACTTGTGAGTTCCATCTCACTGTGGTTTTTACCTATTTGGATTTTCCACGTACAAACACTTGTGTTATGGTGGATGCTTTACTTTTTGTGGATGTTGTTATATCATTTTGGATTGCATGCATTGTGTTTAAAAGCTTTGTTAAGTTCATCTACTGGTTAGTGTTTGAAGTAGTTTTATTTTTGGTGTCACTGATTCACCCCCCCCTCTCAGTGCTTTTCAAGTCCATCAATTTCTTCTTCTCTCTCTCTCTCTCTCTCTCTCTCTCTCTCTCTCTCTCTCTCTCTCTCTCTCTCTCTCTCTCTCTCTCTCTCTCTCTCTCTCCTTATTTTTTGAGCTTCCAGATATATCTAATCCTATCTCTTCTCTATCTTTTTCCCTCCATATCTCTCTCCTTTTCTCCATCTTTCTCTCCTCTTTCTCCATCTTCATATTCATCTCATTTCCAGCTCTATATATATCTCTATATTTATATTTTTACCTCTCTCTCTTTCTCTATTGCTTCCCCCCCTCTCCCTCTCTCTCCCTCTCACCTGATTGCAAACATAACTTGAGCCTGTTGGTTATGGAACTTGATTATCTTCCTAATTCAAAAGTTTTGTTTTAAATATAATTGAAACCTTGTAAGAGGATGCAAAGTGGATTTGAAACCATCACTTCTCCATTGAGACCTTTGCTGCAGAAGCAACATTATTTTCTAAATTTTGCCTACCAATTGATCTCATGCACTACATAAATTTATGCAAAAAATTGACCAAATTTTGCCCTAATTGACCTTTTACACCTCTTCGCCATACCCATTGCACACTAAGGTGCGATTTCTAGTTTTATACACCATTTTGTAAGTGCTTTACAATGGATAATGCTTTTCCTCATGTACATATTGTGTAATAAATTTAATTTGTAGATTTTGTAATTTTATTTTTTATTTATTTGTGATTATTAGTAATCTAAGATCTTAATTTCTAAAAACAATATTAGATCCAATTGAAACATACTAATCATTTTTACAAGTAATATATGAATGATTTTTATGCTAATTATTTTTTCCTATCTATCCTATGACCTTACTAAAGAATTTTGCTATTTTTTTAATTTAAATAACACTAACCCTATAAAATTCAAAATATATTAATAGATCGAAAGAAAACTCATTTAGTTTGTTCCAAACAAATCTTATAAACATAAAAATGTTTACATTTTGATAGAAATCATACCTCAGTTGCTTACATTTCACTACTTAAAGCTCTTATCTAGATGGATTCCTCACTCACTACTCTTCATCTATATGAAAGGAAAAAAAAATATGATCTTTAATTCAACCCTTACTCTTTGCAATGGTGAGTTTAAAATTTAAAAAATAAACAAAATGAGTTTTTCTTTTACTTTGGTTGAAGCTTCGGGCTATTTTCTCACAAGAAAACTATTGTATGAACAATTAAACAATTTTTTTTCTAGAATTAGCTCTTCGTCAATTCATTGAATTGGAAACAATTCCTAGAATTCCTTCAAAATCATATATTAAAATTTTTTAAAGATAGATTTACAAGATAATTTTTTTTCAATTATACAATTCTTTTAATGACTTGGGATATTTATTGTGATCTTGTTTTAGGAAGTAATGTACAAAATCAATTTGATTACAATTTTTTATTATATTAAAAAGAAGGAAATGAGCATCGCAAATAGTATTGTTTTTTTTTTTATATCATGAGATAATTCAGTTGGTGAAAGTTGAATGTTTTGACCTACATGAGAAGAACTCAAAGCCTTGGCATAACCTTACCAATCATTTGAACTATAGATCGAACCATCAATATTATTATTAATGTACATTAGACTAACAACTATATTCTAAATCAAATTATAACCTTTTGAATCATAGTGCAAACCTCACTTTAAATAATGAAAGATCTTATATTTAAATTAAATAAATATCACTGAACAAAAAATAATTTAGGTATATATTTTATATACCTTCTCAAACTTTAATTATAATCCTAATGAACCGATAATCTATTCATAAAAGTTTACCAAATTCACCATAAATGAATACAAGGAAGAATAGTCTCCAAAAACATTTGTTGACACCATGGATAATACCAAATTCATCATTTTGTAATTTTTCATTTACTTTGAAAAAATATAGTAATAAGATAGATTTATATGTTACTTTTAAATTTTTTTATTTATTAAACTTTAGCTATTTGACGTGTAAATAGCTACCAAATTTAAGTTAAGAAGTTTTTATTCACATAGTTGTTATATGAGACTCTTTTCTATCATTGTAAAACACTTTTTACCATACTAATGTTTTTCAACAAGAAGTTATTTAAGTTAGAATCCATACCTAAACTTTGAGGTTGTGGCTTTAATAACATGTTGAAACTAATTGCATAGAAAAACAAAAATCTCAAATCATTTTTTGAAATAAAAGACAAAGATTTGAGTATATTATGTTCTTCCTCTTTGTTAATGTTTTGATTAATTAAAAAAACATGTTTTTCAGGACCTGAAACCTTTAACATAGGAGATTAAAATAAGACATCAAAAAGTCCAATGCTTAAGAACTGCATACAAAAAGACTGGCAATAAAAACCAGTCCTCTTTGTTAATGTTCATTTGGGCTTTCTTCCACATTTTCTCCAACACAATTTTCATAATGTCTATGTTTGGTAATAATTTGAACCAAAACATTTGAATGCAAATAATAGGTGGTCCATAATCATCACTCAGTGTAAAATATTATTTTTTAGGATATTTATATGAAAAATTTGGAAAGAATAGAAAAATATTTTATGTGTATTTCAATAAACAAATCCTTAAATAGAGGCATGTGGAGAGGTGTCTCTTACAAGAGACATGTCTATACATGACAACTATGATTAAAATATAGTTTATATTTTAACACCATCAAAAACTTTATCTTATCATACAACTCAACTAGATGATGGGGGCCACCTATAACAAATAGGTTTTTAGCAACACATGTACAAATAAAAATATTTAATGTTATTTCCTTCCAAAAGTATATAGTCTTATCATCGTTTTGAATTCCATTTATTACTTTTGTTTGTCATTATTCATAACGACATGTCCTTCATGGTTATATCCATAAGGAAGATAAAGCATGCCAAAAAATCTTTGCGATCAACATAGATATAAAGAAAATGAAGCATTTCAAAAAATCTTTGTGATTAAAGCCTTCATAGATATCAATAAAGAAAGTGAAGCATTTCTAGAGATCTTTGATATCAAAACTTTCACAAATATTAATAAAGAAAATCACGTGATTCCAAAGATCTCTGTGATTAAAACTTTCATATATATATCAATAAAGAAAGAAAGTGAAGCATTTCTAAAGATCTTTGTGATAAAAAACTTTAACGATCTCTACGATCAATTTCAATAATGATCTCTATGATCAAATTTCTCACAACCTTAGTAATAATCTCTACAATCAACACTAGAACTTCAATGGTTCTTGCAACCAATATTATAGCATTTCAACAACAAACTCTGCAATTAATGTTACTTATTCTTGTATGTTTTTTATTTTGTCTAACATGAGAACATTTATGCTTGTAAAAAATTCTAAACATAGTTGTGACCTTGGCCAATTAGATACATTGATCCATCCATAATCAATTGTAAAGTTTCTCTTAAAGGTTGTTTCTTCTATATTTTGGTCCAACACAATTTCTCAAAATGATTCTTCAATCCACAAATAGTACAAGGATGAAGATCCCTTGAACATGTTTCCATTTTATGTCCTTTCCTATGACAATAAGAACACTGCAAACTTTGCATTCTTAGAGTTGGCTTATTTGAACTTGTAATACTTACAACATCATTTTTATTTCTTTCATCGCTAAAATATACAAGCTCTTCATTTTTTAGCCTCATTATTGCCTAATTGGGCTCTACAATTCCTTGTCCATATTTTCCCAAATCCTTTTCCTTCATATCTCATTTTTTCCATTATCCTAAAATTGATATCTGTTGAAAAACACCCTTTATCATTATTGTCACAACTAGCCTCGCAACTAGCAAGAATTATAGGTTCAAATACATTGCTAGATCTTCAATTGTACACTTTTTATCAAATGAACATTTAATTATATCAAATGATTTATCACTTGAATAAAATAAATCATTTGTATCATATGAAAAATTGTATAGTGTAGGCTTAGACTTTAGACACTAATTTTTCTACATATACTTTAAGTAATTGATTGAAAAAAATAGTTTCTTCTATCAATTTTGAAATTTCTTCTTTTTGTGATCTAGTTTCCTTTTTAACTCTTCACTATCTTTTCTATTTTTCTTCAAATCTTCTTCGAAAATATCTTTTATACACATTAAATTCTCATTTTCTATCTTTGATCTT
Source organism: Cryptomeria japonica (assembly GCF_030272615.1). Taxonomy (NCBI): domain Eukaryota; kingdom Viridiplantae; phylum Streptophyta; class Pinopsida; order Cupressales; family Cupressaceae; genus Cryptomeria; species Cryptomeria japonica. The sequence goes on from NC_081414.1 coordinate 23,426,263, forward strand.
TTACCACTCTGAAATGAGTGATTTAAATTTAGTTTCCTTCAAGTACACGACAATCTCTTCCCATTTTTTTTTACCGCATACAATTTTCTTCTCAAATTGATATCTTTCTTTGAAACTTCAACCTCTAATCTATTATGACTACCTTCTAAATTATCTTCAATAATATTGATCAGAAGCAAATCTGAAATAGTGGAAAAAATATTTTTATATATTTTTTAATTTTTCTATACGTTAGTAATTGACATTTTTGAAGGCCTTTCGGGCATTTTTAGCCCTTGAAAGTTTGGCCTATCCTTTAGAATGTTATCATAGGTAGGTTCTTTTAGGATTTTGCCTCCAAATCTTGGAGACCTTTTTAACGAGTTAAACGGTTCGTAATTTCGAGTCTTGTGTAGAAAGTTATGCCTAGTTAAAGTTAGGACAAAATTTTATATAGTTTTTTTTGAAAATTTCATAGTTTTTAGATTTTATTATGTAAATAAACAAGATGTGACTATTGGGTTTTGATTCTCAAGGAGTTGTTGGTGACCCTTGGAATCCCTTGGACTGGTATATGTTGGATTTTTGAATTGAATATATCACTTTTTTGGCTTACTTCAATTCTATGCTTTCTTGTTCATGTAAACAAAATTTACAATACCATAGGTTCTCACTCAGGTGTTGTCATCCGAATCCATAATTTGGATCAATGGTATCAGAGAAAGTTCACTCCTGTATGTCATATCACATGCGATCGACATATCAAAGATTAGGGTTGGAAACAAGGAATCCTTCAGACTACCTTCCTTTGAGACGCACATGATCACAAATGGCTAAGTTGCAGACCGTCGATGACATTAAAGAAATAGTTGTAGATGCACTAACAAAACAATGTGAAGAAATGATGGAGCATTTCAAGAAAATATTGGAAAGTCATGGGTCACAAGCAAACCCACCATTCACAGGGCATACGCCATTCAAGGTGCAAGTGAATTTTGATATACCCACATTTCAAGGAAAGATCGATGCAGATGTTGTTGATGATTGGGTTTCAAAGCTGGAAAGGTATTTCTCTGTCAGTCAGTTCTCAGATGAAGAGAAGATAACTTTCGCTCTCCTCAAATCTGAAAATCATGTGAAAGATTCGTGGGAAGTGAAGCTAGCATCTAAGGCACCAAAAAATGGCACTACTTTTATTTTTGATAAAAAACCCACATGGGGAGAATTCATGGAGCACATAAAGGAAGAATATTTTTCTATTGATACATATGAACAAAAATATATGCAGTGGCAATTGCTTCGACAGAAGAAGGACCAAACTGTTCAGGAATATACTAATATGTTTCATGCCTTAGCAGCAAAGCTTGACATCAAAGATTGTGAGAAGCACCGAGTTTTGAAATATATGAGTGGACTCCACAGGTATATCCAAACCGAAATGGAATTCTTGAACATAGAGACTTTACCTAGTACATATAAATTTGCTACCAAAATTGAGGAGAAATTCAAACAGAAAGGAAGGAGGGATAATTTTGCAAACAATAGATGGAAGGGTGAAGGTGGAAAAACTACATGGAAACAAACCTCTAAGGAACCCTCTCCCAATTCACCAACAAAAAAAAATGGAGTATGAAGAAGACACAAGAGAACGGTATGTGGTGTGAATTCCATAAGAGTCCCTCTCATAACACAAAAGATTACAGAACCATAAAAAGCTTAATGATGGAGACGCATGAGGACAAGGTAGAATCTAAGGTGGTAGAAACTTGCATAGAAGAAAGTCATGAACAGGTCATTGAGGCTGATCCATATGCCATGGTAGCTACTACAAAGATATTGCTATAGGAGGATGAGGAGAGATTGTTCCATTCACAGATGTGGGTCAGAGGAAAAGCCCTGCACTTTATCATTGATAGCGGATATCAAAAGAACCTAATATCACCAGATACTGTGAAGAGACTGAATCTGGAAACAACAACCCACCCGCAACCCTATTCAATGGGATGGGTAAGTCAAGGGAGAGATATCTAGGTACACCAACAGTGTCGCCTTTCATACTCCATAAAGCCTTTCAAAGATGAGGTAATCTATGATGTGGCTCCTTTAGATGTTTGTGATATTTTGTTGGGACAACCATATATGTACCAGTGACATGGTGTTTATGAGTCCAAGCCTTGTAGCATGACAATCATATTAGGTGAGCAGAAATAACGAATACCAGAGGTAAGCTTGCATACACTACCTCTTTGATTAGTGCCAAGCAATGTAAGAGGTTGGTTGTCAAAATGGGAACATTCATATTATTGATGATTCGTTCTGAAGAAGAAAGGAAATCAGTCTATAATTCCCATGCCATCACAAACACCACAACACTGCAGAAAAGATCAATGGATCAAATTTTGATGAAATATGAAAATCTGTTTAAGTTACCAACTGGGGTACCTACACACTGCCAAGTGAGACACACTATTGATTTGATACTAGGAACTCCATTACCTAGTCTATCGTAGGTCAGTATTAGAGAATAATGAGATTAAGAGGCAAATACAAGAATTGATTGAGAAGGGACACATTCATCCAAGTGCATCACCCTGTGGCAGCCCCATTGTTCTAGCAAAGAATAAGGATGGAACCTGGAGACTTTGTATTGACTATAGGGCCTTGAATAAAATCTCAGTCAAAAATAGGTATCCACTTCTCCAGATAGATTACCTCTTGGACCAACTTAGAGGGGCCTGATTCTTCACCAAAATTGATTTGAAATTAGGGTACCATCAAGTACCAATTGAATAAGCTGATGTGTGGAAGACAACTTTCAAATCTAAAGAGGGATTGTTTGAATGGTTAGTGATGCCTTTTGGTCTAACAAATGCTCTAGTGACATTCATGAGAATGATGAATGATATACCTAGACCATTCGCTGATTCCTTCGTGGTGGTATATCTTGATGACATACTCATCTTCAACAAAACTTGGGAGGAACATTTGCAACATGTGGAAAAAATTCTCTCAACCTTACAAGATCATGGGCTTTATGCAAACAAAGAAAAGTGCTCCTTCGGTATGCAGAGTATCAGATACTTAGGATATGTTATTGACAGTGAGGGTTTCCATGTTGATTCAAAGAAGATACAAGTGATTAAGGATTGGTCGTCTCCTAGAAATCTCACAGAGTTACGAAGTTTCCTCGGGTTGGCAAACTTTTATCGCAGATTTGTGTTGGGATTTTCCCATTTGTCTTGGCCTTTAAATCAGTCCTTGAGAGGAGGGACACAAGCAAAGTTTAAATGGACAAGTGCTCAACCAGAAGCATTCGAATGGCTAAAACAAAGGTTATGTTCTGCACCAGTTTTATCTCTTCCTGACCTGCAACAGTCATTTGAAATACAAACAGATGCATCAGAATATGCTCTAGGGGCAGTCCTAATGCAACATGGTCATCTAGTTTCATATCACAGTCAAACATTTTCTGATACAGTGCATCGGTATGCTACTTACGACAAGGAACTGTATGCTATTGTTCAAGCCTGTAAGTAGTGGAAACATTACATTTTGGGTAAGGAGACTGTCATCCACATAGATCACAAACCTCTTCAATTTTTGCAAACACAAGGGAAGTTGCAGAATGATCGACATCAACTATGGTCAGCATATCTTCAACAATTTCACCTCAATATTCGCCACAAGAAGGGAAGCACTAACAAAGTAGCAGATTGTTTGAGCAGGCCTCCAATTGCAGCCATAAGTATGGTTTTGAACTCATGTGGTCATCAAAATGAAGCATGGGCTTGCTTGTATGAGAATGATGTTGAATTTATAGATGTTTATAATCAATTGGTGAAGGGACATCATGTGAATGACTTCTATTTGCAGGATGGTATGCTTTGTCACCTTGGCCAAATCTATGTGCCCAATGCAGAACACAAAAAGTTGATATGGGAAGCTCACTATAGTAAGGTTGCTGTTCATTTTGGTATAGGTAAGACTACTGCTATACTTTAGAGGTATTTCTATTGGCCAAAATTGTGAAATGATGTTATTTCATATATTCAAGCTTGTACCGCATGTGCTATTGCTAAGCTTGCCAATTGTAAACTTGGGCTATATTCACCACTTCTTGTTCCTGAAAAACCTTGGCACTCAGTTTCTATTGACTTTATGTCTGGTCTTCCTACCACCAAAAGAGGCCATGATTGTGTGTATGTTGTGGTAGATAGGTTCTAAAAAATGGCAGTAATAGTGACATGTAAAAAAACAATTTCTGTAGAGGACACTGCAAACCTCTTCTTTGAATACATTTGGGTTCACTTTGGTCTATCGAATACCATTATCTCGGATAGGGACAATAGGTTTCTTAGTAAGTTCTGGTCTACACTATGGGAAAAGATGGACACAAAATTAACAAAGTCTACTGCTTTCCACCCTCAAACAGATGGCCAAACAGAGGTAGTGAATCAGATGATCATACACATCCTACGAATATACCACTCAAAACATCCCCGCACATGGGATGAAAGTCTTCCATATGTTCAACATAGCTACAACAGGGCAATTTACAGTTCAATTGGCCACAACCCATTTGAGGTTTGCCTTGGTTATCAGCCACTTGCACCCATGGATGTTGCCATGCCACTTATTCAACCTGATCTAGTTCCATGTGTTGGTAAGGAGGAAGATAAGGCGTCCCAATTCATTGATAGAATTCATCATCTGCAACAAGTTCATGAAATCTTGGAGCACACCAATAAGAAATACAAGGAGAGACATGATGAGCATCATACTCCTCATAATTTTCAAGTCGGGGACAAGGTGTGGTTGCATATCCAGAAGGAACGATTGCAGGGTGCCAATAGGAAGCTTCATCCTCTGAGTTATGGGCCATACACCATCATCAAGTAAGTTGGTGATAATGCTTTTGAGCTTAATTTACCTCCATTTCTGGGTCTTCATCTAGTCTTCAATGTGGAACTCTTGAAGCCATATTTCCCTTCACTCTTAGATGTTGCAGAAACAATCTCCACTACAGAATTGAATCCAAATGCAGCTACCCCATTCTAATGCGATCAGATTGTGGACACCATGGTGAAAACACTCAAACAACAACAAATTTACTTGTACAAAGTGGTTCGAGCAAGGCAAATTGCTCAACAAGGAAAGTGGTTTACCAGGGAGCAGATTCAAGAACGTTTTCCTCATCTCATTTAGAGTGTTGATGCAATGGGGCCCATTGCTTTCCAAGGGGGAAGTAATGATCAGAAGCAAATCTGAAACAGTGGAAAAATTTTTTTATATTTTTTTTAGTTTTTCTATACGTTAGTAATTGGCATTTTTTTATGGCCTTCGGGGCATTTTTAGCCCTTGAAAGTTTGGCCTGTCCTTTAGAACATTGCCATAGGCAAGTTCTTTTAGGACTTCGCCTCCAACTCTTGGAGACCTTTCCAACGAGTTAAACGGCTTGTAATTTCGAGTCATGTGCAGAAAGTTATGCCTAGTTAAAGTTAGGACAAAATTTTATATAGTTTTTTGAAAATTTCATGGTTTTTAGATTTTATTATGTAAATAAACAAGATGTGACTGTTGGGTTTCGATTCTCAAGGATTGTCATCTGAATCCATAATTCGAATCAAATATATATTATCTTTTAAACTATTTTTAGTAGAAGTTTCAATCTTCCACCTTATATTATCTTTTATTATATTTTAAACTATTTTTATTAGAAGTTTCAATCTTCCACCTTAAATCTTTTTCGACCCACCTTTGTTGGCATAATGAATGTCAGATGGGTAGAATAATTTTTAACAAATAATATTATAGCTTCAATTTGTGGCTCTACTCCTTACTAATTTTTTTTTCACTCCTTTCAAGATTTGGTAGTTGCATGCATTGAATTTCTTTTCTGTGTCTTTCGGCTATTCATATACTTTTAGTTTTTGGCTATGATCCTTTTTAGTTTTGATGACAACTTTTTCTTTACAAAATACTTGTGTTTGGGCAGTTTCAGCTTCTTATCTTCTGATTGCCTTTATGTAGAAATTATCCTTTCTCCAGACTTCTCCAATTTTCTCACACTCATATCATTGCAAAATAAAAACTAAAAACAATTGTTTAAAAAAAATCTTCTACGAAAGTTGAAGCCAACAACATCCTTGTCAAACACGTCTAGAGTAAATGCCAAATTTCACTCAAAATATTCTTGTGTCTTTTGACAGAAATATAGTCAAAAAACTGTTATATTACATTACCAAATTTATCAGGGCTTAAATAGCCCTAGCTGAAAGTGCCACTCGTAAATCCACGCGTTTAATACATAAATACAATTTCACAAGAACGTTGGAGACATTAAACTTCATCAAATCTTTTCGTCCACTCAGAAATGAGAACTATAAGAATGGTGGAGATCAGCTCATATTATATATCTCTTTTTCAGTTGCAGCCCATTTAAATATGTACAAAAAATTGGAGAGGATAGAAAAATAATTTTATGTGCATTTCAATAAACATCGAGAGATTTTTAAATAGACATATGAAGAGGTGTTCCTTATAATAAAAAGAATAGAGACATATTTTATGTGTATTTTTTTTTAATTGAAATAAGGTAATTACAAGAATAAAGCTACTAGTAGGTAGCCGAAATAAGAAAGAACAATGCAATATACAGCAATCAAATAATGAGCGAAAGAGAGATAGAGACATATGGAGAGGTGTTTTTAATAAGAAACATGTATGGCCATTCTTTTGAAATTTTCTGAATTCGATTGTGTGTATTTTTTTCCCATCAACGTTTCAAATCACACTCCGTGATTCATCATCAGGATGAAAGAATTCCAACGAGATGAAAAATATGGACATGACAACTATGATTAGATTATAATTTATATTTTTAATATTTTCTTATGCACATTTCTTTTTTTAGGGATAAGGCATATATATTTTCTCACTTTTAGCTACATGGATTTGCATGCCACTATTCTAGATGGCAGGCAGTTTCTATCCTTTGTATTATATATATGTGTACATCTTCATAAGTTGGATAGTTTTAAATCTTTGAGAGTTTAGACAAAGAGCATTAATAGTTGTGATAGCTAACTTTGCACACTTTAAACTTCAAAATGGTACATCGGATTTCCACGATTTTTTTGTTCTTGTCTTCTTATGCAACTTATCTATTATTCTGGTTTCTGAATGGTAAAGATGAATGTTGAGGGATCCATGTGACATGGATTTCCTAAATCTTGCTTTGTTTTTGTATGAATCTTTTAATTCATGTCACAAGTTACCCTTCTTTTCTTTTGTGCTAAGTCTTGCTGGCGCTTCCTTCAGATTACTTCCAAAACATTGGCATTGATTGTTGCATTCTTTTACTTGCTAACTATGTGTGATTTACTGCCTTGTTATTATGGAGGACAGGCATAGGAAGGTTATATCAGGCCATATTTCTCCTGATTGAAGAATTGCCCGTGAAAGGTATGAAAAGTTTTTTTATTTTATTTTTATTTTTATTTTTTATGTGGCTGTTGTTAAGCCTTGTAGATTGCTACGAGGTTCTTTGAGAAGGTTTTTTAAAGCATTTAAAACTTGCTAAAGAGGTTGATCTGTTGTTGCTTAGCTTGCTAAATAGGTCGCACAACTTGTGAAGAAGACAATGCTAACACTTCGTGGCAATTGACCAAGGCATCATTTTTTTTGGAGTTTTATATGATCAGTGTTCAATTGTGGATTGTTTTTTTTTTAATTTTTGTTTATTTATTTATTTATGCATGTACTAGTTGTGAGACTTTGATTTTGATTTGTGTAAAAGGTATTTTTAAATTTTTTTAATTTAAAAATAGGTAATAAGAGTTTAAAAAAAATAAAAATTTAAAAGGGTTATTTGAAATCAAATTTTAATACATTTATTTTATTTCGAGTTTGTTAGGTATGAAAACACACTAATTTTATAAAGTGCCATTGTCTTGTTCAAATTAGACAACATTATGCACTGAAATTATAAGGTACCACAAGGGGGAAGCAAGATGAAATGAAGAGTCATGAATTAGAGAATGAGCTCACAAATTTGATCCCTAGGAATTTTTCACTAAGTTTTAAGTCATTGATATTATAGTTGAAAGAATGTAGAATATATAAAAAGGATGATCATCTTGTATTTTCTTTTCTGTCCAAATCAGGTCCAAAATATATTTTCTTTGTGTCAACCTTCTACTCCACTAAGAGGGTTGTTGGAGCCACTTGCGAAACACCTCTAGATGATTTTATTGATAACTTAACTAGGGTGCAAGATAAGTTAATTCATATGGGCACAATGAAATCTTCAAATCCTCAAGCCCTAATTGTTAGGAGTGAGAAATTGAAGGCTTCAAAAGATAAAGGAAAGAAGAAAAACACACAAAAGGACAAGGAGACTAAGAAAGATAAAAAACATTGAGTCCACTAAAACCAACAATGAAACTTCTTTGATAAAAGGGAAATAAATTAAAGAAAGAAGTAAGTGTTCCTATTCTAAGAAACCTAGGCATGATGAGTACATGTATACAAAGAAACAAATAGACCAACTTACTGATTTTCTTAAGAAGACAAATGTAGGGGATCTTGAATTTGTCAAGTCATCTTTATCTACCCAAGAATCTACTAAGACAAAGGATAAAGATAAAGAGAAACCTTAGGTAAAGCATTTAGTTGCTACTACATCTTAATTAGTTTCATCTATCATTGACTTGGGCACTTCACGTCACATTGGTTCCATATAGGCTACATTTTCTTCCTTAGAACCCTCTAGCATGTCTTCCATTATCTTGCGTGATGACACTCCAAAATAAGTTGCAAGGAGAGGGTCTATTAAAGCGAGACTATATATTATTCTAGATGGCAATTGCTATCCTTTGCACTATGTGTGTGTTAAGTCCCGGAGACAACTGAGAAGGGGGGGGGGGGGTGGGTGAATCAGTTGTCCAATAAATTCAACCAAAATTAACTTAACCAAAACTTAATGCTTAATGCCGGTAGACAGTTTTATTAGTTAATTGCAGTGCCGGTAAAGATTGATGCATGAAACAAAAAGACAATAACATCCACAACACATAACACAAATATTTGTATGTGGAAACCTTGTAAGGGAAAAAACCACAGTGGGAAGCCTTACCCACAATCAAATGATACTACTGCAGATAGTATGTGTACAATATGGAGTCTGCACATGCAGAAAGGCCAGCTGCCTATAGCTCATTGCTCAATCACGAAATGGGAGTCACACTAACTACAATTGGATGTTTAAATCCAATGATAATGTACTGTATAAAATAGCATCTTTATATGCTGGATTCAGTACCGGTTAAGTTCTGATACGCCTTCACAAAAACCTTCCTTCAACCTTCAAATGATGTCTGCGTGTATAGCTTTGCTTATTTTTGCATATACCCTATTACAATCCTTTTTTCAATCACATGTCAATCTCTCAAATGAGATTTTACATTTATACCATAACCTAAGACCAATTGAATAGGTCGGCTCACTATGAATATTACAATAAAATCAATTACAAATAAATCATTATGTGATGCATCATGTTGGCTCAATGCATTTACTATAATAATAAATCATCTCCATAACATGTCGTGCTGATTTGGAATAGATATGGTTGCTGGTGCATAACCTGGACCTATTTGCCAGTAACAGCAAATATGCAAACCCGAATAGACCAATAACCAAATTGCCAAAACGAAGTGATCAAATAATGTCTTCGACATAACCAAGTAGTCTCCAAGTCATTCCAAGTGCCGTCGAACAATATAACCTAACGATGAACCAAATATCGGTGACTGTGCATAAGTCTCTGACTTGCCGGTGAACAAAACCAAAGATCTCCAAGTGCTGATAAGGTTGACAAGTGTTGACAAGTGTTGACATCAATGACAAAACCATATCAACATATCCAAAATACCAACAATCTCCCCCTTTGGCATTGATGACAACACAAGATGAAAAAACCATCAAAGTGCCAAAACAGAAATGCCAAAAGCCAAAAACCAACAATCTCCCAAAGAGATCATTAACCAGAAATCAAAATACATAATTTCTCTCCCATAGGAGTGATTTCTCCCAAAAGATATCTCTCCCCAAAATGTTTTTCAAATGTTTTTCCATAATATCTCTCTCCCTTTGACATCAAATGACAAAGAAATACAAAATACCAATTAACCAATTTATCCAACTACTCCCCCTGAGAAGTAACTCTCCTCATCGAAGCTGGAATACAATTTCACTATTAATTCTACTGGTTGATGACAAACATCAACTGTCTAAGTCTCTACCAGTGGGGGTAGGACTCCAAGCTTCTCTCTGAGATATTCAAAAGTCTCCTTAGGTAAAGACTTTGTAAAAATATTCGCAATTTTCTCTTTAGTATTCACATAAACCAATTTCACTTCTTTTGCTTCAACATTCTCTTTTAGAAAATTTAATTTGATAGAAACATGTTTAGTCTTAGAGTGAAATACCAGGTTCTATGATATATCATATTGCTGCCATATTATCACAGTAAATAGTTATAGGTTCCTTACCTTTATGTCCTTCAACATTTGTTTGATCCATAATACCTGTGTACAACTTGTTGCTGCTACAACATATTTTGATTCTGCTGTTGATAGTGATGTACAACTTTGTTTCTTGCCCAACCATGAAATTAGTCTGCTACCAAGAAAAAATGCTCCGTCGGTGGTTCTTTTTCTGTCATCTACATCTCCTGCCCAATTAGCATCTGTGTATGGACATAAATCAAAATTTTCATCTGTAGGATACCATAAACCAAGTTTTGTAGTGCCTTGTAGGTACCAGAAAATCCTTTTCACTACTAATTCATGATTTTCTTTAGGATTACTCTGAAATCTTGAAACAATACATAATGCATTTATAATATTAGGTCTTGTTTGTGTCAAATACAGTAAACCTCCTATCATAGACTTGTATCTAGTCGGATTAATAGGTGTTGATTCATCCTTCAAAGATAATTTATCAGTTGTAGTCATAGGTGTGCTTACCAGTTTAGAGTTTTCCATGCCAAATTTATTTAGTAATTCATTCAAGTACTTAGATTGACATAGGAATATACCTTTATATGTCTGTGAAATCTACAATCTGAAAAATAATTTTATCTCTCCAATCATAGACATTTCAAATTCTAGTTGCATTTTGTTAGAAAAGTCTTTACACAACCCATCTTCTCCTCCAAAGATTATATCATCAACAAAAAATTCAATAACCAAGATGTCATCATTAGTCACTTTGTAGTATAGATTGCTGTCAGCATTACCTTTAGTGTATCCAAGCTTCAAAAGATATTTGTCCAATATAGCATACCAAGCTCTAGGAGCTTGCTTTAATCCATATAAAGCTTTCCTTAACCTGCAAACCATGTCTTTGTTATCTGTCAAAGAAAATCCATCTGGTTGTTCAATATAAACTTCTTCTTCAAGATCTCCATTCAGAAATGCACATTTAACATCCATTTGATATACTTTATAGTTCTTGTGTGCTGCAAAAGCCAATAAAAGTCTGACTACCTCAATTCTAGCTACTGGTGCAAAGGTTTCATTGTAATCAATTCCTTCTTTATGTGAATATCTCTTACACACTAATCTTGCTTTGTTTCAGATTACCTTTCCATCTTCATTAAGTTTATTTCTGAAAACCCATTTAGTTCCAATTACATTTTTTTTTCTTTAGGTTGGGGAACTAATGACCAAGTGTTATTCCTTTCAATTTGTTCCAATTCATCTTCCATAGCTTTAATCCAATATTTATCTTCACATGCCTCATTAATTGATGTAGGTTCAATTTGAGAAATAAGACATACCTCTTCATTTGCCAATCTTCCTCTACTCATAACTCCTTGAAATTTGTTTCCAATTATTTGACTTTCAAAGTGGTTCAATCTTACATACCGGGGTGATTTTACTTGATGCCGTTCTTCAGTAACTGTTAAATCTTCAGATGATGCTGGTGTAACTGGATCAACATTCTGTACCAATGTACTCATAGTAGGTTTATTTGTGATTATCTCTATTGCGGGTTCAGAGTCCATGTACTTTGAATTTCCTCTAAATTGTTCATCAATCTTCACATTTGCACTTTCAACAATTTTCTGCAATCTCTTGTTAAAACATCTATATGCCTTTCTCTTAGATGAATAACCAAGAAATATTCCTTCATCACTTCTAGGATCAAATTTGCCAATGTACTCATCTCTTCTAATATAGCATTTACTTCCAAATATTCTGAAATATTTAAGAGTAGGAGTATTTCCAAACCATAGTTCATGAGGGGTCTTACCGGTTTCATCTTTGATGTGAACTCGATTGAATGTATAAACTGTTGTATTGACCACTTCTCTCTAGTATATATGAGGTAGATTTGCTTCTGATATCTTATGTTTGGCTGCATCCAAGATAGTTCTATTTTTCCTTTCAACAACTCCATTTTGTTGTGGTATCCGGGGTGCTGATAATTGTCTTCTTATCCCATTTACTTCACAGAATGTATTAAATTCCCTATATGTGAACTCACCTCCTTGATCTGATCTCAAACATTTGATTTTCTTGTTGGTTTCATTCTCTACCATCACTTTGAATAGTTTGAATTTCCCAAATGCTTTAGATTTCTCTTTGAGAAAAGTAACCCAACACATTCTAGAATAGTCATCAATGATTAGCATAAAATACATATCTCCTTGTATACTTCTAGTTCTTGTTGGACCACATAAATGAGTATGAATTAAATCAAGAACATTGTTAGATTTCTCTGGAATACTCTTGAAAGTTACTCTAACTTTCTTTCCAAATTTACATTCCTTACATACCGGATTGTGAGGTTTAACAATCTTAGGTAAATCTCTTATTGCCTTAGTTGTACTGATTTTCACAATGCAATCAAAATTTACATGAGAAAGTCTCTTATGCCATAACCAACTTTCATCAATATGTGCAATCAAACATGCTTTCTCATTGTTGCTCAAATGAAAGATATTACCTCTAGTCTGATTACCGGTTACAATTTCCAAACCAGTTATGTTTAAGATTTTGCATTTACGATTCTTGAATTGTAACCGAAATCCTTTTTCAACTAATTGACCAACACTCAAAAGATTATGCTTCAAACCTTCTACATATTAAAGATTATTAGTATTGTGCTTACCATCAAAAGATATAGTTCCTTTTCCTTTGATCATACAAGCTTTATCATCTCCAAATCTCACTAGATGTCCATTGTAATCTTGAAAGGTTAAGAATTTACTCGTATCACTAGTCATGTGATGTGAACATCCTGAATCAATAATCCATTCATCCTTATCTTAAACTTCAGCTGCCAGGGCCTGCTCTACTGATTGAACAGTAGGTGTCGGTTGATCTTTTGTTATAGCAACAAAAGCTCATCCATTGTCTGTCGGTTCCTCATTAGAATCATCAGTAACTCCTTCATCAACATAATAACAAGATTTGTCTCTATTCTTCTTGAATTTGTATCTCTGATAATCAGGGTTAGGCTTGTATGTTCTTTTAGCTTCTTCTCTTAATCTTGCATGTCTATCACGACATCTAGAAGCCATATGACCAATCTTATTACAGTTAAAACATTTAAAGGGTGCTTTACCTTCATACTTACTTCCAACTGGACGTTTAGGTATTTTTCTTGTAAATAGTACTTCAAGCTCTTCCAGTTCTTCATTCTCCTTCCCGATTTCTTCAAGTTCTCTTGCATAAAAGGCTTTCCAATCAGATTTCTTAGATGATGATGATGATGATGCTGTAGATGATGATGATTCTTTGAAAGCTAGATCTGTCTTAATAGTAGCAACATGACTAAATTCCTCAAGTTCAAAAGTTGAAAGTTTTCCAACCAAGGTGTCTCTAGATACTGATGCATTAGGCATTGTTCTTAATTCATTTATAGAAATAACATTCATTTTATATGCCCGTGGAAAAGCTCTTAATGTTGGTATTTTGGTATGGTTTTGGCATTGATGTCAACACCTACTAACACTTATCAACTCTGGCAATTTGGAGAATCAGCAACATTCACCAGCAAGCAAATGACTCATGCACAGTCACTCGTATCTGGTACACCGATAGGATATAATGATCACCGACACTTGGAATGGCATGGAAAAGACTTGGTTATGTCGAAGACATCATTTGGACACTCTGTATTTAAGATTTGTCTATTGGCATATTCATATTAGCATATTTGTTGTTACCGACAAATCGGTCCAGGTTATACACTGACAGGATTATCTTTTCCAGATCAGCATGGCACGCTATGGAGATGATTTATTATTGTTGTAAATACATCAAGCTGAAATGTTGTATCAATTATTACACCGGATATTGTTTTAATTGTAAATTGATTTTATTGTAATATCCTTTAGAGCCAACCTACTAAAATTGGTCCTAGGTTATGATATAAATGTAAGATCTTATTTGTAAGATCGAATGTGGAATGCGAAGAAGAATTGTGTGAAGGTATATGCGAGAATAAGCAAAGATATACACATAAACTTCATTTGAAGGTGAAGCAAGGTTTTTGTGAAAGCATATTAGAACTACACTAGTACTGAATCCAGCATATGAAGATACTATTTTGAGCAGTACATCGTTATTGGATTTAACCATCCAATTGTAGTCAGTGTAACTCCTATTTTGCGTTTGAGCAATGAGCTCTAGGCACTTGGCTTTTCTGCATGTGTAGACCCCATTTGTATACACTTACTATCTGCAGTAGTATTATTTGATTGTGTGTAAGGTTTCCCACCATGGTTTTTCCCCTTATAGGGTTTCCACGTACAAATATTGGTGTTATGTGTTGTGGATGACTTTGTCTTTTGTTTCATGCATAAATCTTTACCGATATTGCAATTAACTGATAAAACTATCAACTGGTATAAAAGACTACTTTACCGATATTCAACATTAAGTTGGTTAAGTTGTTTTTGGTTTGAATTTATTTGACAACTAATTCACCCCTCACCCCCCCCTCTCAGTTGTCTCTGGGACCTAACAATTGGTATCAGAGCCTAGTCCTCTTTTGTATAAGTTTAACAACTTGATGAGATCCAATGTCTACTAACTATTTCAGGAAGGACAATCCTAAACTTGATGGAACCAACTATGGCATATGGAAGATCAAAATGGAGACACATCTGAATTGTATTGGAAATGACATTTGGGAAGTTACAAAGAATGGCTATACTACTCCTACTCCTAGTCAGCCTAATCCACCTACCTTGGGAAAAGATGAAGAAAATGATTGCAAAGCAAGAGAAGCACTTTTGAGTGCATTAACAGATCAAAAAATCATCGGATTATAAGATAGATCCACTACTAAAGCTATTTGGGATCATTTGGAAACATTGAATGAAGGAGATTCCATAGTCAAAATTGCAAAACTTGAAAGCTTTCGGGTCAGGTATGAAAATCTGAAAATGGAAGAAGATGAAAAGATTTCTGCTTTTATGGAAAGAGTTAATGAAATTGTTTTGGGTATTAAATATTATGGAGGAACCTTAAGTGAAGATGAAATTGTTTCAAAAGTTTTAAGAGGATTTCCACCGGCATATAGAATGAAGGTTACTGCTATAAATGAGTTAAGAACAATGCCTAATACATCAGTAACTAGGGATACATTGATTGGAAAACTCTCAGCTTTTGAAATTGAGGAATTTGGTCTTGTTGCTACTATAAAGACAGATTTAGCTTTTAAGGCATCGACATCATCTGCACCATCATTTGACAAATCAGATTGGAAAGCCTTTTATGCAAGAGAACTTGAGGAAAGCAGGAGAGAAAATGAAGAACTTGAAGAACTTGAAGCACTATTTACAAGGAAAATGCCTAAAGGTCTAGTTGGAAGTAAGTATGAAGGTAAAGCACCCTTTAAATGCTTTAACTGTAATAAGATCGGTCATATGGCTTCTAGATGCCCTGATAGACATGCTAGACTAAGAGAAGAAGCTAGAAGAACATACAAGCCTAACCCTGAATATCAGAGATACAAATTTAAGAAGAATAAAGACAAATCTTGTTATCTTGTTGATGAAGGAGTGACTGATGATTCTGATAAGGATGCAGCAGACAATGGATGGGTTTTTGTTGCTATAACAAAAGACCAACCAATACCTACCATTCAACCGGTAGAGCAGGCCCTGGCAGCTAAAGTTGAAGTAAAGGATGAATGGATCATTGATTCAGGATGCTCACATCATATGACTGGAGATAAAAGTAAATTCTTGAACTTTCAAGAATATAATGGAGGCTTCGTGAGATTTGGCGATAATAAAGCTTCTCTGATCAAAGGTAAAGGTACAATATCTCTTGATGGTAAGCATAATACTTACAATGTTTACTATGTTGAAGGTTTAAAGCATAATCTTTTAAGTGTTGGTCAATTAGTTGAAAAAGGATTTCAGTTACAATTCAAAAATGGAAAATGTAAAATCATGAATAGAACTGGTTTGGAAATTGCAACCGATAATCAAACTAGAGGTAATATCTTTCATTTGAATAACAGTGAAGAGTCATGCTTGATTGCACATATTGATGAAAGCTAGCTATGGCATAAGAGACTCTGTCATGTAAACTTTGATTGCATGGTAAAAATTAGTACTACTAAGGCAGTTAGGGATTTACCTAAAATTGTCAAACCTCACAATACAGTATGTAAGGAATGTCAATTTGGAAAACAAGTTAGAGCTACTTTTAAAAGTATTCCAGAAAAATCAAATAATGATTTTGACTTAATCCATACTGATTTATGTGGTCTAGCTAGAACTAAAAGTTTGCAAGGTGATAGATATTTCATGCTAATCATTGATTACTACTCTAGAATGTGGCGGGTTACTTTTTTCAAAGAAAAATTAGAAGCACTTGGAAAGTTCAAACTGTTCAAAGCAATGGTAGAAAATAAAACCGGTAAGAAAATTAAACGTCTGAGATCAGATCAAGGAGGAGAATTTACATCTAAGGAATTTAATACATTCTATGAAGTGAATGGAATCAGAAGACAACTATCAACACCTCGGACACCACAGCAGAATGGAGTTGTTGAAAGGAAAAATAGAACTATCTTGGATGCAGCAAGAAGTATGCTATCCGAAACAAATATACCACATGTGTATTGGAGAGAGGAAGAAAGTACAACCATCTATACATTCAACAAAGTTCACATCAAAGGTAAAACCGGTAAGACCCCTCATGAACTATGGTTTGGTATTACTCCTACTCTTAAATATTTTAGAATATTTGGAAGTAAATGCTATATTAGAAGATATGAGTATATTGGGAAATTTGATCCTAGAAGTGATGAAGGAATATTTCTTGGTTATTCATGTAAGAGTAAGACATATAGATGTTTTAACAAAAGATTGCAGAAAATTGTTGAGAGTACAAATGTGAAGATTGATGAACAATTCATAGGAACATCAAGGTATATAGATTCTGAAATGGCAACAAAAATTCTAACAAATGAACCTACACTGAACCCAGCGGTACAAAATGAAGATCAAGTTACATCGGTATCATATGAAAATTCCATAGTAACTGAGGAACAATAGAAAACGAAGACACCCCGATATGTAAGACTGAATCTCTCTGAAAATAAGATATTTGGAAACAAGTATAAAGGAGTTATGACAAGAGGAAGATTGGCAAATGAAGAGGTATGTCTTATTTCTCAAATTGAACCATCATCAGTTAATGAGGCATGTGAAGATAAACACTGGATTAAAGCTATGGAAGAAGAATTAGAACAAATTCAGAAGAATAACACTTGGACATTAGTTCCCCGGCCTAAAGATAAAAATGTAATTGGAACCAAATGGGTATTCAGAAACAAACTTAATGAAGATGGTAAGGTTATCAAAAATAAAGCAAGACTAGTGTGTAAGGGATAATCTCAGAAAGAAGGAATTGATTACAATGAGACCTTTGCATCGGTAGCCAGAATTGAGGCAGTCAGATTATTTTTGGCTTTTGCAGCACACAAGAACTGCAAAGTATATCAAATGGATATTAAATGTGCATTTCTGAATGGAGATCTTGAAGAAGAAGCTTACATTGAACAACCTGATGGATTTTCTTTGACAGATAACAAAGATATGGTTTGCAGGTTATGGAAATCTTTGTATGGATTGAAAAAAGCTCCAAGAGCTTGGTATGCAAGATTGGATAAATATCTTTTGAAGATTGGTTTTTCTAAAGGTAATCCTAACAACAACTTATATTATAAAGTGACTAATGATGACATCTTGGTTATAGAATTTTTTGTTGATGATATAATCTTTGGAGGAGAACATGGACTATGTAAAGAATTGTCTATTGAAATGCAACAAGAATTTGAAATGTCTATGATTGGAGAAATAAAATTCTTTTTAGGATTGTAGATTTCATAGACTGACAAAGGTATATTCTTGAGTCAATCCAAGTACTTAAAGGAGTTACTAAAGAAATTTGGGATGGGATGGAGAACTCTAAATCGGTAAGCACACCTATGACTACAAATGACAAACTATCACTAAGGGATGAATCTACACCTTTTAATCCAACTAGGTACAAATCTATGATAGGAGGTTTACTATATTTGACACAGACCAAACCTGATATCATGAATGCAGTATGTATTGTTTCAAGATTTCAGAGTAATCCTAGAGAAAATCATGAATCAGCAGTAAAAAGGATTTTTCGGTACTTACAAGGCACTACAAATCTTGGATTATGGTATCCTAGAGATGAAAACTTTGAATTATGTGCATACACAGATGCAAATTGGGTAGGAAATGTGGATGATAGAAAAAGCACCTCTAGAGGAGCATTTTTTCTTGGAAGCAGACTAGTTTCTTGGTTGAGTAAGAAACAAAGTTGTACATCCTTATCAATAGTAGAATCAGAATATGTTGGAGCAACGACTAATTGTACACAGGTACTATGGCTTAAACAAAAGTTGAAAGAAATAAAGGTAAAATGCAAGGAACCTGTTACTATCTATTGTGACAACACTGCAGCAATTGATATGTCTAAGAATCCGGTACTACATTCTAAAACCAAACATGTTTCTATCAAACTGAATTTTCTAAGGGAGAATGTTGAAGCAAAAGAAATTAAATTGGTTTATGTGAATACTAAAGAGAAGATTGCATATATTTTCACTAAACGTCAGCCTAAGGACACTTTTGAATATCTTAGAGATCAGCTTGGGGTCATTCCCCCATCAGTAGATACTTAGAGAGTTGATGTTTGTCATCAACCGACATAATTAACAAAGAAATATTTTTACTCTGGCTTTGATGAGGAAGCTGTTGGCATTTTTGATGTTTATGTTGTGATTGTCATTGATGGACACACACTTGCATTGAGATCTCCTTTATATGTATAAGTTAGAGCACAACCGGTATTTGTTCCAACCGGTATATTGTATTATATTATTTAGACTATTGGTGTTTTGCAGAATGTGTTTCCCGGTCTGAAGCGACATGTTGACCCCAAGCGGTTCATGGATCCCAAGCGGTACGAGGGATTAAAGCGGCATAACACATTTTTTTCCAGTCTTCATTTTTGACAAACTGGCAACTAGTATATTGTATGAACCGGTATACTCTGTGATGAGTTACCAACTGACATTTTGTGATGAGTTACCATCCACCAATTATTTGATGGTGCCGACACTTTAACAGTGCTTTTTGTGTCGTGTTACCAAGTATGTCCAGGTTCATTGAACCTAGGAAATTGTAATGTAATCCTATTGGACCGACATGAAACCAGATTCCTTTATAAGGACATCATGTCTAGGGTTTTAGGTTGTTGATGTGGTTGTAGAAAAAGTTTATGTTGTTGCTAGGGTTTAAGGTGGTTGAGGAGTTGGAGAGAATATGAATGTGTAGAAGACTGAAGTAATGCTGGAATGCATTAGGAACGAGCTATCAAGGATCTAACCGAGCAGTTTGTGCTATTAGCTAGATCAAACACTTGTTGATTACTCACATCTTTGACAAGTCTGTAGCCCTTGATCGGGTAGGCCCCAAAAGCCTT
This sequence comes from Cryptomeria japonica, assembly GCF_030272615.1. Lineage (NCBI taxonomy): Eukaryota > Viridiplantae > Streptophyta > Pinopsida > Cupressales > Cupressaceae > Cryptomeria > Cryptomeria japonica. The sequence goes on from NC_081414.1 coordinate 23,446,305, forward strand.
TTGTAAATCCTCTAACAAGGTGGTTCACATCCATGGACCTAAAATCCTCTAGCAAGGTAGTCTTTAATTAGACTTATCTCGTAACAGAGATTGAGATTCCTAACAGGATCTATTCTGGTAAAGAACATTGTAAGACCTTAACCGGTCTGGTTCCTATTCTATAGATAGTTACTTGTGACTTCCATCTCACCATGGTTTTTCCCATTTGGGTTTCCACGCCAAAATCTCTTGTGTTATGGTATTTTTGCTTCTGTGGGTGAATGCATTATTAGCTATTTGGTTTGCATGTGTGTTAACCGGTTTGTCTTCTAAACTGTTTTACCAGTTTACTATTAGTCTTGCAAAGTGTTTAAGTGCAAAGATTTTTGGCATACTAATCCACCCCCCCCTTCTTAGTATTCATCAATTGGTATCAGAGCCTACCTTTCTATAAGTTTAACCACTTGGAAAGAGATATGGGGGAATACTCTATAAGGGAACTTACTCATCGGCTCACTCAGTCTGAGCAAACCTATGATGATCTTATGGTCAAATACAAGGCATCTCAAGCAAAAAGGAGAGAACATGCTGAAAAGCTGATGGAGCTATCTGAAAATAGTTCTTCAGATGAAGCAGACATGGAAGCCCTAATTGTAGAAGTAAATAAGTTGAATGAATCAAACTCCAACCTGAGAAAGGAGTTGGAAGGAATGACTATCCGGATGTGTCAAGAGCTTGAGAACTAAAGGAAAGTTGAAGATCTGGTGAAAGAAAGAGATCAAGAGATCTCCAAGCTGAAACAAGAGATCAGTGCCCTAACTGCTCAACTCCATGCAAGAAAAGTGGAAAAGGAAGACATGCAAGGAGAACTGAACATTGCCATCTCTAAGAATGAAAACTTGTTGGAAACAAATGCTGCTATTTCCAAAGAACTCTCTGAGTTAAAGGAAATACTTGCTAAGTTCAACAAGAGTACTGTCAAGCTAGAGAAAAAGCTTGAATCTACCAAACTGGTAAAGAATACCAATAGACTTGGTTATTCCGGTCATGAGGAAGGTGAGACCTCTGGTACAAATACTGGAACATCAAAGAAACAACTGACATCAAAGGATAAAGGTAAGAAAAAGTTTAAACCTGTTTGCTTCAACTGTCTTAAAGAAGGACATACTGCAAATGTGTGTAGGAGTAAGGCTTACAACAATTTTCCTTATTTCCTAAATGATAAGCCTAGATCCTATAGATTCAATGGTAACTATTATGTATGCAACAAGTATGGGCATAGAGCATCTGAATGTAAGTCAGTTATGAACAATATTGGTAGATATCCTCAAAGGACCCAAGGAGCTGGTCCTGAACCTTTTGTGAACCGAAATCACAACCTGTTTAATGCCTTCAATCATCAGCAAAGAATCGGTGGCTATCAAGTGACAACTAGATGGAGAGCAAACTGTATGGTCTATCATGGTCATGGTCACACTACTACAACATGCAGAAGGAAGAATGGAAATATGAACAATGGACCTTGGAGAGAACTTGGATTGGTCTGCTATCACTGCAACAAACTGGGTCACATTGCCAGATTGTGTAGATCAAGAAAGAACATATCTGATGATATACCGGTCACTCTAGAAGGAAACATTGATGTTGACACTGTTCAAACGGTCATGAACAAAACCTGGAAGAAGAAACTAGCGGTGTTACAAGAGGAACTGGTTTCTGCAGCTAGTGTGGAAATCATGGAACCAGCAAACTAAGCTTCAGAAAAGCTTAGGGGGAGCAAATGGCGAAATGTTTCGAACCCCCGGTTTACACCGATAAAAGACCTTAACCGACATGTGATACCTGTTAGTTGGCGAAAGACCGAAAATGATGAAAGGCAAATTAGGGTTTACGCCCTAATGGAGGAGCATTAATTACGGTAGGTGAGGAATATGCTTAAAAGGTTTTTTCAAATCATTTCTCACTATCAGTTTTCGAGCGAAGAAAAGTTTTTCAAAGAGCAGAGCGATGATAAGGTGATTTGTGTTGAGATTTTGAGAAATTGAGAAACCGCGAAGGAGATTCAAATTCAAATTGGAAGCGGCCAAGTGAAGAACGCAAAGCGGTGATTCTGCAACCGACGGAGTGTGAAGTGAAGGAGAATCTGAAAGCCCTAAATTCACATGTTTCAAAAGGTATTTCTCAAGTTTTTAAGTTTCTATCATGGCTTCTGCATCTTATACCAGTTCTAGTACATCTGTCGAGTCTGCAAGTTTTATTCAGCACAAGTCTAAGTATAATGCCCTATCTCAAGTACCGGCTGGTGTTATAGTAGAAGAGGGTATCTTAGATTATATTGATTGTAAACTCGAAGACCTATGGTCTCTTGCTATCCACTTCCAGCTAGGTTTGTTCTGTGGATAGGATAAAAAGATCAAACCGGAGTATAGTATCTTGGAGAAGAAGAAGCTCCACAATGCTGCTTATTTCCTGGAGGATTTCAAAGATGATCACATTAGGATCATTCCAAGCAGACTTCATGGTGACAAGATGTACCTTGAAAGAATGCATGATATAACACCACAAGCAATCCATGTTGTCACCGGTTTCTGCAATACAGGGGATGTGCAAGCTCTAAGGATGGTAAGCAAAATTGAAATATCCAAGCTCACCGTTCAGTGAGTGATTCACGAGGTATGACCGTCAATTCTATCAAGGATGATTTGGTGAAGTATGCATGTATGGTGATTGGATACCCGACATTCTTAGCCAGTATAATTAACTCTGTATCTGCTACAACAGTAAATGCCGCTTACTGGAAGATCATGAAGGATGCATCATTTGACCTATGCACCAGTATGCAAAGACAACTCCTATTGAATCTGAAGTCGATCAAATATGATAATGCACTAAGGTTCAAGTTTGGACAACTATTGGTTGGGTTGTTCTTTTACTTTCAAGGATACTTCCTAGGAGTGGGAGACATTCAGTGGTCGGTGGACCAACCGGTTACCAAGCAAATAAAGGAAAGTTTGCAAGCAGTGGGAATCAGTTACCCTGAAGTTCTGAACAAGTATTTTGATGAGTTCAGATGGAAAATGAGCCAAAGAATGAGAATATCAGGTGACATCGTCAAGAAATATGAATACAAAATCTGTTTCACCATCAAGGTGGATCAATGCATAATAAAGGTTGTTGAGCCTAGAGTGGAAGAAGTGGAGCCAATGGGCTATGAAGTGATGTATGATATGTTGGAAGGGTATACCTCTACCCTTATTTCCTCACTGCTTGATCCTAAGGCAAAGAGAACCGACACCTACCTAGAGAGGATAACACTGGTTGAGGAACCACCAGCAAAGAAAGGAAAAGCGCCTTCAGTGAAGAAGGAAAAAGAAGTGCCATCCGCATCTGCACCGGTTACAACAACAAGTCCAAAAGTGACCAAACGGTCACCACCCAAGAAGAAACCGGAAGCAGCACCGACTAAAGTCTTCGAGAGGAAAAGGAAGACAAAAAGCAATACACCAAACTCAGAGGAAACTGTGTCTGAGGAGCAGCCCAAGAAGGTGAGATAGACAAGAAATAAGATAAAGAATGAACAGACATCATCTGCACTGGTAAATATAGATATCTCTTCCTATAAACCTTTGACACATTGTCAAAGAACAATAAAGAATATTAGGAGAAAATTGCTACATGATTTAATTGAGTATTTTGATGACTTTAATGATGATGAAAAGGAAGCAGCTGAAAAGGAAATAATTCAGTATTTATGTGTTAATGACCGATCGCCTTCAGAAATTAGATCTGAAACATCGGATTCTTTGTATAAGTCCTTAGACAATAAATGGCGCATTGCCATAGAGCAGGAACAAGAAATGAGAAAAAGTTTTTGCTAAACATTTTCCTGATGTATCAAATTTGGAACTGTTTGATGTAATGAATAAATACAAAGGTCTTTTCTTCATGAGAAGAAGAAGACTCCTATTACTGGAAGGGAAGGGTAAGGAAGTCCTCAAGGATACACACACTCGTGCTCTAGAAGCTCTGAAGATGCATCAAGTGGCTGAAACCAACCGACAAGCTGAGAAAGAACCGGTTATATTCAAACCGGATGAAGTACTTGATGATGAAGGAAATCCGGTTGATGAACCGGTCGACACTATTGATGTTGATGCCTTGGACGTAGAAGATGTTACTCAGGAAACACCATTTGAGGCAACAGGATAGGAGCAATAGGCTAAACAAGTTGATAAGCAATCCGAGGACAGACAGGAAGCAGCAAAGGAATAGGCCGAGCAGAGGAAAAAGGATGAAGAAGAGAAGAGGGAAAAGGGTGAAGAAGAGAAGAAGAAGGATGAAGAAGAGAAGAAGAAACAGGATGAAGAAGAGAAGAAGAAGAAAGATGAAGAGGAGAAGAAGAAGAAGGATGAAGAAGAGAAAAAGAAGCAAGAAGATGAAAAGAAAAAGAAAGAAGAGGAAGATAAGGAACAGGAGAAGAAGAAGGAAGCAAAGAGGAAGAAGGAAGAGGAAGATAAGGAACAGGAGAAGAAGAAGGAAGCAGAAAAGAAAAAGGTTGAGGAAGACAAAGTAGAGGAGAAGAGGAGAGAAGCAGAGAAGAAAAAAGCAGAAGAGGATAAGGAGAGAGAAGCGGCAAAGAGAACTCAGATGGAGACTCCGAAGGCAACCGGTAGTCAAGCCAAACCGGCTGACCTCACTAGTCCTATCGACCTCTAGTCTACAAGTGAAATGGAGCTGATGCAGAGCATCAAAGTTGCCCAAGAATGGCTCGAAAACATACGAAGGAAGAAGGAGCAGGATGTAATTCAAGCGGTTGCGGACACTCTTACTGGTTTGATACCTGGTACTAACCTTCCCAACACTGAATCATCACTGCCCAAACTAAATCTCCTATGCACAATAGTGGATGATCAAGTGCACAGCCTAAAAGAGGCAGCATAGGCAAATGTCAAGAAGGAGCATCAAAAAGCTCTTAATATAGCTCTGGTGAAGAAGTTGAATGAGCTCCGTTCTGAACTGAAAAAAGAACAAAAGGATATAAGGGATGCTCTAGATGAGGGGAATCTGCTACTCAGCAAGATCTGCCAACCCCATCTGTTCTATGATGATGTGCTAGCTCAGAAGAAAAAGCTTCAAATAGACTTGCAGTCCTATATGAGCACATTCAAGCCACCTTATGATTCCTTTACAACTTATGGGCAAACCGTTCACCGGTTTCACATCCAGTCAGCAAAAATGGAGCAAGAGATCAGCACCCAGTCTAGAGATTTGCAGGAGCTACAATTGGTTCTACTCCCACGATTGCAAATTCTTCAGAAGTGCTATCTAAACCTGGATGTCTTAACAGTTACACAGGAGATGAGCACAATCGATGCCATGGAAGAACAGGTCTCCCAGATGCAGACAAAGAAAGAAGTAGCCACCTCCCTACTTGAGTCCTAGTCTTTATCGATGAAACAATTCTTGCAGGACTTTAAATATGTTTTTGAAAAGTATTATTCCTTATTGTCATAAACTTTTATTATTTTAATATCAAATGAAAACAGGGTTGTTCAGCTGTACTTTGTCATTGTTGGCAAAGGGGGAGAAGAATTCTATTTGGGAGAAGTATCTGGTAATCAAAATTTTGATATATGCTTTGAATATCTCAATGTTTATTCTCTATATGCAAAAGTGTTATACATTGTATTGTTAAAGGGATAGTGTATATGCTTAGGGGGAGCAATTTTGCTAATGGCATGATTTTGTTGTAAAACACTTAGGTGTCAAAATTTTATTTTCCTAAGTGTTGCCATGAATGCCAAAGGGGGAGATTGTTCAGATTTTTGATGTTAATGTTGTGATTGTCATTGATGGACACACACTTGCATTGAGATCTCCTTTATATGTATGAGTTAGAGCACAACCGATATTTGTTCCAACCGGTATGTTGTATTATAGTCTTTAGACTATTGGTGTTTTGTAGAATGTGCTTCCCGATCTGAAAAGGCATGTTGACCCCAAGCGGTTCGTGGATCCCAAGCGGTACAAGGGATTAAAGAAGCATAACACATTTTTTTCCAGTCTTCATTTTTGACAAACCGACAACCGGTATATTGTATGAACTGGTAATACTCTGTGATGAGTTACCAACCAACATTTTGTGATGAGCTACCATCCATCAATTTTTTGACGGTGCCGACACTTTAACGGTGTTTTTTGTGTCGTGTTACCAAGTATGTCTAGGTTCATTGAACCTAGGAAATTTTAATGTAATCCTATTGGACCGACATGAAACCAGATTCCTTTATAAGGACAATCATGTCTAGGGTTTTAGGTTGTTGATGTGGTTGTAGCAAAAGTTTGTGTTGTTGCTAGGGTTTAAGGTGGTTGAGGAGTTGGAGAGAATATGAATGTGTAGAAGACTGAAGTAATGCTGGAATGCATTAGGAACGAGCTATCAAGGATCTAACCGAGCAGCCTGTGCTATTAGCTAGATCAAACACTTGTTGATTACTCACATCTTTGACAAGTCTGTAGCCCTTAACTGGGTAGGCCCCAAAAGCCTTTTGTAAATCCTCTAACAAGGTGGTTCACATCTGTGGATCTAAAATCCTCTAGCAAGGTAGTCTTTAATCAGACTTATCTCCTAACAGAGATTGAGATTCCTAACAGAATCTGTTCTGGTAAAGAACATTATAAGACCTTAACTGGTTTGGTTCCTATTCTGCAGATAGTTACTTGTGAGTTCCATCTCACTGTGGTTTTTCCCATTTGGGTTTCCATGTCAATATCTCTTCTGTTATGGTGTTTTTGCTTCTGTGGGTGAATGAATTATTAGCTATTTGGTTTGCATGTGTGTTAACCGGTTTGTCTGCTAAACCGTTTTACCGGTTTACTATTAGTCTTGCAAAGTGTTTAAGTGCAGAGATTTTTGGCATACTAATTCACCCCTCCCCCCCTCTTAGTATTCATCAAAAGCTACTTCTCAGGGGGAGTAGTTGGTATACTGAATTGGTTGGTATTTTGTATCTAAAAAATGTTTTTACTTTGGCAATTGATGTCAAAGGGGGAGAGATTGGTATGGAAAAATACAAGGAAACACATGTCACTCTCAGGGGGAGAGATTGTTACTTTGGGAAAGATTATTTATATCTAAATTTTTGATTTCTGGTTATGATCTCTTTTGGGAGATTGTTGGCTTTTGGTATTTGGCATTTCTGTTTTGGCACTTTGATGGTTTTTCCATCTTGTGTTGCCATCAATGCCAAAGGAGGAGATTGTTGGTATTTTGGTATGGTTTTGTCATTGATGTCAACACCTACTAACACTTATCAACTCTGGCACTTTGGAGAATCAACAACATTCACCAGCAAGCAAATGACTCATGCACAGTCACCGGTATCTGGTACATCGACAAGATATAATGATCATCGGCACTTGGAATGGCATGGAAAACACTTGGTTATGTTGAAGACATCGTTTGGATACTCTGTCTTTAATATTTGTCTATTGGCATATTTGTATTAGCATATTTACTATTATAGGAAAATAGGTCCAGGTTATACACTGACAGGATTATCTTTTCCAGATCAACATGGCACTCTATGGAGATGATTTATTATTCTTGTAAATGCATCAAGCCAACATGTTGTATCGGTTATTACATCGGATATTGTTTTAATTGTAAATTGATTTTATTGTAATATCCTTTAGAGCCGACCTACTAAAATTGGTCCTAGGTTATGATATAAATGTAAGATCTTATTTGTAAGATTGAATGTGGAATGCGAAGAAGAATTGTGTGAAGGTATATGCGAGAATAAGGAGAGCTATACACGCAGACATCATTTGAAGGTGAAGCAAGGTTTTTGTGAAAGCATATCAAAACTACACCGGTACTGAATCGAGCATATGAAGATGCTATTTTGAGCAGTACATCCTTATTGGATTTAACCATCCAATTGTAGTCAGTGTGACTCCTATTTTCTGTTTGTGCAGTGAGCTCTAGGCACTTGGCCTTTCTGCATGTGCAGACTCCATTTGTATACACTTACTATCTGTAGTAGTATTATCTGATTGTGGGTAAGGTTTCCCACCGTGGTTTTTCCCCTTATAGGGTTTCCACGTACAAATATTGGTGTTATTTGTTGTGGATGACTTTGTCTTTTGTTTCATGCATTAATCTTTACCGGTTTTGCAATTAACTGATAAAACTGTCAACCGGTATAAAAGACTGCTTTACCGGTATTCAACATTAAGTTGGTTAAGTTGTTTTTGGTTTGAATTTATTTGACAACTGATTAACCCCCCCCCCCCCCCTCTCAGTTGTCTCCGGGACCCAACACTTAAAAATTTAAAAGAAATTTCATTTACTCTTTCCATAAAAACAAAAATTCTTTCATCTTCTTCCATTTTCAGATTTTCATACCTGACCCAAAAGCATTCAAGTTTTGCAATTTTGACTGTGGAATCTCCTTCATTCAATGTTTCCAATTTGTCCCAAATAGCTTTAGTAGTAGATCTATCTGATAATCCCATGACTTGCTGATCAAATAATGCGCTCAAAAGTGCTTCTCTTGCTTTGCAATCATTTTCCTCATCTTTATCCAAGTTAGGTGGATTAGGTTGACCTTTAGTAGGAGCTGTATAACCATCATTTGTAACATCCCATATGTCCTATCCAATGCAATTCAAATGTGTCTCCATCTTGATCTTCCATATGCCATAGTTAGTTCCATCAAGTTTCAAACTGTCCTTCCTAAAATATTTAGAAGACATTGGATCTCCTCAAGCTATTAAACTTCTACAAAAAGAAGACTAAGCTTTGATACCAATTGTTAGGTCCCAGAGACAACTGAGAGGGGGTGGGGGTGAATCAGTTGTCTAATAAATTCAACGAAAATTAACTTAACCAAAACTTAATGCTTAATGCCGGCAAACCAAACTTTATGCCAGTAGATAGTTTTATCAGTTAATTGTAGTGCTGGTAAAGATTAAAGCACGATACAGAAAGACAATAACATCCACAACACATAACACAAATATTTGTACGTGGAAACCCTATAAGGGGAAAAACCATAGTGGGAAGCCTTACCCACAATCAAATGATACTACTGCAAATAATATGTGTGTAGAATATGGAGTCTGCACATGCCGAAAGGCCAACTGCCTCGAGCTCACTGCTCAATCATGAAATGGGATTCACACTAACTACAATTGGATGATTAAATCCAATGATAATGTACTGCATAAAATAGCATCTTTATATGCTGGATTCAGTATCGATTAAGTTCTGATATGCCTTCACAAAAACCTTCCTTCAACCTTCAAATGATTTTTGCTATAGCTCTGCTTATTTTCTCATATACCCTATTACAATCCTTTTTCCAATCGCATGTCAATCTCACAAATGAGATTTTACATTTATACCATAACCTAAGACCAATTGAATAGGTCGGCTCACTAAGAATATTACAATAAAATCAATTACAAATAAATCATTATGCGATGCATCCTGTCAGCTCAATGCATTTACAATAATAATAAATCATCTCCATAACGTGGCGTGCTGATCTGGAATAGATATGGTTGCTGGTGCATAACCTGGACCTATTTGCCAGTAACAACAAATATGCAAACCCGAATAGACCAATAACCAAATCGCCAAAACCAAGTGATTGAATAATGTCTTCGACATAACCAAGTAGTCTCCAAGTCATTCCAAGTGGCGGTGAACAATATAACCTGCCGGTGAACCAAATACCGGTGACTGTGCATAAGTCTCTGACTTGCCGGTGAACAAAACCAAAGATCTCCAAATGCTGATAAGGTTGACAAGTGTTGACAAGTGTTGACATCAATGACAAAACCATATCAACATATCCAAAATACCAACAATGTGTACATATTCTTAATTGATTAATTATACATCTTTGAGAGTTATTCCAATGTCTCTATATTCTCTTTCTTGCATTACATATTTTCATTTTCTTAATTTGCAAAAAGAAGAAATCATTAACCTTTTATGTTATACAAGTTGTGGAAATGGATGGACCCTCTTTTTCCTCCTTCCTTGTTTTAGCCAAGTGCTTTATTAAATACTCATGCATATTGATGAGGATGAATGTGTTTAAAAGTTAACAACTAAATTACTTTCCTTGATTTAAGTTTAGGAGAGTAATAAAATATTAGAGGAATATTATGCGAGAATTGATAGGAACTAAATTAGGAAGAGATGGTTTTCATGTTGTTTGCATGCACTCACTAATCTGATTTATATATTTTTAAATGGATTCTCTATCACCTCACTAATCCAATGTATAAAGCTTTACATTATATTTTATAAGGATTTTCTTTAGTGCCATTAAATATCCTAAGTGAATTTCTTAGCTATCAAATCTAAATTTAATGATAATTGAGCCTTGTTTTATCATTTACTATAATTGGTTGATAAAGAGAAAGGGTAAATGTAGGAAGTTGAGTCCACATGGAGTGGAAGATTTGGACTATGAAATGGGATTCCGAGCTGAAAAATATGAAATGGGATCTCAACTAAAACTAATGGGATCATGTTTAGTTTTTTGTGATCTCATGCTATAAAAGTATTAATTTTTTTGAAAAATGGGATCCATGTCATTTTCATTTGTAGAGAGACTTGGGATCCCGATTTGGAGTGCATGTTAGCCGCTCAATAACCCCTCCAGGTAGGATTTTTTTTTTTTTTTTTTCCTATTTTGATATTTATGTATTTTTTATTTTAAATAAAAAAATATAGTTTTGCTTGGATTTTTATTAAAAAAATGATTTTAGGTTTTAGTATTTAAGTAATTTATATTTTTATGTTTATGTATGTCTTAATATTTATGTGGTTTATATTTTTGTGTAAAATAAATTGTTTTGCATTATCACACAAGAACAGAACAAAAACCAAAACCAAAATGACAATGAAAATGAAAACCAAAACAAAAATGAAAATGAAAACTAAATCCAAAACCAAAACCAAAACCAAAATCAAAATATATAGCTTACTAATATATCTTGACTCGTTAAGCCTTCCTTTTATGACCTATACCTTAATAATTTAATCCAATCTCATACAATGATGTCCTATTCTAAGACCCCTTGACATGTTCTCGATCACGACCCAGACTTAAGATTTCATACTTGACATGTATTTAACAATTAGATCACCAATTAGAACCTCTTAAGCTTCCATACTTGATATATATACTCAAGAATAGTTCGATCACATGACCCCTTAAGCTCTTTCATACTCAACATGTACTTGACCAATGTGTACTTGAAATTTTTTATTGGGACCCCTAGATGAACAATTTAATCCAATAGGTCATACTCGACATCCTATGAACTAGGATCCTTAAGAGATTATCAATCAAATGACCCCTTAAGATTTCATTTATCTAACCATGTTGAACTCCTTTTAATCATTCCTAAATTAGCCCCTTAACACACATGAACTACATATGAACCCCTTAAGCCTTGCTATATATGACCTATAGCTTAATAATTTAATCCAACCTCATACTTGATTGACATCCTATTCTAGGAACCCTTGAAATTTTTGAAAGATTTCATACTTGACTTGTAATTAACAAATAGACATATAATTTCAATCATGACCCCTTAAGCTCTTTCAATGTATACTTGACATTTAGGATTAGGAACTCTAGCTAAACTAGGACCCCTTAAGATGTATTCTCAAGATCACACAACCCCTTAAGCTTTCATTTATCTAAGGGTAAAAGCACAAAATTGTGTCACATTTCAAGCCAACTTATCAGCACAAGTGAATTTAAGTAATTCTAACTAAAAATTATTTTTAGTCAAACATATGGTCTATAGAGTTGCATTATAGCTATCTTATACATGGGCCACAACTTTTCCAATTGGAATTGTCTACTCAATGTATATTTTATACCATTTTGGGTCTAGTTACCAATTTTTTTTGTAAAAAAAAGACCAAAAAAACTTGATGTTCAACAACTCCTACTCTTATAAATAATGTTTTTTTTTTGAAATATAAAAATACCCTTTTATAGGTCTATAACTTAATTTTCCAAAATATATATCTTTTAATATTTTAATTAGTTTTTATATTTTATATTTTATTTTTATTGAAAGTAGGTCATCAACACTAAAATATAAGATTGATTATCTTATAAAGGAAAAATTTTAAAATTTATTTAAAATTTTGAAAAAAAAAAATACATTAGAGAAAAGAGTCTATGTCAAGATGATATAATTCTTTTCTAATTTGGATAAATAATCAAGAAAAAAGGTGACACCAAGTGGAAAGAGTTGTATTTCAATACATGCAACTTTTTAAATTTATTGAAAAATATATTTTTGTACTAAATTTTCAAGTTATCAATATACACAAAAAAAAATTGAAGATAAAAAGGTAGAATTTACTATATAAAGTGTGATGCCTCATGTAACTTCAATTTCAACATTTTATGAACAACTAAATTATAGTGTTTACTTTATAAGAAAGTATATTCAAATAATTTTAAATTTAAAAAAAAAATTACAAACATAAAATATGAAGAAAAAAAATATACATTTTATTAGTTTACATCATTTCAAAAATCAAAACATATATTTCACTTTCTATTGATTCAATTTAAAAATTTGAATCAGCATTGGTCATTTCCTTTATGAAAGTGTGACACAATTTTGTGCTTTTATCCCTAATCATATTTAAATCCCCTTAAACCATCTTAAAGGACCCACTTAAGACACATGAACTAGATCTTGACCCCTTAACAATCCTTATTCTAGGACCCTTTTACATTCTCGATCACGACCTAGGCGTAAAATTTCATACTTGAGATGTAGGTTTAATGTCTAGACATATATAAGTCCTATCATGACCCCTTAAACTCTTTCATACTTAAGATAATTTCAATTTATACTTGACACTCAAGATTATGACCTCTAGCTGAACTAGGACCCCTTAAGATAAATCATTTATATCTAATCGCATTGAACTCCCCCTAAGCCATCCTATCATGCTTGACAATTAGATCACCAATTAGTGTTGTAAATATGAGTTTTGGTTGTCACTAATGTCAAACTTGTTGTTCCTAAATAGATACTTAGCATTTCTCTAGGTCCAAAGATGGCTATAAAATGAGCAATTAATGTATGTTAGTGCAAATGTCATGTGGTTGTATAGAGTGTGTATATGGATGCTTGTGGCAACATATTAAAGTGCGTTTTGATATTTGTGTAGCTCTGTTGGCATTCCTGCTTGTATGCTAGTATAATGTTTCAATCATGTCTGTCTGTTCTGGTGAAGAGTCTGTCATACAGTTTGATTAGACCTACGTAGTAAGTATGTATCATATGGTTATGCAATTTCAGAACAATGTTTGCAGATGTAAATTCTCATTATATCTCATTTTTTAGAAAGATGGGTGATGTACATTTGAAGATAATTAAGTCTGAAGTTTGGTTGATACAATTGTCGGGCAATGCCATGGAGGAATAGGTTTCTCTTTTCCCACAATTCCAATACTTTAATTTGCTCTTTTTCGAGGTGTTTGATCATCCTTTATACTTCTCCCTCTTTTAATCCCCTTTAGGTCAATTTTCTTTGGACCTTCCTCGTGCATGAAAGGCATCTTGGCAACCAACATTCATAGACTTTCTTCTCACCTCTTTTGAAAGAAGTATGACAATCAATTTGTCCATCCTTGGCTCTATACTATAACTGCTAATAGCAACAATCAAATTTTTCCAGGATTTGGGCAAAGAGCAAAGAAATAAGATACATTTATCTTCATCTTCTAATTTTATATTTATCAATACAATCTGACTTATAATTGTATTAAAATAATTCAAATGATCTCTAATAGACTCATCGTCTTTCATTTTCAAAGAATATAATCTTCTTTTGAGATATAGCTTATTGGACAAACTTTTATATTGATAAATGTCACCAATCCTCTTCCACAACTTGTATGTGATGTCTTCTGGAAAGACATTCAAGAGGAAGGAATCAATAAGACACAACCAAATGGTTTCTTGTGCCTTCTTATCCAATTTCTTCAAAGCATCATAATCCAAAGTAGAGTCGTATGGTTTCTTTTCATGTGAAACTGGCAACCAATGATCTCTTTCCTCCAAAAGGTTTTTATCTTTAGTTTCCACATCTCATAGCCAGTGCCATTGAATTTTTAAATATTTGTGTGAAAATTAGAAGCCATTGCTTTCAATCCTCTTCTAAAATTTTCAAAATTGCACAATAAAAGCTCCCACTACAACAAAAAACCTTCAACACTTAAAAAGAAAGGCATCCCCTTCTTAGCAAAACTGTTAACTCTAATACCAAATATTGAGAATCATGGAAAAGAAAGCTTGCAATATTAACTTTCCTATGTGATTAAAAATATGAAACTAAATCTGAAATGAACATGTGATTGAACCATTCAACTTAAATATAAAAACAACCATACTAGAAAAGAGACACCAAATTTATGTGGAGGAACCCTTTTAGGAAAAAACTCCACCAAAGAATGAGGGCAAGTATATTATAATTATTCAAAAGAGAGAACACCATAATAATACACATCTCTACTCTTCTCCAAATGATCCTTAAACTACATGGAAATAATGACCAACTAATGTTTAAACAACTATGCCTTGGCTCCCTTTTATAGCCAAATGGGAGAGGAAAAATCACAATAATTTTCCCAAAACAAGGGGTTAAACCACTTGCAAAAACCCATGCCTTGGATAATGAATAGCCAATATACATAATAAAATATTAAATAACTCTTCAAGTGACTCTTCTTGGGTGCCAATCCCAAAGCCAAGTTTAGTCTTTATACATTTTGAGTGCTTTGAAGCTTGCAATGATTATTTAAAACCTTAAATGGACACCTTTTCTCTTCCCAAAGTTGATCTCCTTATGCATGACCCTTCATGTCTCATTGTGGACATGGGAAAGAGTGTATTTTATCCATTTATATTTATATTTATCACCACTTCATGTTCACCATCCCAGGGAACACTTTCCAAAGAACATGGAGACATATAAATGGCTGAGGATTGCAAGGTTTATGTTACCTTATCCTAATATCATTTTTCATTCATCATTATCTCTTTAGCTTATCCCCATGTTAATCTTTGGGGGGGGGGGGGGGGTGGTGTTGGAGTAATTAGGACATTTATCTAATTATTTAATAATTAGGTCCTTTATTACTTTTTCACTAAAGCTAAACTTAGGTTCTTTTTATTATCTAGAGTTTTCTTTTCTAGTGTTAGTTCTAGATTTAGTTGAGATTAAATTAGCTCCTACTTTGCATTGCTTTAGTTCTCCTAGTTTTAGCATTAGGGTTTCATACCTAAGGTTTTATTTATCCTTTTACAAGGAGCCATTCATTCATTGTAATTGTATCTCCAATATTGTTTTATGCAATAATACAAAATCCTTTGGTTGTTATAAATCATACAATCTTTTCTTGGTCTCCTTTGTTTGATAAGGGCAAATGGATCTTGGCTCTTGTGTTTGATCATCGATTTCTAAAATATACATCTAACTATTTGTTTACATCAAACTTTAGAGGTCTAATCTTCTTAAAATCCTTATCTAGTTCTGGGGCTGACAATTCCTCCACAGGGAACTCGTCTTCTTAAGAGATGTCTTCTACAAGAGGATCTTATAGTTTGGTTACCCCATTATTCTCTATGTTGTCTTTCCTTTCTCTAATATCTTGAATTTTTTACTCTAAGGAATTTATCTTATCTTGTTGTCAAATTAGCAATTCAATTATTTCCTCAATTTCAACATTGACCCCTCTGTGAGGTTGTTCCTCATTCTCAAAATTTGTCCTCCCCTATGCTTTTTGATCTTGTTTATTCTCACCTTGCCTTTGTGTGTCTCTAGTACCTCATTTCTTAGGCTCCCTTTGATATTTGCCTTCATCTAGTGTTAGCATGTGCATCTTGTTGGTTCCCCAGATTGCACACAGTGGAGTTTTTACACTGCTGCAGGGGCAGGAACCAAGTCGGGCCCTTGAATCATGCCTGGAGAGGCCAACTCCAGACTGTTTTAGAGATACTCAGGGACTTGGACCAACATATGACAAGGATTATGCTAACCCTTCTTCACTTTGGGCTCTGCAAAACTCAGGAGGATGGTCCCTTAATGCTCCTGCAATCACCACACTTGTAGACGATATTAAAATAAAGCAAGAGTTCTCACTCCTAAAAGGGGCTCAACAAAGAGGGAGAATGCTATAGAGTTGCTAGCTCGTAGTGATCCTCAACCTACTTTGGAGCATGAGACAACTTTTGACAAGTAGTGACATATACATAAATAAAAAGATATTATGATATTATTGATTTACAACAAGCTGTCGATGAGCTATGAGTAAAGAACTATTACTGGAAATGACTAAAGCCACGACCAGTGTCTTATCCATTGGGCAACTGAGTCATAAAACATAAGATGAAATATAACATAACAAAACATTAATCTAATAGTTGTAGATCTTAAGATAACATTACCTTACAATGCATCCCATCTATCTATCCCAACCCAAAATACTTATCATGTATAAGCCCCATCAGTCTGCAGATTCTATCCTAGCAATTTAACCAACCCCTTAGATTAGAGCATAAGATATAGAACGCATACATCACAACAATGTAATGAACGATAGAAACCCTTGATCTTACTTATTCAAAACATATCAAAGTTACACACTGAAGAAAATAAATTTGAACTATGCTTGCATTCATTTAATAAGCTATTTTCTATTACAAATTATCTTACATATAACTCTTCCAAGAACCTAAAACAAAATAAGACACAAGACCCATTTTATTTACTCTGCAAATTCCTATTACAGCCTACTCATTTCACCTAGAGTTACTATGCATGACCAAGGGTTTGGATCCAAACTTGTGGACCAATTTTCTCGAGCTTTGTCTCATGGAATTGAATTCCATTTTATACAAACAAGGGAGAAAACAAGCTTCAGAACAGAGGAGACACATGCCACAAGTTCATAGGACCGCTTGTAATTTTGTTACAAAATTATTTCTCACAACATTCCAAAAGACTATCCATGATGGTGTTCATGATGAAGTAGAACCAAAATTCCTAACTGCATTTTGGTAGAAATGAAATATGTTGAGTCATGCCACCATCACACCTAATGCTTCCAGATGGATCATGAGATGCACCTTGATTCTCTACAGAGTACTTCCCTTCTCGAAGAAGGTTTAGATCCCAACAAGAAGTAAAATCGCCCCTCCACTAAAAGAGGAGTTCAATCCTTTATGCCTAGGATTAGAGAAAGTGGAAAGAGGATCTTGTAGGGGAACATAATAGGAGAAGAAGGGGTCGCATCTTCCATGTTGTTGTAGAAATGATTGGTTGTTACCTCCTCCCCAAGTTTGTTCCACTCTTGCTTCTCCGTGAGGTTCTTCCTAGAATCCTCTGTCAACGAGTGACAGAGCAGAGGCAGAGGATGCACCATGCAGGGCTTGTTCTGATAAGAAATGGATTTCAAGCCTCCATTGACTATCCTCCCCACTTTCAAGACCCCATCGACTATAAGTATATTGACTCCCAAAGGAATTCCATCTGATATCACAGCGTTCAGTGTAACGCCTTGCACGATACTACTAAAAAATCAATTTTCACCATTACAAAACCTTCTAAGAAGGTAATGAATTTTCTTGTTCTTTAGACCAATTGAAGACACCACCCACTTGTATTTATAATTAAAATACCTTTCTTGGCGGTGTTCATGCATGGGAAAAATCATCATTCCAATGCTTTTCTACTCATCTTGCCAACAAATGGATTCAAAAACTCATATCCATCGAATCAAAACATCATCAAACTCAAACTTCCAATTCACTGCCATTCTGACCAAGTTCGCCTTACATGAATGATTTTGTTCTTGGTTTTTTTATTTTTTGACTGCAAAATTTCTGCTTCAAAATCCCCCTTTTTTGGATACTGAGTCCTTATCTTTTAAAATTTTCTCAGAAACAATTTCTTGATTTTCTGCCTTACCATGAGAATCTTTGATAGTACACATCCTATGATTTTATTGACAGGTCCTTGATCACCTCGCTTCTAGCTCATGAATCATCCTTATCCCCTTAATCCTTCTGAAGATCTCAATTTCTTTCCATGGTGGAAATGAAAACTTGTTGATATTGCCACCTCTGGTACTGCCAGCTTTGTCCCACTAATACGACTCGACCCAACAAAATAAATCATAAATCGGCCTTTTGAGAATCAGTCGGCATCCACGTGCCTTGACACGTCTCTATTTATTCCATGTCAACAAGTTTATTTTCTTCTTCCTTTATTTCCCACGTGAATAACAATGAAATAACCCAATCACTCCTTTTGAAAAATGCTCTATATCTGCCATAGATTTGTCCAGCATGGCACATCGCGTGAACACCATCGATCAATATTGATATTGGCCTTCCAACATAGCAAGTGGGCCCATTAAAAGTTTGACAAAGCGTTGCCAAATCATCTCTAAATCTCAACTTTGTTAGTTGCCCCGTTGTTGGACTTATTCAACCTACTTGGGACACGTGGCATCATCTCGTGATGTCGCGGTCCTTAACCTTCTTGCATCTTTCATCGTGGGACTACGAGGGTCGTCTAATTTGTTCGTTCATTACTTGCAGCTTTACAAAGTCCACCCAAAACTTGTCGCTATCCTTTGAGCATCTTTTTGCTTGGGTCATAACATCACCGTTCATTTAAACATGTGAAAAATCATGGGACTTTTAGTTGCTCGGTACTTTAAACATGGAGATAGAAGTTGAAACATTAAGGTTGGACTTAGGGAAAATAAATTCCTATAGAAATATTAAAAGGGGACCCGACCATTATGGAAAAGATATAGTCTCTAGGAAAAATTAAAAGGTCGGCAGAAGAAATAATTCCTAGGGAAAAGAACATGGTCCTTTTCGATGATGGAAAAGACCTTCAAGTTTAAGTAAAAAGGTAACGAAGAAACATAATAGGCTTTAGGTTTTAAAATAAAAGGCTCACTCGGGAACATCTAAACCTAGGAACCTTAAACCTTGAGGGTAACACAGAGAGAAATATTAATTCAAAATGACAAATCATTGTTAAGGACACCAAATTTTGCACAGTCATTTTCAGGACTATCAGTGGCTCTGGTTGGGGATGATCATCACTTTGGGATGATATGAGGATCCAGACTCTCAGGTTAGGCAGACCAGATACAAAGCAGACCAAAAAGAGAACTACCTGGACAAGGCAGCCCAAAGAAGAAAAATAAATCTACTCTAATATGTACAAGGTCTAATCTACTGCTCATGGAAAATAAAAAAATAGAAAAAAGAATCTATATTCCAAGAACTGTCCATGAACAGGAGTTCAAGGACTACATCTATCATTCCTTGGAGAAGATATGAAATGAAAATCCTCTCCCCATTTTCTTTGAATCGGATATGGACCTAAGAATATGACATCAAACTTACCATGCCTTCAAGTATCTTCCTACCTGCATTCCATATCAAGATCAACACCCTTTTCTGAAAACTTATTACAGTTGTTTTCTATACATGTCATATGACCTGCATTTGTAATTTGTAATTTTGGTATCACCTTCTCTTCTATCTCCATTTCATTTCATCAAAGCTTCAACCCTCAATTGTATTTAGTTTTCATATTACCAGCACAAGTATGAATACACTTGTACATCTCCATTGGGTTGCAAAGTCGACCTCCTTTACCTTCACCCTATACTGTAGTTTGAGAAAATCAAGGCCATCAAAACTGAAGCACCAATATTTACCCTTATCAAAGGTCTGATTCTCATCTACATATGTGATCAATGACTTTAAAATATTCCCATATACATGTTGACCACATTCAGAAACATTTGCAAATTGTAAACCAACCCTGCATTTGACATCATCCAAGTCCCTTTTGATTAGGAAAACACTCAACTAGAATGTGATTAAGAACTCTGACTTGTATTCTTGCACACTGCTATCAACATGGACTGAATAAAATTCCTTGATCTCCTTGGATGGCCCTTTCTTTATCATATAAACCTTGCTTACAAGCGTCTGAAACACCTTCAACATTGCTATCATAACCAGTCATGGGATAAAACTGATCTTCATGACATAAAATTAACTCAACATTCACATTTTGGTCAATCTTCACCATTTCTAGTTTCTCTGCCACCTCTTCATACAGAGGATTGGAAATCATATGAAAACCTTTCTTATAAATATTTAGGCAAAGCAGAGGCTGATCCATGTCTACATCCTCATCAAACAATGTATTAAAAGCTTCATTGAAACTTTTGCCTACCTCAAATTCACATTCATCCTTATAAGGCATAAGGTAATCATATTATGAGCTATAACAACTTTCAACATCATAATATTCAGTGTTATAACTCTCATAAGTTTCAACAAAATCATCATGACTACTCTGGCCCTTTTCTTCATCTTTTCCAACTGCATTTGCTGGTTCACATTGTCCTCATGATTAGAGAGTTCAGGAACAACTTGATCCATTGCATAGAGTGTTACTTGTAATGGGATGGGTAGTATATCATTACTTATAATACCTGTTTCAAGCATATCTACCCTGAATAGTTCTTCACACTCATTACCCTGAATAAATTGACATGACATAAGCATAGGCTGAAGCATATCTTCTTCATTGGAACATACCATGGAGTTCTCTGGTTTATGAGCATTATCAACAAAGAATGGTGTAACAATATTCAAGATTACATCATTACACATGACTGATTCCTGAGAAGATGAATATGTCTCGCCAAAACCTTGCATATCATCATTATCCTCATCATATGTACAACCTTCCAATTCTCCTTCATACATGCTATCATATCCACCATAAGAGGGAAGATAGACCCTTTGTGTGGCATCCTTACTGAAAGGACTAATAATTATGTCACTTGTTGTAGCCACTGAAATTACCTCTGTCTCTGTATCATTTGTATTATATAAATTTTCATTAACCTCATCTTCACTAATACGAGGAATCACCACTGTTTGAGACAAGTTCTTTTCACTCATATTTTGATCTGAATCATAGGTTATAACATGTTCTCTGTGATCAAATAAAGTGTGAGTGTTTTGAGATTGATCTTCAACTCTTGGCTCACACCTCTCTTCAATATCTATTACCTTAGGATAACAAACTCTTGTAGTGAAATAACCCTTAGGGATTCCATATTTCAAATTGTTCTCAATATCCATTGCTATCTGATTAGCCTGGTACAAGGTTTTAGGATCCCTATCCCTTAGTAAATAGCTCATTTCTTCATCAAATGCAGCTAAGTAAACAACCAAACATACTGCATCATTTTGCCTATAACCTCTACAAATATCATCCAATGTTCTTGCAAATCTAAGATTGAAAACAGGGAGTAATTCATCCTCTTCTCTTTTAATACCCATGAATCCTTTTATAGTTGAACTTGGATTAACTCTTTCACCAAATTGTTCCATGAAAAATGCATTCAGCTCATCCCATGAAGAGATAAAACTTGTTGGTAGATATGAAAACCAGTCTCTAGCATTTTCTTTTAAAGATTGAACAAAAAGCTTCATGCAAACATCTTCCTAACTTATCTCAAAATCTTTGATCAAATCAGAAAACCTCTGTAGGTGTTGACGTGTTGATTCTAATCATTTCCCATTAATACTTGGTAAATGCTCCCTAACATTAGCAGGAACAGGGTTTGGGAAACCTTGGATAACATTAAAATTTAATGGTCTATATCTTTCAACAGAAAATATTTTGTTATGGCTTGACAATGACTGCATATGTTGCATGTTTACACTGAATATTTCTTAGGGATATACAAGCAACAATGCATCTATTCAACAATATTACAATACTACAATGTATGACTCAGAAACATACTTTACTCAACTTATTACAAAATTTACAAACTAATTTTTAGAATTGTGTAAAAAGATTACTACCATTCCCTTCCTTAGTGCTTATCTCACTTGATAGGGAAGTATTTTCTACAAACGAATTTCATGAAAATACATTTGACTCATGAAAATCCAAAGTACCTGGAAGTAGTGTAGTGGCTGAAAATCAGCTTTGTTGGCTCGCTGTAGTGATAGATCTGAAAATATATGTGCATTCTCTTTAGGTTCTCAGGTCAGATCTGATCCTAAACGAGTACTGCAACTCCTTTTTTGTCATGTGAATTATTTCATCAACCTGTCGGGGTACTTCATCATAAGAGCTCAAATCTACTACAAGTTCTATGATTCTCTTTTAGTTCCTCTTCAAATAATGCACACTGGTGTAGAGATCTCAGAGTCACCACCCACAATTTGTGAGAAATTATGAAATATCTTGACAAAACTTATATTGAAAGATGAATTATAACAGATTCTCAAGAAACATTTATGAGAATTGACTCAACCAACAAAGGATCTAGAACCTTATAAGCTCATGACTCATGTGCAGACGTCCCTAGCAGAGACACCATTTTTGTTGGTGGCTTTGATGGGGTAATCTCAACCAGTATAATGATTCAATTTGTTCTAACCAGAGATTCTAGAAAACTATCCCCAGCAGAGTCGCCATTTTTGTTGGTTCCCCAGAATGCATACGATGGATTTTTTACACTGTCCTAGGCGCAGGAACCAAGTCGGGCCCTCAAATCATGCTTGGAGAGGCCAAATCTAGATTGTTTTAGAGATACTCAGGGACTTGGACCAACATATGCCAAGGATTATGCTAACCCTTCTTCACTTCAAGCTCTGCAAAAGCCAGGAGGGTGATCCCTTAATGCTCCTGCAATCTCCGCACCACACTTGCAGACGATATTAAAATAAAGTAGAAGGTCTCACTCCTAAAAGGGGCTCAACAAAGAGGGAAAATGCTATAGAGTGGCTAGCTCTGAGTGATCCTTGAACTAGTTTGGAGCCTGAGATAACTTTTGACAAGTAGTGACATATACCGAAATGAAAAGATATTCTAATATTATCGATTTATAGCAAGCTGTCGATGAGCTATGAGTAAAGAACTGTTACTATAAATGAATAAAGCCATGACCAGTGTCTTATCCATTGGGCAACTGAGTCGTAAAACATAAGATGAAATATAACAGAACATAACATTAATCTAATAGTTGGAGATCTTAAGATAACATTGCCTTACAATGCATCCCATCTATCTGTCCCAACCCAAGGGTAAGTGCACAAAGTTATGGTACCAAAAAGGTGCCACTTTTTACCTTTTCATAAAAACACGTCATTGGCATAAAAAGGTCATTCAAACCTTCGGGTTGGATGCCCAAGGAAAAACCAACCCAAAGGGTTGGTATTTTCCTATGCAAAACATTTGGTGAGCGCCAAATATGGTGCTCGCCAAATTTAAATTTTTGAATTTTCACATTTGGTGCTCGCCAAATGTGAAAATTCATTTTTTTTCATTGGTCAAGCATCAAATTTGGCACACGCCAAATGTGAAAAGTCATTTTTTGCATTTGGCGAGCACCAAATGTTCTGCATTGTCGAATTTGAAGGTTTTTTGTGTGTGCAAATTTCCCATTTTGGGCACAAGTTATACCCATCCCGGAAGGAGAATATATACACGAAATATAAAATTTAAGTATAAGAAAGAAGAGTCTTATACTTTAAGTTATATTTCATGTATATATTGGAAGGAGGTTTGAGAGTGGTTTCAACACTATAGGAGTTATAATGTAGATTCTAGTTTTTAGAGGATCATATAAAATTTCAGATAACCAAATTTTAGTAATCTGCATATCAAATTTTAGTAATCAACATGCTCCTATTAGCATTCTTTAGCTATGTAGATTTGACTCTCTTTATCTTCCCCAAACTCTAGACCTATCTCTATCCCTCTCTATCTCTCTCACTTTCGTCTCCCCTCTTTAGGTATATCCCGCCCTCTCTATCTTTCGTTCCTTCCTTAACTCCATATCTATCCTTGACTCCCTCCTTCTCTCTTCTTCTTTCTCATTCTCTTATTATTTATCTCCCCTCCCTCTCTATTCCCTTGGTCACTACCTATCCCTTCTATCCTCTCTCTCCCTATATCTAGGGCTTTCCTTCCCTTCCTATTCACCTCATTACCACTCCCTCCCTATATTATTATCCACCTCTCACCCTCCCTCTAGGTTTCTCACATATCTAATTGTATACCCTCTAGTTCTCTTCCTCCATCTCCATCTTTATCTCCCTATCCCTTATCCCTATCCATTTATTAACTCTCTCCCTCTATTCTCTCTCTCTAAACCTATCTACTTCATCATTCCTTAGGTATTTGAATTCCTCCATGTCTACCTCTCCATCTATCCCTTCTTACTCATCTCTTTACTCTACTTTCTATTCCCTCTCTCCATTGTCTAGGTCATCACTTCTCCCTCCTAACATCTCCCCCTCTCTCAAAATTATAGGTTTCTCCCTCATTACCTCTCCTAATATATACCTATCCATCAATATCTCATTAGGAACCCATCTCTATGACCCCCCCTCTCTCTCATGTAGGTATTTAACCTCTCCCTCACACTCTACATATCTCATCTCTCTATTTATCCCCTCTCTAGTTCTCTCCCTTCCTCTCCATATATCACCCCTTACCCATCTCCCTTTATAAACTTTCTCCTTTGTTTATCTCTCTTTTAGCCTCTTTATCTTCCATAAACTCTAGACCTATTACTCTCCCTTTCTCTCTATTTCTTCTCTCTCTCCCCCCTCTCTAGGTCTCTCTTATACTCTCTCCTTCTCTCTCTCTCTCTCTCACCTTCCCTCCTTATCTCCATATCTATCCTTCCCTCCCTCCATCTCTCTCCTCCTCCTATTGTTTCTCTCCACTCTCTCTTTGTTCTCTTGATCACTACCGATCCCTCCCAACCTCTATCTCCATACCCATTTTTCTCTCTTATTTTCTTCTCTCTCTCTCTCACCTATCTACCCCATCCCTCTTTAAGTCTCTCAGTCACCCCCTACCCAACTCTCCCTCTCTTCTTATCTCTCTCTTTCTCTTTATTCTTCCCACTCTCCTCTTCTCTCTCCCTCCCCTCTCTAGATCATTACCTCTTCTTCCCTGATATAGTATTTAGATAATAGGTTGTACAATATAAGATTTATGGTATAATATACAAGATTGATGGTACATAGTTTAGGGAACATAGAGTTGAGGGTAGTGGTCATAATTATTCCTCTCTCTCTCTCTCTCTCTCTCTCTCTCTCTCTCTTCTCTCTCTTCTCTCTCCTCTCCCTAAGTCTCTCCCTCCCTCTATGTCTCCCCTTTCCTTACCCTCATATATATCTTCCTCCCCAACTCTCTCATATATCTTTCTTACTCTCTTATTCTCTCTCTCCATTCTCAAGGTCTCTCTCTCTCTCTCTCTCTCTCTCTCTCTATTCTTAAGGGGTGATATGGTGTCCTATGACCCCTTAGGACACCATATGATCTCATTATGGGTTGTATGGTGTCCTAAGCAGGCATTAGGTGTCTTATGACCCCTTAAGATACCATATGACCCCTTAGGTGTTGTTAGGGGTCATATTGTGTCCTAAGGGGTTATATGGTGTCCTATGAATCCTTAGGACACTATATGACTCCTTAGGTGTTGTTAGGGGTCATATTGTGTCCTAAGAGGTCATAGGCTGTCCTATGACCCCTTAGGAAACCATATGATCCCTTAGGACACCATATGGTGTCGTTATGGGTCGTATGGTGTCTTAAGGAGTCATATGGTGTCAGATGTAGGACACTATATGGTGTCGTTACGGGTCATATGGAGTGCTAAGGGGTCATATGGTGTTGTATGACCCATTAGGACACCATATGGTTTTTATATGGGCTATATGATGTTTTAAGGGGTCATATGGTGTCCTATGACCCCCTAAGGGGTCATTAGAGATTATATTGTGTCCTATGACCCCTTAGGATATAATTTGGTGTTGTTATGGGTCATATGGTGTCCAGAGGGGTCATATGGTGTTCGATGACCCCTTAGGATATAATATGGTGTCGTTATGGGTCATATGGTGTCCTAAGAGGTCATATGGTGTAGGACACTATATATGAGCCCTCATATGGTGTTGTTATGGATTGTATGGTGTCCTATGACCCCTTAGGACACCATATGGTGTCATTATGGGTCTTATGGTGTGCTAAGGGGTCATATGGTGTTATATGACCCATTAGAACACCATATGACCCCTTAGGACACCATATAGTGTTGTTATAGGTTGTATATGTTGGTATTTTGGTATGGTTTTGTCATTGATGTCAACACCTACTAAAACACTAGCACTTTGGAGATCCAATAGCATTCACTGGCAAGCAAGTAACTATTGCACAGTTACTAGTATATGGTTCACCGATAGGATATAATGTTCATCGGTAGGATATAATGATCACCGACACTTGGAATGATATGGAAGACACATGGTAATGTTGAAGACATTGTGTGGACACTTTG
Organism: Cryptomeria japonica; assembly: GCF_030272615.1. NCBI lineage: Eukaryota > Viridiplantae > Streptophyta > Pinopsida > Cupressales > Cupressaceae > Cryptomeria > Cryptomeria japonica. The sequence continues at coordinate 23,472,779 of NC_081414.1, forward strand.
TTTTGAAGAATTAATCATTGGTATATTCATATTTACATATTTTCTTTTACCGGCAAATAGGTCCAGGGTTACCTAGGGTTACACCAATAGGTTTATCTTTTCCAGATCAGCATGGCACGCTATGGAGATAATTTATTATTGTTGTAAATGAATTAAGATGACATGTTCAATCGATTATTACATCGGATATTATATTGTTTGTAAAATGTTTTTATTGTAATATCTTGTAGAGCTGACCTATTAAAATTGGTCTTAGGTTATGGTATAAATGTAAGATCTTATTTGTAAGATCGAATGTGGAATGCAAAAAAGGATTGTGAGAAGCTATATGTGAGATTAAGCAGAGGTATACATGAAGACATCATTTGAAGGTGAAGCTAGGTTTTTGTAGAAGCATATCAGTATTACACCGGTACTGAATCCAGCATATGAAGATGCTATTTTGTGCAGTACATTATTATTGGATTTAACCATCCAACTGTAGTTAGTGTGACTCCCATTTTGTGATTGAGCAGTGAGTTCTAGGTTGTGCAGACCCCATTTATGTACACTTACTATCTGCAGTAGTATCATCTGATTGTGGGCAAGGTTTCCCACCATGGTTTTTCCCCTTATAGGGTTTCCACGTACAAATATTGGTGTTATGTGTTGTGGATGACTTTATGTTTGTGTTTCATGTATTAATCTTTACCAGTATTAAGCATTAAGTTGGTTAAATGGTTTTTGATTTGAATTTATTAGACAACTGATTCACACCCCCCCCCCCTCTCAGTTGTCTCTGGGACCTAACAATTGGTATCAGAGCGTAATCCTCTTTTGTAGAAGTTTAACAACTTAAGGAGATCCAATGACTACTAATTATTTCAGGAAGGACAGTCCTAAACTTGATGGAACCAACTATGGGATATGGAAGATCAGGATGGAGACACATCTGAATTGCATTGGTAAAGACATCTGGGAAGTTACAAAGAATGGCTATACTGCTACTGTAGCTGGTCAGACTGCTCCAACTACCTTAGCTAAAGATGAGGAGAATGATTGCAAAGCAAGAGAAGCACTTTTGAGCGCTTTATCAGATCAACAAATCATGGGATTATCAGATAGGTCTATTGCTAAAGCTATTTGGGATCATTTGGAAACACTGAATGAAGGAGATTCCACAGCCAAGATTACAAAACTTGAAAGCTTCCGAGTCAGGTATGAACATCTGAAAATGGAAGAAGATGAAAGGATTTCTTCTTTTATGGAAAGAGTAAATGAAATTGTTTTGGGTATTAAATGTTGTGGAGGAACCTTGAGTGAGGATGAAATTGTTTCAAAAATCTTAAGAGGATTGCCACCAGCATATAAAATGAAGGTTACTACTATAAATGAGTTGAGAACAATGCCTAATACATCAGTAACTGGGGATACATTGATTGGAAAACTTTTAGCTTTTGAAATTGAGGAATTTGGTCCTGTTGCTACTATAAGACAGATTTGGCCTTTAAAGCATCAACATCATCTGCTCCATCATTTGACAAATCAAATTGGAAAGCCTTTTATGCAAGAGAACTTGAAGAAACTAGGAAGGAGAATGAAGAGCTTGAAGAACTTGAAGCACTATTTGCAAGGGAATGTCAAAAGCTCCAGTTGGAAGTAAGTATGAAGGTAAAACACCCTTTAAAAGTTTTAATTGCAATAAGATTGGTCATATGGCTTCGAGATGCCCTCATAGACATGCTAGACTAAGAGAAGAAGCTAGAAGAACATACAGGCCTAATCCTGAATATTAGAGATACAGATTTAAGAAGAACAAAGACAAATCTTGTTACATTGCTGATGAAGGTGTGACTGATGATTCTGATGAGGATCCAACAGACAATGGATGGGTTTTTGTTGCTATAACAGAAGATCAACTGACACCTACTGCTCAATCGATAGAACAAGCCCTAGCAGCTAAAGTTGAAGTAAAGGATGAATGGATCATTGACTCAAGATGCTCACATCATATAACAGGAGACAAAGGTAAATTCTTGAACTTTCAAGAATACAATGGAGGTTTAGTAAGATTTGGAGATGACAAAGCCTATTCAATCAAAGGTAAAGGTTCAATATCTCTTGATGGTAAGCATAACACTGACAATGTCTACTATGTTGAAGGATTAAAGCATAATCTTTTAAGTGTTGGTCAATTGGTTGAGAAAGGATTTCAGTTACAATTTAAAAATGGAAAATACAAAATCATGAATAGAACTCGTTTAGAGATTGCAACTGGTAATCAGACTAGAGGTAATGTCTTTCATTTGAATAACAGTGAAAAGGCATTCTTGATTGCACATATAGATGAAAGTTGGTTATGGCATAAGAGACTATGTCATGTAAACTTTGATTGCATGGTGAAGATCAGTACTTCTAAGGCAATTAGAGATCTACCCAAAATTGTGAAACCTCAGAATACAATTTGTAAGGAATGTCAATTTGGAAAACAAGTTAGAGCTAGTTTCAAAAGTATTCCAGAAAAATTCAATAATGCTCTTGATTTGATTCACACTGATTTATGTGGTCTAGCTAAAACTAAAAGCTTACAAGGTGATAGATATTTCATGCTAATTATTGATGATTATTATAGAATGTGTTGGGTTACTTTTCTCAGAGAAAAATTAGAAGCACTTGGAAAGTTCAATGTTTTCAAATCAATGGTTGAAAATGAAACCAGTAAGAAAATCAAATGTTTAAGATCAGATCAAGGAGGAGAATTCACATCTAAGGACTTTAATACATTCTGTGAAGTGAATGGAATCAGAAGACAACTATCAGCACCTCAGACATCACATCAGAATGGAGTTGTTGAAAGGAAAAACAAAACTATCTTGGATGCAGCAAGAAGTATGTTATCTGAAGCAAATTTACCACATGTGTATTGGAGAGAAGCAGTCAGCATAGCCATCTATACATTCAACAAAGTTCACATCAAAGGTGAAATCGGTAAGACCCCTCATGAACTATGGTTTGGTAATACTCCTACTCTTAAGTATTTCAGAATTTTTGGAAGTAAATGTTATATTAGAAGAGATGAGTATATTGGCAAATTTGATCCTAGAACTGATGAAGGAATATTTCTTGGTTATTCATCTAAGAGAAAGGCATATAGATGTTTTAATAAGAGATTGCAGAAAATTGTTGAGAGTACAAATGTAAAGATTGATGAACAATTCAGAGGAACTTCAAGGTATATAGACTCTGAACCGGTAACAGAAGTTGTGACAAATGAACCTACACTAAATCCACTGGTACAGAATGAAGATCCAGTTACCCCGGTACCATCAGAGGATTCCACAGTAATTGAAGAACAACAACAAACTAAGACACCCCGGTATGTAACATTGAATCATTCTGAAGATCAGATAATTGGAAACAAATTTAAAGGAGTTATGACAAGAGGAAGATTGGCAAATGAAGAGGTATGTCTTATTTCTAAAATAGAACCATCATCTGTTAATGAGGCATGTGAAGATAAATTTTGGATTAAAGCTATGGAAGAAGAATTAGGACAAATTGAGAAAAATAATACTTGGACATTAGTTCCCCGGCTTAAAGATAAAAATGTAATTGGAAGCTAATGGGTATTTAGAAACAAACTTAATGAAGATGGTAAGGTTGTCAGAAATAAAGCAAGATTAGTGTGTAAGGGATATTCTAAGAAAGAAAGAGTTGATTATAATGAAACCTTTGCACCAGTAGCTAGAATTGAGGCAGTCAGATTATTCTTGGCCTTTGGAGCTCACAAGAATTACAAAGTTTATCAAATGGATATTAAATGTGCATTCTTGAATGGAGATCTTGAAGAGGAAGTCTATATTGAACAAGTTGATGGATTTTCTTTGACAGATAACAATGATATGGTTTGCAGGTTAAGAAAAGCTCTGTATGGATTAAAACAAGCCCCAAGAGCTTGGTATGAAAGGTTGGATAAGTATCTTTTAAAGATTGGTTTTACTAAAGGAAATGCAGACAACAATTTATATTACAAAATAACTAATGATGACATCTTGATTATAGAAGTATTCGTTGATCATATAATCTTTGGAGGAGAAGATGGATTATGTAAAGAATTTTCTATTAAAATGCAGCAAGAATTTGAAATGTCTATGATTAGAGAAATAAAATTCTTTTTAGGATTGCAGATTTCACAGACTAACAAAGGTATATTTTTGAGTCAATCCAAGTACCTGAAAGAGTTACTAAAGAAATTTGGGATGGAGAACTCTAAACTGGTAAGCACACCTATGTCTACAAATGACAAATTATCTCAAAGGGATGAATCTACACATGTTAATCCAACTAGATACAAATCTATGATAGGAGGTTTACTGTATTTGACACAAACCAGGCCTGATATTATGAATGCAGTATGTATTGTTTCAAGATTTCAAAGTAATCCTAAAGAAAATCATGAATCAACAGTAAAAAGGATTTTTTGGTACTGTAAATCTTGGATTATGGTATCCTAGAGATGAAAATTTTGATCTATGTGCATACACAAATGCAAATTGGGCAGGAGATGTGGATGATAGGAAAAGCACCACTGGAGGAGCATTCTTTCTTGGAAAGAGATTAGTTTCTTGGTTGAGTAAGAAATAGAGTTGTACATCTTTATCAACAATAGAATCAGAATATGTTGCAATAGCAACTAACTGTACACAGGTACTATGACTTAAGCAAATGTTGAAAGACATAAAGGTAAAATGCAAGGAACCTATTACTATATATTGTGATAACACTGCAACAATTGATATATCTAAGAATCCGGTATTACATTATAAAACAAAACATGTTTCTATCAAACTGAATTTTCTAAGGGAAAAAGTTGAAGAAAAAGAGATAAAACTGGTTTATGTGAATACTAAAGAAAAACTTGCAGATATTTTCACAAAACCTTTGCCTAAGGAGACTTTTGAATATCTTAGAGATCAGCTTGGAGTCATACCACCACTGGTAGAGACTTAGGCAGTTGATGATTGTCATCAATCGACAGAATTAAAAGACAAATCTTTTACTCCAGTCTTTGATGAGGAAGCTACTTCTCAGGGGGAGTAGTTGGTATTGGTTGGTATATTGAATTGATTGGTATTTTTTATATGAACTTGATTTTTGTAACTTTGGCATTTGATGTCAAAGGGGGAGAGATATCTATGGAAAAACCCATTATCTTTTAAAGAAAGATTGGTATTGAAAACCTTTTGATAACACATGTTGCTCCTAGGGGGAGAGATTGTTGTTTAGGAGAGATTGTTGGTTTTTGGTATTTGGCATTTATGTTTTGGCACTTTGATGGTTTTTCCATCTTGTGTTGCCATCAATGCCAAAGGGGGAGATTGTTGGTATTTTGGTATGGTTTTGTCATTGATGTCAACACCTACTAAAATACTAGCACTTTGGAGATCCAACAACATTCACCGGCAAGCAAGTAACTATTGCACAGTTACTGGTATATGGTTCACCGGTAGGATATAATGTTCAGCGGCAGGATATAATGATCATAGGCACTTGGAATGATATGGAAGACACTTGGTAATGTTGAAGACATCATGTGGAAACTTTGTTTTGAAGAATTAATCATTGGTATATTCATATTTACATATTTGTTTTTACCGACAAATAGGTCCAGGGTTACCTAGGGTTACACTGACAGGTTTATCTTTTCCAGATCAGCATGGCATGCTATGGAGATGATTTATTATTGTTGTAAATGCATTAAGCTGACATGTTCAATCAGTTATTGCATCAGATATTATATTGTTTGTAAAATGTTTTTATTGTAATATCTTGTAGAGCCGACCTATTAAAATTGGTCTTAGCTTATGGTATAAATGTAAGATCTTATTTGTAAGATCGAATGTGGAATGCGAAAAAGGATTATGTGAAGGTATATGCGAGATTAAGTAGAGGTATACATGAGGACATCATTTGAAGGTGAAGCTAGGTTTTTGTATAAGCATATCAACATTACACCGGTACTGAATCCAGCACATGAAGATGCTATTTTGTGCAGTACATTCTTATTGGATTTAACCATCCAACTGTAGTCAGTGTGACTCCCATTTTGTGATTGAGCAGTGAGCTCTAGGCTATTGGCCTTTTTGCATGTGTAGACCCCATTTATGTACACTTACTATCTGCAGTAGTATCATCTGATTGCGGGTAAGGTTTCCCACCGTGGTTTTTCCCCTTACAGGGTTTCCACATACAAATATTGGTGTTATGTGTTGTGGATGACTTTATGTTTGTGTTTCATGCATTAATATTTATCGGTATAGCAGTTTACTGTTAACACTGTCTACCGGCATACTTAACTGGTTTACCGGTATTAAGCATTAAGTTGGTTAAATAGTTTTTGATTTGAATTTATTAGACAACTGATTCACCCCCTCGTCTCAGTTGTCTCTGGGACCTAACAATATAGTGTGATAAGGGGTCATATGGTGTCATATAACCCCCTAAGGGGTTGTTAGGGGTCATATTGTGTCCTATGACCCCTTAGGACACAATATGGTGTTGTTATGTGTCGTATGGTGTCCTAAGGGGTCATATGGTGCTCTATGACCCCATAGGACACCATATGATCCCTTAGGTGTTATTAGGGGTCATATTGTGTACTAATGGGTCATATGGTATCATATGACCCCTTAGGACACCATATGGTGTCGTTATGGATTGTATGGTGTCCTAAGGGGTCATATGGTGTCCTATGATCCCTTAGGACACCATGTGACCCCTTAGGACACTATATAGTGTTGTTATGGGGCATATGGTGTCCTAAGGGGTCATATAGTGTCCTATGACCCCTTAGGAAACCATATAACCCCTTACATGTTGTTAGGGTTAATATTGTGTCCTAAGGGGTCATATGGTGTCCTATAACCCCTTAGGACACTATATGACCCCTTAGGTGTCGTTAGGGGTCATATTGTGTTCTAAAGGGTCATATGGTGTCTTATGACCCATTAGCACACAATATGACCCCTTAGCACACCATATGGTGTCAATATGGGTCATATGGTGTCCTCAGGGGTCATCTAGTGTCCTATGACCACTTAGGACACCATATGACACCTTAGGACACCATATGGTATCGTTATTGGTTGTATGGTGTCCTAAGAGGTCATATGGTATCCTAAGAGGTCATATGATGTCCTATGACCCCTTAGATGTCGTTAAGGGTCATATTGTGTCCTAAGGGGTCATATGGTGTCATATGACCCCTTATGACACAATATGACCCCTTACCAATTAGGACACCATATGACCCCTTAGGTGTCATTAGGGGTCATATTGTGTCCTAAGGGGTCATATGGTGTCCTAAGGGGTCATATGGTGTCCTATGGCCATTTAGGACACCATATGACCCCTGAGGACATCATATGGTGTCATTATGGGTTGTATTGTGTCCTAAGGGGTCCTATGGTGTGTCCTTAGGGCACCATATGACTCCTCAGGTGTTGTTAGGGGTCATACTATGTCCTAAGGGGTCATATGGTATCTTATGACCCCTTAGGACACCACTTCGTGTCATTATGGGTCGTATGGTATCCTAAGGGGTTATATAGTGTCCTATGAACACTTAGGACACCATATGACTCCTCAGGTGTTGTTAGGGGTCATGCTATGTCCTAAGGGGTCATATGGTGTCTTATGACCCCTTAGGACACCACTTCGTGTCATTATGGGTCGTATGGTATCCTAAGGGGTTATATAGTGTCCTATGAACCCTTAGGACACCATATGACCACTTAGGACACCATATGGTGTCGTTATGGGTCGTATGGTGTGCTAAGGGGTCATATGGTGTTTTATGACCCCTTAGGACACCATATGGTGTCATTATAAGTTGTTTGGTGTGCTAAATGGTCATATGGTATCCTATGACCCCATAAGGGGTTGTTAAGGGTCATAGTGTCCTAAGGGGTCATATTGTGTCCCATTACCCATAGGGCACCATATGACCCCTTAGGATACAATATGGTGTCGTTATGGGTCATATGGTGTCCTAAGGGGTCATATGGTGTCTTATGACCCCTTAGGACATAATATGGTGTCGTTACGGGTCGTATGGTATCGTAAGGGGTCATATGGTGTCCTATGACCCCTTAGGACACCATATGACCCCTTAGGTGTCATTAGGGATCATATTGTGTCCTAATGGGTCATATGGTGTGTTATGACCTCTTAGGACACAATATGACCCCTTAGGACACCTTATGTTGTCATTATGGGTTGTATGGTGTCCTAAGGGGTCATATAGTGTCCTAAGGTATCATAGGACACCATAGGACCATACTGACACCATATGGTGTACTAGGGGGTCATATGGTGTCCTAAGGGGTTATAGGACACCATACGAACCATACCGACACCATATGGTGTACTAAGGGGTCATATGGTGTCCTAAGGGGTCATAAGATACCATATGACCCCTTAGGACATCATATGACCCATAACGACACCATATGGTGTCCTAATGGGTGACACCATATGGTGTCCTAATGGGTGACACCATATGGTATTGTTATGGGTCATATGGTGTCCTAAGGGGTCATATGGTGTTATATGGTAACCTAAGAGGTCATGGTGTCCTATGATCCCTTAGGTGTCATTAGGGGTCATATTGTGTCCTAAGGGGTCATATGGTGTCCTATGACCCCTTAGGACACCATATGGTGTCGTTATGAGTCGTATGGTATCCTAAGGGGTCATATGACCCCTTAGGACACCATATGACCCATTATGTGGTGTTAGGGGTCATAATATATGGGAAAAGAGAGATGAGAGACCTCGATGACAAGAGAGAGGATTGAGACAGATAGAGGGGGAGAGAGTGAGGTGAGTAATGAGACTTGATGTAGAGGTAGATAGGTGGAGAAGAAGGGAGTGAGAAACCTAGAGAGGGGAGAGAGAAATTTGATGAAATAGAATGTAGAGAGAGTATAGAAGAGGAAGAGAGAATAAAAAAGTGGGGGAGTGAGATATATATGGGGGTATGTATGGATGGGGAGACAGAGAGGGAGAGGGGAAGAAAGGAAGAGAGATACCTAGAGAGGGGAGGGAGGGAGAAGATAAGAGAAAAAAGAAAAAAGAGAGGAGTGAGAGGGGACGGATGGAGAGGTAGACATGAAGTGAGAGACCCATGGAAGGAGGAGATAAAGAGGTTAGGGGAGGAAGAGAAGAGGAGGGAGTTCATAAAGGGATAGGGTTAAGGAGGAGGGGAAGAGAGATAGAGAGGGAGAGAGATAACTATAGAGGGGACATATAGATAGGTGAGAGACCTAGATTGCAAGAGAGGAGTGAGATAGATAGAGGGGGATAAAGAGAGGTGGGTAACGAGACCTATATGAAAGGGTAGATAGGTGGAGAGGAAGGGATGGAGAAACCTAGAGAGGGGAGAAAGGGTGGGTTGGAGAGTTAATGAACTAGACAATGAAGATAGAGAATAAGAGAGGAAGAGAGATATAGATGGAGAGGGGAAGAAAGGAAGGGATAGATCTAGAGAGGGAAGGGAGAGAGAAGAGAAGAGATAGAAGAAAAAAGAGATGCCTAAGAGGGGATGGATGGAGAGGTAGAAATGGAGGGAGTGAGAGACCTAGAGAATGAGGAGATGGATCTATGTTTGGAGAGAGAGAAGAGAGGGACATAAATAGATAGGGGCAATGGAAAGGGAGAAAAAGGTGGAGAGGGAGGGAGAGAAATAGAGGGTGGACAATTAGATAAGTGAGAAACCTAGAGGGGGAGAGAGAGGTGGGTAATAATATAGGGAGGGAGAGGTAGTGAGGTGAATAGAGAGGGAAGGAGAGCCCTATATATGGGGAGAGAGAGGATAGAAGGGATCGATAGTGAACAAGAGAAACGAGTGGGAGGGGAGATAAATAATAAGAGAATGAGAGAGAAGAGAGAGGAAGGGATTCAAGGATATAAATTAGGGTACAAGGAAGGGATGAAAGGTAGAGAGGGTGGGATATACCTAGAGAGGGGAGAGAGAACTAAGAGAGACATGAGAGGGAGAGAGATAGGTGTAGAGTTTAGGGAAGATAAATATAGTGAGATACGGATCTAAAGAATGCTAATAGGAGCATGCTGATTACTGAAATTTGACTGTCTAAAATTCAATATGGTCCTCTAAAAACTAGAATCTACATTATAACTCCTATAGAGTTTAAACCACTCTCAAACATCCTGCCAATATATACATGAGATATAACTTAAAAAGAAAAAGACATATTGAAATGTGACTTATACTTAAATGTTATATTTCATGTATATATTCTCCTCTTAGGATGGGTATAACTTGTGCCCAAGCTGAAAATTTTGCATCACAAAACCTTCAAATTGGACAATGCAAGACATTTGCTTTTCTCATTTGGCACATGCGAATTGGGAAAAGTCAATTTTTTTCATTTGGCGCTTGCCAAATGGTCTAGATTGGAAACCACCAACCCTTTGGATTGGATTGTACTTGGGAATCCAACCCAAAGGGTTGGATGACCATTTTAGGCTCGAGACGTATTTTTAATAAAAGATTAGAAATTTTCACATATTTTTGGTCGTGCTCTCCATCAGGTTTGCACGTGTTTCAATAAAACTAAAAAAAAAACCATAGAGACCTCGATCTCTCTCTTAGCTATCCAAGCATGTAATTCTTTTCACATTTTAATTTCATTAAGGCTTTCATCTATAATTTCTTTTGTTAGTGTGTCCTTTTTTGGTCAAAAACCATCATGCACTATTTTGGGTATAGTTTTTTACATGTACATCAGATTTTGAAGAAACTTACAATTTTAGAAACTAGACTCCATTATACACAATTTAATTTTTTTTCTTTTGATTTTCGATTAGTTTTCAATGATTTTAGGGGGGAGCACACTCAAATAATTTCTATTTTTCAGGATGTGTCCACTTTTAAAATTAGTAAAAAATCACATACTTATTAAAAAATTAGCCAAAAAATTTGACTTAAAATACAAGGTGTTAGCTAATTTAAAAATTGAAAAAAAAAGTTAACATTTTAGGGGGGTCACAATAGATGCTATGTTATGTTTTTTGCATAAAAACAGGACCACTTTTTGTGGCCCCCCTTTTTGAAGCCCTTAATCTCCACCATTTAAAAAAAAATTTAGTAGTTTAGAAAGTAGACTTGAAGCACTTTAACTCTTGTTCTTATTGCATCTTCAAATTTGGAGATTAATTGTATACACCTAAAAATGGTCTGAAGATAATTAATTAAATAAGCAATTATTTAATTAATCCCCCTTCCTAATTTAATTAAATTCACTAAGTAATTTGATTAAATTCCCCCTTTCATCTACTTATTAATAAATCTAAGGATTTATTTAATAAGTTCATTTTCATAATCTCCTTTAATTAATTAATTCAAATTAATTAATTCCCCCCATCAAATTCATCATCAAATTCATTTCTTCTAAATCTCATAATTAATTGAAACAAATCAATTTATGAGTTGTTGAGATTAATTGGCCTTTTCCTATTATTTGAATTTTTAAATTCAAATTCTCCTAACTTCTAACCACCTAACCTAGCCCCTTCTAAACCTAACTCCTTCCATCTAACCCCGGGTTTAATTAACCCCATCCTAGCTTGCACATTCTAACCACCAAGTCCCCTTTCCTTAGACACTTGCTCTTGTTGGCATTATGTGAACTGGTATGTGGACATAATGACATTGTATGTTGTCATTGATGTCAATATGTTGAAGAGGTGTGAACCGACATATGTGAGAACCGGTATAACACAGTGAATCGACATTTGTGCCAAAGTGAAGCGGTGTGCTTGTTCATGATGAACTGGCATATAGTTATGGGAACTGGCATATGGAAGTATTGTATGACTACCGGTTGGTAGTCTCAACTTTAGGGTTTTTGGTTGATGTGCTCCAAGCTTGTGTGGCTCAACCAGTGACATTGTGTGATGAGTTAGCATTGTAGAGAAGAACAGATCGTGTTGCCATGTAAGCCTGTGTGCGTGAAGGATCTTGCATGAGGGAGATTGTTCCTATCTACCTCGGGAATGTGCAAAGTCTATAAAATGGTGATAACGTGTGATGGGTTATCGGTCGCCATAAAATCGGTGAAAATGGATGATGGAGAATGTCTTGAGTTTGGATCAAGATCTGCTACATTTAATGCAGTGTGCTCAATGGTCAGGATTGAACTGTTTGAATTCCTTAATCGAATAGGTTTAGGGTTTAGGGTTTATGCTACCGACCTATCTGTTTTCCTATAAGGTCGATGTTGTGTCTTTTTCTAAGGTTGTTGGCAAAAGTTGTGTGTGTGTATCCAAGAGAAGGGATACGTGATTCTTGCTAGACCAAAAGGAGAGAAGTGATACCTGCAGAGTGTAAGTGCAGAAGGTGAAGAGGAGCTTAAGCAGATCTACATTGGCATTGAGTGTTGTTACTAGATCATTGTAATACATGTTGATCTCTAACCACCTCAACAATTGGAAAATCCCTTAACAGGGTAGCCTTAACCGGCTTGCTGAAAATCCTTTAACAGGGTAATTCAAAGCTATTGAGTTTGGAATCCTTTAGCTATTGAATTCTTGAAATCCTCTAACAAGGTAACCTTTAACAGGGTTTAACCCTTAACTGGGTATTGTAACCATCCCTTAACCGGGTGATCTCTAACAGGATCGGTTCTTAGCAAAACCTATTGTAATGTCTCTAACAGGACAAGGCTTCTAACAGAGCGGACTTCTAAAGAGTTCAAAAATAGCTTGTGGGTATTCATCCCCACCGTGGTTTTTCCCTGTTGGGTATCCACGTGAAAAATATGTGTGTCATGTGTGATGCTTTGCTATTGTTTGTCAAGCATATGATGGTTCTGTGTTTTATGCCTATCAATAAAACATGTTGAACTAGTTGTTATTATGATATGATGATAGATTACCTATTTATGCATAAGGGTGAAATAGTAGTATAGTCTTAAGTTGAGTGGAAAGCTAAGTGAGTAACCAGTTAATGCTTGTCTCAGACATTCTTAGCTTTACCAGTTGCACTCTGTTTCAAACCGATGTCGCTGTTTACCAATCATTTGGAGTGTTTGCTCTCAAACCGGTTTAGGACTGTATTTTTTGTCTGTACTGATTCACCCCCCCCTCTCAGTACTGGTTTCGTACTATTTGCTAATCATTGAGTTATCAATTGGTATCAGAGCATCCTCTAGGTCCTCTGTATTTTAAGTTTAACTGCTTGAGGTAAAGATCCTAGTCAAAAGATGAAGAGGGATGGCCCAAAGTTTAATAGGGAAAATTTCAGTATATGTAAAGACAGAATGAAGATATTCATTAGAAGCATGGCTGCTCAACACTGGAGCTATGTTCAGATTGCCTATGTTGCTCCTATTGATACCCTTACAGATGACCAAAAGAGAGAGATGCAGGAGAATGGGCAAGTCATGGAAGCCCTAATTAATAGTTTATCTGACATTGAGTTTATTGATGTTCAGGATAAGGTGAATCCCAAAGAGGTATGGGATACTCTTGAAAATATCTATGGCAGTCATGAGCATGTAAAACAAGTTAAGAAAGAAAGCCTAAGAGGGAAGTTTGAAGATATGCGGATGGTTGAAGGTGAGACCATTCAACAATATGGAATAAGAATCAAAACTGTTGTTGGAGATATCAAGAGTGCAGGTGGTAAAATAGAAGATTCCACTATGGTAAGCAAAGTCCTGAGATCCCTATTGCCGGTCTATGCAATAAGGGTTTCTGCTATTCAGGAGCTGAGATCAATAGACAAGACTAAGGTATCCTTGGATTCCATCATAGCAAAGTTGACAACCTATGAGCTAAATAGTTTTGATAGCAGTATTCAAAAGACTGAATCAGTTTTTAAAGCTTCTGATGTACCATCCAGAAAAGGAAAAGAAGCTAGCACTAGTGGTGAACCAAGACAAAGTAGAGAAATGGATGATGTTGAGATTTTGATGGCATTTGAAGCTCTCCTTGCCAGGAAGCTTCCTAAAGGAACCGAAAAATACAAAGGTAAGCTACCTTTGAAATTATTTTCTTGTAACCGAATAGGACATATTGCTGTAAACTATCCTAATGGCTACAACAAGGACAAACCGGAAAGGTTCAAGAAATTCAAAGGAGGGAACTGGAGATACTGTTTTGTGGCAGTTGATGAAGGTGTCACAGATGAAGAATTAGATGATGAAGAAAATGAAGATATTGTGTTTGTTGCTGTCAAAGAAGATGTGTCAGACAAGAAGGCTCTTGTCTCCCAGTTTGATAATTCCAATGAGTGGATCATTGACAGTGGTTGTTCTCACCATATGACTGGTGACCGGAGCAAGTTTCTATCCTTGGAGGAGTATGATGGTGGTGTGGTTCACTTTGGCAATGATGCACCATGCATGGTCAAAGGTAGAGGGTCCATCTCTATGAATGGAAAGAGTAGTGCTGACAATGTGTATTGGGTTGATGGTCTCAGACACAACCTTCTTAGTGTTGCCCAGCTAAATGACAATGGCCTCACTTTGGAATTCAAGAATGGATTTTGCAAAATCAAAGGAAAGAATGGTGAATTGGTGGCCACCGGCATGCAGACCAAAGGTAACCTATTTCATCTGAATGCAAATATAAGTACATGTCTTATGGCTAAATTTGATGATAGCTGGATATGGCATAGGAGACTCTGCCATGTAAACTTTGATAACATTGTGAAGGCTAGTAAGATGAAGGCAGTTAGATGGTTGCCGGTGCTAAGAAAACCGGATAATACCTTGTGCAAAGAGTTTTAATTGGGGAAAATATCTTCCTCAACCTTTAAAGGTAAATCTTTCACTACTGACAACTTGCTTGATCTTGTGCATACTGATTTGTGTGGTCTTATGAAAACTAGAAGTGTGCAGGGTGATAGGTACTTTATGATTCTCACTAATGACTACTCAAGAATGATGTGGGTCACGTTATTGAAGGACAAGTCTGAAGCCTTTGTAAAGTTCAAAGCTTTTAGAGCATTAGTGGAGAAGGAAATCCGTAAAGGGATCAAGTGCCTGAGAACTGATCAAGGAGGGGAATTCACTTCTGGCGAATTCAACAAGTACTATGAAGAACATGGCATCAAGAGGCAATTGTGTGCCCCCCGGACTCCAAAGTAGAATGGCCTAGAAGAGAGGAATAACCAGACTATGGTTGAAGTAGCTAGAACCATGTTAATTCAAGGAAAGGTAGCTCACACCTTTTGGAGAGAAGCGGTGAGCACTGCAGTCTACACAATGAACCGGGTACTCATCAAGAAAGGTAAGGATAAAACTCCTTACGAGTATTGGACTGGTAAGAAACCTGTGGTTAGCTACTTTAGTGTGTTTGGTAGCAAATGCTACATCAAGAGGAGTGAACACCAGAGAAAATTTGATGCGAAATGCGATGAGGGAATATTCCTAGGATATTCCACCAAGAGCAAAGCTCTCAAGTGTTTTAACAATAGGATTCAGAGAATTATGGAAAGCATCAATGTAAGAGTTGATGAAACCTCTGAGAAAACTGAGGAAATCGGTAGTGAGCAAGCGGTAAGTGAACCGGTTGCAACCTTCTGGGAACCGTTTGTCAGTCAACTGAGTACTAGTAGCAGTGTTCCTACACCGACAGATGTAGATGCTGATACTAATGGAGATGAGGATGAAGAAGAAAAGAAAGAGGAATCTATCAAGACCATTCCTCGGTATGTCAAGGTAAATCATGATCCTAAGTAGATCATAGGAGATAACGATGTAGGAATCCTTACAAGAAGAAAAGTCAGAGAAAACTCATGTATGATCTCTGAATTTGAGCCTAAAACATTCAAAGAGGCACATAAAGATGAAGACTAGATTAAGGCAATGGAAGAGGAACTTGACTAGATAGAGAAAAATGGTACATGGTCTTTGCTACCCAGACCGGAGCATAAAAATGTCATTGGTACCAAATGGGTCTTTAGAAATAAGCTGAATGAGGATGGCACAGTGATTAGAAACAAAGCCAGATTGGTATGCAAAGGATATGCTCAAGAAGAAGGAGAAGACTATGGAGAAACCTTTACTCTTGTAGCCAAATTGGAAGGGGTCCGTATGCTTCTTGCATATGCAGCTTTTAAAGGTTTCAAAGTATATCAAATGGATGTAAAATCTGCATTCCTAAATGGTGTACTCGAAGAGGAGGTGTACATTGAGTAACCAGATGGGTTTTCCCTATCTAAAGATAGTGACATGGTATGTAGGCTACATAAAGCCTTATATGGACTAAAGCAGGCACCTAGGGCATGGTATGAACGTTTGCATTCTCATCTTGTGAAGATTGGATTCGAGAGAACAAGTGAAGATAGCAATATCTACTTGAAGTCTGAAGGAGATCAAATCCTGATCTATGAGGTATTTGTTGATGACATTATCTTTGGTGGAGATGACAAGATGAGTCATGAGTTTGCAGATGAGATGAAGAAAGAGTTTGAAATGTCACTCATAGGGCAGATTAAATTCTATATTGGACTGCAGATCCAGCAGATGAAGGATGGAATCTTTATCACTCAGTCCAAGTATGTCAAAGAGGTGTTGAAGACCTTTGGCATGGAAGATAGCAAACTGGTTGGTACACTGATGGTGACCAGTTGTAAACTATCCAAAGAGGATGACTTTGCATTGGTTGATGAGAAGGAATACTGATTAATGATTGGTAAGTTGCATTAGGTAGTGCATAGCAGACCGGATATTGCACATGCAGTTGGCATTACTGCAAGGTTCCAGAAAAGTCCAAGAGAATCCCACTTGGTTGCAGTCAAGCGGATTCTTAGGTATTTGAAAGGAACTATTGACTATGGGTTATGGTATCCATACAATAATGATTTTAACCTGAAAGTGTTCACAGATGCTGATTGGGCTGGTAATGTAGATGACTGGAAGAGTACAACCGGTGGTGCATTCTTCCTTGGTGGTAGATTGGTCTCATGGATGTGTAAAAAGCAGAGTTGTATCTCTCAGTCTACAACGGAAGCAGAGTATGTTGCAGCTTTCATGAACTGTACTCAGACAATTTGGATGAAGCATGTATTGAATGGCTTCAAAGTTCCTGTATCTGAACTGGTAAGTATATTTTGTGACAATACTAGTGCAATTAATATCTCCAAGAATCTGGTTTTACATTCTAGAACCAAGCACTTTGAGCTTAAGTATAATTTCTTGAGGGAAAAGGTTCAGAACAAAGAGATTGCACTGGAGCATGTTTCCAGTAAGGAGCAGTTAGCAGACATATTCACCAAGCATCTCCCAAAGACTACATTCATATACTTAAGAGGTGAATTAGGGGTAATACCCCTTCCGGAGGTGAACTAAAGGTATATGCTCCTCATCAGTCATGTATTGTATAGTAAAATGTTTCTTCAGGATTGATGTGTGAAGGATGCTACTCCTCAGGGGGAGCAGCATAATGGAATAGGGAAACTTGTGCCTCTACTTTGGCATTGTTGTCAAAGGGGAAGAAGATGTGAAGCGGAGAAGATATCTGCAGACATTGGGGGAGAAGATGTGAAGCGGAGAGATATCTTTGTATATTGCCATCAATGCCAAAGGGGGAGATTGTTGGCATTATGTGAACTGGTATGAGGACATAATGACATTGTATGTTGTCATTGATGTCAATATGTTGAAGAGGTGTGAATCGGCATATGTGAGAACCAGTATACCACTATGAACCAACATTTGTGCCAAAGTGAAGCGGTTTGCTTGTTCATGATGAACCAGCATATAGCTTCAAGCTTGTGTGGCTCAACTGGTGACATTGTGTGATGAGTTAGCATTGTAAAGAAGAATAGATCATGTTGCCATGTAAGCATGTGTGCGTGAAGGATTTTGCATGAGGGAGATTGTTCCTATCTACCTCGGGAATGTGCGAAGTCTATAAAATGGTGATAACGTGTGATGGGTTATCAGCCGCCATAAAATCGGTGAAAATGGATGGTGGAGAATGTCTTGAGTTTGGATCAAGATCTGCTGCATTTAATGCAGTGTGCTCAACGGTCAGGATTGAACCGTTTGAATTCCTTAACCGAACAGGTTTAGGGTTTAGGGTTTATGCTACCGACCTATCTATTTTCCTATAAGGTCGATGTTGTGTCTCTTTTTGAGGTTGTTGGCAAAATTTGTGTGTGTGTATCCAAGAGAAGGGATACGTGATTCTTGCCAGACCAAAAGGAGAGAAGTGATACCTGCAGAGTGTAAGTGCGGAAGGTGAAGAGGAGCTTAAGCAGATTTGCATTGGCATTGAATGCTGTTACCAAATCGTTGTAATACCTGTTTATCTCTAACCACCTCAACATTTGGAAAATCCCTTAACAGGGTAGCCTTAACCGGCTTGCTGAAAATCGTTTGATAGGGTAATTCAAAGCTACTGAGTTTGGAATCCTTTAGCTATTGAATTCTTTAAATCCTCTAACAAGGTAACCTTTAACAGGGTTTAACCCTTAACCGGGTATTGTAACCATCCCTTAACCGGGTGACCTCTAACAGGATCGGTTCCTAGCAGAACCTATTGTAATGTCTCTAACAGGACAAGGCTTCTAACAGAGCGGACTTCTAAAGAGTTCAAAAATAGCTTGTAGGTATTCATCCCCACTGTGGTTTTTCCCAGTTGGGTTTCCACGTGAAATATATGTGTGTCATGTGTGATGCTTTTATCTTGTGACGCTTTGCTATTGTCTGTCAAGCATATGATGGTTTTGTGTTTTATGCCTGTCAATAAAACATGTTGAACTAACTGTTATTATGATCTGATGATAGATTACCTATTTGTGCATAAGGGTGAAATGGTAGTATAGTCTTGAGTTGAGTGGAAAGCTAAGTGAGTAACCGGTTAATGCTTGTCTCAGATGTTCTTATCTTTACCAGTTGCACTCTGTTACAAACCGGTGTCGCTGTTTGCCAGTCATTTGGAGTGTCTGCTGTCAAACTAGTTTAGGACTGTAGTTTTTGTCTGTACTGATTCACCCCCCCCTCTCAGTACCGGTTTGGTACTATTTTCTCTTCATTGAGTTATCAGCTCTCTCATGAGCAAAGTCCCTTGACACTTGTCACCATAGAGATGACAAATGTTCCCTTTCATCCAACCTCTTCTAGAAGCTTCTTGACACTTGTCACTATAGAGATGGCAAATGTTCCCTTTCATCCAACCTCTTTTCCAACCTCCTCCAATTTCACCATTGATTCCTACCACTTCACCCTTGGCCTTGGATATCCTATAAATAGACCCCATTTTGGAGCAATAATGATCCCATCTCATTTGCATTTCAGGCATTGTTACTATAGGCAGATGCAATCTTAGTTTATCATTTGAGCATTGTTATCATAGCTTAATTGCATGATTTTAGTATACTATCTAGCTTAATCATAGAATCGTGTAGCTTAATGATTATCATTGCTAGCTTAAATGCATCATTTATTATTTAAATCCTCCATCTAAGTGTAGTCAAGTCACTGGAATTTGCCTAACCAAATCTGAGAGAAAAAATCATACTCGCATTTACTAGGAGGCGATAGATCGCTTAGCTATGGTTTTATCTTTCTTTGCTTTAAATTCATTAACCATGCTTGTAATGATCTATTGAGTGTTTTGTGTTACAATTGCAGGTCTACACTTCATAGGCACGACAGTAACTATGTTTAATTTTTCGTTGACATTTAGAGTTTGCTGATTTTAGAAAAAAGTGGCATCTTAAGACCCCCTTTTGGTACCAGAACTTGGTGCACATACACCCAAAATACTTATTCAAATTCATGTATAAGCCCCATCAATTTGTAGGTCCTATCGTAGTAATTTAACCAACCCCTTAGATCAGAGAATAAGATAGAAAACACATACATCACAACAATGCAACGAACGAGAAAAACCCTTGATCTTACTCATTCAAAACATAACAAAGTTAGACACTGGAGAAAATGAATTTGAACTATGCTTGCATTCATTTAATAAGCTATTTTCTATTACAAATTATCTTACATATAACTCTTTCAAGAACCTGAAACAAAATAAGACACAAGACCCATTTCATTTTCTCTACAAATTCCTATTACGACCTACTCATTTCACCTAGACTTACTATACATGACCAAGGGTTTGGATCCAAACTTGTGGACCAAATTTCTCAACCTCTGTCTCATGACCTTGAATGATAATATGATGAAACAATAAGGATCCGGTCAAATACTGAGAGTGGGGGGGGTGAATCAGTAGATAGAAAATAAACTAAACTTCCACCAAACTTAATCCCAACTCATAAACAACTTACTAAACTTAGCGGTTTAGACACTGTATCCAAAACTGCAACTGCACTATCAAAATTTACCGGTTGACCAAAACATCAAAGATACAATGTAACAAATCTGAAACTCACATACCTTTTAACCGAAACATTAAACCACTTTACTAACATCAGAAATAGCTCATTTCAAATCACTTTTGATCATCTAAACATATCTAAGTGGCTTTACCAGTTAATCATATCAACCATATCAAAACACATCCACAAAATCATTGACCACTTGACACAATGATTTTTTCATGTGGAAACCCAAATGGGAAAAACCACGGTGGGGATGAATACCCACAAGTATTTTGAATTCTTCTGAAGTTCGCCCTGTTAAGAGCCAAGCCTTGTTAGAAGCTTATACAATAATGTCTTGTTAAGAACAGATCTGGTTAGGGACGACCCGGTTGAGGGATTGACTACAATACCTTATTAAAGGCAATACCCTGTTAGAGTTAACCTCGGTAGAGGATTTCAAATCCAAGCTAATGGATCACCTGGTTAGAGGATTCAAACAACACCAAGCCTGTTAAAGCTTACCCAGTTAAGGGATTTAACTGTTGTAATGGTTAGAGAACAACAGGTTCTTTTTTGATCTGGTAATAGCACTATCTTGCTTAATCAGATCCTTGTCTACTCCTATTTGCCTTCACAACATTCTGCAGACACTCCTTCTATTTCGGCAACAATCACACTACCACACTCAACCAAATTGCAAACGCAATTACAAACAACTCATCGACCTTAAATACAAATACAATAGGTCGGTAACATATGACATAACCTACAAATCTCATAGAGATTACAAACATATTAGTTCAACCATAATCATTGGATTACATAGCAATCAACTACACATTGTTCAAGACAACTTCAACCACTCTTGGATCACCGCACATTGGATCCTATAGCTCATCACACATTTTCCACTTCATTCTATACATTTGATCATTCCCAAGATAAATGGTTATCTTCATGTGCCAAAACCACTTTGAAACTCATCACGCACATCATGCTTGCATGGCATCTCCATCTCTAATCATCATTTGATCATAGATCATCACAAATGATTCACCAAGCTCCATCGATTAGGGTTCTGCTTATCAACTAGCTAGGGTTATCGGTTGATCACTCTACTTCAATAACAATACCAATACTGGTTGCCTTCACTGCTTTACTATCGGTTGCATCACTACATCACTACCAGTTGCAATACAACTCCATTACCGGTTACTATTGACATCAATGACAACACTATACTTCATCAATGCAACCTTCATGCAATGCCAACACTGAATTCCCTTTTATAGAAATAAGGGAGCAAACAAGCTTCAAGCTAGAGGAGACACCTGTCACAAGCTCATAATACTGCTTGTAACTTTGTTACATAAATATTCCTCATAGTCTCCCAAAAGACTATCCATGTCAGTGTTCATGATTAAGTAGAACCAAAATTCCTAACTGCATTTTGGTAGAAACGAATTTTTTTGAGTCGTGCCACCATCACCCCTAATGCTTCTAGATGGATCGTGAGATGCTCCTTGATTCTCTACAAAGTACTTCCCTTCTCAAAGAGGTTTTAGATCCCAACAAGAAGTAAAATCACCCCTCCACTAAAAGAGGAGTTCAAGCCTTTATGCCCAGAATCAGAGAAAGTGGGAAGAGGATCTTGTAGGGGAACATAATAGGAGAAGAAGGGTTCACAACTTGCATGTCATTGCAGAAATGACTAGTTGTCACCTCCTCCCCAAGTTTGTTCCTCTCTTACTCCTTTGTGAGGTCCTTCCTAGAACCCTCTGTGAACGAGTGACAGAGGAGAGGCAGAGGATGTGTCATGCAGGGCTTGTTCTGATAAGAAATGGATTTCAAGCCTCCATCGACTATCCTCCCCACTTTCAAGACTCCATTGACTATAAGCATGCTCACTCCCAAAGGAATTCCATCCGGTATCACAGAGCTCAATGTAACTCCTTGCACGATACTGCTCAAAAAACATTTTCACGATTTCAAAACCTTCTGAGAAGATACTAAATTTTCTTGTTCTTTCTACGAATTGAAGACACCACCTAGGTGTATTTATAATGAAAATACCTTTCTTGGCGGTGTTCATGCATGGGAAAAATCATTATTCCAATGCTTTTCTACTCATCCAACCAACAAATGGATTCAAAAAATCATATCCATCGAATGAAAACATCGTCAAACTCAAACTACCAATTCACTGCCCTTCTGACCAAGTTCACCTTGCATGAACTATTTTGTTCCTGATTTTTTAATTTTTTGACTGCAAGATTTCTGCTTCAGAATCCCCCTTTTTTGGATACTGAGTCCTTATCTTTTGAAAGTTTCTCGGCAACAATTTCTTAATTTTTTGCCTTACTATGAAAATCTCTAATAGTGCGCATCCTATGATTTTATTGACAAGTCCTTGATCATCTCGCTTCCAGCTCATGAATCATCCTGATCCCCTTAATCCTTCTGAAGATTTGAATTTCTTTCCGTTGTGGCAATGAAAACTTGTTTATATTGTCACCTCTAGTACTGCCAGCTTTGTCCACTAATATGACTTGACCCAACAAAACACCTCCTAAATCAGCCTTTTGAGAATCAGTCGGCATCCATTTGCCTCGACACGTCTCTATTTATTCATGTCAACAAGCTTATCTTCTTCTGCCTTTATTTTCCCATGTGAATAACAATGAAACAACCCCAATCACTCCTTTTGAAAAATGCTCTATATCCGTCGTAGATCTGTCCAGCATGGAAGATCGCGAGATCACCATCGATCAATATTGATGTTGACCTTTCAACGTAGCAAGTGGGCCCGTTAAAAGTTTGACGAAGCATTGCCAAATCATCTTTGAATCTCAACTCTGTCAGTTGCCCCGCTGTTTGACCTATTCAGCCTGCCTGGGACACGTGGCATCATCTCGTGATGTCACGGTCCTTAACCTTCCTGCATCTTTTTGTTGGCTTGATGATGATTTTTATATTTGATGACTTTATGTGTTGTCATTGATGGCACACATATGTTCTAATTGTCATAGTCATCTTAGTATACCAGTTAAGGTAAACCGATACTATTGAGTCATTGTATTGTTAACTGGTATCATATGTATGAATAAGTCTAACCGGTATGAAGACGTATAAATCAATATATGTAGATAACTGGTATATGTAGTTAGTTCAATCAGTTTTGATCAGTTCCAGAGTTACCAGTTTGAGATGCAGTAGACAAAGTCAAGGAGGCGCGTGGAGACAATCACCCTGTATGAATTCAAGTGAATCAATCTGTGAGTTTGAAGCAGTCAACATTTAACTGGTATCAATGTTCTAACTAGTTTCCTCGTTTGTGTGATGAGTTATCATCGATTGCGATGTGTTACCATCAACCAACACTATGGTGGTGATTTGTGTCGTGTTAAGGAAGATTGTCTAGATTCATTGAACCTAGGAAATTGTGTCAAGGTTCAGGAGCCGACATGAAATCTAATATCTATAAAAAGACATTGTGATGAGATATTTCACATATAAGATACAAGTTATGGGGGATATGAGTTATAGAGAGATGGCTAGAGAGCTTGCTGAAAGTAGGGATGAGCTAGAAACCCTGAGAGGCAAATTCAAGGCTTCACAAGCAAAAAGGAAAGAACTGACTGAGCAATTATTAGAGATCTTTGACAATAGCTCTTCAGATGAGGTGAACATTGATGCACTGGTTGAAGAAGTGGAGACACTGAATGGTGAGAAACTTAACCTAAGAAGAGAACTTGAAGCCCTTACAATCCGTATGAGTCAAGAACTTGAAGTTAGGAGGGTAGCTGAAGCCCAGATCAAAGAGAAAGATCATGAGATCTTTAAGACCAAGCAGGAGAATGCAACTCTGTATGAACATTGGCATGAAGAGAAAGAAGAAAAAGAAGCATTACAGTCAGATCTTGAATTGGCAATGTCTCTTAGAGAGACCCTGATGAAAAGGAATGAAGACCTTACAAAGGAACTTATTGAGGCCAATGAGAAGCTTGATAAATTCAACAAGATCTACTCTATGTTGGATGAACAGCTCCAATCTCAAAGGATGAAAGGTGATACATCTGGGTTAGGATACAATACATCTGAGAAGGGTGAACCTTTTGGTACCGAGAGCGACATGGATGAAGGTAAAACTCTCCTAAGGCTAAGAAGACTATCGATAAGAAATCTTACAAACCTGTTTGCTTTAACTGTCATAAACCAGGACACACTGCTAATGTTTGTAGAAGTAGATCTAATGCTAATATTGGTTATAGACCTAATACTAGGTATGTGCCTAAGAGATTTGAAGGATATTGTTATACATGCAACATGTATGTGCATAGAATAGTTGAATGCAGGTATGGAGCTAATTATCTAGTACCTCACATGAATCCAAGACCTATTGGTGACTGGAGAAAGAATTTCACTGACCGGAGGAACACAAATTGGCAAAGACCCTATTGTGTGGGGGAAAAAGCGAGACTAGGTTATCATGCCCTAACCCTACCTTTTGTCACACATTACGGAATACGAAAGAGCCTAGAGGTATCACACAATTGGCTACTTCTTTTTGTGAAAGAGAGAGCCACGGGCTACCTATTAGGGTTTCTATTCCCTTGTTGAAATTGTAAGATCAAGTAATGCAAGTTCAAACCCTAATCCCAAAATGCAAGTATAAACTAATAACAAGATTGCAGAATTGAGATTAATCAATAAACAACTATAAATACAAGGATGAAATAAGAATGCAGATGTGTACCCGGAGTCAAAATCAGACTGAAAATGTGCGGGACGGGGGCGCGGGCGCCACTGTCCTGAAAACTGCACTGGAAACTGTCGTTCTGCACTCTAAAACACTGTCGGAAAGCTGTCTGTCCGGAGGACCAGGGTGCCCAGTGCCTCTGTCCCAGGGACCAGGGCGCCCAGCACCCCTATCCTGGCAGGACCAGGGTGCCCAGCGCCCCTGTCCCAGTCTTCTGCTCTGCAATTTGATACAGAGTGCTATCTCAACCTGTTCTCTCCGGATCTGTATCCTGCGGCGTCGTCCGAGTCCTGAAACCTGCACTTATATCTGAAAAAGGGTGTATGGGTGGCTATAAAGGGTTTTGCCTTAGTCAAACACCCGCTTCGGTGATTTCCACCTCCACGAATAGCCAAGTTGTTTTGTAAAATGTATTGTGTGTGCAGACCTAGTGTGTGTGCAAGGTCCTAAAATGCAAGAAAGCAAACTAGAGCAACCTAGAAAGTAAACCCTAATTGCTTGTAAGTGATAATGTAAATGCTCTAAATCAAGATGCAAAGTGATCTAAAGCATGAATGAAGGATATATTGAAGCTTTATGCAAAGACATGAAAACAACATGAAATCATACCCAACCCTCAAGGGAGAGGTACAAGCCAATCTTCAGTCGGTAATCTCCTATTGTTCTTCAATGTCTTCCAAGCCCTAAATGGATGAATGGAATTGATAAATGCTTGATAGAAGGATGTTGTAAGATGTTGAAGTCTTCAAAGATCTGCTCTTTCGCTGCATATGAGGTTCCTGAAAACAAAATTTTGATCCTTTCAAATGAAGAAAGAGAGCTCTTATGTATGAAACCCTAGGTCGCAATTTCATCTTTTGGCCGACCTAGAGATTGAATATCCCGCCAATTTCTTGGGGTTAAGCTTTATTTTATGATTGGATCGCGCTCCTAAAATTTCGGGAAAAATGTCCGGGACCGTGTGCACTCCGGGCGCCACGGTCCCGACAACTTTTCACCAAATTTTCAGGGCCGTCAGATATGATGATTTTAGAGAGAATCCCGAAGTTACAGGTGATTTCGAGATGTTTTGACCCCCGAAATCAAGCCCCCAAGCTCAGAATAGGGCCTAATTAGGGTTTTTGATTAAGTGATGTATTGGAGGAATAAAATGAAAGGGGCACACTTTAATGAAAGAGCCCGACTTTGTGATGTGGAAGATGATGAAATAGAACCTTTAGACCTAATTAATTTGATTAATTAAGTGCTAAAGGGGAAATGCAATGCAAAATGCAACTGCGCCAAGGCGGGTGCTAAACTAGGTGTTAAATTGTACTGCTTTAGCAAGTGCGTACAATTTATGACGTTACATTTAGCCCCCACTTTAGCGGTCATATGAGTACTACGTGCATATGCAAGCTAAAGTACAGAAAGTAAACATTATTTGAAAAAAGGATATATCCATAAGTTGTTGGACGAAGCCCCCAGCGGTATCTGCAGTACACAGTTAGGAACCGCACCCTACAAAACACACGTTAGATCACAAAAATCGCCTAATGCTTACTAAAGAAAGGTGATGAAATCTGTGAGTAGCTATATGCCCCCCCTGTTTCGACTGGCTTATTAGGGAGGTGAAACAGGGTAGCATGTTTACTTATGACAAATTGTATAAGAGAGTATTGATGAGGGACGTTCACTAAATAGGCTTCATCAGAGCACTTTTTGGAACATCTCGAGAGTAGGGGAGTGAAAATACGATTCCTACGCAACAAACGGTTCGAAAATCGCATCTCCCAAACTCAAGTTATGATGAAATGAGTGAAAGAGGAAAATTAGGGTTTTGAAAGTAAAGGTAAAGGAATGAACGTATATACCTTGAAAGAGACATATGCATTTGTCACTTTGTTGATTCTGAGTACTGTTCATTGCAGGGGAGCCCATATAGCCATCATCATGCCTTCACGACGACCGGAGCGTCCCATGAGGGTTGAGATCCTGCGCCAGGCCGTGATTGACGACGAGCCACTGGACGAGGTGAGTTGACTGAACATTTGACTTTTGATTTTTCGCATTTTGACTTGTCAGGGACCATGGCGCCCTAGTTGGGACCATGGCGCCCTGAAGGCTGACCCGGGCCCCACCCAGGGCGCCATGGTCCCTGTGGGGCGCCCTGGTCCCCCCAGGGCGCCATGGTCCCTGATAGGGCGCCCTGGTCCCTGATAGGGCACCCTGGTCCCTGACAGGGTGCCATGGTCCCCTCAGGGCACCATGGTCCCTGACAGGGCGCCATGGTCCCAACCAGGGCGCCATGGTCCCTGACAGGGCGCCATGGTCCCAATCAGGGCTTGGCATACGATGTTCGACAGTTTGCATGAGCGATTTTGATGATCGAGTACTAATTACGGTTATGTTTTTGTGTTGCAGGGCCTTCCATACATGAGAGAGCATACAGCGGGACATATTCTTCGCAGTTTGCGAGATCAGATTCCGCGGCTTACTCAGTCAGAGAGAGACACATTGTCGATAGTAGGATTATGGTATGTGATCCTCATGCCAGCCATTCGGTTCCATCCTGCAATGCTGATGGCATTGATGGAGAGATGGGATCCTGACACATGCACATTTCATCTTTCGGTAGGGGAGCTGACGGTTACACTCGAGGATGTGTACCGTATACTTCATCTTCCTATCAGAGGAGCGACTATTACATACACGACCGATCGGTCAACGGAGGATCATCAGAGAGAGCAGGTATATTGCATAGGGAGAGTCATGCCGAGCGAGATGAGAGGTCGCATCATGGTCAGCTGGCTCTTACATCCTATAGGGGAGGTACCCCTTCTGAGACGCCTTATGATCGCCATCATAGCACTAGCCGTCTGCCCTAATGGGCGAGGCACGCACATGCATGGGGGTCTCACATGGTGCATCAGAGCGATGGAGAGACATAGGAGAGTGTATGCTTGGGGTCGGAGTATGCTTGCACATCTCTATCACAACCTTGAGGAGTATGTATTTGGACAGGGTTGCAGTTTGATGACATGCACACTTCTACAGGTATGGATTTTAGAGCACTTCACATGCACCAGGCCTGTTGGCTTTCCGCTGAGTACGGCTAGCGAGCGACCTAGGGTGTTTTCTTATCCACTTACCAGCGAGTGGAGATTTGGAGATCTGTTATATTGGAGAGTGATTTTTGATAGACTGACGGCCGAGGTGACAGTGTGGAGACCTTACCTGCGGATGCACAGATGGGATGGGATAGAGAGACAATTAGCATGCTTACAGAGGAACCGCCTACTGCAAGGATGATATTCACACATCATAGTCCCTTTCTACATTGACCGAGTACGGAGGTAGTTCGGGCTAGAGCAGTGTATTCCAGCCGATGTGCCCATCTATACTCGACACTCACAGGTCCTTCCCAGACCTAGAGCAGTAGCGAGACCGACGATAGATGACATCGAGACTATAGATATAGAGGGATCTGATCAGGATGTAGTCACTAATTATTCTGCAGAGCCTGGAGCATAGCGCAGGTATGTCTCATGGTTTATGAGATCATATCCAGGTCCTATCTTTCCACCAGATCACCCGACAGGCCATCCAGGCCCATGGAGACATGGAGACCGAGATGAGGACCAGGGATCCAGGTCAGAGGAGCCAGAGGAGGGAGAGGGTCATGAGGAGGCAGGAGATCCTGATCCACCTACAGGCGATCAGCCCAGCGCCGAGGAGGAGGAGGATACAGATAGAGATGAGGACGAGGAGGATAGAACTGATGATGAGGAGAATGAGGATGCAGATGAGGATGAGGATGCAGATGAGGATAGAGATGATGAGGAGAAGTCAGATGCAGCTCCTCACCATTCAGGAGATGATACCATAGCTCTGGATCCTCCTCTTATTCCCCAACAGGGGGAACATGAGGCGATACGGAGACCTGTTCCTAGTACCGTCCAGCCTAGACCCATCGTGCACAGATTAGTCGAGCGAGGGGAGCCTAGTAGATCCCAATCACAAATGCTACCGTATCATGATCCCTACAGGCGCGAGGGAGACCCAGGTATAGTAGGTTTAAATTGATTATTAATGTTTTGATGATATAGAATGGTACTAATACAAAAATCTATTCTACTGCCACATTTAATGTGCAGGAGTGGCGTTCCCTGATTCAGCAGGCAGTGACAGACATTTCCACGATAGCACAGATCCCCAGTTCCTCATAGATTGCCTATAGGCCTCAAAGGAATGTGGGTCGACATGAGGACTTGTTTTCCCCATTCCGAGTTCAGGTAGACATATGGAGGGAGAGAGAGAGAGTCCTATCAGAGGACCTTCAGCGGGCGCGGCGAGATCTAGCAGCAGCTCAGGCCGAGGCTACCACCTATCGCGCGATCCTTATGGATAGGGATCGTAGGAGTTCCTCTCGGAGTCACTCACGGTCTGTATCGCGCTACACACCCATGGGCCCACCTTCACGGCCAGATCAGGAGGGAGCGTCCAGTCGACACTCTCTAGCCACTAGTCCTAGGGATAGGAGATGATTTTATGATGTAGGAGAGGTCACATTTTGGATGTATAGTGACCTATATTTGTATACGATCCACATATATATATGTATATATACATGCTTCTCTTTTGTCTCAAATGTGTTATTTTTAATGCTTAAAACAATGTATATTTTGCTTTGATTAAATCTAATACATTTGGTAAATGTACATGTATGTTCAGAATTTAATTTCCATGTGATTGATTTCTCAATGCTCCATGATTAAATTGATACATGTGTGACTTAATTAAATATTTAATCAAGTACTACATTGATGATTGGGAAGAAATATGCATTAAGTCTAAGAATCATATAACTAACGTGATTTAATTTTGAACTTAAACACAACATGATACAATTCTACTTAACACATAAAGACACTGTATAATATGCTAGCATAATGGAAATGTAAATCTTTTACAACTTACATAAATGAATTCAAGACAAACTATGAAGTAAGGAAACATGCTTGTCAAGAACGAAGCAATATAGATTAAACATCATAACATTTAATTCTATTTTGCTCTAATTAGGAGATACTAACATATTACCAAATGTTGAAGAACTGAAAAGAAGATAAATAAGGAATGAAGAATTAAGCATAATATCTACGCAAGTGCATAGCATTTATAGGTTCTTTAAGAGGCGTACCATCTACATCCGCTATTTTGTAAGCACCTGATCCATAATCCTCAATAACGATATATGGTCCAAGCCAATTAGGACTAAATTTTCCCTTTTCTGCAAGTAAGGCATTCACATTGCGCTGATTCTCATAAAGGACTAAGTCACCTACTGAGAAGGAACGTTGAATAACCTTATCATTATAGCTTCGTTGTAGAGTTTTGTGATACGCTTGAATATGCTCAAGAGCGTTTATACACTGTTCATCAAGCATCTCAAGCTGTTGAAGTCGTTGTTCTCTATAAGAGTCATCATCTACTATACCTTTGAGAGAAACCCTAAGTGATGGAATCTCTAACTCTAAAGGCATAATAGCGTCAGCACCATAAACAAGATTATAAGGAGTAGTTCCCGTGGCAATTCGTACACTCGTTCGGTAGGCCCAAAGAGCATAGATTAGCTGGTTACTCCAATCCTTACCATGCTTATTCACGGTTTTGTGAAGAATTTGTTCGATTATTTTATTGGATGATTCGGCTTGACCATTTGACTGAGGATAGTATGGTGTAGAAAATCGATGTTTGATATGATACTTCTCGAGGAATTTCTTCACGTCCTTGTTCTTAAATGATGTCCCATTATCTGAGATTATAGTAGAAGGTATCCCGAATCGAGAAATGATGTTTTCTAGAAGAAATTGACAAATCACTTCAGCAGTGGTAGAGCGAAGGGGAATGGCTTCTACCCACTTCGTAAAGTAATCTGTTGCGGTTATAATGAAGGTGTGTCCTTGAGATGAAGGAGGAGAGATTTTACCAATAAGATCCAAACCCCATGCGGAAAAAGGCCAAGAAGCTACTTGAGAACGGAGTTCTTGGGCAGGAGCATGAATCAGATTATTATGTTGTTGACATTGATGACATTTCTTAACAAATGAAAAGGAATCCTTCTGCATAGTTTGCCAATAGTATCCCATACGAAGCAATCTATGAACCAAGGATTTTCCTCCAAAATGTCCCCCACAGGCACCTGAATGCACCTCTTCAAGAGCAACGGGGATTTCTGATTTGTTAAGAAAGCGAAGGAGAAGACCATCATAACCCCTTCGGTAAAGGACATTAGAAAGAATGATATATCTAGTAGACAACTTGCGGATTCTAGCCCTAGTGTTTCTATTAGCAGAATCAGGAAAGGTACCATCGGTCAAATATCTTACGATATGCGAGTACCATTCATCTGAGTCTATAAAGTCGCAACATGTTACCAGACTAGGATCGTCTACAATAGCTGGAGAAATAAGGTTGTGAATAACAAATTTAAGATCAACCACAGGGTCCTCTAAAGATACAAGAGAAGCCACACATGCCATTGCATCCGCATGTCGATTATCTTTTCGAGGAACAGGTTCTATGGTGTAAGAATCAAATTTTTGTAACAAAGAGATAGCAAGGTCTTTATATTGTGATAACTTGTCTTGTTTTGCTTGATATATTCCTGTTACTTGTCTTATAATCAATTGCAAATCTCCATAGATATGTATGTGTTTTATATTCAGAGCTAAGGCTGCTTTTATTCCCGCTATAAGAGCCTCATACTCAGCAATGTTATTGGTACACAGGAAATTTAGACGATAGGATAAGGGAATGGGTTTCTTTGTAGGAGAAATCAGAACAACACCTGCCCCCAATCCCGTACGACACTTAGAGCCATCAAAGTATAACTCCCAAGTTTCATCTTTCTCTATAGAAAGAATGAAGTCGTCAGGAAATGACTCAGGGTTAGGGAAGGAGAAAGGTGAAGGGGCCTCAGCTAGGTGATCGGTCAACGCTTGCCCTTTAATTTCTCTTTGTGAAACAAATTTAAGGTCAAATTCAGTTAACATCATAACCCACTTAGCTAGGCGTCCTGATAAATCAGTTTTAGAGAAAAGATGCTTCAACGGATCAAACTTTACCATGATGTGGACTTCTGAATTTAAGAGATAATGTCTCAATTTCTGAGTCGCAAACACCAAGGCCAAGCATTGTCTTTCTATCGCAGAATATCGGGTCTCATAATCGAGTAAGGTATGACTTATGTAATAAACCGGACATTCTTTACCATCTTTATCATGTTGTGCCAATAATGCTGCAAGAGCATGAGAGGAAGCAGCTGTATACAGAAGGAAGGGTTTAGAAGGTTCAGCCGGTCGAAGGATAGGAGGACTAGCCAAATACACTTTTAAATCTTCAAATGCTTGCTGACAATCCTCATTCCATTGAA
The DNA here is from genome assembly GCF_030272615.1 of Cryptomeria japonica. Classification (NCBI taxonomy): domain Eukaryota; kingdom Viridiplantae; phylum Streptophyta; class Pinopsida; order Cupressales; family Cupressaceae; genus Cryptomeria; species Cryptomeria japonica. The sequence goes on from NC_081414.1 coordinate 23,505,299, forward strand.
AAGTGATATCCTTTTTAAGGACTTGAGTAAAAGGAAAGGTACGATCCGCAAGTTGAGACACGAACCTACGAATGGCTTGAATCTTTCCTTGTAAGCTTTTAAGTTGAGACACATCTCTAGGAGGTGGCATGTTGACAATAGCATCTATTTTCTTAGTGTCCACCTCAATCCCACGATGCGAAACTATGAATCCTAATAGTTTTCCACTATCCACACCAAAAACACATTTTCAGGGATTCAAGCGCATGTGATATTTACGAATTCTTTCAAAGATTTGACGAAGGATTTTAATATGATCCATGCGAAGAACGGATTTGGCTAAAATGTCATCAACATAATACTCTAAAATCTTATGCATATAATCATGAAAGATAAGGGTCATCGCTCGTTGATAAGTTGCATCGGCATTTTTAAGTCCAAAAGGCATCATTATCCAACAAAACGTACCCCAAGGAGTAGTGAAAGCGGTTTTGAATTGATCTTGAGGGTTAATAAAAATTTGATTGTATCCTGAAAAACCATCCATGAAGGATAACAAGGCATGTCCTGCCGTAGAATCAACTATCATGTCAATGTTTGGAAGAGGAAAATCATCTTTTAAAGAAGCCTTATTTAGATCCCGAAAGTCGGTACACATTCTTATTTTGTTATCTGGTTTAGCCACAACGACAATATTTGAAATCCATGGGGAATAATCAATAGGGCGGATAAATTCAGCCTCCAATAACTTTTCAATCTCAGCCTTAACAAGCAAAGCTACCTTAGGATTCATTTTTCGAATCTTTTGTTTCACGGGCTTAGCATCAGGAACTAAGACAATGTTATGAGTAACAATCTTAGGATCTATACCAGGCATGTCAGAGTATGTCCAAGCAAAGATCTCGGGGAATTCATGCAATAAATCTTCATATTGTTTTTGTTCCTCTCCATCCAAACATTTTCCAATTTTAATAACTTTCTCTTCATTGCAAGGATCCATCTTAACATTAGTGGTGTCACTTATGAGAAGATTACTTTGTTGAGGAGTATCCTTTAGCTGAGGGAATTCTTTCACAATCTCATCATTATCTGTCTCTTTTCCAAAGTAGGCTTCAGTATTCAAACAATAAGGGAGTCCCCTATTGTGATGATAACAAGGAAGAGTGTCATATGCTCCTAAAAATTCAGCTAAAGCATCATCAGTAGGGAAAACGTCAAAAGCACAAGCACACGAAGGATCTCCATCAATGTACTCGGGGTGTTGCATTGATAGAGATGTAGAAATAACATTAACACTAATGCATGGTCTTTTAGAAGCTTTAGTGCGCTTGTAGGGATTATAGCCAAGTCCAAAGGCATAACTGTGAAAATTAGTCTCTAGAGGAACTTTTATCCCTTGTTCATGAGCACCGCAACCATTTCCATGATACCCATGCTTAGCAAAAATGCGAAAACCACGATCATAACGATTAGCCATTTCAGGAAGAGAAGGTGGTTTTTCATAAGACAAAGAATCAAAGTCTTCATAATTAGAGGTGTGAGGAGAAGAAGTTTGAGAAGCGGCCACAAAATTATTACTCATAGGTTCGGGTAAGATTGATTGATTTTTAGCTTCTTCCTTCTTTTCAACTTTAAGCTCTCTAGAAGGAACCTTATATTCACCTACAAAGGTGGGATTAAAATCAAGAGATCCCCAATCGTCTTCTTCGAGGATCTTCCTAGGATCAAAATCCTTCTTATGTGTAGTTTCAAGTCGAGAAGAATCTTCTTCAAGAGCTCCAGGCTCATCCGAAGAATTTTGATCACCGGAGAGCGAGGATTCACCGATAGGTATCTTATTTAAAGAGTCATCACTAGATGAGGATGGCTTAGAAGAACCCCCCTTGGAAGTAGATGTTTGCAAACAAGCTTGAAAATTAGTATCACCTATCAAGGTATATGTCTTATTGTTATAAATAAATTTAACTTGTCTATGCAATGTAGAGGGGACAACTTGCATACTGTGAATCCAAGGTCTCCCTAGTAGCAAGTTGTACGTTAGATTTCCCGACATAACATGGATAGGTGTAGGCAAAGTAACAGGCCCCACTGTGATGGGTAAGGTGATAGTACCTAATGAAGTTTTAGCCACATTATCAAAGCCTTGAATAGGACGAGAATCCGGTTCAATTAAGGATGTATCCACATTCATCTTATGCAAAAGATTAATGCTACACACATTGAGACCAGAACCATTATCCACTAGTGTTCGCCTTATAGCAGTGTCTTTCATGATAACCACAATCATCAAGGGATCATATTGATGTTGGATTTCACTAGTAGGCAACTCATCTTGGGTAAACACAATTTGAGCTTTAGGATTCATCACAGAGTTAACCAAAGATGCTATATTACTAGATGTATTCGGTGGAGGAACATTCAAATCTTTCAAGGCATCTTGTAACATTCCATGATGAGCGGAAGAAGTTTGAATCAAATCCCAAAGGGATATCTTAGCAGGGGTAGCTTTAAGTTGTTCTATGAGATCATATTCCTTACTAAGAACTTGCGAAATACGGGGAGCTTGTGGAAGAATCGATTGAGGATTCGGAAGGGAAACTGGGATAACAGGAGGAGGACTAGGCTGCCTATTATTTCTGGTATGATAAGTATGGGCAACCGCATGATAACTCTCTCTAGTTATTTGCTTGGCATAACTATAAGGACTTATAGGTTTTCTTCCTTGCACAATGATGATTGGTTTATTTGGAGTACTAAAGGAATCACGATCATACCCTCCTTGGATAGTAAGGAGAGGTGATTTAGGACTTTGAAAGGTGGGAGAAGGATAAGCTCCTTGGACTTCAAAGAGAGGCTTTTTATGCTCATTCAAGTTTATCATGTTAACTAATTTAGAAGTCTTGTTCTTGTTTAAAGATTTCGATAAAGCCACAAAGTCATCAAGAGCATCATCCAACAAAACATGATCATATCTATTGAAAGGTTTATCTTTTGATTCAAAAGGAGACATCTCCTCATAGAGGGGATTGTTGAAAACAACCATGTTACTAGATTTAGTGGAAGAGTTGATAGGAATGTACTCTTGAGAGGACTCATTCAACTTATCTTTCTCATCACAACGAAATGGCATAGTAACAAGGTTTATGAGTTTTTGGTAAAATGAAGGTTTGGCATCTTTAGGGTTCAAAAACTCATCTAAAGCTTCATCTAATTCATCTTGGCTATACTCATAATAATAATCATAAGCATGAACATTTTGCAAATAAAAGTCGGACATTTTGAAATAAAAAATTGCATGAAATTTAAACATACAATGTAAAGAAACACACTCTTTTTTTTTTTTTGTCTTTTTTTTTTTTTAATGAAAATGAAATGAAAACACACTAAATCTAGATCTAGATCTAACAAATGCAATGCAAGAAGAAGCAATGATAGATTCACGTCGGGTTCACCAAAATGTGTGGGGGAAAAAGCGAGACTAGGTTATCATGCCCTAACCCTACCTTTTGTCACACATTACGGAATACGAAAGAGCCTAGAGGTATCACACAATTGGCTACTTCTTTTTGTGAAAGAGAGAGCCACGGGCTACCTATTAGGGTTTCTATTCCCTTGTTGAAATTGTAAGATCAAGTAATGCAAGTTCAAACCCTAATCCCAAAATGCAAGTATAAACTAATAACAAGATTGCAGAATTGAGATTAATCAATGAACAACTGTAAATACAAGGATGAAATAAGAATGCAGATGTGTACCCGGAGTCAAAATCAGACTGAAAATGTGTGGGACGGGGGCACGGGCGCCACTGTCCTGAAAACTGCACCGGAAACTGTCGTTCTGCACTCTGAAACACTGTCGGAAAGCTGTCTGAAAGCTGTCTGTCCGGAGGACCAGGGCGCCCAGCACCTCTGTCCCAGGGACCAGGGCGCCCAACGCCCCTGTCCCAGTCTTCTGCTCTGCAATTTGATACAGAGTGCTGTCTCGACCTGTTCTCTCCGGATCTGTATCCTGCGGCATCGTCCGAGTCCCGAAACCTGCACTTATATCTGAAAAAGGGTGTATGGGCGGCTATATAGGGTTTTGCCTTAGTCAAACCCCCACTTCGGTGATTTCCACCTCCACGAATAGCCAAGTTGTTTTGTAAAATGTATTGTGTGTGCAGACCTAGTGTGTGTGCAAGGTCCTAAAATGCAAGAAAGCAAACTAGAGCAACCTAGAAAGTAAACCCTAATTGCTTGTAAGTGATAATGTAAATGCTCTAAATCAAGATGCAAAGTGATGTAAAGCATGAATGAAGGATATATTGAAGCTTTATGCAAAGACATGAAAACAACATGAAATCATACCCAACCCTCAAGGGAGAGGTACAAGCCAATCTTCAGTCGGTAATCTCCTATTGTTCTTCAATGTCTTCCAAGCCCTAAATGGATGAATGGAATTGATAAATGCTTGATAGAAGGATGTTGTAAGATGTTGAAGTCTTCAAAGATCTGCTCTTTCGCTACATATGAGGTTCTTGAAAACAAAATTCCGATCCTTTCAAATGAAGAAAGAGAGCTCTTATGTATGAAACCCTAGGTCGCAATTTCATCTTTTGGCCGACCTAGAGATTGAATATCCCGCCAATTTCTTGGGGTTAAGCTTTATTTTATGATTGGATCGCGCTCCTAAAATTTCGGGAAAAATGTCCGGGACCGTGTGCACTCCGGGCGCCACGGTCCCGACAACTTTTCACCAAATTTTTAGGGCCATTAGATATGATGATTTTAGAGAGAATCCCGAAGTTACAGGTGATTTCGAGATGTTTTGACCCCCGAAATCAAGCCCCCAAGCTCAGAATAGGGCCTAATTAGGGTTTTTGATTAAGTGATGTATTGGAGGAATAAAATGAAAGGGGCACACTTTAATGAAAGGGCCCGACTTTGTGATGTGGAAGATGATGAAATAGAACCTTTAGACCTAATTAATTTGATTAATTAAGTGCTAAAGGGGAAATGCAATGCAAAATGCAACTGCGCCAAGGCGGGTGCTAAACTAGGTGTTAAATTGTACTGCTTTAGCAAGTGCGTACAATTTATGACGTTACACCTATGTTAACCGGTCTAGTCCTTATGAGATGGAAAAGAGAGTCAATGTGACTTGCTCAATTTGTAACAACTTTTGACATGTGGCTATGAACTGCAAAAGAAGAATGAGTAGAGGCAATGCAGTAGCTTGGAGAGCATCTGGAATGGCTTGCTATCATTGTCATAAATCGGGACACATTGCCAAGTTTTGCAGAACAAAGAAAAACCAACCGATAAGTCACTCTGCAGACCAAAAAGGGAAGAAGACAGTTGATATTGAAGAAACCAGAACCGAGATGAATAGGATCTGGAAGAAGAAAAGCGATGACAAAGCATCAGAGGATGCTAATACTTCACCTAGTGGGGAGAATCCCACACCGACAAACTAAGCTTCTCAACAAGCTTAGGGGGATCATATCGGTAAATCCATTTTCGGACCCCTTGAAGAAAGTATAATAAGTAAATTTTGGATTTTGAGTTGGAATATGAGAATTTATATATTGCTATCAATTGATCAATCGGTTAATACACCTATCGGTAAAGGCAAGATTATTAAGTGGTAATTAGGGTTTTTCACCCTATTAGTAGTGCAATAAATGCAATGGGTAAAGTTAATAAAAAGCAGTTTCGCTAAGTCATTTATACCCTATTGCATTCAAAGAGCATTTCGTGAGCAGTTGCAGAGCGAAACAGAGCATTCCCAACAAATTGTGAACAAATTTTGAACAATGGAGTGAGAAGTTGGATCGGATTGGAAGTAAAGAAAAGCGAATTGGGTGTGCAAGCAAGAGAGCAATCGGAAACCCTAGCAGCACGGAGAAAACAAGGTATTTGTTTGATCTCCTCTCTTGAATCAAAGTTATTAGGAATGGTTGCTCGATTCTTTAAACATGGGGATATAAGCCGAAACATTAAGGCCGAACTTAGGGAAAATAAATGCCCGCATAAATATTAAATGGGGACCTGACCATTATGGAAAAGACATAGTCTCTAGGAAAAATTAAAAGGCTGGCAGAAGAAATAACGCCTAGGGAAAGGAACATGGTCCTTTCCGAAGATGGAAAAGATCCTCAAGTTTAAGTAAAAAGGTAATGAAGAAACATAATAGGCTTTAGGTTTTAAAATAAAAGGCTCACTCGGGAACATCTAAACCTAAGAAGCTTAAACCCCGAGGGTAACACATAGAGAAACATTAATTCAAAATGACAAATAGGCATAAGGCCTAGTTTTTGAATCTTGCTTTGATACCACATGTAATAACCCCTCCATAATACCCCAAAATGGTATTTTTCTTTTTTTATTAACTCTTTACTATTAATGTGTTTTACATGTTATTATTTCTAAAATGTCATTGGTTTATTTATCTATTAGTATTATTTACTAATTAGATATTAAAAGTAACAATAACTATCAAATAAGAAGGTAGCATGACACACATAGATAAAGAGGTTCTAATGTATTAGGCGTGTCATTCGATTACATAGCACTATTGCTAACTTAAGCATTTTAGTAGAATTCAATAATTTTACAAATTAAACTTTGCTAAGAAGACTTGAGACATTACATGACTGTTCACTAAATACCATGTGTTGTGCTTCTTTGTTGACCCTCTATAAGGATTTGGTTACATTTTGTTTCTTTCTTTGGCAATCATTTTTGTGGAGGTATGTTTAGATGACATTACTTAGATAAATCTCATATGTTTCCCATCATTGTCTTTGTTTAAACATAAATTTAAAACCCTACCATCAAATCCAAAGAGGATATGCATGAACTGAAAAACCTACTAATGCTTGTCGAAGCATATAATCCAATTAATTGTGAGAAGTCAAGTCGACATTAGTAAGAAAAGAATAAAAATGAAAAATCATATAATATAGTGAGCAAGACTCAACTTTGAGTGTTAACACTTTTATATCTTTCTCCTTAGAATCTTACATTGAATCTGTGCATGCTAAAAAAAATGACTTCCATTAAACAAGTATTCATTAGACACTTCCAAGTTTATTGCTCCACTCTAATATTGTACACTAGACACTTTTTGAATTTATTACTAAAAAAATTGACTTCCATTAAATAAATCTATTACTAAAGAAATTGACTTCCATTAAATAAATATCCAAATTAACATTACATCTTAACCAACTTGAAGTCAAGCTTTTGTTTAAAAACTGCCTTTCCAATACAAACCAACTTACATAACAAGCCCTCCACCTTACATACCCATACCTCTTTTGTCAATTAGAAGAGCCTTTTTGAGTCATTGGAAAAAAGAGCTTCATACACAACAACAAAAAAATAAAAAATAAATTAAATTAAATCCCACTTTCAATTTGAAATATATATATATATATATGTGTGTTTGTGGGGCATAATTATAAAATAGACCAAAACTGGTTTATAAAAAAACATCAGTGTGCCCATTGATTGTAGAAATATATCTACTATAATAAAGCAGTTAAATTCAATTGGCTTTCCACTAAGAGCCATATGACTGATTAAGAAAGTCAGGAAAAATAATTGTATAAATTGTCAAGCAGAACAGAAAATTCCGTCATATTTGACCATTCATTGCTAGCAGAAGTGCACATATAAAATACGATCGTTGCGTTCTTTTACATATTTTAAAGTTTCATATTGCTTGTTGCTTGTTGCTTGTTGCTTGCAAGGTTGACTTGGGAAGCTAAAGGATCGCTATATGGTCTTGCAATGAATGGGTGGGCACATGGAGTCTTCTTTAAAAAAAATATAAGTTGAATGCCACACAACTAGTGACTCCTGAGATTTATATAAATTTATTTATAATCTAATGGAAATCCCAATGTACAAGAGGCGTGCTAAAAGTAGCGAGGAATGCATAAATGTTCAATATTTTTGTAATATTTTTCTAGTGTCACTGATTATATCAATATCTGGCATCACATTAGGAGTATCCTTACATCTGTGATTAAAAAAACAAGTTAAATATCAAAAAGTCTAAGGATTAGAGATAAACATTTGATATAATTCTTCGAATGTATAGATAAACTTCGACTTTTCTGTCATAAAATTTTACATTTATCTAAAAACATTTCCCTGTTTTGTGATAAAGTTTTGTGGTTTGTTGAAGTGAAACTTGTTTCTGACTAGAAGCTTACACTAATTAAAATCAATTGACTATCCACTCAGTCATATGCTTCATTAAGAAGGCCCATGGAAAAATAATTATATAAATTGTGAATCAGAAGGGACCTGAAACAAAAATAAACTACAGCAAATTCCGCCATATTTGACCACTCCTCGCGAACGGACGTGCACTTATAAAATACGAAGGTGGCATCATGCTCGCAACGTGTTTGCAAGGTTGGTTGACTTGGGTGGGCATATGGAATCTTCTATTCTCTAAAATCTTACAAAAGAATGCAAGTTAGATACCTTACAACTGACTCATGGGATTTATACAAATTTATTTATAAGTAATGGGCTAGCTAGAGCGAATATCAAAATCCCAATGTGCAGAAAGGCGTGCTAAAAGTGGCCCATAAAAACTAACTGTAAAGGAATACATTATTTCATTCCCGTATTTGGAATCCACTTGTATCTCAAGGTGGAGAAGTTTGGCTCCCTGCCCAATGTTATTAATTACGGTGCTGGGCAAAGGTAAAAGGAGGGAGGGTCCATCCAATATATAACATGGAGACGCGTAAGCCTCAAGTTTAACGCACGATCAGAAACCGTCGAATCCGTGGACTACATATTTTGAAACAGAAATATGCCCACAGTCCGCGGCCCACGAAAAGCCCGCTTTTCTTCCTTTTGTTTCGACAGTTCCAGGTCAAAGCAACGTGAATAAATGTGGGAATTTTGAACGATGCAAACCCAAAGATATCCTCGGCTTTACTCTCGATGGGTCTGAGAGGAGGAAGCAAAGGGAAAAAACTCGGCAACGATGCCTTCTTCTGCAGGTCTGCTCGATATTATTTCTGGATTCCCATGGCGATTCTCTTCTCTGGTTTCATATACGTCATGAACGAGCTCAGAACAAATGGGCCTTGCAAGATCAATTCATATTCTTCTGTGATGAGATATGGGCAACCGGAAAATGTGTGGACGGGAGATCTGAGAACACTCGATGTAGCCTGGAATGGACTCTGCTTTGGATCGCCCCCGGAAAAGCTGCGTGTGGCGGTGTTCTCAAAGAAGTGGCCCGTCGGAGGAGCGCCGGGGGGAATGGAGCGTCACGCTCTGACATTACACACGGCTCTCGCCCGCAGGGGCCACGAAATCCACGTGTACACAGTCCCCGCCGACGGGAGCATTTCCGGCAAAAAGGATATGGTTCAAGGGGGCCTGCACGTCCATTTTGTGCAGAACAATTTGGGGCGGCTGAATTGCTCGGCAGCGTGGGAGAACCTGGCGAGAGTCGGCCACGTGGACGTCGTTCACTCAGAGAGCGTAGCGTTGCCCCACTACAGAGCCAAGGAAGTCCCCAACCTCGCGGCCACGTGGCACGGAATCGGGTACGAGGCTCTGCACTCGGAGCTCATTCAGGACCTTCTCAGAAAGCCCGGGGAGAGCCGGTCGGCGGAAATAGAGCACTCCATGGGCGAGCGCCTCCCGAGACTTCTCGACGAGATCAGATTTTTCCCCAGTTATAAACACCATGTCCCCATCAGCGACTACGCCGGCGAGGTCCTCCGGAACATATACCAGATTCCCTCGGAAAACGTTCACATTATTCTCAATGGCGTCGACGAGCACAAATTCAGGCCGGATCCGGCCCTGGGAGCCGCCTTCCGGGCCGAATTCGGCGTGCCCTCCAACGCAACTCTGGTGATGGGTGTTGCGGGAAGACTGGTTAAAGATAAAGGGCATCCAGTTCTTTTCCAGGCGTTTTCCGAGATCAGAAAAGCTTACAAAGGCGTGTACTTGGTGATTGCGGGCGCAGGTCCATGGGAGGAGAGGTATAAGGAGTTTGCGCCCAATGCGGTTGTGGTGGGCGCCATGAATCCTGCACGCTTGGCGGCTTTTTACAATGCGTTGGATGTGTTTTTGAATCCGACGCTGCGGCCTCAAGGCCTCGATCTTACCCTTCTGGAGGCCATGCAATGCGGGAAGCCTCTGCTCGCCAGCCGTTTTCCCAGCATCACCAGAAGCGTTATTGTGAGCCCCGATTTCGGGTACACTTTTCATCCGAACGTGGGGTCCCTGATAAAGGAGATCCAGGCCGTTATTGGCGATGGTCCACACGAGCTCCGGAGGAAAGGGCGCAGTTGCAGAGTTTATGCCGCCCGCATGTTCACTGCCTCCAAGATGGCTTCCGCTTATGAACGCCTCTTTCTCTGCTTGAAAAATGAGTCCTACTGTCAGTATCCATTGTCATTCGATTGCCCCGACTCATGATGACAAGATGCCTGATGACATCTGTGCAGTAAAAATGAGCTCTGCTCTGCGCATAAGGTATAGTTTATAAACAGGCTTTTTTGGAAAACATCCAGATTCACCGAGGGGAGATCAGTGATGGGGCGTAGATCTTTCCTAGGTGATCGCCCTCGTCTCCTTTTTTAGGACTCTGGGTATCTTTCCCTCACCAGAGCTGGCTTCAAAAATTTGTATCTACAGATTTCTACTGAAAACTATCTGGTCGTATATATTTAAAGATAATTTTTAACGCAGAAAACCTAAGATCTGCATAGTTGGCTTTCAAAAGATCAACGTTAATTGTGCGTTTTAACCAGGATTTTCATATTTTTGGTTTGTATTTTTAGTGGGGAAATTCCAAACAATAATAGATAAAATTAGTATATTTATCTTTAAAAAAAATTATGTAAGAGATACAGATAGATATCATGATCAAGGTTTTATTTATTTGTAAAAGAAATTTAAAAGAAATCAATTCTTGATCTTTTTCATAAATTTTTTCAAGATAGAAATGATTTTTAAAAAAAAGCTTCAATTGAAGAACATATATTCATATCATAAATTCAAATGAAATTTCAAAAATTAATTTATTTTAATAAAATATGGTGCAATTTTTATTGAATCATGTTTCTATTTTTCTCAATAGTTTTGCCAAATGTCCCTCTCAACCATGAGCCAACATAGAAGGAGAAAGTTGAGCATGTGGATAATCTTGAAAATTAGGAGGTGATTGAACTCTGTTTTCAAATGTGTCCAACACAAATCCTAATGAAAAACATTATAATCCCTCTAGCATGGCTTGACTTAAAGAGAACACACTAAGCTTTGACCACTTAGGTGGCACATGAGGGGCCCTCTTAACATTTCATTTCTCGTTCTATTTTCCCTAGGGTGCCTTCAACTGTCCTTTAACTCTCCATAGTGACAACCACTACGTTAGTTAAGTTTGAAATGCAATTTTGAAATTGCATGCCTGCCCAATCCAATAAAAAGTAGGAAAAGTGCCCAGTTCTTATGCCTACACATTTCTTGACTGCCTCCAACTGTGTAAACACACCCTTCTACTAATATCCAATAATTAGATTGATGCAAGATAATCATCATACCTCTAGGCTTCTCCTACATAAGAGAACTGCATCATATCTTGCAATATACTTTTTAACAACTTTACAATGTAAGGTCCAAACATCATCAAAGGTCAAGTTTATAGATAGAGTGAGTTCACATCCACAAACTAGATTAATAACCATGAAGGTGGTCCAACACATAAAACAAGGAATATTCTCATTCTAATCCATGTGCATGCGTATGTAGAAAAATTCGATATCTTGAGGCATACAAATCTTATTATTTTTAGCAAAGGATAGTCATTCTTTGGTTAGTAACTGAAGCAATATCTCTCTTCATTTATTATTATTCATATCATTTTAAACTTTTTCTCTAATATTATCTTAAATCTAATCTATTTCACTCCCCATAACCAATAACAACACCAGATTAATGGCTAGCTTATTTTTTACTTAATTGTGTCTATTTACCTAATTAGTGTAAGAAGCCCTATTTGTCATTTTTATTAATTGGTAAAATGAGATTTAGAAAGTCAATTTTTGGATGTGGATGGAAGGTCATAGATTTATGTTGGTTGAGTATTTTTGTAATTCTAAATTTTGTAGGCTTGTCAACTTCAAAGACACTTTTAGTGATGGGACAACAGTTACATTTATGGTATCATTCTTCAACATTTTGCAACATTGGAAAGGTTGAGGATCATTAGGATAACCGATGGACAACTGAGAGGTGAGGGGGGGAGGGGTTGAATTAGTTGTCAACAGATTATAAAACTTTAAGCACACAACCTTTTATCGGAATATCAGATATAACAATTAAGCACAAACATAAATCACAGAACAATTACCAACCATCCATAACACATAATACCAGGTGTAGACACCTAAAAGTTGCACAATGAATTAAGTGAATTTTATTCATTTAATTATTCTTAATTCTTCCAATTAATTAAATTAAGATTTAATTAATATCTCTATTCTTCTAATCGTGTATTAATTAAATTGAGATTTAATTAATATACCCTTCTTCTATCTAAGCCATTTAATTAAATCCCCCTTCTAGCCCATTTAATTAAATTTACAGTTAATTAAAATCTCCCTTCTAGTCCATTTAATTAAATCCCCCCACTTGCAAAATCCTACATCTCCCACTTGTTTGTTAAACCCCCTTTCTAAATTCTTCTAGAACCCATCTAATCCTAATCAATTAGCCTAAAACCTCTCAATTATCCCCTTTCTCTAAATTTGAGGATGTCACTTCTCAAATTTGGAGGAAAATCTTCCAAAGGCATTAAAGCCTTTATACCTTCAACAAGTTAGCCCCCAAATTTGGAAGGACTCTTACAAATTTGTCCCCAAAGTCTTCCAAACCATTAATGGTTAACTAACCCTTTGTGGCCTGGTTAGAGACTTTTTGCCTAACTCAACCCTCATCTGACCATAGTGTCTCATCAAACATTCATTGCTTTGACCATGGTTATTCCTTTAACCCTTGCACAAGAGTTTATCCTTTGGGTAAAAGCTTTATCCAATGGGTAATATTAACCTAACCTTAACCCTTAGCTCCTAAGGTAACCATGAGGTCTACTCAAGAATTTAATACGTCTTACATCTCCTCTCAAGTAGTCTTATGCTGACAATTGTCACCATTTCATTGGTGAGAATTGTAAACATGGATTGATAACTTTCAATCCTGACCCTTGACAAGATCATCTAATCTGGATCATCCATTGCCCTGTTTTTCCTATAAATAGAGCCCTCATTCCCTCATTCTCATCATCCAAGTTTTTAGCAACACACTTATACTCATTTTTAGCAAGCATTTAATCTCTCTTTGAAATAGAAATAATCTAATAAACATTTTAGAAGCATTTCTATCATCTTAGTTAATCATATAAACTAGTATATCATGTTAGTGTTGGCATTACATTAAGTTTGTTGATATGATGATATTGAGAAGGTTGTTGGAGATTGATGATATAATTGATAAAGGATGATTACTATCTTAATAATATAATTTTGTCATTGATGTCAAACAATTGATTTTCTGATTCAGTATGATGTTGTCATATCTTAACAGGTATGTTTTGATGAGTATAAAGATGTCGGTAAGTGACATAGAAAGAATGTGTTCAAATGAAGGGGAGTAATAAGTTATTCAATGGGAAACTATTACTGAGTTAGACAGTGATGAGATTATGTTATTTTGATTTTTTTGATATCCTATATATGTGTATTCGAAGACTGAATAAGAAGGAGAAAAGATTTCATGCAATAGAATGAGTAAAGGTTTGATGCGGTCATAACCAAGCACAAGTACCAAGGAAGGAATACAAATTTCAAGGCAAGATAAAAAGTTTTGCAGTTCGAAGGATTCAATGAACCTAGTCAAGTTTGAAGATCTGATGGCTAAGATTAATCATGGGAAATGTGATTAAGGAGATTAAGTGGTTAGGAATTGCTTATAAATAAAGAAAAGTTGATGAACAATGTATGCGGGCAAATAGAAGAGAAGTGATACTGCAGAGGTGATTACCGAGTACACAAGATTGAAGAACATATTAAGGAGCCCAGCAAGGAGGAAGATAAGTCTTATGACAAGATTATCTTGAGCACATAGAGTCTGCTTTAACATTTTAGATGTGAAGTTGCAGATATATTTTATTATTGTTATTTATTTTGTAAGTGACAGGAAATCTCTTAACCGAGTGGACCTAACAGTCTTATTTGTAAATCCTCTAGCAAGGTAACATTCTGAATGAGTGTTTGAAATCCTTTGACAAGGTCACTTCTAACAAAGTGCAAGATTCTGATAAATCTGAGGGAAATCCCTTGACCGGGTCACATCTAGCAATGTGTTTATGTAGTCTTTAACATGATTGGCTTTAACTGAACATACTCTAGAAGAGTATATTTTCTTAGTGGGTCCGAAATCCCACAGTGGTTTTTCCCTATTTGGGTTTCCACATTAAATCTGGTGTTAAATGTGTTTTGATGTTTCAAGTTTATCTATTTATGAGTTTGAATGATTTACAGTCATAGTTACATATCAAAGTAAGTTCTACCAAGGTTGAATCTGATGAATATTTTGAATTGTGAGTTCATCTGATTCACCCCCCCTCTCATCTAACTAACAATTGGTATTAGAGCTAAAAATCCGAAAGAAAAGTTTAAAGGAACTTGAGGCAAGATCCGACGATGTATAAAAGGGATGCACCAAAGTTGAACAAGTCAAGTTTCTCCACATGGCAGAAAAGGATGAAGCTGCACTTATCATGCAGCATATTATCTATCGAATGATTACACTGCACCTAGCACCTACCCGATGACAATGGAAGAGATAAAGGCAAAGCAAGAACATATTCAAGCAATGATTGAAATAACATAAGCATTGACTGACTCATAGTTTAATGATCTAGAAGGTTGTAATGATGCCAAAGCTATGTGGAATAAGCTTATATCTGTGTATGGTGGTGATGAACATGTTCAAAGAGCAAAGTAGACAGTCTAAGAGGACAACTTGAATCCATGAGAATGAATGAAGGTGAGAACATAATCCAATACAGTACAAGGTTAAAGGAAACTATCAATCAAATCAAAGGAGCATGAGGAACTATTGAAGAAAAGGATGTAACAAGTAAGTTGCTGAGAACACTTCTACCTGCTTATGCCATTCGAGTCTCTGCAATTAATGAATTAAGGTCTATACCAAACATGCCAATCTCTTTGGATGCTACTATCGATAAGCTACATGCTTTTGAGTTGAGTAATTTTGATAATAGTGGGTCTTTGATTAACAAAGTTGAATCTGCATTCAGTTCTTTTCATCTTGATGAATCTAATGATTACAATGATAGAATGTATAAGTATGCTGAAGGAAATCATAGTGGAGCAAGTGAGATATTTTGCAAAAACATGGAAGAAGTACAAAAACTATATGAGGAAATCAGAAAGCAAGAAGAGTTTGAAGCATTATTGGCCAGAAGGTTACCGAGAGGCAAAGGTAAGTATAAAGGAAAGTTACCTTTGAAATGTTTTAACTGTGATAAAATTGGACATATGGCTTCTAACTGTCCTGACAAAGAATCTAGTGAAAAGAGAGAATACTGAGATGACAAACAGAAAGACAACCAATACAGAGGGCACCGAGACTTCAGAAGGAGAGATAGAAAGACATGCCTAGTAGCTAATGAAGAATCCAATGATGAAAAATTTGATGGGACTGAGACAGAGGAAGTTGTATATGTGGCTATCAAAGATGGATTAGATGAAGAAAGGTATGAAGAAAAAGCCTTAATATCACACATAAATAATAATTATTCTTGGATCATAGATAGTGGATGCTCACATCACATGACAAGTGATAAACACAAGTTTGTTAAATTAGAAGATTATGATGGAGGTTATATAAGATTTGGTAATGATGTGCCATGTCTTGTGAAAGGTAAATGATCTATAACACTTCTTGACAATTCTAAATGTGATGATGTATATTGGGTTGAAGGTCTAAAATACAATTTGTTGAGTGTAGCACAGCTAAACAATACAGGATATTGAATAGAATTTCAGAGAGGAATTGTCAAAGTTCATGACAAACATGGAAAGTTGGCTGCTACGGGGACTCAAACAAGAGGTAATACATTTCATCTTGACTCAACTCGGAACAATTGTTTGTATGCTAAAATAGAAGATACCTGGTTATGGCATAAAAGGTTTTGTCATGTAAATTTTGATAACTTGATCAAAATAAGTAAGAAGCACCGAGTAAGAGGTCTACCGTGATTGGAAAAACCTGAGAATGCAATATGCCGAGGATGCCAGATGGGTAAGATGACAAAATCAAGCTTTACAAGTAAGTCTTACACTTCTAAAGGAATTTTAGATCTTGTACACACTGATCTTTGTGGTCCTATGAAAGTTCAAAGTTATTATGGTGATAAATACTTCATATTATTTGTGGATGATTACTCAAGGATGATGTCAGTTATGTTTTTAAAAGAGAAATCAGAAGCCTTTCAAATGTTCAAATGGTTATTCCAAAGAACCAGAAGATTATGAAGAGTTTGTATATGTACAACCGAGAATTTTTACCGAGAAAGCCGATGAAGAAAATACTTAGTTAAATATGTCAGAAGAAATCATGCATCAAGTCAGATTATAGGAGATAAAGATGATCTAGTGATGACAAGGAACTAACTGAGACAAAATACATGTTTGATATCCGAGTTTGAACTGAGGATAGTAAAAGAGGCATTAAGCAATGAATTGGGTGAATTCTATGACATAAGAGATTGAACAAATCAAGAAAAATGAAACATTGACACTGGTCCCTGATAGTTCTAATACTTAATATAAGTATAGATCCAATAGCCAACAAGATGAGAGGGGGGGGGGGGGGTGAATCATACAAACTTAATCATCCATAAAAACATCAGATTCAACCTCGGTAATCAGTCATATAACCAAAAAACTGTCAAACATGCAAATTCAAAAGCATATGAACAATATAAACCTCATAACACCAGATTTAACGTGGAAACCCAAATAGGGAAAAACCACTGTGGGATTTCGGACCCACTAAGAAATATACTCTTCTAAATTATGCCCGGTTAAAAGCAAATCCTGTTAAAGATTGCAAACACATTGCTAGATGTGACCCAGTTAAGGGATTTCCCTCAAATCTGTTAGGATCTTCACTTTGTTAGAAGTGACCTTGTCAAAGGATTTCAAACACTCAATTAGAATGTCACCTTGTTAGAGGATTTACATATAAGACTGTTAAGTCCACTCGGTTAAGAGATTTCCCGTCACTTTCACAAAATAACAGTAACGAAAATCTATCTGCAACTTCACATCTAAAATGCTAGAGTAGATTCCTATTTGTTCAATACAATCTAGACATAGAACTAATCTTGTCTATCTGCTAGGCATCAATACTCTGTTATACTAACAGGTCTTCAAGCTTCTGTGCTCGGTAATCACTATGTAGCATCCCTGTGCATACATTTGCCCGCATACATTGTTTAACAACAGTTTCCTATTTATAAACAATTAGGTAACTGCTTAATCTCATTGATCACATTTCCCATGATCAATCATAGCCATCAGATCATCAATCTTGTCCAGTTTCATTGTATCTTTCGATCTGAAAACATTTTACCCCACCTTGGAACTTGCACATTCACCTTGGAACTTGTGTTAGGATAATGTGGTTCAATCTGAGCTGTAGATCTTCATGCTGACTTTCCATTGCCTTAGATTCGTTATCAAACTTCTTCCATGACTTACCAATCATAGATCCGCTTCAGCTCATCAGCTTCTTTCATTAAATATCACATGTAAACATTTAATGCATTCTGTTATAGCTCGGTTACAACTCGGTGAATACTAAACTTCACTCGGTAGACATTCTCTCTTCATTAACCGACATCAATAACCTTAGGGTTTACCGACTAGGTTCCTTAGGGTTTACCGACTAGGTTCTTTGCCTGATATCATAGTGTAGCATTAACCTTTACATTTTACAACATATTTTTGATGTTAAAACAATCTAAAACATCAAGATCTCATCATTGTCTGACTCGGTAGAGTTGCCCATTGAATAACTTATCCCCTTATTCATCATATTCTTTCCTGTGTCTTTACCGACTTCTTTATAATCTTCATATCATACTTCTCAAGATATGGCAACATCATACTGAATTAGAAAATCAATTTCTTGACATCAATGACAAAATAATAATATCAAGATAGTAAAACATCTTTAATCAATTATGTCCATAATCATCAACAACCTTCTCAATATCCTTATTGAAATGTCAACAATCTTTCATTGTCTGTTATAATGTAATATTGCCAACAGTCCCAAGACCAAAAGAGAAAAAATGTAATCGGTACAAAGTGGATTTTCAAAAATAAGCTAAATGAAAAAGGTGAGGTCATTCGGAATAAAGCAAGGCTAGTTTGCAAAGGTTATGCTTAAGAAGAAGGAATAGACTATGGTGAGACTTTTGCACCCGTGGCAAGACTTGAGGGAGTGAGAACATTGTTGGCACATGCTGCTTACAAAACTTTCAAGGTATATCAAATGGATGTTAAATCTGCATTTTTGAATGCTATACTAGAAAAAGAAGTTTATATTGAACATCCTGAAGGATTTATTTAAGAGAAGAATAAAAATCAGGTATGTAAGTTGAACAAAGCTTTATATGGCCTAAAACAAGCACCTAGAGCATGGTATGAAAGGTTGCACTCTTACTTAATCAAGATTGGATTTATGAGGACTAGTGAAAACAACAACATGTATATGAAAAATGATGAGGATAATGGAATACTGATTTCAACCATATTTGTTGATGATATTATTTTTTGTGGAAATGATTCTTTATGTAAAAAATTTGGAAATGAAATGTGCAAAGAATTTGAGATATCATTAATTGGTGAAATAAAGTATTTTATAGGTTTACAGATACTGCAAATGAAAAATGGGATTTTCATTACTCAATCCAAGTATTTAAAGGAAATCTTGAAGAAATTTGGAATGGAGGATTCTAAACTTGTAAGTACTCCTATGACTACTAATTGTAAACTATCAAAGAATGATGAATCTACATATGTTGATGAGACACTTTACCGATCTATGATTGGAAAGTTGCAATATGTAGTTCACAATAGGCCTAATATAGCACATGTAGTAGGTATAACTGCAAGATTTTCTACAGATCCTAAAGAAACCCATATGACAACAATCAAGAGAATTTCCAGATACTTGAGAGGCACTGAAGATTATGGTTTACTATATAAAAAGAGGAATGATTTTGACTTAAAAGTCTATACTGATGCTGATTGGGCAGGAAATATTGATGACAGGAAAAGCACAAGCGGTGGAGCTTTCTTTTTGGGAGAAAGACTAGTGAGTTGGCTTAGCAAGAAACAAGGATGCATTTCACAGTCAACAACTGAAGTTGAATATGTCGTTGCAACATTGAATTGTACCAATATAGCATGGATCAAACAATTGTTGGAAGGTATGAATGAGATAGTTACCAAGCCAGTAACTATATTTTGTGATAATACAAGTGCTATTAACATTTCAAAGAATCCGATAATGCACTCTAAGACAACATATTTCTATAAAGTATCATTATCTAAGAGAAGAAGTTCAAGAAAAGAAAGTTGTACTGGAATATGTTAGCACTAAGGAAGAAATAGCAGACATCTTCAGAAAGCCACTCCCAAGGGACACTTTTAAGTATCTCAGAAGTAAGTTAGGGGTCCTACCCCTATCTAGTACTCACTGACAGAGTTCAGTGAAAGCATCAATTCTATGACTCTACAGAATACTATTTGTGAGTTGATGCCGATTTACACACTTTAGAATGTTGTCTAAAGTTGTGCAGGAAATAGTGAATGAAGACAACTTGCTCTGACTAAGACTAAGATGATACATTTGTATATGTTTAAACATCAAGGAAATTACTTCACAGGGGAAGTAATCATGGATTAGTTTTACTTTTGGCATTGTTGTCAAAGGGGGAGAAGAGTAATGATAGGGGGAGAAGATTACAGGAGAAGAATAACATCACTTCGAATCAATTGGAATAAATCAAGTTTGTATTGCCATCAATGCCAAAGGGGGAGATTGTTGGCATAACATTAAGTTTGTTGATATGATGATATTGAGAAGGTTGTTGGAGATTGATGATATAATTGATAAAGAATGATTACTGTCTTAATAATATTATTTTGTCATTGATGTCAAGCAATTGATTTTCTGATTCAGTATGATGTTGCCATATCTTAACGAGTATGTTTTGATGAGTATAAAGATGTTGGTAAGTGACACAGAAAGAATGTGAAAATGAAGGGGAGTAATAAGTTATTCAATGGGCAACTATTACTGAGTTAGATAGTGATGAGATTATGTTATTTTGATTGTTTTGATATCCTATATATGTGTATTCGAAGACTGAATAAGAAGGAGAAAAGATTTCATGCCACATAATGAGTAAAGGTTTGATACTGATCTATTTTACTGAGCAAGGAGCTAGTCAGTAAACACCAAGGTTATCAATGTCTGTTAAAGAAGAAAGAAGTTACTGAGTGCCATCAGCAAGCAAAGCTACTGAGACTATTGTTCACCAAAAGTGATAACCCAAGAACACCTGCAAATCTTTCTATGAAATGGCCAATTTCAGTATACAAAACACATCAGGGCTTGGACAACATAACATAGGACCCTAATTGATCCTCCTGCACTTCAGGTTTTACTAGACCTGGGGGGGACAGCCTTTTGATGCACTAAATACAACAATTACATACACATAACTGCATCAACACTAAGCAGATAGATCATTTCACAAGCTCAACAGGTTAGGAAACATTATAGATTGGCTAGATCTATACAAACAATAGGATGAAACAAAGTTGGAAAGAATGGAACACACACACCCCTAAACATGAAGGGAAATTAGATTTATCTTTTAAAATGTATATCTGAAAACATCCCCAAACTTGCAAGACCAGTGCCTTGTTCATTGGGCAACAGAGTCACAGACAGAACTACAAATATGAATCATAGATGCAAGCTTATTTTCCTTAAATAAGATGTTCATGCATCAATACCTTATATTAATGCACTATTTGATTCATTCACAATTTTATCAGATCTGGAAATATATTTCATCATTTATGACTGACTACAGAGTTTAGAACCTTCCTTGAAGGATACCAATAAACAATCACACAATTTTCTTGAAATTGACAAATGTTATCCTCCTTGAGGATTCAATTCATGATAATGAAATTCATACCTAGAGACAATACTGTGAGGAATTTTACTCATGCTTGACACAAGCAAGACCTACAACTAAAACCACATTTACAACACTACACTAAAATCTCTATGCCCTGAAACAAACCAAAAGCCTTTACAAATTTGGGTCATGACATTTAGAAAGTGGAAGCCATCAAATCTGGAGCATTTTCCAAATTTCTTGAACCCTTACAATTGAGAAGAATTGGGAATAAGAAGGAGAGGGAACCAAATCAAATCTACAACTGAATTGCCAAGTGTCTCCTCTCTAACTGAATTTCAATCTCAACCAAACTGCTTCCAAAATATCTGATCTTTGCCAAAATTAACTTCATAATCAGATTCCTCATTCCGAGAGCTTTTTGAAAATATATAACACTTCATACTTTGGCCAAAAATTGAGCCCTGGGCGAATTAATTCCCCATTTGTGCACATCATTTAAATTTTTCATTTATTCAATATAGTCAGAACTATATCATAAACTAATTTTAATTTTAATTTTTTGCTTTGAATGTGCTCTGACACTTTTCCACGTGGCGGGACTTGATTGGTCGATGGGGTCTACTAGGCGCCACCTGGGATGACACCTCGTCACTCTGCCATGTGTCCGCTTGCTTGTCGTCCACCTAGGCGCCACATCAGCACCACCTCACCGAGCCTACCTGCTGGACCATTGACTGGACCTGCCACTTGTGCACCACCTAGCTTTCGCAATTTCGCAGGATTTATCCGACGTATGTCTTCCTTTCGCGAAGTAGTGCGAGTCGTCGATCTCCATCTAACATGCTCACTGGTTAAGTCGGCCTTTCTCTGCAAAATTTTGCTTGTTTGCCTCGAGAAGCATGCATGCATGGGGTCCACCTGGTCGCCGCTCAATCACCTCCTCCATTGCCTTGGGATTCGTGCTCACGCGTGGGCCCACCTTGGGCGCCCATAGGCACCGTCCGTCAAAAGCCTTCATGGCTTAGACATATTAGATGTGTGTGATTTTTCTTATAAACATTACAAAAGTCCCTTCCACAGTGAATGTGGGATAATGCATTATACCTGGGACTGCGATTTTGAAGCTTTTGCCTGAGCTTTAATGGCGATTTCTAGATTTTGCTTGGAAGTCAATGGTCTTTCCAACCCCGCCACATTGCAAGGGATGATGAAAAAGGCATGTGAGAGGGGTTTTTATGGCATTACACCTGCCAGGAGATTTATTTGAAAGTTTTTTGTTTTTTTTGCCCAGCACCCACGCAGACCAAGCACCTCCTTCACTTGCAGCCTTAAGTTTTTCTGTGGCTACTCCAAATGCCATACGTGGGGGGAGGTTTGCTAACAGAAGCACAATGGGGAGGAGGCAATGCATATGCCAATATGCATTTGCTGTTTGTTTAATGCTTTTCCCATCTCACACCACGCAGGGAGACCTGACAAAGGTTGTAGAATTTGGGCTTTACAATGGCCAATGACATCTTGCTATTTGTTTAATTTGCTGAAGGTTTCAATTACACTTGCCAATAGCTATTGCTTGAAGACCTCTGCACATTCACCATGAACTCCTTTAACATTTGTTTGAAAGCTTATGTTGCTGCTGTTTTGATTTTGTTCTTGCTTCCCAAACTCAACATTAGCATGCTCTGCAGCTTATCCATCACGTGGAGGAAGGAATGGGAGATCTTTTGTTTAAAAAGTTTATGCATTTAAAAACATACTACATGCCATGTGATCTACCATAGCATCTTCTGAGATTGCTGGTAACTTCAAACACTTCCATTGCTTTCCATGTAGGATGAAAGGATGCTGGCAAACGTTGGATTTGGTAGATGTTTTATATGTCATTTCCATTATCGACATTGCATTCTCTGAAGTTGCTGCAACCTCTTCACTTGTTACCAATGGGTTAATATTAAGACCACGTTGCATGTTGCTCACCAATTTGATTTTAAAATATTTAATGGCCTTCACCAAACACTATGCAAGCCCAGCCAATTTTATTTGTTTAAAAACTTCATTATTTGCTGCTGAATTTGGTTTAAATGCTCACCAATTGCATTTGGTTTGTTTCTGGTAGCCTTCTTCAACTCCACATGAGCATGCTTGCCAATACACCACATTCTGAAAATCCCCAAATAGCACTTGCTGAAGATTAGATGCCATCTGCCAGGAAGGAATTACGAAATTTGCATTTATACCAATGTCAATAAGAGTTGCACATTTTAATTATACCCATAATTAACATCAAATTGCTACAGTGAACTAGCAAATTAATTTGCTGAGACTTCTAAACTCTTGTCCATCCCACGCCATTTGCCAAGAGGATTTTTTGAAAATGTCTCTTCTCTGTCGCTGAAGGAGGATTTGGTATTAAAATCACCAATCGGAATTTGCCTGGAGGTCTACAGTCTTTTCAAATCTCATGACATGTTTTGTGATTACAATCCATCATTCATAATATTCTTAAAATCTCTCAGCAAACAAAGTCGCCAATAAAATAATACGGCACAGGCATAAACCAGGTCGGGCCCCAAAGTGGGTCCGACTAAATTTTTTTTTGTTTTCATACAACTGACTTTTGAAAAGCTTCACGGACCTCAAACATACCTCTGTAGACGATTGACATCGTTTTCGGATCATAAAATTGCATTTTGCAACTTTCAGGCAATTACTCCACATTTTCGCATTTAATCGCGAAGACGTATTTTTCAAAGTGGTCAAAACACCTTTCTGGATCTTGAAAATTTACAGGCATGTACTCTGATATACAAGGATGAACTTTGGAAAGTGGTTTCTCAAGATGAGTCCCGAGCGAAGAGATATTAATTGGCAAAAATGCCCTACTGGCTTTGTCGACACGACAGACCTGATGAAGTCAATGTCCTGACAACACATGATGCCTTTCTCAAAAATACCAAACGACCTCCGTAGGCCCTCAAATTTGAAACACAGGTACCTTGAAGTACATATTAAAACTTTGAATTCTTAGTTCGATGAAAAGACTGACAGGATGCAAATGGCGCGCTCACAAAAATGGCTACATTAACTGACATAGCACTGAAAGTGCGGATAACTGAAAATGATGGCTAGATGACCCCTTTTGAAAACCAATCAAACGGACTGATAGAGGCTTGAAATTTGAAACGTAGCTCATCATTTATACCAGCATTATCCCAGAACAAACATTATGGCATGATGCTTACTGAGGCAACTTTTACACTTGTGCGAAACAGGGCTCCGACTAGCTGTCAAAACAGGTACTTGCCAAACCACACAAACTGCAAACGGATTTGGCTTTGAAAACTGAGCAAATGGATTCATTAGGACTTGAAATTTTGTAGAATGACTCACATTTATGCATAGAATTGAATCCACTTTTAATTTCTTCATGATGATCAACTAGGCAAAAGATACAAACACTTAAATTAGGCTACTCCATAAAATCTGCATTTGTGCCTAAAATCCACTTTCAGCTCACCCCTCAAACTGGGTACCTCATAAACTTATCCAAATTGAATTCTGAAAGTTGCACATCACTTAATAGGCCAAATGAAAGGTGTGGGACATGAATCCCGAGCCTTACCATCTGAAAATCAACCGGCTCCATTTTACCCCCTCTCAAACTAAGCCATTCAAACTGAATCATTTAGGTACTTTTCTAACATGCAGAGCAAATTTTTTGAAATGGGCCTCTAAACTTGACTCAATTTTAATGAGTCCCAACAAAGACAATAACCGAGACAAATACAGAATGTCGATCGTGTAAAGTTCAGTATTTACTAGTATCAACCAAGCAGTAACAGAATGCATTGGATGAATAAATACATTATTAAATGAAGGATGTCAATGAGATGGAGATTTATAGAAGATTGGAATGTCATGCAAGAGGTTTGTTAAGAATCTACGACAATGAAAATTCAAGAGTTGGATCTACAACACAGATTGAACGGTCATAACTGAGCACACAAGTACCAAGGAAGGAATACAAGTTTCAAGGCAAGATAAAACATTTTCCAGTTTGAAGGATTCAATGAACCTATTCAAGTTTGAAGATCTGATGGCTAAGATTAATCATGGGAAATGTGATTAAGGAGATTAAGCGGTTAATAATTGCTTATAAATAAAAAAAAGTTGATGAACAATGTATGCAGGCAAATAGAAGAGTAGTAATACTGCAGAGGTGATTACCGAGTACAAAAGATTGAAGATCTGATTGTAGAACATATTGAGGAGCCTAGCAAGGAGGAAGATAAGTCTTATGACAAGATTATCTTGAGCACATAGAGTCTTCTTTAACATTTCAGATGTGAAGTTGCAGATATATTTTATTACTGTTATTTATTTTGTAAGTGACAGGAAATCTCTTAACCGAGTGGACCTAACAGTCTTATTTGTAAATCCTCTAGCAAGGTAACATTCTGAATGAGTGTTTGAAATCCTTTGACAAGGTCACTTCTAACAAAGTACAAGATTTTGATAAATCTGAGGGAAATCCCTTGACCGGGTCACATCTAGCAATGTGTTTATGTAATCTTTAACAGGGTTGGCTTTTAATCGAGCATACTGTAGAAGAGTATATTTTCTTAGTGGGTCCGAAATCCCACAGTGGTTTTTCCCTATTTGGGTTTCCACGTTAAATTTGGTGTTAAATTTGATTTGATGTTTCAATTTTATCAGTTTATGAGTTTGAATTATTTACAGTCATAGTTGCATATCAAGTAAGTTCTACCGAGGTTGAATCTGATGAATATTTTGAATAGTAAGTTTATCTGATTAACCCCCCCCTCTCATCTAACTAACAATTGGTATTAGAGCTAGAAATCCGAAAGAAAAGTTTAAAGGAACTTGAGGCAAGATCCGAAGATGTATAAAAGGGATGCACCAAAGTTGAACAAGTCAAGTTTCTCCACATGGCAGAAAAGGATGAAGTTGCACTTGTCAGGAATTGGAGAATATGCAACATATTATCTGGAGAATGATTACAATGCACCTAGCACCTACCCAATGACAATGGAAGAGATAAATGCTAAGCAATAACATATTCAAGCAATGATTGAAATAACATCAGCATTGATCGACTCAAAGTTTAATGATCTAGAAGGTTGTAATGATGCCAAAGCTATGTGGAATAAGCTTATATCTGTGTATGGTGGTGATGAATATGTTAAAAGAGCAAAAGTAGACAATCTAAGAGGACAAGTTGAATCCACGAGAATGAATGAAGGTGAGAACATAATCCAATACAATACAAGGTTAAAGGAAACTGTTAATCAAATCAAAGGAGTAGGAGGAACTATTGAAGAAAAGGATGTAACAAGTAAGTTGTTGAGAACACTTTTACCTACTTATGCCATTCGAGTCTCTGCAATTAATGAATTAAGGTCTGTACCAAACATGCTAGTCTGTTTGGATGCTACCATCGGATGCATAAGTATGCTGAAGGAAATCATAGTGGAGCATGTGAGAGATTTCACAAAAACATGGAAGAAGTACACAAACTATATGAGGAAATCAAAAAGCAAGAAGAGTTTGAAGCATTATTGGCCAGAAGGTTACCAAGAGGCAAAGGAAAGTATAAAGGAAACTTACCTTTGAAATGTTTTAACTGTGATAAAATTGGACATATGGCTTCTAACTGTCCTGGCAAAGAATCTAGTGAAAAGAGAGAATACCGAGATGACAGACAGAAAGACAACCAATACAGAGGGCACTGCGAATTTAGAAGGAGAGATAGAAAGATATGCCTAGTGCTGATGAGGAATTCAATGATGATAAATCTTATGGGACTAAGACAGAGGAAGTTGTAGATGTGGCTATCAAAGATGGATCAAATGAAGAAAGGTATGAAGAAAAAGCCTTAATATCATGCATAAATAATAATGATTCTTGGATCATAGATAGTGGATGCTCACATCACCCGACAGGTGATAAATACAAGTTTGTTAAATTAGAAGATTATGATGGAGGTTATATAAGATTTGGTAATGATGCACTATGTCCTGTGAAAGGTAAAGGTTCTATCACACTTCTTGACAATGCTAAATGTGATGATGTATATTGGGTTGAAGGTCTGAAATACAATTTGTTGAGTGTAGCACAACTAAACAATAGAGGATACCGAATAGAATTTCATAAAGGAATTGTCAAAGTTCATGACAAACATGGAAAGTTGGCTGCTATCAAGACTCAAACTAGAGGTAATACATTTCATCTTGACTCAACTCGGAACAATTGTATGTATGCAAAAATAGAAGATACCTGGTTATGGCATAAAAGGTCTTGTCATGTAAATTTTGATAACCTGATCAAAATAAGTAAGAAGCACTGAGTAAGAGGTCTACCGAGCTTGGAAAAACCTGAGAATACAATATGTCAAGGATGCCAGATGGGTAAGATGACAAAATCAAGCTTTACAAGTAAGTCTTACACTTCTAAAGGAATTTTAGATCGTGTGCACACTGATTTTTGTGGTCTTTTGAAAGTTCAAAGTTATTATGGTGATAAATACTTCATATTATTGGTGGATGATTACTCAAGGATGATGTCAGTTATGTTTTTAAAACAGAAATCAGAAGCCTTTCAAATTTTCAAATGGTATAAGGCAAGAGTTGAAAATGAAACAGGAAGACAATTGAAATGTCTAAGATCTGATAGAGGAGGAGAATTCATTTCAAATGAATTTAACTTATTTTACAATGATCATGGTATAAAGAGACAAGTATCTAAACTGAGAACACCACAACAAAATGGGATAGATGAAAGAAGAAACAGATCAATTGTAAATTGTGTCAGAACTTTGATGATAGAGAAGAGAGTACCTCAAACATTTTGGAGAGAAGCAATAAGCACTGCAGTTTACACCCTGAACCGAGTACAACTAAAGAAAGGAACTATGAAGACACTATATGAAATCTGGTATGACAAGAAACCAAATGTAAGTTATTTTAAAATATTTGGAAGTAGATGTTATGTTCACAAAAATGACAGAAATGGAAAATTTGACCAGAAAAGCGAGGAAGGAACATTTCTTGGTTATTCCTCTAGGAGTAAAGCATTTAAATGTCTGATCAAATCATCTAACAAAATAGTGGAAAGTGCAAATGTGAAAATTGATGAATTTGCAAAAAGGAATGATGAAGGAAATTCCAAAGAACCAGAAGATTATGAAGAGTTTGTATATGTACAACCGAGAAGTTTTATCGAGCAAGCCAATGAAGAAAATACTCAGTTACTGAGTGATGAAGAAGATCATACAGATCCTACCGAGCTTATATTAGCAAAATATGTCAGAAGAAATCATGCATCAAGTTAGACTATAGGAGATAAGGATGATCCAGTGATGACAAGGAACAAACTGAGACAAAACACATGTCTGATATCTGAGTTTGAACCGAGGATAGTAAAAGAGGCATTAAGCAATGAAGATTGGGTGAATGCTATGATAGAAGAGATTGAACAAATCAAGAAAAATGAAACATGGACATTGGTCCCAAGACAAAAAGAGAAAAATGTAATTGGTACAAAGTAGATTTTCATAAATAAGCTAAATGAAAAAGGTGAGGTCATTCAGAATAAAGCAAGGCTAGTTTGCAAAGTTTATGCTCAAGAAGAAGGAATAGACTATGGTGAGACTTTTGCACCTGTGGCAAGACTTGAGGGAGTGAGAACATTGTTGGCATATGTTGCTTACCAAAATTTCAAGGTATATCAAATGGATGTTAAATCTGCATTTTTGAATGGTATACTAGAAGAAGAAGTTTATATTGAACAACTTGAAGGATTTATTGAAGAGAAGAATAAACATTAGGTATGTAAGTTGAACAAAACTTTATATGGCCTAAAGCAAGCACCTAGAGCATGGTATGAAAGGTTGCACTCTTACTTAATCAAGATTGGATTTATGAGGACTAGTGAAAACAACAACATGCATATGAAGAATGATGAAGAAAATGGAATACTAATTTCAGCCATATTTGTTGATGATATTATTTTTTGTGGAAATGATTCTTTATGCAAAAACTTTTGAAATGAAATGTGCAAAGAATTTGAGATATCATTAATCGGTGAAATAAAGTATTTTATAGGTTTACAGATACTGCAAATGAAAAATGGGATTTTCATTACTCAATCCAAGTATACTAAGGAAATCTTGAAGAAATTTGGAATGGAGGATTCTAAACCTGTAAGTACTCATATGACTACTAATTGTAAACTATCAAAGAATGATGAATCTGCATCTATTGATGAGACACTTTACCTATCTATGATTGGAAAGTTGCAATATGTAGTTCACAGTAGGCCTGATATAGCACATGCAGTAGGTATAGTTGCAAGATTTTCTGCAGATCCCAAAGAAACCCATATGACAACAATCAAGAGAATTTTCAGATAGTTGAGAGGCACTGAATATTACAGTTTACTATATAAAAAGAGGAATGATTTTGACTTAAAAGTCTATACTGATGCTGATTGGGCAGGAAATATTGATGATAGGAAAACAACAAGCAGTGGAGCTTTCTTTTTGGGAGAAAGACTAGTGAGTTGGCTTAGCAAGAAACAAGGATGCATTTCACAGTCAACAACTGAAGTTGAATATATCACTGCAACATTGAATTGTACCAATATAGCATGGATCAAATAATTGTTGGAAGGTATGAATGAGATAGTTATCGAACCAGTAACTATATTTTGTGATAATACAAGTGCTATTAACATTTCAAAGAATCCGGTAATGCACTCTAATCCAAAGCATATTTCTATAAAGTATCATTATCTAAGAGAAGAAGTTCAAGAAAATAAAGTTGTGCTGGAATATGTTAGCACTAAGGAACAAATAGCAGACATCTTTACAAAGCCATTGCCAAGGGACACTTTTGACTATCTCAGAAGTAAGTTAGGGGTCCTAACCCTATCTAGTACTCACTGACAAAGTTTGGTGAAAGCATCAATTCTATGACTCTACAAAATACTATTTGTGAGTTGATGCTGATTTACACACTTTAGGATGTTGTCTAAAGTTGTGCAGGAAATAGTGAATGAAGACAAGTTGCTCTGGCCGAGACTAAGATGATACATTTTTATATGTTTTAACAACAAAAAATTACTTCTCAGGGGAAGTAATCATGGATTAGTTTTACTTTTGGCATTGTTGTCAATGTAGGTCCCGGAGACAACTGAGAGGGGGGGGGGGGAGGTGAATCAGTTGTCTAATAAATTCAAACCAAAAACTTATTAACCAACTTAATGCTTAATACCGGTAAATTAGTTAAGTATGCCAGTAGACAATGTTAATAGAAAATTGATGTACTACTAAGAATTAATGCATGAAACATAAGCACAAAGTCATCCACAACACATGACACCAATATTTGTACGTGGAAACCCTGTAAGGGGAAAAACCATGGTGGGAAACCTTACCCACAATCAGATGATACTACTGCAGATAGTAAGTGTACAAAGAGGGGTCTGCACATGTAGAAAGGCCAACAGCCTAGAGCTCACTGCTCAATCACAAATGGGAGTCACACTGACTACAGTTGGATGGTTAAATCCAATGAGAATGTATTGCACAAAATAGCATCTTCATATGCTGGATTCAGTACCGGTGTAATGCTGATATGCTTCTACAAAAACCTAACTTCACCTTCAAATGATATCTTCATGTATATCCCTGCTTGATCTCACATATACCCTTCCTTAAACCTTTTTCGCATTCCACACTTGATCTTACAAATAAGATCTTACATTTATACCATACCCTAAGACCAATTTTAGTAGGTCGGCTCTACAAGATATTACAATAAAAACATTTTACAAATAATATAATATCCAATGCAATAATCGATTGAACATGTCGGCTTGATGCATTTACAACAATAATAAATCATCTCCATAGCGTGCCATGCTGCTCTGGAAAAGATAAGCCTGCCGGTGTAACCCTAGATAACCTGGACCTATTTGCCGGTAAAAGAAAATATGCAAATGAGAATATACCAATGATTATTACTTCTATGTAAAGTATCCACATGATGTCTTTGACATTACCAAGTGTCTTCCATGTCAATGTAGGTACCGGTGAACATTATATCCTACCGGTTAACCATATACTGGTAACTGTTTGCCGGTGAATGTTGCTGGATCTCCTAAGTAGGTGTATTTAGCAGGTGTTGACATCAATGACAAAACCATACCAAAATACCAACAATCTCCCCCTTTGGCATTGATGGCAACACAAGATGGAAAAACCATCAAAGTGCCAAAACAGAAATGCCAAGTACAAAAACCAACATTCTCCATTTCTCCCTCTGGGAGTAATATGTGTTTATACCAAACTCTCATACCAATTTCTCCTCAAAAAGATAATGCATTTTTCATACATCTCTCCCTAATGTTTTTCCATGCATCTCTCCCCCTTTGACATCAAATGCCAAAGTCACAAAAAGTCAAGTTCATACAAAATACCAACCAAGTCAATATACCAACTACTCCCCCTGGGAGGTAGCTTCCTCATCAAATACCAGAATAAAAGATTAGTCCATTTAATTCTGCCGGTTGATGACAATCATCAACTGTCTAAGTCTCTACCAGTGGAGGTAAGACTCCGAGCTAATCTCTGAGATACTCAAAAGTTTCCTTAGGCAAAAGTTTTGTGAAAATATCTGCAAGCTGTTCTTTAGTATTCACATAAACTAGTTTTATCTCCTTTTCTTCAACTTTTTCCCTTAGAAAATTCAGTTTAATAGAAACATGTTTTGTTTTAGAATGTAATACTGGATTCTTAGATATATCAATTGCTGCAGTGTTATCACAATATATAGTAATAGGTTCCTTGCATTTTACCTTTATGTCTTTTCACATTTGCTTAAGCCAAAGTACCTATGTACAATTTGTTGCTGCTGCAACATATTCTGATTCTGCTGTTGATAAAGATGTACAACTCTGTTTCTTACTTAACCAAGAAACTAATCTCTTTCCAAGAAAGAATGCTCCTCCAGTGGTGCTTTTTCTATCATCCACATCTCTTGCCCAATTTGCATCTGTGTATGCATATAGATCAAAATTTTCATCTTTAGGATACCATAATCCAAGATTTGCTATGCCTTGTAAGTACCGGAAAATTCTTTTTACTGCCGATTCATGATTTTCCCTAGGATTGCTCTGAAATCTAGAAACTATACATACTGCATTCATAATATCAGGTCTGGTTTGTGTCAAATATAGTAAACCTCCTATCATAAATTTGTATCTAGTTGGATTAATAGGTGTAGATTCATCCCTTTGAGATAATTTGTCATTTGTAGTCATAGGTGTGCTTACCGGTTTAGAGTTCTCCATCCCAAATTTCTTAAGTAGTTCTTTCAAGTACTTAGATTGACTCAAAAATATGCCTTTATCAGTCTGTAAAATCTGCAATCCTAAAAAGAATTTTATTTCTCCAATCATAGACATTTCAAATTCATGCTGCATTTCGAGAGAAAATTCTTTGCATAATCCATCTTCTCCTCCAAAGATTATATCATCAACAAATACTTCCATAATCAAGATGTCATCATTAGTTACTTTGTAATATAAATTGCTATCTGCATTTCCTTTAGTAAAACCAATCTTTAAAAGATACTTATCCAATCTTGCATACCAAGCTCTTGGAGCTTGTTTTACTCCATACATAGCTTTTCTTAATCTGCAAACTATATCATTGTCATTTATCAAGGAAAATCCATTAGGTTGTTCAATATAGACTTCCTCTTCAAGATCTCCATTCAAAAATGCACATTTAATATCCATTTGATAAACTTTGTAATCCTTGTGAGCTGCAAAGGCCAAGAATAATCTAACTGCCTCAATTCTGGCTACCGGTGCAAAGGTTTCATTGTAATCAACTCCTTCTTTCTGAGAATATCCCTTACACACTAGTCTTGCTTTATTTTTGACAACCTTACCATCTTCATTGAGTTTGTTTCTAAATACCCATTTGGTTCCAATTACATTTTTATTTTTCAGGCCGGGGAACTAATGTCCAAGTATTATTTTTCTCAATTTGTCCTAATTCTTCTTCCATAGCTTTAATCCAAAATTTATCTTCACATGCCTCATTGATAGACAATGGTTCAATTTGAGAAATAAGACATACCTTTTCATTCGCCAATCTTCCTCTTGTCATGACTCCTTTAAATTTGCTTCCAATTATCTAATCTTCAGAATGATTCAGTCTTACATACCGGGGTGTCTTAGTCTGTTGTTGTTCTTCAATTACTGTGGAATCCTCTGATGATACCGGAGTAACTGGATCATCATTCTGTACTGGTGGATTTACTGATGGTTCATTTGTCATAATTCCTATTACCGGTTTAGAGTCTATATACCTTGAAGTTCCTCTGAATTGTTCATCAATCTTTACATTTGTACTTTCAACAATTTTCTGTAATCTTTTATTAAAACATCTATAAGCTTTACTCTTAGATGAATAACCAAGAAATATTCCTTCATCACTTCTAGGATCAAACTTGCCAATATACTCATCTCTTCTAATATAACATTTACTTCCAAAGATTCTGAAATACTTAAGAGTAGGAGTATTACCAAACCATAGTTCATGAGGGGTCTTACCAGTTTCACCTTTGATGTGAACTTTGTTGAATGTATAGATAGCAGTGCTTACTACCTCTCTCCAGTACACATGTGGTAGATTTGCTTTTGATAACATACTTCTTGCTGCATCCAAAATAGTTATGTTTTTCCTTTCAACAACTCCATTCTGTTGTGGTGTACGAGGTGCTGATAATTGTCTTTTGATTCCATTTACTTCACAGAATGTATTAAAATCTCTAGATGTGAATTCTCCTCCTTGATCTGATCTTAAACATTTAGTTTTCTTACCGGTTTCATTTTCAACCATTGCTTTGAATAGCTTGAACTTCCCAAGTGCTTCTGATTTTTCTCTAAGAAAAGTAACCCAACACATTCTAGAATAATCATCAATAATTAGCATGAAATATCTATCACCTTGTAAGCTTTTAGTTCTAGCTGGACCACATAAATCAGTGTGAATTAAATCAAGAGCATTATTGGATTTTTCTGGAATGCTTTTGAAACTAGCTCTGACCTATTTTCCAAATTGACATTCCTTGCAAATTGTATTCGAAGACTGAATAAGAAGGAGAAAAGATTTCATGCAACATAATGAGTAAAGGTTTGATATTGTTCTATTTTACCGAGCAAGGAGCTAGTCGGTAAACACCAAGGTTATCAGTGTTGGTTAAAGAAGAAAGAAGTTACCAAGTAAAGTTTAGTATTTATCGAGTATCAACCAAGTAGTAACAAAATGCATTGGATGAATAAATAAATTATTAAATGAAGGATGCCAATGAGCTGGAGATTTATAGAAGATTGGAATGTCGTGCAAGAAGTTTGTTATGGATCTACGTCAATGAAAATTCAAGAGTTAGATCTACAACACAGATTGAATGGTCATAATTGAGCACAAGTACCAAGGAAGGAATACAAGTTTCAAGGCAAGATAAAACATTTTTCAGTTCAAAGGATTCAATGAACCTAGTCAAGTTTGAAGATCTGATGGCTAAGTTTAATCATCAGAAATGTGATTAAGGAGATTAAGCGGTTAGGAATTGCTTATAAATAAAGAAAAGTTGATGAACAATGTGTGCGGGCAAATAGAAGAGCAATGATACTACAAAGGTGATTACCGAGTACAGAAGATTGAAGATTTGATTGAAGAATAGATTGAGAAGCCCAGCAAGGAGGAAGATAAGTCTTATGAAAATATTATTTCGAGCACATAGAGTCTACTTTAACATTTTAGATGTGAAGTTGCAGATATATTTTATTACTGTTATTTATTTTTGTAAGTGACAGGAAATCTCTTAACTGAGTGGACCTAACAGTCTTATTTGTAAATCCTCTAGCAAGGTAACATTCTGAATGAGTGTTTTAAATCCTTTGACAAGGTCACTTCTAACAAAGTGCAAGATTCTGATAAATCTAAGGGAAATCCCTTGACTAGGTCACATCTAGCAATGTGTTTATGTAATCTTTAGCAGGTTTGGCTTTTAACCGAGCATACTCTAGAAGAGTATATTTTCTTTGTGGGTCTGAAATCCCACAGTGGTTTTTCCCTATTTGGGTTTCCACTTTAAATCTGGTGTTAAATGTGTTTTGATGTTTCAAGTTTATCAGTTTATGAGTTTGAATGATTTACAGTCATAGTTGCATACCAAGTAAGTTCTACCGAGGTTGAATTTGATGAATATTTTGAATAGTAAGTTTATTTGATTCACCCCCCCTCTCATCTAACTAATAGTGTTGAAGCTACAACCACAAATTCATCTCTAGGATGTTTAAAATTGGTGATCTCGTACTCAAAGAAAATCCCAAAAATCAACAGGATCAAGAAAAGAAAGGGAAGTTTGAACCTAACTGGTTGGGTCCCTATGCCATCATATCAACCTATGGATCAAATGCCTATCAGCTAACAACTTCAGAAGGCGATGTGCTCGATGAACCAAAAAAAAACATCCATTTGAATAAATACTATACTTAAGAATTCTAATGCACGAAAAGATGAAAAACACAAAAAAATCAAAAATCAGAAAAATACAAAAACAAATAAAAAGATGCAATAAAAACAAATGGTGAAAACCTAGCAATAGACACTACTTGTGAGAGAAAAACTCCTCTATCTATCTTTACTCTCAAACTTTTATACCCATGATCAAGTACCACCGGCCATTGCCCAACACTTTATCAAAATAACATTATCCAGGACATACTTAGCATAGTCACTGTCCTTTCTTATCCAAATATCATTTCATCATATCCCACCATGTCTTGGTAATCACTGTACATATCCACGTTAGGTGGTAAATTTAGCTAGGGGCAACATTGATCTGAATTCCATCATGTCGATAAATCAAAACTTGCAGCAGACTAAGAGAATCAAATCCAACAAAATTCAACAATCAAGAGAACAAAACATTGATCCACTTAACAAATTCACAACACATGATGGATGATTTTCTGAAGTATATATTGTTTACATCTTTCTTGAAGTTTTGACTATTTTTGCACTTGAACTCTTTTTGAACTATTGGATCCCCTAAGTTTTGATTAGTTTTCTGTCTGTGAGGCGATCACTTGTACTGTGCAAATACTTGTCTCGAGACGTGATTCAAAGCATATCACTGGAGACATGATTCCACTTTGCGCATACAAATGGTTTAATCTTGTCTATTTATACGCAAGCCAGACTCAGGTCATCTTGGTTTGATTATACCTTGATGCTTGTGCCATCTTGCAAAATCAAAAGTTGTGTAAATTTTTCTCAGGTCATTATGGTTTAATTATGCCATTATGCTTGTATAAATTTTCAACATATCCAAATAGCTCAGTGATGATAAACACAAAGAAAGCAACAACATGTGACTATATAGGAATGACAAACGGGAGAATGAGGATGATCAATTAGATGCATATCATTTTACAATTAGTTGCATATCATTATCATACATCTCATTTTCAAGATACATCTCACATCATATCATTATCATACATCTCCTTTTCAAGATACATCTCACAACATATCATTATCATACATCTCATTTTCAAGATCTATCTCATAATCATCATCTAGTCATATTCATCATTGCATCCCTCACATGCATATCTATCGCATCATCATGGAATCTTTCTTCACTTTCATATCTTCATCATTCTTCCAAACTATCTTCTATCATGTCTTATACAGGTTGTATCTTTCTTGAAACCAGATGTTTTGATAAGCTCTTATACAAGATATATCATTCCTGAAACTAGATGTTTTGATCAGCTCTTATACAGGATATATCGTTCCTGAAACCATGCATTTTGATCAGCTCTTATACAGGATATATCATTCCTAAAACCAGATGCTCGATCATCCATATCTTATACAGGCGATATCATTCCTAAAACCAGACGCTCTACCATCCATGTATTATACAGGCGGTATCATTTCTGAAACTAGATGCTCAATCATCCATGTCTTATACAGGAGGTGTCATACCTAAAACCAGACTTGATCTCAATCCAATCAATCTAATCAATATTATCAAACCCATGCATGTCATCACTAACCACTCTTCTATCTTTCAAATAGCATTCTTCTTCTTTCGAGAGATCAATCATGCCTTTTGTGCATGAACGATCTCCCGAGGGGGCATTATCATATCAAATCTCCATATCAAATTTCATATTAGTTTCATATCGACATCAGTTTCATATCAAATTTTTATATCAAATCAATTCTTCATATCTAGGGCATCATCAATATCGTTCATCAAATCTGGGGCATCATATCAACTTTTCATATCAAATCAATTTTTAATATCCACGACATCATATCGATCAAATTTTGACATCATATCTGACAAATTTTCTTTGAATAAACATGTGGTCACACGTTAACTCAAAGAGAGGCAAAATGTAGACACCTAAAAGTTGCACAATGAATTAAGTGAATTTTATTCATTTAATTATTCTTAATTCTTCCAATTAATTAAATTAAGATTTAATTAATATATCTACTCTTCTAATCGCCTATTACTTAAATTGAGATTTAATTAATATACCCTTCTTCTATCTAAGACATTTAATTAAATCCCCCTTCTAGCCCATTTAATTAAATTTACATTTAATTAAAATCCCCCTTCTAGTCCATTTAATTAAATCCCCCCACTTGCAAAATCCTACATCTCCCACTTGTCTCTTAAACCCCCTTTCTAAATTATTCTAGAACCCATCTAATCCTAATCAATTAGCCTAAAACCTCTCAATTATCCCCTTTCCCTAAATTTGAGGATGTCACTTCTCAAATTTAGAGGAAAGTCTTCCAAAGGCATTAAAGCCTTTATGCCTTCAACAAGCTAACTTGTTGAATGCCCCCAAATTTGGAAGGAGTCTTATAAATTTGTCCCCAAAGTCTTCCAAACCATTAATGGTTAACTAACCCTTTTGTGGCATGGTTAGAGACTTTTTGCCTAACTCAACCCTCATCTAACCATAGGGTCTCATCAAACATTCATTGCTTTGACCATGGTTATTCCTTTAACCCTTGCACAAGAGTTTATCCTTTGGGTAAAAGCTTTATCCAATGGATAATCTTAACCTAACCTTAACCCTTAGCTCCTAAGGTAACCATGAGGTCTTCTCAAGCATTTAATGCTTCTTACATCTTCTCTCAAGCAGTCTTATGCTGACAATTGTCATCATTTCATTGGTGAGAATTGTAAACATGGATTGATGACTTTCAATCCTAACCCTTGATAAGATCATCCAATTTGGACCATCCATTGCCCTATTTTTCCTATAAATAGAGCCCTCATTCCCTCATTCTTATCATCCAAGTTTTTAGCATCACACTTATACTCAGTTTTAGCAAGCATTTAATCTCTCTTTGAAATAGAAATAATCATAAACATTTTAGAAGCATTTCTATCATCTTAGTTAATCATATAAACTAGTATATCATGTTAGGATAGTCTTGTACTAATCTTTTCATCTTATCAACACTAGTTTAGTTCATATTTGTTAAAATCATGCATAGTTAGGATTGCATTCATATTAAGATTGATCAAAAGCATCCCTCATTCTCATGATTGTCATCCCTAAGTCACTTTGCTCAGTGATCTAAGAGAAGATGCACTGGCTTGAGGGGTCTTGTGAGATAAGGAACAATGGAACACCCCTTGGGAAGTTGAGCTATTCCTTATAGCCTCATAACTTGTAACAAGAGTCCCATTGGTGTGTGGGCAAGTCATTGAATTTTATAATTTTCATTTCATTGCACCACTTTTCCCGCATACACCAGGATTTGTACTTGGAAAACTCGGTAAAGGGAAAAACCATGGCAGGAAGCCTACCCACAGTCACATAATACTTCTGCAACAAGTATGTGATTACAATAAGAGGGGCCTGCACATTCAGGAAGGCACACT
This sequence comes from Cryptomeria japonica, assembly GCF_030272615.1. NCBI lineage: Eukaryota > Viridiplantae > Streptophyta > Pinopsida > Cupressales > Cupressaceae > Cryptomeria > Cryptomeria japonica. The sequence continues at coordinate 23,544,595 of NC_081414.1, forward strand.
GCCTAGAGTGCACTGCTTATCACAAAAGGAGCCACACTAACTACAAAGAAATCCAGACTACAATCCGAAAAGATGAATGAATTGCAAGAATAGTATCTCCTATGCCTAAGTACACTTTCCATTAAGCTCAATACCGAAAGTCTTAAATCTCTTTCACAAACCCAATTCGATCACCTATGATCGACCAAAACCTCTGCATATGATTACAACTTTGTTCGCACACAAATAATTGCATAACCTTAATCCCATGCCATGATCTACAAAGATATCTTGCATCATATTTATACCAACCTGGGACCTAAACAATTAGGTCAACCACCTAAAAGATAATACAATAAATCCGTTACATAATCTCAGAAACCAATGATAAACCAAGTCAGCCTAAGACTAAAACAACATAAACCAAACAATAAATCCAACCGGTGACGCATTGGGAGCATCAACCAACACGTTACATAAACCGGTCGATAACCTAGCACAATAACATTAGACCCAAAATAGGTCACCATAAGCCAAATGAAACACCACAAACAACTGGAACATGAACATTATAACCATCATCATCTTGATAACCTTCTAGAAGTCGCACCAACACCACTTATCAGATTCATCAAAAGATCTTCATCAAAGCGCTGTTGGTAAAACCCTAACCGGTGACCAAAAGGCTTACTAGAACAAATGGTAGCATCTAGATCATTAAATCCTGAACCAAATGAATGTGATGATGAATACTAAGAGGGGGGGCTGAATTAGTATGCCAAAAATCTTTGCACTTAAACACTTTGCAAGACTAACAGTAAACCGGTAAAACAGTTTAACAGACAAACTGGTTAACAAACATGCAAACCAAATAGCTAATAATGCATTCACCCATAGAAGCACAAACACCATAACATAATAGATTTTGACGTGGAAACCCAAATGGGAAAAACCATGGTGAGATGAAACTCACAAGTAACTATCTGCAGAATAGGAACCAGACTGGTTAAGGTCTTACAATGTTCTTTACCAAAACAGATCCTATTAGGAATCTCAATCTCTGTTAGGAGATAAGTCCGATTAAAGACTACCTTGCTAGAGGATTTCAAATCCACAGATGTGAACCACCGTGTTAGAGGATTTACAAAAGGCTTTTGGGCCTACCCGGTTAAGGGCTACAGACTTGTCAAAGATGTGAGTAATCAACAAGCGTTTGATCTATCTAATAGCATAGACTGCTTGGTTAGATCCTTGATAGCTTGTTCTTAATGCACTCCTGCATTACTTCAGTCTTCTACACATTCATATTCTTTCCAACTCCTCAACCACCTTAAACCCTAGCAACAATATAAACTTTTGCTGTGACCCCATCAACAACATAAAACCCTAAACATGATGTCCTTATAAAGGAACCTAATTTCATGTCAGTCCAATAGGATTACATTACAATTTCCTAGGTTCAATGAACCTAGACCAACTTGGTAACATGACACAAAAAGCACTGTTAATGTGTCGGCACCGTCAAACAATCGGTGGATGGTAACTCATCACAAAATGTTGGTTGGTAACTCATCACAGAGTATTATCGGTTCATACAAAATGTCGGTTGCCGGTTTGACAAAAATGAAGACTGGTAAAAATGTGTTATGCCGCTTTGGTCCTTCATACCGCTTGGGATCCACGAACCGCTTGGGGTCAACATGTCGCTTCAGACCGGGAAACACATTCTTCAAAACAACAATAGTCTAAAGACTATAATTCAACATATCGGTTGGAACAAATACCAGTTGTTCTCTAACTCATACATATAAAGGAGATCTCAATGCAAGTGTGTCTCCATCAATGACAATCACAACATAAACATAAAAAATTCCAACAATCTCCCCCTTTGGCATTGATGGCAACACTTAGGAAAATAAAATTTTGACATCTAAGTGTTTTACAACAAAATTATGCCATTAGAAAAATTGCTCCCCCTAAGCATATACACTATCCCTTGTCCATACAATGTATAACAATTTTGCATAAAGAGCATAAACATTGAGATATTCAGAGGATATAATCAAAATTTTGATTACCAGATACTTCTCCAAATAGAATTATTCTCCCCCTTTGCCAACAATGACAAAGTATAGCTGAACAACCCTATTTTCGTTTGATATTAAAAATAATAAAAGTTTATGACAAGAAGGAATGATACTTGTCAAAAATAAATTTAAAGTCCTGCAAGAATTGTTTCATCAATAAAGACCAAGACTCAAGTAGGGAGGTGGCTACTTCTTTCTCTATCTGCATCTGGGAGACCTATTCTTCCATGGCATCAATTGTGCTCATCTCCTGTGTAACAGTTAAGGCATCCAGGTTCATATAGCACTTCTGAAGAATTTGCAACTGTGGGAGTAGAACTAGTTGTAGCTCCTGCAAATCTCTAGACCGAGTGCTGATCTCTTGCTCCATCTTTGCTGACTGGATGTGAACCCGGTGAATGGTTTTCCCATAAGCTGTAAAGGAATCATAAGGTGGCTTGAATGTGCTCAAGTAGGACTACAATTCCTTTTCAAGTTTTTGCTTTTGAGATAGCACATCATCATAGAACAGATGGGGTTGGCAGATCTTGCTGAGTAGCAGATTCCCCTCATCTAGAGCATCTCTTATATCCTTTTGTTCTTTCTTCAATTCACCCTGGAGCTCATTTAATTTCTTCACAAGAGCTATATTAAGAGCTTTTTGATGCTCCTTCTTGACATTGGCCTCTGCTGCCTCTTCAAGGCTTTGCACCTAATCATCCACTACTGTGCATAGGAGCTTGAGTTTAGCAAGTGATGAATTAGTGTTGGGAAGGTTTGTGTTGGGTATCAAACCAGTAAGCGTATCCACAACCACTTGAATTACATCCCGCTCCTTCTTCCATCGAATGATTTCAAGGTGCTCTTGAGCTACCTTGATGCTTTGCATTAGCTCTATTTCACTTGCATACTGGAGATCAATAGGACTGGTGAGATCAGCTGATTTAGCTTGACTCCCGGTTGCCTTTAGAGTCTCCATCTGGGTGCTCTTCTTCGCTTCTCTTGTCTTGTCCTCTTCCCCTTTCTTCTTCTCTACTTCTCTCCTCTTCTCCACTTCCTTGTCCTCCTCAGCCTTTTTCTTTTTTGCTTCCTTCTTCTTCTTTTCTTCTTCTTGCTTCTTTTTCTCTTCTTCATCCTTCTTCTTCTTCTCTTCTTCATCTCTTTTTCGCTTCTCTTCTTCATCCTTTTTCTTCTTCTCCTCTTCATCTTTCTTCTTCTTCTCCTCTTCATCTTTCTTCTTCTTCTCTTCTTCATCCTTTTTCTTCTTCTCCGCCTCTTCCTTTTCCGCTTCCTGTCTGTCCTTGGCTTGCTTATCAACTTGTTTAGCCTATTGCTCCTGCCCTGTTGCCTCAGATGGTATTTCCTGAGTAACATCCTCAACGTCCAGAGCATCGACATCAATGGTGTCGATCGGTTCAACAACCGGATTTCCTTCATCATCAAATACTTCATCCGGTTTAGATATAACCGGTTCTTCTTCAGCTTGCCGGTTGGCTAGATGCACTTTGTGAGTTTGGACAACATTTCTCATATACAGATGAGTGTCTTTTTTGACATCACCAACTCTACCTTCTAACAGCTAGAGTCTTCTTCTTCTAGTGAAGAAGAGTCCTTTATTTTGGTCAATAACATCAAACAATTCAGAATTTGACAGGTCAGGAAAGTACTGTGCAAAAACTTTCTCCTTGATTTCCTGTTCCTTTTCTATGGCAATACGCCATCTATTATCTAATGACATATATAAAGAATCTGGTGTCTGAGACTTAATCTCTGAGGGCGACCATTCATTAGCACATAAATACTGAATTATTTCTTTTTCAATCGCTTCCTTTTCATCATCATTAAAGTCGTCAAAACACTCAATTAAGTCATTTATCACTTTCCTTCTAATATTCTTTATTGTTCTTTGACAATGTTTCAAAGGTTTGTAGGAAGAGATATCTATATTTACCAGTGCAAAAGATGTCGGTTCAATCTTTGTTTTCCTCTTTGCTTGGCGTGTTTTCTTTGGCTTTTCCTCAGACACAGTTTCTTCTAAGTCTGGAGAGGTATTCCTTGTCTTCCTCTTTCTCTCGAACACTTTAGCTGGTGCAGCTTTCAGTTTCTTCTTGGCTGGTGACCACTTGGTCACTTTTGGAGTTGCAGTAGTAACCAGTGCACATGCTGTAGGCACTGCCTTTGCCTTCTTTATTGCCAGTTCTTTTTCTTTCATTGCTAGTGGTTCCTCAACCAATGCTATCCTCTCTAGGTAGGTTTCGGTTCTCTTCACCTTAGGATCAAGAGGTGAGGCAATAAGGGTAGAGGCATACCCTTCCAGCGTATCGTACATCACATCATAGCCCATTGGCTCCACTTCTTTTTGTCTAGGCTCAACAGCCTCCATTATGCATTGATCCACCTTGATGGTGAAACAGATACTATCCTCGTATTTCTTGACGATGTCACCTGATATCCTCACTCTTTAGCTCATTTTCCTTCTGAATTCATCAAAATACTTGTTCAGAACATCAGGGTAGCTGGTTCCAATTGCTTCAATGCTTTCCTTAATTTGCTTGGTCACTGGTTGGTCACCAGACCATTGGACATCTCCTACTCCTGGAAAGTAGCCTTGAAAATAGAAGAACAACCCAACCAGTAGTTGTCCAAACTTGAACCTAAGTGCATTATCCTATTTGATCGATTTTAGATTCAATAGGAGTTGTCTCTGCATACCAGTGCACAGATCAAATGATGCGTCCTCCTTTATCATCTGGTAAGCAGCATTTACCGCTGCAGCAGATACAAAGTTAATTTTGCTGCCTGAGAATGTCCGGTATCCAATCACCATGCATGCATACTTCACCAGATCATCCTTGATAGAATTTACTGCATGCCTCGAGAGTCACTCATTGAACCAATGAGCTTGGACATTTCAGTTTTGCTTACCGTCCTCAGGGCTGGCACTTCCCCTGTGTTGTAGAATCTGGTGACTGCATGAATTGCCTACGACGTGATGCCATGTGTTCTCTCCAGGTACATCTTATCACCATGGACTCTTCTCAGAATGATCCTTATATGATCCTCTGTGAAATCTTCTAGGAAGTAAAAAACATTGTGGAGCTTTTTCTTCTCCAAAATATTAAACTCCAGTTTGATCTTCTTGTCTTTTCCACAAAATAAGCCTAATTGGGTGTGGATAGCTGGAGTGATGAGATGGGGTTTGGGATAGACTAGCCTAGTCTATGCTCTTGGATCACTAGGTGTTCTAACCACACCCTAGGGTCTCTAGGAATTCCTCTACTTGTGGAATCCCCCGACCTTGCCCAATCCACCCACCAACAATTGAGTTTTCTCTCCTAAGGTCTCACCTACTCATGAGACTCAAAGAACCCTTACTTAGGCTAATAAGGGTTTGGCTTGTTCCACACCTTCTTACATCCTAGAAAGGATAGGACAAGTCTTGGACATGGTTATCCATGCATTCACGTGCCCCCAAGAGGTTTTCAACTTCTAACTCCTTACTGATTTCACTATTTTGTCTTTTACCTACAAAATAGGGCTACAAGGATTGTGACCAATTAGGCCTCCTATCCGGACTTTTAGGGCTCCCTTTTGAAAATGATGCACATGCTTGTGAAACTTCCCAAAAGACCTGCTATTCATTTGGCAAGGGCTCAAGGATTTTTCTAGTTTTGGGCCTCCAAGTGTCTGTACACTGGCCTAGGTGGATTTTAAGGTTTTTAAGGGTTTTTAAGAGGGTTTTTAGGCCTGCCAGGGTCACAGTGTAGGTTTGATGTTCTTTCCACCTTGTCTTGATTGATGGAGGCTCCTCCTTCTCACCAATGGTACTCCACTCACCCCTCTACAACTCCTCAAAAGGGTGCCTCCTCCTTTGTCATTCCTTGCTCTCCAAGACCTTTGCAACTTAACCCTTCCTAGCCGGGCATTGTCTAGTCTCGCCTAGGAGTGGGTCTTTAGATGGTCTCCCTGCATCTTCAAGGGCCCTACTTGATTTGAAGTATTGTACAAGGTTTTCACTCTCATTCCCCATGGTTTCATGGTGTTTCCACAATGGGGAATGGAGTTATGAACCCATTGACTCAAACCAGTCCAAAACTGGACAGTGAGAAGCAAGTTTACAAAATATTTACAAACACACACAACCTACAAAACAAAACCTACTCTAAATGCTCAAAATAGAATTAAATACACCATACAAGACACTCAACATAGTTTTACTTGAAAATCAATCCATTAATGATCTTGTCTTACTCCATTTGTGTCGACTAGCAACAAAATTGCAGTCACAGTCAAGTCACTTTGCTTGGGCCATACAACAACTGACATCCAACCCCTTATCTTAGGGTTTTCAACTACTTATACTACCCTTTCCTTGGTCTATGTGCCCATATTAGGGTTGTCCACGCTAAACTAAAGATTTTGACCACTAGGTGGAAAAGTTGCTTGACAACTTTGAAAAGTTGTCATGCAACTTTTGCAACTTTTGCAACTTTTGAGCAACTTTCTCAATGTTGCTTTTCTTAACTCCTAGGCCCACATTGGGCTATCCTAAGGACACCTCCATGCTAAAAAGGACTCTAAACACCACAAAGGCACACATACCCTCTATTTTCAAGAAAAACTCAACTTTGACTTATGACCCTAGTGTTGGCAATATAGCATTATAATAGACAATGAAAGATAGTTTGCATTTCATAAGGATATTGAGAAGGTTGTCGATGATTATGGATATAACTAATTAAGGATGTTTACTATCTTGATATTATTATTTTGTCATTGATGTCAAGAAATTGATTTTCTAATTCAGTATGATGTTGCCACATCTTGAGAAGTATGATATGAAAAATAGAAAAATGTCAGTAAAAGACATAGGAAAGGATATGATGAATAAGGGGATGAATAAGGTATTCAATGGGCAACTAGTACCGAGTCAGACAATGATGAGATCATGATGTTTTAGATTGGTTTAACATCATACATATGTTGTAAATTGTAAAGGTTAATACTATACTATGTTATCAAGCAAAGAACCTAGTCGGTAAACCCTAAGGTTATCGCTATTGGTTAATGAAGGCGGAATGTCTACCGAGTAAAGTTTAGAATTCACTGAGTTGTTACCGAGTTGTAACCGAGCTATAATAGAATGCATTAAATGTTTACATGTGTTATTTAATGAAGCAAGCTGATGAGATGGAACTGATTAAATTATTAGTGAGCCGTGGATGAAGTTTGTTAATGAATCTAAGGCAATAGAAAGTTGGCATGAAGATCTACAACATAGATTGAACCGCAATACCCTGGCACAAGTTCCAAAAAATATATGCAAGTTCCAAGGTGGGGTAAAACATTTTCAAATTGAAAGATGCATTGAACCTGGACAAGATCGAAGATCTGATGGCTATGATTGATGATGGGAAATGTGATCAAGGAGATTAAGTGGTTACCTAATTGTTTATAAATAGGAAACTATTGATAAACAATGTATGCAGCAAGCGTATGCACAGGGATGCTACATAGTGATTACCGAGCACAAAAGCTTGAAGACTTGTTAGAATAATAGAGTATAGAAGCCCAACAGATAGATAAGATTAGTTCTATGTCTAGATTGTATTGAACAAATAGGAATCTACTTTAGCATTTTTAGATGTGAAGTTGTAGATAAATTTTATTATTGTTATTTTGTGAAAGTGACAGAAAATCTCTTAACCGAGTGGACTTAACAGTCTTATTTGTAAAACCCTCTAGCAAGGTGACATTTTGATTGAGTGTTTGAAATCCTTTAACAAGGTAAAGATCCTAATAGATCTAAGGGAAATCCCTTAACCGGGTCACATCTAGCAATGTGTTTGTAATCTTTAACAGGATTTGCTTTTAACCGAGCATACTCTAAAAGAGTATATTTCTTAGTGGGTCCGAAATCCCATAGTGGTTTTTCCCTATTTGGGTTTCCACGTTAAATCTGGTGTTATGAGGTTTATGATGTTTATATGCTTTTGAGTTTGCATGTTTGACAATTTTGGTTATATTACTGAAATATATGTTAGCGAGGTTGAATTTGATGTTTTTATGGATGATTAAGTTTGTATGATTCAACCCCCACCCCCCTCTCATCTAGTTGGCTATTGGATTTGTGCTTATATTAAGTATCAAAACTATCAATTAGTATAAGAGCATTGGACTCCGAAAGGAAGTTTAAAGACACTTGATTTAAAGATCCAAAGATGTATAAGAGGAATGCACCGAAGCTGAACAAGTCAAGTTTCTCTACATGGCAGAAAAGGATGAAGCTACATCTATCGGGAGTTGGAGAATATGTTGTATACTATCTGGAGAATGATTTTGTCACACCGAGCACCTATCCATTGACTATGGAAGAGATAAAGGTGAAGCAAGAACATATTCAAGCAATGATTGAAATAACATCTGCATTGACCGACTCAAAGTTTAATGATCTAGAAGGCTGCAATGATGCAAAGGCAATGTGGGATAAGCTCATATCAGTATATGGAGGAGATGAACATGTTCAAAGAGCAAAAGTAGACAGTCTAAGAGGACAACTTGAATCTATGAGGATGAATGAAGGTGAGAACATAACTCAGTATAGTTCAAGACTAAAGGAGATTGTCAATCAAATCAAAGGAGCGGGTTGAACTATTGAGGAAAAGGATATAACAAGTAAGTTGTTAAGAACCCTTCTACCAGCTTATGCAATCCAAGTCTCTGCAATCAATGAATTGAGGTCTGTACCTAATATGCCAGTTTCTTTAGATGCTACTATTGGTAAGCTACATGCATTTGAATTAAGTAACTTTGATAATAGTGGATCTTCGGTAAATAAAGTTGAATATGCATTTAGTTCTTTTCATCTTGATGAATCTAATGATTTCAATGAAAGAAATTATAAGTACTCTGAAGGAGATCACAGTGGAGCAAGTGAAAGATTTCATAAGAACATGGAGGCAGTATACAAACTATATGAGGAAATCAGAAAGCAAGAAGAGTTTGAAGCACTATTAGCCAAAAGGTTACCGAGAGACAAAGGTAAGTATAAAGGAAAACTACCTTTGAAATGTTTCAATTGTGATAAAATAGGACATATGGCTTCTAACTGTCTTGACAAAGATTCTACTGAAAAGAGAGATTACCGAGATGACAGATAGAAAGATAATCACTACAGAGGACACCGAGACTTCAGAAGAAGAGATAGAAAGACATGCCTAATAGCTGATGAAGAATCCAATGATGATAAATCAGATGAGACTGATATAGAGGAAGTAGTTTATGTGGCTATCAAAAATGGATCAGATGAAGAGAGGTATGAATAAAAAGCCCTAATATCTTGCATAAACACTAATGATTCTTGGATTATAGATAGTGGATGCTCACATCATATGACAAGAGATAAACACAAGTTTGTTATATTGGAAGATTATGATGGAGGCTATGTTAGATTTGGTAATGATGCACCATGTTCGGTAAGAGGTAAAGGATCTATAACACTTCTTGATAATGCAAGATGCAATGATGTTTATTGGGTTGAAGGTTTGAAATACAATTTGTTGAGTGTACCACAGCTAAACAACACAGGTTACCGAATAGAATTTCAGAAAGGAATTGTCAAAGTTCTTGACAAGAATGGAAAGTTACCTGCTACCAGGACACAAACAAAAGGTAACACATTTCACCTCGACTCAACTCAGAATAAGTGTTTGTATGCAAAGATAGATGATACCTAGTTATGGAATAAAAGGTTTTGTCATGTAAATTTTGATAATCTAATCAAAATAAGTAAGAATCACTGAGTAAGAGGTCTACCGAGTCTTGAAAAACCTAAGAATGCTATGTGCTGAGGATGCCAGATGGGTAAGATGACAAGATCAAGCTTTACAAGTAAGTCTTACACTTCTAAGGGAATTTTAGATCTAGTGCACACTGACCTTTGTGGTCCTATGAAAGTTCAAAGTTATTATGGTGATAAATATTTCATATTATTTGTGGATGACTATTCAAGGATGATGTCAGTAATGTTTGTAAAAGAAAAATCAGAAGATTTTCAAATGTTTAAATCGTACAAGGAAAGAGTTGAAAATGAAATAGGAAGACAACTGAAATGTCTTAGATCAGATAGAGGAGGAGAGTTCACATCTGATGAGTTCAACTTATTTTGCAATAATCATGGTATTAAAAGACAAGTCTCTGCACTGAGAACTCCACAACAGAATGGAATAGCTGAGAGAAGAAACAGATCTATTGTGGATTGTGCTAGAACACTGATGATTGAAAAGAAAGTGTCACAAACATTTTGGAGAGAAGCAACAAGCACAACAGTTTACACCTTGAACCGAGTACAATTGAAGAAAGGCACTTTGAAGACACCATATGAAATCTGGTATGATAAGAAACCTAATGTGAGTTATTTTAAAATCTTTGGAAGTAGATGATATGTTCATAAAGATGATAGAAATGACAAGTTTGATCAAAAAAGTGAAGAAGGAACATTTCTAGGTTATTCTTCTAGAAGCAAAGTATTTAAATGTCTGATCAAATCATCTAACAAAATAGTAGAAAGTGCAAATGTGAAAATTGATGAATTTGCAGAAAGAAATGATGAAGGAAATTCCAAAGAACCAGAAGACTATGATGAATTTGTCTATGTTCAACCGAGAAGTCTTACCGAGAAGACTGTTGAAGAAAATGAAGAGAATATCTAGTTACCGAGTGATGAAGAAGATCATACAGAGCCTACCAAGCCTCTATTAGCCAAGTATGTCAGAAGACATCATGCACCAAGTCAGATTATAGGAGATAAGGATGATCCAGTGATGACAAGGAACAAACTGAGACAGAACACATGTTTGATATCTGAATTTGAACCAAGAATAGTGAAAGAGGCATTTAATAGTGAAGATTGGATAAATGCTATGATAGAAGAGATTGATCAAATCAAGAAGAATGACACATGGACACTAATCCCAAGACCGAAGGACAAAAATGTAATCGATACAAAGTGGATTTTCAGAAACAAGCTAAATGAAAAAGAGGAGGTCATTCGAAACAAAGCAAGACTAGTTTGCAAAGGTTATGCTCAAGAAGAAGGAATTGATTATGGTGAAACTTTTGCACCTATTGCTAGACTTGAAGGAGTAAGAACATTGTTGGCCTATGCTGCTTTCAAAAATTTCAAGGTATATCAAATGGATGTCAAATCTACATTTCTGAATGGAATATTAGAAGAAGAAGTTTTTATTGAACAACCTGAAGGATTTGTTGAAGACAATAATAAAGATCAGGTATGTAAATTGAACAAAGCTTTATATGGTTTGAAACAGACACCTAGAGCATGGTATGAAATATTGCACTCTTATTTGATTAAGATTTGTTTTATAAGGACAAGTGAGAACAACAATATGTACATGAAGAATGATGAAAATGGAATACTGATCTCAACTATATTTGTTGATGATATTATATTTTGTGGAAATGACTCTTTATGCAAGAACTTTGGAAATGAAATGAGCAAAGAATTTGAGATGTCATTAATTGATGAGATAAAGTATTTTATAGGTTTACAGATACTGCAAATGAAAAATGAGATTTTCATTACTCAATCCAAGTACATAAATGAAATCTTGAAGATATTTGGAATGGAGGATTCAAAACTAGTAAGTACTCCTATGACTACCAACTGTAAATTATCAAAGAATGATGAATCTGCATCTATTGATGAGACACTTTACTGATCCATGATTGGAAAGCTACAATATGTTGTTCACAACAGACTAGACATAACGCATGCAGTAGGTATAGTTGAAAGATTCTCTGCAGATCCTAAGGAAACACACATGACAACAATCAAAAGAATTTTTAGATCCTTGAAAGGCACTGAGGATTTGGATTAGTATATCAGAAAGGAAATGATTTTGATTTAAAAGTTTATATTGATACTGATTGGGCAGGCAACATTGATGACAGAAAAAGCACAAGTGGAGGAGCTTTCATTTTAGGAGAAAGGATAGTGAGTTGGCTTAGCAAGAAACAAGGATGTGTTTCACAGTCAACAGCAGAAGCTGAATACGTTGCTGCAACATTGAATTGTACCAACATTGCATGGATCAAACAACTATTGGAAGGTATAAATGAGCAAGTTACCAAGCCAGTAACTATATTATGTGATAATACTAGTGCCATTAATATTTCAAAGAATCCTGTAATGTACTCTAAGACAAAGCACATCTCTATCAAATATCATTATCTTAGAGAAAAAGCTCAAGAGAAGAAAGTGGTGTTGGAGTATGTTAGCACAAAGGAACAAATAGCAAATATCTTCACCAAGCCACTACCAAGGGACACTTTTGAATATCTCAGAAGTAAGCTAGGGGTCCTACCCCTATCTTCTACTCACTAACCGAGTTCGGTGAAAGCATCAATCGGATGACTCTATCGAATATCTTTTGGGAGTTGATGCTGATTTATACACTTTAGGATGTTTTCTAAAGGTGTACAGGAATTATTACAGGAAATATTACAGGGAATAGGAATTGAAGACAAAATGCTCTGACCGAGACTGAATTGATACACAACAGCAGGAAATCACTTCATATAGGAAGAAATTATATTTTATTTCTTTACTTTTTGGCATTGTTGTCAAAGGGGGAGAAGATTAATATCAAGGGAGAAGACTAAGAGAAAACTAAGAAGACTACAGATTGGAAAGAAGACTGAAGAAAAGAGGAGAAGTCTAATGTATGGGGGAGAGCATTTTAGCATTTCAGAATCACAACAATCTGAATCTTTTAAGGTCAAATCAATTGGTTTTGCCATCAATGCCAAAGGGGGAGATTGTTTGCAATATAGCATTATAATAGACAATGAAAGATTGTTGGCATTTCATAAGGATATTGAGAAGGTTGTTGATGATTATGGATATAACTGATTAAGGATGTTTACTATCTTGATATTATTATTTTGTCATTGATGTCAAGAAATTGATTTTCTAATATAGTATGATGTTGCCATATCTTGAGAAGTATGATATGAAGAATAGAAAGATGTCGGTAAAAGACACAAGAAAGGATATGATGAATAAGGGAATGAATAAGGTATTCAATGGGCAACTAGTACTGAGTCAGACAATGATGAGATCATGATGTTTTAGATTGTTTTAACATCATACATATGTTGTAAATTGTAAAGGTTAATACTATACTATGTTATCAAGCAAAGAAGCTAGTCGGTAAACCCTAAGGAACCTAGTCGGTAAACCCTAAGGTTATCGCTATCGGTTAATGAAGGCGGAATGTCTATCGAGTAAAGTTTAGTATTCACCGAGTTGTTACCGAGTTGTAATCGAGCTATAATAGAATGCATTAAATGTTTGCATGCGTTATTTAATGAAGGAAGCTGATGAGTTGGAACTGATTAAATGATTAGTGAGCCGTGGATGGAGTTTGTTAATGAATCTAAGGCAATAGAAAGTCGGCATGAAGATCTACAGCGCAGATTGAACCACAATACCTTGGCACAAGTTCCAAGAAATATATGCAAGTTCCAAGGCGGGGTAAAACATTTTCAGTCTTTTGAACCTAGACAAGATCGAAGATTTGATGGCTATGATTGATCACGGGAAATGTGATCAAGGAGATTAAGCGGTTACCTAATTGTTTATAAATAGGAAACTATTGATAAACAATGTATGCGAGCAAGTGTATGCATAGGGATGCTACATAGTGATTACCGAGCACAAAAGCTTGAAGACCTATTAGAATAATAGAGTATAGAAGCCCAACAGATAGACAAGATTAGTTCTATGTCTAGATTGTATTGAACAAATAGGAATCTGCTTTAGCATTTTTAGATGTGAAGTTGCAGATAAATTTTATTACTGTTATTTTATGAAAGGAACAGAAAATCTCTTAACCAAGTGGACTTAATAGTCTTAATTGTAAAACCCTCTAGCAAGGTGACATTCTGATTGAGTGTTTGAAATCCTTTAACAAGGTCACTTCTAACAAGGTGAAGATCCTAACAAATCTGAGGGAAATCCCTTAACCGGGCCACATCTAGCAATATGTTTGTAATCTTTAACAGGATTTTCTTTTAACCGAGCATACTCTAGAAGAGTATATTTCTTAGTGGGTCCAAAATCCCACAGTGGTTTTTCCCTATTTGGGTTTCCACGTTAAATCTGATGTTATGAGGTTTATGATGTTTATATGCTTTTGAGTTTGCATGTTTGACAATTTTGGTTATATTACTAAAATATATGTTAGCGAGGTTGAATCTGATGTTTTTATGGATGATTAAGTTTGTATGATTCACCCCCCCCTCTCATCTTGTTGGCTATTGGATCTGTACTTATATTAAGTATCAGAACTATCACCTATGACCTCAACTAGGACCCTAACTAGAACCAATTAGCACAAGGTTCTTATGTTATATACAAAGGCTTCTTAAAGAAGCAAGAACACAAATAAAAGCAAATGGTGGGAGCCCTGTGAAGGGTTCTCCTACACCATAGAGACCCTAGGTCTTTTATCTTGCAATCTATGTAGTCAAAAATTCCCTTTTCTACTATCACACCAGCCGGAACTTGTGATAGGGCATTATACTTGGACTTCCTTTGAATAAAACTTGCAGACTTGACAGATGCACTAGAATTGGTATGAGAGGCGGAAGCCATGATAGAAATCTTAAGAACTCGAGAAATACCTTTTGAAACACATGAAATTAGGGCTTTCCGATTCTCCTTCGCTTCATACTCTGTCGGTTGCTGAATCACCTCTTTGTGTTCTCCACTTCACCGTTTCCAGTTTGAATTTGAACTTCTTCTTGGTTTCTCAATTTCTCAAAATTTCTGCTCAAATCATCTTTTCGTCGCTCTGCTCTTAGAAAAAACTTTTCTGTGCTTGAAAACAGATAGTGAGAAATGATTTGAAAATTGCTTTTAAACATATTCCTCACCTACCATCATTAATTCTCCTCCATTAGGGCGTAAACCCTAATTTGCCTTTTTACCATTTCTAGTCTTTTGCCAAACGACAGGTATCACATACCGGTTAAGGACTTTTGCCGGTGTAAACCGGGGGTTCGAAACATTTTGTCATTTTCTCCCCCTAAGCTTTTTGAAGCTTAGTTTGCCGGTTCCGTGATTTCCACACTAGGTGCAAAAACTAGTTCCTCTTGTCACACCGCTAGTTTTTCCTTCCAGATTTTGTTCATGTCTTCTTGAACAATGTCAACATTAATGTTTCCTTCGGGAGTGATCGGTATATCATCAGATATGTTCCTTCTTGATCTACAAAATCTGGCAATGTGACTCAGTTTGTTGTAGTGATAGCAGACCAATCCAGGTGCTCTCCAAAGTCCATTGTTCAGGTTTCCATTCTTCCTTCTGCATGTTGTAGTAGTGTGACCATGACCATTACAGATCATACAATTTTCTCTCCATCTGGTTGTCGCTTGATAACCACCGCTTCTTGGCTAATGATTGAAGGCATTAAACCGGTTGTGACTCTGGTTCACAAAAGGTTCAGGACCAGCTCCTTGGGTCCTTTGAGGATATCTTCCAGTGTTATTCATAACAGACTTGCATTCAGATGCTCTATGCCCATACTTGTTGCATGCATAACAGTTACCATCCAATCTATAGGATCTAGGCTTATCATTTAGAAAATAAGGAAAATTGTTGTAAGCCTTACTCCTACATGCATTTGCAGTATGTCCTTCTTTAAGACAGTTAAAGAAAATAGGTTTAAAATTTTTCTTACCTTTATCCTTTGATGTTGGTTGTTTCTTTGATGTTCCAGCATTTTAACCAGAGGTCTCACCTTCCTCATGACCGGAATAACCAAGTCCATTGGTATTCTTGACCGGTTTGGCATATTCAAGCTTTTGCTCTAGCTTGATAGTGCTCTTGTTGAACTTAGCAAGTATTTCCTTTGACTCAAAGAGTTCTTTGGAAATAGCAGCATTTGTTTCCAACAGGTTTTCATTCTCAGAGATGGCAGTGTTCAGTTCTTCTTGCATGTCTTCCTTTTCCACTTTGTTTGCATGGAGTTAAGCATTTAGGGCACTCATCTCTTGTTTCAGCTTGGAGATCTCATGATCTCTTTCTTTCACCAGATCTTCAGCTTTCCTCCGATTCTCAAGCTCTTTACACATCTAGATAGTCAGTCCTTCCAACTCCTTTCTCAGGTTGGAGTTTGATTCATTCAACTTATTTACTTCCGCAATTAGGGCTTCCATGTCTGCTTCATCTGAAAAACTATTTTCAGATAGCCCCATTAGTTTTTCTGCATGTTCTGTGAATTAGTATGCCAAAAATCTTTGCACTTAAACACTTTGCAAGACTAATAGTAAACCGGTAAAACAGTTTAACAAACAAACTAGTTAACAAACATGCAAACCAAATAGCTAATAATGCATTCACCCATAGAAGCACAAACACCATAACAAATGGATTTTGACGTGGAAACCCAAATGGGAAAAACCACGGTGAGATGAAACTCACAAGTAACTATCTGCAGAATAAGAACCAGATCGGTTAAGGTCAAATTGGTTAAGGTCTTACAATGTTCTTTACCAGAACAGATCCTGTTAGGAATCTCAATCTCTGTTAGGAGATAATTCCAATTAAAGACTACCTTGCTAGAGGATTTCAGATCCACAGATGTGAACCACCTTGTTAGAGGATTTAGAAAAGGCTTTTGGGCCTACCAGGTTAAGGGCTACAGACTTGTTAAAGATGTGAGTAATCAACAAGCGTCTGATCTATCTAATAGCACAGACTGCTTGGTTAGATCCTTGATAGCTTGTTATTAATGCATTCCTGCATTACTTTAGTCTTCTACACATTCATATTCTTTCCAACTCAACCACCTTAAACCCTAGCAACAATATAAACTTTTGTTGCGACCTCATCAACAACATAAAACCCTAAACATGATGTCCTTATAAAGGAACCTAATTTCATGTTGTTCCAATAGGATTACATTACAATTTCCTAGGTTCAATGAACCTAGACCAACTTGGTAACACGATACAAAAAGCACCGTGAATGTGTCGGCACCATCAAACAATCGGTGGATGGTAACTCATCACAAAATGTCGGTTGGTAACTCATCACAAAGTATTACCGGTTCATACAAAATTCTAGTTGCCGGTTTGACAAAAATGAAGACTGGTAAAAATGTGTTATGCCGCTTTGGTCCTTCATACTGCTTGGGATCCACGAACCACTTGGGGTCAACATGCCACTTCAGACTGAGAAACACATTCTTCAAAACAACAATAGTCTAAAGACTATAATTCAACATATCGGTTGGAACAAATACCGGTTGTGCTCTAACTCATACATATAAAGGGGATCTCAATGCAAGTGTGTGTCCATCAATGACAATCACAACATAAACATAAAAAATGCCAACATGTGATACACATCAGGAACACATGAATAACCAATCCAAACCAATTCCAACAACCAGACCAAACCGGAGACAAATCTCTAAATCAACATCAAAGACCAACCACTCTACTGGAACCCGGTAGACAACAAAAAAGCTAGTGTTGACATCAATGAAAAACATCAATTGTTAGGATAATCGATGGACAACAAAACAACTAGAGTTGACATCAATGAAAAACATCAATGCAACACATAATAAATTCCTCCAAATTGCCAACAATGGTTACTTCTAAGCTTGAATGAGAGAACTTGATACATCAACGGAAGGTAGATCAGACATCTTCCATAGCATAGATCCATGTTTCTAAGGCAGGAATGATATTATATAAGAGATCAAGTTCAATGACAAAGACACTAAGGGCATGTAGTTTTAAAATATAATTTTAATATAGAATGTGTTATAATGAAAACTATTTAATTCTTTAAAATAATTTAACAATACTATATGACCATTGAAATATTCTAATGTATTTCATTAAAATGAAATATTTATGTGATTCAATTATTTTCATTAGAAAATATTATTCATATATTTTATAAAAATATTAATATATAATATGAAAATGAAAAAATTATTGGTTTATCATAATTAATCTTATATGAGAATTATTACAAGTTCATCTAAACATTTTTTAATAGGAATATACGATCACCAAACATTATCTTATTTCTATTAAGTTATTGTATAAATTGTAATGAGCTTTGTTGAAGTTCTTGATAAATACAAAATATAATTTTAATGTATATATTAAAAAAAATCAACACTAATAGTGAGAAGAAGACTATCAACCATCTAATTGTATTGTGATTTACTTTTTTTATAATTAATTTTACATAAAAAAATATTTCAATTTCATTTGAATATGAAGAATTTAAAAAGTACATTTATATCAATTATTTATCACCATGATACTTGTTTTTTATTTGATTATGAGGACTAACACTCTTTAATAGAAAAAAGAAGAAGTAGAAATGCTCTCATAACATTCAAGTGATTTTTTTAATGATAAATCTATATAACCAAGTAATAAATGTAGCATAAACCTATATAGCTAGTTATTTATCAATTTTTTTATTGGATTAGTTTGGTGAGTTGTGATCCACTATAGGTCAATCAAAGGAGAAACACATAATTGCATTCACTAGGATGGGAATGAATAAAAACCCACCTATTAATTTACAAATATAAGATTTGATCATAAAAAAGAATAATAAATATTACTTGAACCATAAGAAAAATTAGATATAATGAATAATAATACCAAAAAAATATTTGTGCTCTTTCCCATACTCTGCAATTAAATTGATGTCATTTGCAATAAAAATTTAATGTATTATGTGGCAAGGAAATTAATTGAGACAATATTCATAGTTGAGACAACATTGACATCTCCAAATTATCTGAGTTTGGATGTGAAGTTTCTTTATGTGGAACGGTGATGTTATTTCAATGAAGTTCAGTAGAAGAGCATGTTTACATAGTTGGAGGTAGCCAAGAAGTGCATGGAAAGAAGCACTAAGCACTTTTCCTACTTTTTACTAGATTGGGCAGGAGTGCATTTTCAAAATTGCATTTCAAACTTAACTATAACAATTGAAAGGAAGCTAAGGTGTAGAAAATGCTTGCTAACACTAATATAGTGGGGGAGAGTGTGCAAATTTTCTTTACAAATCTTCACTATTACAAAATAAGAAACACATTCATAAGGAGATAATAAACATGCATAAAGATAAAGACAATTAACACAAGATATTTCATAGAGAAAACCCTATCGAGTGAAAAACCCCACACTCCAAAAGAACATTACTTTGTACTCCAGTAAACAAATTCTTACATAAAATATTAGCACTTAGCTTCTTCAACAAGATTTTACAACTAACAACCTATAATCTAGATTGATTCTAGCAACATAACACTTCACATGAAAACAACATAACTAATACTCTCTAAGGTTACCTTTTATAGAGAAATACAACTCGAGGAAGATTCTGAATGAAGTTACAAGATGAGATCGTGCAAAGCATTTGGCCTAGTTTTCAGCCACGAAAAAGAATGCAAATGACAAATGTATGTCTTCAAATGACTCCCCATTCAAAACTAAGTTGGGCACTCAAAATATATTATTTTGAGGTATGATAGATGCTCTTACACATCTTATAGTTTTCATAACTTACAACACTTACAATTATAAGAGAATCTATCATAAATGACTATTATTAACTTATCCTCTTACATCATATCATAACCCAACTTAGGCACCCACCTTCTCCATGCAAAAGGTATCTCCTACCACTTGTCCATTTTGTCATACCACAACACTTGTCAAGATCCTCAAAGTGGGATGCCTATATCCACATGTGCAACATATATGTCATACAGTCACTGCCAAGTAAGAGGCCACCCAGTCTCTAGATCCCACTAGATGACTAGACATTTGTAGGTAATTAAGTAATTAAAATAATAAATAATTAAATGTAATAATCAATGTTAGGATTTTTCCACTTAATCAATGAGACAACTTAATCCCAACATTCTTCCACTTGTCAAAGACCTTTCAAATATCCCATAAATCAACTCTAGGGGGGCGAGAGACCCATATAACTGGAACACCATTTGAACGTATGTACATTCACTAGTTTTGTTTATACACTTGGGACATTTGTCAAAGTGTCAACCTTCTCTAGTTTAAATTCCCATCCTCCACCATATCTTGAACAAAATGAAACTAAATATCAACGTGCTTTGTTCTTGCATGTACAGTCAGATTCTTTGCTAAGAAAATCACTTTTATTATCTCAATAGATAGTAATCAATCCTACATCAAACCCAATATCTGAACACAACCATCTAATAAAAATGGCTTCCCTACAAGCACGAGTAGCTACCATATACGCTGCTACTGTTGTGGACAAATTCACTACAACTTATCACTTCCTCATCCAACTAATAGCACTACCATTCATAGTAAAGACACAACCACTAGTGGATATTCTGCTACCAATGTCACCTGCCCAGTTTGAATCCACATATCCATGAATATTTATAGAATGTTGAGGTCCAGTAGGATAACCCTAATAGAACAAGGAATACTTATAATTAGGTCCCTCAAATATCTAAACACTCTCTTAACTGTTAGGATTAATGATAGTCCCAAAGATACTGAGAGGAGGGGGTGAATCAGTATCTAACCGGTTAACATAATATTTAACCTTATTAAGTATTTTGCATTTCAAAACAATGTACCGGTAAATAATAATTAATGCAGTAAATAGGAACAATAAAGACAACATAGAAAACACACCATAACACAAGATGTTTAACGAGGAAACCCGGTGTGGGAAAAACCTCAGTGGGATTTGTGACCCACAATATTCACTCACTGACCAATGAATAAATATTACTTACAATGAGGGGCCTGCACATGTAGGAAGGCCAACTGCCTAGAGCTCACTACTCAATTTATAAGATAGAAGTCTCACTGACTTAAAAAATGGATTATGAAATCCAATACAAGGTATTGCTTCAAATCAGCGTCAACTATGCCAGGTTAAGTATCGGTTTAAGCTCATACTATAACCAAAACCTTCATTGTCAACTTATATCTCCTTATACATAATTTGCAACTACTTTCTACAAAATGACCTATAAGATCTCATACATATATATGAGTCTTTTACAATATGCCATGTCGGCTTTACAAAAGATAATTACAATTAAACAAAATTGTATTCCTGTAGGCTGGAATGTCGGTATGCATTGTAGCCGCTGTCGGTAAAGTGTCTACCGGTGTATGTAGATGTCTAGCCAGAAGGTTGCCAGTAGGTTTCCATCAATGAAAACACCATCATTTCTCATTAGAGTGTAGAATGCCAACAATCTCCCCCTTTGGCATTGATGGCAACACTCATGAGAAAAATCCAAAAACTGTTTCCAAAAAGTGAAGTCCAAAAATTTACCAAAAAGATGTGCTCCCCCTGAGCATATGATCTCCTCTGAATGATCATTTTTCTTTGTATACTACTCCCCCTTTGACATTAATGACAAAGGTTGTCAAAAATTGTCAAATGAGCACAAAATTTCACCTTAAAGTTTGTAACCGATTGGTTAAAATTTGAAATATGTCTGCCAAAACCATGTTTAAACTCTGCATGAATCTGTTGTTGTCATTCATGGTTGCCTTGGTTCATTGGATCATTTCGGTGAGATGATGCATATGCTCCTCTGGTGATCTTTCTCCTTGAATTAATGCCTTAGATATCTCATTTCTCAGAGAGATAAGATTATCCAATTTAGGACTAAGTTTATACTTAAGCTCTCTGGCATTTGTCTTGATCCTTGCTTTTTCCTTCTCAAATTTCTCCAACTTTTGGTCTTGTATAGACCATAGAATATATTATACTACCAATTGCACTCGCATATGGTACAATTGTCATGTCCTCCACTTCAAAAGGATATTTTGGACAATCCTCCAAATGTAATTTCACTCCCAATGTAGTAAGAACTATCATGGATCTACATGTTGTTGTTTTGAATCTCTCCAACACAAAATTCACATTCTCACTCTTTATTAACCAAATATTTTTGTTAGATCTCTCTTCTGATCTTCATGCCTAGGTTGTACCTAATTGCACCTAAATCTTTCATCTCAAACTATGTTGACAACTGAGATGTTAAGTCATAAATTTTTGAAGAGGATTGTAATAGAAGCCAATTAATAGAATTCAAGAGTGAACATTTCCTCTCTACAGATGTCCACTTTTATGATGTATGAAATTTTTAGATATTAATGAAAAGATCATTTTCATAGTGTCATAGTTTTGTGTGTATATGTTGTATGAATTTTTATGTTAATGACATATAAGTTTGTCTTCCTCAAGTAGGAATATGTGGTCTTGAATGTGGGTCTCTTTTAATAAAAGGGTTAAAGTCTATTCTCAAGATTACTGCAATGTGTACATGTTGAAATGTTTGGTCGTCTGTAATGATCTTCAATGACAAATTATGCTAGTCATAAAATGTTTAAATATAACCCATTGAATATATGTTATAATAAGTGTTGATCTTCTACAAATTGGCCTCAATTCACCCAAAGATAGGCATTTCTCATCTTACTCAAGTTTTCAAGATCAATCATTTTTAAAATGTCTTTTCATTTCTATTAGTAGGAGTAGGGATAAAGTTAGTTGTAGTATAGGATCGGTCTCAATAGCTAAGTGAAAGTTCTAAGCCAAGGTTATAGCCAAAATCTAGAGTAATAAAACATTCCTTGGTATATTTTCATTGAGACATCTACCAAATGTAACAATGTTAGTAATATTTGAGTGATTTCTGAAGACATCGTTAAGGTTTATCTGACTTGGTTTTGAAGAGCCAAAAGTGCATAAGATCATAGTCTTGTGACTAGATCTTGTTCATTGGCCAGGTCCTATTCTGAGTTTGTTGATAAGTTAGTGGTCATTCCTTTAGGATTCAAAATTTGTTGATTTGGGAACCAATAGTTGTAATGTTTGTTACTCGTTGGGGGCATCATTTGTGTCCTCCTAGCTGATTTTTGTAGCCTCTATAGTATCCTTTTCTTAAGTTAATTACTGCATTTAATGCATCACCTAAATTTAATGAGTTTATCTTTCTAAACTACTTCAGTGCATATGATCCCTCAAGTCGATTGATTTAGTAAAGGGGAAATGATGCAGAGGCTAGAGGATCTAGTTGCAATCTTGTAAAATAAAGTGGAATATGGACCCAAACCCCAACACTCCTATGGTGTTTCAAATGCTCAATATGCCTCAATAGGCTCAAAACTTGTCTTCACCTTAATCAGGTGTTTACCCTGCCTCCACACACTTCAAAAAACTTCACTTAACATGTTCCAAAGGTTTTCAAACCATCAAACCTTCAATTGATATCAAAACCCAAATCTAGCCCTTCACTAGGCCTAGTTTCCTAGTAGCCTGCTGGGCTGTTTTTGGCTCTTTTCACACACATTTCCCAAAACATGGACCAATTTTATGACTGATTTAGATGCACAATATAAACCTCTATCAACTCCCAAAATATTGCCTATGGCTGTTTTGGAACAAAGCCTTCAAAAAACTGCTGTCCTCATTCCCCAAGAGGGTTAATTAGGTCCACTTTGTGAAGGAAGTAACCTCCAAACTCACAACCAGATTAAACCCTTTTGTACAGTCTTTAGTTGGGCTCCCAATCCAAGGATTTTCAAGGTTTTAAGTCTTGGTTGGACTCCTAAATACCCAAACACCAAAACCCTCCTTAAAATGGCTTAAAAACTAGGGCCTTCTTGTTCAAACCCCAAAACTCACTTCCAGAACTTCTCGTTCAATATTCAGCATGCATTTACCATCCCCTAACGCTGTTTCACATAAAAATACTACCTCCTCAAGGTAGATCTTCTGCTGCTACAACTATGGCATAAATCCCATGCATTTCCCAGTCAACTGTCAAGGTGTACACCTGCAACCTTCATTAGTTCCTGTCAAAAGAAGTTAAAATAATATTGTACATTTTATTAGGCATCCACCCTATGAGAATCAGACATTTACATTCATAGGATGGATCCATACATGCTTGGAAACTCACAAAATCAATGAAAAATCACTGTCTTTTCTGGGACAGTCAGCAATAAAACAAAAAAATGATATATTTCAGACTTCCAAATGTATATATCATGCAATGATAAATCAAAGGACCCCTCGAAGCATAGAAAATCCAATCCCTTAGTCTACCAATGCAAAGGAAGCATGAAAAACTCAAGGAATTGACAGAAATTTAGAAGTTTTATTGCTGTTTTTGTATCAGTCCGTACAAATCCGTACCAGCATCATCCCACCACACAAAAATGACTTTAGGGACTTTATAATACCTTCCCCAACCAACTCCAACCAATATCCAACTAACCCAAGTGATTAAAATGTCAAAACAACTCTAAAACCTATTTCCCACCAAAACTGAAACTAGTTGTTGAAATTCAAAATTTGAATTTTCAACTTTATTTCTAATGCTTTTAATCCACTAAAACTTATCCCATTCAACTTATTTTGACATAATCAGATCATTTAAGCATATTAGACTCCTAATCAACCTATTTAGACCCCATTTCCCAATTACATTTCATTTTGGTCCTAAGGCCTTTACTAGGTCCTTTAGGACATTTACACATTACATCACATTTGTCATTACAAAAGGCCATAATAGGCTTTAAAACATTCCAATTAATGGATTTTAATGTCATAACCTGGTCCTCTATCTTCATGTCTTCATTTATCCTCCTAGGTGCTCCTGCACCAGGAAAAATGTAGTGTCAGCACCTAGTGCATTTATTACACTTTTGCATTATGCTCGATGCACTTATGATAAGGATTTGTGATTAGGATTTAACCAAATTTTAACATCATGGATCTTAAAGATGGATTAGTGCTAGCCACCCCCAAGCTCAATTAGAGGGTATTCTGGTTGGACAATAATGTGATGCCAGATGTTTGCATGACGTGCTAATATTTGAAGAGTATCATGAACTCAAATTGGCATATTTCACATCAAACCCTTCTCAACATGTATCCATTTTTGAACAATAAAACTCTTCATTCTTCCCAATTTTTGTAAGAACTCATTCTTGGCTCTCTTCCTTTGAAACTCTAAGTGAAGCTCTGTAAGAATACACACCCAATGTTGCAATAGCTTCATCTTCTCTTACAATACAACTATTTTATCAACTTAAGTGAGGGGTCTTCACTATGTGAAGCTCTTTCCTCTTTCTTATCATTTGTATCTCTATATGATCATCTTGTTTAATTTTTTAATGTATTTATTATCTAAGTGCATTTGTGTCATTTATCATCTATCTTTTATCATAGGTTCTTTCCTCCATTAGTGAAATTTGTTTCTATTGTATCTTTTACCTTATCATAGGGTCTTTCCTCCATTAAGTAGGGTTTGTTTCTATTGTATCATTTATCTTTGTAATAGAGGTTTTCCTCTATTTGTGGGGCTTGTTTCTATTGCATTTTTGTTTATCTTTTATCCAAATCTATCTATCTAGTTGTCTATGGAGGTGGAACCACCAAAATGAGGGTTTGACTGAGGCAAGCCCCTATACAACCCTAACAATTTTCCCCTGTCTAAATGTATGTAGGTGAAAAATATATTTGAAGGTGCATAGAGGGTTGAAGACACTCTCTAGTAGTTTCGTGGTTCTTTGTTCATACAAATGATAGTGCAGTGTGCAAACATCCATGTGGCGCACTGGCATCCCAAGTCTGAGACCCGAGCAGACTATTGGTAAAATCTATATTTTTTTAAGCATTTATTTTTTTATAATTAAAGTAATTTCTAGTATTGCATGTAATTCTATTATTTTTATATCTTCCTGGCTCACCAGGGCACCAGTTTAGTGAGGTAGAAAAGGTCAGTTTGCTCCTTGAGGTTTATCACTTTGGTGGTAGAAAATTCCCTCCTTTACAAGATCCTTTAGATATTAACATACAAGACTTATTTTCCAAACTCAACTCTCTCAAATTATATAATCACAGTAGTGTGGTATTCAAGAGGACTCTCAGTCAATTCTCTCTATCCTCGTCAAACTTGATCCTAATTATTCAGTTTTTGTTTCTACAATTTATGCCACCAAAGATGTACTCAATTTAAGGAATACTATGTCTTCACTTGATGTTTTTTCTTCACACCTCACTCAGGAGAAATCCAAGTTGACTTCGATGGGTCAATTGAAGTCTACCAAATTCCAATCTCTTCTTGCATCCCAAGGCACCCCAAACCAGAAGGAATCACATGGAAAAGACAAAAAATAAAAACACAAGGATTTCAAGGATAATGAGAAATGTAAGGAAACACAACCACATGATTCTTTGGATTCTTCTTCCTCTTTTAAGAGATCTTCATTTAAGAGAGATAAATTGAAGTGTGCATATTGCACTAAGATGAGACATGATGAGCTTTGGTGTTATATAGAGAAGAATGATGAGCTTCACAACCTTCACTTGAAGAATAATATCGAGCCACCTTCATCTAGTTCATATTCTTCTACCACTTCATGACATACACATTATAGGTCCACTTCTATAGCTTGTGGCAAAGACATGATGAAGGGGCGTGCTCTCTTTGCATCCACACATCTTTAGTCCAACAAGTGGCTAGTTGAATTGAGAGCATCTCATCATATGGCTTCATCTATGGGTATGTTCTCTTTGTATGACCCTAGCACATTACCACACATCTTGATAGGTGATAACACTTATATAAGTGTTATTGAGAGGGGCTATATTGAATTGATGGTGGCGCATAATCCAATCTCCTTCATTATA
This sequence comes from Cryptomeria japonica, assembly GCF_030272615.1. Taxonomy (NCBI): domain Eukaryota; kingdom Viridiplantae; phylum Streptophyta; class Pinopsida; order Cupressales; family Cupressaceae; genus Cryptomeria; species Cryptomeria japonica. The sequence continues at coordinate 23,571,439 of NC_081414.1, forward strand.
TCAAATTAGTCAAATTGGGTAGAGTAAGATGGTAGAGTTTACACATAATTTAGTACTTAACAAAATCCCACATAGTAGAGAGATTATTGCAATTGGGACTATTGATCATGTCTCTCAATTATATGAGTTCTCTCATTTTGGTCCTGTAGCGTCCTATAATTGTACCCCTTTACAATTTTGGCTACATTTAGGTCCTTACCTTAGTGTTTGCATTCCTACACTTGACTAGGACCTGATTCTGCTTGCACCATGCAAATATGACCTCATACATCAACTCAACCCCTTATCCTAGCCCCAAAAAAGGATAGGACTAGGGTGCCACACCTTGTTCCTTAATAGGACCAGGATGCCATGCCTTGGTCCTCTCTATTTAGGCCCCCCTTTAAACCATTTTGTCATTTGAAAAACTAGGCAGGAAACATAGCCCCGTGTCGGATCATGTCAAAAAATTAATGTGTTTTTTGACTAAAAAGTATAAAAGGAGGCTTTCCCCTCTCATTTGATCATCCACACATAACATATACACACATGAGGTTTAATTCAACATCAAGCAATCAACCATTCAAGTCAAGTGAACAATCAATCAATCCCCCTTCAAGCCTTGGAACAACAATAAAGTCAAGATTCAAGCATTGAAGTGGACATTCATATTTTATCTTGTCAAATACTTCATGAAACCCTAATCCTGTGTGGAGAAAAACATAACTTCACAAAGAGGTATATCATTTTATTTTCAATCATTATTTAACATCTCCCTTAAAAGAAGAATCTTCTATTATAGAAATTTAATTATCTTTTATCTCTATCTCATGGTTGATTCCAAAATTGGGGTTTGACTATTCACAACCTATTTCCCCTTCTTTCTATGTGCAGGAAACCAATACAGAGTTGTGATCTTTAGAATAAGCATTATATACAGTGATGAATCAATCCCCCATTGGAGTGAGAAAAGTTCAAAGGACCAAGGCGATGAGAACCATGGTTCTGACAAATTGGGAGCTCCTTCAAAGATCAGATCTGAATCATCTTATATTTCTTAATTCTAGGTTGATGGCTCAATCCCACATCTGTAGCTTATTTTTTCTATTTTCTTACCTTCATTTACAACACTTTACCCTAATTTCAACAATTCAACTTACAAAAGAAGTTAAACAGATTCACACCTTGAATCCAATCAATATTTTTAGTCCTTATCCTTGGTTGGTTAGTGATTGAATCTATTGGACTCTAGCCCTCTTATGAATGTAATTGGTCCTTAAGAAAAAATTAGTGGTTTCTTCCTTCTATGGTGGGAACCCTAATTTTTCACCACATTACATTTTGGTGAACCTGACACCTTACGCCTTTAATTATGATTTATGTTCTTAGATCTAAGTCTTTACGCAATTTAAAATTCTAATTTTCATTTACAAGTTTGATTTCCAAGTGAATTTTAAAAATTTAGAGGTTAAATTTCCCCAAACCCTAATTTTTAAATTTAAAATTTAAAATTGAGCTTGTGAATTACTTAATTTTGGATTATTTATTTCAAATCTGATTGTTAATGTTAATTCAAATTCAAATTTGCAATCTTAGATCCAATTTCAAGTTAATTTTTAAAAATTCAAAGGTTATTTAAAAAAAAAAAGGCCCTAATTTTTTAATTTACATTTATTAGTGGATTGCATTAATCTTTCACAAATCAATTTGCTTAATTAATTGAATAATCATTTTTATTAAAAATTGCATTGTTTAATTATTTTAAATTTTAAATTATAAATTTCCCTCATTTGTGCATGAGTTTAACTACTATTAGTCCAACCTATAATATCCTTGTGAGAAGAATTTGTAGAATTAAGGCTTCCCAAGGATTAACTACCGAGGATACAAAGCCTAATTTGGACAACTTCTTCCATGAGGATGTTGGAGGATCTTCCAATCCTACAAATGATCTCATTTATCCTTATTCTTTCTCTAATACTCATGATGTGGATGAATCACTAACTAGGGTTTTTGTTGACCAATTGGTGAAGATTAAAAATCAATTTTAAAATCTTCAACAGTGGATGAGTCAATAATACCCAAAAATTGAGGATTTGCCACTGATTGAAGGATTAAAAAGAATGGTTCAAAGTGATAAACTTGGTGCTGATTTATTTCATGGTACTGTTCATATTGTTGATACTATATTATGTCTATGAAGAGTTGTGTTGAAGTTCTTGGTTATATACAACCTCCTAGTCAAGTTAATCATTCCATTTCTATGACTACTCCTATGGCTAGTGTTCCCACCTTTAAATCTAACATCATGGCTACCTCCAAATAAAATATCATACCTACACATGTTAGTGAAGGGGGAAACTTCTTTAATCACAATTTCTCCATCCCTTCTCCCGTGAGTCTTCCATTTGTTGTGCAATCATCTCCCATACCTACATACCAAAATGTCCCACCTCCCTATTCTCAAGCTCCTCCTTCATTTAACAATGTTACTCCTCCTCAATCCAACATATCCACTTTCAATTCATCCACTGAAGCTACCATCAATAAGTTAGCCCAAACAATGTCCTCCTTACAACAACAAATAGCTTCCATGAATCAATCCAAGTATAATGTGCCCACATTTGACATAGCGAGCCCATTATCCAATGACATTGTTTGTGTTGTCCCTCCTAAACATGTGGAAGTCCCTCAATTGGAACTTTATAATGTAAAAGGTGACCCTTTAACTCATGTGAAAACATTTCAAACTTTGTGTAGTGAATTTGCTCATGACCAAAGACTTCTAGCTAAATTATTTACTAGAACACTTAGGGAAAAGATTTGCAATGGTATTGTTCTTTGCCTCCTTATTCTATTACTTAATTTCAACTATTGGCTAGTGATTTCATTCAACAATTTCACAATAATATTGGTCCTAAGATTACTTTGACTGATTTGATACATTGTAAGCAAGGTGTTAAAGAAAAAGTGATTGATTTTATTGGTAAATATAAACATTTGTATTCACAAATTTCTTTTTCTATGCCTAATCAAGATATTAAAAGAATTTTCATTTCTTATTTGCAATTTAAATACATTAGAGATAGACTTCTCTTTTCTGAGTTTACTTAGTTGTGCATAGTTTTTTACAATTATCACCTTACAATGAGTCAATTGGAACCATCTCCTTCAATGACTTCGACTGATAAAAGTGAAATTTCTCAACAACCTTTCGCAAAGTTGAAACCAAAAGGGATTCATCAAGTTCAATGACAACAACAACACTCAAGTAGAAAACTACAACAACAGGTGTGCCTCCTTTGTCCAAATATTTTAGAAAAGAATTCACTCCTCTTAATGAATCTTTACATAGTATTATGATGCAATTGATACAAAGGAATGCGTTGAAGCTTCCCCTTATTAAACCACTTCATACATAAAAGCCTTTGTCACCTTACTTTTATTCCAAAGATTTTTTCCAATATCATCATCAACCCGATCATGCAACCGAAAAATGTTATTCCTTAAAGAGTAAGATTCAAGACTTGATTGATAATAATACCATATATGTGGTCATTGTGAATGATAAAGTAAATAAATTTTTAGCTCCTCTAGATCAAAATCTTCAAATTTTCACTAATCCTTTACCTTCACATTCCACTAATGTGATTGAGATTTATCATCTTACCTTCTCTCGTATTGATGTTGGCCTTGAGTCTAATAATGTGGTGAACCTTATTGATAAAATTGAACATCCTAAGGACTTATGCATTTGATTTGATCCTAGTGTGACTATAAAAGAACCTGATGGCTCATTATATATCACTATGGGAATCAAAGACATACCCTCACAAGGGGTTCTCATTAATCCGACTTGTATGCTTAATGCTATAATTGAAGAATTTATTAAACCTTATAATTGCATCAAATGACATATGACAAATATGATGTGATAGTTCGAGCCTTTGATGGTTTCTCTTGTCTCACAATTGGTTCTATTACTCTTCCCATTGCTCAGTTGGTATTAAATCTTTAGATAATAATTTTGTTATTTTTCCTACATCAGACCAATTTCGTGTGAGGTTGGGACTTCCTTGGCTCTCTTCCATGAAAGTGATCCCTTCTCCTATTCATAAGTGTTTTGAAATTTCCTCATGATGATAAAATTATCTCTTAATCATAACATGTACCAACCCATGATTAGGAAAAGAGATGTTAATCTTGATTATTTTTGGTTCGAACAATTCCAACCTCTTAAGCCTCAAAGTGATGCTCTTTTTCAATCTTATCAAAGATGAAAGAATGACATGATTTTATTCTTGAGTAAACCTATAAATCCAACACTTAGTCTTCCTCCTAGTGATAATCGTATTCCCTTTTCTAAGGATAATCTCCTTCTTCCTCCTAAGTATAAACCTATTCTTCCTCCTAAGGATAAGCATATTTCTCCTCCTAAGGATAGACTTATTCTTCCTCCTCATGATGGATCTGGTCTCCTTCCTACACCTTTTATTCCTCCTTTATATGTTGTGGTCCCACCTCCTACATCTTACAAAGGAAAGCGTTTGGCATCTCCTATTGTCCAACCTAAAATACCTTCTCCTATGCATCCTTCCTTAAAAGAATAAAATCATTCTATTCCCGATGAACCTAAACCTTCAAAACCTTCAACTAGAACTAAACGAAATTGTTGTGTGAGAGAATGCCAAAACAGACATCGTTCTAGGGCTCGTGAACTATCTTCTCAAACCATTTCTTCCTCGAAGACACCAACTATTGACATAAAACCATTTTCTCAACCTTCTCCTAGCCAAGAGGTTCAACCTAAATCTCCAAGACGTAAAATGATTAAGACAAATGATGGGTCAAGTTATATTCCTACTACATCTCCTATTTTTGTTAATCTTGATGATGAAATAGATGCGAATGTTGTTCATGATCAAAATGCTGATGGTAATAATTCATATGATGAATATGAATATGTTGATGTTGACAATGATTTATCTAAACAATTTTCAAAAGCATTAATCCTAGCTCCTAGTAATAGACAAAGTGACTCATCATTAGAGCATGGTCCTTTTTTGGAACTTGTGATAGCTCCATCTAGTGTGCTCGAAGTGGCTCCTCTTGCATGTTGTCCACCTTCCCAAAAAAATGATGAGAAAGATTGGGAGGTGGATGATTTGTATGATTAGCTTCATTCATGCCATAGATTCTCTCTCTCTCTCTCCTCTCTTGCTTGTTTGTGATCTTCCTCTATTTGTCTCTCAATTCTTCTATTTGTTGTCCCTAGTGTTGTCTACTTGAGGACAATGCAAAGCATTGAGATCTCTTTTAGTCTCTCCAATTTTGACTCAAAAGACACATGTTCCCTTCTTCCATGGTGGTTTTTCTTTCTTTGGGGGAGGAAGACAATTCTATTATTTCTTTAGGTGATAATTATCATTTGATTTATCCTTTCTTGGGGGCATATTATTGTGATAACATGCTTCTCTCTTTGGGTTTTTCCTACCTTAAATCAATTGCTCTTGATGAGGTATACACAATCGCTTTAATATGGGGGCCTACACTCTGCTCAAATATCTTTCTTTTTCATATCTTGATACTTAAATTACTTAGCAAACTTAGTCTTTTGCTTCGTAATTTTGGTATTTTTCTTTTCATGACTCAAAGTAAGAGAACCTTACTAGGCTTGTAGTCATGATTTTTTCTCTCTATTTCCTTTATGATGTCCCTTTTATCTTGCTATTGAAGTTGTAAGATCCTAAAGTCCACTAGGGGCTTGGTGTATCTTGCCTTCTTGATGACTTGGTGAAAATTTTTCAATGTGAAAACCCTTATACTTTACCAATATTATGATTGACATCATACTCCCGCTAAAGTGGGGGCTAAATGTAGCTTCCTAAAATTGTACCCCTTTACAATTTTCACCGCATTTCAGTCCTTACCCTAGTGTTTGCATCCCTATGCTTGACTGGGGCTTGATTCTACCTGCACCATGCAAATATGACCTTATTTTCACCTCATACATCAACTCAGCTCCTTATCCTAGCTTTAAAAATGGGTAGGACTAGGGTGTGGCACCTTGGTCCTTAATAGGACTAGGGTGCTATGCCTTGGTCCTCCCTATTTGTGCCCACCTTTAAACCCTTTTGTCATTTCAAAAATTGGGTAGGAAACTTAGCCCCATGTCGACTCATGTTAGAAAATTAATGTGTTTTTTACTAGAAAGTATAAAAGGAGGCTTTTCTCCTCTTATTTGAGCATCCACACATAACATACACACACATGAGATTCAATTTGACATCAAGCAATCAAACATTCAAATCAAGTGATCAAGCAATCAATCTCCTTTCAATCCTTGGAGAAACAATAGAGTCAAGATTCAAGCACTGAAGTGGACATTCACATTTTATCTTGTCAAAGACTTCATGAAACCCTAATCCCATGTGGAGACAAACAAAACTTCACAAAGAGGTATATCATTTGGTTTTCAGTCATTATTCAACATCTCCCTCAAAAGGAGAATCATCTATTACAACAATTTAATTATCTTTTATCTCTATCTCATGGTTGATTCCAAAACCGAGGTTTGACTTAGGCAAACCCCCAATCTATTTCCCCTTCTTTCTGTGTGCAGGAAATAGATACAGAGTTGTGATCTTCAGAATAAGCATTATTTACAATGATGAATCAATCCCCTTTGGAGTGTGTAAAGTTTGGAGGACTAGGGTGACGAGCATCATACCCCCGACAAATGAGAAGCTCCTTCAGGGATTAGATCTGAATTGGCTTATAGTTCTCAGTTCTAGGTTGGTTGCTCAGTCCCACATTTGTAGCTTGTTGTTTATGTGTTTTTACTTTCATTTTAAGCACTTTACCCTAATTTTAGCAATTCAACTTACAAAAGAGGTTAAACAAATTCACACCTTGAACTCAATTAGTATTTTCAGTTCTTATCCTTGCTAGTTGGTGACTGAATCTATTGGACTCTAGCCCTCTTTTGAATGCAATTTTTCCTTAATATAAATTAGTGGTTTCTTCCTTCTATGGTGGGAACCCTAATTTTTCACCATATTACAAGTCCCATCGAGCATGCAGTTTCATTAAATGGTCCTACCTCTCATACATCTAGATTGGCTTGGTCACTTCAACCTATGTATGCTTCAGTCACCCACCATGTTTCTTGAGACTTCTATTGTACCTCCTTTATAACCTAGTTATCTAGAGAATTCAATTCAATAGGTTGGTTTTTCCCTTCTAGTTTCAATAGTGTGGGATGAGAACTTGCCCAACATTTCTATTTGATGCATCTCACACTCCATACACTAGGGACATGAGTGATGATATTCCATTCTATTAGAATAATGTCATTGATTTCTTTGGTATTTTTGTGATCTGGCAACATGAGTTCAGTATACTCCAGTATGAATCCAACATGCTTTGGCATACAATTGAATCCAACATATATCCTTTTGGGTCCACATTGCTCTGCGTTGCCAGAATTCCCGTAAGATTTTGCGAACATGTTTTGTATTTCATATAACGTCTATATCCGAGATTTAAGATGATAATTTTTTATTACGACACAATTTTGGGTCCAACAATATGATACCTTTCTTACTAGCATATTGCAGTGTCAAGGTTTTGATCTGGTCTTCTCCAGAATCATCAGTTGCATGATAGTTTCATTATTTTCACCTATTCTGTGGATTGTGGAGAAGTTCCTTTTTGTTTTTTCTGACTTCTCTGGTATGGTAAGATCAATTAAGCAATAGTGTGTGATGCATTGCAAAAAGGATGGTTAGGATAACAAACACCAACAAACATGAAGAAACAAGTGTTACTGTTAGAAAATCAAAGATCAAACACTATCCTAAGCAAGCATATCAAGAGAGACACTAAAAGAAAAGTAGAACATTTAACAAATAAAACAAATGAAACAAGGCATCTCCAAATGCCTTCCACCATGCTTGTAGCTTCTCCTCCCTTGTTCCTCTCCTCTCCAAGTTCCCAAATGAGTGTAGCTCTTAGTAGCTTTTTGCACTATTCTGGATGTCTTATGGAGTTTAAAGATTGTAAATGCTTTAAACTATGCAAATGCAAGTGTAAAACAAACTAAATATGAGATATTATGTATTTAACTAAGATTAATTTTAGCACAAAATGACAATGTGAAATGATTATGCTAAATGCTCTCTAAAATTCACTATAAATTAGATGCATACAAGTTTTCAAGATCTGGATTATGAAGAAATGAGCTCTATTTATAGGTAAAATGGAGCAATGGATGGTTGAGATTGAGTAATCTCAACAAGGGCCAGGATTGATGGGTTTATGATCCATGTGAGGGCTTTCAATCCAATCCCAGGATGACAAATTTCAACATGAGATGGGTTGAGAGGAGAGGGAATAAGCATTAAATGCTTGACATGATTTGAGGGTTAACATGGGAGGTAAGGTTAATGTTGCGTTGAAAGAATAAATCCATTATCCAATAAATAATGTCTTTATCCAATGGATAAACTCTTCTGCAAGAGTTAGTGAGGATAACCATGGTCAAAGCAATAAATGCTTGAAGAGACACATGGGTTAAATGAGGGTTGAGTTAGAGGGAAAGTCTCTAACCATGTGGGTGAGTTGAGTTAACCATAAATGGTTATGTAAGAGCCATTAATGGTCATGTAAGAGCCATAAGTGGTTCAGAAGACTTTTAGGGGTTAGCTTGTTGAACACATAAAGCATTAAATGTTTTTCAAAGACTTTGAGGGCTTTGAGAAGTGACTTCAAGTTGCTTAGGAATGTGACAATATTTAGGGGATATATTAGGCTAATTAGGAATGATTAGAAAGTGGTTTAGAAGAGTCTAGAAGGGGATTTAGGATTGCAAGTGGGTTTGGTGGGTGAGGGAAAATAGGATTTAAATTAAAATAAAATTTATTTATTTCAATTGTGGTTGCAACTTGCATTTGTAGGAGAATGCAAGTGGGGGGATTAAATCATTTAAATAAATATTTTAATTATTTATTTAAAAGAGGAAAGGGGATTAAATAAGATTTATTCATTTAATTGATTGTGAATTTGGTTTAATGAATGAATTAAAATAAATTGAATAATTTATTTAATTAATAGGAGAATGATTGAAGATGAATTAATTAAATGTTAATTTAATTAACTATTGGCTAGTGGATTTATTAATCAAATAAATAGTAAATATTCATTTAATTAAAATGGACAGATTTATGTGACTACAGTGTATAAAGGGTTTTTGGTCCAACCCTTCCTCCGGTTGAGCTGACTTGAAGAAGACTCAGTTTTGGTATATATATAGTTGTGTGGCAAAGGATAGGATTATGATATTTTGATCATATCATGAAATCTATAGTGAATGTGAAAGTGAATGTGGAAGTAATTATGTATAGCGAATGTGAAAGTGATTATGTATAACTTGAATGTGAAACTGATTATGCACCTCAGTGGAACTGTATCTCATGCATATGATAGATGCAATCTTAACAACTCAAATTTTGTAATATTGGTTGTAAGCCATCCTTTGGTAGGGAGCCGTCATATTTTGGACAGTGAGCCCTCCGACGGTGAGCCACCCCTATATTTTGTAACTGGTTACATAATATTGAGAGATAATCATCTCCATGCTTTTTCTTATCTTGGGTTTTCCACATATAAAATCTGGTGTTATGTGGTGTACTATATTTTGCTTATTGTTCATTTCAATTCTACAAATTATTTTTTGTTATGTGGATGGTTGTTTAAAAGTTTTAATAAGTTTAAGGGAATATTGATTCACCCCTCCCCTCTCAGTATTTCAGATGTTCAACACATTCCACTTTGATGGAAGCTTGAGCATTCCTGCAATCCCATCTTGTTGGTGTACGTAATTATTCATCATGGATATTATTACACCTTACTTAAGTTTACTTAGGATAATGCATTTCATAGTAGTTTGGGTATGAGACACTTGGGTGTTTGTGTCACATTCGGATAGTGTGTGTAGGAGAATTTTCAACTTTTATTCTATTGATCTTGTTACTACTTTATCATATCCACTTATTGTGGAGTGATAATTCCACCTTCAGTGGGTGATCCACCTCATGTGGAATATTTTATTGTTTCTCCTACCTACCACACCAATTTCCTACCTACCCTTGTTTCTTATTGAGCCACATGTCATGTTTGTGTGCTCACATATCCATATAGCCTTGCCTATATAAGCAAGCTCATATTCATTATATAAAATAACTATTGAACTATTGATCTTTTGATCATCTATCTATTGATGAGAATGTAGTTTATTCTTGTCCTATATTTTGTCTCTATTTTGTACTTTTCATTGAGCTCTTGATCTTGGCAAAATCTCACACATCTTTAGTACTTTTAGAGGTTTTTCATCAAGTATCTTCACACTTGTTTGGATTTGATTCAATTTGTTTATCATATCCTGATTCAAACATGTGGATAGTTGAGAAATCTTCCATGGCATGCATCATGAGCTATTCCTTTCATCTCATTTCATGGAGTTATTTCAACATTGGCCATTGGATTTGTTTCTTCCCAAGAGGAGGAATGTGGTTTTATGCTCTTGGATCGTCATTTGCATTCATCCTTGAGCCTTCAACTTTGACATTGGAGATTATCTCTTATGGGGTGGATACATCATCTCTTCCTATATTGATTATACTTATGTGACCGAATCAGTACTTGGGGGGACACTTGCAGTCTTTCATGCTTAGCCACATGTACTCTTTTTCATTTATTTGTCTCTCTTTTGGAGAGGAATTTTCTCTCAAATGAGTTTTTCTCCTTTTTCTATTTGTGAGAGTTGCATTGGTTTGTACATGAGCACCTAATCAAACCTTTATTGTTAGAAGCCATTCATGCTTGCATTTTGCATTTATCATTAGCTCTTGATGCAAGGGCATTACATCCCATTGTTTTTTACTTAATTTTTAGTTTTATTTTCCTTGTTCTATTTTTGTGTGTTGATAGGTTTTAGTTTGTAATTTCCAAATTATTTTCTCTCATATTTTTGACATGTGGACATTGAGAGTGGGTTTTACCTCAATTTGATTACGTAAAGAGATTCGCGTATCTCCAATCCTTTGGTTGGCAAGTTTACTTATGGAAGTTAGAGCATGAAGAAAATAGTTTTTGTCACCTCTATACCCAAGTTGATGGTTGCAAGAGAGGGGAAAAATTGATTAGGGAAAGGGAATTCATTCTGGAAAGTTATGGAAAACATACGAGGATGGCAAACCATTGAGTCAATTTTGGTGGTTCATTGAAGGAAAAACCTAATACAAAAGAAGAGGGAAATAGATCATCCTAAAAGGATGAGATAGAGAAAGCAATTTGAAAATAGCAAAGCCACAAATAACCTTAATCTAGAAGAGACTCAACCTAGTGGTAATTTGGGAAAGGATGATACAAAATCGTCATCAGTTGTCTTGGAAAAATTGAGTCTTCACATACTCTTAATTTTGTAATCAATTCTTAAGCCACAAATAACCTCAGTCTAGAAGAGACTCAACTTGGTGGTAATTTGGGTAGGGATGATACAAAATGGTCATCAATTGTCCTAAAAAAATTGATTCTTCACATACTTTGAATTTTGTAATCAGTTCTTGTGCAGAAAAAGATAAATATTTGGGAGTTTGTTTTTTGAGTTTTTGTGAATTGACTTTCTATCTCTAATTATGTAATGTTTGATGCTCTATCTTGATTCCTTGTCTTTTGTTTTTTATAAATTTTATGCCACCTCTATAGATAGGAGTAGTTGTATTAGTTGTTGATAAAGTAATCTTTCCACTATTGTGGTATTAGAGCCATGAAATATTGGGTTTTGTGGTGTGAAAGGAATGCCACCAAGAAGAATGAGAAGAGAAGGTGTTAGAAGAGCTGGTCGAAGAAATCATGATGAAGGAATCTATGAAATGTTGTAGGACTTAGTAGAAAGAATGGAATCAGTGGAACAACCACAAAGTAGAGGTGTAGTAACTAATGATGGTAGTGACTTGGATGAAGAACAAGAACCCTAGGCCATTGATGATATTCTAGTACAATCGAAGATTATTGAAGAAATATTCTTACGATAAATTACAGGTGTTGGAGCCAAACCAAAAATAAAGGTTCCTCCTTATTTTGAAAGTCTTAATGAAGAAGAAATAATTTATTGGATGAAAGATCTTGATAAGTATTTCAAGTATGAAGGAATGGTAGAGGAGAAAAGTGTGAAGCATGCCTATACAAGTCTAAAAGGCCACACTAGGAATGGTAGAGGACAAAAGAGTGAAGCTTTTCTGTACAAACCTAAAAGGCCACACTGTTATACGATGGGATTATGTTCAGAATAAAACATGGAAGAAGCACAAGAAGAAGATAACTTCTTGGGACATAATGATTGCCAAATTTAAGGCTAAGTTTCTTCTAGCCAATTACCAAACTAACATATTCAAAAATTACAAAATTTTAAGCAAAAAGATATGCTAGTGAAAGAATATACTGAGTAGTTTTTTAAGTTGGTGATTAGATCAGGCAATAGTGAAGAATGTGTGGAGAAGGTAGCAAGATACATTAATGGTCTAAGATATGGTCTGCAAGATTAAATAAGTTTAATGTCCCCTAGATCATGGGAGGAAGCCTATCAACTTGAATGTTTAAAATTTAATTACTATGTTTGTCATGAGAGTTGGGAGTGTCCTAAGTTTTCACAATGAGGTCATACAAAATCTAAAAGAAGCAACCAAATTGTACAAGCAGGCCAAGAAAGTGTAGGATCACCTACTCACTGTTTTTAGGGGTAAATTCATCATTTCTAGAATAATCAGATTATTAAAATGAACCATAACTCTAATATAATTAGAAATGCTCCTAAATGACAATCGAATAATGCAAAATCAATTGAATTGAAATGAATTCTAATTTAAGACTCCTTCAATCAATTTGGCAAATCTTCCATTGCTCTTCTCTGAATTGTGGATGTAGGATGGTTCCCAGGTGTTGCAATGAAATTCCTGCATAAGATAGACAATTACTTCGAAGACTATAATTCTATGATTCTAGATTGAATTGAGAAAATGGTCTGTTATTTATAGGTTTTTGAATGAGATGGCAGGAGATTTGGAACTAAAGTACTGATTGATAGATAACTGAATTTGGTTGATCAGTTAAGTGGATTGATTGATCTGTTAATGGGATAGATTGATTTGTTAACTCATTTGATTGATCAGTGAAATGAATAGATTAGGGAGATGACTTAATAGAATTAAGTGAAGATTGAATCGATTGATTAGTTAGAAAAGGTGATTTGGAGTGAAAAGGGGAGATTAGAGAGTTAACCAAGTTAACTAATTAGTTAATTGATTTGATCAATCAGTTAAGATTTTAAACACGTGATGTAGGATTTTGAATTGAAATTCAATTTCATTCTTATTTGGATTTGGATTTTGATTTTCTAATGTTGAAATGCACATGAAATTAACTGAATTTTATTGAAATGTAGATTTGGTGAAATGTGAAATTGGGAAATTGAAATTAATTAGAATTAATTAAAATTTGAATTTGGGGAATTGGAGGAATAAGTTAATTAATCAAATAATTTAAATAAAATTATTCAATCATTAGAAATGGAATTAATTAAATAATAAAGATTATCTAATTAAGGGAAATAATTGTAATTATTTAAATAATTAATATTTGAGACAGGGTTAAATGATGAATTGATTAAATGATAGAAATTGAATGATTAGTAATGATTGATGATTATTGAGTTAATTCAGAAGAATAAATTAGCTTAATTAAATAATTACTTAATTAATTACGATGAATAATTAGTGTGTGATTAATGAGACATTTTTTAGGTGTCTACACTCACCACAATGAGGAACCAGAATCTAGAGAGTCATTGATGTTCAAAAGAGTGTTATTGAAGCTACCAAAGGAGATTTGAGAACTAGTATGACAAAAATATTTATTCAAAACCAAATGCAACACAAAAGGTAAGTGTTGCAAACTAATAATTGACAGTGCTAGTATTGAAAATCTTGTGGTTGTTAAAATGGTGGAAAAACTAGGCCTTAAAATAATTAAACACCTTTCTCCTTATAAAGTTTCTTGACTACAAAAGGGGCATCAGTTATTAGTAGATGAACAAGCCTTAGTGGAATTTCAAATTGAAAGATAAAATAGTGCCATGTGTACTATCATGCCCATGGATATGTGTCTTTTGTTGCTTGGTAGACCTTGGTGATTTGATCAAAAAGTCATACATGATGGAAGGAATAACACTTATATGTTGGAGAAGAATGGTGTCAAGCATACTTTGATACCTTTTGAAGAACAAGAAGAGTGAAATAGTAGTAGCCCTAGTAGCAAGGTAATGATGGTGAGTAGGAAAGATTTTTACATGTCATGAAGGATGAAGAAGTGGGGTTTTCTTTGGTACTCAATCCCAAGGTTATGCTCACCTCTACAAAGTTAGATGATTTTCCTACAAAGATACATGAAATCTTGAAGGAGCCTATTGATATTGTAGCATCATATTTACCTAATGAGTTGCCTCCCATGAGGAGTGTTAGTCATCACATGGATTTGATTATTGGAGCTAGCCTTCCAAATAAGGCTACATATAGATTGACTCCTAAAGAGAATCAGAAGATTAGGAAACAAGTTGAAGAATTATTTGAGAAAGGGTCGATAAGAGAGTCTTAGCCATTGTGTTATACGTATAATCCTAGTACCTAATAAAGGAGGTGAATGGAGAATGTGCACAAATTCCAGGACCGCTAATAAGATTACTATCAGATATAGATTTCCTATTCTAATAATGGATGACCTGATGGATTTGTTTAAGTGGGTCCATGTATTTTTTGAAGATTAATTTGAAAAGTGGCTATCATCATATTAGGATCAAGACTGGAGATGAGTGCAAAATATAATTTAAAACAAATGATGAACTTTATGAATGGTTGGTTATACCCTTTGGTCTCATAAATGTACCTAGTACTTTTATAAAACTTAACAATAAAGTCTTAAAGTCATTTTTAGGAAATTTTTTTTGGGTATATCCTATTGGCAACAAGGTAGCAAACTGAGAAGGGGGGGGGGGGGGGGTGAATCAGTTTGCTCACAAATTCTACACAGCTCAAACTTAAATTCAGATCTGATAATAAATAGTGAAATCACAAATCAACACCACATCAATAACACACATAACACCAATAATTTTGGCGTGGAAAACTTGGTTAAGGGAAAAACCACGACAGGTACCTACCCACAATGAGATAATACACTTTTAGGAGTAAGTGTACATGAAATGTGAAAATAACATCTCCCAATGCCTGATTACAATCGTAGTTAAGCACATATACTCAAAATCTTCTCTTTCCACTTCTTCACACTCTTTCACACTTCTCCTCTGCTACTAAAAGATCAATTTAATGTTCATACATGTAGATACTTCTCACAAATGAATATTACATGTATTTATACAAATTATCAACCTATATTTCAAGGTCGCCTAAACCCTCATTACAAATTACAAAATAATAACATCACACTCTACAACAACACATGCGGACCAAAACAATGTTGGCTAAGACATATTCTAGACCTAAACCAACTCCTTGAACATGCAACAGCAACAAGAATTACACCTTGATCATCCGCAACATGCCACAATCATCATGAATGTCGCATAACACGAAGAACACCACCAGATCAAAAAAAAAATCAATAACGCGCACAACAATCAATGTGTACCATCAACACAGATAGGAATCAATCTACAAACATCCATAAGTAACATGAATCACCACATAAACAACCACAACATCACCACTTACTATAATCTCCATCATCATTATACCGAATCTTGAAAACATCAACTCAACTTACTGATAAACTGAAAGATTTTCTTGTGGACTTCCAAATCATGAACCATCTGAATTGAGGACACCTATGAACATCCCAAATACTCTGCCAAAACCGCAAACCAAGATAATGAAATTTTAGAGAAATACAGAGAACAAAACAGAATACCAAATAACACAAACAATTGAATATCAACCATAATATCAGACCTCATAACTCGATAAAATCAACATTCAGATCACTAAAAATTCTACTGAATCAACTAGAGATTGTTGGAATCCAAGAACACTGAGAGGGAAGGTGATCAGTGTTCTACCAGAATGATCAATTTTAACCTTATTAAAACATGCATTCACCAACTGGTAAACCGGTACATATAAGATTGAAAGAAGTAAAGTAATCAATAAGCCAATCACACAAATAAATACCATAACACGGAGAGTTATACGTGGAAAACCTCAAAGAGGAAAAACCACAGTGGGATTTGTGACCCACAATATCAATCCACTGGCCATATAAAAAGATATTACAAAATATAGGGACCTACACATGCAGGAAATCTTACAGCCTAGAGCACACTGCTCATTACAAAAAAGTCTCACTGACTACAAACAAATCTAGACTACAATCCGGAGAAATGAGTCAACTGCAAAGATAACATCTCCTATGCCTGAATACAGTTCTGATTAAGCTCTGTCTATTTCGGTCTGAAACCCTAAGCCCTTATTGGAATAACTGTTAGGTCCCGGAGACAACTAAGAGGGGGGGGTGAATCAGTTGTCAAATAAATTTAAACCAAAAACAACTTAACCAGTTAAGTATGCCGGTAGACAATTTTAATAGTTAATTGCTATACTGGTAAGTATTAGTGCATGAAACATAAACAAAAAGTCATCCACAACACATAACACCAATATTTGTATGTGGAAACCCTATAAGGGGAAAAACCACGGTGGGAAACCTTACCCACAATCAGATTATACTACTGCAGATAGTAAGTGTACATAAATGGGGTCTGTACATGCAGAAAGGCCAATAGCCTAGAGCTCACTGCTCAATCACAAAATGGGAGTCACACTGATTATAGTTGGATGGTTAAATCCAATAAGAATGTATTGCACAAAATAACATCTTCATATGCTGGATTCAATACCGATGTAATGCTGATATGCTTTCAAAAACCTAGCTTTACCTTCAAATGATGTCTTCATGTATAGCTCTGCTTAAACTCACATATACCTTCACACAATCCTTTTTCGCATTCCACATTTGATCTTAAAAATAAGATCTTACATTTATACCATAACCTAAGACCAATTTTAGTAGGTCGGCTCTACAAGATATTACAATAAAAACATTTTACAAACAATATAATATCCAATGCAATAACCGATTGAATATGTCGGCTTAATGCATTTACAACAATAATTAATCATCTCCATAGTGCGCCATGTTGAGCTGGAAAAGATAAACCTGCTGGTGTAACCCTAGACCTATTTGCCGGTAATAGCAAATCTGCAACTATGAATATACCAATGATCAAAACTCTAGGACAAGATGTCCAAATGATGTCTTTGACATTACCATGTGTCTTCCATGCCATTCCATGTGCCGGTGTGCCATATACTAGTAACTGTGCAATAGTTACTTGCTTGCCGGTGAATGTTGCTGGATCCCCAAAGTTCTAGTGTTTTAGTAGGTGTTGACATCAATGACAAAACCATACCAAAATACCAACAATCTCCCCCTTTTGCATTGATGGCAACACAAGATGGAAAAACCATCAAAGTGCCAAAACAGAAATGCCAAGTATCAAAAACTAACAATCTCCAAAAAGATCATAACCAAAAATCAGAGAGTGATAATCTCTCCTAAACAACAATCTCTCCCCCTGGGAGCAACATGTGTTTTCCATACCAATTTCTCCAAAAGAACATATGTTTTTCCATATATATCTCTCCCCCTTTGACATCAAATGCAAAATTTATAATAAAACCAAGTTCATATACAAAATACCAACCAATTTAATATACCAACTACTCCCCCTGAGAAGTAGCTTCCTCATTAAAGACCGGAATAAAAGATTTCTCTGTTAATTCTGCCAGTTGATGACAAACATCAACTGTCTAAGTCTCTATCGGTGGTGGTATGACTCCAAGATGATCTCTGAGATATTCAAAAGTCTCCTTAGGCAAAGGTTTAGTGAAAATATCTGCAATATGCTCTTTAGTATTCACATAAACCACTTTTATCTCCTTAGCTTCAACTTTCTCCCTTAGAAAATTTAGTTTGATAGAAACATGTTTGGTTTTAGAATGTAATACTGGATTCCTAGATATATCAATTGCTGCAGTGTTATCACAATAGATAGTAATAGGTTCCTTGCATTTTACCTTTATATCTTTTAACATTTGCTTAAGCCATAGTACCTGTGTACAGTTAGTTGCTGCTGCAACATATTCTGATTCTGTTGTTGATAAATATGTACAAGTTTGTTTCTTACTCAACCAAGAGACTAATCTTTTTCCAAGAAAGAATGCTCCACCGGTGGTGCTTTTTCTATCATCCACATCTCCTGCCCAATTTGCATTTGTGTATGCACATAATTCAAAGTTTTCATCTCTAGGATACCATAATCCAAGATTTATAGTGCCTTGTAAGTACCGGAAAATCCTTTTTACTGTTGATTCATGATTTTCTCTAGGATTACTTTGAAATCTTGAAACAATACATATTGCATTCATAATATTAGGTTTGGTTTGTGTCAAATACAGTAAACCTCCTATCATAGATTTGTATCTAGTTGGATTAACAGGTGTAGATTCATCCCTTTGTGATAATTTGTCATTTGTAGTCATAGGTGTGCTTATCGGTTTAGAGTTCTCCATCCCAAATTTCTTTAGTAACTCTTTTAAGTATTTGGATTGACTCAAGAATATACCTTTACCAGTCTGTGAAATCTGCAATCCTAAAAAGAATTTTATTTCTCCTATCATAGACATTTCAAATTCTTGCTACATTTTAATAGAAAATTCCTTACATAATCCATCTTCTCCTCCAAATATTATATCATCAATAAATACTTCTATAATCAAGATGTCATCATTAGTTACTTTATAATATAAATTATTGTCTGCATTTCCTTTAGTAAAACCAATCTTTAAAAAATACTTATCCAATCTTGCATACCAAGCTCTTGGGGCTTGTTTTAGTCCATACAAAGCTTTTCTTAACCTGCATACCATATCATTGTCATTTGTCAAAGAAAATCCATCAGGTTGTTCAATGTATACTTCCTCTTCAAGATCTCCATTCAAAAATGCACATTTAATATCCATTTGATAAACTTTGTAGTTCTTGTGTGCTGCAAAAGCCAAAAATAATCTGGCTGCCTCAATTCTAGCTACCGGTGCAAAGGTTTCATTGTAATCAACTCCTTCTTTTTGAGAATATCCCTTACACACTAGTCTTGCTTTATTTCTGACAACCTTACCATCTTCATTAAGTTTGTTTCTAAATATCCGTTTGGTTCCAATTACATTTTTATCTTTAGGCCGAGGAACTAATGTCCAATTGTTGTTTTTCTCAATTTGTTCTAATTCTTCTTCCATAGCTTTAATCCAAAATTTATCTTCACATGCCTCATTAACAGATGATGGTTCAATTTGAGAAATAAGACATACCTCTTCATTTGCCAAGTTTCCTCTTGTCATAACTCCTTTAAACTTGTTTCTAATTATCTGATCTTTAGAATGATTCAATCTTACATATCGGGGTGTCTTAGTTTGCTGTTGTTCCTCAATTACTGTGGAATCTTCAGATGGTACCGGGGTAACTGGATCTTCATTCTGTACTGATGGATTTAGAGTAGGTTCACTTGTCAAAATTCCTATTGCTGGTTCAGAGTCTATATACCTTGAAGTTCCTCTAAATTGTTCATCAATCTTTACATTTGTACTCTCAACAATTTTCTGCAATCTCTTGTTAAAACATCTATATGCTTAGCTATTAGATGAATAACCAATAAATATTCCTTCATCACTTCTAGGATCAAATTTGCCAATATACTCATCTCTTCTAATATAACATTTACTTTCAAAAAATCTGAAATACTTAAGAGTAGGAGTATTACCAAACCATAGTTCATGAGAGGTCTTACCAGTTTCACCTTTGATGTGAACTTTGTTAAATGTATAGACCATTGTGCTGACTACTTCTCTCCAATACACATGTGGTAAATTTGCTTCTGATAATATACTTCTTGTTGCATCCAAGATAGTTCTATTTTTCCTTTCAACAACTCCATTCTGTTGTGGTGTCTGAGGTGCTGATAGCTATCTTTTGATTCCATTCACTTCACAGAATGTATTAAATTCCTTAGATGTAAATTCACCTCCTTGATCTGATCTTAAACATTTGATTTTATTACCAATTTCATTTTCAACCATTGCTTTGAACAATTTGAACTTTCCAAGTGCTTCTGATTTTTCTTTGAGAAAAGTAACCCAACACATTCTAGAATAGTCATCAATGATTAGCATGAAATATCTATCACCTTGTAAGCTTTTAGTTCTAGTTGGACCACATAAATCAGTGCGAATCAAATCAAGAGTATTATTTGATTTTTCTAGAATACTTTTGAAACTAGCTCTAACTTGTTTTCCAAATTGACATTCTTTGCATACTGTATTCTGAGGTTTGACAATTTTAGGTAAATCTCTAACTGCCTTAGTAGTACTGATCTTTACCATGCAATCAAAGTTTACATGACAGAGTCTCTTATGCCATAACCAACTTTCATCTATATGTGCAATTAAGCATGTCTTTTCATTGTTCTTCAAATGAAAGATATTACCTATAGTCTGATTACCGGTTGCAATTTCCAAACCAGTTCTATTCATGATTTTGCATTTTCCATTTTTAAATTGTAACTGAAATCCTTTCTCAAATAATTGACCAACACTCAAAAGATTATGCTTTAATCCTTCAACATAGTAGACATTGTCAGTGTTATGCTTACCATCAAGAGATATTGAGCCCTTACCTTTGATTGAACAAGCTTTATCATCTCCAAATCTCACTAAGCCTCCATTGTATTCTTGAAAGTTCAAGAATTTACCTTTGTCTCCTGTCATATGATGTGAGGATCCTGAATCAATGATCCATTCATCCTTTACTTCAACTTTAGCTGCTAGAGCCTGTACTATAGGTGCCGGTTGATCTTTTGTTATAGCAACAAAAACCCATCCATTATCTGCCAGATCCTCATCAAAATCATCAGTCACACCTTCATCAACAATGTAACAAGATTTGTCTTTATTCTTCTTAAATTTGTATCTCTGATATTCAGGGTTAGGCTTGTATGTTCTTCTAGCTTCTTCTCTTAGTCTAGCATGTCTATCAGGGCATCTTGAAGCCATATGACCAATCTTATTGCAGTTAAAATATTTAAAGGGTGCTTTACCTTCATACTTACTTCCAACTGGACCTTTAGGCATTTTCCTTGCAAATCGTGCTTCAAGTTCTTTATTTTCTTTCCTACTTTCTTCAAGTTCTCTTGCATAAAAGGCTTTCTAATCAGATTTGTCAAATGATGGAGTAGATGATGTTGATGCTTTAAAGGCCAAATCTGTCTTTATAGTAGCAACAAGACCAAATTCTTCAATTTCAAAAGCTAAAAGTTTCCCAATCAATGTATCCCTAGTAACTGATGTATTAGGCATTGTTCTTAACTCATTTATAGCAGTGACTTTCATTTTATATGCCGGTGGCAATCCTCTTAAAACTTTTGAAACAATTTCATCCTCACTTAAGGTTCCTCCACAACATTTAATACCCAAAACAATCTCATTTACTCTTTCCATAAAAGCATAAATCCTTTCATCTTCTCCCATTTTCAAATGTTCATACCTGACCTGGAAGCTTTCAAGGTTTGGAATTTTGACTATGGAATCTCCTTCATTCAGTGTTTCCAAATGATCCCAAATAGCTTTAGCAGTAGACCTATCTGATAGTCCCATGATTTGTTGATCTGATAATGTGCTCAAAAGTGCTTCTCTTGCTTTGCAATCATTTTCCTCATCTTTTGTTAAGTTAGCCAGACTGGGCTGCCCTGGTACATTAGCAGTATAACCATTCTTTGTAAATTCCTAGTTGTCTTTTCCAATGCAATTTAGATGTGTCTCCATTCTGATCTTCCATATGCCATAGTTGGTTCCATCAAGTTTAGGACTGTCCTTCCTAAAATAATTAGTAGACATTGGATCTCCTCAAGCTGTTAAACTTCTGCAAAAGAGGACTAACGCTCTGATACCATTGTTAGGTCTCGGAGATAATTGAGAGGGAGGTGGGGTGAATTTGTTGTCAAATAAATTTAAACAAAAAACAACTTAACCAACTTAATGCTTAATACCAGTAAACCAGTTAAGTATGCCAGTAGATAGTTTTAATAGTTAATTGCTATACCGGTAAGTATTAGTGCATGAAACATAAACACAAAATCATCCACAACACATAACACCAATATTTGTACGTGGAAACCCTGTAAGGGGAAAAACCATGGTGGGAAACCTTACCCACAATCAGATGATACTACTGCAAATAGTAAGTGTACATAAATGGGGTCTGCACATGCAAAAAGGCCAACAGCCTAGAGCTCACTGCTCAATCACAAAATGGGAGTCACACTGACTATAGTTGGATGGTTAAATCCAATAAGAATGTACTGCACAAAATAGCATCTTCATATGCTGGATTCAGTACCGGTGTAATGCTGATATGCTTTCAAAAACCTAGCTTTACCTTCAAATGATGTCTTCGTGTATAGCTCTGCTTAAACTCACATATACCTTCACACAATCCTTTTTCACATTCCACATTTGATCTTACAAATAAGATCTTACATTTATACCATAACCTAAGACCAATTTTAGTAGGTCGGCTCTACAAGATATTACAATAAAAACATTTTACAAACAATATAATATTTGATGCAATAACCGATTGAATATGTTGGTTTAATGCATTTACAACAATAATTAATCATCTCCATAGCATGCCATGTTGATCTGGAAAAGATAAACCTACTGGTGTAACCCTAGACCTATTTGCCGGTAACAACAAATATGCAACTATGAATATACCAATGATCAAAAATCTAGGACAAGATGTCCAAATGATGTCTTTGACATAACCATGTGTCTTCCATGCCATTCCAAGTGTCGGTGATCATTATATCTTGCCGGTGTACCATATACCAGTAACTATGCAATAGTTACTTGCTTGCCGATGAATGTTGTTGGATCTCCAAAGTGCTAGCGTTTTAGTAGGTGTTGACATCAATGACAAAACCATACCAAAATACCAACAATAACCTCTTACATAAATCTCCTCATACATAAATCTCCTCACATACATGATCTCTCTTACATATTTCGCATTACAAAACATAATTACATTCTCCTATCTCAAAAATGATCTAATCAACTGACCTATATACCCTTACAATCCTTCATGCCTTATGTCAGCTTACATAAATAATTACAAAGTGAATATACATGTCAGCTCAATTACATAAATACATAAATATCAAAATCAATTGCCAATGGCAGATCTCCCAAAATGATGTCAACCTTCAATACATGTAACCTAATGAATTCATGTCGGCCTGCAATGTTGGTAACCAAATAATTCCTCCCAACTGGTGAAGATACCCGTTGGTGTCGGTGAAGTGTCTGTCAGTAAACAACCAAACCAAAATGTGAATTCTAGAAAATGTTGCCATCAATGACAACATATTGAAACCAATCAAACGAGTGTCAATTTCCAACAATCTCCCCCTTTGGCATTGATGGCAACACTCATGTAAAAAATGATAATGGTTTCCATTTGTCGATTTCACCCTGAGACTGCTCCCCCTGAGCTGAGTATCCATCTAAGATCATGATCAATACACAAATACTCCATACCTCCATTTTTCCTAATGCCAAGAATATATTTTTCACCTATACTCCGCCTTTGACACCAATGCCAAAAAATACCAAAAAATGGGACGAAGAATGAAAGATTGTACAAAGAATATCACAAAATGCCATACCGGAGCTGAATATTTTTTATTTTTTCAGGATAAGCTTTCTCCAAAAGATCTAGATAGGTATCCCTAATTTGAGTGTGTCAAAAATAGATACAATTCCATTAAGCATATGGGCATATGACTCTTTATTCTTAAGTTTTGTCGGTCTAGGTGTTATCACTGTTTAAAGAATGGGTTTGCCTTTCCTATAAGTTGGCTAAATTTTTGAATTTTTGAATTGATCCTGCTTTCAGTTGGTTTAGCTCTCCGTTAGGTCTTGGGGCTTTTAGGGTTTTAATTTCAAATTCTCCTTTTGCTTCGCAAAATATTGAAAACCCCTGATTTCTAATTCCTCGTTAAATTATCCACTTAAGTAATGGGTCTCAGATTCGTGAGAAGTGTCCCCCCTTGTCATTTGCCTAGATTGTCTTGTGAATTAATTGTAATTTTTACACCTTGTACCTTTTCTTCCTAGTGTTCTAGGCTCGTTAAGTTGGGTGTATCTTTCAGAAAAATCTATGGTTCTCATTATTTCACAAAGGTAAAGTGCTTGTGGCTTAAGACTTGCGAAATGGCGAAAGGTGGTGGGCCCAGAATGAAAAGGAATTGTGTTCAAAACGACTAAAAGGGTCACACTTAAAGATGATCATCTTAGATTTCATCCAATGGCTGGCGTTGTTTCGCAGCCTGAACTTGCGAGTAAAATACCTCTCATGAAATGGTGAAATGATGGTGGGCCCAGAATGAAGAGGAATTGCTTAAAGGGTTTCACTTAAAGAATGATCTTTTTCAATCTGATCCGACGGTTTGCGTTGTTTCACAAGACAAAATGGCTCGTGGTTTAAGACTCGTGAAATGGCGAAATGATGTGGCATTCCAAGCGGATGGTCTAGCTAGTCTTGAGGGCGAGTAAGATGATGGCACGTGGCAAAAAATGCAATAGTCAGCGAGGCGAGTCCGAGGGTTTCAAAGAAGGTGGGTCCCAGAAAAGAAAGATACCATGGGATAAAAGGTATTCTGACAGATACAGGTGGTGAAAATAGAGTGGAACCTAATGTTTTTCTCTTAGCAAATCAAAGATTGACATGTCAGCTTGAAAGATGACTAGATGTCGGGTGTTCGAAGTTAAGTCAGAGTGCCCACATTTGTAGGTAAAAGTTCAGAGTGTAAAGATCGATCAACTCTCATTTGATCGAACGGCTTGCATTATTTCGTGAAGGTGAAGTGCTCACATTTTAAGCTCTATGAAATGGCGACAATACAATAGGCTAACCGGTGAGCAAGTTAGATGAAGATCGACAGCCCGTGCAGTTTCATAGATTGAAGATGCATGAATATTAGAGGCTACGAAATGGTGAAAAGGTTTTTCATTCTTAAAGGCAAAGAGAACATGAAGTGTAAAGGTCGGTCAACTCTCATTTCATCCAACGGCTGGTGCTATTTCGTGCTTGTAAGATGCTTGAAGGATATGCTTAGCTAAATGGCGAAAGTAAAGGAGATTAATCTTGATGCCAAGCTAAATGGTGATGTGTACATGAGCACGTGGCTTCCACAGAGATTGAAGGTGCCAAGGTGTAACCGGCAGTTTTAAAAGGGTGTATAATATGCGGCTGACTCAGATTTAAATTTAATAAGTTTCCCAAGGCAAATGGTTAGGTGCCACGTGGTATCCGGTAACTAGAGGAGGAGTGGAGCAAGCAAGTCAGTATAAGAGTCTTCACTTAAAGGATGATCAATTATGGTTTGATCCGACGGTTGGTGCTATTTCGCAGCCTGAAGTTGAATGTAGATTAAGCTCTGTGAAATAGTGAGAACCCGTTAGCTGTCAGGTGAAGGCGCGGTTAGTGAAAAAGCTGACTATCCAAGTGAAAGTTAAAGGTTGTGCAGTTTGGGTCCCATCGGATGCCTGGCATAGTTTTGCAAAGGTAAGGTGCTCACGAGATAAGACTAGTGAAACGACGAAATGAAATAAGGCCTAGTGAAAAGGGTAAAAGTACTAAGCTAGTGTAAAGACTGATCAACTCTCATTTGATCAGATGGCCAACGTTATTTCGCGAAGTAAAGTTGCCCAGAAATTAAGCTTTGCAAAATAGCAAAAAGAGAAAATGCACAGGTGTTGTGACCCGTTGGGGCGAAAATTTTGAATTCTTTCATGAATTCAATTCTGATAGGATGGCCAAGCATGTGGAATCAATGTCGCAGTTAAGAGCCCAGCCGCCATATATGATCTCGTATCAATTAAACTATGGTATCATTATATAGAGAAATTGTAAAGAAGCAGTTGCAGAGTGGACTTCTTCAGTTGTAGAGCTAATTCCTTTGAGTACAAGCAGGTTTTTCTATACTCTTGTTCGGCCATAATTTTTTAACTGTGTGTGTTTTATTGAGGTTTTAATCTGTCATAGAACAATTGAAGGAGATTGTTAAATTGCTTGCTTAATTTTCTAAAAGAGATGGCACCTAAGAGAGAATTCTCAAGAAAGATCAATTACCACGAGAGGGCCATTTGTGATGATTTCCTTGAACAGTTGACGTTGTCAACTAATGTGGCTTCCAAAATGAAAGAATTGGTGCTAAGAGCTTCTTGCCTGAAAATAGGAGAGGGTTTATATGATAAGGGAAATTGGTTAAGAGACCCTCAAGTAGGGATGTCTGGGTTGGGATTATTCAAGGTTGGATTCAACATGAGAAATTCTCCAGCCCCTTAGAATAGTATATGGGAGTTGGATGTTGGAAAGTTGGTGGTTCCCGGGGTTTTCTTTGATGCAGATCTTCTAGCTCAGATTGCACATAACTATGATCCAACTTCAAGAAGTGTTAAGGATATCAGTGGGAAGACCCTCATTGAAATTAATAATGAGGAATTTAGGAATGCCTTTGGGTTAAATGAATACGCTAATTTTCTGGAGCCTATTGATTTCAAATCACTAGCTTAGGTGTATAATGTGCAAAGAAACCACCTAAGAAATGGGCCTCTCAAAGAATTCTTTTTGAAGATAGGCGGGTTGACTGTTGTGGGACCTAACACCGAAGAGCCCTTTTCTCTAAATTTGTTTACCCTTAGGGCTAAAGGATTATACTAGTCACTCTGCCAAATCCTAGTGGAAGATGCTGAAGCAAGTATGCCTACTCACTACATGTTGATGGTTGCTCAGATTTTGAATCCTTCTGTGGCAATAAATTTTGATTATGCTTCTTTTATAACTGATGCTATCCATAATGGATTGATGGGGATCAAGAATGGGAAAGTAGATAGGCCCTTCGGGTGGTACTCCCTTCTTATGCATTTATTTTTATTCAAAGGTGGTGATTATTTTGCAAGTGGGATGGACCTTGTAAAAGAGAAGGATGGAGAAAATATGCCAGTGCAATTATGGAGCACAGTTTTCTAAGGTTTGATAAATATTTTGCATCAAAAATTAGGACCCTTATCTGTTTGGAAAACCCAAGAGTTCCTAAGGTGCTTTTGGAATTCATTAGGCTACAAGAGTTTGCAGAGGACATAAAAATTGTCCACAATTGGGGTGATATTTACTTATACCCTGTTTCCACAGTGCTTAGAATATATGGTTTCACAGGTGCCCCATTTTTGTTACCTTATTAGGTCCCTCTTAAAGTGGGAATTGCAGAGATTCTTAGGTAGATTGGTGCTGTGCAAGAGGCAGAATTGACTGGTAGAGGTAAGGGGACAATTTTCCCTACAATTACCATGGCACACCAATTTGTGATAACCAAAGGAGGTTGGAAATGTTTTGAAGATTTCCTCCAACCATATCATTTATCAACTATAGTCTCTCGGTGTGCTGACCCCGAAGATTTCTTCAATGGTATGTTTAGGAAGAGGGCTATATGCAAAGCTAAACCCCATCAATTTCAGTTCCCTGAAGACCTCATCAGGAATGAGTTTGATTTAGATGAACAAGAGCTGAGAAAGGAAAAGTGGGTAGCCTATAAGAAGGCCTTAGACTTGGTGCACCAACTTGACATAAGTTATGACCCTTTGTCTAGCTTTCACCCCTTTGTAGAGAAGATGAAGTTCTTAATTCTTAGTTTTGAGGAGGTGATACAAGTACTAAAAGAAAAGAGGGAGGTTGTAATTAAAAACAATCCTGAGAAAGCAAGACTGATCCTAAGTAGGTCTGCATCTGCTAGGCTGATCCCTCCTGGTAATTACATGCTACATAAGAAATCTAATTACAGTGTACTTATGCCTGCTTCAGGGGAGCCCTCTACCTCTAAAGGTAAGAGGAAATACATGATGTCATTGACATCCCTAGTATCGCAAAGAAACAAAGAGTGGGAAAAGAGGTACAACCTGAAGAACCCTTGTACTCCCCATCTCAATCACCTATCCATATAGGAGATGAATAGGCAGCAGCTGAGCAACTATTGCAGTTAGGCAGTTTAGGGGAAATTGCCTACACTTATGATGAGGTAGAGGAAGGAATGCCAGAAGAGCCCTTAGCTGCTGAAATGGATATCACCATCAATGAATTCAAAGGCCATGAATGGGATCCTGAGATCAAACAGGCCAGTGAAGATTTCTTGGTTGATGACAAATTTATCACATCAAAAGCATTTATACAATTTGTGTGGAAGCAGAGCATTGACAAATACAATGGAAGGTGTAACAAAAGGAAGAGTGAGCAGCCTCATAAAGACCCAGCTACAGTAGAGGAAGAAATAAAGCAAGAAATGGTTGAAGAATTTAAGACCATTACTCCTCAGCAAGGAAGAGACATGGTGGCACAGGCTGGGGTACTCATTCTCCCGAAATGGGATATAGTAGATGCTCTAGTCCTGGAAATTGTAAGAAAGGAGACTAAACCTATGGAGGGAACTTCACTTTCAATAAAGATAATGCTGTATTAGTTATGTGGTCTCTGAAAAGAGATGAAAATAAGAAGAAAAGGGACAC
Organism: Cryptomeria japonica; assembly: GCF_030272615.1. Taxonomy (NCBI): domain Eukaryota; kingdom Viridiplantae; phylum Streptophyta; class Pinopsida; order Cupressales; family Cupressaceae; genus Cryptomeria; species Cryptomeria japonica. Next base: position 23,600,277 of record NC_081414.1, read on the forward strand.
CTCAATGTCAAGTTACCTTGGAGGGATGATGGTGAAGAGGGTGCAGACTACTGGGGTAGTGGAAGCTGCTAGCACTATACTAGAAACTGCAAAATTTAGTGTTGCAGTAGCGGAAAGGGAAGCCAAGGAAAAGGTAGATCTCCATGTTAAATTGGAGACAGTTTTGAAAGCCTACACTAATGCCCAAGAAGAGGTAAGGAATAGAGATAGCATTATTGCTAAATTGCAGAAGCAACTAGTAGGACAGTATCATCATGGTGAATCTTCAACACTGATGATCTCCTCTTCTCCTGCTAGACCTCCACCTACCAGCCCTATCATTGAGTTCCCACCATCTCCAGCGCCTTCTAGCTTCCAAATGATTGAGATTACTCCTCAAGAGTTAGAGAATTTAAGATAGGCTCAAGCCCTATATGCAAAGAAGTATGAGGATAGAGTAAAGGCCACTGTCACTAGTTTTGCAGGTACCGTGAATGCCTCATTACTATACAATAATGTAGGTAAAATTTTGGATATATGGAATGAACTCAGGGGAGATAAGGCCATGTTGACACCTATTTTTGACAAATGGAGGCCTAGGGAGCAAGATTTAGAGTTTATGTGTGCATCTTATGATGGAGAAAGGGACAATCCTATCATTAAATCCACTTGTGACATCACCAAAGATTTAGTACAATTAGCAGCAGGGGTGGATAATGTTGATAGGAAAGTTAACTTGTGCAAAAAGGAGTATGCTGATCAGGTTTTTGAGTTGCTCCCAGGAGTTTTTTCTAGCCTAGATCAACTGAAGGACAAACAAATGTGGCTTAAGGAGGTAGAAGCCAAACTGTCAGCATGAATTAAAGGAATTATTGATCTAAATGATGCTTCCTTCTTTGTTGTGACAATACAGGAGATAGAGAAAATTAAGTCACATTATGGTTTTCTCAATTCAGAAGTCAACAAGATGAGAAGCTCCTGGAAAAGGTTGACCAAGGCCAAGGCTAAAGTGATTAATTTCTCATGGCCAACCGATGATGTGTATGATGAGTGGAAAACAAAATATGCCACCCATGATCTGGAACAGTTAGAGAGCGCCCCTAAAAAGGTAGAAGAGGTTACAACCGAACAGCCCGTTGAAGAAGCTGCAGAGGCCGAAAAGAACTTGTAACTGTTTTTGTAAAAGGCTTTGTAACTTCTTTTTTGGAAAGAAATGATTGTAACAAATTCTCCTCGGAAAGTCCAAAGCTTTGTGCATCCATATTGTTATAAATGGATACTAGGACTAGAGAGAAAGGGATTGCAAAGAATTGTAAGAAAACGCTGTAGAAATTCATATCTGAGCTTTTCTAAGTGTAATGGAGGAAATTCCAAAGTTTTTGTAGTGCTTTCTTGAAAACTATATCAATATATAGACCATTGGATTTTGAGTAAACTTTGTGTCGTCTTCAAGTGTGTTTACAATTTGTTTACTGTTTTCATTCTGAATAATCCAGGGTTATTTTGTTTGAATGGAGTTGCAAGGCAATTTTCAGTAGGTGTGTTCACTGGCTTTTCTCTTTAGGAGGGAAATTAAAGATGTGGGGATCACTCCTACCAGTGAATTCTTTGGTGGGAACTTTGAATCTTGATGATCATAGTTTAATTTGATATGCATAAATTCTTATAAGTGTTAGGCATGTATAAGGATTAACAGAAGCCGAGCCAATGGGATGCGTAAAGATATTTTGTTTGGGGAGTATTATCTGAATTTAGATGACTCTGTGACCTTGGATAAGGTACTGGTATTGATTGAAGTTGTTTATTACATGTTTTGCTGGTCACAATACTGAATATGAGTATAATTTGCATTCGTTTGTTTTAGTTGGTTTCATGGTGATTAAATCCACTGGTTTTCTGGACTGGTTTGCTGTGGGTTTATTTTTGAAAGTGTGAAGTTAATTCACAAAGGTATACCCACCTAGACTCTGAATAAGTCCGAAGTGTAGAAGGTAAAATCAAACCTTGTCATATGTTGTCCTAAGAATTTCCTTACCTTTGTTATCTCTTCTGCACAGAGTTCAATCATATTATATTAAGGATGTCAAAGAGAATCAGATTTTGAAGACAACACTAGGCTTACCAACCATATCAATACACTCCTTCTTATGTACACTTAATGAATCCAACTGGGGACTCACCAATCCTCTAAGACATCTAGCTATCCTTATGATTTTATCTTTATCCCTCTCAAGAGCTGAAACTTGGGCTTCCAATACCAAAATTTGACCATCAATAGATGTAGTCAAGGATTTTGAGCCATCAAAAGAATTGACTATAGCTACAATCTTCTTCTGAGTATCCTTAATCCTTTTATCAAAATCTATTGTAAGTAAACCTGTGTTGCAACATACTCTATAAATATTAGTACACCACCTCAAAGCATTATCAATCAACTTTAACTTATCATTAATCTTTTTCTTCTCCAAGTCAATCATCTGATCAAATGTTGCTCTCTTAGCCTGTGTAAATTGTTGGCAACTAACACTCTATTGGTTGGTTTCACTATGTTGTCATTAATGGAAACCTGGTTTTGTTTTCTAGCTTCATGTTTTGATTCTATGGTGTATCGGCAGATACTTCATAGATTCTACACTGACAAAATAGAAGGATTTCTTTGGTCACCAACAATGCAAGTTGACATGGTATAGTAAAGGTTATCGGTATTGGAGGCCAACACATCTTGGATCCGGCATTGGCAATTTGTTTTAATGTTTATGCATTTATGTTATCTGGCCGAAATGTAATCTAATATTGAATATATCTTTGTAAGCCAACATAAGGTATAAAAAGTTGTATAGGGTATATAGGTCAGTTAAGATTAGATCATTTTGATATAGACAAAATGATGGATATGTGAATGTAATATGATGCAAATTTTTTTAGAGATATTATGTATGTGAGGAAATTATTGTAAGGGTTATTCCGGTAAGGGGTTTAGGGTTTCAGACCGAAACAGACAGAGCTTAAACTGGAACTATATTCTGGTATAGAAGATGCTATCTTAGCAGTTCACACTTCTTCAGATTGTAGTATGGAATTTTATGTAGTCAATGAGGGTCCTATTGTGTTTGAGTAGTGTGCTCTAGGTTGTAAGCATTCCTGCAAAAGTAGGCCCCTCATATTTTGTAATATCTTTTCATATGGTCAGTGGATTGATATTGTGGGTCACAAATCCCACTGTGGTTTTTCCTCTTTGAGGTTTTCCACATACAAATCTGTGTGTTATTATTCTCATTTATGTGTTTGGCTTATTTGTTGCTTTACTTCTTTCAATTCTGTATGTACCGGTATACTGGTTGGCGTATGCATGTTTTAATAAGGCTAAAATTTATAGATCCGGTATAACACTTATTCACCCCCCCTCTCAGTCTTATTGGTTTCCAACAATTGGTATCAGAGCCTTATGCCTGAGAGGAAGTTTAACAACTTGAGGAAGATCTTGAAACCAAAATCCAAGAATATGGCTTTGGAGAAGCAACTTGAGATGGCACTTGAAGATTATGATGTTGAAAGGTTGAAGAACTTAAAGCTATAATATGAATTGAATTCTACTAAGGAATTCATTCTTGTCCTACAAGAGAGGCTATCATCTGTTCAAGCTAGGAGGAAGGAACTTTAGCAAAATCAGGATGATGAAGAGAAAAATGCACTTAAGGAACAATGTCAGAAATTGAGTTAGGAGAACATGGTTATGAAAAATGAAATGCAAGTTATAACTATGAGGATGTCTAAGGAGATTGAGGACAGAAAGAAAAAGGAAGAAAATCTTGTTGTATCCCTGAAGAACAAATTTGAAGAATGTGGTAGGTTGGTTCATGAAAATTATATGTTGAGAATTGATTTGGTACAATCCCAGAGTAATGAGAAAGAGCTTGAGAGACAAATGATAATACTAAGAGAAGATTTAACTACTGCAAATGAGTACAAAAAAAAATTCAAGGTCTGCTTGGCACAACTTGATGAGTTATTGAAGAGACAGAGGTAGATTGGAGATTCTAGTGGACTTGGATTTGAGCAAGGATAGAGTTTCGATACTGCTAATGAAGATCAAAACCATAAGGCATCGGTAAGATAATTCAATGCTTATAAATTAGATGGTAGATGTTTTGTTTGTAATAGATTTGGTCACATGGCTAGGCAATGTAGAAACAGAGAAAATCAGAACCCTGATTATGCTCCCGATCAATGTTCTAAATGCAATATGTTTGGTCATAAGAATGAAGATTGTAGAATGAATGTTAAATTCTATTCTTGTGGAAAATTTGGACATATGGCTAATGAGTGCAGGTCAAGCAATTTCACCAGTTTTAGCAAAGCAATTCAAAAGAACAATGTTACATGTTATGCATGTAATGAGGTTGGACATATTGCTAAGTTCTATAGAAGCACAAATCCATTGGTTAGTAATGGAGGATCAAATGAGAAAGGAAAAGAGAAGGTTAGTGAAATCTAACAAGATCATACTAAGAGATGGGTTAGGAAGACTTAAGAATAGTCATACTATGGGAATGTTCTGGTTACTTATTCGGTAGAAGAGGCTACTCCTACACCAACAGGAAGATCATCCGGTATCTCAGGAAGAGGCCTTAGGGGTAGGAAAAATTCATGAAGATGATGCATATGCCCCGGGAAGAGATTCTAGAAAATGTTCCAGATATTGGAGAGGATTATCTAGCATGGATATGTTCTGAACAAGATGCAGTATCTCTCATCGGTAGTCATTTTTGTCAATAGAAGATTAGGGTTTTTCTGAAAGGTTAAAAGGTTGAATACACTTCATTGTTAATCACCATGCATTCAAAGAGATTTCAAAGCGATTCAAACTGACTAAGTGCGATCAAAGGCTATTCAGAAGCAATCAGATTTCTTCTTGAGCGATTTCATCGGCGTTTGGAAGAATTTGTTGAAGGTTTTCACCGAGAGCAATCAAAAGGTATTTATCTTTAAACATGGAAGTGAGATCATCTTCTATTCCTTTTTTTGTTGCAAACCCAACTATTGTAGAGGTCAAGGACTGCCCCAGGCCAATTTTCAAGTGGTATCCACATGTGGCTACCCTGAAAGATTCAGTTGGAGCATTTTCTCACATTCCGGAGGGAGTTGTGTATGTAGAGGATGTTAGGGCATATATTTACTATCACATTGAGGGCTTAGGAACTTTAGAGATTAAGGGCATGTATATGAGTGAGCTAATGGGAGAATCTAGAAAGATCAAACTGGCATACAAACATATTGAAGATCTAGGGTTTACAGACATTTTGGATATTCCAGAGTTTGAGGATGAGATAATTAGATATGTACTGAGCAGAGTACATGGGGAATTTATATGGCTGAATAAACTTTACAAATTCACCAAGGAAGCCATCTAGGCAATCACTGGTTTACCATCGATTGGGCAACATCTAGACAAGAAAGTCTCAAATGACTTCGTGAGGAAGATCACCAACACTACATCTGACAAAAGATCCATGAAAGTGAGCACTATCATCGATATGTGCATCAAATTCGGTAGCATGATCATCAGGTATAAGGTAACTCAGTCAAATCGACTGAATTTTGTTTCAGTTCATGCATTTTGGCTGCATACAAAATGATGAGAGATAATGTAAAATTAGATCTATGCAATTGGATGCTTGATGAGTTGTTGATAAATCTAGGAAAGATCAAGGGTGAGAATAAGGATACATTCTGGTATGGGAACCTGTTAGTTTTCCTAATGTTATATTTTTTGAATGATACACCCGGTTCTGGTAAGAGGCAATGGGCTTTTGACATCCCAATAGGGAGACAATTGAAACAGTCAATTGCTGCTTTAGGAAGTCAAAGAGATGATAAGGTATAGGGGTATTTTAAGGCATTTCAAAAATCTTTGAAGTCTAGGGTAAGGGTACCTGACCATATTATAGAAAAATATTCTACCGACATATGCTTCATGGTAAAGAAGGATGAGACTCTCATGGAAGCAATTAAGCCTCAAAAGATTTGGATTGAAGAAATGGGCTATGAGGTGGATGCACAAATTATTGATGTGTATGCAAAAATGTTGATTGATGCACCAATTGATGAGGAAAAGAAGCCTTGTGGTACTACACAACAGAAAACCCAAGAGGTTGAAACAAAGTTCAACTGGAAGAAAAGAGAGAAACATGAAGGAAAAGGAAGTAAGTTTGTGTAGAAGGTCTCAAAGGACATAAAAGCACCAATTGATGTTGTCCCGGAGAAAGGAAGAAAGAGGAAGGATTCAAAAGTTCATATTGAACCTGTTACTACAGAATTAGAATCAGAGGATGACACACCATTAGCATTTAAGAGAGTTGTTAGGAAGAAATCGGAGGAAATAAAGGTAGAATCAAAGAAGCAACCAATTAGGAAGGTCACAATCAAGCTACTGGCACAGAAGCAAGCACCTAAAGCTACACCTGCAGCTGCATCTGGTACTGCCAAGAGGAAGAAGAAGAGTGACATCGACTTAGAAATTGAAACTGGTATTGTGACTATCATACCACCTAAAACTTGTACAAAAATAGTAGATGAAATCACTAAAGACGACATGTTGAAGAATGTGAAATTTAATTATGGAAACTTAGAGGATGATGAAAAAAGAGAGGTAGAGGAAGAAGTCCTATTATACTTGGATATTTATAAGAAATCCTTAATAAATATAGAAAATCAAATACCAACTGACTTATATAACATGTTGGATGCTAGAAGATTACCAACTATGCAAGAGGATAAACACATTAAAATTCAAGAACTATTATCTATCTGTGTTACTATAGATCCTGATGAAATGGAAAAGACACTTGAGGTGGCAGATAGAAAATTTTTCACTAGAAAACATAGGATAACCAGTTTGATGCTAGGGAGAGTAAATGAAATAATAAAAGAAACTCAAAAAGCATGGGTTAAATTTTTGGGAGAAAACAGAGGATTCTTTACTTCACTGAAAACCAAGACGGACACTGTAGATACCTCTGTTGAAGAAAAAGGAAAGGGGATTGTGGGTACTTCACCCTCTATTTTGAAAAATATTAAGATAATGGAAATTGAGCTCCCGGTAAATATAGATGTACAAACAAATATTGAGATATCGATTAATACAGAGAGTGAACAAACTAATATTGTACAGGATACTAATATTGAGGATAATTGTCCTCTGTATACAAATGTATAGGTTGGGGTTACTGTTCCTATGGAGGAACTGATAGTTACACAAACTGCACCAAGTGGTGAAGCCACTGATGCAAGTGAGGAGGTTATAAAGGATAATACATTAGAGGAGAAAATAGGGGAATCTGACAGGGAACTAGTTGTTGGCCCATCATTATTGTCAATTGACACTTCTCAGGTAGAAAAGAAAAACATCACAGAGATGAGTCCCATTGAACTGATGATGATGGTTGCACAAAAACTGATGAAGGAGGGATCCACAGACAAAGGGATTATAGATCAATCAATCACTATTCTACACAAATTGGTCCTGGAGTGTAAGATTGAAAATGAAGCGATCCCATTTGGAAAGCTTAAGGTAATCACTGAGCACATATCAAAAGACTTTCAATCCTTACAACAAATCTCAAATTGAAAAACACTAGAAACATTTACTCAGGCTAAGAGAGCTGCTTTTGATCAGGTAATTGAAACTAAGAAGAAAAAGATTGAGGAGAAGTTAATCCTAATAGAAAATTCTTTTAAACAATGTACAAATATATATATAGGGTATGTTGTAATACTGAAATGCTTACAACTAATGTAGATAAAAAGATAAAGGAGATTTAAGAGAAAATTATAAGTATAGCTTGATAACTCAATGATGAACGAATAGTACCCAACTGGTATTGAGGGGGGGGTGAATTAGTAGAGACAAAAACACAATCCTAAACCGGTTTATCAGCAAACATTGTACTTTGATAGACAAACAGTAATACCGGTCTTAAACAGAGTACAACTGGCAGAACCCAGAATAACTGAGACAAGCATAAACTGGTTGACACTTATCTTTTCATACATTCTAATACTTCATCTCCATTTCACCCTAGTGCATGAACAGGTAATCTATCATCAAAAGATATATATGTAGCTAGATCAACAAGATTTACCTTCAGACACAAATCACTCAAACCATCACAAGAATATCACCACACATGACACATAGATTTTTCACGTGGAAACCCAACTGGGAAAAACCACGGTGGGGATGAATACCCACAAGCTATTTTTGAACTCTTTAGAAGTCCACTCTATTAGGAGCCTTGTCCGGTTAAAGACTGATACAATAGGTTTTGTTAGGAACCAATCCTATTAGGGATCACCCGGTTAAGGGATGGCTAGATTACCTAGTTAAGGGTTAAACCCTATTAAAGGTTACCTTGTTAGAGGATTTCAAGAACTCAATGGTTTTGAGTCACCCTGTTAAAGGATTTATAGCAAGCCGGTTAGAGCTACCCTATTAAGGGATTTCCCAACTGTTGAAGTGGTTAGAGATCAACAGGTATTACAATGATATGGTAACAACACTTAATGCCAATGCAGATCCGCTTTAGCTCCTCTTCACCTTCTGCACTTACACTCTACAAGTATCACTTCTCTCCTTTGGTCTGGAAAGAATCATGTATCTCTTCTCTTAGATACACACACATAACTTTTGCCAACAACCTCAAAAAAGAACACAACATCGACCTTATAGGAAAAAAGATAGGTCAGTAGCATAAACCCTAAACCCTAAACCTGTTAGGTTAAGGAATTCAAATGGTTCAATCCTGACCATTGAGCATACTGCATTAAATGCAACAGTCTTGATCCGATCTCAAGACATTCTCCATCGTTCATTTTCCACTGATTTCATGGCAGTTGATAACCCATCACGCGTTAACACCATTTACAGACTTCGCACATTCTCAAGGTAGATAGGAACAATCTCCTTCATGTGCACAAGACTGTCGTGGCAACATGATTTGTTGTTCGTTACAATGCTAACTCATCACACAAAGTCACCAGTTGAGCCACACAGGCTTGAGACACTTCAACCAGAAACCCTGAAGTTGTGATTACCAACTAGTAGTCATACAAAGCTTCCATGTGCCGGTTCCCATAACCACATGCCGATTCACCTTAAACAAACACACCGCTTCACTTTGGCACATATACCAGTTCACAGTGTTATATCAGTTCTCACATATACCAGTTCTCTTCTCTTCAGCATATTGACATCAATGACAACATACAATGTCATTATGTCCTCATACCGGTTCACATAATGCCAACAATCTCCCTCTTTGGCATTGATGGCAATACACAAAGATATCTCTTCATTTCACATCTTCTCTGCTTCTCTTCTTCTCCCCCTTTGACAACAATGCCAAAGTGGAGGCACAAGCTTCCCTGTTCCATTATGCTGCTCCCCCTGAGAAGTAGCATCCTTCAACACATCAATCCTGAAGAAAAATTTGACTATGCAATATTTGACTGATGTGGAGCATATACCTTTAGTTTACTTCCTGAAGGGGCAACACCCCTAATTCACCTCTTAAGTACATAAATGTAGCCTTTGGGAGAGGCTTGGTGAATATGTCTACTAACTGCTCCTTACTGGAAACATGTTCTAGTGCAATCTCTTTGTTTTGAACCTTTTCCCTCAAGAAATGATACTTAAGCTCAAAGTGCTTGGTTCTAGAATGCAAAACTAGATTCTTGGAGATGTTATTTGCACTAGTATTGTCATAAAATATACTTACCGGTTCAGATACAGGAACTTTGAAGCCATTTAATACATGCTTCATCCAAATTGTCTGAGTGTGGTTCATGAAAGCTGCAACATACTCTACTTCTGTTGTAGACTGAGAGATACAACTATGTTTCTTACTCATCCATGAGACCAGTCTACCACTGAGAAATAATGCACCACCGGTTGTGCTCTTCCGGTCATCTACATTACCAGCCCAATCAGCATCTGTGAACACTTTCAGGTTAAAATCATTATTGTATGGATACCATAACCCATAGTGAATAGTTCCCTTCAGATACCTAAGAATCCGCTTGACTCCAGCCAAGTGGGATTCTATTGGACTTTTCTGGAACCTTGCAGTAATGCCAATTGCATGTGCAATATCCGGTCTGCTATGCACTACATAATGCAACTTACCAATCATTGATCGGTATTCCTTCTCATCAACCAATGCTGAGTCATCCTCTTTGGATAGTTTACAACCGGTCACCATTGGTGTACCAATCGGTTTGATATCTTCCATGCCAAATTTTTTCAACACCTCTTTGACATACTTGGACTGAGTGATGAAGATTCCATCTTTCATCTGCTGGATCTGCAGTCCAATGAAGAACTTAATCTCCTCTATGAGTGACATCTCAAACTCTTTCTTCATCTCATCTGCAAACTCATGACTCATCTTGTCATCTCCACCAAAGATAATGTCATCAATGAATACCTCACAGATCAGGATCTAATCTCCTTCAGACTTCAAGTAGATATTGCTATCTTCTGTAATGCCCGCCAAAATACCCCAGAGAAATATAGCTAAAAACACGCTAAATTAATTTTTTTTTTAAACAATACAACACATAAAATCACTTAAGAAATGCAGCGAGCACACAACAACATTTAAGTGTTATGAACATAGAATAATTCACTCAAACTATTCAAACAATTACGCAAGCGGAAAACAATAAATCATTACTACTACCTCCTTAGGGTATCTCAACAACATTACTTAATCTACCTACATAAGAAATAAACATTTACTTTCTTCTAGATCAATACCTCATAATATTAATCATTATACACATAGGTGCATCATAGATATACCTAACACTCATGATATGCAACCTACTTAATATTTTATTTAATATAAGATTCTATCTTTCAATGCACCACTATTTCCTTTTTCACTTAGATTCATTTTATACACCAAGTCCAAATGTTCCTATTACCATTAAACAACCTCTAACTATAAACATCACCATACACATACCAAGATTAATCCCTTACATTTCCTTAACATGATTTCCATTTACAATTAACTTCTACATAGTCATTTATAATTCTATTCTCCTAGCAAACTTATTATTGCATCATGATTCCAAAAGCACATAATGCAATACTCACAAGGTCTCCTTAAACATTTAACCCATAGCTCGTTTAATAATCATAAAATCTCTTACACTATATCAACCAACCAACAATCATCTCATTACAAATTAAGGTACAATATCCTAATTCCATAACAACTAATAGCATCCACCAAATGTAGATATAATTCTTAAACTATAACACATGATACATTCTAATCCTTTCCTATAAGACAAGAACTCATTTAATCATCTTCCCATACACTTACTAGTAATTTCCATTAATAAGATTAGTAATTTGTTCATTAAGAACATCCATACAATATTTTCATAAGGAACATTCAACTACATCCCAAGCATTATAAGATTTTCAATCCTACCATTAGATCACTAACTATGAAGTATGATGATATAATTTCAAATTCTTTAATCACAACTCATAAACATGTCCTAAGATATCTTCCAAAATTACTCAAACTCATACATCCTATCAAGACATAACATTTCTTCTACTTAAATCATTAGTTAAAGACATCATTTCAAATCTAATACCATTATCATAACATTTACCCGATTTACTTTTAACATGGTTCATCAAGAATACAAAATACATCATTTAGTTTCGAACAACAATACTTATCCACATCTCATGCATCTATTTCATTTACTATAAATTCATTATGATACCACTCAAGGTTCATCATTACAATTATCTACCATAATCAAAAGCTATCACTATAATAGAACAACATAGTCATTTCTCATATACATGACTTCTTTTACAACAGTTACATAAGAATTTTGTTACATCAATCACATCATCATTTAAATTCTTGCTGCAATTATTATCCATGAATAATCTATAGAAGCATCCTCATCCACGCAAGAAGAATCCAAAGATAGGAACTTCCCAATGGTTTAAAAGCACCAACCACCCGACCATGTGGAACCAAAGGAACCACCCCCCGTGCTAGGAGATGACATAAGGTCCCAACACACACTCTACATCTAGGATGACACTCAAAACCAAAGAGACTAACCAACAAGGACTTTCAAGCAAGAACTCACATAGAGCCACAAGAATAAACTCCCAGAGGCGTAAAACTCATTAGGACATAAATGCATCCAATAAGCATAATCATAAATCATAAAGGGGGAACACATGTAGGAGTGGAGTGTCATCACATGTCATCTTCATAACACAATAACATAATAACACAAGGCACTAGCCTGATGGACATGTGGATCCATCTCAACCTATGAGAGACCAAGGGAGATTAGCTTACCGTCTTCACGGCCTTCTCATGCTTATCCTAAAACATCCTCCCTAGGACATAAGTCATGTGGCTCAAAACTATTCATTATCTTGTTTAACTGAGTTATAATTTTCTCATCCCAATTAATTCATTATCAATGTTATCACTTGTTTACAAATCATGGAAAACTCCAATGTGCCCTAGTGGTCTAGACTTCAAGCATCCTTACAAGGAACCTCATGCCAGCCTATCTCTCATGACCCCAATCATCACAAGGAAGCCCACTCCTCCTAACATGGCCCAACAATAAATCACAAGAGGTTCTAAAACAAAATACAAATCTACAACATAACACTCATATGCATCCAATGGCTTACTCCCCAAAACAAGGATATTCAAGTAGCCAGAAACACAATGAACCTCTTGGCAATACCACATCAAAAGCTATAATTAACCATCAATGAAAAACATCATAAATATCATAAAAACCTTTTAATTCAAATCTAATTTAAATTTGAGACAAAACAGAAAACAGAACAACAACCAAACTCATATTCATAAAGCCTTGTGACAAGGAAACTTGACACAGTCAAAGCTAAAACAACATAAAAAAATGAGTCTCTTGGCCAACAATAAACATAGGCATATCAAGCCATTAAATTTTATGTCATTAATGAAAGTAAAACTACAACAAGGCCAACTCACTTGCTGCCCCAAAACAACACTTCCAACTCACCAATCATAGCACATCAATATGGATGAAAGCACAATTCTTTCCCCAATAACATAGGAAGGTAAATATGCTTGAAACCAACAAAATACATCAAATAAAATCAAATATAAAACTAAAAACACTCACCAACACCCTCAACAATGCCTCTGGTACAAGAATTAATCCGAAAAGTTCCACACAAGCAAGCAACTAGCAAATTAACCTACAGGAAAAACTAAAAAATGCAGAAATTGGAAGAAAATTTGATGTAGAATCCAAAAAAGCAATCCAAGCCTTTAAACCAATTCGAATCCAACCACCAGCAATATCCAAATCAATCTCAGAAATTCATTCACCAAAGATGCCAACCCTCGTGAATGCACAGGAAGGCCTATTTATCAAAAATAAAAATAAACAAAACAAAACCAAGCAAAACCATGCTCCAATCAAAATATTTCAAAAATATTATATTCCATACCTACCTTCCCAAAGTTCAAGAAAAAGAAATATATTTTCTACCTACCATAAACTTCCAGCCAATCAATTCCAAGGGTAGGTAAAATAAATTAAACCATTGACCGGAGGTGAAAATAACTTTTAAATAAAAAAATACAAATTACCCCCTTTTAATTATTTAATGGGTAAAATAATATTACCCAATAAATAAAATTCACTTCAACATTAAATAAATAATAAACACTTGAAGGCCAATATTAAATCAAAACTCCATGCACGACACAAACTTAGAAAGACACAGAAGGCTTTCAGCAAACCCATAAATACAAATATTTCCCACAAACTATAGAATAAAACCTTACAACAAATTTATGCCTTCATATATTTCCTTCCTCACTATACAAATTTTAGATTCATTTCTCGAAGCTCACACATTCAATCTGCAGACACAGAGCATACAAAAAAATTGTAAAATAAAATATAAAAAGGTAGAATACATCTCCAACCTGCAACTCGTGTTATGGAAGAAGCTGAAGAAGAGATTCCACCAACTAAACCAAATCCAACCCAAGCTCCAGCCAAAATCCAAGAGAGAAGAAAACCAAAACGAAGAGGAAAACTTGTTCACGGGAAAGAAAATAAAAAGACAAACATTAACCAAAAACCCTAGCCTCAATCTCAGCCAATCAAAATATTCCAATCTATAATATATTTTACCAACCCCACCATATAATATAATTTTACCTCCCTTTTTAAATTCAACCAATAAGAGAAGAGGGTAGGTAAGGTAAATATAAATCATGCTTTTACAATTTGGTGGGAATGTTTTATCATTTTATTATTTATACAACCCACTTAATATAAAAGTCAAACTAATAAATAAAACATGAGCCACAATTAAATAAATTAAATGAGAAAATTAAATTAAATAAACCAAAGGCTCATAAATGAATTAATGAACTAGATAAACATTAAAAGCCAAATAAATATTAAATCATCATTAAAATAAATAAACATTTAAATATCAAATAATCAAATAACCAAAAAGGAAAGAATCCAATAAATTCAATTAAACATTAGATAACCAAATAATCAAATCGCTATTAATCAAAATAATTAAAATAAACATCATTAATTATTTAATCTCGCATCAATAATCAAATAGTCAATCTCAACATAAAAGGAATAATCAGCCAATACTAACATACTCACAACATAGAAGAAACCTAGCTTACTAACTATCATGATGACTTGCGCCAAGACACTGACGACTCACGGTGAACAACTTAGATCTAGAGTATGTCAGGGGAAATTGTGCCAACTCCGAACCACATACCATTGGGATTTAAAGACACACTTAGACCTATGGAGCCAGGTGTTGTTGATGTCTAGTACCTATAAATCCTGCATCCACAAAGAACAATACAACATATGCATATATATATTATAATAGACAAGGGTTAGAGAGTCGCAACGACACATCCCGCTCGCAATGAGTGATGTGGCATTGTCTCTATCCCAAAGACAATCAGACAACAATCAAACACAACATACGATCAACTCATCATAGATAATCATTAAATATGATCAGTACATAAAAACATCATCAAGTGCATGATTAGTATAGTTCATGATTATAGTAAGGCATGTAAAATTCATCAACACTTATGCTCATCAAAACACATGATCAATATAAACTTTTGATAATTAATCACATAATAAGTATATAGTGACTAATAAATCACACGATCAATAATGATAGTATCAACATCATATAAATCATCTGAAATCGCCTATGCCCAATAATGTCTATCACGCATAAACTAAAAGTCAACTCTAGTCAAAACGAGTCAATTGAGGGTGGACACTACATCTTCACTTGTTCTCTCAAATCCAATCTTCACAAGATGGGAATGCAAGCATTCATATGATGCTCTGGGTGCCTGCTTTAGATCATATAAGGCTTTATGTAGCCTACACACTATGTCACTGTCTTTAGATAGGGCAAACCCATCTGGTTGCTCTATATACACTTCCTCTTCAAGTACACCATTTAGGAATGCAGATTTTACATCCATTTGATATACTTTGAATCCTTTAAAAGCTGCATATGCAAGAAGCATACAAACTCCTTCCAATCTGGCTACAGGAGTAAAGGTTTCTCCATAGTCTTCTCCTTCTTCTTGGGCATATCCTTTACAAACTAGTTTGGCTTTGTTTCTAATCATTGTGCCATCCTCATTCAACTTATTCCTGAAAACCCATTTGTTGTCAATGATATTTTTATGCTCGGGTCTGGGTACTAAAGACCATGTACCATTTTTCTCTATCTGGTCAAGTTCCTCTTCCATTGCCTTGATCCAGTCTTCATCTTTATGTGCCTCTTTGAATGATTTAGGCTCAAATTCAGAGATCATACATGAGTTTTCTTTGACCTTTCTTCTTGTAAGGATTCCTGCATCCTTATCTCCTATGATCTGCTTAGGATCATGACATCTTGACATACCGAGGAATTGTCTTGATAGATTTCCCTTGCTTTTCTTCTTCATCCTCATCTCCATCAATATCAGCATCTACAACTACCGGTGTAGGAACACTGTTACTGCTACTTGGTTGACTGACAACCGGTTCCAAGAAGGTTACAACTGGTATATTTACCACTTGCTCACTGTCGGTTTCCTCAATTTTCTCAGAGGTTTCACCAACTCTTACATTGATGCTTTCCATAATTCTCTAAGTCCTATTATTGAAACACTTGAGAGCTTTGCTCTTGGTGGAATACCCTAGGAATATTCCCTCATCACATTTCACATCAAATTTGCTCTGGTGTTCACTCCTCTTGATGTAACATTTGCTACCAAACACTCTAAAGTAGCTAACCACAGGTTTCTTACTAGTCCAATACTCATAAGGAGTTTTATCCTTACAGTTCTTGATGAGTACCCAGTTCATTGTGTAGATTGCAGTGCTCACCGCTTCTCTCCAAAAGGTGTGGGCTACCTTTCCTTGAATCAACATAGTTCTAGCTACTTCAACCATAGTCTGGTTATTCCTCTCTGTTGGGCCATTCTGCTGTCGAGTCTGAGGGGCAAACAGTTGCCTCTTGATGCAATGTTCTTCACAGTACTTGTTGAATTCACCTGAAGTGAATTCCCCTCCTTGATCAGTTCTCAGGCACTTGATCCTTTTGCCACTTTCCTTCTCCACTAATGCTCTAAAAGCTTTGAACTTTACAAAAGCTTCAAACTTATCTTTCAAAAATGTGACCCACATCATTCTTGAGCAGTCATCAGTGAGAATCATGAAGTACCTATCACCCTGCACACTCCTAGTTTTCATAGGACCACACAAATCAGTATGCACAAGATCAAGCAAATTGTCAACAATGAAAGGTTTACCTTTAAAGGTTGAGGAAGACATTTTTCCCAATTGATATTCTCTACACAAGGTATTATCCGGCTTACTTAGCACCGGCAACCCTCTAACTACTTTGATCTTACTGGCCTTCACAATGTTATCAAAGTTTATATGGCAAAGTCTCCTATGCCATATCCAGCTATCATCAAATTTAGCCATAAGACATGTACTTATATTTGCATTCAGCTAAAATAGATTACCTTTGGTCTGCATGCCGATGGCCACCAATTCACTATTCTTTCCTTTGATTCTACACACTCCATTCTTGAATTACAGAGTGAGACCACTGTCATTTAGCTGGGTAACACTCAGAAGGTTGTGTCTGAGACCATCAACCCAATACACATTGTTAGCACTACTCTTTCCATTCAGAGAGATGGACCCTCTGCCTTTGACCATACATGGTGCATCATTAGCAAAGCGAACCACACCACCATCATACTCTTCCAACCATAGAAACTTTCTCCGGTCACCAGTCATATGGTGAGAACAACCACTGTCAATGATCCACTCATTGGAATTATCAAACTGAGAGACAAGAGCCTTCTTGTCTGACACATCTTCCTTGATAGAAACAAACACAATATCTTCATTTTCTTCATCTTTTGATTCCTCATCTGTGACACCTTCATCAACTACCACAAAAAAGTTTCTTCGGTTTCCTCCTTTGAATTTCTTGAACCTTTCTGGTTTGTCCTTGTTGTCACCATTAGGATAGTTTACAAAAATATGTCCTATCCGGTTGCAAGAAAAGCATTTCAAAGGGATCTTACCTCTATATTTGTCGATTCCTTTAGGAAGTCTCTTGGCAAGAAGAGCTTCAAATGCCATCAGAATCTCCTCATCATCCATTTCTCTACTCTATCTTGGTTCACCACTAGTGATAGCTTCTTTTCCTTTTCTGGATGGTACAGTAGAAGCTTTAAAAGTTGTTCAGTGTTTTGAACACTGCCATCAAAACTATTTAGCTCATAGGCTATCAATTTTGCAATGATGGAGTCTAGGGATACCTTAGTCTTGTCTATTGATCTCAACTCCTGAATAACAACAACCCTTATTGCATAGACTGGTAATAAGGATCTCAGGACTTTGCTTACCACAGTGGAATCTTCCATTTTACCACCTGCACTCTTGATATCTCCAACAACAGTTTTGATTCTGATTCCATACTGTTGAATGGTTCTCACCTTCAACCATCCGCATGTCTTCAAACTTCCCTCTAAGGCTTTCTTCCTTAGCTTGTTTTACATGCTCATCACCGCCATAGATATTTTCAAGAGTATCTCATACCTCTTTGGGATTTACCTTATCTTGGACATCAATAAACTCAATGTTAGATAAACTACTAATTAGGGCTTCCATGACTTGCCCATTCTCCTGCATTTCTCTCTTTTGGTCATCGGTGAGAGTATCAGTAGGGGCAACATAGGCATTCTCAACATAGCTCTAGTGTTGAGCACCCATGCTTCTAATGTATCTTCATTCTGTCTTTCCATATACTAAAATTTTCTCTGTTGAACTTTGGACCTTCCCTCTTCATCATTAGACTAGGATCTTTACCTCAAGTGGTTAAGCTTATAACATAGAGGACCTGGAGGATGCTCTGATACCAATTGATAACTCAATGATGAATGGATAGTACCCAACCGGTACTGGGAGTGGGGGGTGAATCAGTACAGACAAAAACACAAAGCTAAACCAGTTTATCAGTAGACATTGTGCTTTGATAGACAAACAATAATACCGGTCTTAAATAGAGTACAACCGGCAGAACCCAGAATAACTGAGACAAGCATAAACCGGTTGACACTTATCTTTTCATACATTCTAATACTTCATCTCCATTTCACCCTAGTGCATCAATAGGTAATCTATCATCAAAAGATATATAAGCAGCTAGATCAACATGATTTACCTTTAGACACAAATCACTCAAACCATCACAAGAATATCACCACACATGACACACAGATTTTTCACGTGGAAACCCAATTGGGAAAAACCACAGTGGGGATGAATACCCACAAGCTATTTTTGAACTCTTTAGAAGTTCACTCTGTTAGGAGCCTTGTCCGGTTAAAGACTGATACAATAGGTTCTATTAGGAACCAATCCTATTAGGGATCACCCGATTAAGGGATGGCTAGAATACCCGGTTAAGGGTTAAACCCTGCTAAAGGTTACCTTGTTAGAGGATTTCAAGAACTCAATGGTTTTGAGTCACCCTATTAAAGGATTTACAACAAGCCGGTTAGAGCTACCCTATTAAGGGATTTCCCAACTGTTGAAGTGGTTAGAGATCAACAGGTATTACAGTGATCTGGTAACAACACTCAATGCCAATGCAGATCCGCTTTAGCTCCTCTTCACCTTTTGCACTTACACTCTGTAGGTATCACTTCTCTCCTCTGGTCTGGCAAGAATCATGTATCTCTTCTCTTGGATACACACACACAACTTTTTCCAACAACCTCAGAAAGGAACACAACATCGACCTTATAGTAAAATAGATAGGTCGGTAGCATAAACCCTAAACCCTAAACCTATTAGGTTAAGGAATTCAAACGGTTCAATCCTGACCATTGAGCATACTACATTAAATGCAATAGTCTTGATCCAATCTCAAGACATTCTCCATCGTTCATTTTCCACCGATTTCATGGCGACTGATAACCCATCACGCATTAACACCGTTTACAAACTTCGCACATTCCCGAGGTAGATAGGAACAATCTCCTTCATGCAAGATCCTTCATGCACATAAGACTATCGTGGCAACATGATCTATTCTTCATTACAATGCTAACTCATCACAAAAAGTCACCAGTTGAGCCACATAGGCTTGAGACACTTCAACCGGAAACCCTGAAGTTGTGACTACCACCCGGTAGTCATACAAAGCTTCCATGTGCCGGTTCCCATAATCACATGTCGGTTCACCTTAAACAAACACACCTCTTCACTTTGGCACATATATCGGTTCATAGTGTTATACCGGTTCTCACATATACCAGTTCTCTTCTCTTCAGCATATTGACATCAATGACAACATACAATGTCATTATGTCCTCATACCGGTTCATATAATGCCAACATAGCTAACTC
This sequence comes from Cryptomeria japonica, assembly GCF_030272615.1. Taxonomy (NCBI): domain Eukaryota; kingdom Viridiplantae; phylum Streptophyta; class Pinopsida; order Cupressales; family Cupressaceae; genus Cryptomeria; species Cryptomeria japonica. The sequence goes on from NC_081414.1 coordinate 23,620,326, forward strand.
TTTTGATGGATTGATTTCATTGACTACATCAATTGATGGTCAAATTTTAATTTTGGAGAACCAAATTTCTACTCTTGAGAAGGAGAGAGACAAAATAATTAGAAGAGCCAGAAGTCTGAGAGGCTTGGTGAGTCCCCGGTTGGATTCACTCCGTGTACACAAGAAAGAATGCATGGATATGGTGGGAAATCCCACAGTGGCAAAGTTAAATGAGAAAGAGTCTTTTGCAAATTTATTGAGTGGACTTGTATCTATTTTTGACACATTCAAAACCCGGTTAGGATACTTATGTGGATTTACTGGAGAAATCTTATCTAGAAATTTTGAAGTTGGTCAAGCTCTGGTAAGACATTTTTGGGGATATTCATTGTATAGTTCTTATTCTTTGACATTCTTTTTAGAAATTTTAATGGAATTGATGTCAAAGGGGGAGTAGTATAGATGTGAAAAAGAATAAAAAGAGTTGTATACATTAGGGGGAGTTTTGGAGTGATGAAGTTTTGGAGATATGGAGTATTTTGCATATTTAGCTTAGGGGGAGTAGGGCAGGATGAAATCGACAGATGAAACCTTGACCATTTTTCACATGAGTATTTCCGTCAATGCCAAAGGAGGAGAGTGTTGGCAATTAATACTCTATTGGTTGGTTTCACTATGTTTTCATTAATGGCAACATGATTTTGTGTTTCGACTTCATGTTTTGATTCTATGGTGTACCGACAGACACTTCACAGATTCTTCACCAACACTGGCACTACCACTAGTAGGACAGAAGGATTTCATTGGTCACTGGCAATGCAGATCGACATGGTATAGTAAAGGTTATCGGTATTGGAGGCCGACACATCTTGGATCTGGCATCGACAATTTTTTTTAATGTTTATGCATTTATGTTATCTAGCCAACATGTAATCTGATATTGTATATATCTTTGTAAGCCGACATAAGGCATAAAAAGTTGTATAGGGTATATAGGTCAGTTAAGATTAGATCATTTTGATATAGACATGGTGATGGATATGTGAGTGTAATATGATGCAAAATTATTTAGAGAGATTATGTATGTGAGGAAATCATTGTAAGGGTTATTCTGGTAAGGGGTTTAGGGTTTCAGACCAGAATAGATAGAGCTTAAACTGGAACTGTATTCTAGCATAGAAGATGCTATCTTAGCAGCTCACACTTCTTTGGATTGTAGTTTGGAATTTTATGTAGTCAGTGAGGCTCCTATTGTGTTTGAGCAGTGTGCTCTAGGCTATAAGCCTTCCTACAAGTGCAGGCCCCTCATATTTTGTAATATTTCTTCATATGGTCAGTGGATTGATATTGTGGGTCACAACTCCCACTGTGGTTTTTCCTCTTTGAGGTTTTCCACGTATAAATCTGTTTTATGATTTTGATTTATGTGTTTGGCATATTGGTTGCTTTACTTGTTTCAATTTTGTATGTATTGGTATACCAGTTTGCGTATGCATGTTTTAATAAGGCTAAAATTTATAGATCCAGGATAACATTGATTCACCCCCCCTCTCAGTGTTATTGGTTTCCAACATAAACCTCTCCAGTGCCTGTCGGTTTGATATCTACTGTAAAGATTGAAAGTCCTTAGGAATATGTTTTTTGATTACTTTAAGCATGTCGGATGGGCTTGATTCTTTATCAAATTTGCACTCTGGGACAAGTCTATGCAAAACAGTGATAGATTGATCAAGAACTCCTTTGTCCATAGATCCTTCCTTTATCACCTTCTATGTAGCCATCATCATGAGCTCAGTAGAACTTATCTCAGTTATACTTTTCTATTCAACTTGTGAGGTGTTGATTGACAACAATGATGGGCTCACTACCGGTTGCTTGCTAGATTCCTCTTCCTTCTCCTCTAATGTTTAAATTTTTTAACTTCCTCTCTTACACCGATGGCTTCACCACTTGGTGCAGTAACTGTTACTGTTGGTTCCTCCTTATGAACTATGACCTCAACCTATACATTCAGATCTGGAGGAATATTGTCCTCAACATTAGTAACATGTAAACTTGCAACCTTTACACTCTTTGTTTTAGTCGGTATCTCTACATTTGTCTATATATTAGTTTCTATGGGGGGCTGAATATCCAATTGTTAGATAGTTCAAATAATCGGAAGACAACTAAGAGGGGGGGGGGGGGGTGAATCAGTTGTCACAAATTACATGAACCATTAGAAATTTAAAATTTAATACCGGAACCCAAAAAATTAATATCAGAATAGCAGTTAAACCAATTAAGCATAAACAATAATCACAGAATAAAAGCCATCCACATAACACCAAGATTTGTACGTGGAAATATCGGTAAAGGAAAAAACCACGGTGGGAAGCCTACCCATAGTTAGATAATACTTCTACAGTAAGTATGTGAATTACAATTGAGGGGCCTACACTTGCAGGAAGGCCAACAACCTAGAGAACACTGCTCATCACAGAAGGAGCCTCACTGACTACATATAATTCTAGACTACAATCTGAAGAAGTGGTGAACTACAAAAGATAGTATCTCCTATGCCTGGGTACAGTTCCAGTTAAGCTCAATACCAAAGAACTAAATCCTCTTACATAAACCCAATTTGATCTCCAATGATCGACCAAATCCTCTGCCTAAATGATATTATATTATTTTCACATTACATTCCTTGACCATGACCTCTAATATTAACCATGATGATCTACAATGAGATCTTACATCTATATATACAAACCCTCGACCATAAACAATTAGGCCAACCACCAAAACATAAACCAATTACATAATTACAAACCCTGTCGACCTTAGACCAAACAAATAATATCAACACATAAGACATCTCATAAATACATCAATAGGTCCTATCCACACATTACATTAAATTCGGTCCATAACCTAAATCAACCGGGACCAAGTATAGGTCCACACGCTTCAAAAATGATCTCCATCCACCAAGTCTCGAACACGATCACCAACAAAATCCTGAAACTCCATCAGAAGTTGCACCAACACCACTTATACAATTCATCAAAGATCTCCATCAAAATTTCTATCGGTGAAACCCTCACCGGAACCAGAAACCAATCTTCTAAGCAAGCAGGATAGCATCCAATCACCAGGCCAAAACCAATTGACCAAATATGAGTATAAGTATCATGAACAAGCCAAATCTATCACTAGACTATACCAAAGCCTACAAGATCATGTCGGATCCAAGTTAATCAGAAACCACTTAACCTACCGGGACCAGAAGGGTGTCGGTAAAGCATCCAAACAACTAGTGTTGACATCAATGACAAAACATCAATGCAAAACATAATCAATTCCACCAAATGGCCAACAATCTCCCCCTTTGGCATTGATGGCAACACTAGATGTGAAAAACATCTAAGTACCAAGAAATGCCAAACAAGTCTCCTCCCGTGGAAGACAACCAACAGATTCCCACATATAGTTTTTGAATTTTTCATTATCAATATCTCTCCCCCTTTCTTTTTATTTTTCCCCTTTTTTCTTTTTCACATCAATATCACTCCCCCTTTGACATCAATGCTAGAAATCAGACAAAAATATGAAAGTAAAAACATAAGCCTTTGAATCATAAAGCTGACTACTCCCCCTAAGCAGTAGCATCCCACATTAGTGCCAAAATGAATAGTATCTCTAATAATGCATGTCGGACTAATGCCAAACCACATCAATCAAGTCTCTACCGGAGGGGCAAAAATTATCAATCTGTCTCTAAGGTACTCAAATGATTCCTTGGACAAAGGTTTAGTGAAAATATCTACAATCTACTCTTTAGTGTTCACATAAACCAATCTAACTTTATTTTCTTCCACCTTCTCATTCAAAAAGTTATACTTGATAGATATGTGCTTTGTTTTAGAATGAAATACCAGATTATTTGATATATCAATAGCAACAGAGTTATCATAGTGAATAACTAACGGTGCATCACAATCCACCTTTATATCCTTCAACATTTTCTTCATCCATAAAACTTGTGTACAGTTAGTAGAAGCAACAACATACTTAGCTTCAATAGTAGATAAAGAAGTACATGACTATTTTTTGTTGATCCATGAAACCAACTTCTTTTCAAGAAAGAAAGCTCCACCGAAAGTACTTTTCTGATCATCAGCATCTCCAGCCCAATCAGCATCTATATATGCACATAAAGTAAAGTTATCATCCTTAGGGTACCACAAACCATATTCAGATGTAGCTTGCAAGTATCTAAAAATCCTTTTCACCGCCATCTCATGATTTTCTCTACAATCACTCTGAAATTTTGAAACAATACAAACAACATTCATAATGTCAGGCCTAGTCTAAGTCAAATAAAGAAGACCTCCAATCATGGATTTGTATCTTGTAGGGTTTATCGGTGCAGAAATATCTTTTCTTGTCAATTTCTCACTTGTAACCATAGAAGTACTTACCGGTTTAGAATATACCATACCAAATTTCTTTAACAATTCCTTAGCATATTTAGTTTGATAGATAAAAATACCTTTGTCAGTTTGAGTAATCTACAAACCTAAGAAAAATTTCTTCTCGATAAGCATAGACATCTCAAATTCTTTCTCCATATTCTTAGATAATTCTATGCATAACCTATCTTCACCTAAAAAAATAATGACATCAATAAATACTTGAATAATCAGTATATCCTCATCAGTGATTTTATAATATAAATTATTGTTAGCACTGCTCTTAGTAAAACCTGTTGGTATTTTGGTATAGTTTTGTCATTGATGTCAACACCTACTAAAACACTAGCACTTTGGAGATCCAACATCATTCACTGGCAAGCAAGTAACTATTGCACAGTTACTGGTATATGGTTCGCCGACGGGATATAATGATCACCGACACTTGGAATGATATGGAAGACACTTGGTAATATCGAAGACATCATGTGGACATCTTATCTTAATGAATTAAATCATTGGTATATTCATATTTACATATTTGCTTTTACCGGCAAATAGGTCTAGTGTTACACCGGCAAGTTTATCTTTTCCATATCAACATGGCACGCTATGGAGATGATTTATTATTGTTGTAAATGCATTAAGCAGACATGTTCAATCAGTTATTGCATCAGATATTATATTGTTTGTAAAATGTTTTTATTGTAATATCTTGTAGAGCTGACCTACTAAAATTGGTCTTAGGTTATGGTATAAATGTAAGATCTTATTTGTAAGACCAAATGTGGAATGCAAAAAATAATTGTGTGAAGTTATATGCGAGATTAAGCAGAGCTATACACATAGACATCATTTGAAGGTCAAGCTAGGTTTTTGTGGAAGCATATCAACATTACACTGGTACTGAATCTAGCATATGAAGATGCTATTTTGAGCAGTACATTCTTATTGGATTTAACCATCCAACTGTTGTTAGTGTGACTCCCATTTTGTGATTGAGCAGTGAGCTCTAGGCTATTGGCCTTTCTGCATGTGCAGACCCCATTTATGTACACTTACTATCTGCAATAGTATCATCTGATTGTGGGTAAGGTTTCCCACCATGGTTTTTCCCCTTACAGGGTTTCCACATACAAATATTGGTGTTATGTGTAATGGATGACTTTGTGTTTATGTTTCATGCATTAATCTTTACCAGTATAGCAATTAATTGTTAAAACTATCTATCGGCATACTTAACTGGTTTACCGGTATTAATCTTTAAGTTGGTTAAGTTGTTTTTGGTTTGAATTTAGTAGACAACTAATTCACCCCCCCCTCTCAGTTGTCTCTAGGACCTAACAATTGGTATCAGAGCTTAGTCCTCTTTTGCAGAAGTTTAACAACTTGAGGAGATCCAATGTCTACTAACTATTTTAGGAAGGACAATCCTAAACTTGATGGAACCAACTATGGCATATGGAAGATCAGAATGGAGACAAATCTAAATTGCATTGGAAAAGACATCTGGGAAGTTACAAAGAATGGTTATACTACTTCTGTACCAGGTTAGCCCAGTCCAGCTAACTTGACTAAAGATGAAGAAAATGATTGCAAAGCAAGAGAAGCAATTCTGAGCGCATTATCAGATCAACAAATCATGGGACTATCAGATAGGTCTACTGCTAAAGCTATTTGGCATCATTTGGAAACACTAAATGAAGGAGATTCCATAGTCAAAATTGCAAAACTTGAAAGCTTTCAGGTCAGGTATGAACATCTGAAAATGGAAGAAGATGAAAGGATTTCTGCTTTTATGGAAAGAGTAAATGAAATTGTTTTGGGTATTAAATGTTGTGGAGGAACCTTAAGTGAGGATGAAATGGTTTCAAAAATTTTAAGAGGATTTCCACCATGGTGCAGGAGCACCCTTTCAAGCTCTCCCTCCTTTTTTTTTTGTTGGTATTATGCTTCTTATGAAGCTATTGTATATAAAATAATGAGCCAAGTGCTCATAGGTCCTAGGTAGGGTCCTAGAGGGGATCTTAGGGGTCATAAGTCAAAATTGTGATTGCTTTGAAAATGGAGGTTATGTGTGTCTTGGAGGTGTTTAGGGGTCCTTCATATCATGGTGGTGACCTTAGGTTGGCCCATTGTGGGTCTAGGAGTCATGAAGAGCAACATTGGGAAAGTTGCTCAAAAGTTGCAAAAGTTGCATAACAACTTTTAAAAGTTGTCAAGCAACTTTTCCACCATGTTGTCAAAATTGTTAGGTTGGCATGGACAACCCTAAATGTGGCACACCGGCTGAGGTATGGGTAGTATAAGATGTTTTAAACTCTAAGTTAAAGGGTTGGTTATCAGAGATTGTATGGCTCAAGCAAACTGTATTGACTGTGATTGTTTTTGAGTTACCAGTTTGTTTGAATGAAGTTACTGAACAAACAAATGGATTGATTTGTGATCAAACCTATGTGGAATGTTTTCTGTGGTGTATATCTCTTCATTGTGAGTGATTAGATTAGCTTTTTGATTAGCGTTTGAGTGTGTTTGTAAATAGTTTGTGAATTGCAGTCTTACTGTCCAGTTTTGGACTGGTTTGAGTAAATGAAGTCTTGACTCCATTCCCCATTGTGGAACCACCATGAAACCATGGGGAATGGATGTGGAGACTCTGTACTATATTCCCAAGAAATAAGGGCCCTTGGAAATGCAAGGAGGCCAAGCATATACCCATTCCTAGGTGAGACTGAATAGTGCCCGATTAGGAATGGCTATTGGTGCCGAGGTCTTGGAGAGCAAGGCTGATTAGTGGAGAGTGCATCCTTTGAAGGAAGTGTAGAGGAGTGAGTGAAGCATCATTGGTGTGAAGGAGGAGCCTCCACCAATCCAAACAAGGTGGCTAGAATACAAAACCTTCATTGTGACCCAGACAGACTCTAAAAACCCTCACAAAAACCCTCAAAAACCTTAAAATCCACCAAGGATAGAGTACGGACACCTAGAGGCCTATAACCTAGAAAATCCTTGAGTCCTTACCAAATGAATGGTAGTCTTTTTTGGGAGATTTGGTTGTTTGTGTATCATTTGTGAGAGGGATCCCTAGAAGACCGGTTAGGAGGCCTAATTGGTCCTAATCCTTGTAGCCCTTTCTGAAGGCAAAAACACTAAATTGTGAAATCGATAAGGGGTTAAAGGCTTGAAACCTCTTCGGGGCTCATGAATGGGTGTAAAAACCTTAAAAAGACCTGAAAAAACCTTGCTAAGACCTTAGGAAATGTGGAAAAAGCTTAGCCCTTATTAGCCATAGTAAGGGGATTTGAGTCTCATGAGTAGGTGAGACCTTAGGAGCAGCATTGCAACTCATTGGTGGGTGGATTGGGCATGGTCAGGGGATTCCTCAAGCAAAGGGAAGTTCTAAAGACCCTAGGGTGTGTAGAGAACACCGGGTGATCCAAGGAAAGGATCCAAGAGCATAGTCTAGGCTAGTCTATCTCATACCCCATCCCATCATATTGGTATCAGAGCCAAGTTAAAGACTTGTTGGACTGTGTATGTCTCCATATACTGGTGAATCAGTAGGGGAGAGTATAATGGTTACTAATGCAGAGCTGGCTAGAGAGGTGGAAGAACAAAAGGAGAAAAATAGACTCCTTGAAGAAGCTATGAGTGAGATGAGGGATAAATTGCAAGAAGTGGTGGATCAGAGGACACAAGGACCTTGGGATGAAGACACCAAGGGTAAAGGCAAGAAGACTATAGATATAGATGACATTATCCCTGAACCAGATCCCTTGTTCAATGAAGAACCTTTTGTGAAATCTATTAAGGCCTTGAACACCAAAGCCTTTGAAGGATTGCCACATTTCAATGGAAGAATGGATATAGACACTGTTATGGAATGGATTGAGGGCATGGAAAACCACTTTGAGTGTGAAGGAGTGATAGAGGCTTAGAAGGTTAAAGTTGCCAAATCAAGATTAAGGGGAGCAGCTTTGATATGGTGGAAGTACCTACAAGAAGAAAGAGTTAGTATGGGGAAGCTACCTATTGCAAATTGGAAAGCTATGGTGGGTAAGATTAAGGAGAACTACTTACCAGAGGATTATGAAGTCCAACTTCATAAGAAGAGACAAGGATTGAAGCAGAAGGATCTTGGTGTGGCCTCCTACATAGAGGAGTTTCAGAAGCTATGTCTTAGGTCCAAAGTCCAAGAAGATGAATCCATTAAGGTGGCTAGGTATCTAAGAAGCCTAAAGGGGAACATTCAAGAGGAGATAAGCCTATGGACTCCTACTACTATCCAGAAGTGTCATCAGCTTGCTGCCAAGGTAGAAGAGAGGAACAAAAGGAAAGGAGACTCCCATAATAGGGGTAGAGGCAGAGGTAGAGATCAAGCGAACCACCGAGGTGGTTACCAAAGCAAGTCAAGTGAGCAGAGAAACCAAGGAGAAGCCAAGTTGACTGAACATGGCAGTGAAACCAATCCTAGAGGTGGACATTCTAGAGGAAGAGGTGCACAAGGTGGACCAAATAGGGGTAGAGGTATCGGTAGAGGTAACTCCTATTTTGCAACTATGAAGTGTTACAATTATGGACAATTGGGACACCCGACATATAGATGCCCTGACAAGACTACATCATCCAACTGTGGAAAGAGGGTTGCTTATGCACATGAAGACTCTTCAAGCAGAAAAACACTTGAGGTGGATCACATTGAATCAAAGAGTGGAGAAAATCTGATGTTCAATAAGGTCTTGATAAGACAGCTAGTCAAGAGTGAACCTAAGCATAGGAGAGCGTTGTTTAGGGTAAGTTGCAAGATTCTTGGTAAAGTGTGCAAGGTGACAGTTGATTCAGGCTCAACTGATAATATCATATCAGAAGAGGCAGTTAGGAAGCTGAAACTCACAAGGATACTCCACACTAACCCATACAAGGTGACATGGTTGAATCATGAGCAGAGTGTGCTGGTCAATGAACAGACTTGGGTAGATTTTTCCATTGGAGGATACAAGGACATAATCCTTTGTGATGTGTTGCCAATGTATGCATGTCACTTGTTGCTAGGAAGACCCTAGCAATTTGATAGGAAGGTGATCTATGAATGAGAGGAGAACTCCATTTCCTTTAAGAAGGACAACAAGACCTTTAAAATTCAGTCTTTGACAGAGAATGAAGAAGGAACTTCAAAGACACCTAGTGTCTTAATGGCTACTGGTAAAGAATTTTTGAACTTGCTACATGAGGAGGAGATAGTGAAGTGTGTCATCTTTGTGAAACAAAAGGAGGAAGAAGACAAGTTGTAGACAGAAGTACCCAAGGAGGTGAAGCACATGTTGCAAGAGTATAAGGACATAGTGAGTGATGGGACACCTGCAACACTCCCACCTAGAAGGTCTATAAGTCATCAGATAGACTTTGTTCCTGGTGCATCCTTACCTAACAAGGCTGCATATAAGCTCACACCTGATAAGAACTAAGAGGTAGCAAGGAAAGTGCAGGAGTTATTGGAACAAGGACTGATTAAGAAGAGCATCAGCCCATGTGCAATCCTGGTAGTGCTAGCATCAAAAAAAAGAGGTAAGTGGAGACTTTGCACTGACCCAAGAGAAATTAATAGGATTACCATAAGGTATAGGTTTCCTATTCCTAGAATAGAGGATCTAATGGATTGTTTAGGAGGGGCTATGTATTTTACCAAGCTAGACCTTAAAAGTGGTTATCACCAGATAAGAATTAAGGAGGGTGATGAGTGGGAGACTACTTTTAAAACCACAGATGGATTGTATGAATGGCTTGTAATTCCATTTGGACTTACCAATGCTCCAAGCACCTTCATGAGGTTGATGAATGAAGTGTTGAAGGATTTCACAGGTAGATTTGTGGTGGTGTATTTAGATGACATTCTCATCTATAGCAGAACCAAACAAGAGCACCTTGAGCATTTGAGGTTGGTATTAGAGAGGTTGCATGAGGAGAAGCTATCCATCAACCTAGAGAAGTGTGACTTCTTGAAGAAAGAGTTGGTTTACTTAGGATTTGTGGTGTCTAAGGGAACCTTGAAGATGGATCCAAGTAAAGTGGAGGCAATCATGAATTGGCCTACACCTAAAATAGGGACTAAGGTAAGAAGTTTCCATGGATTAGCTCAATTCTATAGGAAGTTTGTGAGGAATTTTAGTGGCATATGTGCACCAGTGCTTGACACCATCAAAGGAGGTCTTAAAACTAAGTTTAAATGGACAGAGCAGGCTGACAAAGCATTTCAATTGTTGAAGCAAGAAATAGCCACAAAACCTATCCTTCTCCTACCTACGTTTGATAAGCTATTTACTTTGGAGTGTGATGCAAGTGGAATTGTAGTAGGAGGTGTGTTGAGTCAAGAGGGAAGACCTGTGGCATTTTTCAATGAGAATCTTAATGAAGCAAAGAAGAAGTACTTAGCCTATGACCTAGAGCTATATGCATTAGTGCAGTCTCTAAAGAAGTGGAGACATTATCTACTCCAAAAGGAATTTGTAGTGTTCACAGACAATCAGGCATTGAGTTACATCAACACTCAAGAGAAGCTAAGAAATAGGCATCTGAAATGGATGGAATATCTCCAATCCTTCACCTTCACCATCAAGCATAAGAAGGGACAACTTAACAAAGTGGTAGATGCATTGAGTAGGAAGTTGTTGACTGTTCAAGAGTTATAGTTGGAGAGCATAGGCATAGAGGGTTTCAAAGACCTCTATGAAGAAGATGAAGACTTCTCATCAACTTACAAGGTTTGCAAAGAGTTTGAGAACCATTACCATGGTGAGTATACAGACTACACTCTCCAAAATGGTCTCTTGTTCAAGGGTAACATAATGGCAGTTTGAGTGGACACTTTGGGATTAATAAAACCTTAGATTTAGTACAGAGGTACTACTATTGGCCAAAGTTGCCAAGAGATGTGAAGAGGTATGTAGAGTAGTGTGGTGTTTACCAAAGAGCCAAAGGTGGATCAAGCAATGTCAGTTTGTATCAACCATTGCCGGTCCCTAACAAACCTTGGGAATGTATAAGCATGGACTTTGTAGTAGGACTTCCCAAGACTAAAACAGGTATGGATAGCATCTATGTGGTAGTAGATAGATTTTCCAAAATGAGTCATTTCATACCATGTAAGACTACACATGATGCTAGCTATATCACACATCTCTTCTTCAAAGAGATTGTTAGGATTCATGGACTCCCTTTAAGCATTGTTTCAGACAGGGACAGCAAGTTCATAGGTCATTTTTGGCAAACATTATGGAGGAGACTAGGAACTAACTTGTCATTTAGCTCAGCTTACCATCCACAAATAGATGGTCAAACTGAAGTCATCAATAAAGTGTTAGGAAATTTGTTGAGATGTCTAAGGAATATGGTCAAACATGAGACCTTATCATTCCTCAAGAAGAGTATGCATATAATGACAATGTGAATAGAACCACTGGTAGAAGCCCATTTGAGGTTGTGTATGGTAGACATCCAAGGGGAGTATGTGAGTTGAGAGATCTGAGTAGATTGGAGATGAAGAGTGGACTAGCAGAGGACTTCACCCAAACTAAGAGTGGACAAGAGCAAGTTAAGAAGGCCATCCTTGAATCCACTCACAAACTGAAAGCCAAAGTGGATGAGAAAAGGAGATAATTTCAGTTCAAGGTGGGTGACTATGTGATGGTCCATTTGAGCAAAGCAAGGATTCAAAGTGGTAAGCCTACCAAACTACAGATGAAGAGGGTAGGACCTTGTCAAATTCTAGCAAAATATGGTGAGAACGCATATAAGGTTGATTTACCTTCAAACTTAGACTGGTTAGCCATTTCAGCAGTCTTCAATGTTGTTGATCTGGTAATGTATAAGGGAGAGATAGCAGAGCAGACTGAGAACCAAGCCAAGGTGTTACAAGACTTGGATGTAAACACCTTACCTCAAGTAAAGAAGCCTAAAGTAGCAGAGATCTTGGAATCAAGAGTGAATAAGTCTAAGAGACACCAGATCTACATGGAGAACTTAGTGAAATGGGCAGATCAATTAGTATCTGAAGCTACATGGGTGGAGGAGAGCAAGTTAAGGAAGCTTGGCATAGACCCGACTCTCATCTCTTGTCCTATTTCTTAATTGTGTGTAGAGAGGGAGTATGGTGTATTAGAACCCTTTCAAGCTCTCCCTCCTTTTTTTTTTGTTGGTATTATGCTTCTTATGAAGCCATTGTATATAAAATAATGAGCCAAGTGCTCATAGGTCCTAGGTAGGGTCCTAGAGGGGATCTTAGGGGTCATAAGTCAAAATTGTGATTGCTTTGAAAATGGAGGTTATGTGTGTCTTGGAGGTGTTTAGGGGTCCTTCATATCATGGTGGTGACCTTAGGCTGGCCCATTGTGGGTCTAGGAGTCATGAAGAGCAACATTGGGAAAGTTGCTCAAAAGTTGCCTAACAACTTTTAAAAGTTGTCAAGCAACTTTTCCACCATGTTGTCAAAATAGTTAGGTTGGCATGGACAACCCTAAATGTGGCACACCAGCTGAGGTATGGGTAGTATAATATTTTTTAAACCCTAAGTTAAAGGATTGGTTCTCAGAGATTGTATAGCTCAAGCAAACTGTATTGACTGTGACTGTTTTTGAATTACCAGTCTGTTTGAATGAAGTTACCAAGCAAACAAATGGATTGATTTGTGATAAAACCTATGTGGAATGTTTTATGTGGTGTATATCTCTTCATTGTGAGTGATTATATTAGCTTTTTGATTACCGGTTGAGTGTGTTTGTAAATAGTTTGTGAATTGCAGTCTTACTGTCCAGTTTTGGACTGGTTTGAGTAAATGAAGTCTTGACTCCATTCCCCATTGTGGAACCACCATGCAACCATGGGGAATGGATGTGGAGACTCTGTACTATATTCTGAAGCAAGAAGGGCCCTTGGAAATGTAAGGAGGCCAAGCATATACCCATTCCTAGGTGAGACTGGATAGTGCCCGATTAGGAATGGCTATTGGTGCAGAGGTCTTGGCGAGCAAGGTTGATTAGTGGAGAGTGCATCCTTTGAAGGAAGTGTAGAGGAGTGAGTGAAGCATCATTGGTGTGAAGGAGGAGCCTCCACCAATCCAAAAAAGGTGGCTAGAATACAAAACCTTCACTGTGACCCAGACAGACTCTAAAAACCCTGACAAAAACCCTCAAAAACCTTAAAATCCACCAAGGACAGAGTACGGACACCTGGAGGCCTAAAACCTAGAAAATCCTTGAGTCCTTGCCAAATTAATGGTAGCCCTTTTTAGGAGATTGGGTTGTTTGTGTATCGTTTGTGAGAGGGAGCCCTAGAAGACCGGTTAGGAGGCCGAATTGGTCCTAATCCTTGTAGCCCTTTCTGAAGGCAAAAACACTAAATTGTGAAATCGATAAGGGGTTAAAGGCTTGAAACCTCTTGGGGGCTCATGAATGGGTGGAAAAACCTTGAAAAAGACTTGAAACAACCTTGCTAAGACCTTGGGAAATGTGGAACAAGCTTAGCCCTTATTAGCCATAGTAAGGGGATTTGAGTCTCATGAGTAGGTGAGACCTTAGGAGCAGCATTGTAACTCATTGGTGGGTGGATTGGGCATGGTCAGGGGATTCGTCAAGCAAAGGGAAGTCCTAAAGACCCTAGGGTGTGTAGAGAACACCAGGTGATCCAAGGAAAGGATCCAAGAGCATAAACTAGGCTAGTCTATCCCATACCCCATCCCATCACACTGGCATACAAAATGAAGGTTACTTCTATAAATGAGTCGAGAAAAATGCATAATACATTAGTTACTAGGGATAAATTGATTGGGAAACTTTCAACTTTTGAAATTGAAGAATTTGGTCATGTTGATACTATTAAGACAGATTTAGCCTTTAAAGCATCAACATCATCTGCTCCATTATTTGACAAATCTGATTGGAAAGCCTTTTATGCAAGAGAACTTGAAGAAAGAAGGAAAGAAAATGAAGAACTTGAAGAACTTGAAGCACTATTTGCACGGAAAATGCCTAAAGGTCCAGTTGGAAGTAAGTATGAAGGTAAAGCACCCTTTAAATGTTTTAACAACAATAAGATTGGTCATATGGCTTCGAGATGCCCTGATAGACATGCTAGACTAAGAGAATAAGCTAGAAGAACATACAAGCCTAACCCTGAATATCAGAGATACAGATTTAAGAAGAACAAAGACAAATCTTGTTACATTGCTGATGAAGGTGTGACTGATGATTTTGATGAGGATCCGACAGACAATGGATGGGTTTCTATTGCTATAACAGAAGATCAACCGGCACCTACTGCTCAACCGGTAGAACAAGCCCTAGCAGCTAAAGTTGAAGTAAAGGATGAATGGATCATTGAATCGGGATGCTCACATCATATGACAGGAGACAAAGGTAAATTCTTGAACTTTCAAGAATACAATGGAGGCTTAGTAAGATTTGGAAATGAAAAATCTTGTTCAATCAAAGGTAAGGGTACAATATCTCTTGATGGTAAGCATAACACTGACAATGTCTACTATGTTGAAGGATTAAACCATAATCTTTTAAGTGTTGGTCAATTAGTTGAAAAAGGATTTCAGTTACAATTTAAGAATGGAAAATGTAAAATCATGAATAGAACTAGTTTAGAAATTGCAATCGGTAATCAGACTAGAGGGAATATCTTTCATTTGAATAACAGTGAAAAGACATGCTTAATTACACATATAAATGAAAGTTGGTTATGGCATAAGAGACTCTATCATGTAAACTTTGATTGCATGATAAAGATCAGTACTACTAAGGCAGTTAGAGATTTACCTAAAATTGTCAAACCTCAGAATACAGTATGTAAGGAATGTCAATTTAGAAAACAAGTTAGAGCTAGTGTCAAAAGTATTCCAGAAAAATCCAATAATGCTCTTGATTTGATTCACACTGATTTATGTGGTCCAACTAGAACTTAAATCTTACAAGGTGATAGATATTTCATGCTAATCATTGATGACTAATCTAGAATGTGTTGTGTTACTTTTCTCAGAGAAAAATCAAAAGCACTTGGAAAGTTCAAACTATTCAAAGCAATGGTAGAAAATGAAACCGGTAAGAAAATCAGATGTTTAAGATCATATCAAGGAGGAGAATTCACATCTAAGGAATTTAATACATTCTGTGAAGTGAATGGAATCAGAAGATAGCTATCAGCACCTCAGACACCACAGCAGAATGGAGTTGTTGAAAGGAAAAACATAACTATCTTGGATGCAGCAAGAAGTATATTATCAAAAGAAAATTTATCACATGTTTATTGGAGAGAAGCAGTCAGTACAACGTTCTATACATTCAACAAAGTTCACATCAAAGGTGAAACTAGTAAGACCCCTCATGAACTATGGTTTGGTAATACTCCTGCTCTTAAGTATTTCAGAATTTTTGGAAGTAAATGTTATATCAGAAGAGATGAGTATATTGGAAAATTTGATCCTAGAAGTGATGAAGGAATATTTCTTGGTTATTCATCTAAGAGCAAAGCATATAGATATTTTAACAAGAGATTGCAGAAAATTGTTGAGAGTACAAATGTAAAGATTGATGAACAATTCAGAGGAACTTCAAGGTATATAGACTCTGAACTGGCAACAAAAATTTGGATAAATGAACCTACACTAAATCCACCAGTACAGAATGAAGATCTTGCTATCCCGGTACCATCTGAGGATTCCACAGTAATTGAAGAACAACAACAAACAAAGACACCCCTGTATGTAAGATTGAATCATTCTAAAGATCAGATAATTGGAAACAAATTTAAAGGAGTTATGACAAGAGGAAGATTGGCAAATGAAGAGGTATGTCTTATTTCTCAAATTGAACCATCATCTATTAATGAGGCATGTGAAGATAAATTTTGGATTAAAGCTATGGAAGAAGAATTAGAACAAATTAAGAAAAATAACACTTGGACATTAGTTCCCCGACCTAAAGATAAAAATGTAATTGGAACCAAATGGGTATTCAGAAACAAACTTAATGAAGATGGTAAGGTTGTCAGAAATAAAGCAAGACTAGTGTGTAAGGGATATTCTCAGAAGGAAGGAGTTGATTACAATGAAACCTTTGCACCGGTAGCTAGAATTGAGGCAGTCAGATTATTCTTGGCTTTTGCAGAACACTACAAAGTTTATCAAATGGATATTAAATGTGCATTTTTGAATGGAGATCTTGAAGAGGAAGTATACATTGAACAACCTAACGGATTTTATTTGACAGATGACAATGATATGGTTTGCAGGTTAAGGAAAGCTCTATGTGTACTAAAACAAGCTCCAAGAGCTTGGTATGCAAGATTGGATAAGTATCTTTTGAAGATTTGTTTTACTAAAGGAAATGCAGATAGCAATTTATATTACAAAATAACTAATGATGACATCTGGATTATAGAAGTATTTGTTGATGATATAATCTTTGGAGGAGAAGATGGATTATGTAAAGAATTTTCTATTAAAATGCAACAAGAATTTGAAATGTCTATGATTGGAGAAATAAAATTATTTTTAGGATTGTAGATTTCACAGACTGATAAAGGTATATTCTTGAGTCAATCCAAATACTTAAAAGAGTTACTAAAGAAATTTGGGATGGAGAACTCTAAACCGGTAAGCACACCTATGACTACAAATGACAAATTATCTCAAAGGGATGAATCTACACCTATTAATCCAACTAGATACAAATATATGATAGGAGGTTTACTGTACTTGACACAAACTAGACTTGATATTATGAATGCAATATGTATTGTTTCAAGATTTTAAATTAATCCTAGAGAAAATCATGAATCAGTAGTAAAAAAGATTTTCCGGTACTTACAAGGGACTATAAATCTTGGATTATGGTATCCTAGAAATGAAAACTTTGAATTATGTGCATACACAGATGCAAATTGGGCAGGAGATGTGGATGATAGGAAAAGAACCACCAGCGGAGTATTCTTTCTTGGAAACAGACTAGTTTCTTGGTTGAGTAAGAAACAGAGTTGTACATCTTTATCAACAGCAAAATCAAAATATGTTGCAGTAGCAACTAACTTTACACAGGTACTATGGCTTAAGCAAATGTTGAAAGACATAAAGGTAAAATGCAAGGAACCTATTACTATATATTGTTATAACACTGCAGCAATTGATATATCTAAGAATCCAGTACTACATTCTAAAACCAAACATGTTTCTATCAAATTGAATTTTCTAAGGGAAAAAGTTGAAGAAAAGGAGATAAAACTGGTTTATGTGAATACTAAAGAAAAACTTGCAAATATCTTTACAAAACCTTTGCCCAAGGAGACTTTTGAATATCTCAGAGATCAACTTGGAGTCATACCACCACTGATAGAGACTTAGGAAGTTGATGATTGTCATCAACCAGCAAAATTAACAGACAAATATTTTATTCTGGTCTTTGATGAGGAAGCTACTTCTTAGGGGGAGTAGTTGGTATATTAAATTGATTGGTATTTTGTATATGACTTTGACATTTGATGTCAAAGGGGGAGAGATATCTATGGAAAAACACATTATCTTTTGAGACATTATCTTTTGAGGAGAGATTGGTATTGAAAAACTTTGGATAACACATGTTGCTCCCAGGGGGGGGAGATTGTTGTTTGGGAGATACTATTACTCTCTGTATGTATTTTGATTTCTGGTTATGATCTTTTTGGAGATTGTTGGTTTTTGGTATTTAGCATTTCTGTTTTGACACTTTGATGATTTTTCCATCTTGTGTTGCCATCAATGCCAAAGGGGAAGATTGTTGGTATTTTGGTATGGTTTTTTCATTGATGTCAACACCTACTAAAACACTAGCACTTTGGAGATCCAACATCATTCACAGGCAAGCAAGTAACTATTGCACAGTTACTAGTATATGGTTCACCGGTAGGATATAATGATCACCAACATTTGGAATGATATGGAAGACACTTGGTAATATTTAAGACATCGTGTGGACATCTTATCTTAATGAATTAAATCATTGGTATATTCATATTTACATATTTGCTTTTATCGGCAAATAGGTCTAGGGTTACACCGGCAGGTTTATCTTTTCCAGATTAGCATGGCACGCTATGGAGATGATTAATTCTTGTTGTAAATGCATTAAGCCAACATGTTCAATCAATTATTGCATCATATATTATATTGTTTGTAAAATGTTTTTATTGTAATATCTTGTAGAGCCGACCTACTAAAATTGGTCTTAGGTTATGGTATAAATGTAAGATCTTATTTGTAAGATCAAATGTGGAATGTGAAAAAGAATTGTGTGAAGGTATATGCAAGATTAAGTAGAGCTATACATGTAGACATAATTTGAAGGTGAAGCTAGGTTTTTGTGGAAGCATATCAACATTACACCGGTACTGAATCTAGCATATGAAGATGCTATTTTGAGTAGTACAATCTTATTGGATTTAACCATCTAACTGTAGTCAGTGTGACTCCCATTTTGTGATTGAGCGGTGAGCTCTAGGCTATTGGCCTTTCTGCAAGTGCAGACCCCATTTATGTACACTTACTATCTGCAGTAGTATCATCTAATTGTGGGTAAGGTTTCCCACCATGGTTTTTCCCCTTACAGGGTTTCCACGTACAAATATTGGTGTTATGTGTTGTGGATGACTTTGTGTTTATGTTTCATGCATTAATCTTTACCGGTATAGCAATTAATTGTTAAAACTATCTACTAACATACTTAACTAGTTTATCGGTATTAAGCATTAAGTTGGTTAAGTTGTTTTTGGTTTGAATTTAGTAGACAATTAATTCACCCCCCCTCTCAGTTGTCTCTGGGGCCTAACAAAACCAAGCTTCAAAAGGTATTTATCCAACCTTGCATATTAAGCTCTAGGTGCTTGTTTCAATCCATATAAAGCTTTCCTTATCCTGCAAACCATATATGTATCATTTGATAGTGAAAAACCATCAGGTTGCTCAATATAAACTTCCTCATCAATATCCCCATTGAAAAATGCACATTTAACATCCATCCAATAAACCTTATAGTTTTTACAAGCAGCATAGGCAAGATATAATCTTACAGCTTCAATCCTAGCTAAAGGTGCAAAAGTCTCTCCATAATCAATTACTTCCTTTTGAGAATATCCTTTACAAACCAATCTAGTCAGGGAACCAAAGTCCATGTGTTATTTTTCTCAATCTGATCTAATTCTTCTTCCATAGCTTTCAACCAATATTCATCTTTACATGCGTTGATTACTGATACCAGTTCAACTTGTAAAATTAAACACACCTTATTAGTTGTCAATCTTCATCTTGTCATCACTCCATTTCTCTTATCCCCAATTATTTGATCTTTTGAATGATTCAATCTCACATACCTAGGAGTCTTTTGACTTTTTGTTCCTCTTCCCTATTCTTCAGTTACTATAGAATTCTCTAATGTTGCCGGAGTAACTGGTTAAACTCTTTGTTCCAGTAAAGGTGCTACCAATTTAGATATAATCATTTCCACTGTTGGTTCCTTCTCATAAACTCTGATTTGACTTCTGTTCAGCTCATCTACTTTGACATTAGCACTCTCCACAATTCTCTTCAATCTCTTGTTATAACATCTATATGTTTTTCTTTCATTAGAATAACCAACAAATATGCCTTCATCACATCTAGGATCAAATTTCCCAATAATATCATCTCTCCTAATATAACATTTACTATCAAAAATTCTGAAATACTTAACTATAGGTGTATTGCTAAACCATAATTCATAAGGTGTCTTACCAGTTTCTCCTTTGATATGTACTCTGTTGAATGCATAAACTATTGTGCTCACTACTTCTCTCCAGTAGATATGAGGTAGACTAGCTTCCATCATTATTGTTCTAGCAACATCCAAGATAGTTTTGTTCTTCCTTTCCACAACTCCATTTTGTTGAGGTGTCTAGGGAGCAGAAAATTGTCTTCTTATACCATGCTTGTCACAGAAGTTATTAAACTCACCGGATGTGAATTATCCACCATGATCTGATCTCAAACATTTAATCCTATCTCAATTTCCACTTTAGCCTTAAAGATTTTAAACTTTTCAAATGCTTCAGATTTTTCTCTCAAAAAAGTAACCCACATCATTCTAGAATAATCATCAATGATTAGCATGAAATATCTATCACCTTGAAAACTTTTAACTCTAGCAGGGCCACACAAATCAGTATGAATAAGATCAAGAACATTGTTTTATTTATCTTGTATACTCCTAAAAGAGGTTATGACCTGTTTACCCATTTGACATTCTTTACATACCAGATTATAGGGCTTCATAATCTTAAGTATATCCCTAATGGCCTTAGTTGAACTGATCTTCATAATGGAATCAAAATTCACATGACACATCCTTTTATGTCATAGCCAACTCTCATCAATCTATGTAATCAAACATGTCTTCTCACCGGAGTTCAAATGAAATATATTACCTTTTGTTTGTGTACCAATTGCAATTTTCAAGCCAAATTTGTTAATGATTTTGCATTTTCTATCCTTGAACTGTAATTGGAATCCCTTATCTACCAATTGCCCTACACTCAAAAGATTATGCTTGAAACCTTCAACATAATAAACATTGTCAGTATTGTTCTTACCATCCAGTGATATAGTTCCTTTTCCTTTAATCATACATGCTTTGTCATCTCCAAATATAACTAGACCACCATCAAATTCTTGCAACGACATAAAATTCCCTTTATCTCCAATCATATGATGTGAACAACCACTGTCAATTACACATTCATCCTTGTCTTCAATTTTAGCAGCAAGTGCCTTCTCTTCCAATGTCGGATCATCTTCTTTGATAGCCAGGAACACCCATTCCTTTCCATTGTCGGTTCCACTAGCAAAGTCTTTTGCTAGTTCATCATCTAAATCAGTAATGCCTTCCTCATCCGCTATGTAGCATGATTTGTCTCTATTTTTCTTGTATTTATACTTATTCTAATATCCAGGATTAGGCTTAAATGATCTTCTAACCCTTTCTTCAAATCTTGAATTTCTTTCAGGACATCTAGATGCAAAATGACCAATCTTATTATATGCAAAACATTTAAAAGGTGATTTTCATTCATACTTATTTCCTACCAGTCCTTTAGGTACTCTTCTAACAAATAGTGCTTCAAGTCTCTCAAAGTCATCATCTTCTATTTTCATATGTTCTAATTCCTTTGCATATTAAACTTTCCAGTCTTGCTTACCGATTGTAGATGTAGATGCATGAAAAGCAGGTTCAGTCTTTATAGCTCCAGAAGGTCCAAATTCTTCAAGCTCAAAAGCAGATAGTTTCCCAACCAAAGTATCTTTGTTGACAGATGTATTAGCCATTATTCCCAAGACTTTAGAAACAATTTCATCTTCACTCAGAGTTCCACCACAACATTGAATTCCCATAACAATCTCATTTACCCTTTCCATGAATGCAGTAATCCTTTCATCTTCTTCCATCTTCAGGTTTTCATATCTCTCTTGGTAACCATCATGTTTAGCAATCTTCATTGTAGGGTCACCTTCATTAATAGTTTCCAACTTATCCTATATAGCCTTTCTAGATGATTTGTCGGTTAATCCCATTATTTGTTGATGAGAAAGTGCACACAAGAGGGCTTCTCTTGCTCTACAATCATTCTCAAGCTCCTTGTCCAAGTTTGATGGATGAGGATTTCTAGATCACAGATTATAGGGTGTGATACCATTCTGTGTGATCTCCCAAATCTCCTTGCCAGGACATCTCAGATGAGTCTCCATCTGAATCTTCCATACTATGTAATTTGTTCCATCAATCCTCAGAATATCCCTTTAAAAGATAGCTCCAAAAGAACTAGATGAACTTGAACTGTTAGTCGCCATAGGATCTTCCTCAAGCAGTTAAGCTTTCTGCAAAGAGGACCAAAGCTCTAATACCAATAGTTAGATAGTTCAAATAACAAGAAGAGAACTGAGAGGGGGGAGGTGAATCAGTTGTCGCATATTACAGGAACCATTAGCAATTTAAACTTTAATACTGGAATAGTAGTTAAACCAATTAAACATAAACAATAATCATAGAATAAAATCCATCCACATAACACCAAGATTTGTACGTGGAAAACCCGATAAAGGGAAAAACCATAGTGGGAAGCCTACCCACAGTCAAATAATACTTCTACAATAAGTATGTGAATTACAATTGAGGGGTCTACAATTGCAGGAAGGCCAACAACCTAGAGCACACTTCTCATCACAAAAGGAGCCTCACTGACTACATATAAATCCATACTACAATCCAGAGAAGTATTGAACTGCAAAAGATAGCATCTCCTATGCCTGAGTACAGTTTTGGTTAACCTCAATATCAAAGGACTAAATCCTCTTACATAAACCCAATTTGATCTTCAATGATCGACCAAATCCTCTGCTTGAATGATATTAAATTATTTGCACATTACATTCCTTGACCATGACCTCTAACATTAACCATGATGATCTACAATGAGATATTATATCTATGTATACAAACCCTTGACCATAAACAATCAAGTCGGCCACCAGACAATAAACCAGTTACATAATTAAAAACCATGTTGGCCTTACACAAAACAAATAATATCAACACATAAGACATTCTGGAAATACATCGATAGGTCCTATCCACACGTTACATTAAAGTCAGTCCATAACCTAGATCAACCAGGACCAAGTATAGGTCCACACACTTCAAAAATGATCTCCATCCACCAAGTCTCGAACATGATCACCAACAACATCCTAAAACTCCATCAGAATCTACACCAACACCACTTATGCAATTCATCAAATATCTCCATCAAAAGCTTTGCTAGTGAAACCCTCGCCAAAACTAGAAACCAATCTTCTAAGCAAGGAGGATAGCATCCAATCACCAGACCAAAACCAAATGACCAAATATGAGTATAAGTATCATGAACAATCCAAATCCATCACCAGAGTATACTGGATCATGTTGGATCCAAGTTAATCAAAAACTACTTAACCTACCTAGACCAGAAGGGTATCGGTAAAGCATCCAAACATCTAGTGTTGGTATCAATGACAAAACATCAATGCAACAGATAATCAATTCCACCAAATGGCCAACACCAATATCTTAATATCCTTCAAAATTATGGATGAGGTACCCACTATACCTTTACCTTTCCCTTCAATCAGGATGTTTGTAGAATCTGTTTTAGCTTTCGGTGAAGTGTAAAAACTAGGGTTTGTAGCAAAGAATTGAACCCATGCCTTGTGGGTCTCCTTGAATATCTCATTAACCCTACCTAACATAAGACTAACTATCCTGTGCTTGTTGTGAAATATTTTCCTGTCTGCAACCTCAAGAGTCCTGTCCAACTCCTCTGGAGTAATGGATGCACAAGTAGTAAACATCTATTGAATATTTATATGCTTGTCCTCCTCCATTTCTAACAATCTTCTAGCATCTAAATTATCATATAACTATGTTGGTATTTAATTTTTAATTTCCAATAAAGCTTTCTTATATATATCCAAATATAATAAAACTGCTTCCTCAACTTCTCTTTGTTCATCATTATCCACATGCTCATAATAGAATTGTACATTTTTCAACATACCATCTTTAGTAATTTCATCAACCAACTCTGCACAAGTCTTGGGTGGAATAATAGTTACATTACCGATGACAAGTGTTAGATCAGTGTCATCCATCTTCTTTCTTCTTCCAGTACCAGATGGAGCAGAAGGTGTTTGCTTTGGAGCTCTCTTCTGTGACGGTACCTTGATTGTAACCTTCCTAATCGGTTGTTGTTGCTTCTTTGGTTCCACCTTATATTCCTCACTTTTCTTCCTCAATACCCTCTTGAATGCTAAGGGTGTGTCATCATCAAATCTAGATTCTGATGGAATAGGCTCAAAAAATATTTCAGGCTTTTTCATCTTCCTTCCTTTTTCTGGAACAACATCAATTAATGCCTCGATGTCTTGAGATACTTATTCCACAAATTTACTTGCCTTTCCCTATTGCTTCTCCCTCTTCTTTCAATTAAACTCAATTTCAACCTCTCACTTCTTTTGTTTAGCAGTACCAAAGGATTTCTTAGCCTCATCAATAGGTGCATCAATTAACAACTTTTCATAAGCATCTAGAATCTACGCATCAACTTCGTAACCCATCTCTTCAATCCATATCTTCTAGGGCTTGAATCTTCCATCAAAGTTTCATCTTTCTTAACCATGAAGCATATCTCAGTTGAGTATTTATCAACATTTTGCTTTGGAACACTCTCCCTAGAATTCATAGCCTTCTGGAATGCCTTGAAGTAACCCCAAATTTTTTCATCTCGTTGACTACCCAAACTAGCAATAGATTATTTCAATTGTCTTCCTACCGAGATATCAAATGCCCATTGTCTTTTCCCAAAATTGAGAGTTTCATTAATGAAAAATAGCATCAAACAGACAATAATATTTCCATACCGGAATGTTCCCTTCTTCTCTCCTTTTATGTTCCCTAGGTTAATTAACAATTCATCTAACATCCATCCACAGATATCTTTCTCATTTTCCCTCATCATCTTATGTGTTGCATAAATGTAGGAGATAGAAACAAAATTTAGATGGTTTGATTAAGTTACCTTGTAACCAATAATCATGCTTCTGAATCTGGTATCTCTGTCAGTGATAGTTCCAACCCTCGTTGATCACTTGTCTGATATTGTGTCGATGATTTTGTTGACATGATCATTAGAAACATTCTTCTCTCGATGCTACCCAATCTACGACAAACTAGTGATGACCCTAATGGCCTCCTTCAAGGTCTTGTACAGTTTGTCCAACTAGATGAATTCTCAATGCACTCTACTTAAAACATATCTATCAATCTCATCCTCAAATTTGGGAATATCAAAAAATGTCGGTAAACCCTAAGAACTCTTCTGATCCCTGGTGAAATCGCTCAAGAAGATATCGATCACAATGAATTGCCTTAGACTCGCTTTGAATCACTCTGAATGCAAAGTGATCAGAAATGAAGTGGATTCAACCTTTTATCCTCCAAGAAACCCTAATCTGTCACTGATATGAATGACTTCCAGTGAAAGATACTGAATCTCAGTCAAATATCTCCATGACGGTTAAGCATTTCCAATCTCTGGAACATCTTCCAGAACCTCTTCCCAGGGCATAAGCAGTATTGTCATGAATTTTTCCTACCCCTAAAGCATCTACCTCAGTTATCGGATGACCTTCATTCTGGTGCAGGAGCAACCTCCTCTATCGGTTGAGTAACCGGAGCATTTCTATCTCTTGATTGATCTTCTAACTTCCTGACCCATTTCTCAATATGATCTTGTCGTATTTCATTAACATTCTCTTTTCCTTTATCATTTGATCCACCATTGTTAACCGGTAGATTTCTACTTCTACAGAACTTAGCTATGTGTCCATCTTCATTGCATGCATAGCATGTAACATTGTTCTTTTGAATTGCTTTGCTAAAACTGATATAATTTTTTGACCTGCACTAATTAGCCATATGTCCAAATTTTCCACATGCATAACATTTAACATTCCTTCTGAATCTTTTGTCTTATGACCATAATTATTGCATTTAGAACATTGACTGGGAGTAGAATTATAGTTCTGATTTTCTCTATTTCTACATTGCCTAGACATGTGACTAAATTTATTACAAACAAAGCATCTACCATTAAATTTGCAAGCATTAAGCTGCCTTACCGATGCCTTCTAGTTTTTATCTTCATTAGTAGTATTAGAGCTATGACCTTTTTCAAATCCAAGTCCACGAGAATCTCCATTTTTGTCTTTGACTTTTCAATAACTCATTAAGTTGTGTTGAACTAACCTTGAATTTGTCCTTGTACTCACTTGCAGCAATCATATCATCTCTCAAAATTATCATTTATCTCTCAAGTAAGATCTTGTTCATTACTCTAGGATTGTACTAAATCTATTTTCAACATATCATTTTCATGAACCAACTGGGTGCATTCTGCAAATTTGTCTTTCAAAGATATAGAAATATTTTCTTTCTTCTTCTTTCAGTCTTCAATCTCCTTTGACATCCTCATGGTTAAGGCTTTTGCATTTCATTCCTCATGACCATGTTCTCCTGACTCGGATTCTGACATTTCTCATTAAGAGCTTCCTTCTCTTCATTATCCTGATTTTGCAATAGTTCCTTTCTCCTAGCTTGAACAGATTGTAGCCTCTCTTGTAGGATAAGAATGAGTTCCTGAGTAGAATTCAATTCATCTTGTAACTTCAAGTTCTTCATCCTTTTAGCATCATAATCTTCAAGTGCTACGTCAAGTTGCTTCTCCAAACATATAAATGGATTTTCGATTCATGATCTTCCTCAAGCTATTAAACTTCCTCTGAGGCACAAGGCTCTGATACCAATTGTTGGAATCCAAGAACACTAAGAGGGGGGGTGAATCAGTGTTCTACCAGAATGATCAATTTTAACCTTATTAAAACATACATTCACCAACTGGTAAACCGATACATATAAGATTGAAATAAGAAAAGCAATTAATAATCCAATCACACAAATGAATACCATAAAACAAAGACTTATACGTGGAAAACCTTAAAGAGGAAAAACCATGGTGGGATTTGTTACCCACAATATCAATCCACTAACCATATGAAAAGATATTGCAAAATATAGGGGCCTGCACATGCCAAAAGGCTTACAGCCTAGAGCACACTGCTCATCACAAAAGAGTCTCACTGACTACATACAAATCTAGACTACAATCTGGAGAAATGAGTGAACTGCAAAGATAGCATCTCCTATTCCTAAATACAGTTCTGGTTAAGCTCTGTCTGTTCCGGTCTGAAACCCTAAACCCTTACCGGAATAACCTCTTACATAAATGTCCTCACATACATGATCTCTCTTACATATTTCTCATTACAAAACATTATCGCATTCTCCTATCTCAAAAATGATCTAATCAACTGACCTATATACCCTTACAATCCTTCATGCTTATATTGACTTACATAGATAATTACAAAATGAATATACATGTTAGCTCAATTACATAAATATATAAATACCAAAATCAGTTGCCGATGTCGGATCTCCTAAAATGATGTCGGCCTTCAATACCTATAACCTGATGAAGTCATGTCGACCTGAAATGTTGGTTGTATATGGTGAAAATGGATAACAATAATAACAATATTGAAAGGCTAAAATGAATTCAACCACAAAACCCTAGCCTAACAACAATGAAGATCCACCATAACATATGAAGATTGCCTAAGACAATGCAAATCAAACGAAATCACAAAGATTATAACATCACATGTCCAATAGGGTTTTGATCTCCATTCTTCCTATCTCCATTGATCTTGTTTGATATATTTGCTCTCAGATTTTATGTGCACAAGAGCTCAACAAAGAACGGAATGTGGTTGTAAGTAGGATCGTAGTGTAGTCAATTGCATAAAATATTATTAGGATGCATTGAACTATTAGGGTTTGATAATGAAGAAAGCATCTCCTTACATAGAAGACACAATAAGAAATGAAGGGATAAGATTGAGAGGTGTAAAAGGAGGTCGGCTATGATTAGAGGGTAGGTAGAGGAAATAATAAAATAATGAAAGGGGTAGGTAGTGTAGGAATTAAGAGATGAATGACATGTGTCATGGGTAGAAAAAGCTAATGAATTAATTAAATAAATAAAGATTTATTTAATTAATAGAAGAAGTGGGATCAATTAAATAAATAAAATATTTATTTAATTTAGGAAAAGGATAATTTAAATAAATAAATGTATTTATCTAAATGAGAAATAAGGCTAGAAGAGGATAAATGAATTAATTAAATAAATAAAGATTTATTTAATTAATAGAAGAATTAGGCTTAGATAATTAAATAAATAAAATATTTATTTAATTAGACATGACAATTTTAGGTGTCTACATTTTGCCCCTTTTTGAGACAATGCAGCTTGTCGCGTTGTTTCAAAGAAGATAAGATGAACTAATACAGAGTTGCCCCAAGATGGGAATGATATGCCCCCTCAAGAGATTGGATGAAAATGTCTGAAAAGATTGGAGACAATCTCTCAATAAGAAAGAAAGGCTAGAATGGACTAACTGGATAAAGTGATAGAGTCACGGGATAATGAAGACTGACTCGGGAAACAAGGGCTAGGGGTAGGGTAGGCTATAAGATAGACCACAGGGGAAATACATCCTCATTGTCATCTACACATCCACGAGAGCAGAGTGCAGAGCGAAAATAGAGCAGCAACAGTTAGCAACGATGGCCTTCATTCATAGATTCGACCGCGTTCGCCAATTTCAGAGGCCAGCAGAGGTAGGAGAGCCGGTAAGTACCACCAAACCTCCTCGTACTTCGATGCATTTAATATTTTCATTAATGCATGGTAGATAGGGCAATAAATGCGCTTAGACTAGGGTCCCAAAAAAATGTCAAAAATGTTTAGGTGTGTCTATGTTGGTGCCAGGCGCATCTATGCTCGCAAGGCGCGTCTGTGTTTGTGCCAGGTGCGTCTGCGTTTGAAACCATGTCTATGCCAAATGCGGCCGCATTTGTGATGGTCAGGCGCGTCTGTGCCAAGAAGGCACATCTGTGTCGCCCAGGCGCATCTGTGCAGAGCATAGGCACGTTTGTGTTTGTCAGGCGCGTCTGTGCAGTCTTTCAGCGCGTTTATGTCAGGTAAGCGCGTTTGTGTCCAAAAAATATGAATTTGCGTCTTCTAGGTCAAATCGACAGTTCTGTGATGAACATATGTTGTCGATTGGATAAGCTGCTGAGAGGATACACTCAAGCAGGTCCTCTAGGAAGACTAGGATAGATCAAGGCACTTTGTGATGAACAGTGAGTACCAAGATATAGTACTTTGTGATGAACAGGGAGTACTAAAATATGAGTAGCACTTTGTGATGAACAGTGAGTGCAAATGTGAGCAGCACTTTGTGATGAACAGGGAGTGCCAAACACATAGTACTTTGTGATGAACAGGGAGTACCACTAGGATAGAAGCAACACTTTGTGATGAACAGTGAGTGTCACTAGGATAAATAGCCATATGCATTTAGATAAAAAGTAGCATTTTATGATGAACAGTGAATGCCACTATGACTGACATGATTGATTTGCTTGACTACAGGAGTATTTGCCTATGCTGGAGTCACAAGAGAGATTCCCGTCGACTTAGAGATTGCGACCTGAGCTGAAAGCCGAGGAGCGAGCTGCTATCAAGGCTATGGGATTGAGACGTGTTCTATATGTGCCTGAGTTTCGGGTGAACATGGGACTATTGACTGCGCTGGCAGAGGGATGGCACTCCGAGACATGTACTTTCCATTTGCCGATGGGTGAGATGACAGTCACCCTTGAGGATGTATACAGGATCCTACGGATACCGATCGATGGGGAGCTGATCCCATACGATCAAGATGGAGATAGGGAGGCCCTGAGATGAGTGTTCCAGGACCCAAGACTAGAGATGAGGGCTGGACATGTGGCATGGGATACAATGACAGCTACAGGGCTAGCGTTGCCAGTAGTGGTAGGAGGAGCGATCAGTGGGTTCCTGTGTCCGGATAGAGCAACACGGGGGTTGGCTATAGACTGGGGAGGAGCATTGGAGACACTGGTGACACAGCACACCAGATATGCGTGGGGACTGTGTGTGTTGGCACACCTCTACTATGAGCTGCATCAGTTTGTGTACCACGGATTAGTGGGATTGGACTATGGGGTGACATTGCTGCAGGTGTGGGCATATGAGCATCTGCTAGTGATGAGGCCGATACACTTTAGAGGCAGGGGTCATGGACACAGTTTTGTGCACTTGTATGACATGATCACGTCATAGCCACGGATTGGTAGGTTAGAGCATTGGCGGTGGGTGATAGATGATATTGATGTGGTCAAATGGAGGCCATATCTGGGATGCGAGCAGTGGGAGGACGATGCAGTTGAGCTTCCTTACACCTTCTGGAGTAGGTATCTGATTGGGCAGATGCCCTATGTGCTGGAGAGGCAGCTAGTGGACAGGGTTGGCCAATAGTTTGGTAGGATCCAGAGGATGCCACGGGGCTCAGGCATGTATGCACGGACTGTGAGAGATCAGGTGCAGTTTGGGCCCCTGTTATCATATGATAGGCTATTACGTAGCTGGTAGAGATGATGCCACTACCTTGAGACATGTGGCCAAAGATTGAGGATGTCGGCATGGATGCTGAGTACATAGCATACTGGGCGGAGCATCCCTTCCCACGCTTGATAGATCCAGGAGAGCCATTAGATGGGGATGGTGGTGGGGATGATGATGATGGTGGAGGTGATGGGGGCAGAGGCTGACGGAGGAGGAGGGGAGCAGTTGGAGAGCAGAGGGTTGCACCACGGAGGGAGGGTGGAGAGGAGAGACAAGCTCAGGTGGTGAGGGGTCGCGGTGGATTGCCGCTATAGGTGCCAGCAACACAGGGTCCCAAATAGGTATAGGTACAGGGACAGGGACAGATATAGGGACAGGTACCAGTACAGGTACAGGCACAGACATAGGGGCAGGCACCTGTACAGGGGGAGCCATAGGCAGAGGGGGCTGACATAGAGGAGGATGAGCTAATAGAGCTGAGGGAGATCTGCCAGGGACAGGCAGATGAGATCCAGGAGTTGGAGAGAGAGAGGGATCGGCTCAGGAGGAGGCTTAGAGATACTGAGCGGGAGCGGGATCAGGCTATTCAGCATTATACAGAGGCTAAGACAGCACTGAGGGTCGGAAGATAGGAAGCAGAGGACACAGAGGCAGGATATGTTTATGTCTTGCGGGTAGGGGAGGAGATTTCCTACTGGCAGAATCTCTATTATGGTGCAGTGCCAACAGATCAGTGGGTGAGGAGCTTCCATAGACCGTCGCGTACAATGACAGCTACGAGAGGGAGCCGGAGGAGATAGGCATCGAGTGGTGGGGTTATGGGTCCTCCACCACCACCAAATAGAGGGGACAGGCGGGATGATCCTGGGACGGGTCCTTCAGGGGCTCAGATTCCATCGAGGCCAGGCGGCTCCGAGGGAGGGAGTTCATCATAACCATAGAGGGCTCCCTATGTATCAGTATTGTACCATTTTTTTATGATGATGTAGACACCTGCGGGTGCTTTTGTAGCCATATGATTTTGACATCATTGTATCATGACACTTTATGATTATATATATGAGATGATTCATTTTTGCGGTAGCTACATGCATGTGTACCTATGTGATGAGATGTTTCTATGTGATGTTTGTTTTATGTGATGGATGCAAATATGTATATGATGCAATGTAGTATTTTTGTTCTTTTATGTTTTATGTATGTATGCATGATACAAATGTGAATGTATGTAATGCAGATGAATATGATAATGCAAATGTAAATTGTGCTAACAGGTGTTGTGTGCAGGATGTGATGCAATTGCGATATCTATATGTATGTATGAAATGCTTATATGTGGTAATGCAGGTGCAACTACATGAGATGCAAATGTTTTTGGTGTGTCATTATACTCAGTCATGTGATAGCAGGCTATGCAGACTCGAGAAGGATGATGGAAGTCAATCAAGAAAGGGGATGAAAGATAGAAGATACGAAAGTGAAAGAGCTTCTTGTGCGTTCATCATTGAGCTTTATTATGGCAAGTAGGTTATGACAATCGAGGCATATGTTCGACCCAGAAAGTCATTGTACCTTTTTGCATGGAGATAAGACAGTCACAAACAAGGAATGCCTCAGTTCACACTTGACTCTCAGTGTCCTCATATCCTTGGACAAGTCATAGAATTACTAAAAGACAATCCACAGACAACAAGTACAAATAGGTGATGATACCCCATCCTCACCTTTCTAGTCAAAGACATCCTGGAGATCGAATCTCTAGTCAGAGACATCCCGAAAAAGGTAAAAGACATGTCACCAAAGGATAAAATCAAAAGAAAACCAAGACTCGACATCAACATCCACTGTAGTCCTCAAGTTTAGTGTCTCTTGTCACTTGTATAAGTCTTATTTGATTGTGGTCACAATGTTTACTTTCACGGATAGAATAGATAGCACTAAACCATAATGTTGTCTGAGTCTATTGAAAGATTTGATTTGTTGAAGCCCATTGTTGTTGTTGTGTCTCATCTGAAACTGACTGAATCCATGCAACTAATACTTTATTGTAGAGAAGATGAAACTTTATTGTGGATCTGTGATGCAAATGTTGCTTTATTGCAGATTGTGCACGGATAGACTGAAGGAAGCTGTAAGAAACTGTACTCCTCGAAACATGTGATGTTCTCAGTTCCACACCCATCACTAGATGTAGGATTTGCCTTAGCCACAGATAGGAGCTGGTTTATTATGGATGGAAAGGGAGGTGAAAAGGGAGGTTTATTATGAATGGCAAACCAATCTTGAGTAGATCAATAACAAGCCATGATGGGAATGGGTAAGTTTATTATGGATGAATTGGTCGTGAGTGTGTGCAAAGTGAAAGGATGAAAGTGAATCCTAAAGGAGGGAGGAGCAATGTCTCTACACATGGCGCTGGTGACCCAGTTTTCACCATGGTACTTGCCCAGGGCACCACCGAAGTGGTTTTCACTGTTGGACAAAATTATTTCTCTTTACTTTTTTCAATTTTTCAATGTTTTTTGTGTCACAAGGCACCTATTTGCCAGGTTTTCACCAAGTAACGATTCTTTTGTATTTTTGAATTGGGATACTCTGAAGAGCTATGTGTAGAACCTACGAAGGTGCATACTATTGATAGGATCCTCCAAAGGTTCACCTTCTGTAGTTGAGAGTTGATATGCCCCAGATCCATATGCTGTTGTAATGATGTAAGGACCAAGACAATTTGGTTCGAACTTGCCCTTCTTCTCTCTGTCTTGCTGATTTTTGGGATTTTCTCTGAGAAACAAATCACCTACCTCAAATGTGCGAGGCTTGACTTTGTGATTGTAGCTGCGACTCATTCGTTGTTGGTAAGCTTTAAGATGATTAAAAGCAGTTTGTCTTCATTCATCCAGTAATTCAAGCTTATGTAAGTGAGAGACCCTATAGTTTTCATCACTGATAATGTTTTGCAAAGAAACCTATAAAGAGGGTAGCTTGACCTCAATAGGCAAGATAGCTTTAGCGCCATAGACAAGTGAATAGGGTGTAGCTCCTGTAAGTGTGCGGACACTCGTGCGGTAAGCCCAAAGTGCAGGATTCAGTTGGATATGCCAATTACGGCCAGCGTCATCGATTGTCTTCTTTAATATTTTAAGGATTGTTTTATTAGACTCCTCAGCTTGACCATTACCTTGGGGATAATATGGTGTGGAGAAACGATGAGAAATATGGAAGCGGTCACAAAGTTCACGAACATCCTGATTTTTGAAGGGACGCCCGTTATCAGTGATAATGGAAAGAGGAATACCATATCGGCAAATGATATAGTTGAGGATGAATGTAGCAATTTGTTTTCCAGTGACTTGTGTGAGAGGCACGGCTTCAATCCAATTTGTGAAATACTATGTGGCAGTGATAATGAATTTATGACCATTGGACGAAGGAGGGTGAATCTTGCCTATGAGATCGAGTCTTCACTAACAAAAGGGCCAAGGAGACGCAAGTGGTTGAAGTTCTTATGCTAGTGCATGTATGAGGTCTCCATGAATTTGACATTGCTTACATTTCTTGACAAACTGATATGAGTCTTTTTCCATATTGGGCCAGTAATTTCCAGTCCTGATAAGTTTCTTGGGCAAGGTAGGACCACTAGCATGTGGACCACATATCCCTTCATGCACTTCACGTAACACAATCTGAGCTTTGTCACTTTCTAAACATCTAAGAAGAGTGCCATCTAAACCTCATCGGTATAGGATATCAGCTAAAATGACATATCGAGAGGATTGGCGAATGAAAGTGTGACGTTGGTTATTTGATAGATCAGGAGGTAGAGTATTGTCACATAGGTATGTGAAAATGGAACCATATAACTGGGATTCGAGACCGACAACACATATCATCTCAGTAGGCATGATCTCATATGAAGGAACCAAAAGGTTATCCACCAAGAACTCATAGCATGTCTCATTTGGAGGTAAATCAATTAGGGAAGCAATTGTAGCCATGGCATCTGCGCCGCAATTCCGCTCTCTTGGTATCTGCTCAAAATCTATCTTTGTGAAGTGTTGTTTCAGGTCATCCACCATTTGTTTATAAGGCATTAATTTTTCATCTTTTGTTTGGTAATCATCAGTTGCTTGACGGATGACAAGTTGGGAGTCCCCAAAAATACGAAGTTCCTAGATCTTCCATTGAACTGCAATTCGTAATCCTGTTGTTAATGCCTCATATTCCGCTATATTGTTAGTGCAAGGAAATGATAAGTGGTATGATTTTGGTATGGAATCCCCTTGAGGAGTTATAAAGAGGATGCCAGCTCCTGCCCCATGCTATGTATATGAGTCATCGAAGTACAGTTGCCATGGCTTTACATGTGACATTGTCAAAATAGATTCATCTAGAAATTTGGAACTTAGAGGAACATCATCTATCATGGGAGCATCTGCTAATTGATCTGCGATGGTTTGTCCTTTTATTGCTTTTCTATCCACATACTCAATGTCGAATTCACTCAGGATCATTACCCATTTGGCTAGTCGCCCAGTAAGTGTTGCTTTATTGAGAAGGTATTTCAATGGATCGATCCTTGCAACTAACTCAGTCTTATGAGTGAGCATGTAATGTCATAATTTCTGCGAAGCAAAGATCACGGCGAGACATGCATGCTCAATAGGTCTGTAGTTTAGCTCATATCCCACCAATGTGCGACTGATATAGTATACTGCTTTTTCCTTGCCCTCAGCAATTTGTTATGCTAAGAGTGCCCCCAGTGCTGTTGGAGTAGCTAATATGTATAGTAATAGTGGTTGATCTAGAACTGGTGGCATCAGAACTGGCGGATTTAGAAGATAATCTTTGAGCATCTGGAAAGCCTATTGATAGTTATCATCCCATTTGAATTTGATGTTTTTATGTAGTAGGTGCTGAAAAGGATTACACTTATCTGCAAGTTGTGCTATGAATCTTCGTATGGACTGGAGTCTGTCTTGTAAGGATCAAAGTTGACTGATATTTCTTGGTGGTTGCATCTCCAAGATGGCCTTGACTTTTGCTAGATCAACTTCAATTCCTCTTTTGGATACAATGAATCCTAGGAGCTTCTCGGAGGTTACTCCAAAGACACATTTCTTGGGGTTTAATCTTACTTTGTATTTTTCCAACCGATCAAAGATGATTGAAAGTATGTCCAAATGTGTATTTCTGTCTATTGATTTGCCCAAGAGGTCATTGACATAATCTTCCACGATTACGTGCATGAGATCATGAAAGATAGTAGTCATGGCTCTTTGATATGTAGCACCTGCATTTTTTAGCCCGAAGGGCATGACATTCCAGCAGAAAGTTCCCCAAGGACAAGTAAATAATGTTTTGTGTTGATCCTCAGGCACGATCCTTATTTGATTATAACCAGAGAATCCATCCATTAATGATAACATTTCATGACCTGCTATGAGATCAACAATCAAGTCAATATTTGGTAATGAGAAGTCATCCTTTGGACAAGCTTTGTTGATGTCTCTGAAATCTATGCAAAATCTGATGTTGTGATCTGGTTTACTGACAGGCACTAAGTTGGAGATCCATTCGGGATAATCGATTGGGCGTATGAATCCGACATCCAATAATTTCTCAAGTTCTGTTTTGACTAGTAATGCCACTTGTGGATGCATTTTTCTTAATGTCTGTTTTACTGGCTTTGCCCCCAGTTTGACTGTCAAATGATGCATTGCCAAATCCAGATCCAATCCAGGCATATCAGTGTATGACCAAGCAAAGTTGATTTGTCATTCTTTGAAGAAACTTATGAATTTTGACCTTTCTGACTCTGTCAATGATTGAGCTAGGAATATGTTGTGTGGAACCTCTTCTGTACCAATGTTTGTTTTGATAGTCTCCTCTACCAACATGGATGACTTTTCCTGATATGATGCTGGGAGAATGTTGAGCCTTCCATCTTCGGGTGCCTCAGAGAGGTTTTCGCCCTCAGATACGTCCTTTCTTTTTACTTCTTTGGGGTTAGACAGTGCCACAGTGTGGTTTTCACCATAAGACCCTTGATTTGTTCTTATTTTCACATTTTTGCGACTGGAAGGTCTGACACCCTCACCAAAATATGCCACGCTATTGAGTTCTATAGTGTATCCCGCTTTATGGTCCCCAAGAGGAAGATCATCTCGTATGCCCAGATAGTCAATAAAAGCTTCATCATTTTGCAATGTGTCAAACTATGCAAGTCCTTCATCATCCCAGTCAATGAGTTGGTGGTGAATAAGGGGAAGGTCGTTAATGTCTTCGAAGTTAACGGGGCTAAGAGTGAAGATGTAGTTATATTCAGGTATGTCAAGGTAATTATCAAGGTCATCGATGGCACTCTCCTCATCAGTCTCGATCGCAAACAAATCCAAATTATCATCACTAGTAGCGCATTCTGGGACAGGTGTTCTCATCCTATGTGATTTCAACCTAGAACCTTGAGACAAGGACTATGTGGAATCCTCATGGGTTGTTTCTTGACCAACTCTGAACTTGTTATAAAATTCCTCTTCTTCTGTTGGTTCATCTGGCTCTCTGAATGTCTCAGTGAGCGTGTAGTCACTGGAGGACTTGTCTAAACCCCATTACCATTCGTTGGAATCTGTGGAATAGCAATCCTCTTGTTGAATTTTGGCAGTTTTGATTTGTACGGCTTCTTCTGTCCTTTGGGTGTGGACCTTGGAAGTTAAGAAACCAAGTCCTTTCGAGCGTTCCTTTTTGAAAGTCAATTTAGGTTGTAAAGGTTCAATGATGCCTTCCTTTCGTAACCCAAGAGGGCTTTTTCCATCATACCCGAATTTTTGTAGAATTTTGAAGCCTTTGCCATATTTCTCACATGGTAGACTAATGTGATCTTGTGTGTCATCTTCAATGTCTTTGTAGAGCATTTTGTATAAATCTTCCTCTTCTAGTTCACCCCATCTTTGACAGGTAGTAGGGTCCCATTTGAGTATCATAATGGATACTTGCTTGTTAGGATGTGGTCTTCCATATTCTTTTAGGGAACTCATGACTTGTCGTAAGTACATGGTCTGATTTAAGGTGTATTCCCCCATGCCCTTTTCCTAAAACTTGCCTTTAAGCTCACCTTGTTTTTATGTCAAAGGTTTTAATGACTCAGGATCAATGTATGCCGACAAAGGAACAACCTCACAATTACTGGGAATGATGATCTTAGTTTTTGATTTTAGGTTATTGCAGTATATGAACAGATTAGGATCGCCATTAACTATTACCTCCACTCCATTATGAGGAAACTTAATGCATTAGTGATATGTAGATGGGACTACTCTCATTTCATGAATCCAAGGGCGTCCTAGCAATATGTTATAAGTGAGATCTAGATCCAAGACTTGAAAAACTACATCCTTTGTAACTGGCCCAACTCTAAGAGGTAAGGTGACTGTGCCCTTAGATGAACGCTCTTCATCATCATATGCCTTAATGGTGATTTGATTTGTAGAATTCAAAGCTTTGTCAGAATATCCCAATTGTGTAATAGTGCTCAATGTGCAAATGTTTAGACCTGCTCCTCCATCTATCAGGACTCTTTTTATTCGATGTTTGTGTATGAAGGCTTCAATGTGTAGTGGTGCATTATGTGGCTGAATTATAGAGGTGTCATTGGCTTCTGTGAATGTAAGTGAATGTGGAATGGAAAGGTATCCCACCGTGGTTTGAAACTGGTCCACATTCAGATTAGTAGGAACGGCAGTATCTCTCAAGATTTTGTCAAGAATGGCTTTATGAGCGGGGGATATGCGTAATAGCTCAAGCATGGAGATGAGCGCGGGTGTCTTCCCTAACTATTCTACAAGGTCATACTCAGGTTTGGTTGATGAGGAAGCGGTGTTCTTAGTTGGAACATTTTGCAAAGTGATTTTACCTCGGTGGGTTGTAACATGACATTCAGAGGTGGGTTCGGAAGAAGATCCAACACCTTTTAGGACAATCTTGGGTCTCTGGGTAGAATTTTCAGACGTTTTGTCCTTGATGATAATGGTAGAGACATAATTATCCATCAAGATGTGATTGATAGTTGAATCATAGTTGTAGGATGCTCTGGTATAGTTGGTTTGATCCTCTATGGCTTTAGCTTTTCCCTTGTCATGTTTTGGGAATGGTTCCTTAAACATCTCATGTTCTTGATTGGATGAGTGTCCTTCAATTTCAATATCACCTCTATCAATGAGATCTTGTATGATGTTCTTCAATCGATGATAATTTCCTATCTTATGACCCTTTCTCTTATGAAATTCACAATACTCATCATCATTCCACCAATTTGGCTTAACCTTTGGTTCATATGGAGGAAAATCTGGAACTGTGATTACCTTGTTTGCCACTAGCTTCTTGAAAACTGACTCAAATGGTTCTCCCAATGGAGTGTACTTCCTTCATGATTTGGAATTTGTTTTAGTATTCACTTGATTGTTTGTAGAACTTGATCCCGAAAAGATGAATTTGGGTCGCACTGTGTTGGCATCAACAACACCATCATTGACTGTGTTCTTGTTTTTATTCCAAAATCTTGGCTTGTCTTTTCCTTTAAAGTCATCTTTGTTTTCCTTGAATATCTTAATGACTCCTTGTTCAATTAGGACCTTCTCTATTGGTAAGCCTTTTTCAATGACGTCCTTGAAGGTGGACAAACAAGCTTTCCTTAAGTCATAACCAATCTCTTTGTTAACATTTTGGGTGAACATTTCTACCATTTATTTTTGTGGAATTTCACAAGAGCGTCTGCTAGCTAGATTCCTCCATCTTTGTAAAAATGATAGAAAAGACTCTCCATCTTTTTCTTGGTGTTGCACAAAGTAGTGACTGATATGTTTGTCTCTATGTTATAGGAGAAATGTTGGATAAATGCCTCTGCTAAGTCACCCCAAGACTTAATTCCAGATGGAAGTTGGGAGAACCATTCCATAGCTTGATCACCTAGGCTTTGTGGGAATAATCTCATCAAATATGTCTCTTCTGCTGCTACCTCAATGCAAGTTGTGAAAAATTGTCTTCTGTGTGCCTTAGGATCCCCTTTTCCTCTATACTTATCAAATTTAGGCGTCACAAAGTGTGTAGGAAAAGGAGGCATTGGAATGCTCTTGTCAAATGGATAAGGACATATGTCTCTCATTGTGTATGTTGGCTTCGGTGTATTTATGTCCTCCATTTTCTTTTGTAAGTCCCTGATTTGTTGTTCCAAATTGCTCTTCGGTGGAGATCGACTTCTTGGACCATACCCCATGTTTGAGGCACCAATTGGAGGAGGAGCATGCTGCATATATGGATGATATTGATCATACACATGTTCATATGGAGGAGGTCTATAGTGATGCTACGTATATAGACCACTTGGTATAGATTCATGTTGAGGAACACCATATCTATTTTGTGCATGTATACCATACTCTACAGGCATGTCATGTTCTAATGTGTTGCCCCCAAATTTGACACGGGGTTTCCTTGTGTCCAAATTTTGAGCATGCCTTTGAATATCCAATTGCTTTGATGGTTCATCCTTAGCATTGGTATGTGATTGAGCATATCTGTTTGCATAAGACCTCCATAATGGTCTGCGAAGGTGAGTATCATATGCTTGACCATGTGTGTATGGGACCTCTAGTTTTTGAAATAGAGATGATGGTGATTCATGTACCATATGTGGTCCTCTATTGCCTCCACTATTAGGCCTTCCTTGATCCATGTTGGAGTGAGTTTGTTGTAAAGGTCGATTTTCCATGATTTGAGACATGTCAAAATCATGAGGTATCTTGGCTCCACTTTGTGCCATCATTTGTAAGAAGTATTGTCTATCCCTCCTCATTATTTCCTCAACCAATCGATTGAAATGGGGATTCATAATGGATTCTTCCACATCTGCTGAATGTACGAAAAAGTTGTCCATATTGTCATTGTGTGTAGCATTGTTGTTTGTAGTGTCCATGTTCTCAACATTTGGAATGTTTCTATAGGCATCCATGTCAGGTAATGTAGTATGATCAGAATTGAAAAAGATATCATTCTCATACTCATAAGAACTCATGTTTGCGGACTCTTGAGTCTCTTTAGTTTCTCTCCTAGATTTTTGAAGACGGGTTTCAACCATGAACTAGGTATTGACCAAGATATGTGAGACTAGATGAAAATGGAAAAAGTATGGAAGACCAAGAGTTGGATGGAATGTAAATGAATTTGAGGTGTACTTGCAATGTCCAAAGTGTAAGACCAAGTATTTATGTAGTAGAGTAGGTGTGACTTCCAAAGAGATGATAGTTTCTCTTGATGAGGTAAGTTGACCTTGACTCTAAGTAAGACCAAATGAGACCCAAAGGTAAGAAACCTTGATGAGGGACCACTTAGCAAGATGTTGTTGTATGTAGTATGTTGACAAAGTATGATGAGGACAAGCAAGTGACCTTTTGACTCAAGTTTAGACAAATGTGAATGTAATGAGATATGTAAAGCAATGATGGACTTTGTGAGACCCCAAAGACAGGTTGAATGCTAAATGAAACCCTGGAGAAATGACCTAGGAAGCTCAAGAATTCCGAAACTGACTATGTTTGTTTGTTGGAGTGTAACAGTTTTTCAATTCTGAACACAAACGCGCCTGTATACTTCACAGACACAGTTTTCCGACACACACGTGGCTCTGTTCAACACATACGTGCTTCTAAGATTTTTTTGCAAAGTGTAATGTTTATTCTGGGAACACAGACGTGATTCTACCCTTCATAGACGTGGTTATACAACACAGACGCTATTATGTCTGACTCAGACTCGTTTCTGCAAAATTTGTGTAATCTTTTCCAATCTATGAAGTTGTTTTGTTGTGACCAAATCTGACTATTTGACTATTTTTTGTGACAAGAGGACACAGTATTGATGAAGACCCAATGTTTGCAAGTGTCTAGACTCAAAATGACTCCAAGAAAAATGTGTTGTTTGATGTAAAAATGTTTTGCATACACTTGAAGACACAAAAGACACAATGTTTTGTTGTTTGGTCTTGAATGTTTTGAATAAGTCAAGCATAATTCTTATGGCTGGCCAAGACAATAGTTGTTGATCCCACATGGGGTTTTACCCCTGAGGCTACGCTATTCAGAGTGGATACTTAGATGCTTGACCTCACTAGCAAACTTTGTATCTCTACTAAGAACCGTATGTGTGTGGGCTGCTACCAGAGGTCCGACCTCCTGCCTCAACAACTAGAAGGATTTGGGCTTCTAAAACAAAAAGGTGCTAGTAAGGGCATCCGCTCGTGTGGCCATACATGCAGCATTTTTAGCTCTATAAATACAGAAGGCTCCCAGTCGGTAGGGGTTATGCCCTACAAATGATCAAATAAATTTGATCAAACGGGTTTATGGGGAGACATAGTGTCGGTATGAACTAATCAGCACACGTTATTCATAGTTTTCACCATGAATACATTTGTTTATAGTGATTCGAAAGAGGTGGGTTTTCCTCACTACCACTTGGGTCGTTCTCTTCTCACTAGTAGTTCTAATGACCACACGGGAAGGCAGGCCCTCTAAAGATTAAACAAAAAGAGCCTATTGCTCAAGACACAAAAGACAATGATTCAATTTTAGTGCACCAATTGAAGTGTTTGCTAGTCTATGAAAACAAGGCACATAATACAAATCCAAAAACCCTTGCCAAGGACCTGCAACAAAGAGTTGTTAGTAGTTTGGATTGTTTGAAATAATCACCCCTTCCTGCAAGCACACAAGTTAGGTAAATTTTAAACCCAAAAGACTTTGTGAAAATAGGGGCCTTCAACCAAACGATTTAGCTTTCAAGACAAGCTGCACCAATTTCGTTAGCTAGATCTGAAACCCTAAATGCAAAATCCAAAAATTGAATCAATAAAAACCCAAAATTTGAAAATGGTTAACACAGATGCAATTACCCTCAACACAAACGTGACTTCGTGACATAGACACGGTTCTATGAGACACA
The DNA here is from genome assembly GCF_030272615.1 of Cryptomeria japonica. Taxonomy (NCBI): domain Eukaryota; kingdom Viridiplantae; phylum Streptophyta; class Pinopsida; order Cupressales; family Cupressaceae; genus Cryptomeria; species Cryptomeria japonica. The sequence goes on from NC_081414.1 coordinate 23,662,952, forward strand.
GACGCGGCTACAGAATGCAGACATCGCTAAAAACACCGCAAATGCAACTTAATAACACAAATGCGCTTTCCCAAAACCTACAAAATAAAATATTGCCAGTAACACAGACGCGATTCCAGAAGTCACAGATGCGCCAAAAAAACAAAAACGCGATCCGAAAGTGCGCAGACGCGGGAATATCAAAATGCTGTTGAAAACGTTAGATCTGCAACTTCAAAATACAAAATCTGCAATGAGGATGTTAAATGCAAAAAGGGACAAGAGTCCCACAGGGCGTGCCAAAATGTATATGGTGAAAATGGATAACAATAATAACAATATTGAAAGGCTAAAATGAATTCAACCACAAAACCCTAGCCTAACAACAACGAAGATCCACCATAACATATGAAGATTACCTAAGACAATGCAAATCAAATGAAATCACAAAGATTATACCATCACATGTCCAATAGGGTTTTGATCTCCATTCTTCCTATCTCCATTGATCTTGCTTGATATATTTGCTCTCAGATTTTATGTGCACAAGAGCTCAACAAAGAATGGAATGTGGTTGTAAGTAGGATCATAGTGTAGTCAATTGCATAAAAGATTATTAGGATGCATTGAACGATTAGGGTTTGATAATGAAGAAAGCATCTCCTTATATAGAAGACACAATAAGAAATGGAGGGATAAGATTGAGAGGTGTAAAAGGAGGTCGGCTATGATTACAGGGTAGGTAGAGGAAATAATAAAATAATGAAAGGGGTAGGTAGTGTAGGAATTAAGAGATGAATGACATGTGTCATGGGTAGAAAAAGCTAATGAATTAATTAAATAAATAAAGATTTATTTAATTAATAGAAGAAGTGGGATCAATTAAATAAATAAAATATTTATTTAATTTAGGAAAAGGATAATTTAAATAAATAAATGTATTTATCTAAATGAGAAATAAGGCTAGAAGAGGATAAATGAATTAATTAAATAAATAAAGATTTATTTAATTAATAGAAGAATTAGGCTTAGATAATTAAATAAATAAAATATTTATTTAATTAGACATGACAATTTTAGGTGTCTACATTGGTAACCAAAGAATTTCTCCCAATCGGTGAAGATACTTGTCGGTGTCGGTGCCAGTGAAGTGTTTGCCAGTAAACAACCAAACCAAAATGTGAAAGCTGAAACATGTTGCCATCAATGAAAACATATTGGAACCAATCAAATGAATGTCAATTTCCAACATAGATAAGTATCTCTACGCCTATTAAACCGCAATAGCTCATTTGCAGCACACTGACCAAACCAACTCATCCAATTTGACTGCAACACCGGAATACACAGAAGAATGTGTTGACATTGTTAAACACAATTTACCACTGATAGGGGGGTGAATTAGTGGTTTTCAATATTTTCCCTTTATCTACCCTAGTGTGAATACCAGTTATCATCCTAATCCCTAGTGGGTCTACTGGTAAGATAAATCAAGACAATGCAATGCAAGCATACACAAGGGCACATCCCATAATACTGGTATATACAAGGAAAACCCAAGATGGGAAAAACCTTGGTGAGAAATGTTGTTGAAGTCTAGTGCTCTAATCCAGCCTCACAATGAAAATTAATTACAATGTTTACCGCACCAGCCCAAAGAGCACCAACCTCTGATTTAGGGCACCAAACTAAGGAGCTAAAACCCCTACACCGAGCTCCAAATCAGTGTTCTACAAAGATAACAAATCAATACATAAGGTGTCACCCTGATTACAAGTGAATCTTGCAACCATTGCATATAATCTATGTTGGTATAACTCCTTTTCTGCTTTACCAGATCTTTCCTCTTCCTATCACTCTGCCTCTTTGCAGCTCTCTATCTTCCGATCTATGCTACACTTTTTTGTTGTTGTCTTACTGGTTTTTCTCTACTGGCTAGACCCCTACTCTATTTCTGCTCTGTCAGTTTGCCTTTATCTCATCCACTTTTATCTTTCACTGCCAGTTCACTATCTTTTCTTCTTCACCATTCAACTCGCATTCATGCTGAAATCCTTCTTTACTTGTGGCCTTGACCTTACCGGTTAATACCCTCTCACCGATTGCATCTCCAACACAAGGTTTATATGATCTTTGATGAAGTCATTGAATGGTTGGCTCGCTGCTTCTCTTTCACACTCCACACTTCAACATTCAGCATGCAACATCATTATCTTTGATCTTTAGTTGGCATGTATATATCTGAGTTTTCCTGCCATGACTGATATTCAAATCTTTGGCGCACTAGGGTTTCTTCACCAATCACGAGGCATATCAAATCTAATATGATCTTGTTCTGCATGAAGATAGGCAGTCTAAAAGAAATCAAGCATCACCTACCATATCTTCTTCCTTCCAAGGCATGTTTACTAAACTTAGAAAACATAGACAGTCAGTCAACAAGGCACAAGATCAATCACCATAAATGGTTCTATAAATTGTATCACCAACCTCATTCTGCACTTGGACACTCTGCATCAATCGATGCATCTCATCAATCACCTTTGTTTGACCTTCCTTGAGCTGCACACCTCTGCAACACCTCCCATGATTTTCACAATCAACAATAAATGTCAACCAAATACCAACAACCTCACTAACACGACACTTCACCAACCTCTGTAATCTTTCCACATCAACTCCACGTGGCATCCCTGTTGGTAACCATCTCATCTTGGATCTTGTGTCAATTTAGATAGGATCACCAACCAAACACTCAACCGGTGCACACCTACCAGACATCTAACCCTACTGGTTCTCTAAACCTATTGGTACGTCTTCCCTTATCGGTTAAACTTCTTTCCTTCTCCTTCCTTGTGCTAGTGGATCTTGTCAGCCCAGACATCAATCATGCTAGTCCTTAGTAGCAATATAGGATGAATCACCATGTGCATCTTCAATAGATTGAGAGCACTTCACCTTTGTCTCTCTATCCACTTGGCTATATGTTAGTATTCTCCTTGTTTACCAATTTGCATGTTGCTGCCTTCATATCAATAGTGTGCATGATATCTTCATGCCAACTATCTCCATTCATTATGCATCAGAGGCAACACCTTTTTCCATGTACATACAGGTAACTCCATGTGTGCAACTATAGAGCCTTATCTTCATTTGATTGGTTCTCTTCTCAACCAATTTGCCAAGAAGGAAAACTCACCATCTTAACTCTTCCTTTTCTGCCTTGGTAGCACAACATGTCTTCTCATGTTGAACCGGTGCACATCTCTAAACATATCCTATGGAGGCTTCCTTATCTTCTACATTAGTCATCCGGTCTATGCATCCAATCACTTTCCTTTGCTTACTCAGATTGTCTCATCCCAGAGAGTCATGATGTATGGCAAGTAAACTAGGATAAGAAAGGTATTAACACTTACTGGTGGGAAAGGATCTATGTCACCTGCTGGTATTAATGTGAAATCCCTAAGGAGTAAATGCATCTTCAACTTGACATATGACTAGGTAGCTTTCCCATATGTCATCCTTACTTACTGAAGTAGCACATTCTATGTCACTATTCTCTTCATACAATGGGAGTCATGTTGTATAACATCCAACTCTTACCGGTAACCTGCACATGCTTCACCTCCAGTGTTGATGTGATTCTTTTAACATTTTGGTTGGCAGCCACTCAATGCCAACACATTACTTACTAGTCATCATACCATATCGGTCTCCAATGCATGTCTACAACACATGCCAATACCAACTTGTGTACCAGTGACCTGCAATACTTGGCTAACATCAATGTCACCAATACACTTCAATCTTCCACACCAGTTATGCTATACCGGTTGACATCAATGACAACGCAATGCCAACAATCTCCCCCTTTGGCATTGATGTCAACACACATGTAGTATCTAGTATACTACAAATACATTCTCTGCCTTTGACAACAATGGCAAAGGGTCTTGACAGCCGATATACAACAAGCTCTCTTTTCCCCCTTTTTACCATTATGCTTTGCAACCCCTCAACTGCTAGCACTTGTATCAGAGAACTGACACCATCCTATTTAACATATTCTCCCCCTATGCAAGTAACTCACATCTCCCTATATACTATTCCACAGTGCAACAACAATGACAATTGATTTCCTCTTGTGTCAAGTGTATCAAGCACCAGTCACAAAGATATAACTGTGAACTAACCCTGAATCACAACCCTTTGGTCATCATTTTCTGTCAAGTCCTAAACTAGTACCCCAAACTATACTTTGTACTAGTGGAAGTGAGCATCTATACATGTTGATGGTCTTTCACTTCCATGACATCCATCCCATCTTTGTGACATAAAAATACCTGGCCACAATGCCAAGTCACATTGACTCCATGTCAACTCTTACACTTGTTGACATAATGATGTCTCATACACTTGGGATCATCTATAGGTCCAACACACTGTCATTTAGGACAACTTCTAATATTGTCAGAGGCATAAATTCATCTGTCCAGGCCACTAGAGCTACTACAACACAACCAAAACATATTGACCCACATATTCTTCAATACCGGTAACTATCCCTAGTGGTAACATACTCCACATGTCATTTTACTGTACCAATTTAATATCTCTGCCAGTATACCTTGTCCACTGGCTCTCCTTTTGGCATCACATCCCACTTTGACACTTGCAATAGTGATCCATCTCACCCATGTGAATGTGTAGCCAAGATATCAATTGCACACATTCTTTTATCTCAGCTTTTTCATTATATCGGTGACTGCCCATCCTTTCCTTTGTCCTTCTCAACATATGGGGGTGACTGATCTGATCAACATATAGCTCCCCCTAAGGATCTGCATCTTGTTTAAACTTTAGGAGATATCACATGTGCATTGAGTGCAGAGTGTCGATCCATGGTCATGTTCTCTTCCTTTTTCCTCCATACTTTCTTGGACTCCCTCCTCTACTCATTTGTAGCCTTTGGATCAGGTCTCTTCTTCAGCTAATAGGTCTTTTCTTTACTAGGTTCTATAGTATGTTTGGATATAATGCCATAGAAGTATATTTCATTCATCCCAACTAAATGATTGGAAGACCTTCTATCAGATCAGTTTGATCTTCTACTCAGGATCATGCCATTGTAGCCCGCTACCGGTTTCAACTAACTTCTTGATCTTGCAGGAGCATATCTCCTTTGGGCATAGTTGTTATGTCGAATGCCATGTGCATGAAACATCTTCTTCTCGGAATCATTACTTCTATGGCCAGATCCATTGCAGTTATAACATATATAATTTACATTTCTTGAGGTGGCAAATGGACTCTGGTTAGCATAACTGGGAGTGGGCTTATGCATTTTTCTACATTATGATGTTTTATGCCCAAATGCATTACATCTTCTACAAACTAAATCGCTATTCCTAGGTAGAACACCTTTTCTATTCCTAGACATTGTTTTGCATTCCTCTGCCCTATGGCCATATCCTTTACAAGCAAAACAGTAACTGGAGAATGGAGACATATTACATACAAATTCATTTTGCCAAACATGAGGTGATCTGACTGATTTGGCTTCTCCACTTCTACTTCTTCGGGGTGTTGCATCTCTTTTTCTTTCATCGGTGGGGATTCTCTTATGCTTCCTTCTTTCATTCTTGTTTTTGGTTAACCTATTTTCTCTCATCTTCCTTTTTCCTTTAAGATCTGCATTATTTCTTCTTGCTGCGTCGATCTTCATTTTTAGCCTCAAGTCCTCACCGGTTGTAGCTAGATCAACCTTCTTTCTTGGTGCACTTCATACAATTAAGGTTTGACCCTTGTTATCTCCATTAGAGGAGACAAATAGAATATCTTTTTTGGGAGAATCCTTTCTTATAGAGCATTCACCGATAGCATATCCAAATCCTCTGGTATCCTTAGAATGTTTTTGGTGATTCAACATTTTGTCCAAGGCTTCAATGCTATCATCATACTCATTTTTGTACTTTTCAAGGTCTTTCCTCAAATTATCCATTTCCTCTTTCATCTTTTGACACTCTTTGTCTTTTGTCTCCACTTCTAGCTACAACTCCTCACATCTTCTTTCATCAACATCAAGGACTAATTTCAATTTATTAGTCATTCCTTTGGCATCTTCAAGTTGAGTTGTCAACATGCAGACATTTTTGTTTGACTCTTCAAGGAATGTTCTCAACTGATTACATTCTTCATGAACTAATTTTTTGTAACTCTTAAATTCATTTCTAACAGATTTCAGTTCACCAAGGGCACTTAACAACTCACCTTCTAGATCAATTTCAGCTCCATCTTCTTCTTCATCTTCTTCATCATTTCCAAACACATCTTGTTGGTCGGATCTATCTACCTTATCACATTTTGATGTGTGCACTTCACTTTCTGACTCCTATGCCCTGAAGAGATGAGTTTCCTCTTCATCATTTCTACTGTTGCTAACAGATTTACCTTCATCATTTGCAAACACGTGTGCTTCATTCCTTTTCTTGTTTCCACAAACTAGTTCTGCAGTGCAAGGTTCATTGCCATAAAGTTTCTTCAATCTATCCCATAGTCTTTTTGTAGATCTACACTTATCTACCTATGAAGAAACATCTCTGGACAATCCACTTAATATAGCATTCATGGCTTCTTCATTGCACCTAGATCTTCTTTCTGCATCTAAATTAGTGGGAGGACTAACTTTACTAGGGCATCCATTTACAACAGACAACCATATATCAAACCCTAGAGAGGATAGGTAGACTTCCATTCTACAACTCCAAACAGAATAGTTTGAACCATCAAAAACTGGAGTAGGGATTGACACTACACAACCATTGTGTCCTCAAGTCAGAATCTACCCAAGCTGGATGAAGCTTATCAACCAAAAACCTAATGCTCTAATACCAATTGTTAGACACAATGTACCACTGAGAGGGGGATGAATCAATGGTTTTCAATATTTTCCCTTTATCTACCCTATGTGTGAATGTCAGTTATCATCCTAATCCCTAGTGGGTCTATTGGTAAGATAAATCAAGACAATGTAATGCAAGCATACACAAGGGTACTTCCCATTGCACCAATATATACATGGAAAACCCAAGATGGGAAAAACCTTAGTGAGAAATGTTGCTGGAGTCTACTACTCCAATCCAGCCTCACAATGAAAATTGATTAGAATGTTTAGGGCACCAACCCAAGGAGATACAACCCCTACACCGAGCTCCAACTCAGTGTTCTACAAAGATAACAAATCAATACATAAGTTGTAACCTTGATTACAAGTGAATCTTGCGACCACTGCATATAATCTCTATTGGTATAACTCCTTTTTTGCTTTATCGGATCTTTCCTCTTCCTATCACTCTGCCTCTGCAGCTCTCTATCTTCTAATCTCTGCTATACTCTTATGTTGTTGTCTTATCACTTTTTCTCTACCGATTACCCCTAATCTATTTCTGCTCTGCCAATTCGCCTTTATCTCATCCACTTCTATCTTTCATTGTCAGTTCACTGCCTTTTCATCTTCACCATTCAACTCACATTCATGTTGAAATCCTTCTTTACTTGTGGCCTTGACCTTACCGGTTAATACCCTCTCACAGATTGCATCTCCAACACATAGTTTATATGATGTTTATATGATCTTCAATGAAGTCACTAAATGGTTGGCTCTCTTCTGCTCTTTCACACTCCACACTTCAACATTCAACATGCAACAACATCATCTTTGATCTTTAGTCGGCATGTATATATCCGAGTTTTCCTGCCATGACTGATATTTAAATATCTAGTGTGCTAGGGTTTCTTCACCAATCGTGAGGCATATCAGATCTAATCTGATCTCATTCTACATGAAGATAGGCAGATTGCAAGCAATCAGGCATCACCTACCATATCTTCTTCCTTCCAAGGCATGTTTGTTAAACTTAGCAAACATGAATAGTCAATCGGCGAGGCACAATATCAATCACCATAAATGGATCTACAAATTTCATCACCAACCTCATTCTGCACCTAGAACTCTGCATCGAGTGATGCATCTCATCGATCACCTTTGTTCAACCTTCCTTGAGCTACACATCTCTACAACGCCTCCCATGATTTTTACAATCAACAATAAATATCGACCAAATACCAACAACCTCATCGACATGGCACTTCACCAACCTTTGCAATCTTTCCACATCAACTCCACATGGCATCCATGTCGGCATCCATCTCAACTTGTACCTTTATGTCGGGTCAGACAGGATCACCGACCAAACACTCAACCGGTGCACACCTACCAGACAGCTAATCCTGCCGGTATGTCTTCCCTTACCGGTTAACCTTCTTACCTTCTCCTTCCTTGTGTTGGTGGATCTTGTTAGCCCAGACATCAACCATGTTGGTGCTCAACAACAATCTAGGATGACTCACTATGTGCATCTTCAGCAGGTTGAGAGCACTTCACCTTTGTCTCTCTGTCCACTTGGTTGTATGTCGGTATTCTCCTTGTTTACCAATTTTCATGTTTCTGCCTTCATACTGGTAGTGTGCATGATATCTTCATGCCAACTATCTCTATTCATTATGCATCAGAAGCAACACCATTTTCCATCTGCATATCGGTAACTCCATGTGTGCAAGTGCAAAGCCTTATCTTCATTTGATTGGTTCTCTTCTCAACCGGTTTGCCAAGAAGGCAAACTCACCATCTTAACTCTTCCTTTTCTGCCTTGGTAGCACAACATGTCTTCTCATGTTAAACCGGTGCATATCTCTGAACATATCTTATGGAGGCTTCCTTATCTTTTACATTAGTCATCTAGTCTATGCATCCAATCACCTGCCTTTTCTTACTCAGACTGTCTTATCCCGGAGAGTCATAATGTATGCCAAGTAAACTAAGATAAGAAAGGTATTACCACTTACTAGTGGGAAAGGATCTATGTCACCTACTGGTATTGATGCTCTACAAAATGGAAGGATTGTTATGATAAACAAACACAAACAACAAACAAGAAACCAATTGTTAGTGTTAGAAATCACAAGCAAAACACTTTCCTAAGTAAGCATATCAAGAAAGACACTACAAAATATATAGAACGATTAATAAGTCTAATAAATGCTACTAAACACCTCCAAATGGTCTCTACCATGTTGGTAGCTTCTCCTTCCTTGTTCCTCTCCTCTCCAAGTATCAAATGAGTGTAGCTCTCAGTAGCTTTTTGCACTATGGATGCCTTATGGAGGTTCAAGATTGAAAAATGATCAACTATGCTATGCAAGTGTAAAACAAACTAATATTAGATGCTATGAGATGGAAATGATTTATTTTAGTCCAAAATAATAATATATTAGTGATTTATGCTAAAATGATCTTCTCTAAAATTGATTATAATGTAAATGCATACAAGTTTTCAAGATCTGGATTATGAAGAACTGGTCTCTATTTATAGGAAAAATGGAGCAATGGATGGTTGAGATTGAGTAATCTCAACAAGGTCAGGATTGAATGGTTTATGATCCATGTGAAGAAGTTCAACCCAATCCCAGGATGACAAGTGTCAACCTGAGATGGGTTGAGAGGAGAGGGAAGAAGCATTAAATGCTTGACATGACCTGAGGGTTAACCTGGGAGGTAAGGTTAAGGTTGAGTTGAATGGATAAATTCATTATTCAAGGAATAATTCTTTTATCCAATGGATAAACTCTTATGCAAGAGTTAGTGAGGATAACCATGGTCAAAGCAATAAATTCTTGAGGAGACACATGGGTTACATGAGGGTTGAGTTAGGGGTCAAAGTCCCTAACCATGGGTGCAAGTGGATTTAACCATAAATGGTTATGTAAGAGCCATTAATGGTAATGTAAGAGCCATTAGTGGTTTGGAAGACTTTAGAGGTTAAATTGTTGAACACATAAAGCATTTAATGCTTTTCAAAGTCTTTGGAGTCTTTAAGAAGTGACTCCAAGTTGCTTAGGAATGTGACAATAATTAGGGGATGGATTAGACTAATTGGGAAGGGGTTAAAAGAATCTAGAAGGGGATTAGGATTGCAAGTGGGTTTGGTGGGTGAGGAAAAATAGGATTTTTATTAAAATAAAATTCATTTATTTCAATAAATAGGTGCAACTTGCATTTTTAGGAGAATGCAAGTGGGGGGGATTTAATGATTTAAATAAATGTTTCATTTAATTTATTTAAAAGAGGAAAGGGGATTAAATGAAATAAATACAATTTATTCATTTGGTTGATTGTGAATTTGGTTTAATGAATTAATTAAAATAAATTGAATAATTTATTTAATTATAGGAGAATGTTTGAAGATAAATTAATTAAATGTTAATTTAATTAATTGATGGCTAGTGGGGTTTTAATCAAATAAATAGAAAATATTCATTTAATTAAAATGGACATATTTATGTGACTACAGGTATTAATGTGACATCCCTGAGGATTAGATGCATCTTCAACTTGACATATGACCTGGTAGCTTTCCCATATGTCATCCTTGCTTACTGAAGTATCACATTCTCTATCACTCTTCTCTTCATTCGGTGGGAGTCCTATTGTATAACATCCAACTCTTACCGGTAACCTGAACATGCTTCACCTCTAGTGTCGATGTGATTCTTGTAACATTCCATTTGGCAACCACTCAATGCCAACACATTTCTTACCGATCATCATACCACACCAGTCTCCAATGCATATCTACAACACATGCCAACACTAACTTGTGTACTGGTGACCTGCAATACTTGGCTGACATCAATGTCACCAGTACACTTCAATCTCCCACACCATTTATGCTATACCGGTTGACATCAATGACAACAAAATTCCAACAGACATCAATGACAATACATCATTCCAGTAAACTTCTCAACAATATCCAACAATCTTGATGATATTTTAGTTTTTAGTCATGTTGGCATTGTGTTGTCATTGATGTCAACCGGTATGGGATGACTACTGGTATGAGAGATGTATGTGAAACACTATCATGAAGGAGTACATATTGAGATATCTTTTTATATGACCTTGTGTTGTAGGACACCGGTAACGTAAGAAAGAGCATGCCACTTAAAGGAATGATCACTGGGGTCACTGGTACACAAGTTAGTGCCTGACTTGTATGGATGAGGTAGATAGGCTACTAGTAGAGTGTATCATCAATAAGGAAAGGATGTCAACTGGTAACTAATGTGTTTACATGGAGAAGATAGCTGCCAACCAACAAAGCTCATGACCAGTGTACAAGCAAGATGGGCAAGGTGCCTGAGTTGTTGTTTGTGATGAAGAGGCGGAATGCTACCTAAATTACATCAACACATGAGGAGAAGAATGAACAACTCATTAATGAACAACAGGGATCCCACTGAATGAAGATGCAGTCATCATGAGAAGCAATGACTAACAATGAATGTGCTCACACCAGATCACATGTGCCTGTTTGAAGATGTGTTGCATAAACAAGGAAGCCACATGAGTGCACTACAAGATGTAGATGACAGGGATTCACTCCCACCAATAAGAGGAACTTGTCTCCTATTATTCATAGTGTGCATAATAGTTTCATGAGAAAAGGAAGATGAGGTAAAGGCAAGTGTTTGAAGGCTCACATCGAATCTATCGGTGAATCAAAGGAATGCCTCAAGTGTATGAAATCGAGGATAGGCACTGGACTGACTGAGAAGACATGTTGAAATGATGGTACAGATGAAGAGTGATGAGTTTGTCACTTTGAAAAACTGGTGGAGATATGGTCTGAGATGATCAGGAAGAATGCAAGGCTAAGCAGATGCAGATAGAGGAGAATGGCCTGATTGAAGATGGAGTCTGTGGAAGGTTGATGACATGGTGTCATCAAGAGTGTTTATCGGTATGTAAGTCCACCGGTAATATAGATAAGGTGCAGATGCAGAAGATTCCCCATCTGATGAAGATGTGCATAAGGCAGGTTAGAAAGAGTGATGACCGATTGAGTAGTCCACCGGAAGAGAAGCAAAGTGCAAGGTTGATGACAGACCAGTTTGAGGGTTTAACTGGAAGGGTTAGTATACCAGTAGATGAACCTAGTAATGGATTTGGTTGGTGATTTAATTCATACCAACATAGACAACCTAGCAGAGGTGGATGTTGATGTGAATGCCATGTGGAGATGAAGTGGCAAGCATGCAGAGGTCGGTGGAGTTACATGTAGAGATAGGTGTCTCTATTGTTGTGCATTTAATATGGATCTCATGATTTGTGGATCAGATCATAAGAGTGAGGCTCGAGGAATAATGAGCGATAGAGACAAATAAGGGAGTTGTTGGTCCCTAGATCTAAGCAAGAAGATTAGATTGTGAGAAGACCTCTAGAAGGAAATAGCAGAAACATTAATGGAATCTTGACAGAGGCAGGTTGAGAGACGAGGTTGTGGTTGCTAAGATTAGAAGAGGTGTATTGGAAAGCGCGTTAAAGGCAAAGATGTACAGTTGGTTGTCTGGGAGATCAGATTGAACATTATCTGATTGGATTTGGTTTTCCTCGAGGTTGATGAGGAAACCCTAACCGCCTGATATTTGAATTGGCTTTTGGCGAGAAAACCAAGCTATAAATATGTAAGCCAAAGATATTGTTAAGTGCTTCTCAATAGAAGAAAATAGGGCTACTGTGAAGTGATTAAGTGTTACTTCTGCATGTGAGAGCAAATCAGTCAAGTGCTCAATGAGTATCTAAGAAGAGACTGAGGGTGAGGGAGAACCAGGTTGAAGAGTTCAATCGGTAGCAGTGCAAAACTGGTAGTGTCCATACCGACAGAGAAGAAGTGAAGGAAGCCCCAGAGAAGGCAAACATAGAACCGGTAGAGTGCAGTATCAGTGAAGAGAAGAGCAGTAAGGAGGAGATCCAGTAGAGAAGAAGAAAAAGAGAAGAGATGTATCGATAGAGTTTACCGGCAATGCAATAGCAGAAGAGTGAACTGGTATAGAAGAGAAGGTGTCTCACTCGTAGAAGGAAGTTGTGTGCAGAGGTTCCAAAACTCTTTTGTAACCAGGATATTAGTTTTGTATTTGAATGTTTATTGTGATCATTGAGTTGTAGCTCCTTTGGGTTGTAGCCCATAAATTAGTTAGGGGTTGGTGTTCCTTGGGTTGGTGCCCTAAATTAGAGGTTGGAGCTCCTTGGATTGTAGCCCTAAACAGTGTAACAAGATTCATTGTGAGGCTGGATTGGAGCAGTAGACTCCAGCAACATTGCTCGTCAAGGTTTTTCCCATCTCGGGTTTTCCTCATACATACTGGTGTTATGTGATGTCCCTTTATGTGAATGCATTTGTGTTTAGTCTCCTCACTAACCAGTAAGTCTGCATTCAGCTAGATTTGTTAATCGGTATACTTTCATAGGGAAAGTTAAAGAGAAAAGTTGAGAACCACTGATTCACCCCCCTCTCAGTGGTGCATTGTGTCTAATAAGCGGGTCTAAAGAACACCTATAGAATTTAAGTATGGCTATGACAAGATTGTGTGAGAAGAAGTTGCTAATAAATCTAAAATAGTGTGTGCTTATGCAAACTAAATTCATTAACTTGGGTTTCATAGTATCCAAAGATGGATGGAAAATGGACAAGGAGAAATTTCAAGCCATTATTAATAGGACAACACCTAAGAGTGCATCAAATATAAGAAGTTTTCATGGATTTGCTACCATCTATAGAAAAATTATCAAGAATTTTAGTCACATAGTTGCTCCTATAGTTGAAATAATAAAGGGTTCAAAAATGCAGTTTGAATAGACTCAAGAGGTTGAAAAGAGTTTCCAATTCCTCAAACAAAAGGTAAATAAACAAAATATACTTGCATTGCTTGATTTCAATAAAGTATTTCAAATTGAATATGATGCTACTAGCTTAGCAATAGGGTATGTTCTTAGTCAAGAGGGAAAACCAATGTCTTATTTCAATTAAAAACTTAATTATTCTTAGAAGAAATATTTGACCTATGACCTTGAATTTTATGCAATGGTTCAATATTTAAAGAAGTGGAGGCATTACATAATTTCTAACGAGTTTATTGTCTATATTTATAACAATATATTACAATTCATTAACTTCCAACATAAATTAAATCAAAGACATACAAAATGGGTAGACTATGTTGGCATTATGTGAACCAGCATGAAGACATAATGATATTGTATGTTGTCATTAATGTCAATATGAGACATGGTGTGAACCGGCACATGTGATAGGTGAAAAGAGAGAGGAACCGACATATGTATGAACTGGTTTATATGCCAAAGTGAAGCGGCATATTTGTTCAAGATGAACCGGCATGTAGTTATAGGAACCGACACATGGAAGCATTGTGTTACTACCGGTTGGTAGGTAGTTTACACTTCAGGATTTCTGGTTGGAGCATCTCAAGCCTATGTAACTCAATCGGTGATCTTTGTTTGATGAGTTAGCAGTATAATGGAGAATAGATCGTGTTGCCACGTAAGCTCTATGCGCATGAAGGATCTAGCATGAAGAAGACTATTCCTATCTACCTCGGGAATGTACAAAGTCTGTCAAACAGTGATAACGCGTGATGGGTTATCAGCCACCATGAAATCAGTGGAAAATGGATGATGGAGAATGTCTTGAGATTGATTCAAGATTGTTGCATTTAATGCAGTATGATTCAACGGTCAAGATTGAACCGCTTGAATTGCTTAACCTAATAGATTTAGGGTATAGGGTTTTTGCTATCGACCTATCTGTTTCCTATAAGGTCGATGTTGTGTTTCTTTCTAAGGTTGTTGGCAAAATTTGTGAGTGTGTATCCAAGGGAAGAGATACATGATTCTTGCCAGACCAAAGGAGAAAAGAGATGCCTGCAAAGTATATGTGTAGAAGGAGAAGATGAGCTGAAACGGATCTGCATTAGCATTGAGTGCTGTTATCAGATCACTGTAATTCCTGTTGATCTCTAACCACTTCAACAGTTGTGAAATCCCCTAACAGGGTAGCCTTAACTGGCTTGATGCAAAATCCCCTAACAGGGTGGTCTTAACAGGCTTGATTCAAATCCCTTAACTAGGTAACTCGAGGTTAATGACTTCTGAGAAGCTATAGAGCTCGGGAGATCCTTAAGCTATTGAGTTCTAGAAATCCTCTAACAAGGTAACCCTAACTGGGTAATCCCTAACAAGATTGGTTCCTAGCAAAACCTATTGTAATGTCTTTAACCGGACAAGGCTCCTAACAGAGTGGACTTCAAAAGAGTTCAAAAGCAGCTTGTGGGTATTCATCCCCACCGTGATTTTTCCCAGTTGGGTTTCCACGTGAAAAAATATGTGTTTCATGTGTGAAGCTTTTATCTTGTGATACTTTGTTATTACCTGTTGAGCATATGATGGTTCTGTGTTGTTGTAAAGCGGAAAAATCAAACCCTAGTTGTTCTCCCCTTCCCAACTCCAAGGAGAGAGAAGGGACAGTCACTAGGGTTGATGGTTTTCACTTAGGGGAGACTTTACATTCAAAAGAGGGGTTGAAACCCACAAGATCCAATCCCATGCAATGCAAGATTGGATTCTATATGAGTTTCAAGGGTTAAGACATCAAGGATACCCTCTTTTGTAAAGAATGTAGATAGAAAGATTGAACTAGGAATGCATGTAAAGTAGGAAAGATTCACTTATAAACAGAGATAGGGATATGGGATGAAGCTGCGGACCTAGAATTAGCAGCAAAATGTTCAGACGGTGCTGTTCTACAAATTTGAGCGAAAGTTGACGGGACGATGGCACCCAGCGTGCACACGGTCCTCCAAAAAATCCGTGAAACGAAGGGGGATTTGTTCGTCTCTGCACAAGGATTCCAGATCTTCAATTACAGCCGCGTACCTGCAACCTACACACAGAAAAGAGAGGACGATAAGGGGCTTAGGGATGAGGGGTTTGCCTTTAGGTCAAACCCCAGTTTTGGAATTAACCAAGAAATGAGAATGTTGTAAATGTAAATGTTTGTAATGTAAACAAGTACTGATACCTTGTTGTAAGAATGTTTGTATTCTTACATGCGAAGGTGTAATGTATGTAGTATGTTGTATGTTGTATGTGATCTCCTCTTCAATGGTTGAATCCTTGTCTTGAATGCAACACCTAGCCTTGAATGGAGACTTAGAATGCTCAATTGCTTGAAGGAATGCTTGAATGCTTGAATGTTTGAATATCGTTTCCGCGCCTTGCTCTTGCTTATTTTCTTCCTTTTTCTTACCTCCTCAAATGGGAGGGGAAATGTAGTTTATATATTTGTCAATTAGGGGTGATAGACTGATTTTCCCAACCTTAGGCCGACCAGGAAACATTATTTTCCAATTTGCAAACTTAAAGACCCAATGCCCACAAGAGATCGGGCCCAAAATAGGGCCAGGGACCAGGGCGCTGGGCGCCATGGTCCCACCTCCCGGGACAGCAGGGTGCAAGGAGGGATCAGGCTAGGGTGCAGAAAAATGCAGTTTTTGGTGTTATAAATAGGTTTCAGGGTCTCCATTCAGGTTCAACGTTGCGTTGCCATCGTGAAGACCCAAATGCAGTTGAAATTGCAAGTGTCACAATTTTAGGATGCTATATTTAGCCCCCACTTTAGCGGGAGTATAAGCGTACGCTCATACTTCTGGTAAAGTACAAGGAAACAACATTGAGAGACTTTCACCACGTCAAGGAGGCAAGATACACCAAGCCCCCAGTGGACTAAGGATCTTACGACTTCGATTGACAAAGTAAAAGGGAAGATCATGAGGGAGAACCATGACTGTCAGTAGTAAGGTTCCCTCACTATGAGTCATGCAAGGAAGATATCAAAAATTTTCAAGGCAAAGCTAAATTTGTCAAGAAATTTTCAAGTATCTTGAAAAGATATTAACGGGATGTATGCCCCCCTACGTTAAAGCGATCGCACACGCCTCATCGGGGGTGATTGCTTTAAGGTAGTGATACATATAAGAAATGAGAAAGGAGCACGTTATCACAAGGATTTAGCCCCCAAGTGTGAGATAAGCCCAAGGATAATAGACACAAAACACAAAGCACAAGGTGACTTCGCTTTCCTCGGGGTCAGTATGTTGTATGATAATTCATGTATATCATATGTATGTATGCATAATTTTTCTTCATTCCCCAATCAAGGAAGGTCACCTAGAAGAAGGGAACACATGTGTCTTCTGAGTCAAAATGAGAGAGACCAAAAGAGATCTCAATGTTTTGCATCGTCCTCAAGTAGACAACACTAAGGAAAACAAATAGAAGAATGGGAATAACACATACAAGAAGTAACAAAAGAGATCAAGAGAGGAGGAGAGAGTCTTCTATGCTAATGAAACTAGTCTAGCACGTCATCTACCCCCCGATCTTGCTGATCAATATTTCGAGAAGGCAGGAAACACGCTAGAGGAGGAACATCCAACACAGCAGATGGAGCTATCACAAGATCCAAACAAGGGCTATGTTCATATCCCAAGCCACGGTGTTCTTGTCTAGGAGCTAAGATAAGTGCTTTAGAAAATTCGTTAGATAAATGGTTGTCAACATCAACATATTCATACTCACTATCAAAATGAACAGGAGTAACATTTTCATCATGAATAACATTTTCATCTATATCATCATCAAGATTTATAAAAATAGGATCTTTAACTTGCACAGGATCAAGGCCATCATGCATCTTATGTTTAGGAGATTTTGGCTCAATCTTCGGCTGAGGAGAAAATGGAATAATACTGGCTAAAGGTGTTTTTGGGGATTGCAAAGTTTGAGAAGCAGCTGCCTGAGTTCTAAGACGACGCTTTCGTCGACGTTCACGTGCAGAACGATTTCGTCTAGTCTTAGTAGGAAGTTGAGGAGATTGAGGAGGAGGAATGTTCTCATCCTTATCACTTGGGTGTTTAGGTTGTGGTCTCTTAGGTTGAACAATAGGAGAAGAGGAAGGTCTCTTCTCTCCATAAGAGGAAGGAGGAGGAACTGCTCCT
This sequence comes from Cryptomeria japonica, assembly GCF_030272615.1. Classification (NCBI taxonomy): domain Eukaryota; kingdom Viridiplantae; phylum Streptophyta; class Pinopsida; order Cupressales; family Cupressaceae; genus Cryptomeria; species Cryptomeria japonica. The sequence continues at coordinate 23,680,907 of NC_081414.1, forward strand.
TATAAGGGAGGAATATTTGGTTTAGGAAGGAGACCAAGTCCATCATGACGAGGAGGTATAGGTCTACTTTTAGGAAGTTTATTAGATATAGGCATAGTCACATCCATAAGGATGGGTTGGGAATCTTCTTGAGGAAAGACATTAGTTTTATCTTTCAAAGGAAGAACTTCCTTCTCAAGAACGATAGGAATATCAAGTTTGGGTGTTCTAGGTTCACTTAGAGATAGGATCATATCTTTTTTCCACTTTTGATAAGATTTGAAAAGATGATCACTTCACGGAGGAAGAGATTGGAATTGTTTAGGCCAAAAGTAATCAATAGGAACACTAGAAGTTCTTTCAGCTGGTTTAAAGAGACTATGATTGACAGTAACAACTTCACCATTATGGGGAAATTTCAAACACTTGTGAATAGGAGAAGCAATAGCTTTCATGGAAGATAGCCAAGGATAGCCTAGCTTCACACGAAATTGTTCAGATGATGGAATAATAGCAAAGTCCACATCAAGGGATTTGTTATGGACCTCAATAGGTAATGTAATAGAACCAATTGCAAGAGAAGAAAATGCATCAAATAATTTCACAACCACATTTGTTTCATCATAGATCACTTGATTCAATTGCAAAGTAAAAAGAAATTCTTCAGTAATGATATTAACCATACAAAAAGGATCAATAAGCACTCCACGGCAAGGTGTATTCTTGACTTTTGCAACTATATATAAAGGACCATCAGGTGCCCTAATAGTTTCACTGGAATCAAAGGTGATGGAAGGTTCTTTAGGGATTTTCTGCTGCTCTACAAAGTTAATCACATTTGGAGTCATAGACACAAGATCATCAGGTGAGACAGAGGAATCATTAGTATCAATCACATTGGAGGTATGAGAAGGTAATGGATCAGTAAAAATCTGAAGATTTTGGTTAGGAGGAGCTACAGATGTATTGCCTTTATCATTCACTCCAGAAATAGAAATAGTATTATTATCAATCAAATCTTGAATTTTACCCTTTAAAGCAAAACATTTTTCAGTATCATGCCCAGGTTGACGATGAAATTGACAAAAAGATTTGTTATCAAAATAGGGTGAATTAATCTTTGCAGGATCTATTTGCCTTATAGGAGGAAGAGTAAGCACATTTTGTTCCAATAACTTATTCATAATACTATGCAATGATTCATTCAAAGGAGTGAACTTTCTTTCTTTCTTGAAAAACTTAGAAATAGGAGGCACACCTAATGCCGCATTCACATTGTTGTTGATGATGTTTTCATTGAATTTAATGGACTCTCTGTTTGGTTTAAACTTCCCAAATGGTTGTTGACTACTATCACCCTTATCACTCGGAGCCATAGGATTTGCTTGTTCCATTTGACTCACAGTCAGTTGATAATTGTGAAGAGTTGTGCACAACTGTTGGAAAGAAGTAAACTCAGAAAACAGAAGTTTTTCTCTAATATCTTTTTGTAAATTAGAAATAAAGATTCTTTGAATATCATTGTCAGGTACTGGAAAAGAAATTTGAGCATACAAATGCTTATATCTACCAATGAAATCAGTCACTTTTTCTTTAACACCTTGTTTACAATGCATTAAATCAATCAAAGTAACTTTAGGACTTATATTGTTTTGAAATTGTTGAATAAAAGCATTTGCAAGTTGTTCGAAAGAAGTAATAGAATAAGAAGGCAACGAGTAATACCATTGTAGGGATTTATCTCTTAATGTTCTAGTAAACAGTTTTGCAAGCAACCTTTGGTCATAAGCAAAATCAGTACATATTGTTTGAAAGGTCTTAACATGTGTTAGAGGATCACCCTTACCATTATAAAGCTCCAAATGCGGAATTTCAACATGTTTAGGGGGGATAGCTCAAACAATGTCAAGAGAAAGTGGGCTCGCAACATCAAATGTGGGCACACTAAACTTAGATTGATTCATAGAGGCAATTTGTTGCTGTAAAGAAGAGACAGTTTGTGCAAGATTGTTAATGGTCGCTTTAGTCGAAGAGTTCATATTAGACGTGTTAGATTGTGATAGCGGTGTTATGTTATTGAAAGAAGGTAGAGAGTACGGTGGTGGGACACTATGATAGTTAGTCATAGGAGATGATTGGAAAGGAGGAACACTACAAGGAGGAATGGAAGGGTTAAATGAATTGCCCCCTTGTGTCATGTTTATTTGTGGAGATATAATAGGGACACTCATTGAAGGAATGAATGAAGAAGTTGGATTGAATGAAGGAAGAGGGTTGATTGAAGAAGAGGGATTGCCCCCATGACTGGTGATCATAGGTGGAATGTCTTGTATTGAAGTAGTCATTATGTTTGATGTAAGAGTAGGTATACTAGCAATAGGAGTTGTCAAAGGAATAGAATGATTAACTTGAGTAGGAGGTCGTGTATAACCCAAAGTTTCGGCACAACTCTTCATAGGCATCACATTTGAATCCACAATGTGTGCAATACCACGCAAAATATCAATTCCATTCTTATCACTTTGAACCATACGTTTTAGACCCTCAATTAATGAAAGAGCTTGATTATCGGGGTATTCTTGAGACATCCATTGTCGAAAATCATCAAATTGGTTATCCAATTTTGAAAGTTGTTCTACAAAAACCTCATGGAGAGCTTCTTCATTATTAAGAGGATTAGAGGAATTACCCATGTCCTCGTTAAAAAGGCCATTCAAATTAGGTTCCATCTCCTCAGTAATTAAACCTTGGAAAGACTTAATTCTAAGGCTTCGTCTAACGGGAATAGTGTAAGTAGGGCTTATTGTTGTAAAACTCATGCACTAAAGAGAGAGAGAAGATTTTGAATTTTAGAGGTAGCAAATTTCAATAAAACCAGCCAATCTCCTAGATTTAAGCTGTTAAATGCAATCAGGACAATCTCCTGAAATTTTGGAAAAAATGTTTGGGACCGTGGCGAACGGAGTGCACACGGTCCTTGCAACTTTTTTTGAAATTTTCAAAGATGAAAGTTATGATGATTTTAAAGCTAATCTGAAAAAATTGAGTGATTTTACGATCTGTAGATAGACCAAATTAAAGTTGCAATCTCAAAATTGAACCCTACCAAGATCGTTGAAAAATGTAAAATTTGAATTTTGAAAAAGAGGGGGAAACTGAAATTTTGAATTTTATGATTTTAGAGGGAATGCTAAAAGCAATGCAGGTTTTGAAATTTAAAAGTTGACTCGATTTCATGCAAAATTCGAATTTGAAAGTGGAAATCAAGGTTGTTGCAATTAAACACTTAATTTCAAAAGTCACAAATTGTAAAGATTTGAATAAAACACTGAAATTTCGAATGAATGCCAACACACTTTTCAGATTTAGGACAGTAAGAAACACAATTTTGATACAAATTTCAATTTCAACAATTTTTGAATGATTAGAAGCCTCAATCCAAGCAAGCGCTAGGCCAACTTTGACTTTAATTTTGAAAGTGTTAAAATTGATAAAATCAGCCAAAATTCTAGATTTTAGCAGAAAAATATAGTAAGATCTAGCTCCCAAAATTTTGGAAAAAATGTCGGGGACGATGGCGCTCAAGGTGCACACGGTCCTCGCAACTTTTTTCCAAATTTTCAAGGATGAAAGATATTGTGATTTTATTGCGGAATCCAAAGTTACAACCGATTTGGAGGTGTTTTGATTAATGAAATTATCAGTCAAAGGTTGAATCATGAAGGTCTTAAAAATTAGGGTTTTGACATTTAACCACTTAATTTTCAGAATTAAAGCACAAATATGAATTGACAATTTGCAATAGAAGTGTAGATCTGAAACAAGCATTAACAATTAAACATTCCACAAGCTCAATTACTAAAAAGAAAATTTTAGGGTTTTTATGCAATCAACCTCTAAAATTTGCAAAAGATCAAACATGGAAATGTAATTAAGGAAGCAAATTTTCAGATCTAACCATGAATAATCAGAATGAGGATGTTCACGTCAGGTTCACCAAAATGTAAAGTGGAAAAATCAAACCCTAGTTGTTCTCCCCTCCCTAACTCCAAGGAGAGAGAAGGGAGAGTCACTAGGGTTGATGGTTTTCACTTAGGGGAGACTTTACATTCAAAAGAGGGGTTAAAACCCACAAGATCCAATCCAACGCAATGCAAGATTGGATTCTATATGAGTTTCAAGGGTTAAGACATCAAGGATACTCTCTTTTGTAAAGAATGTAGATAGAAAGATTGAACTAGGAATGCATGTAAAGTAGGAAAGATTCACTTATAAATAGAGATAGGGATATGGGATGAAGCTGCGGACCTGGAATTAGCAGTAAAATGTCGAGACGGTGTTGTTCTGCAAATTTGAGCGAAAGTTGATGGGACGATGGCACCCGGCGTGCACACGGTCCTTCGAAAAATCCGTGAAACGAAGGGGGATATGTTCGTCTCTGCACAAGGATTCCAGATTTTCAATTACACCCGCGTACCTGCAACCTACACACAGAAAAGAGAGGACGATTGGGGGGTTAGGGATGAGGGGTTTGCCTTTAGGTCAAACCCCAGTTTTAGAATTAACCAAGAAATGAGAATGTTGTAAATGTAAATGTTTGTAATGTAAACAAGTACTGATACCTTGTTGTAAGAATGTTTGTATTCTTACATGCGAAAGTGTAATGTATGTAGTATGTTGTATGTTGTATGTGATCTCCTCTTCAATGGTTGAATCCTTGTCTTGAATGCAACACCTAGCCTTGAATGGAGACTTAGAATGCTCAATTGCTTGAAGGAATGCTTGAATGCTTGAACATTTGAATATCGCTTCCGCACCTTGCTCTTGCTTATTTTCTTCCTTTTTCTTACCTCCTCAAATGGGAGGGGAAATGTAGTCTATATACTTGTCAATTAGGGCTGATAGACTGATTTTCCTGACCTTAGGCTGACCAGGAAACATTATTTTCCAATTTGCAAACTTAAAGACCCGATGCCCACAAGAGACCGAGCCCAAAATAGGGCCAGGGACCAGGGCGCTGGGCGCCATGGTCCCACCTCCCGGGACAGCAGGGTGCAAGGAGGGATCAGGCCAAGGTGCAGAAAAATGCAGTTTTTGGTGTTATAAACAGGTTTCGGGGTCTCCATTCAGGTTCAACGTTGCACCGCCATCGTGAAGACCCAAATGCAGTCGAAATTGCAAGTGTCACAATTTTAGGATGCTACAGCTGTATGCTTGTCTATAAAGCATACTGAACTAACTGTTGTGACGATCAGAGGATAGTTTTCCTGTTCATGCATGAGGGTGAAATGGTAGTGTTGTTTTGAGTTAAATGAAAAGCTAAGTGTTCAACCAGTCAATGCTTGTTTTAGACACTCTTGGCTTTACCGGTCACAGTCTGTGTTGAACAGGTATTCTTGTTTGCCAGTCATTTGGAGTATTTGCTATCAAACCAGTTTTGGACTGTATTTGTGTTTGTATTGATTCACCCCCCCCCCCTCTCAGTACCGGTTTGGTACTAGTGGTTCATCATTGAGTTATCAGACTATCTACAAAGTTTTCATTTTGTGTAAAACCATAAGAGTGGATAAATAAATAAGGTTGTTGTGCATTAAGTAGAAGGAACTTATTGTTACAAGAAATTCAATCTAACAATGTTGGATTTGCTAGTTTGAAGGGGTTTCATGTGGATAATCAGTTTCCATGAAGCATGTGAAGCTTGCAACAATCCTATTAGTAGGGATGGAAATCCATAGATTGATTTTATGGTGTAGGAAGGTTTGTTTTTAAAAGGCAATCAATTATGTATAATCAAAGGATCAATGAGAAATAATATTTTGAAGGAGAAACATTGTGGTATTCTAGCATGAAATTTTGGACAAAATAAAACATCCCTACAATTGAGTAAACATTATTATTGGCCAAGAATGTAGGCTAATGTAAACAAGTATGTGGAGAGATGTAGAGTATGTCGACATGTGAAGGGAAGAAGTCAAAATGCTAGTTTATACCAACCGTTACTACTTCCATCTAGACCATAGAATTTTGTAAGTATGTATTTTGTGATGGGTTTGCCTAGGACTCAAAGAGGCAATATTTCTATATTTGTAGTTGTTGATAGATTTTTAAAAATGGTGCACTTAATTCCTTGTAAAACAACTAGTGATGCAACTAATATTGCTAATTTATTTTTCAAAGAAGTGATCAGATAACATGGTATCCCAAAAAGCATAATATTTAACAAAGACAGTAAGTTTGTAGGGCACTTTTGGAGAACTCTTTGGAATAAGTTAGGTACACATCTTAGTTTTAGTTTAGCCTATCACCCCAAACAGATGGCCAAACTAAGGTTGTGTTACAAGCTAGTGTTGTCATTGCACTAAAATATCAACCTCTCAATGCCTGATACAACCACTAGACTTATAAAATCCACAGGAGGTTGTTAAACCATATCGTGAATCTGTGTGAGGGACATTAGCCCACTACCAACAATCCCCCTCCCAATGTCACTCGTTGCAGTTTGCATGATTCGAACCTATGACCAAACTCTGATACCAATTGTTACAAGCTAGGGTTGTTGTTACACCAAAGATTGACCTCTCAATGCCTGATACAACCACTAGACGTATAGATTCCATAGGAGGCTGTTAAACCATGTCGCGAATCCCCGCGAGGGATGTTGGGCCACTGCCAACAGGTTGTTAAACGAAGTCTTGGTAATATGTTGAGGTGTCTAGTTGAAAACACACCTAGAAGTTGGGATATGGCCTTATCATAAGCTGAGTTTGCCTATAATGATTCACCAAAAAAAAATACAGTTTTTAGCCAATTTTGTATTATCTATGGCATGCATTCAAGGGGTGTATTTAAACTAATAAATCTTAGTGATATGGAGAGAAGAAGTACAAATGGAGAAGACTTTGAAAAATTCATTCATGACCTCCAAAAGGAGGTTAAGTTGAACATTCAAGAAATAAATTAAAAATACAAATAGTATGTTGATAAGAAGCAGAGAGAAGTTCATTTTTAGGTAGGTGACCTTGTTTTAGCTCATCCTAAAAAGAAAGATTTCCTATAAGTGCATATGATAAATTGAGAATAAATGAAATAGGTCCATCCAGGATTCTCTAAAAGTTTTCAGCCAATACCTATTGGCAATTTTGATGATGATGTTGTGATTGTCAATGATGGACACACACTTGTTTTGAGATCACTTTTTGTATGTATGAGTTATGCTCAACCGGTATTTGTTCCAATTGGTATTATGTATTATAGTCTTTAGACTATCAGTGTTTTGCAAAAAGTGTTTACTGATCTCAAGTGGTATGAAGACTCAAACGGTTCGAGGATCCCAAAGTGGTATGAAGGAACAAAGCGATTGTTATCATTTTTCTCATTCTTCATTTTGACAAACTGGTAATCGGTAAAATATGTGGACCGGTAATAGGTAAATGTATGAACCGGTATTACTCTGTGATGAGTTATCATCCACCGACACTTTGGTGGTGATTCTGTGTCATGTTACCAAATGTGTCCAGATGCACTGAACCTAGGAACTTGCAATGTAATCCTATTGGACCGACATGAAATTAGATTAATTTATAAGGCCATCGTGTCTGGGGTTTTAGTGGTTGTTAGGGTTTTTAGGTAGTTGATGAGGTTTTTGTATGTGCTATCACAGAAGAAGTTTAGGTTCATGTGAAGAAACAGTGTGGAGATTTTGAAGACTGAAGTAATGCTGAAATGCATTAACAATGAGCTATCAAGGATCTAACCAAGCATATTGTGCTAGTATTTAGATCTCTCACTTGTTGATTACTCACATCTTTGATGAGTCTGAAACCCTTAACTGGGTAGGCCTGGAAAAGCCTTTGTAAATCCTCTAACAAGATGGTTCACAACTGTGGATCTGAAATCCTCTCACAAGGTAGTCTTTAATCGAACTTATTTCCTAACAGAGATTGAGTTTCCTAACAAGATCTTTTCTGGTGAAGAACATTGTATGACCTTAACTGGTCAAGTTACTATTCTGCAGATAGTTACTTTGAGTTTCATCTCACTGTGGTTTTTCCCATTTGGGTTTCCACATCAAAATCTCTTATGTTATGGTGATTGTGCTTCTATGGGTGAATGCCTTATTTGTTGTTTGGTTTGCATTTGTCTTAACTGATTTGTTAGTAAAACTATTATATCGGTTTACTACTAAACCGTTTAAGTGTTTGAGTTTAGTATTTATTGGTATACTAATTCACCCCCCCCCCTCTTAGTATTCATCAATTGGTATCAGAGCCAACCTTTCTATAAGTTTAACCACTTGGAAGGAGATATGGGGGAATACATTGTAAGGGAGCTTACTCATCGTCTCACTCAGACTGAGAAAGCCTTTGATGAACTCAAAGTCAAATATAAAGCCTCTCTAGCAAAGAGAAGAGAGCATGCTAAGAAACTGATGGAGCTTACTGAAAATAGTTCTTCTGATGAAGCAGACATGGAAGCCCTGGTTGAAGAAGTGGCAAAACTGAATGAATCTAATGCTAACCTAAGAAGGGAACTGGAAGGACTGACTATCAGAATGTGTCAAGAGCTTGAGAATCGGAGGAAAACTAAAGATCTGGTAAAAGATAAAGATCATGAGATCTCCAAGCTGAAGCAAGAAATCGGTGCACTTACTGCTCATCTCCAAGAGAGTAAAGTGGAAAAAGAAGAAATGCAAGGTGAACTAAACATGGTTAATCTGAGAATGCAACCTTGAAGGAATCGAATGCTTCTATTTCCAAAGAACTCACTGAGTCAAAGGAAATACTTGCCAAATTCAATAAAAGTACTGTTAAGCTAGAACAAAAGATTGAATCAGCAAAACCAATAAAGGATACCATTGGACTTGGTTTTTCTGGTTATGAGGAAGGTGAGACCTCTGGAACAAAAGATGAAACATCAAAGAAGCAACCGGCACCAAAGGATAAAGGTAAGCAAAAGTTCAAACCTGTTTGCTTTAATTGTCTCAAGGAAGGACACACTGCCAATGTATGTAGAAGTAAGGCTTACGATAATTTCCCCTACTTTCTAAACAATAAGTCTAGATCCAATAGATTCAATGGTAACTATTATGCATGCAACAAGTTTGGGCATAGAGCATTTGAATGCAGGTCTGTTATACACAACACTAGAAGATATCCTCAAAGGAGTCAAGGAGTTTTTCTTGAATCCTCTGTGAACCGGAATCCAAACTGGTATAGTGCCTATGACCATCAGTTAGGTGGTGGTGGCTATCAAGCAGCAAACAGTTGGAGAGAAACCTGTTTGATTTGTCATGGTAGTGGTCACACTGTTGGAACATGCAGGAGGAAGAATGGTAGAATGAACAATGGACCATGGAGAACACCTAGAGTGGTATGCTATCATTGCAAGAAACTGGGACACCCTACCAGAACCTGCAGAATGAGAAAGAACATATCAGATGATATACCAGTCACTCCAGAAGGAAAGATTGATGTTGAAACTATTCAAGCAGATATGAAGACAACATGGAAGAAGAAACCTGAAGAAGTATCACAAGAAGAACCGATTTCTGCACCTAGTGTGGAAGTCGCTGAATCGACAAACTAAGCTTCAGAAAAGCTTAGGGGGGAGAAAATCGGTGAAATGTTTTGAACCCTCGGTTCATATCAATAAAAGACCTTAACCGGTATGTGATACCTGTCAATTGGCAGAAGACCGGAAATGGTAAAAGGCAAATTAGGGTTTACACCCTAATGGTGGAGCATTTATTATGGTAGGTGAAGAATTTGTTTAAATAGGATTTTCAAGTCATTTTCACTTATCAATTTGCGAGCAAAGAAATTCTCAAGTATAGAGAAACCAAAGGCAATTTGTTTTATGATTCGGAGAGATTTCAAAAACTTTGAAAGAAGAATCTGGAGATAATATCAATTAGTTAGGTGAAGAACACAAAGCGATAATCTAGCAACCAAAGGAATGTGTAGTGAAGCTGAAGTTGCAAACCCTAAATTATGGATTTCTGTAGGTACTTATCAAAATTCTTGTTTATCCATTTATCATGGCTTCTGCATCGCACTCTAGTTCTAGTGCACCTGTTGATTCAGTAGATTTCATCCAACGGAAGGCGAAATACAATGCCCTATCCCAGATACCCGTTGGTGTTATAGTTGAGGAAGGTATTTCAGATTATATTGATTGCAAAATAGAAGACCTAGGATCTCTAGTGATCCATCCTCAGTTAATTTTATTCTACGGGAATGACAAGAAGATCAAACCAGAATACAACATCCTAGAAAGAAAAAACTTCACAATGCGGTCTATTTTCTTGAAGAATTTACAGAAGATCACATCCACATCATTCTAAGCAGAGTGCACAGTGCACAGTGCTAAAATGTATCTTGAGTAGACACATGACATCACACCAGAAGCGATTCATGCCTTCACAGATTTCTATAATGTTGGAGAAGTGCCAACCCTAAGGAAAGTCATTAAGACGGAGATGACCAAGCTCACCAGTTCTGTGAGCGACCAATGGGGAATGACCATCAATACCATCAAGGACGATCTAGTCAAGTATGCTTGTATGGTGATAGGATACCGGACGTTCTATGCTAGCAGAATTAACACTATCTCTACTACAACTGTAAATGCCACCTACAGGATGATCATGGAAGATGCCTCGTTTGATTTATACACCTATATGCAAAGGCAACTTCTGGTGAACCTAAAGTCTATTAAACAGGACAATGCCTTAATATTTAAATAAAACTATTGGTAGGATTGTTTTTCTACTTTCAAGGCTATTTCCCAGGAGTCAATGATATACAATGGTCTGCTAACCAACCGGTTACCAAGCAAATCAGAGAAAGCCTCCAAGCGGTAGGAACAAATACTTTGATGAGTTTAAGCGGAAGATGAGCCAACGGATGAGGATATCTAGTGATATTGTCCAGAAGTATAAAGAGGACATCTTCTTTACCATCAGAGTAGATGAGTGCATAATGGAGGTGGTTGAGCCTAGAAAAGAAAATGTGGAACCCATGGGATATGAGGTAATGTATGACATGCTAGACGGGTATGCCTCTACCCTACTTGCCTCACCTCTTGATCCTAAGAAGAAGAGAACCGGTACCTATCTAGAAAGGGTAACACCGGTTGAAGAACCTTTAGTAAAGAAGGTAAAGGTAGTGCCATCTGTATCGGCACCAGTTACCTCAGCAAGTCCTAAAGTGACCAAGCAGTCACTGGCAAAGAAAAAACCAGAAGTTGCACCAACCAGGTATTTGAGAGGAAGCGGAAGACCGAAGGAAACACACCAGACTATGAGGACACAGAACCTTAGGTACAACCTAAAAACACTAGGCAAATGAGGAAGAAGACAAAGACAACCAGCAATAAACCGGCATCATCAACACCGGTAAATATAGACATTTCCTCTTACAAACCATTGACACATTGTCAAATAACTATCAAGAATATTAGGAGAAAAGTGATAAGTGATTTAATAGATCATTTTGATGATTTTAATGACAATGAAAAGGAGGAAGTTGAACAAGTTATTCAATATTTATGTATTAATGATCATTCGCCATCAGAAATTAGATCTATGACACCAGATTCTTTATATAATTCTTTAGATAACAAATGGTGCATTGCCATAGAAAAGGAATAGGAAATAAGAGAAGAAATTTTTGCACAATATTTTCCTAATGTGTCAAATTCAAAGCTATATGAAGTTATGGATAAATACAAAGGCCTCTTCTCCATGAGAAGAAGAAGACTCCTATTACTAGAAGGGAAAGTTTCTGAAGTGGTAAAAGATACACACTCACATGCCAAAGTCGCTCTTAGGTTGCACCAAGTGTCTGAAGACAACAAGAAGGTTGAGCAAGAACCGGAAACTGGAAAACCGGATGAGGTGTATGACAATAAAGGAGAACCGGTCACTAAACAAATGGACCCTATTGACATTGATGCCTTGGATGGTGAAAAGGTCACTTTAGATACAGCAAAGGAAAAGGTTGACAAAGATCAGGAAGAAGAGAAGAGGAAACAAGTAGAAGAGGAGAAGAAGAAATAGGATGAGGAGGAGAGAAAAGAAGAAGAGAAAAAGAAATAGGAAGAGGTGAAGAGAAAAGAGGAAGAGAAAAGGAAACAGGAAGAAGAGAAAAAGAAACAGGAAGAGGAGAAGAGAAAAGAGGAAGAGAAAAGGAACCAGGAAGAGGAGAAAAAGAAACAGGAAGAGGAGAAGAGAAAAGGAAATAGGAAGAGGAGAAGAAGAAAAAGGAAGAGGAGAAGAAGAAAGAAGAAGAGAAGCGGAAAGAAGAAGAGAAATAGAAAGAAGAAGATAGAAAGAAGGAAGAAGAAAAGAGAAAGAAAGAAGCAGAGGAGCAAAAGAAGGCTAGAGAGGAAAAGCAAAAAGCCAAAGAGAAGGAGGAAGTGGCAAAGAGCACACAAGTGGAGACCCCAAAGGCAACCGATGGTCAAGCTAAATCGGCTGACATCTCCAGTCCCATTGACCTCTAATCTGCGAATGAATCAGAGCTGCTACAAAGCATTAAGCTTGCCCAAGAGAAGCTAGAAGCACTAAGAAGGAAGAAGGAGCAAGATGTTATTCAAACTGCAGTGGAAACACTTACTAGTTTGGTTCCCGGTACCAACCTCCCCAATACCAATTCCTCTCTGGCACAACTGAAACTTTTATGCATAGTTGTAGAGGACCAAGTGCAATGCCTGGAAGATGTTGCTGAAGCCAATGCACAAAAGAAGCATCAAAAGGCACTGAACACTGCCTTAGTGAAGAAATTAAACGAACTCCAGTCTGGACTTCAGAAAGTGCAGAAGGACATAAGAGATGCTCTGGATGAGGGGAAACTACTGCTCTGTAAGATATGCCAACCCCATCTATTTTGTGATGATGTGCTTGCACAGAAGGAAAAGTTGCAATCTGACTTGCAGGCATATATAAGCACCTTCAAGACGCCCTATGATTCCTTCACCACATATGGACAAACTGTTCACTATTTTCAACTCCAGACTGCTAGAATAGAGTTGGAGATCAGAAACCAGACCCGAGATTTGCAGGAAATTCAATTGGTTCTACTACCTCGACTGCAAATACTTCAGAAATGCTATCTCAATCTAGATGCCTTAACAGTCACTCAAGAGATGACCACCATTGATGCCATGGAAGAACAGGTATCCCAGATGCAAATGGAAAGTGAGGTTGCTACCTCATTTCTTGAGTCATGGTCCTTATCCATGAAGACCTTTGTGCGGGATTTTAAATCGGTTTTCGATAAGTTTCACTCATTATTGTCATAAACATTTATTATATTAATGATAATGAGAAATAGGGGTTATTTTGGAATACTTTGTCATTGTTGGCAAAGGGGCAGTAGTATTTTGTATTTAAAATTTTGATGCATGTTTTGTATACTTTCATGTTATCTCTTTAAGGGAGTTGTATACATTGTATTTTATGCAAAAGGGATAGTGTATATGCTTAGGGGGAGTAATTTTGATTATGGCATATTTTTGTTGTAAAACACTTAGATGTCAAAAATTTTCCTAAGTGTTGCCATCAATACCAAAGGGGGAGATTGTTAGCAATTTTGATGATGATGTTGTGATTGTCATTAATGGACACACACTTGCTTTGAGATCACTTTCTGTATGTATGAGTTATGCTCAACCGGTATTATGTATTATAGTCTTTAGACTATCGGTGTTTTGCAGAAAGTGTTTACCGATCTCAAGCCGTATGAAGACCCAAGCGGTATGAAGACTCAAGCGGTTCGAGGATCCCAAAGTGGTACAAAGGAACAAAGCAGTTGTTATCATTTTTCCTAGTCTTCATTTTGACAAACTGGTAATCGGTAAAATATGTGAACCGGTAATAGGTAAATGTATGAACCGGTATTACTCTGTGATGAGTTATCAACCGGTATTATTTTTGTGATGAGTTATCATCCACCGACACTTTGGTGGTGATCCTGTGTCATGTTATCAAATGTGTCCAAATGCACTGAACCTAGGAGCTTGCAATGTAATCCTATTGGACCGACATGAAATTAGATTCCTTTATAAGGACATCATGTCTAGGGTTTTAGTGATTGTTAGGGTTTTTAGGTAGTTGATGAGGTTTTTGTATGTGCAATCACAGAAGAAGTTTAGGTTTGTGTGAAGAAACAGAGTGTGGAGATTTTGAAGACTGAAGTAATGCTAAAATGCATTAACAATGAGCTATCAAGGATCTAACCAAGCATACTATGCTAGTATTTAGATCACTCACTTGTTGATTACTCACATCTTCGACGAGTCTGAAACCCTTAACCGGGTAGGCCTAGCAAAGCCTTTGTAAATCCTCTAACAAGGTGGTTCACAACTATGGATCTAAAATCCTCTCACAACGTAGTATTTAATCAGACTTATCTCCTAATAGAGATTGAGATTCCCAACAAGATCTGTTCTGGTAAAGAACATTGTATGACCTTAACCGATTAGGTTACTATTCTGTAGATAGTTACTTGTGAGTTTCATCTCACCGTGGTTTTTCCCATTTGGGTTTCTATGTCAAAATCTCTTGTGTTATGGTGATTGTGCTTCTATGGGTGAATGCCTTATTTGTTGTTTGGTTTGCATTTGTCTTAACCGGTTTGTTAGTAAAACTGTTATACCAGTTTACTACTAAAATGTTTAAGTGTTTGAGTTCAGTATTTATTGGTATACTAATTCACCCCCCCCCCCCCTCTTAGTATTCATCAATACCTACAATATTGACCTTCCTTCAAGCATGGGAATATCAACTATCTTCAATGCAGTTGATTTATATCCATACAAAGTTGTTGCGGATGAAGAAACAACAAGCAGGGATAACTTTAATAAATCCCCCCCCCCAAGGCAACTATGTAAAATCCTGGTGAATCAGACATTATTTTCGGGGGGGAATTTTCTTATTGATGGCAAAAAAAATTTAAAATAGGGAAAAAATTATTTTGTATTGGCAATTTTTTTTCTAGGGTAGGAAAATTCCATATATTTCTGGCGAATAATACCTTGTTCTATGTGGAAAATATTTATTGTGGGAGGCGAATAATTTTTGTTAAAAGTAACAAATGTATAATTGTATGAGTAAAAAATTTTACTCCGAAGGAAAAATTATTTAAATGTATTGGTGATTTTTATCCACCGCTTGAAAATTATTTAAATGTATTGATGATTTTTATACACCGCTTGAAAATTATTTAATTTGTTTTGGCGAATATTTTGTTATTTATGGAAAAATATATAATTTATTAGCGATTTCATGAATTCATTGCCATTAATAGACAAGGCACATCACATCACATCACATAAATTCATAATACAATGAGTCCGAACTCTACACAATGTATCAATAAGTGCGGCCTCTTTGACACATGAAGGGTGACACATACCTAAAATCTATCAATAATTTTAAACCATTCAATGATCGTAGATCAATGGCTGAAGTTTTATTTCGGCCCAAATTTTTGAAGAGAACATAGCTCACTAGAAAATGCCCGGAATGGAATTGGATTCAATAGACACATATCAAATGTCACGAATCACAATCGATAATTTCATTCATTTAATATATATCTATTCACTTACGACAATCCACTCTATCCCCATGACTTCCAATGTGATACTTGCCAATTTGGTACTAGTTCATAGATGTTTCCATTTTCGCACAATAGTGCATTTATGGGAAAGATTTGCAGAGATACGAAAGATTTAAAAAAAATTATAGCAGTTAATATGGTTAAAGAAGTAATTATTACAATAAAGAGCTTCAACAATTTATATATGATCTCTGCTTCTTTCATCTTCAATTAGCCTTTGCCATTTGGTAGATAAATTGTCAGAGCTTCAGCTCACGGTATTTTAGGTTTATAGGCTCGGGTTGTTTAATTTGTTAATGTGTTTTCTCAAGATGGACACTCCCATCTTCTTGAGAAGCATTTCTGTAGAGGACTAGAGGGCCTTTCTATGCTCCATTAGAGACCCAACCCTCTAATTAGTCTGCAATGAGGTTGGGTCATTCACCAATGAGGTTGTGCAGATGGTGTTGGGCAGAGAGTTTCTGCGAAATGAAAAAATAGGTACCGTGTTAACACGAACATTACATCCCACTTCTTAGTGTCTCTTCTAGACCTAGAAGGAGACAAGGTGGATATGTTGATGTTGTTGAGGAAGGTTTTTAAGGAAGACTTCCTTGGAGATGACATTACTCTTGCCATCCTTGCAGAAGTAGGAATTATCCAAGCTTCTCCTCCCTGACCAAGCAGTGCCAATGGCCAGGCAACCATTTCTCCTAAACCTGAATGCGGAGCAGCTGACTCGTCACAAAATGGGCACGGATTGGCAGGGACTTCCTCCGGAAATGGTTCCTCCTGGACCACTTTCCAAAATACATGTGGCTTGAATAATTCTCTCAGCTTATGTTGTCTAAATAATTCTACATGGAAGGAGGGCCAGATTCTTAGGGCAAAATTATAAACAATTCCACTACCTGTGCCCTTGTTAGGGTTTCAAGCAGATCCGAAGAAAATATGAACTAACAATTATATGCAGATTTAAATACAAAAGATAAAGAAATAAAACAAGACATAGATAACACAGAGATTTAACATGGTTCACCCAGAATGGGTTACGTCCACCATACAAAGCCGTCCAATCTTTCTTATTATCTAGCAAAAATAGTACATCAACCTTACAATGCCTTAAGCATCCCAGCCGCTTATAACATGCATTTTAAGGGCAACAAACAAAGTCGGCCTTTTTAGGGTTTTATTAAAATGTCGATACTTTGTTGATCAATCACCACATTTCAACAATCTCCCACTTGGAGACTGATCAGGCTCCACACCGAACAATCTCCCACTTGGAGACCGATCAGGCTCCACACCGAACAATCTCCCACTTGGAGACTGATACTACACGACACCACTGTACATGCAACATCCGCTGGATAAAACACTAGGACTTGACTGGTATAAATTCCACAATTATCAATCAAGAAGACCAACAGAAACTAGTGAAGAAATCAGCTTCTCCTGTGGAATTGCCTTTGTGAACATATCGGCAGGATTCTCACTTGTGTGAATCTTCTCAAGCCGTAACTGACCCTCCTTCAAAATAGTTTAGATGAAGTGGTACCTAAGCTGAATGTGCTTTGTCCTTGAATGAAAAGCAGAGTTCTTTGCAAGATGAATGGCACTCTGGCTATCAGTATACAATGGGCTATCCTCTTGTGTCTAACCCAATTCCTTCAGAAAACATTGCAACCAAATCATCTCTTTGCTGGCTTTTGTAGAAGCAACATACTCAGCTTCAGTGGTTGAAAGTGCAACAACCTTTTGCAGCCTAGAAATCCAATTGACTGCAATTCCCCCTATAGTAAAAACATACCCTTTAGTACTCCTCCATGAATCAATATAACCTGCTAGATCAAAGTCAAAAAATCCACTTAGAGCAGCATTAGATCCTTTGAAACATAATGCCTTCGTAGTAGTTCCTTTCAAATATCGAAGAATCCATTTCACAGCATTCCAATGTTCTATACCCAGATTACTCATAAACCTGCTCACAACTCCCACTGCATGTGCAATATCTGGCCTTGTGCATACCATTGCATACATCAGACTACCAACAGCTGATGAATACGGGATGTTAGACATTTTATTAACCTCTTCTTGTGCCTTTGGGCACATCTCCTTAGTCAATTTGAAATGACTAGCCAAAGGTGTACTAACTGTTTTTGCATCCTGCATGTTAAATCTTTTCAACACCTTCTTTATATACTCACTTTGGGACAAATTCAAGGTTCTATTTTTCCTGTCCCGTGTAATCCTCATACCGAGAATTTGCTTAGCTGCACCCAAATCCTTCATAGCAAATGACTTGGCTAATTTCTGTTTAGGATCATTTGTATGTTGCATGTTAGACCCAGCAACAAGCATGTCATCAACATAAACAAACAAGATAATATAACTGCCATTATCAAATCTCTTAAAATATACACAATGATCAGAATGACATCTATGATAACCGTGTTCAGCCATGAAACTATTAAATTTTAAATACCATTGTCGGGGTGCTTGCTTTAGGCCATACAGACTTTTCTTCAACCTACACACCAAGTTCTCCTTACCTTTGACCTCATATCCCTGTGGTTGCAACATGTAAATTTCCTCCTCCAAATCTCCATGGAGAAAATTTGTTTTGACATCTAATTGTTCAAGATATAAATCATCTGTAGCCACAAGACTAAGTACAGTTCTAATTGAAGTCATTTTTACAACTAGAGAAAATATTTCATCATAATCTATACCCTTTTTCTGTGCAAAACCTTTTACCACAAGTCTGGCCTTATATCATTTTTGACCTCCTTCCTCCTCCTTCAGCCGATAAACCCATTTGTTAGGCAAGGCTCTTTTTTCTATAGGTAAAGGGACTAAGTCCCAAGTCATATTTTTCATCAAGGAGTCCATCTCCTCTTTCATGCCTAGTTGTCACTGTTGTTTGGCATCCACCTACATTGCTTCTTCATATTCTTCTGGTTCACCAGAATTCATTAATAAAATAGAATACAAAGAAGGAGAAAATCTTTCAGGGGGTCTACTTGTCCTTGTAGAACGTCTAACACTTGTAGGAGTTTGTGGGACAATCTGTTGTTGTTGAGCATCAGGTACCTGTGGCATTTCATTTTCAAGAATCTCATCCAACACCACATATTCTTGTTTGTCCTGTTCATGCTTCTTTTCCTACATCTGTTCTTTATACATAACCTTCTCATTGAATATAACATCTCTACTTCTAATTATTTTCTTATTTTCAAAATCCCATAACCGATAGCCATATTCATCTATCCCATATCCAATGAAGGTACATTTCTGAGATTTAGCATCAAGCTTGGTTCTGTTTTCTTTATCAACATGGACAAAAGCTTCGCAACCAAAAGTTTTTAGAAAAGAATAATTTACCTTTTTACTAGTACATGCCTCCTTTGGAATACCACCATCCAAAGGGGTTGAAGGTCCTCTATTTATCAAATAGATAGCAGTATGTACAGCATCTGCCCAAAAATGTAAGGGCAATCCAGCATGCAATCTCATGCTCCTCGCACGTTCCATGATGGTCCTATTCATTCTCTTTGACACACCATTTTCCTGTGGAGTTCCTGGAACTGTCTTCTGCTTTTGAATCCCATTTAAGGAATAGTAATCTTCAAATGCTTTGTTGCAATACTCACCTCCATTATCTGATCTGAGACACTTCAACTTTTTTCGTGTCTCATTCTCAACCAAAGCTTTCCATTTCTTAAAAGTTTCAAAAACATCTGATTTTTGTTTTAGGAAATATACCCATGTTTTTCTGGTTGATTCATCAATAAAAATAACATAATAACAAGAGCCACCAAGAGATGATACCTGAGCCAGTCCCCATACATCTGAATGTACAAGCTCTAACTTCTCACTCTTCTTCTCTTTCCCAACCTTGAGAAATCTGATTCTTTTATGTTTACCATAAACACAGTTTTCATAGAACTCTAAATCAATCTTCTTTAGTCCTGGCAATAGATTTTTGGAGTGAAGGATTTTCATCCCTTTCTCACTCATGTGCCCAAGCCTATGGTGCCACATTATCAAATCTGTTCTTGCAACATTTATTGTTGTTGTCCCTGCAGTAACTTTATCTATAGCAGCTAAGGTAGAGTAAGTGTTACCAGTACACAGATATAATTTGCCTACCTTCGCACCTTTAGCTACTACTAATGATCCTTTAGTGACCTTCCACATACTGTCTGAGAAGGTAACTATGCAACCTTCACTACCTAGTTGCCCTGCAGAAATTAAATTTCTTCTTAAATTAGGAACATGTCTTACCTCCTGCAAAAACCAGTAATTACCATTCTACAACTTGATCTTTATCTTTCCTTTTCCAACAATTTGATAGGGCTCATCATCACCCAAATATACCTGTCCAAAATCACCTTGAACATAATCTAGAAAATATTTTCTATGGGGTGTAGCATGAAATGAAGCCCCAGAATCTATTACCCAGGAATCATTAACATTATCCAAACATAAGATTAAAGCATCTTGTAAAGTATTACTTGCAATATTAGCTTCCTTACTGTCATTTTCATTTTTGTCTCCTTCTTTGTTTTTCCGAGACCAACAATCTTTCTTTAGATGACCAGGCTTTCCGCAGTACCAACAATCTTTCTTTCCTCTAGATTGAGAGCGTCCTTTCTTTGACTTCCCTCGTGACTTCTCATTCCCAAGGCCTTTTCCTCTTTCCTTTGATCTTCCTTTGTTCTCCACATTCAAAACACTACCCGATGATGTTGAAGTCTCACCTGTGCTTTTCCTTCACATTTCCTTGCTTAGGATAACACCAACAATATCATCAAATACCAAAGTATTTTTACCAGAGATAGAGTTACTTACAGCCATAACCAAGCTATACCAGCTTTCTAGCAAAGAACATAAAATCAAGAGAGCACTAACCTCTTTTGCAAAGGTAATTTTTACCGAAGACAATTGACTGGTAATTGTATTAAATTCATTTAAGTGCTCCGCTACAGATCCTCCCTCACTCATTTTCAAATTAAACAAACGCTTCATAAGAAATACCTTATTCGAAGCTGAGGGTTTCTCATACAACTTAGCCAATGTTGCCATCAAATCTACAGTCATTTTTGCTTCTGTTATATTGAATGCTATAGACGATGCAAGGCACAATCGAATGGATCCCAGTGCCTTTCTATGTAAAATGTCCCACTCTTCATCTGATATTGTGGTCGGTTTCTTTGCCTTTCCTTCCAATGGCCACCACAAATCTTTTTGATACAGGTAATCTTCCATCTGCATTTTCCATAACTAATAATTTTGGCCGTTAAACTTTTTGACCTTGAATTTTGAATCCTCCATTGCTCCCACTCAAATCTGAAAGTCCTACCAATTTACAAAAAACCTCACTCTGATACCAATTGTTAGGGTTTCAAGCAGATCCGAAGCAAATATGAACTAACAATTATATGCAGATTTAAATACAAAAGATAAAGAAATAAAACAAGACACAGATAACACAGAGATTTAACGTGGCTCACCTAGAATGGGTTACGTCCACCATACACAGTCGTCCAATCTTTCTTATTATCCAACAAAAATAGTACATCAACCTTACAATGCCTTAAGCATCCCAATCGCTTATAACATGCGTTTTTAGGGCAACAAACAAAGTTGACCTTTTTAGGGTTTTATTACAATGTCGGTACTTTGCTGATCAGTCACCACATTTCAACAATCTCCCACTTGGAGACTGATCAGGCTCCACACCGAACAGCCCTAGCCCCGGCCCCCTGTAGTTTTTTTTGTCCTATGTCCTCGAACCCTAATAGGCTTAGTGCCAGTGGCTCACTCAATTTGGCTTTTAAGTTTTTAGGGGACTCAAGTCTCAGACGAAAAAAATTGTAAATTTCAAAAGCATAAATATTAATGATAATTTATCAAATTCAAGTTTGTTTCAATTTGCCTCTTATAGTGTTATGGATATGAAAATATTTTCTATGATTCTATTTCATTTTTATTAATTAATTTCTTTCAAATACTTTTTGTATATGAGCTATGTTATTTCAATTATTTGTTAAACAATGGAAATAAATTTAATATTGTGATCTTTTTTATGTAATACTATTAAAAAAAAAATCAGTTCGTTCCATTAATTATTTGTACATTGATTATGGTTTATTATAATTTTATAAATATATAGTCATTCAAAATGCAAAATTTTGAAAGTTTCAAGATACAAAAGTTTATCGGTAAAGGTTTTTTCATTCTATTAATTCAAAAGTTTCAAGATACATTAAGCTTCTCCCTAAGTCTAGCTTAAGGGGGGGTGTTAGAGTATTCGGGTGTTTACTTGATTAATTAAACAATATTTGTTTAATTATTTAAGTTCCCTTTATCTCTTTTACACTTAAGCTAACTTTAGGTGCATAATAATTAATTCTTTTATTAATTATTATGTGCAAACCTAGGTTTTCCCTTTTAGGGTTTCTTGACCTATTAAAGGTTAAGCTCTTTCTTTTCATTGTATGAAGAAGGATTATTATTGAAAATAAATTTTGGAGATTATTGAGCTCTCTCTTTTGGAGCATATTTTTCCTGTGTTTTGGATTAAATCTTTATTGCTCAATTTTTAAGAACCCGATACACGAGTTAAAGATCTTTTTTAGGATTTATGGAATATTAAAGCGTTCCAACTTTAATAAAATGAAACTCGCCTAGGCTTAAGACCTAAATCACCCCTTTTAACGATATAATGACACTTCTAGTTAAGTGGTGAAAAAGGTAACGATTAAAAAGACCTTCCCTTAGGACAAGAGACATATAAAGGTTTTTTCTTTTTAAAATGATTCAAATTCATTAAACCGTAACCCTTAGAAGCTTAAACCTATAGACTAGGAACCTTCTGAAAAAATAGCAAAAAAATAGAGATATCAGGAACATTACAACACCACCCAAATTACTGACAACAGTGGCTCTGACTGGGGATGGTTGGACGCAAGATCAACACAAGAACCTAAAAAAACTTTGGGATGTAGACCAAAACAAAACCCTAACAAAAGCAAACCTAATATATACAATTTTTACAACTACTGTGCATGGATAAAATGAGTTATGAGAAGTAGTGCTTCAGGAATTGTCCATGCACTGGGAATTCCCGTAGCTCACCATTCATTTTTTGTAGGAAATATGTCTTTTCCATTGACATCGAAGATAATCAAAGGGCCTATCCACAATGATTCAAACTTCTTGGGTTTGCCCTTATCTTGTTCTCTAGAATTTCACTAAAGAACCATGTCACCAATCTAAAACTTTCTGGTTGTGGCTCTTTTATCAAAAAGATATTTTGACAGTAACTGAGTTTTTAGATTCTTCCTATGAGCCATAATTCTCATCTCTTCCAACTCTACCAATTGAATAATTTTGTCCTCCATAGGTTCAGACGCTTCCAATTCTTCAAATTGCAAGAATTTATATACAGGAAGGAGATTATTTACATGTAACCTGGCCTGTACTCCATACACCAATTCAAATGGGGATGTACCAATGGCTTTCTTCACAATAACCCTGTCTGCCCATAAAGCCACCTTGAGCTTTTGATCCCAAGATCTTTTATTCTGCTCGAGAATCTTCTTAATGATGTTCAGGAAGCTTTTGTTGCTTGATTCTACCTAGCCATTTCCCTATGGGTGGTACATTGAGGAATATGACATGATAATTCCATAACTTGCATAGAATTCTATAAATTCCTTAGACCTAAAGCACATGGCATTATCCATAATCAACTTCACAGGCACACCAAACCTTGTCAATATGTTATCCACTAAAAATCAACAACAACTTTACTAGTTGCCTGCTTGGTGGGTATAGCCTCAATCCATTTTGTAAAGTAATTTGTGGCCACCAAGATCCACCTATGACCTTGACTTGATTTTTTTGTTATCTCTCCAATGAAGTCAATGCCCCATTGAGAAAAAGGGGCCTCAGTTGTAACAAGGTTGAATGGCAAAGCACTTGCATACTTCAATTTTGAAGAAAATTTGTGACAAGGGTCACATTTCTAGACATATTTGTGAGTATCCTTGAACTAGGTAGGCCAATAATAACTTGCCCTAATTATTTTGTTGGCAGTTGTCTTTGTTGAGTAGTGGTCTCCACATACTCCATTATGCATCTATTTTAGAATCTTTTGAGCTTGGGAATCATCTAGACAAATCAATAACACCCCATCTTTGTTTCTCCAGTACAAGTCTCCCTGAACGAGAACATATTTATGTGATTTCAGCTTTAGTGTTCTCTTCTGGTTGTGGGTCATTCCCTCTGGACATGTTGCATTTTTCAATAAATACACAACCTCTGATTACCATGGTTGCATTTCAATGCTAGTGACAATAACCTCTTCAGTTTCAACATTGTTGATGTCAATGTTCGCAAGATTTGACTCTATCATCAGTTTGGCCAGGCCCAGTCCTCTTACCAACTTTGTGGTCTTGATCTCAAGATCAAACTCTTGTATCCTATTTATCCACCTACACCTTTTACCAGTAACTTCAGACTTGGATAAAATGTCTTTGACAACTGCTTGTGGGACATAGGCAACAACTCTTTCATTCACAAGATAAGGCTTGAATGCTTTAACAGCCTTGACCAAAGCATATGCCTTTTTTTCCATAATCTCATATTTTAACTCAACAGCCTATAAGGATTTACTATAAAAAGCAATTGGATGCTCATAACCTTCATCATCCTTCTGAAGCAAGATTGTTGCTATTGTATGGTAAGAAGCAAAGGAAAATAGTGAAAAAGGCTTACTGTAATCAGGAGATTTCAACATTGGGGCTTCCTAAATAGCCTTTTTAATCTTGTCGAAGGCATGTGATGCTTCCTCATCCCAAGAAAATTTAGCAACCTTTTTCAGCAACTTAACAATAGGCTTGACAAACTCGGCAAAGTTGGCTATAAACCTTCTGACAAAACTCACCGTACCCAGGAAGGACTGAATTCCTTTAACATTCTTAGGTTGAGACACCTTGTTAATAGCCTCAATTCTCTCAAGGTCAATCCTGACTCCTTCCTTGGAAATAACGTGTCCTAATAGCTTTCCTTCAGCTATAACAAATTGGCATTTTTTAGGATTTAGAGACACACTGAATTCCAAGGCCTTGCAAAATATTTTTTCCAGATGACCACAGTGGTCATCTACCTTCTTTGAAAAGCATGTAAGGTTATCTTGGTAGACAACCATTATAATGTTAATAAATTATTTGAAGGCTACATCCATATACCTCTAAAAAATTGCCCCAACATTCTTTAAACCAAATGGCATCCTCACATAAACATAGGTTCCCCATGGGGTAGTAAAAGCAGTCTTGAACTACTCAGACTCTTTTACCAATACCTGACTGTACCTAGAGAAACTGTCCATCATTGATAGTAGGTCACACCCAATTACCCTCTGAAGCATGGCTTCCATATTTGGTGATGAGTAGTTGTCCTTAAGAGAAATGACATTCAAATTCCTAAAATCTACACAGATCCTTATGTCCCCATTCTTCTTCCTGGCAGGAACCAGATTGGATAACCATGATGAATGCCTTATGGGATTTATAATTCCCCCTTCTCTTAGCTTGGTCAGTTCTTGTTGCATTTTGGGTTCCAGGAGGGGGTTGATAGGTCTTTTCTTTTGTTTGAAAGGCTTAGCATCAGGATGCAGAGGTAAATGACCATCACTATAGCTAAACATACCCTCTAATTTCACTAGTCCTCTGGGTATCTCATTAGTTTTTAGTTGAAATATGTCATTTCCAAAAATTGTTTCTTTCCCATCTACTATTTCTACCAATGCATTACATTCGATTTTCTAACCTTCATAGTCATCAATGCATTGTACAAACTTGAGTATATCATCATCATTTTCGAACACCTACCAGTTATACACATTGTCTGGAATAGAAGGTTTGGCCTTGATCTCAACTATTGATACTCCATTTAATGTTACATCATCATTTTTTAGTGCAACATTAGCTAAGAAGTCGGACATAATATTTTTTTACCTTTCAATCTAGTCAATTGAAAAAGCATCAAAGTATTTAATCACATCCCAAATAGCATGTTTATACTTCTTTAGCCTGTCATTCTTAGATGCATACCTTGATCTTATTTGAGACACCACAAGTTTTGAATCTCCAAAAACTCTTAACAACTTAATCCCATGTTTCTTAGCAATTTCCAACCCCAATAATAAGGCCTCATACTCAGCTGTATTATTTGTGCACTAAAAAGCCAATAGAAATGAGTATTTAAAAGTAGTACCCGATGTGGAAACAAACAGTACTCCTGCTCCAGATCCTTCTTTGGAACAAACTTCATCAAAGTAAATCTGCCACAAGCCTTCCTGTTGAGATTCCAGTTCATTAACAATAGGGTCTGTATTTTTTAGTTGAGGTTGAATTGGTTCAATTCTAAAGTTGTCAAGGTCCATATCAATCATACAATTGAGCATGTTAGGATCTATTTTCTCAATCACCACTAGGGCATGTGGTTCTCTATATAATTTCACTTGATTCCCATTCACTGGGATGGTTGCATATGAGAGATCTAGTTGGACATTTCTTCCAATTGCTGCAGCCCACTATCTAGATAAAAGCATTCCATAATAGGGCTTGGTGTCAGTTACTATGGCATCCATCTTATAGGTTACCTCAGGGAATGTTGCTATTTTCACCTCTATGTCTTTCATTGTACCCACAACGGGTACTTATTTGTTATCCATAGCGTAGCAATTCCCATACAAGGTACTTACTGGCAATCCTAGCTCCTTCATGACCCCATATGGCATCACGTTTGTAACAGCCCCAAAATCTATCATACAATTTTTTATTAGTCTATTATTGACTTATAATGTCACATAAAAGGGATCAACTTGGGAAGGTTCTTGAGTAATCGTGGTTCCCACATAAATTTCTGGGATTTTTTGTTCTTGATCCTTTCTCTCCTTTCCAATACCTTTTGGTGAAGATGCATCTGTATCTGATATACTAGAAATCAAAGAAAATGCAGCTTCTCTATGTTCTTTTATTTTTAACAGCTCTATCAATGGTACTATAACTTTCATTTGGGTTAAAGCTTGATTCATATCAAATGCAAAATTAATATTAGACTCGGAATGGGCTTTAACCTTATCTTCCTTTTGGTGACTTGTCTTCTTATCAGTAGTGGTCTCTAATAAATTACCAATTGCACTAACTTTCTCATATTTCCCTGAAGTGTTAGACTTATCCTTTTTAGCATGACCATCTATGGTAGGAGTTTTACCATCAGTCACCTTTTTCTGAGAAATTTATTTAATAAACATGGAACTAGGTTTACTCTAATTCTCATCATTATTGCTACTTCTCAGGTTATAGTTGTGTTTGGCCTTAGCTATTGCAGCTTTGGTGAGGTCCTTCACTTCTTCCTCACTAGGCCTTCTAAGATGAACTTCTTCATCTTCGATTGTCACCATACTTAGAGTAGGATGTCAATCAATCGTTAATTTCCCTTGGCAATTTGCATTGCTTCTTAGTGCATCATACTCATCTTCTTCATCTTGTGAAGACTCATAGTCACTGTCAACAATGGTTTCAAACATATTTATTGCAGGCTTATCTTCATTCTGATTCCTCAATTCATCCTCACTCTTCATTGATCCATTTAAAGCCTGAGCCACAACACACTGGTAAGGGGAATGTGGTCCATCACATGTTGTACACTAAGGAGTATTCTCCACATTTAGCACATTTCCACCTTTTAAAGGGTCAAGAGTATCTTGATTTTGTGTACTTCTTGGCTTGTCCTGCACAAGTTTTCCATCTTTCCAAGTAGTATTATATGTCATATCACGCAACCTGTGTTGGTATTTTGGATATGTTGATGTGGTTTTGTCATTGATGTCAACACTTGTCAACACTTGTCAACATTTATCAGCACTTGGAGACTCTTCATTATGTTCACCAGTAGGTTATATTGTTCATCAGTACTTGGAATGACTTGAAGATTACTTGATTATGTCGAAGACATTATTTGATCACTTGGTTTTGGCGATTTGGTTATTGATCTAATCGAGTTTGCATATTTGTTGTTACCGGAAAATAGGTCTAGGATATTCACCGGCAAGAATATCTATTCCAAATCAGCACGACAGGTTATGAAGATGATTTATTATTATTATAAATGCATTGAGCTGACATGATGCATCAGATATTGATTTTATTGTATATTCTTTGTAAGTCAACCTACACATTTGGTCTTAGGTTTCGGTATATATGTAAGATCTCATTTGTGAGATTGATATGGGAATGTAAGTAAGTGTGAATAAGGTATATGCAAAAATAAGCAGAGCTATACACGCAGACATCATTTGAAGATTGAAGGAAGGTATTGAGAAGATAATCAGAGCTAAACCGGTACTGAATCCAACATATGAATATGTTATTTTGTGCACTACATTATCATTGGATTTAACCATCCAATTGTAGTCAGTGTAACTCCGATTTTGTGATTGAGCAGTGAGCTCTAGGCAGCTGGCCATTCTGCATGTGCAAACTCCATATTGTACACACATACTATCTACAGTAGTATCATCTGATTGTGGGTAAGGGTTCCCACCATGGCTTTTCCCATTACAGGGTTTCCACGTACAAATATTTGTGTTATGTGTTGTGGATGTTATTGTCTTTCTATTTCATGCATTAATCTTTAGCGGTACTGCAATTAACTGATAAAACTATCTACCAGCATAAAGTTTGGTTTACTGGTATTAAGCATTAAGTTTTGGTTAAGTTAATTTTGGTTTGAATTTATTGGACAACTGATTCACCCCCCCCCCCCCTCTCAGTTGTCTCCGAGACCTAACAATTGGTATCAGAGCCTAGTCCTCTTTTTGTAAAAGTTTAACAGCTTGAGGAGATTCAATGTCTTCTAACTATTTCAGGAAGGCCAGTCCTAAACTTAATGGAACCAAATATGGTATATGGAAGATCAAGACGGAGACACATTTGAATTACATTGGGAAGGATATATGGGATGTTACAAAGAATGGTTATACTGCTGCTACTCAAGGTCAACCTAATCCACCAACCTTGGCTAAAGATGAGGAAAATGATTGCAAAGCAAGAGAAGCACTTTTGAGCGCATTGTTAGATTAGCAAATCATGGAATTATCAAATAGATCTACTGCTAAAGCTATTTGGGACAAATTGGAAACATTGAATGAAGGAGATTTTACAGTCAAAATTGCAAAACTTGAATGCTTCCTTGTCAGGTATGAAAATCTGAAAATGGGAGAAGATGAAAGGATTTTTGCTTTTATGGAAAGAGTAAATGAAATTTTTGGGGGTATACAATGTTGTGGAGGAACCTTAAGTGAAGATGAGATTGTTTCTAAAGTTTTAAGAGCTTTGGCATCAACATATAAAATGAAAGTTACTGCTATAAATGAATTGAGAGCAATGCCTAATACATCAGTATCTAGAGACACTCTAGTTGAAAAACTTTCAGCTTTTGAACTTGAGGAATTTGGTCTTGTTGCTACTATTAAGACAGATTTAGCTTTCAAAGCATCATCATCATCTGAGAAATCTGATTGGAAAGCCTTTTATGCAAGAGAACTTGAAGAAATCAGAAAGGAGAATGAAGCACTGGAAGAGCTTGAAGAACTATTTGCAAGGAAAATGCCTAAAGGTCCAATTGGAAGTAAGTATGAAGGTAAAGCACCATT
Organism: Cryptomeria japonica; assembly: GCF_030272615.1. NCBI lineage: Eukaryota > Viridiplantae > Streptophyta > Pinopsida > Cupressales > Cupressaceae > Cryptomeria > Cryptomeria japonica. The sequence goes on from NC_081414.1 coordinate 23,710,220, forward strand.
TAAATATTTTAATTGCAATAAAATTGGTCATATGACTCCTAGGTCATCTGATAGACATGCAAGATTGAAAGAAGAAGCTAAAAGAACATATAAGCCTAACCCCAATTATCAGAGATACAAATTTAAGAAGAATAGAGACAAATCTTGTTATTATGTTGATGAAGGAGTTACTGATGATTCTGATGAGGATCCGATAGACAATGGATAGGCTTTTGTTGCTATAATAGAAGATCAACCGGCACCTACTATTCAACTAATAGAGTAGGCCCTGGCAGCTAAAATTGAAGATAAGGATGAAAGGATCATTGATTCTGGATGTTCACATCATATTACTGGTGATAAGAGTAAATTCTTAACCTTTCAGGAATACAATGGAGGTCTAGTGAGATTTGGAGATGATAAAGCTTGTATGATCAAAGGAAAAGGAACTATATCTTTTGATGGTAAGCACAATACTGATAATGTTTACTATGTTGAAGGTTTGAAGCATAATCTTTTGAGTGTTGGTCAATTAGTTGAAAAAGGATTTCAGTTAAAATTCAAGAATGGTAAATGCAAAATCTTAAATAGAACTGGTTTGGAAATTGCAATCAGTAATCAGACTAGAGGTAATATCTTTCATTTGAATAACAATGAGAAAGAATGTTTGATTGCACATATTGATGAAATTTGGTTATGGCATAAGAGACTTTGTCATGTAAATTTTGATTGCATTGTGAAAATCAGTACAACTAAGGTAGTGAGAGATTTACCTAAGATTGTTAAACCTCACAATTCGGTATGTAAGGAATGTCAATTTGGAAAGCAAGTTAGAGCATCTTTTAAGAGTATACCAGATAAATCCAATAATGCTCTTGACTTAATTCATACTGATTTATGTGGTCCAGCAAGAACTATAAGTATACAAGGAGATAGATACTTTATGCTAATCATTGATGACTATTCTAGAATGTGGGGTTACTTTTCTCTGGGAGAAATCAGAAGCTTTTGGGAAATTCAAACTATTCAAGGTGATGGTAGAGAATGAAACTGGTAAGAAAATCAAATGTTTGAGATTAGATCAAGGAGGTGAATTCACATCTAAGGAATTTAATACATTCTGTGAAGTGAATGGGATCAGAAGACAGTTATTAGCACCCCGGACACCCAAGCAGAATGGAGTTGTGGAAAGGAAAAATAGAACTATCTTGGATGCAGCTAGAAGCATGATATCAGAAGCAAACCTACCTCATATATATTGGAGAGAAGCAGTGAATACAAAAGTTTACACATTCAATAGAGTTCACATCAAAGGTGAAACCGGTAAGACCCCTCATGAACTATGGTTTGGTAATACTCCTACTCTTAAATATTTCAAAATATTTGGAAGTATATACTATATTAGAAGAGATGAGTATATTGGAAAATTTGATCCTAGAAGTGATGAAGAAATATTTCTTGGTTATTCATCTAAGAGCAAGGCATATAGATGTTTTAACAAGAGATTGCAGAAAATTGTTGAGAGTGCAAATGTGAAGATTGATGAACAATTTAGAGGAAATTCAAGGTACATGGACTCTGAACCGGCAATAGAGATAATCACAAATGAACCTAAAATGACTACACCAGTACAAAATATTGATCTAATCATACCAGCATCATCTAGGGATTCAACAGTCACTGAAGAACAACAGCAAGTAAAAACACCCAAGTATGTAAGGTTGAATCACTCTGAAAGTCAAATAATTGGAAATAAATATCAAGGAGTTATGACTAGAGGAAGATTGGCAAGTGAAGAGGTATATCTTATTTCTCAAATTGAACCTACATCAATTAATGAGGCATGTGAAGATAAATATTGGATTAAAGCTATGGAAGATGAATTGGAACAAATTGAAAGGTATAACACTTGGTCATTAGTTCCCCGGCCTAAAGACAAAAATGTAATTGGAACTAAATGCGTATTCAGAAATAAACTTAATGAAGATGGCAAGGTAATCAGAAACAAAGCAAGATTAGTGTGTGAGGGATATTCACAGAAAGAAGGAATTGATTACAATGAAACCTTTGCACCGGTAGCTAGAATTGAGGCAGTCAGACTATTATTGGCTTTTGCAACCCACAAGAACTATAAAGTATATCAAATGGATGTTAAATGTATAATTCTAAATGGAGATCTTGAAGAAGAAGTTTACATTAAACAAACTGGTGGATTTTCTTTGACAAATGACAAAGATATGGTTTGCAGGCTAAGGAAAACTCTGTATGGACTAAAGCAAGCTTCTAGAGCTTGGTATGCTAGATTGGAAAAATATCTTTTGAAGCTTGGTTACACTAAAGGTAATGCTGACAGCAATCTATATTACAAAGTGACTAATGATAACATCTTGGTTATTGATTTTTTTGTTGATGATATAATCTTTGGAGGAGAAGATGGATTATGTAAAGACTTTTCTAATAAAATACAACAAGAATTTGAAATGTCTATGATTGGGGAGATAAAACTATTTTTAGGATTGCAGATTTCACAGACTGATAAAGGTATATTCTTATGTCAATCTAAGTACTTGAAGAAATTACTAAAGAAATTTGGCATGGAAAACTCTAAACCGGTAAGCACACCTATGACTACAACTGATAAATTATCACTGAAGGATGAATCAGCACCTGTTAATCTGACTAAATACAAGTCTATGATAGGAGGTTTATTGTATTTAACATAAACAAAAACTGATATTATGAATGCAGTATGTATTGTTTCAAGATTTCAAAGTAATCCTAAAGAAAATCATGAATCAACAGTGAAAAAGATTTTTTGGTACCTACAAGGCAATACAAATCTTGGTTTATGGTATCCTAGAGATGAAAACTTTGATTTATGTGCATACACAGATACAAATTGGGTAGGAGATGTAGATGATAGAAAAAGTACCACCGGTGGAGCATTTTTCCTTGGTAGTAGATTAATTTCATGGTTGAGCAAGAAACAGAGTTGTACATCACTATCAATAGCTGAATCAGAATATGTTGCAGCAGCAACTAATTGCACATAGGTATTATGGATTAAACAAATGTTGAAGGGAATAAAGGTAAAATGCAAGGAACCTATAACTATTTACTGCGATAATATGGTAGAAATTGATATATCTAAGAACCCGGTATTTCACTCTAAGACAAAACATGTTTCTATCAAATTCAATTTTCTAAAATAGAATGTTGAAGCAAAAGAAGTGAAATTGGTTTATGTGAATACTAAAGAGAAGACTGCAGACATTTTTACTAAGCCTTTGCCTAAAGAGACATTTGAATATCTCAAAGAGAAGCTTGGAGTTCTACCCCCACCGGTAGAGACTTAGATAGTTGATGTTTGTCATCAACTGGCAGAATTAATAGAGAAATCTTTTATTTTGACTTTGATGAGGAGAGCTACTTCTCAGGGGGAATAGTTGGTATTTTGTGTTTGAATTTGGTTTTTGTATTGATTTGACATTTTATGTCAAAGGGGGAGTGATATTATGGAAAAACACATTATCTTTTGGAAGGAGATTATTCCTGGGGGGAGAGATATTATGTAATTTTTATTTTTGGTTAATGATCTCTTTGGGAGATTGTTGGTTTTTGGTTTTTGTCATTTCTGTTTTGGCACTTTGATGGTTTTTCCATCTTGTGTTGCCATAAATGCCAAAGGGGGAGATTGTTGTTATTTTGGATATGTTGATATGGTTTTGTCATTGATGTCAACACTTGTCAACATTTATCAGCACTTGAAGACTCTTGATTATGTTCATTGGCAGGTTATATTGTTCACCGGCAGGTTATATTGTTCATCAGTACTTGGAATGACTTAAAGATTACTTGGTTATGTCAAAGACATTATTTTATCACTTGGTTTTGGTGATTTGGTTATTGATCTTATCGGGTTTGCATATTTGTTGTTACCGGCAAATAGGTCCAGGATATGCACCGGCAAGAATATCTATTCCAGATCAGCACGACACATTATGAAGATGATTTATTATTATTATAAATGCATTGAGCCGACATGATGCATTGGATATTGATTTATTTGTAATTTATTTTATTGTAATATTCTTTGTAAGCCAACCTACACATTTGGTCTTAGGCTTCGGTATATATGTAAGATCTCATTTGTGAGATTGATATGGGAATGTAAGTAAGTGTGAATAAGGTATATGTGAAAATAAGCAGAGCTATACATGCAGACATCATTTGAAGATTGAAGGAAGGTATTGAGAAGATAATCAGAGCTAAACTGGTACTGAATCTAGCATATGAAGATGTTATTTTGTGCAATACATTATCATTGGATTTAACCATCCAATTATAGTCAGTGTGACTCCCATTTTGTGATTAAACAGTGAGCTCTAGGCAGCTGGCCTTTCTGCATGTGTAGAATCCATATTGTACACACAAACTATCTGCAGTAGTATCATCTAATTGTGGGTAAGGCTTCCCACCGTGGTTTTTCCCATTACAGGGTTTCCACGTACAAATATTTATGTTATGTGTTGTGGATGTTATTGTCTTTCTGTTTCATAGATTAATCTTTACCGATACTGCAATTAACCGATAAAACTGTCTACTGGCATAAAGTTTGGTTTGCCGATATTAAGTATTAAGTTTTGGTTAAGTTAATTTTGGTTTGAATTTATTGGACAACTGATTCACCCCCCCCCCTCTCAGTTATCTTCGGGACCTAACAACCTGGCAGGCCTATCTTGCCAATTGTAATGAGGTCTATCATTCTTACTCACCTTTGCAGTAAGGTATTTCACAACACTCATCAGTTTCTCAATCTTATCCTCTTTTCTAGAGGCCTTATTTGGTTGTGGCTTTTGCTCTCGCCATGGTCTGCCATCAATTCTTCTTCCCACTTTACCTTATGTATTCCTATTACTTTCCACATTTATTGCAATTCTAAAAGCATCCCTTAGACTATGTGGGTTTTTATCCTTGAGGATATAGGCCATGTTTGGGTCAAAGGCATTATAATAGGTGGTTAGACATACATTTTCATCCAACCTCATCACTTGAAATAATATGTGCATTGCCTTCTGGAACCTTGCAATAAATTATGTGACAGCCTCATTATCAGATTTTTTGATATTATTAAACTCATTGAGCATGAAGCTCACATTTTTCTTGTCCCCATACTTCTCTTGAAAACAATTCTTGAACTCTTCCCAAGAACTGATGCTATCCATAGGCAACCCTTTCTACCAATCTTTGGCATCTTCAACTAGAGATTGCACGAACAGTTTCATGATCACATCCTCATTTGTAATCTCATGATCATTAATCATATCACCAAAAGACTTCAGATTCTCCTCTGCACTTATGGCATTATTTCCAGCAAATTTCTGAAGTTTATCCCTCATTTCAATAGGGACATGGTTTGGATAACCTGGGATCCCATCAAAGAAAATTTGTCTATACAACTCAACACTGACAGGTCTTCTCTGGAACTGGTTACCACCAAAATTATTCCCAGTATTCATTCTTGAACTTGGACAACCAACTCAAGGAACTTGGTTACTCTAGTTAGGGGGTAGTCCAAGAGGTATTTGATTCACTAGAGCAGCATTAAAAGAAAATGCAGGGTTATTTTGGTTAACAGGGGTATATTGGTTCACAGGTGGAATAGTATTCATGGGCATAGTTGGTTGAGTTTTCATTACAAAGAGTGAGGTAGGTTGAGTTATAGGGTTATTTTGATCTATTGAAGGGAAAGTTATAGGAGGGGCTTTTAGGTACTCATTTTTTCTTCTGAACTCAGCATTGGTTGCTTCTATTTCAGCTTTCTCCAACTTCCTCTGTAGATTTTCCATCTCTTTTCTCATTCTCTCTACTTCAACTTCATGCAAGGACATTCCATGAGGTACCCTTCCACTTCCTGATACTACGTCTATAGTTTTGGAACCAGATCCAGTTTCTACAACCTTTTGTTTTCCCTTGTCAGTACTGATTTTGGTAAGTTGTGGATCACTTTGAACCTCCCTATTAGTTTGCACAACAATTTTGGGTACAGAACTAATTTTGGAAGTCAAATTCTCTCTAATAACAGGGCCCTCTTCCTTACTTTTAGGCTCTTCTTGAGTGAATAACTCGAGATCTGCAATATGTCTCAACAACTTATCTCTCTCAATAAGTTTTGCCTTGTTTTCATTTTCCTTCTCCTTTTCCTTTTGTTTTCTTAAGGAAATTAACTGATAGACTCTTTTATTAAGAGCCTCAATTTCTTGGGAAACCTCATTCGGGTCTGGAAATATTTCCTCTGAATCTGATATATTGACATGGTCAATATCAATCAAGCTCACATTTTCATCTACAGTTAGGGGAAAAGGATCTATCATGGCATTGGAGCTATTCTTATCTCTCCTAGAAGTGCCAGTATGAGACAATCTTTGATGGAAAGTTTGAATATCCTCGTTAATACCAAACAAGCCTGTATGAAAACCCATAATGTCTTGTTCAGATTCATGACATGATGTATTAGAATTTACATAGATTGTTCATCCAAAGGAATTACCCGTATGGGTGTCTTTTTGTCTCCATGAAGAATTAATTGGTTCATGTATAACTATTCCTTTCTAGCCTTTCTGGACTAGTTCAGGCAATCCTTCCTGTAGCTTCTCTTGAGGATTCTTCTTCATGTACGACCTGGTGTTCCTTCCTCTCTGCATTATGTAAACTTCCTTGAAGTGATTTGTGGTTATATTAAAAGAGCAGTGATCTTTCCTTGCTTTCAAAGTCGCCACCCAATTTCTTGGAAATTTAAAAAAAATTTGAACACAGTAGCTCACTCACAGGATACTGCAGAATGAAAATGTCACTCTCAGAGAAAGATTTAAATAATGTTGCGATGGAACAAGACAATTACAGGGGCTTGGGTAAATGTAGGGTCAATAACTTTTCACTGAGACCACAGGATACTTGATTTTAACAATTTATGCAATGTAGACATTAATCTATATTATAAGACTTATCTTATATGACTCTCCCCACCAGAGTCGCCATTTCTTGTTGGTCTCAATTTTCGACTACTTTGTATTCTCTTCACAAATTATGCCTTTGTTTACAAAAGAAGAGAACAACAAGAATAGGAAACATGACAACAATAACGAGGTTTACAAGGAACAAACCTCCAACACTTCAAGCTTTACAAAGCTTAGGCGGGTGAACCTAATTGTGACTACTTTCTCACAACTTAGTAGATGATTTATAGAAAACCAGTGCAAGTTTCTGCAAACTTCTTCAATTTAGTGCAACCAAACATGAATGAAATTTTGTTTTGATTGTACGGCACCACAAAGATGTCACAAATACTAGCAATTTAGACCAGTGCCTTATCTGGGCATCAGAGTCATCAAAAACCAAACTAAAATCTGACAACAAAATTCATATACATATCACTATTTTTTATCTATTAAATATGTATTTGCCTGACATATACAAACATCTAATCTGTACTAGACCTAGTCATCAGATTCATGTGAATATACCGATATCGATGAAAATGAATTAAGTATATTTAATTTTCCTCCTTGAGAAAAAGACCTAAAACATTCCCATTAATTGCCTTGCAAATCTTCTAACTAAACAATCCTTGATTATTTATTTAAAAATGAAAACCAGCATGCAAACATAAAGACAACACAGATATGAGCTCAAAATATTATGATTTTATCTTATTATTCCCTCATCAAAGTTTACAGAGATACAAGAATGATTCAAAATGCCAAAAAAAAGGTCTGCATATATTTCACCAGAGCTTCGAAATAAAATTTTTGTGACACTTTATAGGTAATCCTAGTATCCTTTTATAAAACTTTGGGTACAACAAGCTATGGAATTCCCTAAAAGAATATTCCTATCTTGACAAGCATTCCCTCCCAAAGTTACATTGATTACAAGACTGCAATTGAGGGGGAAGCATAGTTGTTTTTAGAATGCATGCTTCTATAACTGATTGGTCATCCAGCTAGAAAACGGCCAAAAAGGGCAGGTTCCTGACATGTGGCACCTTTGTCTTAAGATATTTTGAACTCTCCAAGGTTTCAATTACCCAAAATGTGTTACAAAAAACCAACTGCCTTAGGATGTTGGTGAACTATCATGTGTTGGAGCATCACTGGGACCTTCTTGTTCTCCTGTCTCTTTCAAAATGTACTTTCTTTCCCATACGTTGAACATCTCATCATTAGGCCAGGGAAAGTTAATAATTTCAAGCTTTTGTTTATTCAAACTTTTCCATATCATCCTTAATTGTTTAACTTCCTTTTCTAAAAAGCCATAATATGATTTTGCCTTTTCAATTTCATCAATAGTTTGAATAAACAAAAAGGTATTATCCATGTTTATAATATTATTTATCCATTGAGACAGCCTGTGACCTATCTCCTCAATCCACACTTCCTTGTCTTACATTTTGTTTGCACTTAAGAAACCACAAGGAAACAGTTCGAACTTTTCCTTTGCATATTCTTTTCAGAATAAATTTGTCTTGCTTTCAATGCTTATGCTTTCAGCTGCAAACCTGGACAAGTCTTTAACTAACTCATAAGTAGACTTAATTACATCATCAACATCTACTTCTTCTTGAGATAATGAATATATGGACTCTAAGTCCACTTCTCCTGCAATCCACTTGTCCAATACTGGATCCAAATTAGCCTTTTCCTCCCTCAAAGAATCCAAGAGATTCATTATTCTTTTTATGTTCAAATATATGATTGCTACCTCAACAGTATTGGAAAATTTCAAAATAGTGTCTCTGACATTTTCTTCATACTTATTTGCCAATATTCACTGAGCCTTCTTTAACTTTTAAATTTCATCTTAGATACTCTCTGTTGATTGAAAGCCATAAGTCATGGGGGAAGGATGAAATTCAATGATAGGACTGGAAGGAGGGAGCCTGACAGGAGAAGAGGCGATCATCAATTGAGAGGACTCGCCCTTTTGTTGATGTCCTTTCAATCTACCTTTTACTTCTGTAATTGTATTGTCCTTAGAAGTGATTTCAAGATTTGCATCATTGTAAGCCTTGAGAACTACTTCTAATTTTGCCTGAAGATCCACCTTCTCCTTTGCCTCCTTCTTGTCCACTGCCATTCCAAACTTAGTAGACTCTAAAGTCATGCTAGCAGCTTCTTTTGCACCTGTATCTTTGACCCTCTTTACAATCATCCCCCCTAAGTAATCAAACCCTAAGGATTCACCCCTTTTTCTATTCTCTTCTCTTTTTAATGACCACATTACAAGATCTGCATGGTCATTACTATAGGTTATCCCCTCCAAGGGCTTGGTTTCTTTTCTTACTGCACCAAAAACCACAGCATCTGCTATATCCCACTCTAGGAGAATTAGCACACCAATACTTTCAATTAATTTTCTCCCCTCCTCTAGGGTAATCATCTCAAATTATTTTGGCATTTCTTGTTTAATTTCTACTTCAATAGCAGATGGATCTTTATTTGGTTGTTCAACTTGCCCTTTTTCACATCTCTCCTTAAACTAATCCATATGCTTTCTCCAAACAAATTGCAAAAAGGCTCCTGACCTCACAAAATTGTCATCGGCCAAAAACTCATCACAGGCCTATTTTATAATAGGATCCCATTCTCTTCCAGCAAATTCCTCAATAGTTAAATCCATTTTAGCATATGTTGGATCCTCTGGCACTCCCTCCTGCAATTCTCCATAAGTAAAAGAAATTTGTCCCAAGCTTCCTATTTGCATTAGTTGCTCAGTTGCGGCCTGCTCATCACCTATAAGTAATGGGGATTGAGAAGGTGAATACATAGCTTCACTTGGTTGTGCCTTTTCCTCCAATCTCTGCCTCTTTGGGGAAGTCTGGAACTCAAGAGCATCCTCCATCGGCCTTTTCCCCTTTGATGTAGAAGGCTCATCCCTCCTAGGCATCACCACATTATAGCTTGATTTCTTATACATTGCATATTCACCAGGAGGAATCATCTTAGCAAAGATAGGTTTAGTCAATATTAGTTGGGCCTTTCCGAGATCTGCTTTTATTACTGCATCTTTTTTCTCATTTAGGGTTTGCATGGTGTCCTCAAAAGATTATATTAGAAACTTTACCCTTTTCCCAAATAGATGAAAGTTCTTCAGTGGATCATAGCTTTATCAAAACACTGGACAAAGTCAAGAGTTTTCTTATATACCAACTATTTTTCTTTCCTCGCCTCTTGCTATGCCAGATTAAACTCATTTCTTATTAAATCTTTAGGGAAGTGGAATTGATGAATTTTAGCACCACACCTGACCTTCTTTCTGAAAATGCCATTGAAAAAATCTTATGGGTCAGCAAATCTTGCAACTATTGTTGCCAATCTGTAGGACTTGAAGAACTTGTCAAAATGCAGCCAACACCCTTTAGTAATCACAAATTGGTGTGCAATGGTAATGGTTGAAAAAATTGTTCCTCCCCTTACCTATCAATTATTCTTTTTGTAGACCCCCAATCTGCCCTATGATCTTAGCAATAGCTATTTTTAAGGGGACCTGATAAGGGAGCAAATATGGAGTTCCCCTAAAGCCATACACTCTAAAAATAGTAGAACCAGGATACAAAATTATATCACCCCAATTATGCACAATTTTGATCTTTTGCAAATTCCTGGGGCCTGATAAATTCAAGAACTTTTGGGATCCAGGGGTTCTCTTGACATAAGATAATTCTTAACCTTGATGCAAAACATCTATCAAACTTTAAATAGCTGGCATCTTCTCTATCCCAGGATAGATCTGCACTCCATAATTGCACTGGCATGTTTTCACCATATTTTACTCTTAGTAAGTCCATACCCTTGGCAAAATAGTCTACACCCTTGAACAAGAACATGTGTATTAACAAAGAATACTAGCCAAAAGGTCTATCCACCTCGGCACTATTAATCCCAATCAAACCCTCATGGATCACATTTGCTAGATAAGGTGAAAAGTCATAAGCTACTGCTATAGATGGATTAAGAATTTGTGCCATCATGAGCATATAATGAGTTGGCATAGCATTTTCTGCATCTTCTCCAAAAATCTGACACAAAGATCAATATACTCCTTTACCCTCAAAGTGAAAAAATTCATAGGGAAAGGTTCAACTGTATTGGCCCTACCAATGTTAGCCCTCCTATTTTTGCAAATAATTCGCTCATTGGTCCACCTCTAAGATGATCGTTTTGAGCATCATAGACCTTCTTTAACATTTCAAAATCAATCGGCTCTAGATAATTTACAGAATCATTTAGCCGGAAAACCCTTCTAATCTCATCAATTGTAACTTCAATCAAAGGGCTTCCACTTACATTCCTTACAACTCTGGTAATAGATTCATAATTCTTTGCAATTTGGGTCAACAAGTCAACATCCATAAAAACTGTTAGGTCCCAGAGACAACTGAGATGGGGGGGTGAATTAGTTGTCCAATAAATTCAACCAAAAATAACTTAACCAAAACTTAATGCTTAATATCGGTAAAGATTAATGCATGAAACAGAAAGACAACAACATCTACAACACGTAACACCAATGTTTGTACATGGAAACCCTGTAAGGGGGAAACCACTATGGGAAGCCTTACCCACAATCAAATGATACTATTGCATATAGTATGTGTTTATAATATGGATTTTGCACATGCAAAAAGGCCAGTTGCCTAGAGCTCACTGCTCAATCACAAAATGAGAGTCACACTAACTACAGTTGGATGGTTAAATCCAATAATAATGTACTGCACAAAATAGCATCTTCATATGTTGGATTCAGTACCGGTGTAGTTCTGATTGCCTTCACAAAACCCTCCTTCAACCTTCAAATGATGTATGCATGTATAGCTCTGCTTATTTTGCATATACTCTATTACAATTCTTCTTCCCAATCGCATATCGATCTTACATATATACCATAACCTAAGACCAATTGAATAAATATCTGATGCATGATGTTGGCTCAATGCATTTACAATAACAATAAATCATCTTCATAACATGTCGTGCTGATCTGGAATAAATAAGTCTGTCGGTGCTTATCCTGGACCTATTTGTCGGTAACATCAAATATGCAAACCCAAATAAACAAATAACCAAATCGCCTAAACCAAGTGATTGAATAATGTCTTTGACATAATCAAGTGGTTTCCAATTCTTTCCAAGTGTAAGTGAACAATATAATCTATCGGTGAACCAAATACCAGTGTCTTGCATAAGTCTTTGTCTTGTCGGTGAACATAACAAAAATCTCCAAGTGTTGATAAGTGTTGACAAGTAATGACAGGTGTTGACATCAATAACAAAACCATTTCAATATATCCAAAATACCAACAATCTCCCCCTTTGGCATTGATGGCAACACAAGATGGAAAAACCATCAATGTGCCAAAAAAGAAATACCAAAAACCAACAATCTCCCAAAGAGATCATTAACCAAAAATCAAAAATACATAATATAATCTCACTCCAAAGTAATAATCTCTCCCCCTAGGAATAATATGTGTTATCCATGTGTTTTTCCATATCAATCTCTCCCCCTTTGACATCAAATGCCAAAGAAATACAAAACCAAATACAAAATACCAATTCATTAATATATCAACTACTCCCCCTGAGAAGTAGCTCTCCTCATCAAAGCCAAAATAAAACATTTCTCTATTAATTTTGTCGGTTGATGACTAACATCAACTGTCTAAGTCTCTATTGGTGAGGGTAGAACTCCAAGTTGCTCTCTAAGATACTCAAATGTTTCCTTAGGCAAAGGCTTTGTAAAAATATTTGCAATCTGCTCTTTAGTATTCACATAAACCAATTTCACTTCTTTTTCTTCAACATTCTCTTTTAGAAAGTTCAGTTTGATAGAAACATGTTTAGTTTTAAAGTGAAGTATCGGGTTCTTTGATATATCAATTGTTGGTGTATTGTCACAGTAAATAGTTATAGGTTCCTTGCAATTTACCTTTATGTCCTTCAACATTAGCTTGATCCATAATACCTGTGTACAGTTAGTTGTTGTTGCGACATATTCTGATTTTGTAGTTGATAAACTTGTACAACTCTGTTTCTTTCTCAACCATGAAATTAGTCTGCTGCCAAGAAAAAATGCTACATCGATGGTGCTTTTTCTGTCATCCACATCTCCTGCCCAATTAGCATCTATGTATGCATATAAGTCAAAATTTTCATCTTTCGGATACCATAAACCAAGATTTGTAGTGCCTTGTAGGTACCGTAAAATCCTTTTCACTGTTGATTCATGATTTTCTTTACGATTACTCTGAAATCTTGAAACATAACATACTGCATTCATAATATCAGGTCTTGTTTGTGTCAAATACAGTAAACCTCCTATCATAGATTTGCATCTAGTCGGATTAATAGGTGTAGATTCACCCTTCAAAGATAATTTATCATTTGTAGTCATAGGTGTGCTTACCGGTTTACAATTCTCCATGCCAAATTTCTTTAGTAATTTTTTTAAGTACTTAGATTGACATAGGAATATACCTTTATTAGTCTGTGAAATATGCAATCCTAAAAATAATTTTATCTCTCCAATCATAGACATTTCAAATTCTTGCTGCATTTTGTTAGAAAAGTCTTTACACAAACCATCTTCTCCTCCAAAGATTATATCATCAACAAAATCTTCAATAACCAAGATGTCATCATTACATACTTTGTAGTATAGATTGTTGTCTGCATTACCTTTTGTGTAACCAAGCTTCAAAAGATATTTGTCCAATCTTGCATACCAAGCTCTAGGAGCTTGTTTCAATCCATATAAAGCTTTCCTTAACCTGCAAACCATGTCTTTGTTATCTGTCAAAGAAAATCCATCAGATTGCTCAATGTAAACTTCTTCTTCAAGATCTCCATTCAGAAATACACATTTAACATCCATTTGATATACTTTATAGTTGTTGTGTACTGCAAAAGCCAATAAAAGTCTTACTACCTCAATTCTAGCTACCGGTGCAAAGGTTTCATTGTAATCAATTCCTTCTTTCTGAGAATATCCATTACACACCAATATTGCTTTGTTTCTGATTACCATGCCATCTTCATTAAGTTTATTTCTAAAAACCCATTTAGTTCCAATTACATTTTTGTCTTTAGGTCGGGAAACTAATGACCTAGTGTTATTCCTTTCAATTTGTTCCAATTCATCTTCCATTGCTTTAATCCAATATTTATCTTCACATGCTTCATTAACTGATGTAGGTTCAATTTGAGAAATAAGACATACCTCCTCATTTTCCAATCTTCCTCTAGTCATAACTCCTTGAAATTTGTTTCCAATTATCTAATCTTCAGAATGATTCAATCTTACATACCGGGGTGTTTTTAATTGTTGTTCTTCAGTGACTGTTGAATCTCCAGATGATGTCGGTGTAACTGGATCATCATTTTGTACTGGTGTATTCATAATAGGTTCATTTGTGATTATCTTAATTGTCGGTTCAGAATCTGTGTACCTTGAATTTCCTCTAAGTTGTTCATCAATCTTCACATTTGCACTCTCAACAATTTTCTGCAATCTCTTGTTAAAACATTTATATGCCTTGCTCTTAGATGAATAACCAAGAAATATTCTTTCATCACTTCTAGGATCAAATTTTCCAATATACTCATCTCTTCTAATATAACATTTACTTTCAATATTCTAAAATATTTAAGAGTAGGAGTATTACCAAACCATAGTTCATGTGGGGTCTTACCGGTTTCTCCTCTAATATGAACTCTATTGAATGTATAAACAACTGTATTGACCTCTTCTCTCTAGTATATATGAGGTAGATTTTCTTCTGATATCATACTTCTGGTTGCATCCAAGATAGTTTTGTTTTTTCTTTCCATAACTCCATTCTGCTGGGGTGTCTGGGGTGCTGACAATTGTCTTATGATCCCATTCACTTCACAGATGCATTAAATTCCTTAGATGTGAACTCACCTCCTTGATCTTCTCTCAAACATTTTATTTTCTTGTCGGTTTCATTTTCTACCATCACCTTGAATAGTTTGAATTTCCCAAAAGCTTCAGATTTTTCTGTGAGAAAAGTAACCCAACACATTCTAGAATAGTCATCAATGATTAGCATAAAGTATCTATCTCCTTGTATACGTCTAGTTCTTGTTGGACCACATAAATTAGTATGAATTAAATCAAGAACATTTTTAGACTTCTTCAGAATTCTCTTGAAAGATGATCTAACTTGCTTTCCAAATTGACATTCCTTACATACCGGATTGTGAGGTTTAACAATCTTAGGTAAATCTCTAACTGCCTTAGTAGTACTGATTTTCACAATGCAATCAAAATTTACATGACAAAGTCTTATATGTCATAACCAAATTTCATCAATATGTTCAATCAAACATGCTTTCTCATTGTTGTTCAAATGAAAGATATTACCTCTAGTCTGATTACTGGTTGCAATTTCCAAACCAGTTCTGTTTAAGATTTTGCATTTACCATTCTTAAATTGTAGCTGAAATCCTTTCTTAACTAATTGACCAACACTCAAAAGATTATGCTTCAAACCTTCAACATAGTAAACATTATTAGTATTGTTCTTACCATCAAAAGATATAGTACCTTTTCCTTTAATCAAACAAGTTTTATCATCTCCAAATCTTACTAGATCTCCATTGTAATCCTGAAAGGTTAAGAATTTACTCTTATCACCAGTCATATGATGTGAACATCCTGAATCAATAATCCATTCATCCTTATCTTCAACTTTAGCTACTAGGACCTGCTCTGCCGGTTGAACAGTAGGTTTTGGTTGATCTTTTGTTATAGCAACAAAAGACCATCCATTGTCTGTTGGATCCTCATCAAAATCATCAATAACTCCTTCATCAGCATAATAACAAGATTTTTCTCTACTCTTCTTGAATTTGTATTTCTGATAGTCAGGATTAGGCTTATATGTTTTTTTAGCTTCTTCTCTTAATCTTACATGTCTATCAAGACATCTAGATGCCATATGACCAATCTTATTGCAGTTAGAACATTTAAAGGGTGCTTTACCTTCATACTTACTTCCAATTGGACCTTTAGGCATTTTCCCTGCAAATAGTGCTTCAAGTTCTTCAAGTTCTTTGTTTTCTCTCCTGCTTTCTTCATGTTCTCTTGCATAGAAGGCTTTCCAATCAGATTTATCATGTGATGAGGATGATGTTGCAGTTGATGATGATGCCTTGAAAGCTAGATATGTCTTGATAGTAGTAACAAGACCAAATTCCTCAAGCTCAAAAGCTGAATGTTTTCCAACCAAAGTGTCTCTAGATACTTATGCATTAGGCATTGTTCTCAATTCATTTATAGCAGTTACTTTCATTTTATATGCCAGTGGAAAAGCTCTTAAAACTTTAGAAACAATCTCATCTTCACTTAAGGTTCCTCCACAACATTATATACCCAAAACAATTTCATTTACTCTTTCCATAAAAGAAGAAATTCTTTCTTCTTCTTCCATTTTCAGACTTTCCTACCTGACCCGGAAGCATTCAAGTTTTGCAATTTTGACTGTGGAATCTCCTTCATTCAATGTTTATAGTTTGTCCCAAATAGATTTAGCAGTAGATCTATCTGACAATCCCATGACTTGTTGATCTGAGAATGCGCTCAAAAGTGCTTCTCTTGCTTTGCAATAATGTTCCTCATCTTTTCCCAAGGTTGGTGGATTAGGCTGACCGAGAGTAGGAGCAGTATAACCATTCTTTGTAATCTCCCATATATCCTTTCCAATGCAATTCAAATGTGTCTCTATCCTAATCTTCCATATGCCATAGTTAGTTCCATCAAGTTTCGGATTGTCCTTCCTAAAATAGTTGGTAGATATTGGATCTCCTCAAGCTATTAAACTTCCACAAAAAGAGAACTAGGCTCTGATACCAATTGTTAGGTCCCAGAGACAATTGAGAAGGGGGGGGTGAATCAATTGTCCAATAAATTCAAACAAAAATAACTTAACCAAAACTTAATGCTTAATACTGGTAAAGATTAATGCATGAAACAGAAAGACAACAACATCCACAACACATAACACCAATGTTTGTACGTGGAAACCCTGTAAGGGGAAAAACCACGGTGGGAAGCCTTACCCACAATCAAATGATACTACTGCAGATAGTATGTGTTTACAATATGGATTTTGCACATGCAGAAAGGCCAACTGCCTAGAGCTCATTGCTCAATCACAAAATGAGAGTCACACTTACTACAGTTGGATGGTTAAATCCAATAATAATGTACTGCACAAAATAGCATCTTCATATGTTAGATTCAGTACTGGTTTAGTTCTAATTTCCTTCACAAAACCCTCCTTCAACCTTCAAATGATGCCTGCGTGTATAGCTCTGCTTATTTTTGCATATACTCTATTACAATTCTTCGTCCCAATCGCATATCAATCTTAAAAATAAGATCTTACATATATACCATAACCTAAGACCAATTGAATAGGTCGGATTACTAAAAGATATTACAATAAAATCAATTACAAACAAATCAATATCTGATGCATGATATTGGCTCAATGCATTTACAATAATAATAAATCATCTTCATTACATGCCATGTTGATTTGGAATAGATAAGTCTGTTGGTGCTTATCCTGGACCTATTTGCCAGTAACAACAAATATGCAAACCCAAATAAACAAATAACCAAATCACCAAAATCAAGTGATCGAATAATTTCTTCGACATAACCAAGTGGTTTCCAAGTCTTTCCAAGTGTTAGTGAACAATATAATCTATCGGTGAACCAAATACCAGTGTCTTGCATAAGTCTTTGTCTTGTCGGTGAACATAACCAAAATCTCCAAGTGCTGATAAGTGTTGACAAGTAATGACAGGTGTTGAGATCAATGACAAAACCATATCAACATATCCAAAATACCAAACCCCAATCTATAGGACTTGAAGAACTTGTCAAAATGCAGCCAACCCCCTTTAGTAATCACAAATTGGTGTGCAATGGTAATGGTTGAAAAAATTGTTCCTCTCCCCTTACCTGTCAGTTCTGCTTCCTGTATACCCCCAATCTGCCTTAAGATCTCAGCAATACCTATTTTTAAGGGGACCTGATAAGGGAGCAAATATGGAGTTCCCCTAAAGCCATACACTCTAAAAACAATAGAACCGGGATACAAAATTATATCACCCCAATTATGCACAATTTTGATATCTTCTGCAAATTCCTGGGGCCTGATAAATTCAAGAACAACTTTTGGGATCCTAGGGTTCTCTTGACACAAGAGAATTCTTAACCTTGATGCAAAACATCTGTCAAACTTTAAATAGTTGGCATCTTCTCTATCCTAGGATAGAACTCCACTCCATAATTGCACTGGCATGGTTTCACCATCTTTTACTCTCAGTAAGTCCATACCCTTAGCAAAATAGTCTACACCCTTGAACAAGAACATGTGTATTAACAAAGAATACCAGCCAAAAGGTCTATCCACCTTGGCACTATTAATCCCAATCAAACCCTAATGCATCACATTTTCTAGATAAGGTGCAAATTCATAAGCTACTGCTATAGATGGATTAAGAATTTGTGCCATCATGAGCATATAATGAGTTGGCATAGCTTTTTCTGCATCCTCTCCAAAAATCTGACACAAAGATCAGTATACTCCTTTAGCCCACAAAGTGAAAAAATTAATAGGGAAAGGTTCAACTATACTGGGCCCTACCAATGTTAGCCCTCCTATTTTTGCAAATAATTCCCTCATTGGTCCACCTCTAAGATGATCTTTTTGAGCATCATAGATCTTCTTTAACATTTCAAAATCAATCAGCTCTAGATAATTTGCAGATTCATTTAGCCAGAAAATCCTTCTAATCTCATTAGTTGTAACTTCAATCAAAGGGCTTCCACTTACATTCCTTACAACTATGGTAATAGATTCATAATTCTTTGCAATTTGGGTCAACAAGTCAACATCCATAAAAACTCCAGGGACCACCAATTTCTCAACATCTAATTTCCATAGGTTGTTTGCAAGAGCAGATGCATTTCGCTGACTAAACCCCACCCTCAACAGACCTAAACCAAACATGCCTATCTGGGGATATCTTAACCAACGTCCTTTGTTAAACAAACCATCACCAATTTGCAAGCGAGAAGATTTGTGGACAAGTTCCTTTTGTTTGGAAGAACTATTCGTAGACTGAACCAACTGTTCGAAAAAATCGTCATAGATGGCCCTTTCCTGATAATCTATTTTCCCTTTGAATTCCTATCATGGTGCCATTTTGATAATTTAGGGTTTATCTTATTTTAACTTTTTGATTCAAACCACCCTTCAAATTTTCCAGAACTAGACAATTCCAACACACAAGAGCGAAAGTTGCAAATATAGTAGTCGCAGAACAACTTACTTGTCACCAGAAAACTCACAGGAGTTGCACACTTTGTTTCTGCAAACCCTTCATGAAAGCCTTTTACAATCAAAATCTCAAAAAGTAAGATTCTATGAAGCAACCTTGGTGGCAACAACATTAATTCTCATTAACTAAGCCACGCGCTCTGCAATTAATTCGTTTGAAATTCAAAATTTCCGCTCCAACAAACAAAAGGGACTTTAGTGCACTTTTTCCTTCAGTCATTGATCCACGAAGAGTAAAGAAATTGCAACTCTCCATCGTGGTCTAGCGACAACCGTTGGATCGCTCAGATCTAACACACCCTTTAGTCACTTAAGTCTTGCAAAGAGAGCCCACCATACTATATCTTTTTGCCTTTAGTCGTTGAGTCGCGATGGGTAAAAGACTTTCATTTTCCCATCACGGTCTCACGACTACTATTGGATCATCTTAGAGCTGACAACACTTTAAGGCACTTTAGCAACTCGCACTTGTCAGACCCACCCTTTAGTCATTGATCTACGAAGGGTAAAGAATTCACTACTTTCCATCACAGTCTTACGACCACCATAGGATCAAATCTTTATATCTCAAACTTTAAGATACCTTTTAATTCTTGACGGCCACCACTCCACTGATGGATCTCCGCCCGACCCCGCCACTGGTGGCTTGTCGCTGAGTCACAAAGACTATTCAACATGCAACGTCCCTTCACAGTTTCACGACCATCGTTGGATTAAATATTTCTCGCTCGATTTTTAAGAACCTGATACATGCGTTAAACATTTTTTTTAGGACTTAGGGAATATTAAAGCATTCAAACATTAATAAAATGAAGCCCTCCTAGGCTTAAGACCTAAATGGCCCCTTTTAACGACATAATGAACCTTCTGGTTAAGTGGTGAAAAAGGTAATGATTAAAAAGACCTTCCCTTAGGACAAGAGACATATAAAGGTTTTTTCTTTTTAAAATGATTAAAATTCTCTAAACCCTAACCCTTAGAAACTTAAACCTACTGACTAGGAACCTTCTGAAAAAATACAGAAAATTTAGAGATATCAGGAACATTACAACACCACTCAAATTACTGACAACATGATTGTGCGGTGATTAGGGAAGTTTTGTAATCAAGTTTTATTGATGTTTTAAAGATCGGAAGTGGATCTTATCAAACACAAAAGGTGTTTCTTGAAGATCTTATCACTATTATTTTCCTAACAGTTTGCAGCAGCAAAATCCCCTAACCAGGTAGGTCTTAATAGGCCTTAATCTGTAAATCCCCTAACAGGGTAGCTCTGAATCAGAGTCTCAAATCCTCTTGTGAGGTTGATCCTAACAGGTCATTGCTCCTAATAGGGCTTAT
The DNA here is from genome assembly GCF_030272615.1 of Cryptomeria japonica. Lineage (NCBI taxonomy): Eukaryota > Viridiplantae > Streptophyta > Pinopsida > Cupressales > Cupressaceae > Cryptomeria > Cryptomeria japonica. Next base: position 23,730,978 of record NC_081414.1, read on the forward strand.
CGTTCAAATCCCTTAATTGGGTGACTCTTAACCAAGTTTGCTCCTAACAAGGAATAGTTGTAAGACCTTCACCAGTCAAGATTTATTATTGTAGATGGTGAATCTTGTGGGTACCAACTGCCATGATGGTTTTTCCCTTTTGGGTTTTCCATGTATAATCTCTTGTGCTATGTGGAATTGTATTTTTGGGGGCATTTGCTTATGTGTTGATATTTCTCATATGCTTGATAAGTTTTCAGTTGTTAAAGTTGGTGATCAGATTTATATTGTTTTTTCTTACACTGATTCCCCCCCCCCTTCTCTGTGCTTTATAATTTCATCAAGGACATCTTGGATATAATGGATGGGAATAGGGGGATCATCATGAGTGTCTGGGAAGATGGGATCCTAGTCAACAATTGGATGGGATGATAAGGTATTGGGACCTTGATCTTGATTTGTTTTAGGACTCATTTCTTGGTACTTTAAATCATGCTCTTGACATGAGGTTGGACTTTGGATATGTGAGAGGGATTTTGCCAAGGAATCAATAATTTGACATGAGGGAGATGGACTTTGAATGGGATCCTCTGAAATAGGTTTGATGGGAAATGAAGCACATGGTGGAATTGGGTCTAAGATTTCTGAAGCATGACATGGACGTGCATCTTGAATTGGATTAGCTTTACAGTAAATTATGGATAGCCCTTGGGAAATTTCATCATTGGGTGTATCGTTTGATAAAGATGATATAGAAGGTTCTTGCGAAGCTTTGAAAGGTGTAGGAATATAGGCCATTGGATAGTCAATTTTATTATGGAGGGATGAGCCATTGCTAGAAATAGGTGCATGATTTTGATCTCTCAGAAAAATCACTTGGGAATTTTTGTAAGAGATTTGTAATAGAGTTACCTTTCTTTGGAGAAACATTTGCATCCTTGTGATATTTTGACATGGTCGGGTTTTGATGTTGGATTCGTTTGAAATCTATTTGGTTTTGGTTCAATATTACATTTTGATTTTGGATTGGGTTCTGGTTGGATTGGTTTGACACTATTGAATTTTGGCTTGGTATGAGTTGCAACTTTTTTTTTTGACCGTTTGGTCGTGGTTGTGGATACTGAGTTTGTTGTTGGTACTTGACAGTTGGTTGGAACAATTATTGACATTGTGTAGTTGGTTGAACATATTATTGGAATTGCCTCATTGATTGTGTTAGTTGGACATGTTGGACTATTGGTTGTGTATATTGAGTCATTAGTTGCATTGGTTGAAAATGTTGGACCATTGGTTGTGTTGGTTTGATATGTCGGACCATTGGTTGCGTTTGTCGGACCATTAATTGTATTTATTGGGTCATTGGTTTTTTATGGATCATTGGTTGTTGATTCAAGTTTTGATTGAATGGAGTTTGATCAAATGAGGTCTGACTTAGGATTTGGTTGAACGAGGTTCGATTTGGGACTTGGTTGAAGTTTGTGTTTACTGCTTGAAATTGCTTTATCAGGTCTATTTGTGAGATGAGATATGGTATGTCTAATCATTCGATAAGAGCTTTTACATCAATGGGTTCAAGTTTTGGTTTTGGACTGTTAAATTTTTGAAACATTTTCATCATCTGGGATCTAGACTTTTCAATGTTTTTCACTCTTTGTTATAAGATCTTTGTTTCTCAGGCTATTTTTTCGTCTAGTTGTCGTATTTGGACACTTGTTTCATCATAAAATGTTTGATCGATACAACTTTGTTGTTGGGTTGGATAGAATTTTGATTGCCTTGGATTAGAACTTGATTTCATTGTGTTATTCATTGGACCAGTCATAGGTTGATATGTCAAATTTTATCACATCATAGGAGCTTGGAACCTTGTTTCAATACAAATGTCACCATGCAATGTTTTTGGGATTTATGGATTTAGGAATGATGTATGCAACTAAATGCAACCTAGATGATTGACAATGCAACCTATGTTTTTGGTCTTTTTTTTGGATTTTTGGAATGGCAATGATGTGCAATTGAATGCAATTTTGAGGAATGCAAATATGACCTTGCTTTGGACTTTTAAATTTTGGGGGTTTGGTAATGCTATGCAACTAAATGCAACTTTGGGATATAAGAATGCAATCTATGTTTCTGGACTTTTCAAGATTTGGACAAACTTTGAAATGCAAACCTAAAGATCCAACCTTGGGAAATTGAAATTAAATCTAGACCTTAAAAGGAAAAAGGACCAAATGATGATAAGAAAAATGTCAATGTCCCACCTATACGCTTGGATACTAAGCTAGGTTTGACGAGATGATGTTGATAAAAGGACAAATTTTGGGACAAGGTCAAGACTTCCTAACAACAACTTAGGGTATAATATAAAGTTTTGATTTTTCAAGTCTACTAAAACCTAATTTTGAGACTAAATGCAAGAAGAGAAATGATAATTACAAGACATAATGATATGATATGACCTTAAGATGTGAAATGACCTAAGGATATGAAATGATATGAACCAAACATATGAATGTAAATGTTTGACAATGTCAACCTAAGACAAGACCTAGGGTTTGAAGTATGCAATGATAAAGCCAATTTGATATGGATATGTGAGGACCAATGACTTTGGAAGATGCAAAAATTCAACCTAAGCCAAGACCTAATTTTAGGATGATGATGATAATGTAGTGAAGACTTAGGTAAAATGACTCTAAACCTAAGTACAAAAGGAATTTATGACTATGCAATGGAACTAATATGAAAGAAAATTAATGTATGCCTTAAGACCTAAGTTTGAACTATGCAAGAGCTAGCCCTAAGTGACATGAATTTTGAAACAAATATTTTCAACGTTTCGATAGGCCATGTTTATGAAATATTTTCAAATGTTGGATGAATACTTTGAAATGTTTGGGACCAAGTTTGACTTTGTTTGAACACTTGTTTGGACTTGTTTTGAACTTGTTTGTTTTGAGAACCAAAGTTGATTATGATCGCTTTTGAAGATTGTTTTGTTTGCCAATGTTTATTTGATAAGATGATTATGTGCTTTGTTTATGATTCACTTTTAAAAAGAATGAAAGACAAAATATTTGTTTGACTTTGAAAGAAGACACTCATGCGCATTCAACAACAAATCCTAAGGCTAGTAAGGACAATACTTGTTGAGTCCCGTAGTAATAAGATACCACATTCAACTGGATAGTTAGAAGCTTGGTAGCATTGGCTCCACTTCACGACACTCACTTCTTGAGCATACCAAGCTTCAAATTTCTTAGTTCATCACTTCCCAAGAAATTTACTATCTCAAATTGAAGGGCACATGAGGGGTTTCTTCAATATGCGCGGATCACAACACCTGAGTCAATAAGTAGAATGTTTTTGGAAAATTTAAACACACTAGATTTTCTAGTTTGAGCATCTATTCAGGTGTCCATACATTCGGAGTTTTGCTGAAATTAATGAGACCTCTCAGCCCTTTCAGATTTTTACGTATCACACAGACACTAAGGGAGACTGACGTCAATATGACACATCGGCAACTATCGCTTGCAAGTTTCCTCACAAATGTATTTGTTTATAGTAGCTTGGAAGAGCTTGGCCTTAGCCCATTACCACTTGGGACTTTACCTCTCACTTGGCCTTATGGGCTACTCAGGAGGCAGGCCCTCTACCTAAAAAGAAAAAGAGTGTCGCTGACACTTTTCTCGTGCACCCAAGACCATGAGGGCCAAGGGGAGAGGATGGTGTGTCAATTGTGGAATTGCTCACATGGACAAATGTGCCCAAACACAAAAGACAAATGTTCTTTATAAGGCCAAATCCAAATTTTATCTAACTACTAAAAATAAAGACAATTTGTTTCAAATGTTATGTCTTTGATAGCATCCTGCATCAAATTGTATTAGTAGTTTTGAGTTTGTATTCTTCCCCCAATGTTTGCCAAAGTGTTTCTTAGATAATTAGTAACACACAAAACCTCTAAATTGAGTAGAAAAAGCAATATGCAAAAAAAGCAACATGCAACTAAAAAGCAACATGCAAGAAAAAATCAAAATACAAACATGCAACTAAAAAAGCAACATGCAACTAAAAAGCAACATGCAAGCAAAAAGCAAAAAGAAACATGCAACTAAAAAGGCAATAGGTAAAAAAAGCAACATGCAAGCAAAAAGTAATATGAAAAAAGAAACATGCAACTAAAAAAGTGACATGCAATGAAAAAAGCTACACGCAAATAAAAATAGTAACATGCAACCGAAGAAAGCGACATGCAATGAAAAAAAACTACATGCAAATCAAAAAGTTGCTCTATGAATTAATCACCTAATTAGACTATGTGCAATTTGTCAACTAAAATGAATCTTAATTAACCACCTCATGAGATCTATTTACAATTTTTTAAATGAAATGATAGATTAATCCAACACCTAATTAGGAACTAAGTGAAATTTGAAGCATGAAAGGAAATATTAATCCAAACCTAATTAGGAACTAAGTGCAAGTTGTTTGTTCAATTTTAATCCTTTGATTGGTTGAGCCTTGCAACAGGTACATTAGCTCTTTTGAAACCGGCACAAAATAGTGATGAGCACGAAAATCAAGAAAGTTGGTCTTCTCAAACCTGTATCTAATCAAAAATCTCACAAAAAGCATTAAATTAGATGTGTGTTCATGTTGGGTTCACCAAGAAATGTAACTAGGAAAATGGGAATAGGTATCAAAAGCACACGATTAGGCAACCACAAAACCTAATATGCTTATGAAATTGAATCCTAATACACTGAATGAAAGAATGAAAGAAAAACACTAAAACAAACATGCAAACCATCACAAGGTGTTTCCTTCATTGACCTCCATTAGCTTTCTTTCTCCTTCAAATAGGAATTTTGCGGATCTCACCTACAAGATTGCAAGTGTGATGGAAGCAAGATGGTAAAGTCAAAACAATAGCATAAGGGTACTCGAAATGTGGTTGTTAAAAATGAGCAATGAGAGCTCAATTTATAGAAAATTTGGGATTGATTGGATGGCTAAGATTGAAAAGGTTTTTGGTTAGATGGACAAACCTGATTGAGTGCACAACAGAGCTGCCATTCGGGGAAGGATGAAGATAGAATAAAGCACAAGGGAAGATATTATGAGAATAAATAATAAAATCTTTAATTGTCTTCTCATAAACACCAAATTAGCAAATTGAAAATATCAAGAAGATTTTAATAATAAAAAATCATTAAATATCTTCATTCGAAAAGATAAATAAAAGAATTAAAAATAAATAAAATATCCTCTTATAAGAAAATTAATAAATAACATTTATTAATTATCTCCTCACAAGAAAAAAATGGATTTTTGAAGATGCATACCTCATTTTTTAATTTAAAAATTAAAATTAAAGAGATATTGTCAAAAAGATTGATTTTTGAAAATCGAGGAAAGATATTGGCTTCCAAATTTGAAAATTAGGAGGATTTTAAGACAAGATTTAATAATTAAAAATTATTAAATAACTACATATAAGAGGATAAAACAGAAGAATAAAAAAAAATTAAAAAGGGAATATCCTCACATGAAAGGATAAATAGAAATAATTAATAAACAATATTTATTAATTATTTCCCCACAAAAAAGCAGATAAGGATGAATTAACAAATAAAATTATCTTTATTTTGGAGGATGATTTATTAATTTTTATTTTATTTTTTTTATGGATAATAGGTCATGGCCGAATAATTGTATTAATAAAATACATGAAAGTTTACAACCCGATTTAGTGTGGGCACTGGTAGGAAAGAATCGGGCGAAGAAAACCTTCGATCTTGCCCAAGGAAAAATAATTCTTGGAAATAATCAAGTAATACGATAAATGGCTAGATGCCAATATAGAAAGTTACAATTGATAATTCCTATCAAGAACACCATACTCGTTCCATCATTGATGGATGCATAATTTGACTGTAATGGAGTCATATTCTGCTCATATTGAGATGGTGTTGTTCTGAGTAAGACACGACGAAGACCTCCACCTGAATCCTACTGAGTCATATTCCCAAAACAGAAACCACATTCTTCCTGCACACTGTTAGGCTAGTTTCAATTAAGAATTACAAGCAACTGTAACCCAAAATTGATAAATTCCCTTGTTTTGTCTTAATACCAACATTTTCATAGATTTCCACTATGAGAACATACCCTGTGATTTCAAAACAAGATAGATCAATATACTCTCAAACCTACCTAACAAAAACTTACCGATGCATCAAAGAGAAATCAAGGTAAGAAAGACCCAAAGCAAGATTTAGCTGCCAAATCTAAGTATCCATAGCATAACCCAATCTAGGGTCATGACAGTCGTAGACAAATTTAGGAGACCTAACCACGGAAAATTAATAAAGGAAGCAAGAATCTTAGCCTACATCTACCTAGAAGGACGAGAGGATATAGACAAATATATATACAAAACAAAAGATATATATAAATGTATATCTATATACATACATATATATACATAAAAGAAAAAGAACTCTGATTAAGAGAAAAGACAGGCATGCAGGGAATCACGCCAGAGCAAGCGTCGAGAGGGTGAATAAACCACATTTTGAATATATCTGCATGAATCTATATATTCACAAAACCATCTTCTTAAACCCAAATGTGGGGTCGGCTATATCAACCATATATATATGCAAAAATTTGAGAATGCACCAAAATCAAACAAGAAAAATTAATTAAATTTGAGGCAGAAGAAACACAAAGTTGGACAATAAACAAACTAACAACACAGCTAAGATAAATATAATATTAACATAAATATCCATATGTCTATATTACTTCCAACATAACTTAAAGCAAAATTAGCCATTAGGTATCAAAGGTGTCTTCTCAGAGCCAAGAGAGATGATATGGTTAAGAGTAAACCAAAAGAAAAGCAAAAAACTACCCTGCAGAAAGATAGTAAGTCCTAGGACTCGGGAGAAGCCCTACACCTTTTCAACTGATCTTTGTTTGCCGACGGTCCTGGAATAACAGAGGATTCTCTTGGTCTGGAGGCGGGGGCAGAGGGGATCTCTACATCGTCAGAGACTATTTCAATGTCTTCTGCCTCAAGATAGTTAGCAAGCCATCTATTACAAGATGGTTTTTTAACATGCAGAAGCCACATGAGGAAGAAGAAATTTTGCTTCCTTATCAGATTGTAGGCCGCAAAGGCAGCCTCATCTTCTATTTCCAAGATTGGAAATATTGGCATTGGTTTGTTCTTCCATATGAACTTGCCATAGTTTTGAGGCTTAGGGGCAGTTAAATCCTCATCCATATTAATGACAACCCTATCCAATTCGCCCAACAGTTCCTTCTTGAAGACACTTTGGCATAATTGCATAACCACCTCCCTATCCTTCTCAAAGTGCATGGTGTTGGATTTTGGTATGGTTTTGTCATTGATGTCAACACCTGCTAAATACACCTACTTTGGAGATCTAGCAACATTCACCGGCAAACAGTAAACTGTGCAATAGTTACCAGTATATGATTAACTGACAGGATATAATGTTCATTGGTACCTGGAATGACATGGAAGACACTTGGTAATGTCGAAGACATCATGTGGACACTTTATTTTGAATTAATAATCATTGGTATATTCTTACTTGCATATTTTCTTTTACCGGCAAATAGGTCCAGGTTATCTAGGGTTACACCGACAGGTTTATCTTTTCCAGATCAGCATGGCACACTATGAAGATGATTTGTTATTGTTGTAAATGCATTAAGCCGACATGTTCAATCGATTATTGCATTGTTTGTAAAATGTTTTTATTGTAATATCTTATAGAGCCGACCTACTAAAATTGGTCTTAGGGTATGGTATAAATGTAAGATCAAGTGTGAAATGCGAAAAAGATTCAAGTGAAAGTATATGCGAGATAAAGCAAAGGCATACACAAAGACATCATTTGAAGGTGAAGTTAGGTTTTTGTAGAAGCATATCAGCATTACACTGGTACTGAATTTAGCATATGAAGATACAATTTTGTGCAGTACATTCTTATTGGATTTAACCATCCAACTATAGTTAGTGTGACTCCCATTTGTGATTGAGTAGTGAGCTCTAGGCTGTTGGCCTTTCTGCATATGCAGACCCCTCTTGTACACTTATTATCTGCAGTAGTATCATTTGATTGTGGGTAAGGTTTCCCACCGTGGTTTTTCCCTTACAAGGTTTCCACGTACAAATATTGGTGTCATGTGTTGTGGATGACTTTGTGCTTATGTTTCATGCATTAATTTTTACCGGTATAGCAATTTACTGTTAACACTGTCTACCGACATACTTAACTGGTTTACTAGTATTAAGCATTAAGTTGGTTAATAAGTTTTTGATTTGAATTTATTAGACAACTGATTCACCCCCCCCCCCCCAAGTTGTCTCCGGGACCTACAATTAGTATCAGAGCCTAGTCCTCTTTTTGTAGAAGTTTAACAACTTGAGGAGATCCAATGTCTACTAATTATTTCAGAAAGGATAGTCCTAAAGTTGATGGAACCAACTATGGGATATGGAAAATTAGAATGGAGACACATCTGAATTGCATTGGTAAAGACATCTAGGATGTTACTAAGAATGGTTATACTATTGTTGTAGCTGGTCAGACTACTCCCACTACTTTACCTAAAGATGAAGAAAATGATTGCAAAGCAAGAGAAGCACTCTTGAGCGCATTATCAGATCAACAAATCATGGGATTATCAGATAGGTCCACTGCAAAAGCTGTTTGGGATCATTTGGAAACACTGAATGAAGGGAATTCCATAGTCAAACTTGAAAGCTTCCGAGTTAGGTATGAACATCTGACAATGGAAGAAGATGAAATGATTTCTGCTTTTATGGAAAGAGTAAATGAAATTGTTTTGGGTATCAAATGTTGTGGAGGAACCTTCAGTGAAGATGAGATTGTTTCAAAAATCTTAAGAGGTTTGCCACCAGCATATAAAATGAAGGTTACTGCTATAAATGAGTTGAGAACAATGCCTAATACATCAGTAACTAGGGATACATTGATTGGAAAACTTTCAGCTTTTGAAATTGAGGAATTTGGTCCTGTTACTACTATAAAAACTGATTTGGCCTTCAAAGCATCAACATCATCTGCTCCGTCCTTTGACAAATCAGACTGGAGAGCCTTTTATGCAAGAGAACTTGAAGAAACCAGGAAGGAGAATGAAGAGCTTGAAGAACTTGAAGCACTATTTGCAAGAAAAATGCCAAAAGGCCCAATTGGAAGTAAGTATGAAGGTAAAGCACCCTTTAAATGTTTTAACTGCAATAAGATTGGTCATATGGCTTCAAGATTCCCTAATAGACATGCTAGACTAAGAGAAGAAGCTAGAAGAACATACACACCTAATCCTGAATATCAGAAATACAGATTTAAGAAAAACAAAGATAAATCTTGTTACATTGTCGATGAAGGTGTGACTGATGATTCTGATGAGGATCTAGCAGACAATGGATGGGTCTTTGTTGCTATAACAGAAGATCAACCTGTACCTATTGCTCAACCAGTAGAACAAGCCCTAGCAGCTAAAGTTGAATCAAAGGATGAATGGATTATTGACTCAGGATGCTCACAACACATGATTGGAGACAAAGGTAAATTCTTGAACTTTCAAGAATACAATGGAGGTTTAGTAAGATTCGGAGATGACAAAGCCTGTTCAATCTAAGGTAAGGGTTCAATATCTCTTGATGGTAAACATAACACTGACAATGTCTACTATGTTGAAGGATTAAAACATAATCTTTTAAGTGTTGGTCAATTAGTTGAGAAAGGTTTTCAGTTACAATTTAAAAATGGAAAATGCAAAATCATGAATAGAACTGGTTTGGAAATTGCAACCGGTAATTAGACTAGAGGTAATATCTTTCATTTGAATAACAATGAAAAGGCATGCTTAATTGCACATATAGATGAAAGTTGGCTATGGCATAAAATACTATGTCATGTAGATTTTGATTACATGGTAAAAATCAGTACTTCTAAGGCAGTTAGAGATCTACCTAAAATTGTGAAACCTCAAAATACAATTTGCAAGGAATGTCAATTTGGAAAACAAGTTAGAGCTAGTTTCAAAAGTATTCCAGAAAAATCCAATAATGCCCTTGATTTAATTCACACTGATTTATATGGTCCAGCTAGAACTAAAAGCTTACAAGGTGATAGATATTTCATGCTAATTATTGATGATTATTCTAGAATGTGTTGGGTTACTTTTCTCAGAGAAAAATCAGAAGCACTTGGGAAGTTCAAACTATTCAAAGCAATGGTTTAAAATGAAACTGGTAAGAAAATTAAATGTTTAAGATCAGATCAAGGAGGAGAATTCACATCTAAAGATTTTAATACATTCTGTGAAGTAAATGGAATCAAAAGACAGTTATCAGCACCTCGGACACAACAATAGAATGGAGTTGTTGAAAGAAAAAATAGAACTATTTTGGATGCAACAAGAAGTATGTTATCAGAAGCAAATCTACCACATGTGTACTAGAGAGAGGCAGTAAGCACTGCTGTCTATACATTCAACAAAGCTCACATCAAAGGTGAAACCGGTAAGACTCCTCATGAACTATGGTTTCATAATACTCCTACTCTTAAGTATTTCAGAATTTTTGGAAGTAAATGTTATATTAGAAGAGATGAGTATATTGGCAAGTTTGATCCTAGAAGTGATGAAGGAATATTTCTTGGTTATTCATCTAAGAGTAAAGTATATAGATGTTTTAATAAAAGATTACAAAAAAATGTTGAGAGTACAAATGTAAAGATTGATGAATAATTCAGAGGAACTTCAAGGTATATAGACTCTGAACCGGGAACAGAAATTATGACAAATGGACCTACAATAAATCCACCGGTACAGAATGATGATCCAGTTACTTCGGTATCATCAGAGGATTCCACAGTAATCGAAGAACAACAACAGACTAAGACACCTTGGTATGTAAGACTGGATCATTTTGAAGATCAAATAATTGGAAGCAAACTTAAAGGAGTCATGACAAGAGGAAGATTGGCAAATGAAGAGGTATGTCTTATTTCTCAAATTGAACCATTATCTATCAATGAGGCATGTGAAGATAAATTTTGGATTAAAGCTATGGAAGAAGAATTAGGACAAATTGAGAAAAATAATACTTGGACATTAGTTCCCCAGCATAAAAATAAAAATGTAATTGGAACCAAATGGGTATTTAGAAACAAACTCAATGAAGATGGTAAGGTTGTCATAAATAAAGCAAGACTAGTGTGTAAGGGATATTCTCAAAAAGAAGGAGTTGATTACAATGAAACCTTTGCACCGGTAGCCAGAATTGAGGCAGTTAGATTATTCTTGGCTTTTGCAGCTCACAAGGATTACAAAGTTTATCAAATGGATATTAAATGTGCATTTTTTAATGGAGATCTTGAAGAGGAAGTCTATATTGAACAACTTGATGGATTTTCCTTGACAGATGACAATGATATGATTTGCAGATTAAGAAAAGCTCTGTATGGATTAAAACAAGCTCCAAGAGCTTGCTATGCAAGATTGGATAAGTATCTTTTAAAGATTGGTTTTACTAAACGAAATGCAAATAGCAATTTATATTACAAAGTAACTAATGATGACATCTTGATTATTGAAGTATTTGTTGATGATATAATCTTTGGAGAAGATGAATTATGAAAAGAATTTTCTCTTGAAATGCAGCAAGAATTTGAAATGTCTATGATCGGAGAAATAAAATTCTTTTTAGGATTGCAGATTTTACAGACTGATAAAGGCATATTTTTTAGTCAATCTAAGTACTTGAAAGAACTACTTAAGAAATTTGGGATGGAGAACTCTAAACCGGTAAGCACACCTATGACTACAAATGACAAATTATCTCAAAGGGATGAATCTACACCTGTTAATCCAACTAGATACAAATCTATGATAGGAGGTTTACTATATTTGACACAAACTAGACCTAATATTATGAATGCAGTATGTATAGTTTCTAGATTTCAGAGGAATCCTAGGGAAAATCATGAATCAGCAGTAAAAAAGATTTTCCGATACTTACAAGGCACAGCAAATCTTGGATTATGGTATCCTAAAGATGAAAATTTTGATCTATATGCATACAAAGATGCAAATTGGGCAGGAGATGTGGATGATAGAAAAAGCACCACTGGAGGAGCATTCTTTCTTGGAAAGAGATTAGTTTCTTGGTTAAGTAAGAAACAAAGTTGTACATCTTTATCAACAGCAGAATCAGAATATGTTGCAGCAGCAACAAACTGTACACGGGTACTTTGGCTTAAGCAAATGTTGAAAGACATAAAGGTAAAATGCAAGGAACCTATTACTATATATTGTGATAACACTGCAGCAATTGATATATCTAAGAATCCAGTATTACATTCTAAAACAAAACATGTTTCTATCAAACTGAATTTTCTAAGGGAAAAAATTGAAGAAAAGGAGATAAAACTGGTTTATGTGAATACTAAAGAACAGCTTGTAGATATTTTCACAAAACCTTTGCCTAAGGAAACTTTTGAGTATCTCAGAGATCAGCTCGGAGTTGTACCTCCACCGGTAGAGACTTAGACAATTGATGATTGTCATCAACCGATAGAATTAAATGGACAAATCTTTTATTCCGGTATTTGATGAGGAAGCTACTTCTCAAGAGGAGTAGTTGGTATTTTTGTATGGACTTAAATTTTGTAGCTTTGGCATTTGATGTCAAAGGGGGAGAGATATATGGAAAAACACATTATCAATTGAGTGGAGATATCTATGGTGAAAATTCACATTATCAATTGAGGAGAGATATCTATGGTGAAAATTCACATTATCAATTGAAGAGAGATATCTATGGTGAAAATTGGTACAGGATAACATAAAATAACTCATGTTGCTTCCAGGGAGAGAGATTGTCACTTTGAGGAGATTGTTGGTTTTACACTTGGCATTTTTCTTTTGGCACTTTGATGGTTTTTCCATCTTGTGTTGCCATCAATGCCAAAGGGGGAGATTGTTGGTATTTTGGTATGGTTTTGTCATTGATGTCAACACCTACTAAATACACCTACTTTGGAGATCTAGCAACATTCACCGGCAAATAGTAAACTATGCAACAGTTACCGGTATATGATTAACCGGCAGGATATAATGTTCACCGGTACCTGGAATGACATGGAAGACACTTGGTAATGTTGAAGACATCATGTGGACACTTTATTTTGAAGTAATAATCATTGGTATATTCTTACTTGCATATTTGCTTTTACCAGCAAATAGGTCCAGGTTATCTAGGGTTACACCGGCAGGTTTATCTTTTCCAGATCAGCATGGCATGCTATGAAGATGATTTATTGTTGTTGTAAATGCATTAAGCTAACATGTTCAATTGGTTATTGCATTGTTTGTAAAATATTTTTATTGTAATATCTTGTAGAGCCGACCTACTAAAATTGGTCTTAGGGTATGGTATAAATGTAAGATCTTATTTGTAAGATCAAGTGTGAAATGCGAAAAAGATTCAAGTGAAAGTATATGCGAGATAAAGTAGAGGCATACACAAAGACATCATTTGAAGGTGAAGTTAGGTTTTTGCAGAAGCATATCAGCATTACACCGGTACTAAATTCAGCATATGAAGATGCAATTTTGTGTAGTACATTCTTATTGGATTTCACCATCCAACTGTAGTCAGTGTGACTCTCATTTGTGATTGAGCAGTGAGCTATAGGCTGTTGGCCTTTCTGCATGTGCACTTACTATCTGCAATAGTATCATCTGATTGTGGGTAAGGTTTCCCATCGTGGTTTTTCCCTTACAAGGTTTCCACGTACAAATATTGGTGTCATGTGTTTTGGATGACTTTGTGCTTATGTTTCATGCATTAATTCTTACCGGTATAGCAATTTACTGTTAACACTGTCTACCGGCATACTTAACTGATTTACCGGTATTAAGCATTAAGTTGGTTAATAAGTTTTTTATTTGAATTTATTAGACAACTGATTCACCCCCCCCCTCTCAATTGTCTCTGGTACCTACACATGGCCACCGCTAGAAACATTGCATCTATATCAAAGTTGGCCCTAGTTCAGTCATCATTCTTGATATACTCTTCCCCTAATATTTTCTTAACCACCCGAATAACTAGGACATTAGGTAAGACAAGAATACCTTTCAATCTATCTTCTTTGATGTCCCTTGTAAATGCCATTTGTCTCTTAAGCCCAACTAGCCTCAATGGTGTGTCCACAATGAGACCAACTCACTCAGATCAACAAACAGACAACCTAGATTACACTGGAAGGACCGACTGCTCTACAAAGAAAGATATAAGAAGCCACTGCTTTAGTAATCATGCTTAGAAAAGCGTCATAAAAGACAACTTTTCTATCTTGAAAAAGGACCTATTTAATCGCTTGAGTGTCAGAGATGGAAAGATCAAGGTAATTAATACCGACGACGTTAATTGAACTCTCTGCGTACTGATCACAGCTAGCACGTGAGACAAAGAAGGTCAAATCAATGCCTCTATAGATGCCGCCAGAATAGAGGTTTTAAATCAAAATAGAAGAGAAAGCTATGAAAGAATACATATAAATATATATATATATATATATATATATTAATATATATATAAATGTATATATGAATATATATACAAATGAGAATAGATAAATATATATATAATTTAATGATTATGTATATATATGAATGCACACACACACACACACACACACACACACATATATGCTCGTGTATACATATCTATCTATATTATACTAAATTGAAGTTAATTAAAAATTAATAAAATTTATTATTCATATACTATGTCAATTGAGGATAGCATATGAAAATGTGATCTGGACATCCTAAGGGCCTATGTTTATCATAGAAGAGAATATGTCTACATATATATATATATATAGACACACACACACACACACACACACACATGTGTGTGTGTGTATACATATATACATATATACATATATATGTATATATGTATATATGTATATATGTATATATATACTATGTATATATATATATGTATATATATATATATATATGTATATATATATATGTATATATATATATGTATATACATATGCATATGTGTATATATATATAGATGCATATGCAGATATAAGTATGTGTATATATGTAAATGCATATGCAGATATATATTTGCATATACAGTTATATATATGCATATGCATATATATAAGTATGTGTGTGCATGAGGCTGAAGGCAGAAAATATGAAAATATGAGAGTAGGGGATGAGTACAAATTAATACTAAGACTTGGGTGTTATTGCAAGATGCCTTTGACTGTCCGTGAATTGACTAATTTGAGCGAACAGGGATGAAGGACATGATTTTACTCATTCCATCTGCCCCTATATTGGCTAGATTATCCGCCATCAAGTTAGCTTCTTTGTATATATGGTTTATTGTGTAATCTGAGAAGCTATCTAGTAATGATAGAGCTCTATCCAAAAGGCTTCTAAGTTCCCAATTTGGCATTGTTCTGGTTCTTATTGCATTAATTGTAATGGTTGAGTCACCTTCAATTTCTAATTTGGATATTTTCAATTGCCTACACAAGTTTAATCCTTCTATTAGGCCAAACATTTTTGCAATTTTGTTAGTGCATTATCCTAAATTTATGGATTTTGAACCAATGCAACAACCATTGTCTGAATCTATTATACAACCTACACCTGCCAACCCTAGGTTTCCTCTGGATGCTCCATCAAATTTTAGTTTATACCACCCATTCCTCGGGGGTAACCATTCACATGCTCTCCTCGCCGCACTTTTATCTATGCCTTCCTTCCCGACAAAGGGGGGAATCTTGATCCCCTTCCATTGCTTTTTGATAAAGTTGTCCTAGACTATAAATATCTTGTCATGTTGTGGGATAGACAAGTTCTTATTGTTGGTTATTTCAATGATGGGGGCTTCTATCTTTGCTATAAGTTTCTCCACCTGCATTTATGTATCCTTAAATATTCTCCTATTCCTCTCCTTCCATATTTCCCAGATGACTATGGTTGGATTGTAGATCCATAAGTTGTGGAACACATTATTTATTTTGATGATTAGCCATCCTTTGAACCACTCCATCAAGGAGGGGATAAGAGCACCTGACCATCCTAGTTGGACCATTAGCCAGTTTGAGCATTTATGTGAGTAATTGTAGGTTGTAAATATATGGTCATATGTTTCCTCATTTTCCTTACATAGGAGGCATATTGAAGGCCCTTCATAACCTCTAAGTTTAAATTGTTCTGTAGTGAGAACCCTTCCTTGGATTGTAGCCCAGGCAAAGAGACCAACTTTTGGGAGATAGAATTTATCCCAACATAGAATAGTCAGGATGTAATCATTGCAGACCTTGTCCTCATCGTATATGGTTTTGAAGCCATCTCTATAGTTGTACTACTCGTCCTTAGATTTAGACCATATTATTTCATCTGACCCATGCCTAAAGATTATCCTTATACAACTAAGAATTTGATGTAGCTCTTGAAATTTGTTATCCATCATGAAAGGATGCATGTCTTTCCATTTCCACCCAATTGCTGAGTTTGGTTCCATTGGTATATATTCCCTTACACAATTACCCCATAGGCTTTTTAGTTTTTCTTTTATACTAGTAGTGTCCATAAGCTTGTCTATCGGAGGATGTCCCCCCCAGGAGTCTTCCCAAAACAAAGTAGATTTGCCATCGTGAATGTCCTAGGACAAGAAGTTGGATATGAGTGTGTGACATTCCTTTATGAAATTCCAGATTCTTGAACCCTTGGGTGGTTCCATATCCCTGAATTTTTCCCCCCTATGATTACTCATAAGATACTTGTTCCTAAGGATTCTGGCCCACTTGTCTTTTGAGGAGGTGTATAACCTCCATACAAGTTTTGCCCCTAAGGATTTATTTTGCCAAGAAGTTTTCATAATCCATGTACCCCCATCACATCTCTCTCGACATATTTTGTCCCATGCTATCAATTTAAGTTTGTTCCTGTCCTTTGTGCCTTATCAATAGAAATTTATGAATGTTTGAGTCAATTTCTTGTGGGTTCCTTTCGAAAGTGGGATACATGAAAGTAGGTAGATGGGCATTGCCACCAAGACTGTCTTAATAAGTGTTAATCTTCCTGCCCAGTCAGCCATAAACCTTTCCAGGAAGATAGCCTTTTCCTAACCTTCTCATTCAAGGGATCCTGGAGTTTATTAGTCTGGATGCCTTTGTCCAAAGACATCCCTAGATATGTAAATGATAATTGACCAATTTTGTAACCTAAAAATGATGCAATTCTAGATTCCTCCTGCGCTGTCATGTTAAAAAAGAATATTTCAAATTTTTCACCATTGACTTTTTCCTCGAATGCCAGCCCATAAGAGTGCAATATTCTCTTTATTTCCATGGCTTCATTCAACTTACCTTTCCCTAGAATCATTGTATCATCAACAAATTGTTGGTGAGTGCACAATCTACACCTCCTGTGGTTTGGATACCCACAAGCCTTCCCGCTTTCTGAGATGCATCAAAGAATCTTCCTAGGGCTTCAAACATAATAATGAATAAAAATGGGGAGAGTGGGTCTCCCTGCCTCAGGCCCCTAGTTGCTCCAAAAAACCCTTCTGATTTCCCAATCAATAGGATTGAAAACCTTGGGTTTGAGATGCAAAAATGGATCCAATTTACCCATTGTTTGTTCAAGCCAAAGGCTCTCATGCAACTATAGAGGAAATACCAATCCACTTTGTCCTATGCCTTTTTAATATCTAGTTTTATCATCATGTTTGGTTGGCTTTGGGCTTGAAGGGAGTGGATAGCTTCCTGGACGATGACTATCCCATCCAAAATTTATCTATTGGGAACAAAACCAGTTTTATCTTCTGAGATGATGGCTAGCAGTAATTTTTTCAACCTATTGGCCATGACCCTTGATAATAATTTATAAATCACGTTGCATAAAGAAATGGGTCTAAACCCTTCCCATTTTGAGGGATTCTCCTTCTTCGGGAGTAAGGCTAGGAAGGTGTTGTTGATTTCTTTCAAGAATTTCCCCGCATGTTGGGCAGATTCCAAGGAATCGGTGACCTCATCTCCTAAAATGTGCCAACATTTCTGAAAAAAACCTGCGGGGAAACCATTCAGCCCAGGAGCCTTGTCCCCTTGGAATTGGGATAGAGCATTTTTAACTTCTTCATGAGTGATTTTGGAATTCAACATATGATTGTCGTCATTTGTTATTAGTTTAGGTATGTTTTTCAATAAGGCCCTATTGTTAAGGAGGTTTGAATGCTCTCAATTGTTGAGAATATTTTTAAAATATTGGATTGCATCCTCTACAATTAGATTATGTTCCATAATGGTCTTCCCATCGTCACTGATAATCTGAGTAACTTTGTTTCTTGCCCTTTTTTGTTTGACACTATTGTGGAAAAATTTGGTATTTCTGTCTCCATCCTCTAGCCAAGTTTCTCTAGATTTTTGTTTCCAGAATATCTCTTCCTTGGCCAAAATATCCTCATACTCACATAGAAGCTTTTTCTCTGCCTCATATGTTGTTTGGGTCATCCCATGTTGCATAATATTATTACTCAAAAGTTCCAATTCCTTTTCAATTCTTAACTTCTCCTCGAATATGTTTTTGAATTTCTTTTTGTTCCAATCTACCAGTTTATGTTTAATGTCTTTTAGCTTTGAGACAAGACAGTACAATTTGGATCCAATAAAGGCACCTTCATTCCAAAATTTATGGATATTAGGGAGAAACTCCTCATGTTTGAAAAACTTCAATTCAAACTTGAATGGGCGCCCAGATGTCTTTGCTTCCCCTAATAACTCTAATAGCACCAAGTAGTCATCAGAGCCTGACCATGGTAATATAGTGGCTTTTAACTTGGAGTTGAAGTCAGACAGGTCTCCTTTGAAAAACAAATTGTCCAGAGTTTCAGCAATGTTGCAGAATCCTTTTCTTCTGTTATTCCATGTATGCAAGCCCAACTCAATCCTGATTTCCAAGAGATTGTTTTCACTTATCCAATTAGCAAAGTCTCTTTGTGGTTGTAAAATGGACCTTATCCCCCCACTTTTGTCTATTGTGTGTAGAATGGTGTTAAAATCATCTCTTATGATGATGTGCTTAGTATCCTGATTTCTTAGGAAGTTCTCTATTTCTTGCCAAACTACCCTTTTCTTGTATGTTGGGATTGGGCCATAGACATTCAGGATGATAAATTCAAGGTTTAGGCTGAGAGATCTTACTTTTCCAGCCAGCCAATTTTGCATTCTAGCGTAGCATGTGAAAGTGATTGAATTCCTTTTCCACATTATTGCTAGCCCACCTGAAGCCCCTTTAGAGTCCACCATCTCCACCTGACATTGGGTGAATTTTTTACTAAAATTGGTCATATCAACCTTTCCCAATTTTGTTTCTTGCAACATTACTAGGTCCATAGCAGATTTCATTAGATTGCGCTTAATAAGGCATTGTTTGTTAGGGGCCCCCAGGCCCCTAACATTCCATGTTAGTATGTTTATTCCATTGCAGGGAGAGGGAAGGACTTCCCTGAACCCATCAGAGTTGTGATTTTGGTCTTCCCCTCTACTTCTCCATCCATTTTCATCTTGTCTAAAAAATACTTCCAACCTCTTTTGTTGGCAGTGGATTTGCCACAGTCTGGAATCAATTTATCGCCTGCCACCTAGAGGATGCCTCTGTTACACATATTGTTTTGGTTGTTGTTCATTGCCAAATTATTTTATCCTTCTTGCATACTGATAAATTATTTGATTATGAATTCTCTCTCTTCTTCTTCATTCAACCCTTCCACAGCAGGAGAAGAGTTCTCTAGATTGGGATAGTCTAAGGCGTTCTCCTCAGGGGACGCCTGGGTTGAGTTATTGCCCAATGTCTGGGCTCTGGTAGGAGACTACTCATACTCTAAATTGAGATTGGTATTATTGTCTGCTACATGTGCCAAAGCATCATTGTATACCTCCTCTACAATTTCTTCTGCTAGTTTACCCATTAAGTTATCGATGACGTTGCTTAATTCCCTCTAAATCTGATCCCCATGCCTACATTTGTTATTTTGTTCTGTCTTATTTGGACTATTTCTGGTCCATGGATCTGAGGGAGGGGGGGTCACTTTATTATTTTCCTCTTGAGGTTTAGCATTGATGATAAAGCCACCAATAACGTTGTTAAATTGGACGTTAACTTTGTTGCACAACTCTGTAGACTTGTCTAGTTTTGGGGCTTGAGGTTTTTGTGTGCTAGGGTTGATCCTTTTGCAAAAGGATAATTTCTTCGAGATCGGGCCAAGATACCATACCGGAGATAAGATATAATTTCCATCTACTATTTCTAGGGATATATTTTTTAAATTCTTCATGCTATTATCTACTGCTATTAAAATTTTGATATCAAATTTTTCTGACCAATTCGCTTCTACTGCTATGAATTTGCCTAATTTATCCCCAATTTCTATGAGGATTTTAGCATGCATTAACTCAATAGGAACATTATGAATTTCAATCCATTTAGAAGATGTTTTGAATTCAAATTTATTAGCATCAAATTTAGAATGCCACTAGATGAATTTAAAATTTACTCCATTGTAGAAAACAAATTTCTCAAACAATAGCTTTGTTTTCAGCGATTTCTTATGGCATTCAATATATAGAAAATTATTAGATATGGTAGTGATACTTACCTATCCATGGAATGTATCTTTCCACCATTTAGCAATCTCTGCAAGGGGTTGGCCATTTCCACCCCATTTTGCAAAAAGCCCATGCTCTTTGCAATAATTCCTCAACTCCAATGCGGCACTGGGAGTGGAGATTTTGATGCAATCTAGGTTGGATGTTACCGACTTTAGAACATATTGATTCCTTCTTGCCTTGGGTGCAGAATTATTCATAGAATTATAAGAACTCCTAATCATTAGAGCAGGTTCGGTGACTCTAAAGTTGTGGTGTTGTTGTTGCAGGGTCGCTCCTACAACTCCGGTAGGTTTTATAAAACAATCTGCATGATTAAAGTGTGGTTGTGAATTGCAAAGGGGCCTTTGAAGGGATTGACACCGGTTTGATGTAGCAGCCCTAGTTCCCAAGGGAATGTGATTTTCCTTTGTAGCGCAGTCTGGGATCTGAGATGTAATGGGGACCGCCCAAACTTTAGACAAATCCATCAAAACCCTTGCTTCCCTTCTTTCATCTTTAGTCACCCGCCTGCTTTTCACCGTATGTCATGGTTGATTCTGCAAAGGGGGATCCCTACCGGTTGTTGAGGGAAACCTTGTATCATGCTTGTCAATGCCCCTATGGATATGTTGTTCATCGAAATGCAGAGCCATGTGTTCATCGAAAATTAAAAATCAAGTCCCTTTATGATTTATTAATTTATTGCTCATATTTATGAATTAGTTAATTAAATAAAATGAATTTATTTAATTAATGGGGAAAGGAGAGAAATAAATAAATTATTTAATTCACTTATTTAGGACTTAGAAGAATTGTTAGTAAAAGGGGATTTGATTAATTAATTAAACTAAGAGGCCAAATTAATCAAACTAACATCTAGAAACCTCCATTTGGTCAAATTAAGTCAAATTGGGTCAAATTGGATAGAAAATGGGAATAATTTGAAGAATTAGGTCAATAAAGACTATGTGCATGATATGTTAAGACATGGGTGTTGACCATTTTTTAGTATCTACACATCCTTTCGAGGATGCCTCTTGGCTAACTACACTTGAGATTTCCAAATATGGTCATTTTATTATTGATCACATGAACTAGATTTCTTGATCTTTTTGTCTCCAGGGAAGTCTAATACAGGGGGAATCACATCCCATTGTTTTTTATTTCTTTTTTGGTTTTATTTTATTCATTGTGTTTTTGGGTGGTGTCAAATTTTGGTTTGTAATTCCCAAATTCCTTTCTCTCTCGTATTTTTGACATGTGGCCATTGAGAGTGTGTTTTACCTCAATTTGATTGGGTAAAGAGATTCATGTATCTCTAATCCTCTAGTCAACAAGTTTAGTTGTGGAAATTAGAGAACAAGGAAAACAATTCATGTTGCATCTACACCTAGATCGACAATTCCAAGTGAGGGGACTAATCAATTAGAGAGAGGTAATTCATTTTGACAGGTCATGGAGAATATAAGATGGCAAACCATTGAGTCAATTTAGAGGTTCATTGGAAGATAAACCTAATACAAAAGAAGAGGTAAATGGATCGGCCTAAAATGAGGAGATAGAGATTGTAATTTGAAAATGACAAAGCCACAAATAACCTCAATCTGTGGTGATTTGGACAAGCAAAATATAAGACGGTAATCAATTGTCCTACGAAAGTGTGTATATATACATATACATGTATGTATACATGTATGTATATATATACATATAAATTTATATACATGTATGTATATTTATATACATTTATATATAAACATGTATATACATGTATATACATGTATATATACATGTATATATATCTATATATATACATGTATATATATCTATATATATACATGTATATTAATGTTTACATTAACTCTTTAGGTTATCCCTAAGTTAATCTTAAGGGGAAGTGTTCAAGTAATTAAGACATTATCTAATTATTTAATTAAGTAAGTCTATCTACTTAAACTTGGGTGCTTTTCATTTTTATTAAATTAGCCTAATAATAGCTTAAGTTGTCTCATTCATTATAATTGTGACACTTGGCACTAGCTAATTTAATCTAGCTTTAAGATTTGCATCTAGGGTTTAATGAATCCTTCAATAAAGATTCATTCATTCATTGCAACATAATTCATTTGTGCAGTCAATTCAAAATTCTCAGGTTGTTGAGTATATTATTCTTGTTTGGTCTCGATATTGTGACAAGTGGTGTGCTTGCAAATGATTCTTGGCTTGAGAGGTTGAATCTTCAACTTCTACAATAATAATGTCTAAACCTTTGATGAAATTCTTCTTGGAAAACCTTGCACAAACAAGGCTTAATTTAATAATTACCTAAGAAATAATTCTATATCACACCATTAATCTCTGGGAAAATATAGCATTTTCCCTTCAAAAATCAAGATTTTGATGATGTCATTTTTCATATATAGAATGAAAATACATAGGGCCTCTTCTACAACTTGTGACATTTAAGACATTTTTTCACATTTCAATTCAAAATGACAATTTTCCTTCTCTACACTTCTTCAATATTGTACTTTTCTACTTTCTAGTTGGAAATTGTTCTTTTCACTTTTAACTACATTTTGTATTTTTAACCTCCAATTAAAATTATGCTTTTCCATCTTCTCTGCACTCTCATTTTCCAATTAGAAATTGTACCTTTCACCCTTATTTCTCATTTCATATTCTTTCACCTCCAATTAGAAATCATACTTCTCACCTTTGATTATCAATTTCCATTTTTCTCTTTATAAAATCACAATTGTCACACCTAATTATCATTTTGCATTTTTTCACTTCCGGCTAGCAATCAAACTTTTCTATATTTTTACTATTTCAACTTTGCACTTTTTTATTTCTAATTATATATATCACAATTTTCACTACTATTATTTGCATTACCTTCCATAAGAACTCATATTTTTTGCCCCTAATCATTAATTTGTTTTTTTCATCAAGATTTAAAAACTATATTTTGATAAATCCCACTTTTTACATAAATTATCAACTTTCTTTTTTTACATCAAATTAAAATTACAATTTCCATCCATGATTATCATTTCGCATATTTGCCTCTACTCAAAAATCACACTATACATCCCTGGTCATCATTATGAAGTATTTTCATTAGTGTTAATAATAATTCTTTAATGTAAGTGATATTTTTGAATTCTATTAAGTAGAACAAGATGAGAGATTTTTACTGAGATACCAAATTGTATGGTACATTGAATTGTGCATTGCTATGCTTAAATTTATTCTATCAAGCAAAATCAATTAAAATGGTCACTTTGAATTCATATGGTTGTTAAATCATCCGAAATTATAGATTGAAGTACCTTAGTACACTTAGAAATTCACATTGAGCACACACAATGGACTAATATGTATGCTCTATAATTGAAATTCTAAACTAAAAGTATATTTTTAACTTTTTCAATAGGCAAACATTGTTGAATATCCAAGCAACAAAGGGGGGGGTGAATCAGTTGATAACTTAAATCAATTTCTTTTGTTCTTTTTACATCTGGACCAACTAACAGAATTAATTGTGACAGATATAGAATGAAAACACAAACATACAACACATCACACAATGAACACCAAATATGACATGGAAATCCCAAGAAGAGAAAAACCATGGAGAATGTTAGTTCTCAATATATAAAATTGATTAAGGTGACAACGGTTAAGGTGATTTTTACAAAAGGTGGCTCCAGCCAGAATGCTCATTGCAGGTGGGCTCACTGCCTAGAGAAAGGCTCACTGACGAAAAAAGAAAGAATCCACCACTGAAACACAATCTGCAAAACAAGATTGCTTTTGGTATCTCAATACCAACACACACTCACATGTCACCAATAGTCAAATCTTTCTTTTCCAATCTCGCATATCTTCAATAACAATGTCACACTTTTTCCATATTAACACAATCAGGTCATCCTCATATATATACTATCTTTCGGGAAGCATAATCTTCCAAGTTGGCCAAGACAAGGATCTAAAATAGGTCAACACTAAATATTTCAATGGTGGGAAGGAATGAGAAGTAGACCATACCACAACGTAAATCATCGGTCAAATCAACACATTACATCCATCACAAATTCTATACCCAAAACATGACTCACATGCTACATCAATTGTTAAACACAATGTACCACTGAGAGGGGAGTGAATCAGTGGTTCTTGAAATCTTTTCTTTTTAATCAACCTCAGAATACCAGTTATCACCCTAAGCACTAAACAATAAAATCTGTAAGATAAATATGGATATCAAAAGAGGAAAACACATAAATGCATAACCCACAACACTAGATGTATGAGGAAAACCCAATATGGGAAAAACCTCAGTGAGAAATACTGCTAGAGGCTACTGCTCCAATCCAGTCTCACAATGAAACAATAGATTACAACCCAAGGAGCACCAACCCCTACACCAAGCTCTAACTCAGTGTTGTATAATGAAATATAACTTTGATTCAGTTATAGCACCTGGTTGCAAATAAGTTATGCAACACTTGATCAACGGATTTATGTCGGTTAACAACCTCCTCTTCTTCACTGGTTCTCACACTGTCGGTTATCAAATTACTCTCTTTGATCACTCACCGATTACTCCTAGCCTCTCTTCTTTCTCCCTCGGCCTCACACCCCACTGTATCACTGTTGGATGCCTTCTTAACCAATCACTCCTCACTGGTTTGCTTGACTGTTAGACTGTAATAGTTTACCGATTACTCTGTCTCTACCGGTTAGACCCTCTCACTGGTTCACCTACTAACTCACACTGCAACTTTCTCAAAATAAATAGTAAAGAAGATAATATTTCTCCTTTCTCATGCTCTCTTCTCTCTCAAACCTTGCATCAAGCATCAACATCTTCCAGTCTTGAGCTAACATATTTATCTATTAGGGTTCCCGCCAAAAAAGAATTCAAACAGTGTTGTGTTAGGTTTTTCCTTCACCAACTCAATTTGTATTAGATTTTATCCAATCTTATTTTCTAGAGAGATGATCTCCATGTCATTGATCAACACCGCCAATACCTCGCATTCCAATGTGCATTCACATTTCATTAATGGCTTGGCTATTTCCTTCAGCAAATGGGTATGAAGATCAGATCTTATTGCGGGATCAGTTCAATCGCTTGCCACCTTGTCTTCCTCGAGCCCCAATCTTCTGTCATCATCCCATGACTTGCAGGTTCTTCATAAAATTTTACCTGCTTGTTGATTGTTACATCGATGAACACTTCACCAACCTATGCATGATCACCACCTAGCTTCCACATGTCATCCTTGTCGACATCCACCTCTACTTGGTTTGCTATGTTAGTTTGACATTCTTCATTGACCAAGATTGACTACCAGTTCAACTCACCTTACTGGTATAACCTAACTTCACTGGTGGGCCTTCATACCTGCAAACCTCTTCTCTGTCAGTGGATCAACTTGGCCTTCCATCAAACATGTTGGTCCTACTACTCATTCCATTTACCAGCGACATTAATCTTCTCTGAGTATATCGGTTTACATCCTCCAATTCTTCTCTTGCTTGCTTTCTTTGCCTTGTCGATGGTCCTTCTTTACCGGTAGATGATGCATTTCATGTGTATCAGTAACCTACCTTCAATATTATTACATACATATGGATTGACATCATCATGTCTTACTTCTTCCATACCGGTCACCACTTCTTACTCATAAGTGACCATGCCAAACTGGTTGACATCAATGACAACTTAATGCCAATAATGCCAACAATCCCTTTGGCATTGATGTCAACTTACTATAAGACTTCACACTGGTAGATTTCTCCCCCTTTGACATAATGACAAAGGGTCAGGGTAATTTATTCTCCCCCTTTGATTCATACTTATCTCCCCCTTAGTCAAATCTTCTCTTAGTGATTACAGTCGGTACTGAGACATACAACCCTGAACTTTCCCTATGATCATCATATGGTGCAAGAGATATAAATGCTGCTATAAACTCCCCCTAAGCCATACATCTCCTAGCAAACTTAAATATGTGAGGCAGGTGACACAACTCCCAACTTGTGTCTTAAGTACTCAAAAGTGCTTACCGGTAAAGGTTTGGTGAAGATGTTTGCCACTTGCTCTCTGGTAGGAACATATTCCATCTTTACTTCCTATCCCTCAACCTTCTCTCTAAGAAAGTGATACTTGATGGCTATATGTTTTGTCCTTGAATGCACTACCAGATTCTTTTATATGTTGATGGTACTTAAATTATCACACTGGATAGGAATAGGATCAGAAATGTCCACCTGTATGTCCTTAAGGGTTTGCTTCATCCAAAGCACTTCAGAGCAGCATGTAGCAGTAGCAATGTATTATGCTTTAGCAGTTGATAGAGAGACTCAATCCTACTTCTTTCTATACCATGAGACCAACCGGTCACCTAGGAAGAATGCACCACCATTTGTGCTCTTCTAGTCATCAATGCAACCTGCCCAATCAGCATCAGTATATGCTTCCAAGATGAATTCCTCTTGTTTGGGATACCACAATCCATAACTAAGTGTCCCTTGCACATACCTAAAAATCTTGCTTACGACATTCATATGTGACTGCTTAGGTGTTGCTTGAAAACTAGCCACCATGCACACTCCTTGCACTATATATGGTCTAGAAGCAGCAAGATACAATAAGTTGCCTATCATGGATCTATACAATGTATGATCCACCACTGGTGATTTATCAATTTTTCTTAATTTTCTTTCGATCACCATGGGGGTACTCACCGGTTTGCAGTCCTCCATTTGAAATTTCTTCAACATATCCTTTGCATACTTAGTTTTGTTAGTTAGATGAGAGGGGGGGGGGGTGAATCAAATAAACTTACTATTCAAAATATTTATCAAATTCAACCTCAGTAGAACTTACTTGATATGCAACTATGACTGTAAATCATTCAAACTCATAAACTGATAAACTTGAAACATCAAAACATATTTAACACCTGATTTAACGTGGAAACCCAAATAGGGAAAAACCACTGTGGGATTCTGGACCCACTAAGAAAATATACTCTTGTAGAGTATGCTTGGTTAAAAGCCAATCCTGTTAAAGATTACATAAACACATTGCTAGATGTGACCCGGTCAAGGGATTTCCTTCAGATTTATCAGAATCTTGCACTTTGTTAGAAGTGACCTTGTCAAAGGATTTCAAACACTCATTCAGAATGTTATCTTGCTAGAGGATTTACAAATAAGACTGTTAGGTCCACTCGGTTAAGAGATTTCCTATCACTTACAAAAATAAATAATAGTAATAAAATATATCTGCAACTTCACATCTGAAATGTTAAAGCAGACTCTATGTGCTCAAAATAATCTTGTCATAAGACTTATCTTCCTCCTTGCTGGGCTCCTCAATCTATTCTTCAATCAAATCTTCAATCTTTTGTACTCGGTAATCACCTCTACAGTATCACTGCTCCTCTATTTACCTGCATCCATTGTTCATCAACTTTTCTTTATT
This sequence comes from Cryptomeria japonica, assembly GCF_030272615.1. NCBI lineage: Eukaryota > Viridiplantae > Streptophyta > Pinopsida > Cupressales > Cupressaceae > Cryptomeria > Cryptomeria japonica. The sequence continues at coordinate 23,759,241 of NC_081414.1, forward strand.
TATAAGCAATTCCTAACCGCTTAATCTCCTTAATCACATTTCCCATGATTAATCTTAGCCATCAGATCTTCAAACTTGACAGGTTCATTGAATCCTTTAAGCTGAAAAACATTTTATCTTGCCTTGAAACTTGTATTCCTTCCTTGGTACTTGTGCTCGGTTATGACCGTTCAATCTTTGTTGTAGATCTAACTCTTGAATTTTCATTGTCGTGGATCCTTAACAAACTTCTTGCTGGACATTCCAATCTTCTATGAATCTCTAGCTCATTGGCATCCTTCATTTAATAATGTATTTATTCATCCAATGCATTTTGTTACTGCTCGGCTGATACTCGGTAAATACTAAACTTTACTTGGTAACTTCTTTATTCTTTAACCGACACTGATAACCTTGGTATTTACCGACTAGCTCCTTGCTCGGTAAAATAGAACAGTATCAAACCTTTACTCATTCTATTGCATGAAATATTTTCTCCTTCTTCAGTCTTTGAATACACACATATAGGATATCAAAACAATCAAAATATCATAATCTCATCACTATCTAACTCGGTAATAGTTGCCCATTGAATAACTTAATACTCCCCTTCATTTTCACATTGTTTCTGTGTCACTTACCGACATCTTTATACTCATCAAAATATACTCTTTAAGATATGGCAACATCATACTGAATCAAAAAATCAATTGCTTGACATCAATGAAAAAATAATATTATTAAGACAGTAATCATCCTTTATCAATTATATCATCAATCTCCAACAACCTTCTCAATATCATCATACCAACAAACTTAATGTAATGCCAACAAGTTTGTGAGATAAAGATTCCCTTATCATGTTGTGATATCTGCAAACCAAGGACGTATGTCAATTCTCCAAGCATTGACATCTCAAATTCTGACTACATCTGATTGGCAAATTCTTTACAAAGGGTGTCCTTGTTGCCTCCAAAAATAATGTCATCTACATGCACAACCACAATGATCATGTGATTTCCATCTTTCTTGATGTATAAATTGTTGTCAGCACTCCCCTTTTTGAATCCTTGCTCCTTCGGATACTAATCTAGCCTTGAATATCATGCTCTAGGATCCTGCTTTAAACCATATAGGGCTTTCTTCAACCGGCACACAAAGGTCTCATCATCATGTAATAGAAACCCTTTTGGTTGCTCCATGTATACTTCTTCCAAATTTCTATTTAGGAAGGCAAATTTTACATCCATTTGATATACCTTATAACCCTTATAGGCAGAAAAGGCTAGAAACATTCTAATTGCTTCTAATCTAGCTACCGGTGCAAAAGTTTCTTCAAAATCAATGCCATCTACTTGAGAGTAACCCTTGCACACAAATCTAGCTTTCTTCCTAACAATTTTACCTTCTTCATTCATCTTATTCTGGTAGACCCATTTGGTGCCAATGATGTTCTTGTCTTCCAATCTAGGAACTAATACCCAACTCTTGTTCTTCTCAATCCGTTGCAACTCTTCTTCCATGGCATCCATCCATTTCTAACTTTTGTTGGCCTCATTGAATGTTTTAGGTTCTACTTCAGTCATAAGGCAGAAATTGACTTGTTCATCATTCCGGTCAAGTCTTCTCTTAGTCTGCACACCATCACTCTTACTACCTAAATCTTCTCTTTCAGGTGGTTCATCTGCATATACCGGTTAGGGACTTTTTTGGATGCTTCTTCTGGTTCATTGTCTAACTGAGCTTCTTCACCTTCATCACCGGAATCATCATACCGGTTCACTTGTGCTTGTCTTTCTTTATGCATGTCCCCATCAACTCTTACATGCACACTTTCAATGACTCTTCTTAGTCTTTTTTTGTAGCATTTATAGGCCTTGTTGTTAGATGAGTAACCAAGGAAGATTCCTTCATCACTCCTAGAATCAAAACTACCTAAACCATCCATATCTCTCTTGATAAAACACTTGCTTCCAAATACCTTGAAGTACTTGACTGATGGTTTCCATTCATACCACAACTCAGAAGGTGTCATTCTGTTGTTTGTTCTTAGTTGAACCGGTTCAAGGTATATGTAGCAGTATGAACCGCTTCCTTCTAATACATGTCTGGAAAACTTGCCTCATTTAACATGGTTCTGGCCATCTCCTTGACTGTCATTTTCTTCCTTTCTACCACACCATTTTGTTGTGGTATTCTGGGGGCTGAGTATTGCCTTTTGATTCCATGTCTTTCACAGTAATCTACAAACTTTATTTGATGGGAACTCTCCACCCCAGTCTGATCTTAGACATTTCAGCTTGCACCCACTTTCCTTTTCCACCATCTTCCTAAAGATCTTGAATTTGTCAAATGCTTGTGATTTATCTTGTAGGAAAGTGACCCATGTCATTCTTGAATAGTCATCAATGAAGAGCATAAAATATCTTTCACCGGAAAGAGATCTTGTCCTAGTTAGACCATATAGATCTGTATGTACAATTTCAAGTGGTCTTGAGGTGTTGTGTTCTTGTGTTTTGAAGCTCACCTTAGTCTACTTTCCTTTCACACATTCATCACAAAATGTGCTTACCAGTTTGATGATGGGTGGAATATTTCTTACACATCCCTTTTTTCTTACTACAACTAGATTATCAAAATTTATGTGGCCTAATCTTTTGTGCCACAACCAGCTTTCATCCACTTGTCCCAACATGCATTGGGATTCAAAAAATTCTTTCAAATTGTATACATTACCATCTGTCCTCTTGTCTTTGGCCATAGTCTGACTGGTACTCTCCTTCTTTATCTGACAGTCAATAGAATCAAAGGTGAGTTTATAACCTTTGTCACACATTTGACTTACACTCAGCAAATTGTGCTTCAAACCTTCCACATAATACACATCATGTGCTTTCAGTTTTCCATCAATGTTTAGACTACCTTTTCCCTTTATTTTGATGGATGAGTTGTCTCCAAATCTCACTGAACCACCATTCCAATCTTCAAGCTTGATAAATTTATTTTTATCACCGGTCATGTGGTTGGAATAGCCACTGTCTACAACCCATAGATTTCTTCTTTCAGCATGTAGGACAGTCTGCACAATCAAACTTGATTCTACCTTGTCCTTTTCTTTCTCAACCCATATCGGTTTAGTTTCCTTCTTCTTATCACCTACAATTTTGTGCTCCGGCTTGGCTGTCGGTTCCTGATCAGGATCTATCCTCTTCTGCTTGATTTTCTTGTTCTTACAAAACTTTTCTATATGTCCAAACTCTTGACAGTTATAGCATTTCACATTTTCATTGAATGATGAATCTTTAAAACTATTGTAGGACACCGGTTTGCTCTTCCTACATTCAAAACTCCTATGACCAAATCCATTGCACTGATAATAGACAACATTCATATTATGGAGTGCATTAAATAGATTTCTACTTTCATAACTCATAGTGGGCTTATTGGTTAATCCACAGTCAGCTAACCTATGTCCAAATTTGTTACATTGATAACAATAACCATGAAAGTTTGGAACATATTGGCTAGGTTGCCTTGGTCTTGCAAACATCAACCTAACTAGGGGTCTTCCTTTCTTGTTGCTGACTCTAGTAAATACTTCATGATCAACTCTTACATTTCTCCTAGGATTTGCATATCGGTACATTGAGTTTGGCCTCCGATTCATTGATTGTGTATTTCGATTTGTGTGACGGTTTCTGACTGCATCTGCATAAGATTTCTTACCGGTATCCTTGCTTACCATGAATGTCTTCTTCTCTTCACCTTCACTTAAAGAAGTGAATTGTATCTCCTTACCAGATGGGTCTTTGTTGTTTCAACTTTGTCCTTCTTCAAATTCCAAGCCATCGGTATCTTTAGATTGATTCTATTTCCTCAACATCTTGTCTAAGGCTTCGATGCTACCCTCATATTTGCTCCTCATTTTCAGTTCATCTTTGCTCTCTTCAAGTTCTTTCCTGAGCTTCATTGTTTATGCTTCTAGATCTTGATGCTCCTTTTCCTTCTTCATCAAATCAGAGTATGTAACTTCACATATCCTCTTGGCTTCTTTCAACTGGAGTTTCAAGTCAGAGATAACTTGATTGTACTCATCTAGGGATTGCTTCAGGAGACCTTGTTCTTCTACTGCAGTAAGCTTGACCTTCTTGAGTTCTCTTCTTGTCTTACTTAACTCCTCAAGAGCACTTATGAGCTCACCTTCTAGATCCACTTCGGCTTCAATGTCTTCTTCTTCCTCATCTTCTCCAACCGGTTCATCTAGTGCCATAAAGAGATTAACTTCTCTTTCATTCTCATGGTAGTCATCTTTTGATGCACTTTCTTTGTATGTGGCATCATCCTCAATATTATATAGGTTAATTTTCTTTTGGTAGCCTCTTCTTCCTTGCTGGTAGACATTCCTTTCTTTGTCTTTACCAGCGGATCTACCAAAACTTCTTTGCTCATGTCCGTCAGTTTCATTATAAGGACATTTTGCAGCAAAGTGTCCAACTTTACCACAGTTAAAGCATTTGAGTAGTAACTTTCCTTTATACTTGTCGGATCCTCTCTTGAGATTTCTGACAATTTTTTCTACTTTTGCATCTGATTCTTCACTAGATCCTTTATGAGCAACCTCTTCCTTGCCCTTTTTGGTGGAGTTGAATGCTGCCTCTTTCCTTGAGGATGCTTCATTGGTTGTTCTCATTTCATAGGCTATTAGAGAGCCAAACAGCTCATCCATTGTGAAGGTCTTTTGATCCTTGGATTCCTCTATGGTAGAATCCTTAGTATCATACTTAGATAAGAGAGATCTAAGTACCTTCTTGACAATAATCTCATCAGCAATTTCTTCTCAAAGTCCTATGATGGTGTTCACAGTTTCATCTATTCTGTAAAGGTAGTCTGCAATCTTTTCTTCATCTTTCATCTTAATGCCCTCAAGATGACCTCTTAGAGATTGCATCTTGGTTTCTTTGACTTTGGCATCCCCTTCAAATAACCTTTGCAGTTTATCCCAAGTCTCCTTGGCGGATGCACAGTGCATGACCTTGACAAACTCATTATCAGACAGCCCACTTAAGATAACATGTTTAGCCTTTGCATTATTCTCGTACTCCTTCTTAGCATCTGGATCAGTGGGAGGAACACTAGGGACATTATACCCATTCTTGAGAGACATCCACACATCAAAGCCAAGAGAGGAAATACATGTCTCCATTCTTATGCTCCAGAAGGCATAGTTAGATCCATCAAACATGGGGGATTTTGAGGATGCAGACTCATTTCTTGCCATAGTGCTCTATGACCAGAATCTACCCAAGCTTTAATCAATTGGGAACCTATGCTCTAATACCAATAGTTGAACACTATGTACCACTAAGAGGGGGCTGAATCAGTGGTTCCTAAAATCTTTTCTTTTTGATCAACCTCAGAATACATGTTATCACCTTGAGCACTAAACAATCAAACCGGAAAAATAAATGTGGATATTAAAAGAGGAAAACACACAAATGCATAGCCCACAACACTAGATGTACAAGAAAAACCTAATATGGGAAAAACCTCGGTGAGAAATATTGTTGGAGACTACTGCTCCAATCCAGCCTCACAATGAAACAATAAATTACAATGATTTAGGGAACCAACCCAAGGAGAACCAACCCCTACACTAAGCTCCAACTTGGTGTTGTATAATGAATACAATTTTGATTTAGTTATAGCACCTGGTTACAAATGAGTTCTGCAACACTTGATTAATGGATTTCTGTCAGTTAACAACCTCCTCTTCTTCACTAGTTCTCAAACTGTCGGCTATCAAATTACTCTGTCTAATCACTCACTGGTTACTCCTAACCTCTCTTCTCTCTCCCTCAGCCTCAAACCCCGCTGTATCACTCTTGGATACCTTCCTAACCAATCACTCCTCACCAGTTTGCTTGACTGTTAGACTATAACAGTTTATCGATTACTCTTGTCTCTACCCGTTAGACCCTCACATTGGTTCTCCTGATAAATCACACTGCAACTTTCTCAAAATAAATTTAAGGAAGAAAATATTTCTTCTTGCTCAAGCTCTCTTTTCTCTCACACCTCCCATCAAGCATTAACACATTCCAGTCTCGATCTGACATATTTATCTATTAGGTTTACTGCCAAAACAACATTCAAATAGTTTCGTGTTAGGTTTTGCCTTCACCAACTTGATCCATATTAGATTTGATCTGATCTGCTTTTCTAGAGAGATGATTTGCATGACATAGATTAGCACTGCCAACACCTTGCATTCCAATGCGTTTTTTCTATATTTGAATGTTTGCACTATGTTTTTCTGCGTTTCTTTGTCACCTACCATTAATAGCTCTATCGTTTTCTTCAGCAAACGGGTACAAAGATCAAATCCTCTTGCAAGATCAGTTCAATTGCTTGCCACCTTGTCTTCCTCGAGCCGCAATCTTCTGTCATCCTCCCATGACTTGCAGGTTCTTCATAAAAGTTGACCTGCTTGCTGACTGTTACATCGATGAACACTTCACCGACATGTGCATGATCACCACCTAGCTTCCACCTGTCATCCTTGTCGACTTCCACATTAGCTTGGTTTTCTATGTCGGTTTGACATTCTTTATTGACCAAGATTGACTACCGGTTCAACTCACCTTACTGGTATAACCTAACTTCATCGGTGGGCCTTCATACTTGCAGACCTCTTCTCTATTGGTGGATCAACTTGGCCTCCCATCAAACATGTTGGTCCTACTACTCAATCCATTTTCCAACAACATTAATCTTCTCTGAGTATACCAGTTTACATCCTCCAGTTCTTCTCTTGCTTGCTTTCTTTGCCTTGTTGGTGGTCCTTCTTTACCGGTAAATGATGAATTTCATGTGTACCAGTAACCTACCTTCAATCTTCTTACATAAATATGGATTAACATCATCATGTCTTACTTCTCCCATATTGGTCACCTCTTCTTACTCACTTTTGACCATGTCAAACCGGTTGACATCAATGATAACTTAATGTCAATAATGCCAACATCAATGTTGCTACACATCCTCAAATTCCAGACTTTATCTAGACCCAAATATCATTTCCCAAAGCACCAAAAATAAGAATGGAACCAAGATACACATGAATACCATCGATCAACACCATATTTGATAACCAAATATAATCATCAACATCACATTTGTAAGATTCTCCCCCTTTGTCATTGATAGCAACATCCATCAACAAAAAACACATGACACTCTTTGGACAACTCTACAACTATTTGAATCTCTCATAATCTCTTATAATCTCTCCCCCTTTGACATCAAGGACAAAGGCGGGCATAACTCCCCCCATTAAACTCACTCCTGCTCCCACTATGAGGAAGCACCCATGAATTAGTCCATATAATGATATTCAAGTTGTTCACTGGACCAATGCACAACCAAATGTACATCAATTCATACTAGGAAGGGGTAATACTCCCAACTTCTGTCGAAGATACTCAAAAGTTTCTTTACATGTCTTTATGAAGATATCTGCAATATACTCTTTTGTACGTACATACTCAAACTTTACTTCATTTTCTAGCACATTCTCCTTCGAGAGGTGATACTAAATGGATATATGTTTTTTTGTGGAATGATATGTTGGATTCTTATAAATGTTTATTGCACTAATGTTCACACATAATAGAGATATATTAATTGAATATTACACCAATATCCTTCAAAGTTTGCTTCACCCATAAAATTTGTACGCAACAAGAAGATGTTGCAATGTATTATGCTTTAACTATAGATAAAGAGAAAGAATCTTGCTTCTTACTCAACCAAGCAACTAACTAGGAGCCGAAAGAGAATGCTCCACCACTTGTACTTTTCATGTCATCAAAACTTTCGTCCCAATATGCATCAGTATAAGTTGTCAAGGTGAAATTTAAATTTCTAGGGTACCACAAACCAAACTCTGTTGTTCCCTTTAGATATCTGAAAATTATTTTCACTACCACAACATGTGATTCCTTCGATTCTTGTTGAAATCTAGCTGCCAAACAAATTGCATACATGATATCTGGTTCAGTAGCAGTCAAATATAACAATCCTCCAACCATTGATCTATATTGACTTACATCTACTTTAGGGGACTTATCATATTTTGGCAATTTGCATTCGATGCTCATAGGTGTACACATCGGTTTGGAGTTCTCTAACCCAAACTTCTTCAACAATTCCTTAATGTATTTAGACTGAGAAATGAAAATTCCTTTATCACTCTAATTTACTTGAAAATCAAGAAAGAAATTTAACTCAACAATCATAGACATCTCAAATTCCTTATGCATCTCATTAGCAAATTTTCTACACATACCTTCATTTCCTCCAAATAATATGTCATCATATACACTACAACAATTAAAATTTTACATGAATCAGTCTTGAAATATAAAATGTTGTCAGACGAACCCTTCTGAAAACTTGATCAATCAAATACTTATCCAGCCTTCCATAATAAGCTCTAGGAGCTTGTTTCAATCCTTGCAGGGCCTTCTTCAATCTGCAAACAATGTTAGGATCATTTTTCAACTTAAATCCTTCAGGTTGTTCACTGAAAAAAAAATTTAATTCTCCATTAAGAAATGTCAATTTCACATCCATCTAATAAACATTGAAATCCTTAAAAGCTACAAAATCCAAAAACATCCTAATTGCCTCCATCTGAGCAACCAGGGCATATGTCTCCTCAAAATCAATGCCTTCAATCTAAGTATATCCTTTGTAAACCAACCTTGCTTTATTTCTCACAAATTTTTCATCTTTATCCAGCTTGTTCCAGAATACCCATTGTGTTCCAATCACATTATTATATATCAGTCTGTTAACTAATTCACATGTCCGATTCTTCTCAATCTGGTCCAGCTCTTCTTTCATTGCCTTCATCCAATTTTGATCTTTGCAAGCTTCTTCTTGCAGCGTCCTAAAATTGCACCTCTTACAATCTCAACCATATTTGGGTCTTCACCTTAGTGTTTGCGCCCTTTGTTGTTGGAAACCAATAACATTGAGAGGGGGAAGTGAATCGGTGTTATATTAGAATAGTAGATTTTAGCCTTATTAAATCATTCATACACCAACCGGTATACCGGTACATACAGAATTGAAAGAAGTAAAGAAACCAATAAGCCAAACACATAAATGAGAATCATAACACACAAATTTATATGTGGAAAACCTCAAAGAGGAAAAACCACAGTGGGATTTGTGACCCACGATATCAATCCACTGGCCATATGAATAGATATTACAAAATATGAGGGGCTTGCACTTCCAGGAAGGCATACAGCCTAGATCACACTACTCAATCACAATAGGAGCCTCACTGACTACACAAAATTCCAGACTACAATCCGGAGAAGTGTGAACTGCTAAGATAGCATCTCCTATGCCAGAATACAGTTCTGGCTTAAGCTTTGTTTGTTCTAGTGAAACCCTAAACCCCTTCAGCAGAATAACCCTTACAATAATTTCCTCACATACATAGTTTCTCTAAATAATTTCGCATCATATTACATTCACATATCCATCACCATGTCTATATTCTATCTCTCAAAGTGATATAATCAAACTGACCTATATACCCTATACAACTTGTATGCCTTATGTCGGCTTACAAAGATATATGCAATATCAGATTACATGTCAGCCAGATAACATAAATGTATAAACATTAAAACAAATTGCCAATGCCGGATCCAAGATGTGTCGGCCTCCAATACTGATAACCTTTACTATACCATGTCGATCTGCATTGCTGGTGACCAATGAAATCCTTATGTCCTTCTTGAGCGATTTCACTGGCGTCTGGAAGAATTTGTTGAAGGTTTTCACCGAGAGCGATCAAAAGGTATTTATCTTTAAACATGGAAGCGAGAACATCTTCTATTCATGTTTTTGTTGCAAATCCAACTGTTGTGGAGGTCAAGGACTGTCCTAGGCCAATTTTCAAGTGGTATCCACATGTGGCTACCCTGGAAGATTCAGTTGGAGCATTTTCTCGCATTCCAAAGGGAGTTGTGTATGTAGAAGATGTTAGGACATATATTCATTGTCATATCGAGGACTTAGGAACTTCAAAAATTAAGGGCATATATATGAGTGAGCTAATGGGAGAATTTGAAAAGATCAAACTGAAAAGCACTAGAAAGATTTAATCAGGCTAAGAGAGCCACTTTTGATCATGTAGTTGAAACAGAGAAGAAAAAGACTAAAGAAAAGCTAATCCTAATAGAAAATTCTTTGAAACAATGTACAAATATATATAGGGTATGTTGTAACACTGAAATACTTACAACAAATGTAGATAAAAATATTAAAGAGATTCAGGAGAAAATTGCAAGTATCGCTAACTCTTTTGACGGATTGATTGTTAGGTCCTGGAGACAACTGAGAGGGGAGGGGTGAATCAGTTGTCAAATAAATTTAAACCAAAAACAACTTAATGCTTAATACCGGTAAACCAGTTAAATATGTCGGTAGACAGTTTTAACAGTTAATTGCTATACCGGTAAGGATTAGTGCATGAAACATAAACACAAAGTCATCCACAACACATAACACCAATATTTGTATGTGGAAACCCTATAAGGGGAAAAACCGCGGTGGGAAACATTACCCACAATCAAATGATACTACTGCAGATAGTAAGTGTACATAAATGGGGTCTGCACATGCAGAAAGATCGACCGCCTAGAGCTCACTGTTCAATCACAAAATGGGAGTCACACTGACTACAGTTGGATGGTTAAATCCAATAAGATTGTACTGCACAAAATAGCATCTTCATATGCTGGATTCAATACCGATGTAATGTTGATATGCTTTCACAAAAACCTAGCTTCACCTTCAAATGATGTCTGCATGTATAGTTCTGCTTATTCTCGCATATACCTTCACACAATCCTTTTTCGCATTCCACACTTGATCTTACAAATAAGATCTTACATTTATACCATAACCTAAGACCAATTTTAGTAGGTCGGCTGTACAAGATATTACAATAAAAACATTTTACAAACAATATAATATCTGATGCAATAACCGATTGAACATGTCGGCTTAATGCATTTACAACAATAATTAATCATCTCCATAGCGTACCATGTTGATCTGGAAAAGATAAACCTGTCGGTGTAACCCTAGACCTATTTGTCGGTAACAGTAAATATGCAGCTATGAATATACCAATGAAAAAAACTCTAGGACAAGATGTCCAAACGATGTCTTCGACATAACCATGTGTTTTCCATATCATTCCAAGTGTCGGTGATCATTATATCTTGTCGATGCACCAGATACCAGTAACTGTGCAATAGTTACTTGCTTGCCGATGAATGTTGTTGATTCTCCAAAGTGCCAGAGTTGATAAGAGTTTAGTAGGTGTTGACATCAATGACAAAACTATACCAAAATACCAACAATCTCCCCTTTTGGCATTGATGGCAACACAAGATGGAAAAACCATCAAAATACCAAATACCAAAAACCAACAATCTCCAAAAAGATCATAAACAGAAATCAAAATACAAATATAGGGAGTAATAATCTCTCCTAAACAACAATCTCTCCCCCTGGGAGCAACATGTGTTTTCCTTGTGTTTCTCAATTTTTTTCCATACCAATCTCTCCCCAAAAGATAATGTGTTTTTTCATAGATATCTCTCCCCCTTTGACATCAAATGCCAAAGTTACAATAAAACCAAGTTCATATACAAAATACCAATCAATTCAATATACCAACTACTCCCCCTGAGAAGTAGCTTCCCATCAAAGACTGGAATAAATATTTCTCTGTTAATTCTGTCGGTTAATGACAATCATCGACTGTCTAAGTCTCTACCAGTGATGGTATGACTCCAAGCTAATCTCTAAGATATTCAAAAGTCTCCTTAGGCAAAGGTTTAGTGAAAATATCCGCAATCTGCTCTTTAGTATTCACATAAACTAGTTTTATCTCCTTTGCTTCAACATTTTCCCTTAGAAAATTTAGTTTGATAGAAACATGTTTGGTTTTAGAATGTAATACCGGATTCTTAGATATATCAATTGCTGCAGTGTTATCACAATAGATAGTAATAGGTTCCTTGCATTTTACCTTTATGTCTTTCAACATTTGCTTAAGCCATAGTACTTGTGTACAGTTAGTTGTTGCTGCAACATATTCTGATTTTGTTGTTGATAAAGATGTACAACTTTGTTTCTTACTCAACCAAGAAACTATTTTGTTTCCAAGAAAGAATGCTCCGCCGGTGGTGCTTTTTCTATCATCCACATCTCCTGCCCAATTTGCATTTGTGTATGCACATAATTCAAAGTTTTCATCTCTAGGATACCATAATCCAAGATTTATAGTGCCTTGTAAGTACCGGAAAATCTTTTTTACTGTCGATTCATGATTTTCTCTAATCTTGAAACAATACATACTATATTCATAATATCAGGTCTGGTTTGTGTCAAATACAGTAAACCTCCTATCATATATTTGTATCTAGTTGGATTAACAGGTGTAGATTCATCCCTTTGTGATAATTTGTCATTTGTTGTCATAGGTGTGCTTACCGGTTTAGAGTTCTCCATCCCAAATTTCTTTAGTAACTCTTTTAAGTATTTAGATTGACTCAAGAATATACCTTTATCAGTCTATGAAATCTGCAATCCTAAAAAGAATTTTATTTCTCCAATCATAGACATTTCAAATTCTTGCTGCATTTTAATAGAAAAATCCTTACATAATCCATCTTCTCCTCCAAAGATTATATCATCAACAAATACTTCTATAATCAATATGACATCATTAGTTACTTTATAATATAAATTTTTGTCTGCATTTCCTTTAGTAAAACCAATCTTTAAAAGATACTTATCCAATCTTGCATACCAAGCTCTTGGAGCTTGTTTAAGTCCATACAGAGTTTTTCTTAACCTGCAAACCATATCATTGTCATCTGTCAAAGAAAATCCATCAGGTTGTTCAATATATACTTCCTCTTCAAGACCTCCATTCAAAAATGCACATTTAATATCCATTTGATAAACTTTGTAGTTCTTGTGTGCTGCAAAAGCCAAAAATAATCTGACTGCCTCAATTCTAGCTACCGGTGCAAAGGTTTCATTGTAATCAATTCTTTCTTTCTGAGAATATCCCTTACACACTAGTCTTGCTTTATTTCTGACAACCTTACCATCTTCATTAAGTTTGTTTCTAAATACCCATTTGGTTCCAATTACATTTTTATCTTTAGGCCGGGGAACTAATGTCCAAGTGTTGTTTTTCTCAATTTGTTCTAATTCTTTTTCCATATCTTTAATCCAAAATTTATCTTCACATGCCTCATTAACAGATGATGGTTCAATTTGAGAAATAAGACATACCTCTTCATTTGTCAATCTTCCTCTTGTCATAACTCCTTTAAACTTGTTTCCAATTATCTGATCTTCAGAATGATTCAGTCTTACATACCGAGGTGTCTTTGTTTGTTGGTGTTCTTCAATTACTGTGGAATCCTCAGATGATACCGGGGTAACTGGATCTTCATTCTATACCGGTGGATTCAAAGTAGGTTCATCTGTCAAAATTTATGTTGCCGGTTCAGAGTCTATATACCCTGAAGTTCCTCTGAATTGTTCATCAATCTTTACATTTGTACTTTCAACAATTTTCTGCAATCTTTTGTTGAAACATCTATATGCCTTGCTCTTAGATGAATAACCAAGAAATATTCTTTCATCACTTCTAGGATCAAATTTGCCAATATACTCATCTCTTCTGATATAACATTTACTTCCAAAAATTCTGAAATACTTAAGAGTGGGAGTATTACCAAACCATAGTTCATGAGGCGTCTTACCGGTTTCATCTTTGATGTGAACTTTGTTAAATGTATAGACTATTGTACTGACTGCTTCTCTCCAATATACATGTGGTAGGTTTGCTTCTGATAACATACTTCTTGTTGCATCCAAGATAGTTTTGTTTTTCCTTTCAACAACTCCATTCTATTGTGGTGTTTGAGGTGTTGATAGTTGTCTTCTGATTCCATTCACTTCATAGAATGTATTAAATTCTTTAGATGTAAATTCACCTCATTGATCTGATCTTAAACATTTGATTTTCTTACCAGTTTCATTTTCTACCATTGCTTTGAACAGTTTGAACTTTCCAAGTGCTTCTGATTTTTCTCTGAGAAAAGTAACCCAACACATTCTAGAATAGTCATCAATAATTAGCATGAAATATCTATCACCTTGTAAGCTTTTGGTTCTAGCTGGACCACATAAATCAGTGTGAATCAAATCAAGAGCATTATTTGATTTTTTTGGAATACTTTTGAAACTAGCTCTAACTTGTTTTCCAAATTGACATTCCTTACATAATGTATTCTGAAGTTTGACAATTTTAGGTAAATATCTAACTGCCTTAGTAGTACTGATCATTTGATCCTCCATTACTAACCGGTGGATTTCTGCTTCTACAGAACTTAGCAATATGTCCAACTTTATTACATGCATAGCATGTAACATTGTTTTTTTTAATTGCTTTGCTAAAATCGATGAAATTGCTTGACCTGCACTGATTAGCCATATGTCCAAATCTTCCACAAGCATAGAATTTAACATTCATTCTGCAATCTTCTATCTTATGACCAACCTTATTGCATTTAGAACATTTACTGAGATCATGATCAAGGTTCTGATTTGCTCTGTTTCTACATTGTCTAGCCATGTGACCAAATCTATTGCAAACAAAACATCTACCATTGAATTTATAAGCATTGAACTGTCTTACTTGTGCCTTATGGTTTTGATCTTCATTATCAGTACTGGAACTTTGTCCTTGCTCAAATCCAAGTCCAGTGGAATCTCCAATCTGCCTCTATCTCTTCAATAACTCATCAAGATGTGTTGAGCTGATCTTGAATTTTTCTTTGTACTCACTTGTAGCAATTAAATCTTCTCTCACTATTATCATTTGTCTCTCAAGCTCTTGCTCATTACTCTGAGATTGTACCAAATCAATTCTCAACATGTCATTTTCATGAACCAACCTACCACATTCTTCAAACTTGTTCTTCAGGGATACAGCAAGATTTTCTTCCTTTTTTTTTTGTCCTCAATCTCCTTAGACATCCTCATAGTTATAACTTGCATTTCATTCTTCATAACCATGTTCTCCCGACTCAATTTCTGACATTGCTCCTTAAGTGCATTTTTCTCTTCATCATCCTGATTTTGCAAAAGCTCCTTCCTTCTAGCTTGAACAGATGATAGCCTCTCTTGTAAGACAAGGATGAATTCCTTAGTAGAATTCAATTCATCTTGTAGCTTTAAGTTCTTCAACCTTTCAGATCATAATCTTCAGTACCATCTCAAGCTTCTTCTCCAAAGCCATATTCATGGATTTCAGTTTTAGGATCTTCCTCAAGCTATTAAACTTCCTCCGAGGCACAAGGCTCTAATACCAATTGTTGGAAACCAATAACACTAAGAGGGGGGGGATGAATCAGTGTTATACTGGAATAGTAGATTTTAGCCTTATTAAAACATTCATACACTAACCGGTATACCGGTACATACATAATTGAAATAAGTAAAGCAACCAATAAGCCAAACACATAAATGAGAATCATAACACACAAATTTCTACGTGGAAAACCTCAAAGAGGAAAAAGCACGATGGGATTTGTGACCCACAATATCAATCCACTGGCCATATGAAGAGATATTACAAAATATGAGGGGCCTCCACATGTAGGAAGGCTTACAACCTAGAATACACTGCTCAATCACAATAGGAGACTCATTGACTACATAAAATTCAAAACTACAATTCGAAGAAGTGTGAATTATCAAGATAGCATCTTCTATGCCAGAATACAGTTTCGGTTTAAGCTCTGCCTGTTCTGGTGAAACCCTAAACCCCTTTACCGGAATAACCCTTACAATAATTCCTTCACTTACATAATTTCTCTAAATAATTTCACATTATATTACATTCACATATCCATTGCCATGTCTATATTCTATCTCTCAAAGTTATCTAATCAAACTGACCTATATACCCTATACAAATTTTATGCCTTATGTCGGCTTACAAAGATATATACAATATTAGATTACATGTCGACCAGATAACATAAATGTATAAACATTAAAACAAATTGTCTATGTCGGATCCAAGATATGTTGGCCTCCAATACCAATAACCTTTACTATACCATGTCAGCCTGCCTTGTCAGTGACCAAAGAAATCTTTTGTCTTGTCGGTGTCGGTGTCGGTGCTGGTATAGAATCTGTGAAGTGTCTGTTGGTACACCATAGAATCAAAACATGAAGCCGGAACACAAAATCATGTTGCCATAAATGACAATATAGTGAAACCAACCAATAAAGTGTCAATTGTCAACACTTGTCTTAGTTGAAGACCTGATTATGCTCATACACATCATAAACATCAAAAACCTTAATTGGCACCTCCTTGGGCACCTTGATCCTGACCCAAAATAGGTTAGGACCAAGGCATGGCATTGTGGTCCTTCCTAAATTGGGCTTTCTTTAAATCCATTTCAAATTTGAGCAGGATTTCCCTCTCCATGTCGGCTCATATCAGAAAATTAATCAATTTTCCCGACAGGCAAGTATATAAAGAGGATTTCCCCTCTCATTTGATGACCAAGAAGAATCAAGAAGCATTCAACCACACATGAGATCAAGAAATCAAGCATTCAAGAGAAAATGAGCATCTTCAATCTTCCTTCAAGCCTTGGAGCAACAATAAAGTCAAGATTCAAGCATTGAAGTGGAGATATACATCATATTCCATGAAACCCTAATTCCATGTGGAAGCAAGCAAAACTTCACAAGGATGTATAATCCTTCAAATTTCAGTCATAATTCAGCATCTCCCTCAAAAGAAGAACCTTTCCTTTCAATCTTTTCAATTACATTTATCTCAATTTCATGGTTAATTCCAAAACTGGGGTTTGACCTAAGGCAAGCCCCTATTCCCAACCTATTTCTCTTTCTTTCTGTGTGCAGGAAACAAGTGTGCAGTTGTACTTCTCAGAATAAACTTCAGACACAGAGACGGAACAACCCTTTGTGGTGTGCGAAAAATTTGAAGGATCATGTTGTCGTGTCACGGTTCCTATTTTTTGGGACATTTTCACGGGGCAGATCCGAATTAGCTTATACTAATCAAATCCAGGTGCACGACAAAATCTCAAACCTGTAGCTCATTATTTTCTCAGTTTTGTCTCCAATTTCAACACTTTACCCTAAATCAGCATTTCAACTTACAAAAGAGAGAAAAACACATCATAATTAATCAATCCACTTAGTATTTAGTCCTTATCTGTTTTGTGGCTGAATCTAGTTGATTCCTCCCCTCTTTTGAACTTAAATGGATTCCTCCCCAAAGCAAAAATTGATCTGGTGATTTCTCCTTCTATGTTGCAAATTGCCAAATCAAAATTTTCCCCTTTACATTTTGATGAACCCGACTCCTCGCACCTTCAATTCTGATTTTTGTTTTCAGATCTGAGTATGTATACAGTTTACAATTCAAATTTTCATTTACAAGTTTGATTTCCTTGCAAATTTTAAAAATTTAGAGCTTAAATTCACTAAAAACCTAATTTTTAAACTTGAAATTGAGCTTGTGATTTGTCCAAATTGGATTAATTATTTCAGATCTAAGTACTCTTCAATTTTACAATTCAAGTTTTCATTTACATGTTCAATTTGCAATCAAATTTCAAAAATTAAGTGGTTAATTTCAAAAACCCTAATTTTTAATTTTAAAATTGAACTTGTAAATTCTCTAAATTGTGAATTAATTATTTAATATTCGAGATTCTTGTTTCAATTTCAAAATTCAAATTTTCACTTCCAAGGTTCAATTTCAATTTTTTAAATTAAGTGATTAATTTCAAAAATCCTAATTTTTAAAATTTTGCAAATTGAGCTTGTGGGTTGTTTAAATTTTGAATTTGCTTCTTCAAACTTGGTTGTTAATTTCAATTCAAATTCAAAATTGCAATCTTGGATCAAATTTAAATTTAAAAATTAAGAGGTTAATTAAACAAACCCTAATTTTTAAATTTAAAATTAAATTGAATGCTTCAATTCCCACATTTCAAAATTTAAATTTTAAAACTAAGCAGTTATTTTTTAGAGAGCCCTAATTTTAATTTCAATTTTATTTTCAACAATTTCAAATTTTAAAATTAAGAGGTTATTTTCACAAGGCCCTAATTTTAATATTCAATCTCTTTTGGATAATTTTAATTTTAAAATTAAGAGGTTATTTTTATATAATCCTAATTTGAAATTTCAACTTTCCTAGCAGGTTGCATAATTGCTCTTTATTTTTTTAGTCAATTTATTCATTTAATTGAGTAATCATTTTTCTTAGAATTTTGCATTAGTCAATTATGTTGCAACTTAGATTCTAAAATTAAAATTTCAAACTTCAAACTTGAAATTTCCAAATTACATCCCTTAGTGCATGAGTTTTACTACTATTTAGTCCAACCTATGGTATTCCAGTGAGAAGGAGTTGTAGTATTAACGCTGCCCAAATTTTAATTACTGAGGAGATGGTGCCTAATTTGGATAACTTTTCCAATGAGGATTTTGGTGGTTCTTCTGATCCTATAAATGTCCTCGTTTATCCTCATTCTTTAGATAATTCTCATGATGTGGAAGAATCACTAACTAGGGTTTTCGTTGACCAACTAGAGAAGATTGACAATCAATTTGAAAATCTTCAATAATGGATGTCAACAATACCCGGAAAGTGAAGCACTCCCATTGATTGAAGGATTAAAAAGAATGGTTCAAAGTGATAAACTTGGTGTTGATATCTTTCGTGGTATTGCTCATATTGTTGATTCTAATATTATGCCCATGAAGAGTTGTATTGAAGCCCTAGGTTATACACAACCTCCCAATCAAGTTAATCATTCCATTCCTTTGACTACTCCTATGTCTAGTGTTCCCACATTTACATCAAACATCATGGCTAGCTCTACACAAAATGTGATAGCTACAAATGTTAGTCAAGGGTGCAACTCCTCTTTTTTCATTCCTCCTACCATGAGTCTTCCATTTGTTACCCAATCTTCTCCTATACCTACGAATGTTAGTCAAGGGGGAAACTCTTCTTTTATTCCTCCTACCATGAGTCTTCCATTTGTTACCCAATCCTCTCCCATACCTACCTATCATAATGTCCACCTCCTTATTCTTAACCCCCGCCTTCCTATAACAATATCTCTCATTATTTCCAACCCCTTCCTTCATTCAACAATGTTACCTCTCCTTCTCAATCCAACATGTCCAATTTCAATCCTTCTACTAAAGCTGCCATCAATAATCTATCTCAAATAGTGTTTTCCTTACAACAACAAATAGCTTATATGAATCAATCTAAGTATAATGTGCCCACATATGATGTAGTGAGCCCATTATCCAATGACATTGTCCGAGTTGTCCCTCTTAAACATGTGGAAGTCCCTCAATTAGAGCTTTATAATGGAAAAGGTGATCCCTTGACTCATGTTAAAACATTTCAAACTTTGTTTAGTGACTTTTCTTATGACCAAAGATTGTTGGCTAAATTGTTTACTAGAAAATTAAGGGATAAAGTTTTGCAATGGTATTGTTCTTTACCTCCTTATTCTATTACTTCTTTTCAACAATTGGCTAATGCTTTTATTCAACAATTTCACAATAATATTGGTCCTAAAATTAATTTAACTAATTTGATACATTGTAAGCAAGGTATGAAACGAAAAGTGATTGATTTTATTGGTAGATTAAGCATTTGTATTCTCAAATTTCTTTTCCTGTGGCTAATTAAAATATTCACAGAATTTTCATTTCTAATTTGCAAAAAGATATTAGGGATAAACTTCTCTTTTCTAAGTTTACTTCCTTTACGCAATTGTGCGCAGTACTTCACAACTATCATCTTACTGTGAGTCAATTGGAACAATCATCCCCTTCAATGGCTCCAAGTGATAAAAGTGAAAGTGCTCAACAACCTTTTGCGAAGTTCAAACCAAACAAGGGATTCATCAAATTCAATGACAACTACAACACTCAAGTAGGAGCCAAAATGTTGCAAGGTGTGTGCCCTTGGTCTCCTTGTGTTGTGCAGCACAGCGCTCGGGTTTGTGACATGGCTTAACTACCTCCTGTGGATTCTATAAGTCTAGTGGTTGTATCGATCATTAACAAATCGATATTTTGGTGCAACGGCAATCGCACTTGTAACAAGTGGTATTAGAGCTTGGTCACAGGCTCCAACCTTTCGCTTGTGTTGGGGGGAATTGTTGCAAGTTGTGTACCCTTGGTCTCTTTGTGATGTGCAGCATAGCGCTCAGGTTTGTAACATGGCTTAACCGCCTCATGTGGCTTCTATAAGTCTAGTGGTTGTATCGAGTATTAACAGGTCGATCTTTTGGTGCAACTGCAATCTGTTAGGCCCAATATGGAAAGCTAATGTACTGAGAGGGGAGGGGTGAATCAATACTTCAAATCTTTTCTTCAACAATAACTTTATTGTTAAGCATAAACCAAAAACTGTTGTAACATAATATAATACTAAAACAAATAAATAACAACCATACATGATTCACTCCATAACACATATATTTTGGTTATGCAGAAACTCTTGGTTAGAGAGAAAAACTGCGGTGGGGATGGCACCCACAACTTCACTACTGCAATAATAAAGGTTGCTTGGTTAGAACTACATGTTTAGCTATTTTTGATAGCTTACCCTTGCTTATAGCATACCTCGGTAATCCATAAAGTAACTCGGTAAACCCTTCTGTTTACTTTGTTCCTTGACTATTCTCTGAAATCCTTCTCGGTGACCTCTGTGTCTCTGACAGTCACAATAATCAATGCTTCCTTATCTACTACACATGTCTTTCTTCATATCCCTCTGTATTTGATCCTTAATTCATGATGTATAAATAGATCTCTTATGTCGGTGATCTGTTCATTGCTTCAATCCTACAAACATGATTTATCGAATGAATAACCATACAAAATATTTCATTGGATAGATGACCTCAAGATCATACAAAATATTTAAGGTGCAATTTCCTAAAGTGATAATGATTCCCTGCTCCTCGATCTTGTAACACGTTTCCCATGTCTGTCTAGGTTCATTGAATCTGGTAACACGTTTCACTCGGTGTGTGTTCACTCGGTATATCATTTTTGCTGCTCAGTAGACAGAGTGTTACTCGGTAGACAACTCGGTGTATACTAGGCTCTGTGACTACTTTCTTCTATAACCGACTACTCTGTGCTTACCAACTGAATATTTCGGTAGTAGTAACCGACTAGAGTATATAGAATGACTTTGGACATAAAACTAATGGCAACTTAGTAAGTAGTAACACAATCGCACTTAACACACAACAAATGTGCCTCCTTTGTCCAAATACTTTAGAAAAGAATTCACTCCTCTTAATGAATCGTTGCATAGTATTATGTCTCAATTGTTACAAAGGAATGTGTTGAAACTTCCCTCTATCAAACCAATTGATCCATCTAAGACATCCTCACCTTACTTTGATTCTAAAGCCTTTTGTCAATACCATCGCCAACCCAGTCATGACACTAAAAAGTATTATTCTTTGAGAAGCAAGATTCAAGACTTGATTGATAACAATACCATATCTTTGGCTAGTGTGAATGATAAAGGAAACAAATCAATAGCTCCTCCCAAAACCTTCAAATTTTCACTGATCCTTTACCTTCCCATTCCACTAATGTGATTGAGACCGATCATCTTGCCTTCTTTCCCAATGATGTTGGTCTTGATTCTAATAATATGATCAACCTTATAGATCAAAAAGAACCTCCTAAGGACTTGTGCATTACATTTTATCCTAGTGAGACTATTGAAGCACCTAATAGCCCATTATGTATAACTACGAAAAATCAAAGGCATATCTTATCGAGGAGTGCTTATTGATCCATCTTGCATGGTTAATGTGATAACTGAAGAATTTCTTTATACTTTGCAATTTCATCAAGTGATATATGATGATATTGATGTGGTAGTTAAAGTTTTTGATGGATTCTCGTCCTACTATTGGTTCTATCACACTTACTATTGATGTTATCACTAAATTCTTAGATGTTAAATTTTTTATCATTCCTACATCCAATCAATTTCATGTGAAGTTGGGACATCCTTCAATCTCTTCCATGAAAGCAATCACTTCTACTATTCAGAAGTGTTTGAAATTTCCTCATAATGATAAAATAATAATTGTTAATCATAGCATATATCAACCTACGATGAGGCATGGAGATGTTTGTCTTGATTATTTTTGGTCTAAACAATTCCAACCTCTTCAACCTAGAAGTGATGCTCTCTTTAAATCATATCAAAAATGGAAAAATGAAATGATTTTGTCATTGAGTAAACCTATAAATCCAACACTTAGCCTTCCTCTTGATGATCATATACCTCTTCTTGAGGATAAGATTATTCTTCCTCCTAAGGAAAGAAATAATCTTCTTCCCAAAGAGGAATCTATTCCTTCTCCTATGGATGAGACCACTCTTCCTCCCAAGGATAGAAATGCTCCTCCTCCCAAGTATCAAGCTATTCTTCCTAAGGGTAGACCTATTCCTCCTCATGATGGACCTGGTCTCCTTCCTACACCTCTCATTCCTCCTTTATATGGTGTGGTCTCGCTTCCTACATCTTACAAAGGGAAGTGACTGGCCTCTCCTATTGTTCAACCTAAAAGACCTCCTTCTATGCATCCTTCCTTAAAAGAAGAAAACAAGTCTATACCTGATGAATCTAAACCTTCACAACCTTCAGCTAAAACTAAACGAAGCGATTGTGCGAGAGAACGCCAATGGAGACGTTGTGCTAGAGCTTGTGAACTTGCTTCCCAAACCATTTCTTCTCCTAAAACACCAACTTTTGACATAATTCCATTTTTTACTAATGAGTATGTTCAACCTAATTCTCCAAAACGCAAAATGCTTAAGACAAATGATGGTTCAAGTTCTATTCCTATTAGAGATCCTATTTTTATTGATCTTGATGAAGGAATAGGTGAGAATGTTGTCAATGATGAAAATGTTGATCCTAATATTTCTAATGATGAATATCAATATGTTGATGTTGACAGTGATTTATCTAAACAATTTTCAAAAGCATTAATCCTAGCTCCTAGTAATAGACAAAGTGACTCATCATTAGAGCATGGTCCTTGTGATAGCTCCATCTACCGTGCTCGATGTGGCTCCTCTTGCGTATTGTCCACCTTCCCAAAATAATGATGAGCAAGATCGAGAGGTGGATGATGTGATTGATTAGCTTCATTAGCATTGTAGACTCTCTCTCTCTCTCTCTCTCTCTCTCTCTCTCTCTCTCTCTCTCTCTCTCTCTCTTGTGATCCTTTTTTTATTTGTCCCTCCATTCTTATATTTATCGTCCCTAGTGTTGCCTACTTGAGGACGATGCAAAGTGTTGAAATCTCTTTTGGTCTCTTCGATGTTGACTCAAACGGCACATGTGTCC
The DNA here is from genome assembly GCF_030272615.1 of Cryptomeria japonica. Lineage (NCBI taxonomy): Eukaryota > Viridiplantae > Streptophyta > Pinopsida > Cupressales > Cupressaceae > Cryptomeria > Cryptomeria japonica. Next base: position 23,782,822 of record NC_081414.1, read on the forward strand.
CTTTCTTCCATGGTTGCTTCCTTTCTTTGGGGCATGAGGATAATTATATATATATATATACACAAACACATGAGTTATCATAAAAAGCATACTAACCCCAAAGTTAAGCGAAACCACCACGTGCTTTGTGTTTTGTGTTCATTATCCTTTGATTTGTCCTCTCTTGGGGGCTTATTATTGTGATAATGTGCTTGTATTTTTGGGTGTATCCTACCTTAAAGCAATTGCTCCTGACAAGGTATACGCAATCACTTTAACGTGGAGGCATACACTCCGCTCAATGATTCTCTCGCATATCTTGATACTTAAAGTTACTTAACTTTTTTTTATAATATTTGGTATTTTTCTTTTCATGACTCATAGTAAGAGAACCTTACCAATTGTAGTCATGATTCTCTCTTTCTCTCTCTCATGATCTTCCCTTTTACCTTGTTATTGAAGTTGTGAGATCCTAAAGACCATTGGGGGCTTGGTGTATCTTGCCTCCTTGATGACTTGGTGAAAGTCTGTCAATGCGAACCTTTTGTAATTTACCGAGAGTATAATTGACCTCATACTCTCGCTAAAGTGGGGGCTAAATGTAGCGTCCTAAACTTGCACCCCTTGCAATTTCGATTGCATTTGGGTCTTCACCTTAATGTTTGTACCCCTTGGCCCAATTGAAGACCTAATTATGTTCATGCACATCACAAACATTAAAAACCTCGATTGGCACCCCCTTTGTCACCTTGATCCTGATCCAAAATAGGGCAGGACCAAGGCGTGGCACCTTGGTCCTCACCAAGACCAAGGTGTGGCACCATGGTCCTTCCTAAATTGGACCCTCTTTAAACCCATTTCAACATTTCAAATTTGAGCGAGATTTCCCTCTCCATGTCGGCTCATGTCATAAAATTAATCAATTTTACCAATAGGTGAGTATATAAAGAGGATTTCCCCTCTCATTTGATGATCATGAAGAATCAAGAAGCATTCAAGCACACATGAGATCAAGCAATCAAGAATTCAAGAGTAATTGAGCATCTTCAGTCTTCCTTCAGGCCTTGGAGCAGAAATAAAGTTAAGATTCAAGCATTGAAGTGGAGATCTACAGCCTATTCTATGAAACCCTAATTCCATGTGGAGGCAAGCAAAACTTCACAAGGAGGTATCATTCTTCAGTTTTCAGTCATAATTCAGCATCTCCCTCAAAAAGAGAACCTTTCCTTTCAATCATTTCAATTAAATTTATCTCAATTTCATCGTTAATTCCAAAACTGGGGTTTGATATAAGGCAAGACCCTATTCTCAACCTATTTCCCTTTCTTTTTGTGAGCACAAAACAGAAGCGCAGCTGTACTTCTCATAATAAACTTCAAACACATAAGATGGAACAACCTTTTTTGGTGTGCGGAAAATTCGGAGGACCGTGTTGTCGCGTCATGGTCCCTGTTTTTTCGAGACATTTTTGCAGGGCAAATCCGAATCAACTTATATTAATCAGATCCAAGTGCATGACGAAATCTTGAACCTGTAGCTCATTATTTTCTTAGTTTTGTCTACAATTTCAGCACTTTACCATTAATCAGCATTTCAACTTACAAAAGAGGGAAAAACACATCATAATCAATCAATCCACTTATTATTTAGTCCTTACCTGATTTGTGACTGAATCTAGTGGATTCCTCCCCTCTTTTGAATGTAAATGAATTCCTCCCAAAAGCAAAAATTAATTTGGTGATTTCTCCTCCTATGTTGCAAATTGCCAAATCGAATTTTTCCCCTTTACACTTCTATTGCTTTCATTTCAATCTCTAAAAGTAAACATAACAAGACTTGTTTTTGAGTTGCTTTTCTTTTTGTGATGGTACCTTTGTTCTTATCTCCAATAATCTAATCTAGTGAGTGATTCTTCTAAACATATCTTGGAGTCTTAGATGTAGATGTCGGAGCTTCCTTTTCTTCTCCTTCTCTACTCTTCTATTCCCCTTTTCTGTCATCGGATTCATCAAATTCATAACCTGCCAATTTGTCACTCTTTAGAAATATCTTCATCAACCTTCACATTTGCACTTTCAACAATCTTGTTCACCCAATTGTTGTAACATCAGTATCCCCTGCTTCTTGTAGAGTATCCTGGGAATATGTCTTCACCAACTCTGCTATCAAATTTTCCAAGATTACCCTCATCTCTCCAAATATAGCACTTGCTTCCAAATACCTTGAAATATTTTACTATCAGAGTTATACCATGCCATAGCTCATAAGATTCACTTCAATCTCTTTTCTAGTATAAAAATTATGTTAAGAGTGTAGATTATAATATGCATTGCTTCTCTCCAATAGACTTTTAAAAATTTTGCTCCTTTGATCATTGTTTTGCTACCTCTTGAATTGTTTGGTTCATCATTTCCACTACACCATTCTGCTAAGGTGTTCTCAGGGCAGACAACTATCTTCGAATACCATGTTTCTCACAAAAGTTATTAAACTCATCAAAAGTAAATTCTTCTCCTATGTCAGACCGCAAGCACTTAATCTTTATGTTAACTTCATTTTTGTAATTTTAACCTTGAATATTTTGAATTTCTCTAATGCTTCTGACTTCTCTCTCAAAAATGCAACCCATGATATTCTAGAATAATCATCAATCAACAACATGAAATACTTCTCACCTTGTATACTCCTTGTTTTGGTTGGACCACATAGATCTATATGCACTAAATCCAACAATCCAGTGGACGAATGCTCATTTCCTTTGTAAGTTCCTTTTGTCTGCTTCCAACTTGACATTCTCTGCAAATGTTGTTATCTGGTTTGGTCAGCCTCCGTAAATCTATCACTGCACTTGATGAACTAATCTTCACTAAATTGTCAAAATTGATATGACACATCCTCTGATGCCAGAGCTAGCTATCATTAATCTGAGATAACAAACAATGATTTGTAGCTCTTTCTAGCATATACATATTTCCACTAGTTATTTTCCCTGTTGCAATAACAATTATGGATTTCACAACCATCATCTTGAAAAACAACATTGTAACCATTTTTGCACATATGTCCAACACTCAAAATATTATGATGCACCCTTCACATAGTAAACATTGTCAATATTATGCTTTCCATCAAAAGAAATAGAACCAATTTTCACAATTTGTGATATTTGTTCATCTCTGAATCTAACAGAACCACCATCATACTTATCAAATTTCACATACTTACTTTTGTCAGTAGTCATATCATTTGAACATCCACTATCAATCAATCATTCATTTCTATCTTCTCTAGCATGTAAAGCAATAGCAACAACCTTAGAAATATCATTCTTAGGTTCATCTATTTCTACCAAAAACAAACAATCATCATCTTCATAATCTGACTCATCATCTAAAATACCAACATCATCTTTGACATAATAGGCTCTCTTATTAAATTTTCCTTAAACATCTCTAGATTTATGTCTTGACCAATCTTTCCACATCTAAAGCATTTAAGGGGTAACATACCTTTGTATTTGTCGGTGCCAGCTTTCTTCAGTTTCCTTACGGAGTTTGCTTCCATATCATCTGAACTTTCATCTTCTGGATCTTCCTCAGAGACTTGAAAGGTAGACTCAATCTTAGCTTTTTCTTTTCCAAACTTCCTTATCGGAAATGTTGATAGTGTCATAAAGTTACTCTTTAGTGAACTTCTTCGGATCATAGGTTTCTTCATTAGTTGAGATCTTGTCACTGTAGCTTTCCAGTAGGGACATCAAGATCTTCTCAATTATGTCTTCATCTGTCAAGGTGTCGCCAAGTTCTCTGATTTCATTTATCGTACTATCAACCTTTTGAAAATAGGTAGTTATGTCCTCTCCTTCCATTTTCAAATTCTCATATCTGTGCTTAGTTGTTAGCTTCTTAGATAATTTGACTCTATCATTTTCTTCATAAATATCTCACAATTTTTCTCAGACCTCATAAGCAATATTCAATGAAATAACCTTTGTCAATTCAGTTTTAGATAAAACACTAAAGATAGCATACCTTGCATTTTCATTATCTTCATTAGTTTGAATCTCATGTAGAGTGGTAAGACCATTTGTTAGTTGAACATACTTGGTTTCCACTGTTTTTCGAGAGTTGTAACCCAAAGAGATCAGGTACTCATCTTCACTTTCCAGAAACTATAGTTGGATCCTTCAAAGATAGGAATAGTCAATTTATGTGCGCTCGGATCAAGATCTATCTTAAGGGGTTAAGCTCTTCTCCAAGGAACCAAAGCTCCTATACCAATTGTTGAATATCTGAGCAACTTAGATGGGGGGTGAATCAGTTGATAACTTAAATCAATCTTTAATTATTTTTACATCCAAACCAACTAACAAAATTAACTGAGACAGTTATAACATGAAAACACTATCAGACTTGTGTGAATATTGTCATTGTTGTCATTGATGTCAAACCAGTTATTTGAATTGGTCTTAATGATATATATGTAGATGGTATGTGCAGATATTGTATCAATTTTGGTATTGTTGGAAGTCAAGTATGAGATATGATGCATTAAGGCATAGATGACCGACTAGAGTGATTTCCAAAAATGGAATCTTGAGTTATGCTTATTTTGGTTTATACTTTGTCCCGATATCAATTATGAGTTTCAATATTAGACATGACAGTTGTATCTATCATGGTCCAGTATCTATGGTATGCGTAGTATTTGTATTTTGGAGTTTGGAGTTGTTGCGCTTATGGGATCATATCTATGGATCCAGTTAACCCATATTTTATTTTAGTAATTAAAGAATGTGCATCGATGACTAAATTGTATAAAGGAAGTGTGTAGAGATCTTGTGGAGGACGACTTGGTTATCATGTTTTTATTAAGGCTTTATTAGATAACACGTTGATCTAAGTAACATATTAATTGTGCTTGGCCGACATATTATCTCATTGTGTAAGCTTTCCGATATATATGTGTGTAGATATGTATGTGGAGATGGAAGTGAGAGGTAACAAATAAAGGTGCAATGTTGAGTGTGAAGTGTGGACAACGAAGCAATCGGAGCAAAATCAATGTGGACAATATTGCAGTAATCCCTTACCGGATCTACTGTAGGTGTGTGGTCAGTGATATAGAGATTTTTTATCAGATTTGTTGTAAGTTTTGTAAGTTGTGATTTGAATTTAATCTGGAACTAATTTCATGCATTTGGAGATGCGACTTTCCTTAGTTCATTTCTATCTATTGCAGTGAGCATTCCGACAATGAGTTGTTTTTGTAATTTGGCAATCATCTAACAGTTAGCCACCCATTTTGTAAACACCATATAACTAGTTATATTATCTCGAGAGTTAACACTCTCCATAGTTTTTATAATGTGGGTTTTCAACGTATAAAATCCGATGTTCCATTTGTGGTTGTGTTTTCATGTCTATTCTGCATTTGTTATTTCATGTTGATGTGCTTAATTGATAAATCTTATATATCAGTAAAAGATTCAAAAGTTGCAAGAAAGTTTTTAGTTTATGCAAGAATACTGATTCACCCCCCTCTCGATATACTGATCCCTTCAACAAATCCAACAAACACAAACAAACAACAAATCACACAATGAACACCAAATATGACGTGGAAACCCAAGGGAAAAACCACAAAGAATGTTAGTTCTCAATATAAAACACCAATTAAGATGACACTGGTTAAGGTGATTTTTATAGAGGGTAGCTCACTACAAGTGGGCTCACTACTAAAAAAAAGGTTCACTACCGAAGAAAGAAAAAGAAAGAATCCACCGCTGAAATACAATCTGCAAAACCAAACTGCTTATAGTGCCTCAATACCAATACACACTCACATATCACCAACAATCAAATCTTTCATTTCCAATCTCACATATCTTCAATAACAATGTCACACTTTTTCCATATTAGCACAATCAAATCATCCTCATATATATAGTCTTCTGAAAAGCAAAATCTTCCAAGTCGACTATGACAGGGTTCTAAAATAGGTCAACACTAAACATTTCGATGGTGGGAAGGAATGAGAAGTAGATCATACCACAATGCACATCATCGATCAAATCAACACGTTACATCCATGACAAATTCCAGACCCAAAACATGACTCGCGCTACATCAATACCACTACACATCCTCTAATTCCAAACTTAATCTAGATCCAAACATCATTGCCCAAAGCACCAAAGAAAAAAAAAGAATGGAACCAAAATACATATGAATACCATCGATCAACACCATATCCGATAACCAGAAATACCTGGATCATCATCTTATCTATTAACACATCTTCCGAAATACCAAAAATTTCGAGCACATCTTCTGAATCACCAAAACCAAGAACATATGTTGACACTAATGACAACCATTATGTTGACATCAATGACAACCAATCATAATCATCAACATCACATTTACAACAAACATGGCATGCTTACAAATTGTTCCACCACATATTTATAAGATTTACTTTACGATACCTTAATATGCATCTCTTTGTAAAGAAAAAACAAAACACTTCCAAATAATAAAAATAAAAAATAAAAAAATATTTTATATTATACTCATCATATGCGACATAGAGTGTTTTTTTTCCCTCCTTATAATATGCTTGTATAAAAACTTGTGTTCTACAATGGATGTCCTTGAAAATGTCACAATTAGCAATCATCTCCGCCTTAAAGACCATGATGCAACAACTTTAATTGAGAACTGACAATATCACATACAATATCACATATGTATAGTGCAAGTTGATAGGCAAAGCTAAATAGAAGATTTTTAACATTCAAGAAGTCAAAGATAGTATATGTGATTGCAGATCTTATTATTATTTTTATATTGTGAAGTGTTGATCTTTTACAATTTAATTTAATAATGATCTCTCCCATTCTCTCCATTCATATTTCATAAATATTGACAAAAAAATCGTGACTAAATTATTTATATAATTGACACTAATCTCTGCATATGATTTGTAATCTAAAATAAATGTTTCTAAATTTCCACAATTTACATGAAACGTGCGGGCATTCATCAAAACCTGATTATCTAAATTACTGGCCATTCTTATACTCGATTATCTAAAATACACGTGTTTCAAGAAAATGAGTTTGGCGAGTAATCGAGCTATTGCAAGAGTGGTTGTTTAAGGTGGGAAACTCCGGCAACAGTCTTGACGTTTAGATAAATAAGGAGAATCATTCCAACAATGCTATTTTACCTAATCACCATATGTGGAATCCACCCTTGCTCATGTTTTCTCATTGTGCAATACATTGGCTAGAGAGAGCTCTCCATGCCTAACCGAGGTTATCAAGGTAAGCTGCCTGGAAAGAAATTGAATGGGTTCCGTTACTGGCGCTTCCCACATCATAGTGACAGATTAAGGAAAGCAGGTAGCAATGGATAGATAAGTGTATGGAAATTTGAGGTGTACTGTAGTGATAACCAAGGAAATGATTAGCAATGTTAAACACCATAAGATTTTTTATGGTCAACGTTATCAAATGTCAATGTTTTATCATAACTGTTATGCAGGAATTCTAATGGGGCTTATTTACTTTCCAAATGTATCAATGGAATCCTTAATTGTATTATCCCTTTTTTTAGCTATAATGGTTAACATAGTAAGCATTCTAAGATAGATGAAACAATTACAAATATTTTAGGATAATGTATCTAAATAAATTGCAAGATTATGTGCTGCCCTTATAGGAAGCTACATCTTGATTTGGAAATAACATATCCTTATCAAACGAAGTCAAAGTTCCAAAAAAGATGGAATACAATTTTGTTCTCGCATTAATTAAACTGCAACAACATGTAGCCCGGCCCCTTCCTAACGATAATCGATAAAATCATTACCTACATTTGATCGTTTCAATTCAGCAATTCATAATAAGTAGAAAATATATCCCAAAAGCAGTCGTATATTCCCACACAATGGTTTGTTCTGATTAGCAGAGAACATATATTTAATTATTCCTTGCAAATCCCACATATCTTGTTCACTTTAGGAAAACCAAAATAATCCAGGATACGACTGTGTAGGACCCTCAGAAGCAAAACTATATATAGAAATTTCAATCAGTAAAGAAACTGTTCATCATGATGCAAAGACAGCTGGTTCACCACGGAATACATACACAAAAAAAATTACAAAATCTTGTAGACAGCCAATCAATGAATAATACAGCTTTGGTCCCTGTTTTATAGTAGATTTAAAATTAAAATAAAAAAAGAATTACTGAGACAAGAAGCTGTAGGATGGCATATCTTCAAGACGCAAAACATCGTCCATATTTAACTCTCTTTCTAGCTGGGAACGGGTGGCTTTCATAACAGCCTGAAAGATAATGCATTTGACATACATTAGAAAACTGAAGAGCAAATATACACTACTAAAGAAATTGAATTTTAGAGAAACTTTAAAATCATAGAATAGGTTGTGTACATTAAACTCCATGTAGGAAGCATGCATTGCAAGCCATTGTGCATCCATCATTACAAATGTAATACAGTAAAGCAAGTCAAAAGCCCATTCATCCTCTGTACATAAAACCATTTATTTGTCATCAGCTGTATGGTTTTCCAAAGTGAATATGCGAAAACTACAAAAGAATCACTCTAAACAGGAGGCCTTACAAAGAATCGATCATCAGAATAGCTTTCAATTGGACAGGTCTCAATGCGACATTCGAAGTAAGAACAGTGAATACAATAACAACAAAAGAACATGATAGATAGAACTCCAGGAACATACCTGCAAGCATCTTCAGGAAGATAGCTCCCATTAATGTCCGAGGTTTTTCTACAAAATTTGTACAAATACCTGATAAAAAATTTGCCTCGAAAGAAATTTGGAAGTAGTGATGATAGTGAGAAATATATGGCATTTGAAAGGCTGAAGTGCGTGCCAATAATACCAAAGAACTTAAAGACAACATAAGAAAAAAAAATCCCAGAAAATCAAAATGAAAAGATCCGCTAGCTTTCCAGCTTAGAATTAGTAACTCCTGAACTGTTATAACTATGAGAATACAAATGAATGGTAACCTAAGTACATGTCATCTCACTGTCCAGGCTGCAAAAATGTCTTGTAAACGGAATGGAACAACCATTCAAGGTGAACTTTCTTAATTGTCTAGAAAGAATATCAGATCAAACATATAATAGGCTCTCAGCTTAATAAATAATGAACTTCCCCTAACATACATAGCAGAGCACAGAAGGAAATAAAATACGAGAATACGGTAGGAATTGAAATATCAATGACACAATTTTAAATGAAACAATACTCTTACCAGATCGAAGATCAAGAATCTGAATGAGCATGAATGTAATGTTTACACCAGCTACAGCAAATGGATATTCCCACGTAGCTCTGTTACCTTCTTGCTTTTGCAGTAGGCGCTGAAAGGACTTCTGCATTCAAGTTTTATGCGTATTTAAATGCAAGTAAACCATTGCATTATAAACAAATGCCCTGAAATTTTTTTCAAATTTATTTTAACTGCAGACCATTTTGCCAAATCTTCTAGAAACTTCTGCTCTTCGATTTGTTACATTTAAAACTCAACAAATCGTACTGCTCTAATCAACAAGAGTTTCTAAATAGTACAAGGATTTCCAACCCAAATCTGAAGTAAAAATTAGTGTTCAAGTATCACTTAGCACCTAGCCTTTTTCCCCGAAATAATTGATATTTAAAGAAATCGCTCTTTTGTTCATATAGAGCTTCAAATTGTGTGAGTATAACTGAGAAATCATATAACTCAAAGAATTCTTGCATCAGACAAATCTAGATTGTCAGAACTGAAGATATGACCTATAAACTGTATTCAAGCATATTAATGACCATACAGTATACTAGGTGAACCGTGAAAAATATAGTTGATAGCAATACCCAGTTCCTGCAGTATTTGCTATATTTCTGTAATGCAAATTTGGCAGTTACAAATCCGTCTGTTGCAATTTTCACTTGATTGAATAAAAAACAGCTAGAAACAATTAATGCTGTCCTCAACTGTCTCCTGGTGTGAAACATAATAACAAGATTTATTCTGTGAGGTGGAACACTGGACCCAATAACTGATAGGAAAAAGTGTCAATTGGCAGATTGTTAAAACAAAATTAACACATGCTACGATAAGGTATCATCAGTTCCACAGTTAATTTTTTAGTTTTCTTGTTGGAGGGTATCATATCAAACCCAGAATTGTTTTAGCTATCCGATATGAGAGCACAAACCACAGACTGAAACCTTTGCAGCTGAGAGACAAGGACTGAGGGGTATCAATTCCACCAAAGTCATCTAGTGCACGATCCTGACTTCATCCCTTATGGTGTAAGGACCTTGCACTCAGTAAGACTTGATCCCTAGTGAGCTCATTCAAAACCATTCAACTTCACCAACAGATCAAGGGTCAATTGGCATCCACAGTTGATTTTGAGATTTGCCAAAGTCGGAGATTTCCTTCATTATGGTTGATGGTCGAGTCACCCAAACCTTCATAGATGGGGTTGGGGACTGACTGCCTAGCCTATTTAGATGGCGGCAGGGGTTACGGAGGCACAGATAGCATCTATAGTTCTCTTGGGAGATGAGGTAGGCTTCAATACGACAACAGGCTTTGGCCCAACCCTGGATTTCCAACCTACTGGACTACTTACTCACTCACCCACCTACTCACGTCACTTGCTGGAATCAAGCCCTATTCTATTAGGTATGGGCTCCGGATCATATTCACCCTACCTAGAATATGGGGGCTCGTAGAATTGATCTGTTTCATCAAAACAGCAAGCGAATTGTCTGTCATTTTACAATCAAAAGAAAAACTTTTTCTGATGTACTAAAATTATTCCTTGATGTTTCAAATATATTATAAAAATTGGTGTCATTTTCCAAATTTAGTCATTACTATAGAGTTTTTCTGTAAAGAGATTTGTGTAGTAAAGTTAAAGGATCCTGTTGATGTGGTTTTTAGACATCTCTGACACAGAATAAAATACCAAAGGTATTCTATCCTCTTTGATTAAAATCTTCTTGGATGCTGAATTATATGATCAACCAAGATGACTCCAAGGTTTCTATGGTTAGGTCTTGATGTATGGATAGCTCAATTGGTTGATGTATTTGCTGCTCCTCCAAGGGGTCTTACGTATTTGCTCTTTAAGAGATGAAATTTCTTGATTTCAAGGAATGTTTTGATCTTCCGAATGATATCTGTACATAGGAAACCAGGCATAAGGTTCATAACACATAAAAGCCAACCACAAAGCTAAAATGTTATGAAATATAATTCTAATACATTCAATGAAAGAATAAAAGATAAGATTTCAAAACAAAAGCACAAACCACATGCAGAAATCTCCTTCATTGACCTCCATTGTCCTTTCTCCTTCAAATTTGATGTGGAGGTCACCTACAAATGCAAGTGAAAATGAAAGCAAGTTGATGACAAAATGATAGCAAATTGGATAGCACAAGGATACTCGAAGCGTGGTTGAAAAAGATGAAGAAATGCGACCAATTTATAGAGAAATTGATGAAAGGACCAAATTAGCATGAAAGGAGATGAAAGAAGCAATTTCATTTGGAATTGGCACAATGATTCGAAAAGGGAAAGGTTATGACACCTTTCTATGTCACTTTTATGACAAATTTCCCATGCAAGGTGTTATGACAACTTGCTATGTCAAGAGTTATGACATGTTGCTATGCAAGTCTTATGACAAATTGAGGGAATCATGCTTCCAACTTATGACAAAACGAAGCACAAAAATAGGAGCAATTAGAAGAGGATAATTAGTGGAAAATTAAATTTGAAAATTAGCAAATTAAGTGGAAAAGAGGAATATTAGGAAAAATAGAAATGAGGAATTAGGTGACATTAATTAATAAATTCTCATTTATTAATTAACTCGCAAAGGGGACACAATTAGCCAATTAAATAAAATATTTAATTGTGACAAGAGGGACCTAAGATAAATGAATTTATTTAACCTAGAGGGAGAAGATAATAGGATTAAATGATTAAATCATATAACCCTAGAAGAAAAATTGGAAATGAAAGGATGTCAATTAAGTCATGACAAGATTGAAACAATTGATATAAGATCGATCATGATTAAATGATAAAGATTTGATAATTGATAAAGAACCGATGTTGACTGGCAAAGATCAATGACAAATTGATAAAAGGAACCAAATTGATAAACGACAATTGATAAGGATCAATGACTAATCGATTCAAAATTGACAAGAAATGATGATTGATTGAGATCGATGACAAATCGATCAAAGATTGATAAAAGGTCAACTTGATGAAGGTTGAATGACAAAAGACCAATGACAAATCGATAAGGGATTGACAATTGACGATTGAAAGAGATCCAAAATTATGATAATTGATCAAAGATGATTGAAAATGATAAAGATCGAGGACAAAACCCTAATTCAACACCGATTAAGATTGACGATGTCCAATTGACATGATAAGATGATCACGATCGGAGATTGCAATTCGAAAATGATATTGACAAGACCTAATTGCAAATGCGAAAAACGCAATTGAAGGGGGACGAAGTGCAGAAGAATGACAAGATGTCGACAAATGATAAAGATCAAGTGCACGACATAGAAGAAATGTTAATGAGATATGAAAACCCTAAAATAAAGTCACGCGGACATGTTAGAGTATGGCGTTGCAAGCGTTGACCATTTTCAGACGCCTATAATATGCAATGTTGCTCTCTTGCTTACTACTACTAATGCATGATTGATAAAAAATTGCAAAAGGTTGAAAGGTTGAAGGATACTAAACTAATCCTACGAATGCAAGGATGAAGGACAACTTTGATGAAACTCAACTAGTCTTGTTTTGACATACAAAGAACAACTTCACAAAGGCTAGTGCAATCTCCTAAGGGAATCAAATGATTTTTAAACAAACATAGACACCATCACTTGAATGCATATCAACGATTGAATAGTAATTGAAGTTAAGCTTGGATAAAGAATTCAGTGACTACACAAAGCACTTAACAATCAGCTGAATACCAGTAGTATGAACATGAGAGTTCCACCATGAGTCATGCACAACGTTCTTTCATTCAACTGAACAACATGAAAATAAATGAGAAGTAGAGACCATGCAACAAGTTGAAATAGCACACCAAATTCACCACAACTTCAATGAAATTAACATGCTTCTTACAACAAGATCTTGGCAACAATCTTTGCCTTCTCCTCCTATTTTAACTTCTACTTTAACTTCTAATTCCTAATTGTTGTCTATTCTCCCACTATTCTCTATTACTCTACTATTAACCCTTACAAATGGGAAAATTGAGCCTTATATATAGGTCTCATTACATTTCAAAGGCTCAAATTGGTTCACAAATCAATGGCTGAGATTTACAATAAAACCCTAATAAGGGTTTGTTACAACAACTCCCTTTCAGCCAATGAGAAAATTACATCATTTTGGACACATGTCCATCTTTGAATGTGAACCAATGTAAATTGAGGTTAGGTATCTCAAAGTTTGTGTCTCCATAGGATGAGTGAGGTACATTGAACTTGGACATCCTAACCTGGAACCCTTTGATTGGTTGAATGATGATTGGGATGCCACCTCAGCTTGCATTGTAGACTTGATACTTCATCATGATGCTTAGGTCTTGGTCTTCCTTTTCATAGCTCCTCTAAGCATGTAGACTATGTGATACCACATGGTTGCTCATCTTGCGCAAGTCACCTCCTAGCTTGGAAACATCCGCTTTGAATGGTGCTTGATCTCAACTTTCGTGATGCCCTCACTTGATTTAGATAACTTGCCTTTGTCTTTCTTTCCATCTTCCCTTTATACCTAGGATGTACTTGACCTTGACCTTTGGATTTCAAAGAAAATCCAAGGTCATTGTAATTGTAGCTTTCATTTACACTATCTTCCTTTGTCATCTCCCTTAACATGTTGATCTTTGTACTTACATTGCTTAACTTCTTTATCTTGAGTTTGTTCTTGTCATGATGTTGTCATTGCAAAGCCTTTCTAGGTTGTGAAGTTCCTTCTTGATGCAACCGTGTCTTGATCTCCCCTTGACACCTCGAAGTGCTCTTGGTTGAGTCCTCTATTTGATTCACCTCCTTGGATTACTTGATCTCCAACCCAATTTGTGAAATCTATCCTTGCTACCTCCTTGAATGTTTTAATGTTAAATTATTATTTCCTTCCTTTTTGCCTATCAACATTTGTGTTGGCATCCCCCTTTAATGAGATGTAAACGTTGTTTGCACAAGCTTGGGCGCATTTTGTCCATGTGTTTGCACAAGGTAGGGCGCACTTTGCCCATGCATTTGCACAAGGTAGTGGGTTAAGCAGATTTTGACCATGTAATTGCACAAATGTCCCTTGCTAGGGCAGCTTTTCATGCTTCATTTGCACAAGGTTGGCGGCATTTGGGAGTTCATTTGCACTAACATGCTTGTGCAGATTTTCTTGGTCCATTCGCACAAGTTTGGTCTTGGTGAGCAAGCAATCAAAGGAGGCATGCCTTGGGCAAAAAAATTTACTTAGTCAAAATTTTCATATCCACCCAAATTCATCAATTTTGTACACCTACTAGCATCATCCTTTGATCATTTCATGGTTATTGCCTCTCTAGCATGGGCGCATTTCTAGGGTCCATTTGCACAAATACCGCTTGATGAGCAAGCCAATGCCAAGACCATGCCCTAAGCAATATTTTTCCTTAGTCAAATTTTCATCCCCAAAATTTAGATAAGCCCAATGCCTAACGACCATCCATCAAACCTAGCCTTTGACATCCAAAAACCCTAAGACCTATTCATGTTTGAAAATGAGATCTCGGTGACTTGATCAACTCATACAACTTAATCATGCAAATCTCAATCCGACAGAACCAATCTCCTTACAAGCAAAGGTTAACGACTAAGAGACTTACACTAAGCCAAGACAACAACACTAAAACCTAAGCCTAAAGCGAAAAAGTAGGGGTCCCTGTTTGCAATGGGGTGATGTGTGAAAACGTCACAACGGATCCATGTTAAAATTTATTGGCATTTATAAAATTAATAAACCTATCACATAACCGATTTGGTATGTCTATTAATTTTGCATGACAATTATCAAGCATTGTGAATATCTGTTAAAAAAAGCAACAGCACATTAGCTATTGGTAATTGAACATTTAGAACTTCTGATATGAATGTAATGATATATTTAATCAATAAAATTAACGAATCTGTAATAATTAGCATTGAGGAATTTCCCCACTCTAAATATATATTCTCAGGTCAACTTAAGAAGCTTAAGGCTGTGAATCGAACTCGTAGAAATGCCAATTCAAGTATACGCACAACAAAATGGTTACTTGGAAAATTTTAAAGACTACACATCTTATTCCAACAAGTTTCCTTAAGAAAGAGAGCACTAGTATTTGATCAATAACTCCTTGGTGCGATTGACCTTAAGTGCAAATTTTAAAGCGAGGTGAAACTGAGCCCATCGGAGGCACAACAATGCAGGTGTTGGAATATTACTTTTTAGGATAGATTTAATCTACATTAGGTTTGATAGTATGTGCGTTAGGTTAGTAAATAAAATACATATGTTAGTTTTGTGGTAATTGTTTACGTTTTTTGTCCTAAAAAGGAATGGCTTTATAAGCCCAAGCACTTGACATGTGAAGACAATCAATCATCCCAAATAATTATTACATTTTGATATCATCATTATTACTGTGAGACTGAGACTAGATTGAAGCAAAAATGTTTGAGATCTGACAAAGGTGGTGAATTCATCTCCGGTGAGTTTAATACATTTTGTGAAGAGCATGGGATAAAGAGACAGTTATCTGCTCTGAGAACCCCTCAGCAAAATGGAGTAGTGGAAAGAAAGAACAAAACCATTCAAAAAGCTACTAGGACAATGATGATTGAAGGAAATGTTCCGCATGTTTATTGGAGAGAAGTTGTGAGTACTACTTTTTACACTCTTGACCGGGTACATGTCAAAGGTGATACTGGTAAGACTCCTTATGAATTATGGTTTGGTCATGCTCTTGCTGTTAAATATTTCAAAATTTTTGGAAGCAAATGTTATATCAAAAGAGATGAAGATTTAGGGAAGTTTGATGCAAGATATGATGAAGGAATATTTCTTGGTTATTCTACTAAAAGCAAGGCCTACTGGTGTTATAATAAGAGATTGGGAAAGATAGTTAAGAGTGCTAATGTCAAAGTTGATGAAGGTAATGAGTATCAGCCCAGATGCTCAAGATATGATTCAGATGATCAGAATGACAGTTCTAATAAAGGAAAGCAAAATCAGAATCAAAACCAAGTTCAGATTGCGCTAGTGAATCCAATGACTCAAGGTGAAGGAACAAGCGCAAGTGCTCAAGAAAAAGGTCAATAGTCTGAAATTCAAGAAAATCCTAAGACTCCCAGGTATGTAAGATTCAATCATTCAGAAAATCAGATTATAGGAGATAAAAATAAAGGTGTTCAAACTAGGAGAAAAATTGCAGAAGATCAGGTTGAGTATTGTTTGATTTCTAAGATTGAACCTAAAGATGTGAATGAAGCATGTAAAGATGAACATTGGGTGAAAGTGATGGAAGAAGAATTGAATTAGATTGAAAAGAATAATACATGGATTCTGGTACCAACACCGAAAGACAAAAATGTAAATGGAACTAAATGGGTTTTCCGAAATAAATTGAATGAGGAAGGTGAAGTTGTTAGGAATAAAGCAAGACTTGTTTGTAAAGGATAATCACAGATGGAAGGAAATGGATTTTGAGGAGACTTTTGCTCCGGTGGCAAGAATTGAAGCTATAAGATTATTTTTTGCTTGTGTTGCTTACAGAGATTTCAAGGTATATCAGATGGATGTCAAGTCAGCATTTCTAAATGGTGAGTTGGAAGAGGAAGTGTACATTGAGCAACCGGATGGATTTCAATTGACTGATGAAAAAGATATGGTATGCTGGTTGAAGAAAGCTTTGTATGGACTGAAGCAAGCACCAAGAGCATGGTATGCCAGATTGGAGAAGTATCTGTTGAAGCTGGGATTCAATGAAGGTACTGTTGATAGTAATTTATATTTCAAGATTGATCATGATAACATTTTGATTCGTGAAGTTTTTGTTGATGACATTATTTTTGGAGGGAACGATAGTTTGTGCAAAGAGTTTGCTAATGAGATGCAAAATGAATTTGAGATGTCTATGATTCATGAGATGAAATTTTTTGGGGGATTGCAAATTACTCAATTAGATAAAGCTATCTTCATATCTCAGTCAAAGTATGTGAAGGAATTGTTGAAGAAGTTTGGATTAGAAGATTCAAAGCCAGTTGTTACCCCTATGGTGAAGAAGTTTGGATTAGAAGATTCAAAGCCAGTTGTTACCCCTATGGTGACCGGATATAAGTTGACTAAGGATGATGATTCCCCTAGAGCAAATCAAACCAGATACATATCTATGATTGGTGGATTGTTATATTTGATTCAGACTAGACCGGATATCATGAATGGTGTTTGCCTTGTTGTTAGATTTCAAGCTGATCCTAAGGAATCTCATGTTGTTACGGTTAAAAGAATCTTTAGATATCTAAAAGGAACTGTTGATTTTGGTTTATGGTATCCTAAGGATAATGATTTTACTTTGAGTGCCTTTACTAATGCTCATTGGGCAAGAGATCTTGATGACCGGAAGAGTACTAGTGGAGGTGCATTTTTCTTGGGTAAGAGATTGGTTTCATGGTTGAGTAAGAAGCAGAATTCCATTTCTTTATCTACTGCAGAGGCAGAATATATTGTTGCTGCTAACAATTGTACTCAAGTGGTTTGGATGAAGCTGTTGAAAGATATTGGAATTGTGCATGATGAGCCTATTGCTATTTACTGTGATAATTCAAGTGCTATTAACATTTCTAAGAATCCGGTGTTGCATTCAAAGACTAAGCATATATCTATCAAGTTTCATTTTCTGAGAGAGAAGGTGAATGAGAAAGAAATCAGGTTGGAATATGTATCCACAAAGGAACAGATTGCAGATATTTTCATGAAGCCTTTGCCTAAGGATACTTTTGAGTATCTCATAGAGAAGTTAGGGGTGATTGCCCCTCCTAATCAGAACTAAGGTGCATTTGTATGCATAGGTCCGATGCATTTCACAATCATATTTTGTGATCCGGATTGATGAGGTGACTGCTACTCAGCGGGAATAGTCAGATGTTCAGATTTGTGAGATTATGTATTTGCAAATATGTGCCTTTGCCATTTATGTCAAAGGGAGAGAGATTCATGGAAAAACCATATAGTGATTTAAGGGGGAGAGATTATTTATGCTGAGGAAGAGAGTTATCTGAGAGAGTTGTTGATTTCCTTGACATTGATTGTTTTTTACATCATATGTTGCCATTAATGCCAAAGGGGGAGATTGTTAGATATTGTTGTTGGTATGCTGCAAATATGTGCTCTAATGAAATCTGAGAAATGTGTCAACATATTTTCTCTGTCTAGTGCAGTGATGCAGTGGAGTTCAGTTAGTTGGTTTATGTTGTATATTGATGATCAGTGTTTGCAGATTAAAGAGTTTGTAGAATGATATCTCTAATTGATTCAGTGCAAGTGTTATAGGTCCATGAGTATCTGTGTTGTGGTCAGTTTTTATGTTGTTCAGTATTGCCAGTGTTCAATATTTTGATCTACATTGCTCCGCATTGTAATATCTTGGTTTGCAGATTTGGAATTATGTTTGGGACGTTGATGTGTGTCCTCAATTCAAGTGGTTCGTGGTTTGGAGCTCTACAAGTGATTTTTCCAGGTTGACAGTCAGTTTAGTTATTGCTCTTGAAGTTCTGTATGATGATAACGATGATTCTAGTAATTTGAGTTGGTGCGGATGTTGCTCTAGCAATTCATGATGCTTGTGGATGTTTCTAGATCGTGTGCTATTCATGTTGGTGGTCCGCATTGATCGGTGAGTGCGTTATTAATGATTTTCCTTGATCCAGTGGTGTTCTTCATGTCCTTGGCCGACATGATGCTTGTAGCGTGTTGCAGATATTTGATGCATAATTCTTGGAGATGTTTCATATTCGAGGTGGTGATTTAGGTCCATGCTATGTCTTAGCCAACATTGTTTTGGTTCGCATGTGATATTGTAGCGTGTATGGTTATATTTTTGTAATTAGGAGATATGTGTTGAACCAACCTTGATGATATTGATCCAAGGTTGATGTAATGTATAAATAAATGTAATATCTTTGTAATTGAGTGTGTTGTGTCATGGATGAGTGTGGTGTGCGAATAACGTATTAATCATTCCGAAGCAGAACAAAAGTATGTAGAACTGTGAGAGATGTTATGTGCTTAACTGGAACTGTAACCAAGCATTGAAGATGCTATTTCTCAGTTCATGATTTTCCGGAAGTGATCCCTATTTGTAAGGTAGTGAACCTTCCCAAGGTTGTTGCCCTTTGTTGTTTCTGAGCAGTGAGCTCTAGGCAGTGTGTCTGAACGCATGTGCATTCCCCATTGTAATATTTCATATACTTCTAACAGGGTATCATCATATTGTGGGTAGGTTCCCACCGTGGTTTTCCCTTGATCGGGTTTTCCACGTCAAAAATCTTGGTGTTATGTGTGTTCATGTTGTGTTGTTGATTTATGCTTTCACTGTTAATTATCATATCTGAGATTAAAGTTACTATAAAATTTGGTGACAATTGATTCAGCCCCCCCCCCTTCTCAATTGTCAGCCCTATTTTCATCAAAGGAAAGTAGTATGATATAATCAGATCAACTCCGACCCCTAGTTGATCGTCTCTCTTCTTCTATAATAATTTCATGTGCAAATAAAGACATATTTTACTCATGTATCTAGCATGCATTGTCATCTTTATTATTAATTCATGTATTTACATTATCAAAATAGTAGTAAACTATGGCGTTGTTGCCTTAAAAAAAATCAGGTCAGATTTGAGCAATTCATGCCCTTAGATCCTGTCATGTTGCAAACATACACGCCCCATTGCAAATGGGGATCCCCACTTTTTGCTTTCAATTTGGTGTTTTAGTTTAGTTGTCTTAGCTTGGCAACAATTTTAGCTTTTTGTGAGAGGGGTATGTTTGTTAGTCCAAGTTTGAGAATTGAGGTCAAATTGCTTGGGTTGCAAAATCTTGTCAAAATTGCTAAAAGTTGTCAGTATTGTCAAGTGTTGCAAAATCTTGTCAAAGTTGCTAATGTTGTCAAGGTGCCAGATGTTATTAGGAATTGATGATTGAGCAAGAAGTGGTAAGCTTGCTTGTAATCTGTCAAGAATTGCAAGCATAATGCCTAGGGTTATGAACTTCAAGTTTGTGTTTGTGTAGGTCCTATGTGGGGAATTAACTAAGTTACCGGTTCGAGTTTGGATTCGGGTATGGATTCGCAGATTCGGCAAAAAAAAAAACATCTTGGGTACGGATACGGGTTCGTCCGCACACATATATATAGATACTAAGTTACCGGTTCAGATTCGGATTCGGATACGGATTCGTGGATTTGGCCCAAAAAAAAAAAAAAACTTGGGTACGAGTACAGGTACGGGTTCCTCTCTCTATATATATATATATGTTCAATATATACAATCCATACAAAAATAAAATATACAATGTGACTTTCCATACATAAATGATAAATCATAAATCCATAATTGCCAATGCCAATAAATATTCATATATCGCAGATGTAATCAGTAAACTAATAACTAAAGTCTAATATCATATTCATAATTTGCAAAAAAGATAATAATCAAGTTTCAAGTCTTTTTTAAAAAGTCATAAAGGGGCGAATTAGAGTTTTATTATAAAAAAACTATTTTAAAAAGTCATTTTTTATTGTTTTTTTGACCCGTGGGCCCCGTTTTTGGGAACCCATGGGCCTAGGTTCACGCGGGTCCTCCTGGGTTCACCCGAGTCCTCCTGGGTTCTCCCTGGGTTCCTCCCGGGTCCTTCCCAAGTGGCCGGGTTCCCTGTGGGTCCTACTGGGTTCCCCCTGGGTTCCTCCCGAGTCCTTCCCAGGTGGCCGGGTTCCTTGTGGGTCCTGGAACCCAGGGAGAACCTAGGGAGAACCAGGACCGGGCAAGAACCAGGACCCAGACCCAGGCCAAAAGGGGAAGAACCGGTAACTTAGGGAATTAATATAAAAATTTGGTTAAGTCTAGAGGCAACCCCCTCATGGCATGTACAAATTTATGCAAGGCCAAGGGGGAAAAGTTGTGCACTAGTGTCAAACCCTACCTCATGATGATCATTTGAAAATGTCTAAGTGTAGATTCAAGGGCCCTTGTACTACTTTGTGCATGCCCAAGGTCATAGTGCACTTTAGCACTTACTTGTGCATGCCTACCTCTCAAATGCGCTCATAATATTGTGCAACACTACCCTTTAAACCCGCTCTTGAATGAAGTTGTGCACCTCACCACTTCATTTGCACCCTTGCACCTTTAGTTGTGCATGTCAACCCTCAAGATGCGCTCTGCAACCCTTATCATGTGCATACAAGTACCCCATTTGCACTCAACTTTGTGCATATACACATCCAAAATCCGCTCAAGGGTAAGATTTGTGCACATCACCATTGCATATGTGCTCAAGCACCTCAACTTTGTGCAAACACCTACATTAAATAAGCCCATTAATTTGTGCAAGGGCTTGTCTAAATGCACTCACTCTATTTTGTGTATGAGTATGCCTAAATCCCACCCTTGCAAGACTTGTGCATGCACAAGCCTCAAATGTGCTCCACCTTGTTGTGTGAGACGGGCTTATGCATGCCTACCCCTCAATTGCACCCATCTCTAATTTTTGTGCAGGCATACACCTCAAGTCTGCCCTACCTTGTGCAGGTCTACCCCTGAAAACCGCTCTCCAGATTGTGCAGGACTGCATATCAAACCCACCCAAGATCTGTTTGTGTAAACATATGCCTCTAGGGCACTCTTCCTTTTGTGCATTGGGATGCCTGAATTGTGCCCTGCAAAACATCGGAAATCAGACCAGATCAGCAATCAACTTTGAAAATCAGACCTAAGCAACATCAAAATCAGATAAAAAAACATAAGAATCAGGCATGATTTGTTGTGCAGAGCAGACTTAATTTGATTTTGATTGTAAATGGTAAGTTGTATGGTGAAGTGTAGCACTGGTAACCTTATTTATAACCCCCTTTGATGGTAAAAACAACCGTAGCCGACTTGATTAGAAAAAGGAAATAAAACACAAGTTAAATGCCTAAAGCTGACCCTTGACAATATGGAATCAGCGTTTGACTTGTTCACAAGAGAGCCCTAAATGCACTTTGATTTGTGCATTTAACCCTTTAAAACCCGCTCAAGGAGAATCAAACACTAGGCCGGCCCTTTTAGGAGGGAGAAAATGAAATTTTTAAAATGCAAAAGAAACATTGATAAAATCCAGCTCACTTAATGAATTTTGAGTTGAAAAGGGGGTAAGGAAGCATATAAAGGAGGAGCACAAATCATTTATTTAAAACACCAATCCAATCCAATGCGAGTTTGAGGAGCAGACCTACGAATTCCAGCAGACCTTAGGTGAACTTGTCCATGCCCTAGTGCAAATTTATGACCCAGCTGGGGCGAATTTCCACCAACAGAATGCATTTTCAGATTCACATTTCTTGATTTGTCAATGTTATTTCCCGGTTGAAAGGGGTTTTTGCAGCCTGATTTGTTAGGTATTTGCCTTATTATCATTTAATTCATGATGTACGATGCAAGATTTCTTTGTTTTCAGATTTCAGGCTAAGAAAAGATACAACGTGGAGAAGGCTATACATGGATTGCTCTACAAGCATGAGGGTGATTAAAGGAGATCAATCAACATCATAGAGGATCTAACACATTCATGGCAAGGTCTACACTCCAAGGTGAACCAACATCATTTCAACAAGGATGCTGCAAGGACAAGATTTATCAATTCAAGGCAATGCAAGGGGCAACAATAAGTGTTCAAGTGTTCAAGAGAAGGATTCAAGTGTACAACATCAAGATTCAATCACATGAAAGAGGCATCAAGACAAGGATACATGCAAATGCCACCCAATTTTGTGCAAGCATACCCTCTAACCCGCTCCATGGATCAAGACACAAATTTGTGCAAGTCAACATGTAAATCCCACTTATGTTTATGCACACAACCACCTCAAATTCGCCAATGCAAGCCAGGGTTGCATTTGCGCCCAACAAGGAATCATGAGCAAAGGGTATTAACAGTGTAAGCTTGTTCCACAAGGCAATGAAGACCTCTAAACATTCAAAATACACCTCAATAAGGATGATGAAAATTTTACAATTATCTTGAATTTTCTTCAAAAACCTGTTGTGACGTATTCACACTTCGCCCCATTGTAAATGGGGACCCCTACTTTTTGCTTTCTGGGGTTTGTTTTCTAGGTCTTTTAGGTTCTGGGCTTTTAGCCTTTGCATTGAAGGGTCGTCGGGGGGTTCATTAGGATAGCGAGCTCTGCTTGAGTCAGGTGGATCTCCTTAAGAGATCAGGTCAATTGAGTGATTAGGGGGTTATTTAGATCATTCCTAGGGTGTTGTTTGTGTACTATCTGGTCACACTTCAAGTTGCTAAGTCAAACCTTGGTTGAATGCATAATGTCCTCCTAGATCCCATCCCTTACATCAAGGACAGAGCGAATTCGCCTTGAGAAGTCTGGAGTGTCATCCTGATCCTCAAACGTCTTGAAATTTGGCTGTCTGGAATGTCATCCTGATCCTGAAATTTGACTAAGTCTGGAAAATTGAAGAATCCTCCAAAAACTAGATTTTGCATTATAACTCCTAGAGGTCCGAAATCACTCTTAAAGATCCTGACAATATATATGGAATATAACTTAAAGTATAAGATAAGAAAGAATAAAGATATAAGGAAATGTCACTTATATTTAAATGTTATATTCCATATATGAATCCTTACGGAGAGGCTAAAATATCAAATTTCGCTCCTGACCCTTCCAAAGGGTCTAGAGCGAAATTTCACAAAGGACCTAAGATTTCACCTAAGTCATTGAATGGTTGAGCAAATTTGCAAGGATAGGGAAGGAAATGGATCTAGGATCAAGTTTAAGGCAAAGTCAAGTCAAATCCAAGGTGAATTGAGCCTAGAATAGGAATTT
Source organism: Cryptomeria japonica (assembly GCF_030272615.1). NCBI lineage: Eukaryota > Viridiplantae > Streptophyta > Pinopsida > Cupressales > Cupressaceae > Cryptomeria > Cryptomeria japonica. The sequence continues at coordinate 23,807,037 of NC_081414.1, forward strand.
CGCTTCTGACCCTTCCAAAGGGTCTAGAGCGAAATTCTCCATAAGACACTCCACCTTGACCTAAATTAGGAGCTAACCCATTCCCAAGCTTGATAGAATGTAAAACACTTGTTTGAGTGAAGAAATGTGGAAAACGAAGATAGGATTTGAGCTCAAGGAAGAATTTCGCTCCTAACCCTTCCAAAGGGTCCAGAGCGAAATTCATATAAGACCCTATTTTCTTCACAAAGTCTCCAAATGAATGCCAAGTTGAGCTTGATCATGATGGAAGGAAGCCTAACAAAGTATGTCCAAGGCATGAGAAGGAAAAAGGAAATGAGAAATTAGCTCAAAATGAGAATTTCGCTCTGACCCTTCCAAAGGGTCCAGAGCGAAATCCACTTTTCCTCTATTTTGCTCTTTAACATGACCAAATTTGTAACTCCTAAGGCATGGTTTGAAGGACTTTGATGCATATTTGCCTTTGAAAGAAGGTTTGAGGCAACGAAATGGTGAAAATCAACCTAGAATGAGAATTTCGCTCCTGACCCTTCCAAAGGGTCCAGAGCGAAATCCTCATTTGACCCCCCTATCTTGCCTAGGACATTGGAAAGACCTTGTTTTGAACTAAGTAGGTGGCAAATTCACTTGAATGTGGCGAGAAGAGGGTGAGTTTGATCAAGTTTAAAGATGGATTGGATGAAAGAGGTGTGAAATCAACCAAGAATGTGAATTTCGCTCCTGAACCTTCCAAAGGGTCTAGAGCGAAATTCTTCATAGGCCTCATTTGCTTCCTTGCTTAGACCACCAACCTTTTTCCTTTGGCGTACTTGGAAGTGGATTAACATGTCTTTGCCTTTTGAAGTGATGGAATGTGAAGAAGTGAAGGATTTTAGCCTAAAACTAGAATTTCGCTCCTGACCCTTCCAAAGTGTCTGGAGCGAAATTCCCAACATCTACCTTTTTCTCTCAATTTTGTGTCAAGCCAAGTGTGGATCAAGATTGAAGATGTCCTTAAGCATGGCTTTGAGTTGCTTGTAATCACCAAATGTGAAGGAATTGAGCTAAAACTAGAATTTCGCTCCTGACCCTTTGCGAAATTCTTGAAGAACACTTATTTTTCCTTGGAGAAGGTCAAATCCTTGGTTTTTATGGCATGGGTGGAAGTGAAATGATGTGTCTTTGCCTTTTGAGGTGGATTGGAGTTGGAGAAATGAAGAGTCAAGCCTAGAACAAGAATTTCGTTCCTGACCCTTCCAAAGGGTCCAAAGCGAAATTCCTAAAATCTATTCTTTCTTCCAATTTTTGTGTCAAGACAAACCTTGATTAGGGTGAAATGAGCTTGGAGATACCCATAGGCATGCATTTGAATGGCTTGTGGCCACCAGGGATGAAGATTTTGAGCTAGAACAAGAATTTCGCTCCTAACCCTTCCAAAGGGTCCAAAGCAAAATCCTAAATAGGTCCTGTCCCTAGTCATGGTTTTGAGCGAATTTCTCCTATCAAGCCATTTTGAGGGTCAAACAAGTGTTGCATACATGGAAGAGGGATCCAAAGATGAGAGTCCAGGTATAGAAAGTGAGAAGGATAGATCTAGGTGAAGGAAATCAAGCAAATCTTGAATTTCACTCTTGACCTTTCCAAAGGGTCCAGAGCGAAATTCTCAATTTCACCTAATTTGCTCATGATGAAGGTCAAGGTATGAATTCCTAAGCCTTGGTGGAGAGAAGGCTAGCATGTGCTTGTCTTAGGAGGTATTTTGGAGTAGAAAAATGATAGAATTTGAGCCTAATCAAGAATTTCGCTCCTGACCCTTCCAAAGGGTCTAGAGCAAAATCCTTAAAAACTCTATTTTGCTTCAATTTTGCATCAAACTTGGTGTTGATTGAGATTAGAAACATCTCTAAGCATGCATTTGAACAGGTTGTGGTCACAAAATGTGAATATTTTGTCCTAGAATGCAAATTTCGCTCCTGACCCTTCTAAAGGGTCCAGAACGAAATTCCCTATAGGTCCTGTCCTTGGCCTAGGTCCAAAGCAAAAACCTCTTTTTTGGTTTTTTGGGGGGTCAAATCAATGATGTCTTCAAGAGAAAGCGATTCAAAGGTCAAGTGAAGTGCAAGGCTAAAGGAATGTGATTTGAGTGAAATTCCTAGGAGGTCTAATATTTTGCCTAGGTCTTTGAGCAAAACCTATTCCTTGGCAATTTTGGAGGCGAAAGGCTAGGCCTAAGATTATGAAATGATGAAATGAGGTCTAAATTGAGCAAAATAGCAAATTTCGCTCCTGACCCTTCCAAAGGGTCCAGAGCGAAATTCTTATAGGGCCTGTCCCTGGGGAGGATCTTGAGCGAACTTCATTTTAATGTCTTCTTATTAATGATTTAAGGTAAGAAATGCTATGATCGGGATAAATATATCATGTGTCCTCAATCATCTTTTGGTTTGTTTTGCAGATGGAGGAGGATCAGACCAAGACAAGGACGACCTATTCCAGTCCCATCATCATCAAGGACACTCCAAATGCATGGAGGAAGACTTAAAGTGTTTGAGAAAAGCATTGGGAGATTTCAAGTGTTCAAGGAGTTCTAAGCTATCCTCAAGGACTCCATTATACCACATAAAAACCACATGATGACAGAGAAGAATGACCTTACTGTTGATGATTTATAGCTTCAGTCGGATAAAATTAAATGTTAAATTGGCCTTAAGGCCTTCAACATTTAATTATATATATCATTATGTTCTTTATTATTATTATTATTAAATTGATTAAATGTATATCGATTAACAATAATATTGATAAACACCGATTAATATATATATACCGGGTTGCATATTATTTCGGGCTACATATTATTATATTGGGATACATATGATATATTGGGTGGCAATATATTAGTCACCGATAGTTATTGGTGTGTTAGTCTACACCGATAGTTATCGGTTGTCAAGGCTAACACACCAATAACTATCGGTTGTTAGCGTTGACAGTCACCAATATACTATCCATTGTTAGCGTTGGGTAAACAGCGATGGACTTCGGTTATAATCCTACTCCACACCGATTGGCATTTACGATAACATGCATTTGTTAGTATAAACAAAAAGGCACGGTCAAGCAATGCCTTGATCGGTCATCCTACTCCACACCGATTGGCATTTACGATAACATGCATTTGTTAGTATAAACAAAAAGGCACGATCAAGTAATGTCTTGATCGGTCATGACCGATCAAGGCATTGCTTGACCGTGCCCCATTTGTTATATACTTATAGCTAGGTTGCCGATTTGGGTTCAAGTTCCGGTTCCGGTTCGAAGAACCCGGTACGTCGGTACGGCAAAATTTTGAAAAGGGGTTTGGGTTCGTTAGTACAAAAACATGTAAATTTTTTTTTTTTATATATATATATATATAATTATAGTGAGTGGCATTCTTGAGATAGGACATAGAAAATAATAAATGCTCCTCTCACCTGTCATACAAACGATTATAGTCAAATTTATATTTTAATCAGCAATACATAGAACAAGATAGATATTAATTCTGATCCATAAATTTAACATTACCAACACTTCAAGGCGAGGTATGCTACCGGAGAAAGAAAACTTGACAGTAAGGAGGCTTCATCAAACACATGGGAGTCAAGGAGGTACATCATTCATTGCATCATAAAATTAAGATAGAAAGGAGATCAACCAAGACACAGATGTCAGACAAGGTAGCATCCCAATCATTTTTCCTCCAGTTGGATTGGTCCACCTCAACTTGTCCAAATTCAATGTACCTAATTTATCAAGGACGGCACAAACTTCGGTGTACCTACCCCTGCTTCCTATTGGTCCTCACCTAAGTCACCATATTCGACGAATTTCTGCCATCAAGTTCGAAATTCGCCGAACTCAGAAACCCTATATGAAATTCGTCAATATTCGTCAGATATTCGTACGACAAAAGTGATGAATGACGGATTTTGGTAAAGCGTATTTTAAACTCGCGTTTTTAGGTTTTCGTCTCTTTTTTTTAATTAATAGGGCGTCGATCTTTGTTTTAAAATCTGCATGAAGGTCTATTCGCAGTGGATTTGTTTCAAAATCTGCACGAATCAGAAGCTCTGCACGAAGCTGAAGACGCCGCTGAAAGCCAAAGCCGCCGCCGGAAACCAAAGCCGCCACTGGAAGCCAAAGTCGCCGCCCAAAGCCGAAGTTGACCATCGCTCTGCCTGCGTCCACCACGCTCTGCCCGCGTCCTCCCGACTTACCCAGGGATTCCATTAAATCATTAATGAATTCTGTGTGAATTTTTTTTATTTATTTGTTTATACTTTTTGTATTAGATTCAAAAAATTTGGTTTCTGGATAAATGTTTATTTGATTTTCATATTGTATTATTCAGTTTTTAGTTTTTTATTTGTGTAGTAATATTTAATATTATATATTTAATATTTAATGTTGAATGTTCAATGTTTAATATTTATTAATTTAATGTTTAGTTTTTAATATTTAATGTTTAATATTTAGTAATTTCTTATTATAATGTTTAATATTATATTAATATTGTTTATTTTTCAGTTTTTTATTTTAGTATAGTAATCTTATTTTGTTTTTAAAGTTTACTTATCAAAAATAAAAATTTAGTATTATTTGATTTTATTTTTGTTAAAACATGAATATATTAAAATAAATGTTTTATTAAAATTTAGTTAATGATTTAAATATTAAATATTTTTTTTTTATTGACTCATGCAAATCATAATTAAATGGCTCCAAAAAAATCAAATTCCGAAGTATGGAAACATGTGACTCGGATTGGTGTTCATCTCACTTGTAACAGGTGTAAGAAAAATTTTACTGGAAGTAAAACAAGGGCACGAGACCACTTGCTTGGTCTTACTGTAGGTTCAGGTGGAGGTGTTGAAGCATGTCCAGACATGCCTGACAAACTAAGAGTTGTTTTAGAGAGAAAACAATCCTCTTCAATTGTGGGAATGATGAAGGCGGCACAAAAAAAACAAAGAATTGAAGAGGATGTGTCCAAGTTCACCTCTATTACCTCTTCTTCCAGTTTTCCCAAGGCCACAGGTGCATCAAAAGAAAGTGGAACATTGAACAGCTTTTGGAAACCAGTAGAAAAACAGCAGGTGGATGATGCATTCGCTGATTTGTTCTATACAAGTGCCATCCCATTCAATGTGGCAAGAAACCCTCTTTATCGTGATGCAATCCAGAATGCTGCAAAGTTTAGCAAAGGGTACACACCTCCAGGTTCAGAGGCTTTGAGGACAACTCAAAAGATAGAGTGACAACAAGATTAGCTGAGGTCAAAGCCTCTTGGAAGGTAACAGGTTGCACTATCTTGAGCGATGGATGGTCAGATATATGTCAAAGGCCATTGATTAATGTTTTAGTAGCTTCCCCTGAAGGTGTTGTGTTTTTGAAAGTGATTGACACCATCAACCATAAGCAAACTTCAATGTATATTTTTCAGATATTAGAGGAAGCCATTCTTGAAGTAGGGGCAGAAAATGTGGTTCAAGTGGTCACTGATAGTGCAGAAAATTGTGTGGGAGCTGGGAGGCTGATTGTAGAGAAATATCCACAAATATATTGGAGCCCATGTGCAGCCCATTGTCTTTATTTGTTCCTTCATGACTTGGCCAAATTCCCATGGATACATGAAGCAATTCATAGAGGAAGAACAATTGCAAATTTTATTAGAAATCATCGTCTCACACTGAGCTTGTACAGGCAACATGCAACTAGGGAGTTGTTAAGGCCTTGTGATACACGGTTTGCTTAATTTTATATCACTTTGAAAAGAGTGGTTGAAGAGAAAGCAGCTTTGAGATCAGTCATTGGTTCCAATGAGTGGGAAAGTTCAGCACTTTCTAAAAGTGCTAAGGGAAAGAACATAGAGCAAATCATTTTAAGCAGTAGCTTTTGGGAAAGTGGAGCAAAGGTTTTGAATATATGTGTGCCAATTGTTGATGTTCTTCGCATGGTGGATGGTGACACTCCTTGCCTTGGCATGCTTTATGAAAGCATGGACCGTTGTAAGGAATCTATTCAGAGAGCACTCAATAATGTAGAAGCAAAGTACATGGAGATATGGGAGATAGTAGATTGCAGATGGAAAATGATGCACACACCTTTACATGCAGCAGCTTGCTATTTGGAGCCTAAGTTATTCCGTATTGATAGACAAGCTGATTTTGAAATTATGTCAGGGCTTTATGAAGCCATTAGCAGGTTTGAACAAAATCAAACAACTTCAACTCTAATTAGAGACCAGTGCTGGAAATACAAGAGAGGAGAAGGGTTGTTTGGAATAGAAGCTGCCCAAGAAGATATGTTGCGAGCTGAGGTTTCTACATATAGATGGTGGATGAGCTATGGAGCACATACTCCTGAACTACAGCACTTTGCCATTCGAATTTTGAGTCAGGGAGCAAGTTCATCAGCTTGTGAGAGGAATTGGAGTTGCTTTGACCACATCCATTCCAAAAAGAGGAATAAGTTGCTGTCCGAAAAGCTGGGAGATCTTGTCTACGTTCGCAGCAATCTAAAATTGTTCATGAACAGATCAGCAAATGATTCCACATCTTCTTCACAACAACAAATTTCAGAAGACATAGCAGCTGGAGTTGAAGATGAGCTTGACTTTTTGGATGAAGAATTGGGCAGTGATACCGATGATGACACTACAGCAGCTCAACCATGTGCTCTTGATGACTTGGAACTTTTTTGAAGTTCTATAATCTTGTCTTTTGATTGTACCTTTTTGACTAAAAGACTTCTTCACACTCTTGATGACTTGTAGCCTTTTTGAAGTTCTAAAGTCTCGACTTTTGATTGTACCTTTTTGACAAAAAACATATCAGCAATCGTGATTATCGTAATTTCAAATGTTTCTTATGGTATATGAATGTTGCATCTTAACTCATTGTATCTGAATGTTGCATCTTAAACTATTTGATAAGTTATTGGAAATATTACTTATATTTAAAAATATATATATATATATATTATATAAGGCGAATTAAATGCCGAATTTTTTGCCTTTGCCGAACTTCATCCGAATTTCATGGTTGCCGAATTCGAACACGAATTTGAATGCAGTGACTTAGGTCCTCACTCCTTGAATGTAATTTTCTCATTGGCTAAGGAGTTTGTTGTAACAAACCCTAATTAGGGTTTTTTGTCTTGTAATCCTAGCCATTGATTCTAAGTCAATCAAAGTCGTCAATCTGTAAAGGGCTCTCTATATAAAGCCCTGGCTCTTCATTTGTAAAGGTTAATAGATAATAGTTAGGAGTTAGCAAAAAAGAGAGATAGTCAATAATTAGTAGCTCAATAGTAGATAGCATTTTAGAGTACAGTAGAAAGAGAAGGCAAAGATTATTGTCAAGATATTGTTGCAAAAGACATGCAAACTTCATTGAAGAAATGGTGAATTCTATGTGTCGATTCAACAATTTGCATGGTCTCTATACTTCTCAAATTTAATTTCATGTTATTAGATGAATGGAAGAAATTTGTATGATCAATGGTGAAATTTGTATATCCATACTACTAGCGAATTGTTGATTGCAAACTTGCCTTGCGTAGTCAACTGGAATCATTCAACTTAAGCTTAACTTCAATTATCGCTTCTTCATTGATATGCATCAACTTGACGGTGTCTATGCTTGTAGCGGTGATCTGAACATCATAAAGCTATCCTTAGAAGATCGCACTAACCTTGTGGAGATGATCATAGCATGTCAAAGCAAGACTTAGTTAGAGTTTCATCAAAGGTCATCCATTGCTCCTACATTCTTAGTGTTAGAATTAGATTCCTCTCCAACCCTTATCCTTTTTTCCCTTTTTTAAAAATCAAGGATTAGTAAAGACCCACGTTCCAGTGATATCCAAAGTAAATCAGACGCTCGAGTCATCAAATGTAAGTCCCCTTGTGATTCCAACAAAATCACATCATACCGCAAGAGCTTATCCACACGTAGAGACCCTACATGTCAGAACCTTGGAGTTGCTCCGATTGATCCTTCGGCGAGATCTTCAGCATTCGGGAAAACTTTGTTCAAGAGAAGATAAGATACCTTGGTATTTTATTCTGTGTTCGCATGTGCATGAAAAACACATCAACAAAACCCAAGATTCAAAGCCAATACAACATAGAGATACCCCTGCAACAAGTGAAGGAATTCAAGTCTAAAGCAAGGATCAATGCAAGGTTGAGGATGAATGCTACACAAGGATGAAATTCCCAAATGTGGAAATGAGAAAGTGAAATGCAAGTGTGATCGCCAAAGATGATACAATTTGGGAATACATCCTATCATCACCACATCAGGCTTGGAAAAGTTGAGTATCAAGAGATATTGCCCCAACATAAATGCTTCTTCGTGATGATCTACAAGGGGCAAGCTAAGGTGGCACCTCACCTTCATCAAACATTCAACCTACTCCACATCAACATGTACAAGTTCAATGAACCTAACTCATTCAATGAAGGAGCAAGTGACACATGGCACTACATCAAATATTATTCATTATACCTAACCTATTTTCTCATCAATTCGCATTTAAAGATGGACATGTGTCGAAGGGATGTAATTTTATCATTGGTCGAAGGGAGTTAGTTATAACTAACCCTAATTAGGGTTTCATCATGTAATCTCGACCATTGATCTTGAATCAATTTGAGCCATGCATTGTAATTGGGATGCCTATATAAGGCATAGTCCTCTCATTTGTAAAGGTTAATACTTAATAGTAGATCATTAGGAGTTAGCAGTAGAGTAGGAGGAGACAAGAAATTGTTGCCAAGGCTTTGTTGAAATAAAAGTCCTCTCGTTTGTAAAGGTTAATAGTAGATCATTAGGAGTTAGCAGTAGAGCGGGAGGAGACAAGAAATTGTTGCCAAGGTTTTGTTGAGATAAATACTTAAGTCCATTGAAGATATGGTCGATCATTGTATGAGTTTCTACATGTTGCATGGTTTTTGCTTCTCCAACTTTAGATGTTGATTAGTTGAATGGAAGGTCTTACTATTGATGAATGGTGAAACCTTATGTTCATACAATTTAGAGTTTGTTGATTGCAAAGTGTAGTGCATGCTTAGACAAAACTTATCTAAAAGCTTAACTTCAATTGCTTTATACTCATTGTTCATGATGGCGGTGTGCATAAGTGATATGAAAAACATTCGCTTATCCTTAGGAGATTGCACCATCTTTGTGTAGTTGTTTCCTCATGGTGAAAGAATACTTAGTTTGGTTTCATCGAGTCAACAATCATTTCTTACAATTAGCATAGACTCTCTAAACCCTTTATCCTTTTGTTGTTTATTTCCAAGAAAGTCAATTAGTTCCACATTTCAGTTGTGTTTATAAGTGCAAGTCCCTTTGTGAGTACCAACATTATCACATCATACACTAAATCTATCCAGAATTCAAAATCAATCATTCGCATTGTAAACCTTGGGGTCATCTTAACTGATCACAACATTTAGCATTCAAGATTTCCTTGTTCACGAGAAGATAGAATGCTTGGTATTTTATTCTGTGTTCAAGGTGCTCAAAAACAAATCAACAGATCCCAATAATGGCGAGAAGAGGCAACAAGGAGGTCAACTCCATGAGATCAAGCGATCTTTAAGGATTGTCAAGCAAACGAAATAAAAGAGAAGATTACGAGAAACACTCAAGGAAACTACAACCAAATGATTCCAAAGTCAGAGCCCTTCTCGAGAACGTAGTCAAGTTGAAAAGTCAAGAAAAACTTCTCCCGATAAGAGAAGTTGGGAAACAAAGTCACATTCCTTCACAGAACTATATGAGAGCAGCCTTCAAGGCATTGAGAGGTTGTCAATCAACGGAGAAATTGACACAAGGGTGTGTAAAAGAAATTTGAAGGCGAAAAAAGTGCAAAGGCTAGAGCCGATGGAAGAATTGAGGATTCCTATGTGGTTGAGAGTGCGAGAGAAGCACTAGAACATCTTAATTAAAACTCCCAAGCAAGAAGATACCAAGCACTAGTTTTGCATCAGAATAAAATAAGGCAAGCTCTAATGGAGACAAGTAAAAGTTGCCCAAGTTTATAGGGAATGGATCAAAGGACCCCGTCAAACACTTTAAGACTTGTGAAGCAATCTAGATAGTAAATGGGCAAGATGATAAAGCAATTTGGCTACGATATTTTCTAGCCACCTTGCAAGGTGTAGTGATTGATTGGTATACAAAAATTGACCAAGTCTTCATAAAACTACATGGGAGACATTAAAGAAGGCCTTTGAAGAAGAGTTTAAATTGCTTCGTGATGATAATGAAATAGTAGCAAAAATTTACAACACAAAACAAGGTAATCACAAAAGTACAAGTTTATAATTGGAGACTTAAAGAATTGTTGGTAAAATTGGAAACACAAATAGTTGACAGTCTAAAGAGCGATGTTTAATTGAAGGTTTGCATTTGTCATTAAGAAAAATAATGAAGGTAGTACCACTGTCGTCCTATTATGAAGCCTACAATCGGGTGATGGACATAGAAAGTGAAGATAAAATGTCCTTGCATAGTGTTGATGTGTGCTTTATGCACATACGAACACAGAGTAAAATACCAAAGTATTTACCCTCTCTTTAACAAAATCACCTCAGATGCTAAATATCTGATCAACTAAGACGATTCCAAGGTTTCTACAGTCAGTTCTTGACATGTGGGTAACTCAATGGCATGATGTGATATTGTTGTTTTCACTTGGGGACTGTAATATCCCAGTAATTTTTTATTTTATTTTTTAACAATAAGAGATGCAAGCAACACCACAACCCGTTAAGGTTAGAGAAATAATCCAAACCACTGAAAGGTAACCCTTCCACCTTTTGTTCACCAAGAGCCCAGTCTGGGAGGGTGAGAGCATACGGTGTCCGGGGATTGTTAGCACCAATAATCAAACTGAAAATTACAATGCCTAGGCGGCAAGCCAGCCCCTTCTGCTTATCCAGCAGGATAGAAACCAAACTCTCGGTGGTAAACCAGCCAAGGGAAAATGACAAGAAACTGAAATTCAACCACTCTACCGCATATTTCAGCGGGAGGACATTACATTAAACTATCACTCTACCGCATATTTCAGCGGGAGGACAATTGCATTAAACTTATCACTCGACCACTTATTCAGTGGGAGGACTGAGTACATAAACTGAATTTCAAAGTAAGAAGGCGGCTAAGCCAGCCTCTTCCACTTATGCAGTGGGAATTACAAAATAAGGACAGCAAGAATGATTGCTCAGTACTACTGAAACAACCTTACAAAAATAGAGATGCAAGAAGGAGAATAATACAGATTTCTACAGCAAGAATATAATTTTCTCTTACAATCAATCTGCAGGCTGAAAGTACAAATCAGCAGCCCATGGAAACACCCAAATGCTCATAACTCCCTCATTACTCACCCAATTCACCCAAAATATGTTCTAAACAATTGCTATACCCGCCACAATGAGAAAAAACCCAAGGAAAATCATCGAAACACCCATATTTATTTTGCACGCTTCCCAATGCATTCACAAAACCCAACGCCTAACCTGGGAAGTTCGATTTGCAATATAAAAATCCACACTCAAAATTAGATGCTAAAAACTTATAATATGCATCGCCAGCGGTAGGAAGGAAGGATGAGCCGATACCCAGAATGATGGAATCGCCTGGCCAAGAGGTGCGAGCAAAATACACTTTCAGCAATCCCGCGACTAGCAACCAGAAAACACTCCACAATCTGCAACTCACTCACCAACAGCACTGGGAATACATGAACACAGCTAGGTACTATCTTGCAAGTACGAAACTGAGACTTAGCTAGGAAGCCACACTTCGAAGCTCAGATTTTCAATCGCCAATTCGGCAGCATAACAATGCAAATTCATTTGATACCAAATGAGAAGCCCAACACTCTCATTTATAGATTTTGAGGGCTCAAATTCAAATTCACAATCCCTCCAAATAAACGCCAAATCCAAATGCACATTCACTTCACATTATTTTGAAATTACATTTCATTTCTCCTTTCTCCAAATCGACCTTCTCATAGGAGCAAATATTCTTTATAAAAATGACAATAAAATCATAATGTGGCATCCAAGGTAGATAAGTGAAATATATTATAAAATTAACTTATTTCTCCATAAGGCGTCCATTTTGCCGTATTAATATTTCACTTTATAAAGTATTTTAATATATAATTAAGGAAATGACTTATATATCAATATAACTTAAGCAACCCCTTTTAAATAAATCGTCCAACCTTTGCCTTAAGTTATAATTTAATTTAAAACACCATTTTCATCAAATACTGAACCTACCAAAACAAGCTCCAAGGATATGGGGAAACAAGCTGAGAGAATTGCCTTGTCAAAAATAGTCACTGAACTGAGCTGAGGAACCCTTGCCAAGAATAGCACCAAAAAATGAGGGAAGACCAACTGCTCAAACTAACCTGTCGGAAATAGCCATCTGAACAAGCCTGCTGACATCCTGCTAAAAATAGTACTTACTAAAAATAGCATACTGCTAAAAATAGTAAGTGTTTCCAAAGTGATTTTAACCACATTCTGAGCAATCGTCGTACTTACTAAAAATAGTAAGTCTGGAAAAAGTCACCTGATGCAGATGCATGTCGAACCATCCTGAAGCTCTCTGAAAACCCATAAGGAATCCAGAATCCAAACTGTCAAACTCCCACATATAGCCCCTGAAATCACCAAAGAATCCTCCTAGAAAATAGGAAACCCTAATTTCTGCTCCCGACTAGCCTACGAGCCTCCGAACTAGGCTAACGACCAACAAAACTAATCACTGCGGAGAAGGGGACATTACAGGGACTAACATAATCGTTCAAACTTGGGGATCTTTTCAAAGATTTGGAATTGGAATAGGTTGTGTCAATAACTTAAGATTTTGCAATTTTGAGCTCAATCTAATCTAATAAGGCTTTCTAAAAAAGGGCAAAAGAAATAAGGTTTAGGAATTCTAATCTAAAACCTAGAATGCAAGAAATAGTGAACGATTCAATGGAATCCTACTAGGCCCTCACCATCAAGAGAACAATTTGACACAAGCTTAGTGCAATCATCTAAGGTAAATTTCATAGATATTCAAGTTATCACCATCAAACATTGATACCATCAAACATTGATACCATCAAAGCAATGCATAGCAATGGACGTGCAACAATTGAAGTTAAGTTCATATAAAATTCCAGTTAACCACACAAGGCTAACTTACAATTAGCAAGAAGCTACTGGTATGGATTAAATGGATTCCACACAAATGCATTCAACAACTCTCTCATTCAATCTATAATGCTTGAAAACAAATTATAATCTAACTTGGAGGCAATGAGAACCACAAATGCATACAACACTTCAGAAAAATCACCAAACTTCAATGATTGTTATTTAAATCTGCATCATGTAGACGACAATTCTCAAAAATCTCTCTTACAAATGAGAGGCAATGGGGTATATATAGAGCCTCAAAAGAAATGAATGGCCAAGATTCATTTAGAATCAAGGGCCAAGATCGAGCCAACACAACCCTAAAGTTGCCCTAATTAGGGTTTACATAAAAAAGGAATCACCAACATGTGATCCAATGAAATGACACCTAGTCATCAAGTAGGGAATCTTCTAGAAGATTATGACCTGTATTTCTCTCTCTAGCAGCATATTCCAAGAATCTAGCCAAAAAATTTATAAAACCTCCATGGTAATGTTGGGCAAAGCCTCTTGTTGTGAATCAATCACATCCAACGCATCGGAACAAGCATCCAAAACACTATCCCAATCTGGCATAAGATTTTGCGAACTATGGGCATGAATCAACAAGGAAACCAAATCATCAATTTAATTCTTCTTCAAAGAATCCAACGGGCTAAAGTACATGAACTTCATCTTATCTCTCAATTCTTCTAAGTGTGGACCACTGGAAGCACTGACATCTACCCTTAACAATTCTTCAATGGATGTAAGGATCTTTGGTTGAATCTCTTGAATTGATTTTTCCATCTCTACACAATCTTTCCATGCATGTTCATAAGTAGATTTCTGCATGGCCAATGAACAATACCAACCTTGGAAATCATAGATGTCTCCCTCATGCACAACTCCCTCACGGATCAACGTGGACATTGGAATTTTCTTCAACACCCTGAGGTTGGGAATGGTTTTCTCCTGTATAGGCTAGAAATCATCCCAAACTCCCTCCAAATCTTGTATCCTATATGTGAGCATTGTAATCCTATCAAATGCTTGGACAAACTGAGTTAGGAAATCATCCACTTGTTTTGTCACATCTTCGATCCATTTACCAAAATTTGCATGTGTATTCCTCGTTGCCCCATGATCAAAATGAAGTCCACAGTCAACTGCAATAAGCGAGACAAAGGTGGGATCTTCACCCCGCATCCCTGCAATATATTCCTTAAGCTTCATGTTCTCTTCATGATACATATTTTTCTTCTTAGTCTCCCTATCCAATCTTGCATTGATCGCTCAGACCGTATCATCAAGTTCCTGGAACTCTTGTGTCTTTGTAGTTCGTCCAAGGGCAACCAAAGTGATCCAGTAATCCATGGGAGTAGCAACATCTCTGGTCAAATCACATATAGGAATAGCCACTTGTGCAATCCGCATACCCGTTTCATCTCTAGCAATATTTGGAAATATCTTAGCCTTCTTTGGTTCTTTCTCCTTATCATTCTTGGTTAAATAGTCATCTATGTCATCAACGGGTTGTGTCCATATCATCTTCTTCCTTTTCTCCATGCTTCGCAACAACCAATGGGGAATGGTGGAAATTTTCATCCCATCATCAAGACACATCTCCCGATCAAGTCCTCTCAATGCTGAGATAACATCATCATCTTCCTCCTTGTCCTTACTCAAATCATAAACATTATTGCCCAAGCTAACTTCCAACTGGACAATGGGAGATCCTGGATGCTCTTCATCTTCATGTCATAAAGCTGATGTTGTCGTAGCATGCAGCTCCTGAATATTCTCGGGCAAAACCACTATATTGGACCATTGTTCAAATTCTTTGCTCTTTTCTGGCACATCTACCTCCTTCACTGATGGGGAACTAAGGGGAGACAAAGGAGTGTTGGGTTTTTGCTTCTTCTTCTTCAACTCCTTCCCCTTTGTCTTGGATTCTCCAGGCATTCTCTTCCTTAGTTTAGGAGTCTCACTCTCCTCATCTACATGAATCCTCACATCACTAACTGTTCTTTGATCATCTTCAAGAGAGGACTCCTATTGTTTCATTTTCTCATAAGTAAAGGCAACGCCCATATCTATCAATTTGTTCATATAATTGTCTACCCACTCTCTAGAGAAATCAACAACTTATCTCATGAGCACATTCAAATCTACTACTTTTGGTTGTGACCAATTAGGTAAAAGGATGGGTTTATTCATTTCATTCTCATACTGCGGATGAGCATGATCACTTTCATCCACTATTTGATCTGGAATGAGAAAAAATTCACATTTCCTCATGAAATCGACATTTTGGACCACATCCTCTTTCTTACTGCCTTGTTCATCCATGAGATTAGCCCAGTAATCCTCAATGTCAACCTTATGTATAAATCTTTCTCCCTTGATCCTTTCAACACTCTTATGCGGATCAAATTTGTCTCTGCTCTTGTAAGTTTCAAGGCAATAAAATGCAATCTCATCAATCACTTGGTGCAGGGCACCATAGGTCTTAATATGAATTTTGGTGTTTTTGTGTTTAAGTCATGTTTTGTGTGTAATAAGGTCTTTTAAGACCATTTGTGATGTTTTTGAGTCATTTGGAAATAGGTTGTTAAAAGTTGTCCAATTTTGAAAAAATTGTCAAAAAGTTGCTCAAGCAACTTTGCATTTTGAGTTTTTGAGGAAGTTGAATAGTTGCAAGCGTTGGAAAACAGTCGGAGGGTGGTTGGTTATGATGTGTAACGTTTAAATACACCTTAGAAAGGTCGAACTAAGGTTTTGAAGGTGATTTTATAAGTTGAACATCAATAAAGTTTTGGTTTCCTGCACTTTTCTATTGTAATTTTCTGCTACAGGAGGTTGTACGGCCTTATACGACCTACAAGTGGTCTCTAAATTGGTTGGAGGTGATGTGGAATTGAATCTAGTTTCAAGCAAACTTGGTCTCATCGAATTTCATTCAGTTTTGAGCATTTTAGAAGCATTTTACTCCAAACCGCTTTGAAAACCTAGGTTTTGGTGCTTTGAGAGCAAACAAAATGGAAAACTCACCATTCCATCGATGAAAACCTTTGAGAATCGGTGGAATGGGGTTAGATAGGATTTATTTTAAGTTTATGGTGTTTGCAAGAGCAGGGAATAAGGTTTGGTGAAGAATAGGTGATGCCCTAGGGTGTTAAGTCTCAAAATTAGGTCGAATTGTCAAAAGGAAAGTCCATTTTTTAGGCATACTTTCCAAAGCAACCCTATTCCATTTTGACATATGTTGTATAAAGCCCAAATGGGTATCTAAAAGTGGTTTTATTTTTCTGATATGAAACCTATACTGAAAGTTATGCCCGAGAGACCCCATTTGTTGCACTTTTTAAGCCTTTATGCAAGCATAGCAGCAGTTTTTTGAGGGTTATGTTCCAAAGAAACCCTTATTGTTTTTGAGATATGTTTTAAAAGGGCTTAATGGGTATCCAAAACAGGTTTTAGGTTATGGGTTGGAGATCTTACCTGAAAGTTATGGCTAAAATACCCTGTTTGTTGTGCTACTAGAGAAATAGTGGATTTGTGAAGGAAATCATTGTGTTGGAAGAGTTGGGACTTTGTCAAAGGATTGGTTGAGTTAGTTTGAGCTTTGCCACCCTGCTCTGCATCATCATTGTACTAGCTGCAGTGGCAGTGTGGCACACCTCCAAAGTCTTCCCTGATGCAATAGGGAAGGTCATCCCCGTTCTATGCTTCTCCTTCTGGATGAAATCAAATTCTAGAAGTTGTCTTAACACCTCAGGTAGGATCATTTTGTCTATAGGATACCTAGGAAATTTGTAAGATGAGGATCTTAATCGTTGAATCCTTAGGTATGTGAAGGTGGGAAACTGTATGTACCACGATCCATATTTCTCAACTAGCTTAGTTGCCACCTTGGACAACCTTTTGTGGATCCCGCCTTGCAACATTCTTGTAATATACATGATGAAAACATCGTTCACCCTCTTGCAGTCTTCAATTCTATGCATATCAAGTTGTGGATAACATTCATAACTTTTGTATTGTCCTGGACCATTCTCGACTTCGGCTTTGCATATCAATCCCTTGTATATGACAAATCTTGCAAGTATGTATACAAGACAGGAAGTCATGTTGAATTACGTAGTCTTTTCCACATTCCTCGACTGAAAATTCAGATTGTGGCTGATAATCTTTGCCCAATTAATCATTGTTCCTCTTGTACAATCCTGGATAAAATAGAACATCCATCCTTCGAACAAGGCACCCTGTGGCATCCCCATCACTCGATTGAGCACGAATATCAGGTTGTTGTATTCATCCTTGAAATCTGTACACATAAGTCTTTTAGGTGCCTTGGAATGATGAGGCCTTGGCTCAATCGTCCATTCCTTGTTCACAATTGTATTACACACATCCGCCTTCATTTTATATTTTGCTTCATACTCATCATTTGTTCTCTCTTTCATATTTGCACTCCGAGGAATTCCAAATACTTCTGCAATTGCATCCTCAGAGAGATAGGCAAGGGTTACCCCTTTGGGAGACCAGATCGTCTTGGAAATTGGATCGTAATGCCTTGCACACTCCAAAACAAGCTCACTACACTGTATGGATTGAGGAAACCCAGCGGCGTGGTACATGCCACCCTTCATGATATTGGCGGAAAGGGGATAAGGAATCTGGTTCTTTATTCCAAACATTCTTTGCCACATCTGCTCCATGTTCAGGAACTCCATGTTCGTATCTATGATTCCCTTCCATCAGGAGGACAATTGCAAATCCAAATAGAATTCCTCTTGCACTATCTTCATTTGTTCTTTCCTCACACTAATTCCGAATTTAGACATGGTACCAATACGAAACTCAAAGTCAATATCATGGAAAAAACATCCGAATAACCTATTTTCAGAATTGTATGAGTTCTGATTTTTCATGATTTAGACAAATCTAGGAACTAGAATCAAGAATTTTATCCATATCAATCATGAATTCTGAAAGTAGAATGGAAATTTGACAAGAATGGAATCTAGAACCCTCACAAGACCCTTATTTTCAGACTTGCATAAGGTCTGATTTCAAAATAAAGTCTGAAGACAAATGTAGCATACTCAGAAAAATATCAAATTCAGTGTCTGGAAGTAGACCACAAATCTGGAAATGCTTGGAAAAGGGTGTGAAAAGTTCTGATTTTCAATTTTAAATGTCTGAAGACACCCTTCAAAGATCAACAATGGCTGCCCAAAGTCTGAAGACAACCTGCAACTTATAAAAATTAGTCATTTGAACCTGTTGCAGTCATAAGAAACACTTGTATTTGACGAATTTTACCTTCCCAAAGTCAAAATGGTTAAGTCTAGGCACAAGTAGCGGGCTGGGAATGAAGATCTAAGTCTGAATACAAATCTGGAAATGGTGTTTCAGGCTTACATCAGCAATGGGAGCCTCACCAAATGTCTCCAAATAGCCTCCCAAGTCTGAAAATGTAGCTTCCAGCCAACAATTGAGCCAAAACCACTTCCAGCCAAGGTATAAAATTCTGATCAGAATGTAGTTGGAGCCATCAATCAATAATGGCACCCAGTAATATCAAGAAAAATCACCCAAAGT
This sequence comes from Cryptomeria japonica, assembly GCF_030272615.1. Classification (NCBI taxonomy): domain Eukaryota; kingdom Viridiplantae; phylum Streptophyta; class Pinopsida; order Cupressales; family Cupressaceae; genus Cryptomeria; species Cryptomeria japonica. Next base: position 23,825,881 of record NC_081414.1, read on the forward strand.
GTGGAGGAATCAACCTCCCAAACAAAATCACCAGGTGCCCTCCAATAATGGTGCCACCTTCCAAAAGATCGCCAAATGTGGCAAAATGTGCCACCAATACTTGCTGCAATGGCCTTCAATGATAGCGCCCAGGTCTGATTGGGCAAACAAATGCCTTAAATCTGCAACTTAATCCTCCAAAATGGTGTCCCATGGACACTTAGGCAAAATCGCTTTGCTAGAAACTCTCCCACTTGCCTCCAATCTGCCACTTGACTGTCACAATCAGCACTTATAATATTATTTTAATGTTGGGCAGGTATTTTTAAACTAGTTTTCACCTTGTCAATTCACCACACGAGCAATGTGGGATAAAACTTTGTCCTTTTATACTTGCCTAGGAAAATCGATTTGCCTTAGGAAAATATTTAATCATTGCAAATCATTAAATAATTGTTTTTGATTATTAAATAATCAGTCATCATTACAAAAGCAATTAAATTCGACCCCACTTGCATTTAAAATCATTCAAACTTCATCAAATTTGGCCACTTGGGAAAAATCACCCCATATCTAGATAAAATCTAGACAAAACTTCATCACAAATTACCGTAATTGCCTCTTGGGGAAATCGACCCCCATCTGGATTAAAATCCAGATCAAAAATCTCTTCATTTTTGCTCATTAAGTCCAATATTCACCTTTGGGGAAAATCAATCCCCATCTGGATGATTATCCAAATCAAAAATCATCAAAAGCACTCTTGGGGGAAATTCGCCACCTATCAGGACAATTATCTGTATTAAAATCCATCAAACTTGCTCACAAACTGGCCTAGGGGAAAATCGACCTCCATCTGGATAGGTAATTTCATCTGCACTAAAGTTCATACTTCAGTCTAGGTGAAAAACGTGGGTCATCAGGACAAATTCCAACACACACAAAATTTGGGCCCTCTGGTGGAAAAACGCGGTCCATCAAGGCAAATGTTAGGACAGTTATGGAAAATCGCCCTCCATCAGGATTTTGAGTGGGGGAAAATTATGGGTCATCGGAAATTTGCTCAAAACTGGGGGAAAAACACCCCTCATCAAGATTTATGACCCTTAGACCTCAATTTAATGGATTTCCATCGGGAATTTGATAATTTCCCCACTCATAAACACCTGGACACGTGAAATTTCATCATTACGCATCGAGACTTAGCCAAATTTATCAAAATTTGAGCGAGAAAATAAGAATTCTATCATCACAAAGTGCAATTTTGACTTGAATTATCTCCTAGGAGCCAGAAAATAACCCCTAAAGGACCTCCTGACGCTTAGGCACAAAAATATCACCAACTTGAACACATTTAAACTCAATCACGCTCAAAAAAATCCAGTCTCAGACAAAATTAGGATCACTTAGACATTTAACATTTTACACGCTCTCAATCCTATTCAAAATTCAAAAATCCTAATAGCACTTAGACATGATTATATCAAAACTCGAGACTCGAGCACCTAGAAAGCTGAAAATTGTCATCTACTGCCAAAACCCTAAACTAACAAGACGTGGAAAGCAGGAAAGAGGGGGGTCCTCGTTTGCAATGGGGCAATGTGTGAAAAGGTCACAACACATAGTAAAAGAAAAATAGACAAAGATGGAAGCTCCAATGATGATAGTGACAATGAAACGAAAACAGTACAAGCACTCTGAAAGGACATTCTCCAAATGATGAAAGACTTAAAGGCAGAGAAAGAAACTAATGAGCTATGGTGTACCAAGTGCAAAGTTGTGAGGCACACTGTTGATGTGTTTTTTAGGCACATGCGAACATAGAATAAAATACCAAGGTATCTTATACTCTCTTGAACAAAGTCTTTGAAAGAGCAAAGGAAGGCATATTCGCTCCTAATGAGGAGCAAAGGAAGTGATTTTCGCTCCTAAGGAGGGGAAAAGGAAATTAAGTTCAAATCACCTTCCAATCTGCTCTTAGCCCTATTTCATCAATTTGTCTCTCTTTTACCAATCATGCCTCAAGGTTTTTAGTCTCCACGTGCAAAAATTCATCAAATTACCATTAACGACTGCTTGGGAAGTCATTTCGCTCTCATGAAGGAGCAAAGGAAGAGAAATTTGCTCCAATTGAGGGAGCAATGGAAGTAGATTTTGCTCCTAAAGGGGAGCAAAGGAAATCACTTCAATTTCAACACTTCGCTTGATCTCCTCTATTTACCCTCCATTCCATTCACTCAAATGCATCAAATTACCTTCATGTGAGGCCTTAGGGGTGAATTCGCTCTCATGAAAGAGGAAAGGCAAAGAAATTCGCTCCAATTGAGAAGCAATGGACGCATTTTTCATTCCTAATCATGAGCAAAGGACATCACATCAAATCACTTCAAACTTGCCATCTAGCTTGGTCTCATGAACTCATGTCTTGGTATTTACTCTTCATGCACAAAAGGTCATCAAATAGCCTTTAATGAACGACTTGGAGATGATTTCACTCCTATGAATGAGCAATGGAAGTCAATTTCGCTCCTAGAGGGGAGCAAAGGAAGTCATTTTAAATTTGCCATCTCGATCCTTCCCTTTGTCAAAATCATGATGCACTTACCTCTTCCATCATCAAAAATGATGTTAAAGGCACTAAACTTGTTTCTTACACTCAAATATACTCAAGAAGTTCAAATCGCTCCAAGGTGAAAGCAAAGGAAGACGATTTCACTGAAATTCGCTCCAAGATGAGGGCAAAGTAAGTATTCAAGAGTTCACTCCTAGACCAAAGCAAAGGAAGTCACTCCAAAACCAAGGCAAAGGAAATGCATCAAAGAAGTTAGGCAATGGAAATCTTCTTGTACTTGGCCAAATTTTGCCTATAGTCTTCACTTTTCAAAACCTCCTTCACTTACCTTGTTTAAATTGACATCACTTGACATCTTTCCAACCTAAGGAGAGAGAAATGACTACCACTATCTAGCCACTTGAGAAAGTACACTTCTTCAAATAAAACGCTAATAGCAAAAGACTCTACTACTATGCTAAAAAGGCAAGAAAAGAGTGGGGGTACTGTTGACGTGTATTTTGTACACCATCATACACAGAATAAAATACCTAAAGGCATCTTATCCTCTCTTGAGAAAATAGTCTCTAACTGCTGAAGATTCGCGTAAAGGATCAGTTAGGTAGACTCCAAGGTTCTTTTAGTAGGGTCTCTACGTGTGGACAAGCTCCAGTGGTATGATGTGATTTGCTGGGATCACAAGGGGACTTACATGTGATGATTGAACTTCCGATCTGCTTTGCTGGACACAGGCTCTTACTAACTTGGATTTGAAAAAATGAAAAAAGGATAAGGGCGAAGAGAGGATCTAATCCTAATACTAAGAATGTAGGAGCAATGACTTGACTTTTTGATGAAACTCTAACTAGATCTTGTTTTGACATCAATGGAACATCTACACAAGACTAGTGCGATCTTCTAAGGGAAGCTTTATGATGTTCAAATCATCACCGCAGGCATAGATACCATCCAAGTTGATGCATATCAATGAAGAGGCAACAAATTGAAATTGAGCTTAGGCTGAATGATTCCAGTTGACTACGCAAGGCAAGTCTGCAATCAACAAACTGCTAGTAGTATGGATGTACGAATTCCACCATTAATCAATCGCATTTCCTCCATTCATCTAATCATCTACCATCTAAGATTGAAAACTCAACAAGAAACCATGCAAATTGCAAGAAACGACACACTTCACCATTACTTCAATGAAAATGGAGTTTGTTTACAATCAATGGCAACAATTTCTTGCCTTGTCCTCCTATTCTACTCTAATTGCTTCCAACTATTCTCTAACTATTCTAACTATTTACATACTATCTCTAACAATTGCTAATTAGCCTTTACAAATGAAATGCCTGGGCTTATATAGTGCCCACAATACAATTTGATGGCTTAGATCAATGGCCAAGATTTTACAATGAAAACCCTAATTAGGGTTTGTTACAACCATTACATAACATTTAATGCTTGACCAATGATAAAATTGTATTGCTTGGACACATGTCCCTTCTAGAAAAATCGACCAATGGATAGCCAGGGTAGGTACATCGGAGTTTGTGCCACCTTCCATGAGTTAAGTACATTGAATCTGGACATGCTGAGATGGACCACACTGACTGGAGGAGTGATGACTGGGATGCCACCTCATCTGACATTTGTAGCTTGCTAGATATTCAATTTGATGTCGTTGAGAGGCTATCTTTAATTAACTTCTTGTTCTAACTCCTTTTGTCCTTGATGTGCAAGACGATGATGTACCTTGCCTTGGAACGCTGGATTGAAAGAGGTCGCCCATGTCCTGGCTTGGTCGTCCCGGCGAAGACCGTCCTTGATCCGGCTTGATTTTTTCTTTGATGAGATCTCCATTTGATGCCTACACAACATTTCAAAATTAGTACCATGATTTTGCAATGAATAGCATAGATTAAATTAATTTTAGGAAACTTCATGATTAGTCCTTTATTAATCATTTCCTAAAAACGTCTATTGAGCTATGAATTCAAAATTTCAAAATTTCAAAATCTAAGCTATGACGATCAAAAACTAAAACAATAAAACAAATATCGCCATACCTCAGTAGAGAGCTAACTCTAAAATGCAAAATAAAGGAATTCTCCTAGGCAAAAATCAAAATTTGATGGCTTCAACGTGATCTTGAAGGATAATGAACGTCCTCTTTGTCAATTCGCCATCCTTGGGGATATCTTTGACGTGATCTTCAAGCCTTGGCAAGTTCGCCTAACTTGAAACTCAAACTCCTTTGATAATGCTTGTGCCTCCCTATTGATAAGACTCGCACCTTGAACACAATTCGCACCTTCTCTTGAATGATAATTTCGCCCTTCCTTTGTATGAAATTCGCTCCTCTTTTGCCTTCTCCAAGTCGCATATGAGAGATGATAAATGATGATGTGAAAATGAAGTTTTCACCTTCCCTTTATAAGCGCTTACCATCACAATTACCTTAAGGCCGACTTGTGTAAAAAATAAGGCAATTTAAATGATTTTTAATAAATAACAAGGCCGACTCTCACAAACCAAGCGCTCCTTTTGATTTTTTATTAAATTAATAATTAATTATTAAATGCCTTTATTATTTAAATTGTCAAATTCGATTTTTATAAAGGCAAAAATAATTAATAAATATCAAGCGCAAATTTTAAATGCCATTTTTAATTAAATTTTCAATCCATCGATTTTAGCATTTAAAATAAATTTAAAGAAATGTGTTTGAGCACCAAATTTTGAAGATGAAAATTGTGTACCTCATCGCCCTGGTCCCTGACTGAGGGACAGGAGCGATCCATCAACCTTGTCTCGATACTTGCACTTTTAACGTTCAAAGTCTTGATCTCCACGTTGATTTTGTCATTTTCGCTAGGTCCTTCAAGCTTGATTGACTTGTTCTTGCAAATGAATGTCCTTTAGATATGATATCGCCCTGGTCCCTTGGAGAGGGACAGGAGCGATCTTCATGCTATCTCCTTGATCTTACATCTTCGAACTCCAATTTTCATTGTGAGGGACAAACAATGTTATTCCTCCATTCCACTTTCATTTCACTTGAATTCAACGAGGCGTTTTGGTGTTTAGAAGAATATCGCCCTGGTCCCTTGGAGAGGGACAGAAGCGATCCATGTGGTCTAGCTTGAAATTCATCGTTTTTGATTTTAACTCCTCGTTCATTGCCTTCCAAATGACGTCCTTGACCATGCCTATCTTTGCCTTGTCTTGGTTTTGACGGGACATGAGTGTTTTGATGAAAATCGCCTTGGTCCTTGTCCAAAGGACAGGAGCGATATGAGTTCCTTGCACAAATTGGTAGCACTTTGACGTTCAAAACTCTTGCATATCATCTTCAAAAGACACCTTATACCTTGTGTGATCTCGAAAAACCTTGACTTGGCATGAGTTTGAAGGAAAATGAAGGATCCCATACAAATCGCCCTAGTCCCTTGGAGAGGGACAGGAGCGATATAGCCTCTATGTTCAACTTGATGATCATTTTACGTTCGAAATCTTCGTGCATCACCTTTTAATCAAGCCATGGACCCTCTATGATCTTGCAAAACCTTGACCTCACGTAAATTTCGCATGAATTGGCCAATATATCCAATATCGCTCTGGTCCCTTGGAGAGGGACAGGAGCGAAATTCATCATTGTGAGCTTGTTCTTGTTTATTTCAAATTAGAATTATCTTCAACGCGTGTAATGACGTCCTGTCGATCCTTGATTCCTCTTGGTGGCTTGATGCTTGTTTAACTTTCGAAATCTATGCCTTTATGCAATTTTCGCTCTGGTCCCTGCCTGAGGGACAGGAGCGAATTAGATGTCTTGGTGCAAATCCTTCATCTTTGGCAATTTTTGATGTTTTGTTCTTCAATGAGATGCCTTAAAACGTCCACGCCACCCTTCACCTTGATTTGGAGTGGTTTGAATTTGAGGAAAAGGCAACATAACTAAGATATCGCCCTGGTCCCTTGGAGAGGGACAGGAGCGAATTTGTACTTGTAGTCTCCATCACACTTCGCCAGCTTCCAAATTTATCTTCAACGGTCTCGTAATGTCCCCTTTCATTCATCCATGCCTTGGGTTTGATTGTAACTTAACCAGAAATTTGTCTAAGACAAAAATCGCTCTGGTCCCTTAGAGAGGGACAGGAGCGAACTAGGCATTTTGGGTCCTTGCTGACGTTTCAAAATCTTCAATATGTCTTCAATGAGTTCATTTCATCATCTTCCTTGCCATCAAACACAAACTTGCTTGATCTTTGCCCAGATCGTACCTTATGAAGAATTTCGCTCTGGTCCTTCAGTGAGGGACAAGAGCGAATTTGACCCTCTAGGCAAAAACTTCATCATTTCGTTGTTTTTGATCAAGTCTGGATGCTCTATCATGCTCATTTCGTCCTTCACCATGCCTTTGATGTCTCAATTCGTCCAAACACGGTCAAGAATGGCTCAAATAAGTATTTTCGCTCTGGTCCCTTGGAGAAGGACACGAGCGAAATTTGACTTTTCGAACTCTCTATCAGGATAAATTTGATGGAATATAACATTTAAGTATATATACTTTCAGGATGTTTGAGAGTGGTTTCAGACCTCCAGGAGTTATATTGCAAAATCTAGTTTTTGGAGGTTTTTTCAGTTTCCAGACTTAGTCAAATTCAGGATCAAGACATTCCAGACTTAGCCAAATTTCAGGATCAGGACCTTACACAAGCCGGACTTGCTACCCTATTGATCCCCGGGCGACATTCAAAATGCAAAGGCTAACTAACAAAACCCTAAAAAACCTAAAGAACAAACCCTAAAAAGCAAAAAAAAATGGGTCCCCATTTGCAATGGGGCGATGTGTGAAAATGTCACAACAGGTACCCATTTGCAATGGGGCGTGTTGATGTATTTTTACGCACATGCGAACACAAAATAAAATACCTAAAGTATCCTATCCTCTCTTGAACAAAATCTCTCAAATACTGAAGATTAGCTTAAGGATCACTTGAGAAGACTCCAAGGTTCATGAATGTAGGGTCACTATGTGTGGATAAGCTCTGTTGGTTGATGTGATTATGCTGGAATCACAAGGGGACTTACATTAGAATGCTTGATTTGCTAGAACTTGATCATCTGATGTTACAATCTGGTGATGCTTTTCAGTCCTAAACTAACTTGATTTTAAAAAATAGCAAAAGATGAGGAGTTGAGAGACTCTATTCGAATCCTAAGAATGTAGGAAGATGAGTGAATGATTAGATGAAATCCTACTGAGCGAGGTCTCACCATCAAACTGAACAATTTGACACAAGCTCAGTGAAATCTTCTAAGGACAATTCAAAGATATTCAAATCATTACCATTGAACATTGATCACCATTAAAGTTAATGCATACGCAATGGACGTATAACAATTCGAAGTTAAGCTCATATCATTCTATTTGACCACGCAAGGCACACTTACAATTAGCAAGAGGCTAGTGTTATGGACAAAACGGATTCCACACAAATACATTCAATAAATTCCTCCACTCAATTTAATCAACATGAAAGCAAATTGAGAAGCAAAGACCATGCGAGTTGTTGAAATAACAAATCAAATTCACCATAACTTCAATGAAATCAACTGTTCTCTACAACAAGGTTTGGCAACAATCTTTGCCTTCTCCTAATCTAATTTCTATTCTATGTTATTCTATTCACTAACTATCTATTAATTATTAGCTATTCTACTCACTATTAACCTTTACAAATGAAGAGTTTGAGTTTTATATAGAGAGCTCATTTACAATGAACAGCCCGGATTGAATCTCCATCAATGGCCAGGATTTTACAATGAAACCCTAATTAGGATTTGTTACAACAAACTCTCCTTAGCCAATGAGAAAATTACATTTAGAGAATGTGGACCAATAGATATTAAGGGTAGTTACATCGGAGTTTGTGCCTTCATATATGAGCTTGATTCATTGAACTTAGACACGTTGATGTGGATGTGGACTTCATTGACTGGAGGAATGGTGATTGGGACGCCATCTGGGATGCCACTTTTATCTTGCACTTCGTAGACTTGATTGGATTCATCATCATGAAGGGATATCAAGAGATATCTATTGATACTCAACATTATCTAGCTCGCTCAAAGTAGTGGTGATGGGAATTATTGATGTAGCTGAGTCCTTCTATCCTTGCTTGCTTGCCTTGGAGTGATTGTATGATTTCTCCTTAACACTCTTTTCATTTCTTCATGCCTTCAGGTGTGGTGAGAATCGAGATTCCTCTTAGGTATTCTGTGCTTGTAAATGAAGAGTTCACTTTGCATGCTAGTGTAGATATCTTCCTTGCAACTTGATCTTGATGTTGACATTTCTCTTTAGGACACTTATTTTGATCTTCCTCCAACGTGATTCTCTCCATTTCTTTCTTCATTTTCTGCAAAATAAACAAATAAGCATCAACACATATGATTTATAACCTTTTCATACTTCTATTTTGACCTGATCTCTCAGTCTGACTTCATGTGATTTTTCACTAAATCTGATCAAAGGACTGACAATAATCAGTGAATTCACAGTGTGGAAGGTGAACTTAATATCCTAAGGCAAATCTGGGGTATCTTAATGATGAAATCTGCTGGTTGATGTCTCTTAACTAGGCAAATTCACTCCAACCTGATGCTCCAATGATAAATTCGCCTTCTCAAAAACATCAGATCTGTATCTTTAATGTCTTATTTCACCCTTGTTGGAGCAATTCACCTATATTCTGATGAAATTCGCTTATGTGCTGATTGAAAATTGCTAATGCTTGATGAAGTTCGCTGTATGATTGGAGTAGTTCGCTGACCTGCTGACAAAATTCGCTTTAGAGAGGAGTTGTGTTTTAAGTTGATGTTAAAATGATCCTTTTGACCTCTCTTATATGCGGTTTAGGGTAAAGATGTGACTCTTGGGTATAAGGCTGACTTGGTTTAATACAAACAAAAATATATTGTCTTCCTTGATGCTGGCCAACTTAACAGATCAGACTTCTTCTTCTTAGCAATTAGAATTTGAATAAGTTTTAGCGCCAAAATGCTTGCCTTTGGGAATTTCGCTTTGGGTCCTTGGCAAGGTACACACATGATTCGCTCTAGGGCCCTTGGAAGGACAAGACTCTTGATAAGAATTCCACTCTCTGACCTTGGCAAGGACAAGACCTAAAACAAAATTTGCTCTCTGTCCTTTGGAAGGACAGGACCTAAAATGAAATTCGCTCAATGTCCCTTGGGAGGACAGGATCTAAAATGAAAATTTTGCTGTGTCCTTTGGAAGGACAGGACCTAAAATGAAAATTTCGCTGTGTCCTTTGGAAGGACAGGACCTAAAATGAAAATTTCGCTCAATGTCCCTTGGAAGGACAAGACCTAAAATGAAGATCACTCAATGTCCATTGGAAGGACATGACCTAAAATGAAAATTTCGCTCAATGTCCCTTGGAAGGACGGGACCTAAAATGAAAATTTCGCTCAATGTCCCTTGGAAGGACAGGACCTAAAATGAAGATCGCTCAATGTCCCTTGGAAGGACAGGACCTAAAATGAAAATTTTGCTTTCTGTCCTTTGGAAGGACAGGACCTAAAATGAAGATCGCTCAATGTCCCTTGGAAGGACAAGACCTAAAATGAAAATTTCGCTTTCTGTCCTTTCTAAGGTACGTGACCTTGTATTAAAATTCGCTCCAAGACCTTCGAGAGGTACACCAATTGGAAATAATTCGCTCTAGGACCTTGGTAGGGACATGATGAAATTCGCTCTTTGACCTTGGCAAGGACAGGACCTAAAATAAAATTTGCTCTCTATCCTTATAGCAAGGACGTGACTAAAAAATGGAAATCGCTCTATGTCCTCTCCAAGGACAAGGTCAAGATAAGGAAGTTCACTCTATGTCCTTTGGAAGGACAAGGTCTTGTTAAACAAGATTATTGCTTTTGATCTTCACTTGGACAAATTCGTTTTTTATCATTACTTGGAGAAATTCGTTTTTGATCTTTGCTTGGTTCATCATTTGAAGAAGAATTCGCTCTAGACCCTTAGCAAGGACAAGGTCAAGTAAGAAATTCGCTCTATGACCTTAGCAAGGACAGGGTCAAGTAAGAAATTTCGCTCCATGTCCTTCCAAAGAACAGGGTCAAGTAAGAAATTTCGCTCCATGTCCTTCCAAAGGACAGGGTCTAAAAGATTCGCTCCATGTTTGAAGCAAGGTACATATCTCTTGATAAAAAAATTTGCCCCAAGCTTTGAGCAAGGTACATGGTTAAGTGAAAAAGTTCACTCAATGTCCTTTGGAAGGACACGGTCAAGATGAAGAGTTCGCTCTGTGTCCTTTGGAAGGACAAGGTCAAGGTTCGCTCCAGGCCCTCTCCAAGGACATGGCTTGAAAATCGCTCTTGGACCTCTCCAAGGACAAGACTCACTAGTTTTGATCTCAAATCTCAACAAAGTACATGCTTGAACAAATTCGCCCAACTTAGCAAAATTTCACTCTGGGCCCTTAGGAAGGTACATCAATAAGTCTAAGTTCGCACTGTGTCCTTTGGAAGGTACGCACATGTTTTGGACCAAACTCACTCTAAGACTTCTCTAAGGACATGACTTTGGAAATCTTCTTTCACTTGGTTGGTTTTGAGTTCAATTTTTCCAATCTTTCCACATAAAACCACCATCAATTTGACCCTTAAAAACACCTATGGAGGAAATTCGCTCTGGGACCTTGGCAAGGACATGACCTTGGTGAAATTTCGCTCTAGGACCTTTGCAAGGTACGGGAGTCTATGTCCTTAGCAAGGTACGAGGTCAAGGTACTTGGGCAAATTTCACTCCAGCGAGGGAGCAAGGTACGCATCCTTAGGAAAGATTCTTGACTTAGTCCTTTCACCTGACTTTGCCCAGTTTGTTCAATCTTAAATCATTTTTGCAACACTTGATGTCCTACTTCACTCCACTCAAGAGACCAACCTAACATGATGATTCTCTAGCTACTTGAGAAACTCTATTCCTTCAATGCAAAGATTAATAGCAAAGACTTTAAGACAACCTAGAAAGCAAAAAGTGGGGGGTCCCCATTTGCAATGGGGCGATGTGTGAATACCTCACAACAGGGCGATGTGTGAAAACGTCACAACACACACAAGAGTTAATTGTCCTCCAAAGATGTTTTATGAGATTTGTCACATTATGGATCATTCAATAAAAGAGTGCCCATACAATTTGAAGACCAGAATTACACAAGAGTTCTTCACACAGGAGAAAGTCCACTCCATGAAAGCCACATAATGCATCTCCAGGCAGTTATCAAAATCAAAGAGGGCAAAATCAAATACACTACAACTCCAAAGGATGTACTATCATACAATGCCGACAATGCAGCGAATGGGGACACTTTGTGAAAGGCTACCTGAACAAGTAGGACAAAGTGCAATTGTTATGCAAATGGTGTGGACCGGGCGACCGTGAAGACACCAACTACCTAAAGCAAAAGGGTATTAACATGCTCGACGTGGAGGAGCAATACAAGGCAGTTTTAGCAATCACCAGAGCATAGATGAATAAGGCAGTATACCCAAACCCTCATATGGAAGACAAACTCCAAGAAGCCAGAGCAGAAGTTGAATTGATGGCAAAGGAGCTGCAAGTACCTCGTTGCAATTGGAGTCAAGAAGAACATAGTATGGCAAGTGCTATAGACAACCATACCAACCAAGGTGATAGACCTTATTCAAACCATGCCACAGTTGAGAGTGGCAATTACCAACATGATTAGTGACGACCAAAGTAGGCAATAGGAAGACCCAAGTAGTAGAGCTACCACTCGAGGGCAAACAAGTCATTAATCCAATGTTGCTAACGGTGAACATCGGGAAGAAACAAATTGTTACTCAAATGGAGATCATGGGGAAGAATCTGTCCAACCCCATTGTGAATGGAGGACTGGGGATCAACGTATTGCCCAAAGATACATGGAAGTGCCTCGAGAAGCCAACCCTTTTACCATGGACATTACAACTACTAGACTAACATGGAATCAAGCCATTGGGGGTGTTGATGGCACAGAAGGTGACAATTAGGACCCAACAATTTTGTTGCAAATATTGTCATTGATGTCAAAGGTAAGAAAACAATGTATAAGAAAGATAATGGACAAGATTATCATTAATGTCAAAGTGCAAAAGCAAGATCGATGTCAAAGATGTATAAGCAAGTTTAATGGCAAGATTGATGCGTATGGGTGAGATTATGTTTCAAGAAAGAATTCCATATTATTTGCCACTGATGTCAAGACCAAGGAAATTGCTAATAAGGATTTGAAAGTATGAAGGTTAAAGGCCAAGCAAGATAGGTGAATGTTGCTATGGAAAAAACAAATTATATTTAATGATTTACGAGTGCAGCTAGTGCAAGAGCACCAAGGTCACCTTTTGCAATTAGGGTGGTCTAGTGTTAGAATTTAGGTGTTTTGAGTCTTTTGAGTTTAATAAGGTCTATCGAGACCATTTATAATGCTTTAGATCAATCTTGGCCATCCATTTTGTAAGAGACTCTATATATGCCTCCTTGTCTCTCATTTGTAAGAGAGTTATTAGAGAATTGTTGGTATATGCTACAGCTATTTGAATCCTAATCATTGTTCAATTGTTGGTGATTTTGCTCTTCAAGTGTTATATTTGCAATCATGGTTCTCAATTCCTCCAAGTTAGATTAGAATTTAGATTAGAATTTATTTTCATGTATGTTAGATTGAGTGGAAGATTTGTTGAATTCATTTGTGTGGAATCCTTAATCCATACCACTAGCCTCTTGCCGCTGGTAAGTGCGCCTTGTGTGGTCAACTGGAATTTGAGTAAGCGTAACTTCAACTATCACTAGTCCCTTGACAAGCATCAACTTGGATGGTGTCAACGTTTGATGGTGATAGCCTAAAAATCTTTAAGTATACCTTAGACGATTGCACTAAGCTTGTGTCAATACCTGATTGTGAGACCTTGCCTGGTTTGATTCCACTAAATCCATTCATCATTTCCTACATTCCTAGGTTTAGAATAGATCTCCTGAACCCTATTCCTTTTGCCCCTTTTTTTAGTAAGAAGTAAAACCAGAGCCATATTGATAAATCTTAAGTTGTCAGCACACCTATTCCGCATCATTCATGATAATCCAAACATTTGTGTAAGCCCCCAAGTGAAACACAGCAATTCACATCGACCATTGAGTTACCCACTCATCAAGACTTGACATGTAGAAACCTTGGAATCATTTTAGTTGATCTCATTCTTAGCATCTGAGGTGATTTTGTTCAAGAGAGGGTAAATTACCTTGGAATTTTATTCTGAAATGTTTTGTGCATAAAAAACACATCAACAGTACCCCACTTAGTACTAAATGCAGTCTTGTATTGGTCTGATTCTTGGACTAAGATCTAATTGTAGCCTGAATACCCATCCAAGAATGAAAATCTTTCCGAGCCACTGACCTTTTGGAGAATCTGCTCCATAGAAAGAAGGGGATAGTGATCCTTGAGGGAGGCTCTATTGAGATCCCTGAAGTCTACACATAGTCTGATTTCCCCATTCCTCTTTCTTACAAGGACAAGGTTGGCCACCCAGGAGGAGTGCTTGATAGGGAAGATGATATTGGCTTCTATGAGCTTGGACAAATCCTTCCTCATTAGTTGCTCAATCTTGGGGTTTATTGGCCTTTGTTTTTGTCTAACTAGCTTTGCATCCGGGTTTAGCTCTATAGTATGTTGGGCTAAGCTAGGGTTAAAACCCTTCAAGTCTTCATAGGTCCAAGCAACTATGTCATTATATTTTTGGCAAAGCTCAACAAAGGCCTCTTGCTCGGTTGAGGAACACACCTTGCCCAAGTTTAAGGACCTACCCTCAGCGAGAGCAACCGGCTTGTAATCACCCCTCTTTGCAACCAAGTTCATCTTCTTCTTCAACTGATCATCCGAGTTGAAAATACCTTCCAAGGTAACCAAACCTTTAGGCAACTTGTTGGAGTTGAGCTACATGATTTGATCTCCATATTGGTCTTGCAACTTAGACTGATTTTTAGCAGAAAATTCTGCTTCATTTTGCAAGAAGTTGATGATCTATTGATCGCTTTCGAACACTTGCCAATTTACTTGATCGTCTGGGACAGCAAGCCTCACAACAAACCTGATGTGTTGCTCCTTCTCACTTGCAACATGTGCTAGTATGTTGAATTGAGCACCAACCGCTGCAAGCCTATCAGCATGCGTGTTCTGACTTCTAGGAATGTTGTGGATATTGAAGGCCTCGAATCCTTCAATCAAATCCCAAACACTGTGTTTGTATGATTTGAGTAGGTTGTTTTTTGTTACACTTTGAGCTCGGATGTGATTAACAACCAACTCACTATCTCCAAATACTTGCAAAGATCTGATCTTTATGCTTTGTGCAAGTTGGAGGCCTTGGATCAAGGCTTCGTACTCGGCGACATTGTTGGTGCAACCAAATTGAAGCCTAAAAGAGAAGAAATATCTCTCCTGCTCAGGAGAAACAAACATCACACCGGAACCTGCATTGTTCTTGTTTCTTGAACCATCAAAGAACATGCTCCATAACCCCTCTGAGTCTCCTTGTATCTTGATGAGGTTAGGGAAAGGAGTATCCTCTTCATGGATACAATAGGTGCCAAGCCCAATCTCTTCAGTCTCAGCAAATGGATTAAACTGAAAAGCATTGGCCAATTCGTCTAGCAAGCAATCAGGAACCTCTTGCAAAAGAGTGGTAGGCTCACGGACAGTACACTCCTCCCCCTCTTCATGCAAAGTGCAATTCATGTTTATAGGGGTGGGGGTGTAGGGCTCAATGTGGTTTTGGGCAATGGGCTCTACCCTTATGGTAACCTTGGTACCATACCTTGTTCAAAATAGCATGTGTGACCAATTAGAAGATAGGTACCCACCTATCTTGGCGGTGAAGTCTCTAAACAGGCAAATGGCAAAGAAGGTAGAGAGGTCAATGATGGATACGTCTTGCAAGACAGTGCAACCAGGGTATGCATGCAAAGTTAACTTCAAATTTTTAACAACCCCAATTGTCTTAATAGAAGTGCCATCCAATTGGACCACCCCTTTGGTCACAGGTTCGTATTCTATGCCAAGAAGATCAGCTACCTTCTTAGGCATAACTAAGCTACTGGCTCCAGAGTCTATCATGCAGTTGTGAACTAAGTTATCTCCTATGATTAAGGAGAGATAGAAGGGGGGAGGCTTGCTGATCTTACTTGAATCTTCCTCCTCCTTGGGTTGCACCAAACTGGTGGAGATTGCCTTTTTGTTGACTGTTGCCTCATCACCTGACTGATCGACATCCTTCAGCGCCTCTTTAAACAAATCCCTTTAAGATGGGATCAAAAGAGCCTCCCACACAGTGACATTGAGGTTGGCCTTCTTCATCTAATCAACTATGTTGAAAGGAACACCAGCTGATTTTAGGGGGCCCTTTGAGGATACAAGGTCTATTTTTGCTCTTTGGACGACTTGGGCCTCCTTCTGCCTCTTGTTCCCCTGCATGGTATTTTGGCTTGTATCATGGACAGCTACATTGGGCGTTGGAGCTTGGGCTGATGTTCAAGGTGAGGCAGCCTCCATGGCTCTCTTCTTTGACCTCGTATACTGCAGCATAGACTCACCATTTGTTTGGTTCAAACCACAGAATTCTGCCTCTTGCCAATTGACAAAGGTAGAATCCCCTTGCAAGTAAGCCTGAGTGCCAACAATAGTATGATTTGGGTCATATTGCTGGCCATAAATACTGGGCTCATCCTGCACCACTAACGCTTGGACAAACCCTCCATTTTGGCAGATTGCATGGTTGACACCAATCCTGCTCTTAGGCTAGGTTATTTTGCATTGGAACTATCGCTTTTGAGTTGCTTGCAGCTATGTGGTTCACACTATTCAAAGGCCTGGCGTTGCTCCATTGGTTTTGCCCTTGAAAGGGTGCCCTATTCTGTTGATAGTTCTGATTTTGTGCTTGATATGGTCTGCTATGTTGGGCTCGTTGCCTCTTTAGTGTCACCAACTCATTGCTAAAGTTTTGCAGTAGTGCCTTGACCTCATGGAGCTCATTGGAGGACGGAGAGGGTGTGGATGATTGTCCTGCAGGCGCCATGGGAATAGGAGCCAAGGTGGGTTGTTGAGTAGGAGCTTCCGGGAAGAGAGGCATTGGAGGCCTTGGAGCTATCTTCCCAGCCTGAATCAACCAATTTTATGCTCTTATAGCAATGTCATATGCACCCGGTAGAGAGGCTCCACCCATTGATTGTACCATGACAGCTATATTGTTGTTGAGAGCTCTAAGATAATACAAGGCATGATTTGGAGATGGCTTCACTAGAGCAGGAATTATATTCCATGTCTTATGGAATCTGAAATTGAAATCTCCCATGAACTCGTGGGGTGCCCTCTTGATTGTAGTCAACTGCTCCACAAGTGATAGGTGATCACTTTTGTCTTCGAAATGGTTGCACAACCTCTCCCCCAATTCGTCCCAATTGTAAATGGAACTAGATGGCAACCCTCTATACCACTGCAGAGCTGAAAGATCCCTGATGGATCCCTTCGCTGATCTGCTGTAAGTCTTTTAATTATTTTTAATTGAATTTCCTGTTTATTACTATAATCTTCCAGAAATAGACAAAAGTTGCAGAAGGTTGGATTCTTTTTATGTTTTGATAGTTTTTCAGCAAGTAATAATTGAAGAACAAGTACATGAAAAGAGTACTGGAAATAATTGTTCATACACAGCCAAATCAAAATCGTACCAAGCAGATTTCTAATTATTTAAATCAAATAATTATCCAGATAGTGATTCCAAACAATTCCAGAAAGATTACAATAAGCAATGAGTCCAACTTGGATGAAGAGTGAATACTGTAATAAATAAGGAGGCTGCCGCAAACATCCAAAGCTCTTACATAGCTCCAGGGGGGAAGAGAAATGGCTGCAAAGTACAGTCGTACGGTTGTTAGGTGATGCCAAGCTGGAAACCCCAATCTCCACGCTGAACCCTAACTCTGTCCACTGAATCCTCCAGAAAAGATGTCGTACCAACTCTAAGGCACTGAAAACTGAATGCAAGAACCAAATAACCAATGTGCTGGGGGCTACGTCCCAGACAGGCAAGACCTTGAGGTTTTCGTCCCAGATGCTGAATCGCACTCCAAAGCAAATTCTCCAAATCAAAGATGAAAATGTGTAAAAGATCCTTGATAATTAGGTTACCATCTCCTTATAACTCCTTCCCTCTAGCTCGAACCCTAAAAGTGTATGAAAAGTGTTAGGCTTATAAAGTCTTATTTCTCATTTTTTAGTCGCCAAGTATAGAGAAAATGCCACTTTTTAATATAAAAGAATTCCGTTCATTAAAAGGGTCCCTGACAAATGGGAAACATTTAGAAAAGTTCAAGACCTTTCCAACGAGCTATAACACATGGGCATATGAATCCAGATGAAGCCAAAAACCCCTTATTACTCCAAAATGGCTATAAACATAGCCTTATTTAATTAATTAAATGCTAACTTACGAAATATTTAAATATATTAAAAATATAACCCAAATAGCTGCAGAAGGCTCAAATGAATCCAAAAGTTTCAAACGGAACCTGTCACCTGTTTGTGACTGATGTCGGAAATCATGGATCAACTGGCAGTCTCATCCCTAAAATCTAGGGATGCTCCTAGAAACTAAGAAACACACCCAAATCTCCTGAAACTGAAACCAAGGAATGGTCTCATGGAACCCCAACCCTGGATGCTATCACAACCTCCTAAAAAGTAGGAACTGCCTCCTAAAATGTAGGAACTGCCTCCTAAAACCAACGAACTGCTCCAAACTGTTCTACTACAGCCAGACACACCAAATCCAAACACTGAATATCCTGACTGAGTCTCTATCCACCATTGCCAACCTACAAGACTCCATAATAGGCTAACTCACATGTCTCTGCTAGACAGAGCTAAAGAGGGGACTGTTGGCATATGGACACTCTAATGAGACATTGTGTGTGATTGAAGGTTTTGTCATTGATGGCAACCTTGCAATCCTATGGCACCGGCAAGACATTATACCGGCATCAGCAAGATCACTCTACACCGGCACCGGCACCGGCACAGATGATGTATACCGGCACAGAAAAGAACATGTATACCGACACAGAGGCCGACAGGATTTTTGATATGTAATATTTTGTTTATTATTGTAAGTCGACTTGGCAAATTGTAAAATGACTCTTGTATATAAAAGAGATCATTGTAGACATTTGTAGGATATGGATAGGAAGCATAAAAAATTATAAGGCAGACCTAATGTGCGAATTGTAGGTCAAGGGTATATGTAAAGAACAGAGCAAGAACCGGTACTGAATCTGGCATTGAAGATGCTATTGTAAAGCAGTACAGAATATTGGATTTGTGTAAATCCTCATTGTAAGTCAGTGTGACTTCTTATTGAACAGTGTGCTCTAGGCAGTTGGCCTTCCTGCATGTGCAGGCCCCCATTGTAAGTAATATTCTCTTATTGGCTAGTAAGTGAATATTGTGGGTCACAAATCCCACTGAGGTTTTTCCCACACCGGGTTTCCTCGTTAAACATCTTGTGTTATGGTGTTCTTTTCATGTGGATGTTTTTGATTCTGTTATTTACATTAATTCTTGCATACCGGTATACTGTTACTTTATGTTCTGCATATTCAGTTTTAAGAAAATCTCATTACCAGTCAGATACTGATTCACCCCCCCCTCTCAGTATCTGTGGGAACCCTAACAATTGGTATCGGAGCCTAGTCCTCTATTTTCAGAAGCCTAACAGCTTGAGGAAGATCTTGACACCGGTAAAGATGGAAAATCTGATGAAGCAACTTGAAGGAGCTCTTACTGACTATGATGCAGAGAAGTTGAAAAATAACAAATTAGAAGATGATTTAAAAGCAGCTCAGGCATTCCGAGCAAAGAGGCAAAGCACTTCAGCAATCAATCCATCCAAAGGCAGAAAAAGGTATTTATCATCATGGCATCCTCCTCTGCACCTGAATTCATAGCAAACCCTACAATAGTCGAAGTTATAAAACGACCTAGGCCCGTCTTTCAGCTAGTTCCCGAGGTAGCTAAGAAAGAGGACAACACAGGTGCTTTTTCAAAAATTCCAAAAGATGTTGTTTATGCAAAAGACCCTAGAATGTATATTCATTGCAACATAGAGGAATTAGGTGATGAAGAAATCAAAAACATGTATAAGTCTGTTATATGTGACAATTCCGGAAATATGAAACCTGAACATAAAATTGTTGAAACCCTAGGATTCACTGAAATCCTCTGCATTCCTGAATTTCCCAAGGAAGTGGTTAGGATACTTTTAAGCAGGGTACATGGTTCATTCTTTTGGCTTGACTCAGTGCATAAAATCACAAAGGAAGTTGTGAAAGCAGTAACAGGGTTACCTTCCACCGGTAACAGACCTGACAAAACCAAGAAGGTCTCCAATGACTTGGTAACAAACTTAACCGGTGCAACATCCGACAAGAGATCATTGAGGGTGACCGATACAAATGTTAGATTTGTTAGCATGATTCTAGGTTACAAACCAACTCATGCTAATAGGCTTAACTCAGTTCCCAGTTTATGCATAAAGAGTGCTTATGACATGGTTAAGGACAATGTAAAAATTGATATCTGTGAATGGTTAAAGGATGAGTTAATTGACAATTTAGCAAAAATCAAGAAGGATAAGAAAGGAACCTTTAGATTTGGAAATTTACTTGTATGTTTAATGCTACATATAACCAAACAGGGTCCCGGTATAAGCAACAAGGATGTTGGATTCGACATACCGGTAGGAAAACAATTATCTGACTTATTCAACAACATGGGTGAAAACAGAGAAGAATATCAATGAGTATTTTCAAGCACTAAAAGTCAGAATGAATAAAAGAATCAGACTATCATAGGAAATTGTCAACAAATAAAAGCATGATATATGTTTTGTAATCAAAAAGGATGAGATTTGGATGGAAGCAGTCATCCCAAGGACAGTCTGGGTAACAAAGATGGGGTATGAAACAGATGACCACATAGTGGAAACTTATGCCAAAGCACTTCTGGAAGCCCCCAATGAACCAAAGGAAGAAGTATTTGGTAGTGCTGAGACCATCGAAAGTCAAATTCAATCTAAAAAGAGAGTGAAGAAGGTTGAGGCATTTGTGAGGAAAGGAACCAGACAAGCAAAAGCCATAAAGGAAGATGTATTAAAGAAAACCGGCATAACAGAAGATGAGTTGGCAGCCCAACAACCTGAAACTCATCTATCACCGGTAGATACTTCCTCAGAAGGAGATATGCCAGCAACTTTCAAAAGAGTTGTTAGGAAAAGAGACCCCTCATCGATAACCGCTCCTTCACCTAGAAGGACAAGACAGAAGCAACAAGCCGTGAGATCTCCAGTCAAAAAGGTCACACCTAAGAAGAAGCTGACCCCCAAAAAGAAGAAGAAGACAAACACTGACTTGGCCCCTCTTGACATATTACTGAATGAGATCACAGAGGAAGGTAAATTGAAAAACATAGGGAAAACCTATGACACCCTATCAGATGATGAGAAAGGACAAGTTGAGGAGAGTGTTATATTACACATGGACATGTATAAAAAGTTTTTGTTACAAGTCTTAAATGAAATTCCTAATGAACTATATAAAAGACTTGAGGCCAAAAGGCAAGGAATAATTGAGTGGGATAGGAAAATAAAAATAGAAAAATTACTTGCAGTATACCCGGTCAACTCACCTAAGGAAATTGATGATCTGATAGCTCAGGCCAACCGGACAGTTTTATCCACTGCACACCGGCAAATTTCACTAATGGCAGGTAGAGTTACTAAAGTTTCAAAGGAAACAGAAAATGGTTGGGATACATTCTTGGTTGAAAAAGAAAAACAAGAAGAATATAGGAATCCCAAGCCTATTTTGGTATATCAGAAGGACAAGGATAAAGGGAAAGGTAAAGTTGGTTGACCACCAAGTATCAAGATTAGAGACAACTTACCCCCACCTCCTTTAAATACTCCACTAGTAAAAACAACAACCACTAAAGATCAACCGGCAGCTAAGAGTATGGACACAGAGGATAATAATCCTAATCCTGAAGTCCTATATACTGTGAATGTTGATATTCAGAAAATCAACATAGTGGTAGACAAGGATACAACAGATAAATCAGGAAACAAAGAGCAACCGACAACAGGAAACAAAGAGCAACCGGCAGCAGATTCAGAGAAAAAGATGGAATCTGGAACACAAACAGAGAAACCAACAGAGCTAAAGGCTCCAGAACAGATGCCACCGGTAAGAAATGATGCAGGAAAACCAATGCTTAAAGAGATGGAGACACAAACAGACCTACCAGAGGTCAATACTAGCATGGTCACTTCCACCAGCACTCAGTTTGTTGGGTCACCATCAAATGTGACTAAGGTATTACTTGAATCTATCAAGAAAATAACTGATTATAGCTCACAAGCTTATAAAGCGATAGATGATTCAATTCCATTTTTGAAATCAATAGCTCCTAATTGTAATATAGACAATAAAGATTCTTTAGGCCAGTTGGATACACTTTGTAAATATATTTCTGGAAATTTTAAGCAAACAAAGGTAGAAACTATAAAGGAAAGTGTAGAAAAAGAGAAACAGAAATTCTTTGAGGAAGGAATAAATAAGTGTAACAGGGAATTTGACACACTTCTACCAGAACTGTGCAATTTATTGAAAGAATACAAAACTCTGTACAAAGACGCATGTAAGATAAACTTTTTGACCATAGATGTAGACAAAAAGATGAGCAAGGTACAGGAAGAGATCAATAAACTTGCAGATAATTTTGTTAACTCACCCGATACATTATCAGTTTTTGAGGAAAAGATAACAAATTTTGAGGAAGAATTGCTCAAATTAGAAAGAGAGAAAGAGAAAATAATAAACAAGGCAAAATTCTTGAGATCTAAACTAAGTCCAAGATTGGACTATTTAGCATCTCTGCGCAAGGAAATCTCAGAGGCACTAATACAGGGAAGCAAAACACCGGCAGAGCACTTGCAGCATCTCACTGGTACAGTATACAGAACTGAGACAGCAATAAAAGACAGCAAGAAGTTTATGCATGGTATAAACTTAATTTTGGGAGATATTCTTTAGATAATAACCACCCAACTACAAGGTTGAGGTTATGGATTGGTACGACTACAAAATCTACTAACCTTTGTCATTGATGCCAAAGGGGGAGTAGTAGGATGAGAAAATTCAAAACACAGGGATCACATGCTCAGGGGAGCTCTCACATTTTTGGTCTACACATTTTTGGATATCTTTTTGAAATTTCTCATGAGTGTTGCCATTAATGCCAAAGGGGGAGATTGTTGGCATATGGACACTCCAATGAGACATTGTGTGTGATTGAAGGTTTTGTCATTGATGTCAAACTTGCAATCCTATGGCACCGGCAAGACATTCTACCGGCAAAGCATCACACAGGCAACCTTGCAATCCTATGGCACCGGCAAGACATTATACCGGCATCAGCAAGATCACTCTACACCGGCACCAGCACCGGCACAGATGATGTATACCGACACAGAAAAGAACATGTATACCGACACAGAGGCCGACAGGATTTTTGATATGTAATATTTTGTTTATTATTGTAAGCCGACTTGGCAAATTGTAAAATGACTCTTGTATATAAAAGAGATCATTGTAGACATTTGTAGGATATGGATAGGAAGCATAAAAAATTATAAGGCAGACCTAATGTGCGAATTGTAGGTCAAGGGTATATGTAAAGAACAGAGCAAGAACCGGTACTGAATCTGGCATTGAAGATGCTATTGTAAAGCAGTACAGAATATTGGATTTGTGTAAATCCTCATTGTAAGTCAATGTGACTTCTTATTGAGCAGTGTGCTCTAAGCAGTTGGCCTTCCTGCATGTGCAGGCCCCCATTGTAAGTAATATTCTCTTATTGGCCAGTAAGTGAATATTGTGGGTTACAAATCCCACCGAGGTTTTTCCCACACCAGGTTTCCTCGTTAAACATCTTGTGTTATGGTGTTCTTTTCATGTGGATGTTTTTGATTCTGTTATTTACATTAATTCTTGCATACCGGTATACTGTTACTTTATGTTCTGCATATTCAGTTTTAAGAAAATCTCATTACTGGTTAGATACTGATTCACCCCGCCCTTTCAGTATCTGTGGGATCCCTAACAGGGACATGACAAGAGCTTTGCCTTTCAAAGATGTGGCTAAGAGTCTGACAGCAACATTATCCTGAGTGATATTATGGACGAAGCAGATGTTTGCAATGTCTTGAATGTGCTCAATGGGCATAGTAGTTGTTTCACCAGTGAAGTATGGTATAATCTTCAACGCAGCCACCGGTATGTCATTTCATTGGGTCAAAATTAGAGGACTGCCATTGAAGGTAACAAAAAACCTGATTTATAGCCATGTGAAACAATGGTCTATTGATATGAGTGGTGGGAGCCTTAGACCGGAACAATCTTGTGAATGGAGGGGTAGAACGAGACCTGGGAGATGGAGTGTTTGCAACCTTGACTAGTGACAATGAAGGTCTACCTCTCCGCCTTCTAGAACCTAAAGATGGGAGCTCTATGAATTGGAAACTTCCTCTAGAAGATGCACTTGTATGAATTCTGGGCATGAAATCAGCAACCTGCTTGAGCGAGAGACTCAACTGGTGAGCAGAGACTTCGGAACCTGAGGGTTCCGGAGTTGAGCACTTCGGAACTTCAGAACCTAGGGTTTCCGAAGTAGAGGACCTGGGAACTTCAGAACCTGGGGGTTCCAGGGTTTTGGGATTGAGATGGCTTAGTGACTTCGGGACCTGGAGACCTCGGGGTTCCAGAGTTAGCAACAAGTCATTTACAAGAGACTGGTCTTGTGAGCAGAGTTGCCAAGTGCTTGAAGATGACAAGAACAACACTGAATCATTAGCATGTAATTCGAACTAAGTTCCACAAGGCGTGCCAAAAACTGTTATCACAAAAGCTCGCACCCTTGTCGAGCTATCAACTCAGCAACCTTGTGAAACATGTAAACAACCCCGAAGTGTGGGACCTTGCGCAAGGCGTTGAATCTCCGGAGAAGGTCAGCTTCCTTCTCAATCGAGGTGCGGGTGTTGAACCAACTCAACAATTCAAAACTAACTCCTAGGCCTGTCCTAACAAATTGCAGAGGTAAAGGGAAGAGAGAAATGCTTGAAATAAAAGGAGGTGATGCACCAAGAAGAGATTGTTTCTCTCCCTACCCGAAATGACACAAAGAATCAACTAAAATACCCAAGAGATGCACAAACTTCAGTCGCATGGGTGACCCCAATGCATGTATGGAGGTTAGAATTCACCGAATGTTAAGAGGGGAGAAGGTTTCCCACAAGTCACACTGATAAACAAATTTAACACAGCATATATGAGAGAAGAACCACAAAACATACACCTATGATGAAGGTAAGGAAACACACACAGCATACATAAGTTGAAAGAAGGCAAGAATGGTGATTTCAATTAATTATAAAACCAATGGCCAACTTACAGTTGCAAAATATAGAATAATACAAGAGAAGTGAGAGAGCACAGAATAGCACAAGCCAGCAAGGAGGGAACCCTTTACAATGAGGCTTAACAGCCTTTATATAGAAAAATGGTAACAAGAGTGATCATGACCCTTGTATGTCAGTCTGGGAGTGCAGGGAAGTGCATGCACTTGACTTCTGTACATGCAAGCAACCTAGCCATACCCACGAAAGGCAACCCTGAGAAGGGTAGACTGACTAACCTTCCAAAGTCAGAGCATGCAGACATGACATAAGTAACCACAACAAGCATGGCCCCATACCTCTCCTGATGGAAATCCTACCAAAAACATTAAATGCACCCCTGGGGCTCCACAAAAGAAGGTGCATAAGTCACAAAAACTGTCGGAGCATTTAAAGCCTTGAGTGTTGATCACGCCATCTGGAAGTGTCGCCAATAGGAAAGAAGTTCGAGGACTTCGAAAACTCAGGTTCCCAAAGTGGGGAAGACAAGGAAAGAACTTTGGAACCTCGAGTATCCGGGAAGGAGAAAGGAGATGGAACCTCGGGTTTCCAGGAAGGAGAAAGGAGAACTGAAAAAAGGGGCTAAGGAAGGAACCTCAAAACCTCGAGGTTCCGGAGTTCCGGGACGGAAGAAGGGAAGCAAAGGAAGAGAACTTCGGAACCTCGAGGTTCCGGAGTTCCGGAGAAAGGAAGGAAGAAAGGCTAGGAGGGGGGGGTTCGAAAGTTCCGGAGAAGGCAAGGGAAAGGAACTTCGGAACCTCGGGGTTCCGGAGTTCCGAGAAAGGGAAGAAGAAGAGAAAGGAACTTCGGAACCTCAGGGTTCCGAAGTTCCAAGGAACAGAAGAGGAGGGGAAAGAAAGAAAGGGGAGAACTTCGAAAATTCGGGTTTCCGAAGTTCTGGGAAAAGAAAGGAGAGGCAGCAAAGGGAAGGAACTTCGGAACCTTGGGGTTCCGGAGTTCCGGGAAAGAAGAAAACGAAGAGGGAACTTCAGGGTTCCGAAGTTTCGGAGAAGGAAAAGCGAGAGAAGGCAAAGAGAAGGAACTTTGGAACCTCGGGGTTCCGGAGTTCTGGGGAAGGAAGAAAAGGCTAAGGGAGGAACTTCCTCCGAGCAAAGCAACACCCCACACTTCATGATTCTTCTGCTTTCTCCTTGATCAACTAGGGCAGCGCTGGTCCATGGATCGTATCTCTGAAAGGTTCTTACTGATGGACCAAGGGTTTCATAAAATGACAACAGTCACCTTCTAGAAACATAAGCTTCATGTGATTAACACAAACAGAAGAATGGAAGTAGAGAGTAGGGTTATATTGAATGAATAAATTGATATTAGATATTAGATGAAGTTAGGGTAGTCTTCTTACTTTGCATGCTTTCATTTTTATTTTTTTAAATAATATCTTTTCAAACGGGGTGCATACCCTGATTAGGGTAAAGTACCTGACGCATTGGGTAGCACCTTTTATATATAGGGTGTGTAAAAGGGGTCATTTCACAGCCATACTCACCTATGCAACTGGTACAGGTAGGAGCCAATTTTAGCTAGGCATGCACACTGAGACAACCTCATCTTAAAGAATTAGTGGACTTCCAACAAATAAGAAATGACTTATTATGACTCATAAAATCTGCACATTGCATCTACCTAGGACCCACAAGTAATTAAGTAATTGATCACCTATATTATACTAGCTCCTCTCTTATATTTGAAGTTGTTTGACTCACATAACATGAAATAAGCGACATTTGCAAAGGGATATCATAAGAAGATCACTTCAAAATTCTAGAAGCAAATGGCAATGTTTATTGTCCTTATCTTTTCATTTACTTATATTTATCAGACGCACTGAGATCAATCTATTGTTATAATTATCCACAAAATATTGATAAGAAAGATTTGTTTTATATCAAGCAAAAAAGATAGATTTGCTTTATGACTAAAGCAATTGGTTATCAGCTTGTGCTATCACTCTTGAATATCTATACCACTGTTAAATTTGATAGTCAGCACAACTGCAGAACCAAGAAGAATCAAGGGCAGCTATCCATGTTAAGCAAAATTTTAAATATCAATGATGAAAAAGCATACAAGATCAAAAAGCCAAACAGAAGAAAGATGGTTATCGTACAAATGCAATCAAAATAGCATAAAAAGAAAAACATACAGGAAATGTCTTCGCAAAAAATAGCAAATTCTCCAATGATATAAAGCCACCACCCCTGCAACATGAAAACCACTAAATATTACAGACAAAGTAAGCAACATAGAAGTTGAGAATGAGTACAATTAGCATAAAAATACCTAAAATCAGTAGATGGATCTCTTCCCTGCCATCCCATTTCCTTCCACTGCTCTGAAACCAAACCGTGAAGCTCTCTGCCAGGAAAGGCAGCATGCCAAAGAGCCTTTAATGCCTCCTGTAATCAATACCAAATATCAACTACATTCTAGTTTTGATCTCATAATACAAAACAAGAATTAAAATACAATCAGAAAACTTGTGTATTTGAAAATAGAGCTAAGATTTCTTACATGTTCAATTTTATTTTTGAAATAGAACAGTTACAAAAACGCTTATAATCAAACATCAAAAATCATTCATAAGTTCATTGCCAGCAAACATGATCCCTGACAGGTTAACTATGAGTTTTAAGTAACAAATACACTAACATATAAGAAGCTCGAAACCACAACACACATGGAGGCTGAAAATGTGAGAAACAAAAAACTAAAAGTGATAATTTCCCTAGTTAACAAGTAGGCATGATGGTGTCAAAAGCTCATAAATAATTAAAACCATGTTACAATGATATTAAGGTTCAAGGTTCTTCAATCATAATAAACACTAGAGGTAAGGAAAAAATGTACCATAAAATTTCTATAACATACTTGCTGTGATGTTTTCACAAATAGCCCCATTGCAAATGGGGATCCCTCTTTTCGCTGGCTAGGATAGGTGTTTTGTGTGGTTTAGTGCTAGCTTGGCAACATTTTTGTGGTCTTCAAACTTAGAGTGAGAGGGTTTTGTCTTGACAAGTCCAAGAATGAGTCCAGGACTGAAAGGTGAGGTTAGATGACTTGCTTTAGTTCTTGTAAAGGGTGGAATTGCAAGGTCCCCTTGCAATTTTGCCCAAATTATACATTTAACCTATGTATCCCTGATGTTGACTTGCAAAGATTGCTAAGTGTGTGAAGTGATGAATTCATGCATGAGCCCTTGAAAGTTCCTTTTATACAGTGTGAATATGAGCAGACCAGCAGTAGGTCAAAGCGGAATTAATAGCAGAAAAATGCAAATTCAAGGGGCAGAGGTCAGCAAATTTCTTAGTAGCAGGAGGTGATTTTAAATCAGGTCAAACACCTAACAAGACATTAATACAAAGCAGAGCCACAAGCCATTTGAATTCCAGAAGGAGAAAGGGAGAACAGACTGCAGAAAAATCAGACCTGAGAAAGAAGACAAACCAGATTTAAGGAAGACAAAATAGAATCAGACCTGCAGAATGTCCTTTCCAGATTTTTCAAGGGTTTTGTGAAGAGTTTTTAGTTAAAGCTATTGGTAATGTTTCATAAACATTTTGGGGATTGATTCCATGAGAATTAGGAATGCAACGGCTAAGTTCTATCATTATCATAATTTTCTTGCATCACTTTAACCTAGGGTTTTAATATACAATTTTGATCTGAGGCATTTCCTTTGTTTTTTCAGGTATGATCGAAGAATGAGGTGCGTGGAGTGAGAGACTTCACCACATGGAGGGTTTCCACAAGTAGAGAAAGAATCAAAGTCAAAAAGCATTCAAGATATTTCAAAGGAAAGATAATACAACATGAAGTCAAGAACTACATCAAGAAATTTCAAGATCAAAGAGTGTCAAGGAGGGAAGTAGTGCAAGATTCCGAAGTTGAGGATGGAAATGCGTCACAAAGAGGAAGATTTCCAAACAAGAAGATGGAAAAGTAAAAAATGATCAAGGTAAGAAGATAATTTTAGAAGAGTTAATCAAGGTTGGAGACTTGATCACTGAAATGATGCAATTTGGGAATATGATCCATCGTCACATCAAGCAATTGGAAATGTTGAGTATCAAGAGATATTGCTCAAGATGAAAAACTTCTTTGTGATGATCTACAAGATATACATGCTGAGGTGGCACCCATTCATCATCAACTAATCCAGTGATTCCATGTCGACATGTACAAGTTCCACGAACATGACTCATCCAATGAAGGAGCAAGTGTCATGTGGCACTAAATTCAATATACCTAACCTTATTTATTATTGGTCTACATTTAGGGAAGGACATGTGTCCAAAATGTTGTAATTTTGTTATTGGTCAATGAGGTGTTAGTTATAACTAACCCTAATTAAGGTTTCATCTTGTAATCTTGGCAGTTGATTTCAAATCAATCCTAACCCTTGAATTGTAACTGGGGTATCTATAAAAGGATTTGCCTTTCATTTTGTACGGGTAAATAGCTGATCAATAAGTTAATAGCTCAATAGTAGAAGATTCAAGTTAGAGTAGAGTAGGAGGGAAGACAAAAATTGTTGCCAAGACTTGATGGAATAAACATACTTCTTTCATTGAAGATATGGTGGATTTTGTGTGTTATTTCAACATGTTGCATGGTTTCCTACTGCTCAAGTTTCAATTCAAGTTTTTTTTGAAGTTCACTGATCTTAATGGAGAAATGCGATGATATGTGATGAATTCCTTGGCTCATACTTTTTGTGGTTTGCTAATTGTAAGGTTAGCCTGAACCTTGTTAATGTGGCTAAGTTCGATTGTGGATATTTGCTCAAGTTGTGCTAGAGTTGGGTATTTGAATGGATGGTTCATAGTATGAAAATCTTTCATTACCTTAAGAGATTGCATCAATTTTGCGTAGTTGTTGTTGTCATGACGAAGCAAAGAATAGTTTGAAGGAGTTTGTCTATCAAAGCATTGTTCATTATCATCATTGTCCTTAAGTGTTAGATTAGCATAGTTTCTCTAAACCCTTTCCCTTTTGTCTTTTGTTTGAGAGAAGTTCGTTTCCAAGTTCCAGCTGTGATCCATAAACATAAGTCCCTTTGTGATACCAGCATATCACATCATTACAACTAAGTCTATCCATTTGTAAAGTCAAGACCTGACTAAAGAAACCTTGGAGTCACCTCGTTTGATCACGCAGTCTAGCATTTGAGGAGTCTTTGTTCAAGAGAGGATAGAATAATTTATATTTTTTCTGTGTTTTAAGTGTCATAAAAAACACATCAACAATACTCTACGCTATGCATACCCTATGGTATCATTTTCATATTCTAGGCTACTAACTCCATTTCAATTCTTTCCTTCTCCTGAAAAATGTTCTTAAAAGATGTTCTGTTCCATTCTTTCAGTTTTTCTGTATGTATGTATGTTCTGTCACACACACACACACACACACACACACACACACACACACAAATACAAAGATACAAACATACACAAACACACATGCATACACACACACATTGTCATAACCCCACATTTTTGTAATTATTTATACCTTCCATTATTTAAATAGGAAATGACTCTTTGTTTATATTAATATAATAATCATGCTCTAATTATTAACTCTTAAATTAACTTTACCATAAAATATTGCTAATTAAATATATATTTATTGATACATAACATTTATCATATAATGTGCTACTAAATAAATATAAACTATAAATACACAATATAAAACTTAATGCATTATAACTATTATTATTATTATGAAATAAAATCTTATCACCATGCGATATTATTAAATAGAATCCATATTAATATACAAAAACAAAATACTTATAATATCAATGCCTAATAAAGTAACGCTAAACCTTAATTATTATCGGGCATGTTGCACCCAGCAAATCACATCGTATACGGTGCGAAGGGTTTAAGGCGTGATGCGGTGCGTTGGTTTAAGGCGCCGAAAGGAGTTACGGGTGGAACCAGGGAGCAGTGACTCCAATAGTCACCACTGCTCACCCCTCCCTCAGCAGTCATGACCCATGGTTGGGTCCACGCAAACCCCTCCCGTGGGTATTTAAAGCATGACATGCAACGGAAGACAAAAAAAAAGGGACGCCAGGGCTTGGATCGGACAAAAGACAGAGTTAAAGCGGGAAGTGCACAGGTAAGTCACTCATCCGCCCATAATACTTCTGCAGTAAGTTATTCGAAATCAGTAGGGTTACGTATTTAAGAATTGTTGTTCATTAGAACATTAATGCATAAATATATGTAGTTTATTTAATGCAGTTCATAGCATATGCATAGATATGGCTAGGATATAATGAAGTAGGGATTAATATAATAAATCAATATAATATATCAACAATATAATATATATATATATATATATATATGTAGGGGTATACAATGTGAATAAATTCTCATGAACTAAACTAACTAATAAATAGATTACAACTACTATTTGAGGAATAAACAGCATTATTCAATTAAGGTCTAGTAGGAATGATATAAGATATTACTAAAATGATGAATAAGGCAATTGCATATCCAAACCCCGTGAGATAGATGAGGAACTTAGCAACAGGGATAGCAGGAACTAGGCCTCTGTTAGGTAGGCCACCCACTGCAATTGACTAAAGGTCTTCTGGCAGTTGGGCCAAGGGGGAGTGTACTGCCCTTGGGCCTGATAAGCGCTACGAGCATCCTATGGTAGCTAATCCTCTCGATATCATTAGGAACTAAATATGGGAATCGACTTATTGATAACAAATGATCTTAAGTGAATTTGGCTAATTACGCTCTAGATAAATTATACATACCTAAAAATCAATCGTTGAAATTCATTGTTTATATGTTTTCTTTAGATTGCGAAGTTGGGGACATTACACACATGCACACACACATAAATACATACACAAATACAAACATACAAACATACACAAACACACATACATACACACACACACACACATGCACACACACATAAATACATACACAAATACAAAGATACAAACATACACAAACACACATACATGCACACACACACACATACACACACACACACATGCACACACACATAAATACATACACAAATACAAACATACAAACATACACAAACACACATACATACACACACACACACATGCACACACACATAAATACATACACAAATACAAAGATACAAACATACACAAACACACACACACACATGTACACACACATAAATGCATACACATATAAACATACATACATGCATGCATTCACACATGCATACATACATGCATACACACACATACATATGTACATACACGCATGCGCGAGTGCACACACACACACACATGTACCGAAGGAAAAAAAAAAATGTCGTACCAAGTTCCCAAACCAAAAACTTAGATTATAATATCATATTCTAGATACATAACAAGGTCACAATTTTAGGCATGTAAGCATCAAATCTACATATTTTAAATTATTCGAGGTTGCAGCTTAAGTCTTTTGGTAAGCTGTCATTTTGTGTTTCCAAAACCAAATTCTTATTCCTTATCATTGAAAAGATAACAAACAATCTCCTTTTCGTTAACTCCAATCCATATCTCTCTTGTCAATGTCATTCATAAATGAATTTAATTTTTCTGAATCAAAATAACATGTATCAAGAAAATGGACATTTTGGATACAGAAGCAAATCTGAGGTATAGCAAAAAAACAAACTCTAATGCCAATCCTAGTTCAACTGCAAATCAACAAGGGTGATCACAATGATTGCATCATTGATAACAATCATCAAGATATTTCATTACAACGTCCAACCTTACCAACTGCAAGCTTCAGCACTAACTGATTTCTATTCTAGCATGGATTGCTCACAAGTTGTAATTTACAGCACCAATAGATTGTCGATTGCATTGAAAGCAGTATTTCTATAATGCTTCAAAGGCAAATATAGTATTTAGATAAGCTACACCATGTTTCTATAAACAATAGCAAAATTAGTATCATTTTAAAATGATAATTTCAAGCCATTAATAATGTATCCTGTTTTGACAATAAAAAGTCAGTTTTATTACCCACGTCTTGTTTATTTTTGATGTGATAATGCATTTCTAGAACTTATTCATCTATGAGATCAGAATGGTAATCCATGACTATCGATATGAATAATACAGGTACATTTTGGACATAGATTTACATTTTCTATCGCAGCCTTACAGACTAGATATACTATAAGCAAAGATGTGTTATAGATGATAAGAGACTAATTAGTACCTGATGATCTGCTCTTGTTCCATCAAATGAGACTTCTATGCGTCGCTTCAGTCTTTGCAATCTTTCTTCCTGAAATAAAATTGATAGAGATTGTGTTAAGTATTAAAGGATTTCACAAATATTTAATTAGAATGTTTTACTGGTGGGATTTGAATTGTGTATTTTTAACCATCTCAAGGTGACCTATACGAATAGTTATTTATATTGATGACATTTTATTTCCTCATTTGTGCTGGTAATTATTACGAGGCAAGGTGAACCACATGGCACACAAGCACCTGGAGATGTTTGTAAGGGGAATGAAATGTGAATGTAATCAACACTAAGGACTTTTCACCTTATAACTAGTTTCCTCATTGACAAAGCGTTTAGAGCATATAATTCTTATAAGTCACCCTTAACTTATAATTGTAAACAATGTGAGATCAACCCAAGAAGAAACTATTGTGTTAAGTATTGAAAGCTTTCATGGGCATGTTAATTAGAATTTTTCAAGTTTTGTGGAATTTTACTTGTCTATTTTTTAATCATCTCAAAACGACCTCCATGAATAGTCAATTACATCAATGAAATTTTATTTTCTCATACATTGGTAATAATTACAAGGCAAGGAAACCCACTTAGCACACAAGCACCTCTAAGCATTTGTTAGTAAGTCAAGGACCAAACAATGTAATGACCACTTTGGGCTTTTCATCCTTTAGCATCTTTTACCAATGCCAAAGCTTTATAGCATGTAATGTATTATAAGTCACCATTGTCTTACAATTATAACTAATGCAAAATTAACCGAAGTACAACCCAATCATGTATAAATGTGTTAATAGTTTCGGAGAAACAAATTAGAAATTGAGGGACCAAAATATAACTTGCAAAGGTAATGAAATAACAATGACCACCAAAGCCAATGACATGCCACCATCTACACCTTAAGCTATGTTAAACTGAAAAAAAAAAATCTCATATAGCAAACCAAACCAATGAGCAACAGCAAGAGAAGCACAAAACTTGCAGAGGCAGCCCCACCTATAATGTATGTGGATGGTAGCTACCTATCCTCCTCCACAAACGAAGGAAAAATAAGAACTAAAAAAAATAATGTATGACATGAGAAATAAGGGAGATACACAAATGAAGAGAAGCATAGGTTAAAGGATGCCATTTCCAAAATCAGGTATAATTTCAAAATTAAAATGACTAGGCATAAATTTGAACTTATAATGAAATTACGTTCTTCCTTTCACTTTTCATTTGTCATGAGATAATATTCTTGCAAGTTATTCTTACAAAATGTAAAAAATTAATATAGCTTGACTTTTTGTCTTCAAATATTGTATTTTGTGTGTTTGATGTCTTCCCATCTTCCACAAATGAAGAAAAAAGATAAGAAGTAAAAAACAAGTTTAACATGTGAAATAAGAGAGAAGCGCACATGGAGAGAAGCATAGGTTAAAGGATGCCCTTTCCAAAATCAGGTATAATTTCAAAATTAAATTGACAGGGCATAACATTGAAATCATGATGAAATTAGGTTCTTCCTTTCACCTTTCATTTGTCATGAGATAATTTTCTTGCAAATTATTTTTTTAAATGTACTATAAAAGTAAAATAGCTTGGACTATTGATTCTATTTGTCTTCAAAATATTGTATTTTGTGTGTTCTTCAATTTTTTTGTCCTTTTTTTGTTTGAATAAGAAAAAAAGGGATTTTGTAAGGTATTTTATTCTTTTAGATCTTAACCCTTATGTGTACTTCTTGCGTGCTTTTAGTGTATTTTCCTATTCCTCTTCATCTCATATCACAACCCATGTATCTGTTGGCATTTGTCATTGATGTCTTTGTTTGTTAGATCACAGAATAAGCACAATGAAAAATCCATTAAGTAAGAAAGCTAATGCATGGGAATGTATCAAATGAATGCACAAAGTGTATTGATATATGCAAACTCTGGCAACACAACTTCATCGAACATTCAATGACATGGTGATTCCGAGTGGTTTTGCTTCATTTTGAGGGTTATATATAGCATTTGCATTGCTGTAGATAGTCATTATTTTTCTGTCATCTGTAACAATACAGCCCACTCAAATCAGAACACAAATACAGTGAATTACAGCAGATATAATCACATGAAACAATTGGGTAAAAATAATTGAGTACCAATCATATTGTGTGATGAATTCTGGTCCAACAGTTCCGCTGGATATTATGAGTTTTAATCAGATAACGATGCAGAGATATATTCATCATAGAATGTCTGTACCATGTCTACAGGATAAAGATGGACTGTATCTCACAATATACTTCAGCATGCTATTAAATTTGACATATATGTAGAATATGAATCTGGTATCGGTTATAGTTACATTTAATTTGGTTTAATTATAATTTGTTTATAATTGGTTGGCAAACTGTATGTTGGTTTTAAACCAAGTGGTTACAACTTCCTAACCGATATTATAAAGAGCCTTTCATTGCTAGCAAAAGATATATAATATGTTGATTGTTGTGTCTTGAGTTTGTGTTAAAAACTTGTGAAAAGAGACGTATTTTCAGAGATGAGTATATGAGAGATAGATAAAAACACAGATATATAGATTTGATTCAAGAAGATTTCTCAGTTTACTCTAATGTGATTCTCAAAAAGTTGTTATGAATGGCATACATCTGAAAGATAAAATCAACATCCTACAGAACAGTGCAAGCATGCTAACGGTGTATGAAGAACAATGTTGATGGTAGTTTAAATGGTATACATTTTCATTTTATAATACCTGATTTTGGTAGGTCTTTTTCACATCATTTGTTATCAGTCAAAGTGGTGGTTATCTGTGCTGGAAAAGACTATTGTTTGTATGCAGATTATCATTACATATTCAGTGAAGACTTAATACAGAATCCGAACTTTTGCTTGTGCAGATTTGTCTTGTGGCAGAGGGATCTTGATTGTGTAAATACATAAGCATATTTTTAATTAAGACATGTCTTCTGTGTTGTATTGCAGAGATATGAAGTTTTGATTGTCTCTGAATGTGTTTTGCAGAGACACAAAAGTAATGATTGTTATTCTCAGAGTAAAGACTTAAAGTATACAGGAACATTAGAAGATATATGACAGATTACTCAGTTTGCACAAAGTCAGTTTGATATTTCAGTATTGCCAAAGAAAATTTGTACATTTGATTCTGAAAGTAAAAGTTTGTTTTAAGACTTGAATCGGTGCTCATGGGCCTTGGAATTGAAAGTGTCAATGCACTTATAGACAGGGGTTTGGTGAATCCTTAGGGTTGAATCCCTTAAAAGCATTGTAATTGGAGTAAAGATTGTAAGGCCAGATTAGGACAGTAGATCCTAGCGGAATTTCTCACCGTTGTTTCCCCACATTAGGTTTTGTTGTGACGTATTCACACATCGCCCCATTGCAAATGGGGACCCCTGCTTTTTGCTTTCTAGGGTTTGTTTTCTAGGTCTTTTAGGGTTTTGTCTATTAGCCTTTGCAGGATGAGTGCTGTCGAGGGGATTGTTGGATTTCAGGCTTTGCTTGAGCCAGAGTGAGTCCACAGGGCCCCAGAATTAGGGTTTCTTTGAGAGTCTTCCTTAGGGCCTGGTTTTCCTCTCGTTGCTAGTTGTG
The DNA here is from genome assembly GCF_030272615.1 of Cryptomeria japonica. Taxonomy (NCBI): domain Eukaryota; kingdom Viridiplantae; phylum Streptophyta; class Pinopsida; order Cupressales; family Cupressaceae; genus Cryptomeria; species Cryptomeria japonica. The sequence continues at coordinate 23,862,972 of NC_081414.1, forward strand.
TCTTGCTTTGTGAGTGGGTATCATTCTTGAAGGTCCGAGCTAGGTCGAGTTGGTGAGTGATGAAGTCTGGAGTGTCATCCTGATCTTCAAATGCCCTGAAATTTGGCTAAGTCTAGAATGCCCTGATCTTGAAATTTGGCTAAGTCTGGAATGTCCTGATCCTGAAATTTGACTAAGTCTGGAAAACAGAAGAATCCTCCAAAAACTAGATTTTGCAATATAACTCCTGGAGGTCTGAAACCACTCTCAAACATCCTGAAAGTATATATGGAATATAACTTAAAGTATAAGTTCTTATACTTAAATGTTATATTCCATAAAATGATCCTGACGGAGAGTTCAAAATGTCAAATTTCGCTCCTGACCTTTCCAAAGGGTCCAAAGCGAATTTTGCTCCTGACCCTTCCAAAGGGTCCAGAGCGAGATTCTCCATAAGACATTCTACTTTGACCAAAACCTAGAACTAATGCATTCCTAGGCTTGAATGAAGGCAAAAGCACTTGTTTGAATGAAGAAATGCGAAAAAATGAAGTCAGGATTATGGCCTAAGGTGAATTTCGCTCCTGACCCTTCCAAAGGATCCAGAGCGAAATTCATATTTCCTCTATTTTTGTCCTTAGCTTGACCAAGTTTGTAGACTTTTGAGGCATAATTGAAAAGGTTTGATGCAACTTTGCCTTGGAGAGGAGATTTTAGACCTTGGGATGATGGATTCTAGCCTGGGAGAGGAATTTCGCTCCTGACCCTTCCAAAGGGTCCAGAGCGAAAATCTTTATAACTCTTGTTTTCCTCCTTATTTTGGCTAGGCGTTGGCTTGATGGGAGATGAATGGGTATGTTTTTGCCTTGAGAGGGAGTTTGATTGATTTTGAAGAACAAGATTTTGGCCTAAAGGAGAATTTCGCTCCTGACCCTTCCAAAGGGTCCAGAGCGAAACTCATCATAAACCTTGTTTCTTGACTTGAATGGATTAGAAACATTGCTCCTAATGTGGATGATGATCTAATTTTGCCTTGTGAAATGGTTTGAAGCTTGAAAAATGAGTAATTTAGCCAGGAATGAGATTTTTGCTCCTGACCCTTCCAAAGGGTCCAGAGCGAAAATCTTCCCAAAACACATTTCATCTTAAGTTTGGCTAATCTTTGACTTACAGGGTACCTTGGAAGGAAGCTGGGACATTCTTATTGCCTTTGAAAGGTTTGAAAGCATTGAAAATGAAGGATTTTGGGTCAAAAATGAAAATTTCGCTCCTGACCCTTAATTTTCACTCCTGACCCTTCCAAAGGGTCCAGAGCGAATTTTCTCAAAACCTCACTTGCTATCAAGTTTTTTGCTAGGTCAAGTGTGGGATGAGGCAAAATCAAGAAGAGCATGCCCTTAAGAATGACTTTAAGTTGTTAAAGACCATGAATGATGAAGGAATTGAGCCTAGACAAGATTTTCGCTCCTGACCCTTCCAAAGGGTCCAGAGCGAAAATCCTTGAAAACATTGTTTTTTCAAAATTTTGGGCAAGGCCAAGCTAGGACAAGGGTGTGAAAAGGCATTTGGATTGCCTTAGAATGAATTTAGGTTGCCAAGAATGCAAAATTGAAAGCCTAATGAAAATTTCGCTCCTGACCCTTCCAAAGGGTCCAGAGCGAAATTTCTAAAATTCCCCTTTTTTCCTTGCAATTCAAGATAAGATTTTGGTTTTTATACCATGGGAAGGAGAAAGACAATATGTTCTATGCCTTGGAAGCGATATGAAGTTGGAAGGATGGCAAGATAGCCCTAAAACAAGATTTTTGCTCCTGACCCTTCCAAAGGGTCCAGAGCGAAAATCCTAAAACCTACCCATTCCTTTCAAATTTATGCTAAGACAAGGCTTGATTAAGGTAAGAAATGCCCTTGAGACTACCTTTGACTTGATGTTGGTTTCCAAAAGTGATGATTTTAGGCCAAAGGAGGATTTTCGCTCCTGACCCTTCTAGAGGGTCCAAGGCGAAAATCCTAAAATCTCCTATTCTGCCTTGCAAAACAAAATCAAGCTTGGATTGGGTGAAAGAAGAAAGATATTTCCTAGCATTGTGAGGTGGATTGAAGTTGGAATGATCAAAAATGAGCTACAAAAGGAGAAAATCACTCCTGACCCTTCCAAAGGGTCCAGGGCGAAAAACACTAAAGTCACCTTTTCCTTCAAGGTTTGAGTAAAACTAAGCCTGGATTGCAGTAAAAGAAGCCATTTGGAATGCCTTGAAAAGATTTGGATCTTCAAAAAATGTGAATTTTGAGCTCGAGAGAATTTCGCTCCTGACCCTTCCAAAGGGTCCAGAGCGAAATTCTGGACAGGTCCTGTCCCTGGCTAGTTTCTTGAGCGAATTCTCCTTTTTGGGCCTTGTGAAGATCGAACCAATGTTGCCAAGTTGAGAAGTGGGTTCAATATGGGGGATTCCAGATGAAGTGAAGTGAAGAAAGTGAAATTTAGTGTGAATAGGCAAGCAAAAAGTGAATTTCGCTCCTGACCCTTCCAAAGGGTCCACAGCGAAATTCATCAGAGTCACTATTTCCTCTTTGTGTCAAGACAAGATTTTGATTCCTAAGGCATGAAAAGACTGGAGAGAGGTTGTTTAAGCCTTGCAAGATGAGTTGAAGTGAAGGAAAACAAGCAAAGAGAGAAATTCGCTCCTGACCCTTCCAAAGGGTCCAGGGCGAAATTCTCCAAATCAACCATTTTTCCCTTGAGTGAAGCTAAAATGTTGATACCTCTGGCATGGTTGAGGCTGGGGTGAGATATTCTTGCCTTGTAGGGTGAAGTGAAGTAAAGGAAGTGTAAAATAAAGCCTAAAGAAGGAATTTCACTCCTGACCCTTCCAAAGGGTCCAGAGCGAAATTCTCATCATCACCTAATTTGCCCATATGAGAAGCTAAAAGGATGGATCCCTAGACTTTGTTGGACTAAAACAAGCATATGCTCACCTTCCGGAGGATTTTGGAGTGAAAAAATGGGGTAATTGAGGCCTAATCAAGAAAATCGCTCCTAACCCTTCCAGAGGGTCCAGGGCGAAATTCTTATAGGGCCTGTCCCTGGAAAGAGTCTTGAACTAACTTCATTTTAATATCTTTTTGTTGATGATTTAAGTTGAAAATGCTATGTTGAAATGAATTTATCATGTGTCCTTAATCATCTTTTGGTTTGTTTTGGCAGATGAGAGAAGACCAGGCCAGGACAAGGACGACTTTCTCCAGTCCAGCATCAACAAGGATGACCTTCTCCAGCCCAGCATCAACAAGGACGACCTTCTCCAGCCCAGCCTCATCAAAGACGACCTCTTCCAGTCCAACATTTGAAGGAAAGACAAGGTGGCATCCCAATCATCACTCCTCCGATCGGATTGGTCCACCTCAACGTGTCCAGATTCAATGTACCTGACTCATGGGAGATGGCACAAACTTCGATGTACCTACCCCGGCTATCCATTGGTCGAATATTCCAGAGAAGACATGTGTCCAAATAATGCAATTATTTCATTGGCCAGAATTGAGTTTGTTGTAACAAACCCTAATTAGGGTTTTCATTGTAAAATCTCGACCATTGATCTCAAATTGATCTAAGCTATTGAATTGTATTGTGGGCACTATATAAGCCCTGGCTCTTCATTTGTAAAAGGCGAATAGTTAGTCAATAATAGCTAATAGTTAATAGTTAGTAAATAGAAGCCAGAATAGTAGAATAGCAATTAGAGTAGATTAAGAAGAGAAGGCAAGACATTGTTGCCTTAATTGTAAAGACTTCTTTTCATTGAAGATATGGTGGAATATGTTGTTTCTTTGCAATGTGCATGGTCTCTTGTTGAATCTTCATTTTTGATGATAGATGATTAAATTGAGTGAAGAAAATTGTTGAATGCACCTGTGTGGAATCTGTCTAGTGCATACCACTAGCCTCTTACTGATGGTAAGTGCGCCCTGCATGGTCAACTGGCATAAAATGAGCTTAATCTTAAGTCGTTATACGTCTATTGTCCATACATTATCTTGAATGGTGATCATTGTCAGATGGTGTACGATTTGAACATATTGGAAGCATCCCTTAGAAGATCGCACTGAGTTGGTGTTGAATTGTTCAACCTGATGGTGAGACCCAGCCCAGTAGGACTCCACCTAGTCATTTATCCATTTTCTCGCATTCTAGGTAGTAGAGTAGACGTCTTGAACCCTGCATCTTTTGTCATTTGTTTGTCTTCCAGTTAGTTAATAGGACTTGTGATTCCAGCAAATCAGACGTTTAGGTCATTGAGTGTAAGTCCCCTTGTGATTCCAGCAAAATCACATCATACCGCGAAGAGCTTATCCACGAGTAGAGATCCTACAAAGCAGAACCTTGGAGTTGCCTCGACTGATCCTTCGGCGAGATCTTCAGCAGTCGGGAACTTTGTTCGAGAGAGGATAAGGTACCTTTTAAGTATTTTATTATGTGTTCGCATGTGCATAATAAACACATAAACAGGTTTCCATGTAAAATCTTGTGTGTTGTGCTCTTTTTGTTGCATCTTTTCAGTTTCAATTGTTGTATCTTTTACATCTTTCAATTTCAGATTAAAAGCTTGATAAAAAGGTTTAAGTGCCTTAAAAGGATTAAAGTTTATGTACTACTGATTCACACCCCCCCCTCTCAGTAGCACTTCAGTGTTCTACAGTATCCTCTATAGAACAAGAGAGCATTTGAGACAGGTTTCCAGGATGGCGGGGACTATGTACCTAAATTTGCTGACGAAGGGAAGGTAGTAGGGGGATGGCAATTGGCAGTGCAAACATAAAATACATATAGCTATATATACTTGCATACAGCGGTACTCACTTTGGAATTTTGTTCATGACTCTAGTCCCGAGTCGACATCTCACAACTAAAAACTACACCTAGGTCCCAAGTCGTGTGATCAACTCCAAACACATCAATGAGATCGAAAATAGCTCCATCATCCAATTCGAAGAGTAGATTACCAAATGGCATATCAGCACCTACCTCAAACAATGGGTTATCAGCCAAATGAAGATTATTCTTAACTAAAAATCAAACCAATCCTCCTGCTGATCCAAACTTCTATTTTTTGATTTCTTAGGCCAATGTACTAGATCAAAATCCTCATGAATGCAATCTAGTTCTTCCATTACCCGTTTGCTTTCCTTTGCCCTTTCTCTATTTTCCTACTCCTTCAATTGTTTGGCCTGCCGCTTCAAGAAGTGCGTCTTGGACACTTTCCAAAGCAAACTTTGTGGAATAAAGCTCAATAGTCAACTCACTAACCTATCCCTTTATCTTCCTAGACTTGGATAAAGTCTCATTTGCAATCCTGCTGGCCACATCTCTATCATGAATTATATGCAAAAAGGCCAATTTTACTTCCTCCATTGTATTCTTAATCATTTTGTAAATCAGCAAGAGGAATATTTTGCTCATACTGTTTTCTTGGTGTCATGAGAATGAAATTTTCAACAAGGCTTTTTGTGTCATCCAATCTAGATGATGTTTGCACTTCATTTTCAGCAGACATCAAAAATTGATTCTTCCAATAATGATCATGCAAAGATAGTGAGCTGCTGTTATGATGCATGCAAAAATCAAAACCTTTGTCATACCTTTCAATAGTGTTTCCATGGCTGTCCCAAGTCTTATGTACCTCCTCTTCAAAGCTTGTACCATCATCATCTTTTAGCCCTTGATCAAACTCAGCTCCATGCATTAAATTTTCTTCAAAGGGGGCTCGTACAATTTTGGATACTTCGTGACTACTACCTTCAGTGCTCTCGTCATTGTCAGTCTTCCTCTTCCCCCTTGGGAGGAGGTTTTGTTTTCACTCTTGATGTCCATCGCCCGATTTTAAGCATCAATGTACGAGGACGGAAGCACTACTTTCATCTTCTTTCGCAGCGAGGGTATCAATCTCTCAGTGAACCACCTCTTCTTCAACCCATCGACTAGTTGATTCTCCACCTTGTTCAATAGTTCTTTGAGCCTACGGTTGTAAGCACGTACACTCTCATTTTTCCCTTGCTTGGTATTATATATTTTGGCCACGATCTCGTTGTCATCCCTCAAGAATTTGAACTCCTCTTCGAATGCCTTCTTCAGTTCACTCCAACCGGCCTTGTCCTTAGCATCTAGGTCTGTGTACCAATCAATAGCAATTCCCCGAAGGGTGGCGGGAAATGCTTTCAGCCAATAATCGTGGTCATCTTGGCCACTCGCCTCCCATATCATTATACATGTCTTACAATGTCGTACGAGATCCTTCAATCCATCCCCTGTAAATTTAGGGAGTTTCTGCTTCTCCTAGGTGTTAATTATTGTTTTCACTTGGAAGGTACCGAAGGAGTCTTCGGTGGCCCCCTTATTCTCGATTCCTCAACGAGGGGCATGTTCCCACAAATTGGTTTCTCGCCTACTTATCCCCTTGTGTGTCGGACCTAGGGGACTGTTTCGACTGCTATGTTTCGGTGCTTTGCTTGCACTCTCGGCCACGCACGCATCCTCTACATGTCCACCTCCAACGTCCCCAACACTCTGGGTACTTCTAGGTGTGTCGGACCTGGGTGGATTGTTCCGACCGCCACATTCGGGTGCTTTCCTTGCACTCTCGGCCATGCATGCATACTATACATGTCCACCTCCAGCGTTCCAACACTCTGAGTACTTCCACGCTCTAACTCATCCTTGTGCTCTCTCCGGCCGAGGGTCGGCGAATCACCTAATTGCTTGGTCTTGACCACCCTGTGGCCTCTTCTCACCTTTATTGGAGTCTGCGAACATGAATCACTCAAGGCTGACCCGATTTCTTTTAAGGCAACGGCGCCAAAATGTTTGTTGGCATATCTGATAAATTAAATACAGGGCATAATAACATACATGACAATGCATACCAGACAAAGCAATAAAATATACTACCTTCCTTGCTAGTACACAACATATTTAAACGACCCGACGGTTGCCAAGGGGTACACAACCATCAACCAACCAACACATTAACTACCCGAGAGTGACAACCCACTTAATACAAACAATTAATACATTGGCAAATAACAAATATTATCAAACATAATGGTAGGCATTTTATGCCGACTACACGAGATCAATCTAAGTAGGAAAATGGGATGCATTAAAAAAAAGGAGTAGGTTCTCAGGCCTTAAATGCTCAAATAAGATGTTTAAGCAGAAAATATATGCAGATAAAGATTATTTTCTCCCACTAGATAAAAAAAATATAAAGGTCCTGTTGTGACCATTTCACACATCGCCCCATCGCAAATGGGGACCCCCTCTTTTTGCTCGCCTTTTGCTTCGTTTTTTAGGATTTTGTTAGTCAGTTAGTTGTCTGGATTTAGGGTCAAGCCTCAGGGTTTTTATTTTTGTCTTTTCAGGCCAAAATCCAGTCGTTTTTGAGAGCTTTTGAGCTTCCTTTTCTAGGATGCAAATTTTGAATGCAATGAATTCGCCAGAATGGTCTAATGTTCATTTGGAATGTTGATGCAGAGCTTAAATTTGTCTAAGTGTTGAGAGTGAAGTGTGAATTTTTGTCCGATTGAATATTTTGACTAAATTTTGACTTTTTTGATTTTTGGTCCTGGGCATTGGAAATGATTTGTTTTTGCCTTGTGAAGTGTTAAAATGTGAAAAATCATGTTATTTTGACCTGTAGGAGCAAAATCGCTCCTGTCCCTCAGTGAAGGACGGGAGCTTATTTTCAAATATCTCACTATTCCTGCAGAGTCAAGACGAATTTCAAATTGGAAGTGATGGAGAACGGCGAGATCTTTCCATTGAATATAAATTGAAGATTTTCATGAGCACCGAAACGCCTCTAGGAGAAAAATCGCTCCTGTCCCTCAGTGAAGGACCGGAGCTACAAATCAAATTTTGCCTTGTCCTGGCGAGATTTCGTTGACTTGATGATTTGAAGAGGTCCAAAGGAAGATGCTTTACCAAATGAATATAATTTGAAGTGCTAACACAAAGGAGAATGGTCCAGAATGCAAAGTTCGCTCCTGTCCCTCTCCAAGGGACCAGGGCGAAGTACCTTATAGCTCCTGTCCCTCTCCCAAGGACCAGAGCGATGTCCTTCATGGGGCAAAATCCAGGCAAAAATCAAGACAAGTTTACGTCCAAAGGCAAGGAAGAGCGTGAGATGAACTCATTGAATACAAATTGAAGATTTTTAAACGTCCACAAGGGTCCCAAAATGCCCAGTTCGCTCCTGTCCCTCAGGAAGGGACCAGAGCGATTTTTGTTATAATTGATTTTCTTGCCAAGTTGCAAACGATATCAAGGCATGGATGAATGGAGTGGAGCACGACGAATCCGTTGAATATAAATTTGGAACCTGACAAAATGAAATGAAGGCCACAAGAGATGGATCGCTCCTATCCCTCTCCAAGGGACCAGGGCGATACAATGGTTATATTGCCTTTTACTTAAGTTTTAAATCGATCTAAGTCAAGACAAAGGGTGGCAAGAACATCTTAAGGCATCTTCATCAAGCACAAGCACTTAAAGGTCATCACAATGAAGAGATTTACACTCTAAGACCCAGATCGCTCCTGTCCCTCAGGAAGGGACCAGAGCGATATCTCCATAATGGCATAAAATTCAAAGGACAAACAAGTTTCGAGCAACCAAGAGGGTCGAAAGGACATCATTTCACGTAATGAAGATGATTGCAAGTTGAAATAAACAAGAATAAGCTCAAAATGATGAACTTCGCTCCTGTCCCTCAGGAAGGGACCAGGGCGATGTTAGGTATATTGGCCATTTCATGCAAGATTTACGTAAGGTCAAGATTTTGCAAGGTCTTAGAGGGTCCATGGTATGATAGGGAGGTGATGCATGAAGATTTCAAACGTAAAATAATCACCAAGATGAACGTATGGACCATATCGCTCCTGTCCCTCTCCAAGGGACCAGGGCGATTTGCCTTGGATTCTCTATTTTGCTTCAAATGCGTGCTAAGTCAAGACTTCATAAGATTATACATGGTCCAAGGCGTTCTTTGAAGAGGACATGCAAGTGTTTTGAACGTCCAAACATTGTTAAACATGCTAAAGAGCTCATATCGCTCCTGTCCTTTGGACAAGGACCAAAGCGATCCCATCAAAAGCACTCATAATTCTTCACAGTCAAGGCAAGGCAAGGATGAACAAGGTAAAGGACGGCGTTTGGAAGACATCACAACGAAGATTGAAGTTTAAAGTTGCCAAGATTAAGGAGAAAGACATGGATCGCTCCTGTCCCTCTCCAAGGGACAAGGGCAATGATCCCTCTAAATGTCCAAACACCATATGCAAACAAATGGAACGAGCATAGAAGGAACGAACAAAGATGTTATTCGCTCTACAATGAAGGATCGAAGATCAAAAATGCGAGGTCTACGTGAAAACATGGAGATCGCTCCTGTCCTTTGGACAAGGACCAGGGCGATGAACACCCAAAGGCACTTATGTGCACATGCAAGGCAATCAAATTCGAAGGACCCATCAAAATGATCGATATTGAATGTGGAAGGGAAGGAGATGAACGTTGAAAACATGACAAAATCATGGATCGCTCCTGTCCCTCTCCAAGGGACCAGGGCGATGAGGTACGTCCCTTTCGTTTTCATAATTTTGGCGCCAAATAAACATTTCAAATTTCCCTTAAATGCTAAGTTCGATAAAATTGAAAATCCTATTTAAATTAGCATTTAATATGGCGTTGATCATTTATTAATTATTTTGCCTTTATTAAAAAATCGAAATTTATAAATTAAAACGAAAGGCATTTAATTAATCATTAATTAATTAATAAAAAATCGAATTGGAGCGCTCATATATGGAGGTCGGCCTTGTTATTTAATTAAAAAATCATTTAAAAATCGTTTGAAATTGTTTTATTTTACCAAGTCGGCCTTAGTAAATGGAGAGATGCAAGCGCTATATATATAGGGGGGTGAAAACTATTATTTTCACATCATTATTTTATCCTTCTACATGCGAATTGAGGAAAGCGAAGATAGTGCGAAGTGTGTTTGAAGAGGTGCGAATTCCATCCAAGGTGGCGTAAGCAATCAAAGGTGGTGCGATACTTAAAGATCTTCATTTGAGCGAATTTGCTAAGAGTTGAAGACCACGTTAAAGGTGAATTTGAAGATCACATTGAAGACAAAGGTGGCGAAATTAGTATCTTGAGGAGATAACGTTGATGATCATCTATACCTCAATTTTGCCTAGGCGATCTTTTGTCTTTTTGCATTCTAGAGCTAGCTCTCTATTGAGGTATGGCGATTTGATTTCATTGTTTTATTTGTTCTTCGTCATATTTTAAGTTTTGAAATTTTGAATTTTGAATTTCAGTAAGCTCAGTCGTTTTTAGGAAATGATAACTCTAAAGTCTTATCATGAGGTTTCCTAAAAAACTTTATCTCTCTAATCAACGTTATTCATTGCAAAATATGGTTCTCATAATGAAATGGTGTGTAGGTATGGCGACCCCGAAGGCGGGAGCATCCACCAGCCGCTCGGCTCTTATGAAAGAAGATCAGAAGACCGAAGAAGTGGAGACCAAGATCGTGTCGAAGTGGAGCAACATTGGAGATACAAACTTGGGGAACTTTAGCACGAAGAAGTTTCGAGAGGTCCCTTACATTGGCAAGCCATCACCTGTCGCCCGAAGAATAATAGAGAGTGGCATCATCAAGGCGGCCGGTTTTCCTCCAGCTATTCAGTGCCACGAGTTGATGATCGAGTGTGCTCGTCACTACAATCCACAGTCCAGGACAATTGTGTCCAATGAGGGAAACACTTTGGCGTACCTTTCAGAGGAAGCTATAAGTGAAGCTTTCCATCTTCCAGAGCACAGGGACATGATATATAAGAGCATTGAAGGAGCCAGATCAGTGTACGATGATGATCCAGATGCTTGCCTAAGCATAATCAACAAGAACTGGCTACTCAAGAGTCGTCCCCGTCTAAGCAAGGTACCGAACACACCGCACCGGATTGATTTCCAGGAGGAGTACAGAGATTTGATTACTATGCTCAACAGAGTTACAGGGGCCCCTCATGCCTTCTATTTTGAGAAGTGGATGTTTTACTTCATCCAGGTGATTGTTCAAGGAAAGGGTACAATACATTGGGCTAGGATAATTAGCCATTGCTTAGACGTACAGTTGAGGAGACTCAGGGCTACTAAGTCCTTCCACATGAGTTCATACGTCATCTATGCTTTGATCAGGAGTGTTGAGTACGCAGGACTACCTCACAGAGGAGTGATTGGAAGAGGACCCGGTGAGGTCAGAGCTTGTGAATCCTATGCCTACTTGCATCATCCGCCAGGGAAAAACTATAAGTTAGTCAATGATACCTTCACGATGAACATCACGAGGACGTTGCAAGGAGGGATTCACAATAGATTATCTCAGGACGCCCAGGAATTCATCAAGAGGTACGGTGCTTGGTTCATTCAGTTTCCCAAGTTTACTTACATTAGAGTGCATGGATGTCCTTTACCACCATACATGTTGCCGAGATATCCGACAGACAGAATTGTGTTACTTGAAGTAACAAGGCAGTTGGCAGCATATGTGAAGGCATTCAGACACAGACATCAGAATGGAGTCCAAGTACCTATTATTTTGGGTAATTCAGTTGAGGTATGTCCTAATGTCTTAGCCATGGATGACGCAGAGAAGGAGTTAGCCTTGTATTCTTTTTCATCTTTTGCTTGGAGAGAGAGTTTTGATCCACATGGACATTTAGAGGAGACGGTCGGTAGAAGATTTAGACATGAGCATCAAATTGAAGATTTTATGATGAACCTCCTAGATGATCTTGAAGTGAAACGAAAGATACATTCTAGATTGCCTTTGGATTTCATCAGGAAATGCAGGATTTACAGAGTGGCCGACCAAGCTCAGGACAATGGCAGGCATATCCAGTCTTCCTATGATAGAGAAAGCAAAACAGTAAGGTTGGATTGGAATGAGCCCGAGGTCGTGGATTTAGATGCTTTGATGACACCAGTTTTGTCTTGTACTCGCAGATGGGTAGACGATCAGCATCAGAAGTTGAGAGAACAAGGCATAGCTATGTCTTTTACTTTGGAAGAGAAACCAGCCGAAGGTGGAGCTAGTGTGAGTGAAGGCAATCCTAATCCTAGAAATTCAGGTGAAGGTAACCTTCGATGTGCTAGTGAAGGCAATCTCCATCCGAGAGGTTCGAAGAGAAAGGAAAGGTCAGAAAAGAAAGAGTCTTTCAAGAAAAAGCAAGGTGCCAACAAAGATCAAACACCAGGTACTTCTTCTAGACCAGAGAACAGAACAACTCAAGTGGAAGAGTCCATGGAGTCTATGGTACAGAATGACAGGCAGGAGGAAGGACAGGCACAGCATGTTTCATCAGATGGATCTCTCCAAGACTATGATTTAGATGAAGATAATGAAATGACATCTCCTCCCAGAGAAGAAGAAATAGTACATAAAGAAATTCAAGTTCAAGAAACAAGATCGAATATTCCAGATTGGTTGAAGGAAAGATTACCCAAGGTGATTGTAGTAGAGGACGAGGACAGTGCAATTGATTTAGAGAGCCTTGTTGGACGTTCACATGTGATAACAGAGAAGAAGAAGGCTACAAAGATGTCCAAGATGATTCGAGATGAGACTGGATCCAGAAAACTGCAGATAGCTACACCGGCAGCAGACAAATATGAGGGTGAGATCCTAGCAGAGGATTATGATATACAGACTATTGAGTTAGGACCATCCACAGCAGAGCAGACAATGGATGATGCTACCGACACATTTGAGGCATTGAAGGACAAGCTTAGAGAAGAAGTGGAAAAGAATAGAAAGCTTGAGAGAGAGGTCGGTGCATGGAGGACATATTTCAGTCACATCAATGAACCTTTGGGACGTCAGGATCCAGTTAGATCACCAGTGCAGGCATTGCCCCTTCAATCGATCAATGAAGCAGAAAGATTCAGGAACCTGGTCCAGCGTACATGTAGTTGGATGGATAGATCTCATACAGTGGCCATAGAGTTTGTTGCAAGGATGACGAAGATCATTCATCAGGCTATCCAAGTTCTTGAGATAATCCACAGATTGATGGTAACAGTAGCTGCATTTGCCCATACCAAGGACGTTATCATCCCTGTCTTGAAAGTAATAAGACATACATCCAGAAGAATTTTAGCGCAGGAGAGGATCTTGGAGGGTGATTCTCACAGTTTATTTCAGTGGTCAACCTTACTCCATATAAAGAGTGTTCTCTTCGAGGACATCAGTGTTAGATGTGGCCAACTTGAGGAAGTGATCAATCCAATCCAGGACAGAGTATTTGAGGTACTTCGTACCATTCTTGGCAGAGAGATCGAGGTCGAGACAGATGTGGATATGCAAGAATTTGAGGATAGAATCAAGATCATCTTTCGCAAGGACGCAGATGTTACAGATGAGCAGTATGATCAGATGTTTGCCACCATGCTCCTGATTGATAGAACGAAAGAACTTGAACCTACTTGGGACGCAGCTCTTCTAGATGCATTCGATCAGGTCATCCACTTAGAAGAGAGTATCAAGAATCTTCCCGAGATTCCAATCACAGAAATCGAAGGAATCGTGACAAAATTCATTGCATATGCTAAGAAAGAAAATTGGAAAGGGAATAAGATTCTAGATGAAAGGTTGTTACAGATGACATGACATCTTATTTCTCATTGGTTGATACCTCCTAGGTTTTTGTGCCAAATTTAATATTTGGCTATGTATTTAATATTGTTCAGTAAAAAGGAGGTCATTTGTAACAAACCCTAATTAGGGTTTAGGTGTCATAATCTTGTCCGTTGATTTACTTTCAATCTGGACCTTTCATTGTAACTGGGGATGCTATTTATACCCCCATTTTTCATTTCATTTGGTAATAGTTAATAGTATAATAGAGGAGATAATAGAGTAATAGTCAGATAATAGTCAATAGTTGATGTAAGAGAGATTAGAGTTAGAAGCAATTTTATTTTGTAGCAAGATTGAGTCTTGAAGAGAGAAATTCAAGCAATTGTTGTACATGATGACTTGGAAATCAATAAAATATTGAAGTTATGGTGTTTTGTTGCAAATTTCTTGAGTTATCTTCATGGTTGTTTGATACACTTGAATCGTGCTCAATCGAAGTAGTTTGTTAATTTGAAAGACTAAGTGTGAGATTTGATATTTGGTAGGATTCGTAATCCAAACCACTAGCTTCTTGCTGATTGTAGGAACGCCTTGTGTGGTCGACTGGAGAACACTTTGAGTCCTTAATCTTCGATTATCATTGTGTCTTGGATATGTACCTTCGTAGTAGTGTCCTTGATCTTTGATGTATTGAGTATCATTTTATTACCTTAGAAGATCGCACTAATTTCAATTAAGTTGTTATCTTATGGCAAAATTGAAATTGGTTGAATCTTGCCAAGTCTCGTCCATACTAAGTCATTCTTAGGGTTAGGCTAGATTAGACCTCTTTAAACCCTATCTTTTGCTATTTTTTGAAAGTTCCTTTTAGTTTAGTAAAATCTTCGAGCTTTAGAATGCGTAAGACCCCTTGGAGGAAACAGCAAATCACATCATACCACTAAAAAGCTTGTCCACACGTAGAGACCCTACTAAAAGAACCTTGGAGTCTACCTAACTGATCCTTTTTGCAGATCTTCAGCAGTTAGAGACTATTTTCTCAAGAGAGGATAAGATGCCTATTGGTATTTTATTCTGTGTATGATTGTGTATAAAATACACGTCAACAGGTCCATAAGCTCACAATGGACAATAGACAATTTTAGTTAACTAGAAGGAAATGGGTAAACAAAAAATTATTTTAATTGGAGAATACATTGTCTAACTAGTAAAACAAATATTACTTTAAAAAATGTCGTGGTAGAAAAAGATACATTCTACCAACAATTATATATTTACAACCATCATCAATAAATTGCACACCCACTGCCATGCATGCCCAATCTTTCTTATTGATTTATTCTAAGATTTCAACAATCATACCAAATTGCTTATTAACACCAAACATTTATAGCAACACCAAAAGTGGTGATGTAGTTGTCACTAAAAATTCACTCCAAAATCCTGCATTGAGGTAAAACTAATTGTCTAAAGCAGGATGCGTATGAAGGTAAAATTCAAAGTTGGCAATGCATGCATCACCAAATGTTTCCATCAGAAACACATGCAAAATCAAAAGTTCACATTGCAAATACCTGCGACACAAAATATTCATATTAATGAAATGCCCTAGTGTAAGACATGGACGACCTAGGATTCAAACCTAGAATCTCTTGTGAGCATGTTGATTTCTTTACCACTAAAATATGGACCATTCATGGGTTCAGGCTTTATTGAGCATTCAATCATGAAATGAAAGAACTCAAGACTAAAGTTCTGTGGCGTGTAAATGATTGAAGTCATCCTTGTTCAGCTGAGTTCATATTAATGAGCAACTTTGTAAAGGACAGACTCATATTACTTGATGAACACCAGACTAGCATTTAAAATTCTCTTTGTTCAACAGAACAAGTTCTGTATTAGATTTATCTAACATGGTTGAGTCTTAAAGGAAAAAGTGTGTTGAACATCACATAGAAGATGCCTAGAGTTAAGAATATGTGTCGATATGTAGAAAGATTGTAATTTGGGCTTTGTAAACAAGTCATGTTGCCAAGGGTTTTAGTCAAGCATACAGCTAATTGAGCAACATAAAATAACTTGGAGATAAGAGGTTCAACATCACATTCTTATAATCTGAGATTCCCATTGTGTGCATTCATGTGTTCAAGATCTATACTTGCTACCTTGACTAAAATGTACATACACTGAGCATGTCTGTTGCAATAACAATTGATTATTGACATCTGAAAACAAATAATACGCTTCTAAAATCATCTAGGCTTGGATATCATGAATTTGGAAACAATTGTCTTCCTCGCAAACACACTTTCTGCCCATAAGCCATTTTGATGAACCTCACAATATTTCCCAAGTAATAACCACCTCTTATGCAATGTGGATGAAACAATGAAGCTTTCAAATTATGTGTTGCTATTAGATGGTCAAAGACAAAAGCAATGAAAAAATACACAATCTTGCATATTGTAGGTTGCAAATTCATAATCCTACACTTAATTTTATTAATGATGCAAAGGTGGTTATGATCAATTTATTAGTTACAAACTTCAACTAACTTTATCTTACCATATTTAAGAAGAGATAGCAAACCATATACTATCTTTCAAAATCAAAGTGTCATGAACATGAGCTGAAAAAGATCAACCCTATAAACTTGCAGGGGCTTAAATTAACCAAGAACTTGCAAGACCAGATTTTAAAAAAGCACATTGATTTGCACTTATAATGCTTACCTGTAACGGGGTTAAATCAATAGCAACTCTATCATCACTTTCGCTCCTTTGGGCACAAACACAAGAGAGACTTCTCCCAATCCATGTTGCCGAGCCAGTTACAATGTCAACTACAATAACATGCAAAGCAGCATTCAACAGAAAGAGTAAACTGAAATTTAACTTCAAATCAATTAATACAGATATTTTATTAAAAATCAATGACTGGCAATCAATATGAATATCAACATTGAAATCAATGATTTGCTCAAAGCTCCCAGGGTGTCATATAAAGAAGGTGCCTTTGTTGATTGCTAGCACTAAATGGCATTCATTATAAAATTCCAATAATGAAAGCAATACATGATGTATAAACATTGTTTAGAGGAAGTGTCAATAGAAAGCTGAAAAACAATAAATGAAATTAATCAGTAATATGCATTTAAAAGGATAGAAGGAAGATCATACTCTGTGTAAGTGATACCCTAACTCTTCTTGTACATGAAACCAAGAGAAACTTCTTAGAATACTTGAACATGCAAATCCAGAGACTAGTTCCCAAAATGCTAGTTTATTTCAATATTCAATATAGAGACCATATATGTAAATTAAAATTGACCACAATTGTTTAGAAACTCCAACATCCAATCTCTCCTTATTTTTGGGATTCTCCATTTTCACAAAAATATAGTGTACCCATTTTGGGCCCAGGTTTCCACAGAAGAAATTAATTAATTAATTAATTAAAGTTGACTGAATTAATATTTCCAGGCAACTTGTATTTAAATAATTATGTTTATAAGTTGAATATTTTATTTTAATAAAGTGATTTTACCTGGGGCAAAACATAAAATAAAATATTATAAAGTCACTTTCATGAGCAAAAAAAAATTTAACATTTTAAAAGTGATTTCATAATTAAATTTCTGGAAAGTTCTAGCAAGGTTTTAATAGGTAGATTGTGCAAACTCCTTTAATATTGTTGGTAATTCATTTAGGAAAAACCCTCATTGGGAGTCTAACCTTTGGTTCAGCTATTCAACCTAGGATGAAAAACACTAAGGCAAATATTGGTTTTGTGGAGGAAAGCTCGCTTAACCAATCCATGGCGAATACATATAGGGTTCACAGCTACGCAGATTTATTCAAGTTTTGCATGGTTTGGAGCAAATCAATTTCACATGTTTTCTGTCTTTCGTATATCCAAGTGCAAATTTAGTTAGATTTGTAGGCAAATGATAAATTTGTCATTGTACAAAGGGTGAAAGGTATAAATTTTGGTGAAGATTAGTTTACAATATTAATCTTGTGAAGTTTGGAAATTATTATATCATATTTGTGCTCTGTCCCACTTCAAACTCTTTTCAACCAACCACCCCTTTTGCGAGATATAATATTAATCCCTCAAACAAGCCATATCAAGAGAGATTCACTTGGCCGTACAATTTGATGTGTGGAGGGATTAAGTTTAAGGCAGATTTTATTTCATTCTTCATTGTTTTTGCTTGCCGTACAAGGAGGTATAGAGGAATTTGGCTGCAAAAAGAAAGTTTGTGTGAATTGCTCCCTTTTAAGGAAGGGTTAAGGCCTTAATCTCTAGCCATTCCCAATAGAGTCCCATCTACCGAAAAACACTCAAAACTACCATAGTAACATTTCCAGACTCTGATAGAGGCACCATAATCACTAGGAAACTCACAACAGTCCATTCTTGGGTACTTTGTGTAAGTTTATAAATCTTCCCACCCAGCTGTTCTATTTCTGGAGTTTAAATCTCCTCTTGAGACTGGGTTGCAGCTATCAGCATTGTTCTTTTAAACTATTCTTGTTTAAGGCAGAGATTATATATTATTCCTCTATCAAAAATTGTTTGTGACAATGTAATGTCCCCAACTCAAATCAAGACGCTTAGCTGTAATTTATCTGTCCTTTCCTTGGATTACCCAAGAGGAAGAGGACGTAGAGCATCATTGGGTGAGATGGGGTCCTTGGCTTGTTCTAATTTCTGATTTTAAGTTGAGTGCACGTCTTTTGATGCAACTTAAGTGAATTTAAGTTATTTTAAGTTGGGCACATCTTTTTAGGCAATTTTAAGTGATGCCTAACCAAGGGACTTAAGTTGTCCCCTCTTTTATGTACTTAACTTAATTAAAACATGTGACAAAAACAAAGGTGGGCCCCAGCTTCAAGAGTTCTTATTGGTGCACATTTTAGGTTTTTATTTTGGAGCCTTGGATTAAGAGGTGGACTATCAAGGGTGGAGATTGATTCATCTTTTTAGAAGTTGTTATAAAACACCCTAAGGGCTCATTTTGAGAGGATTATGTGATGAATTATTCTGAGTATTGCTACAGCAACTTGGCTCGAGGAGTTAAAACCTTGAGT
The DNA here is from genome assembly GCF_030272615.1 of Cryptomeria japonica. Lineage (NCBI taxonomy): Eukaryota > Viridiplantae > Streptophyta > Pinopsida > Cupressales > Cupressaceae > Cryptomeria > Cryptomeria japonica. The sequence goes on from NC_081414.1 coordinate 23,881,747, forward strand.
ATCCCTATTTTCGGTGTGACACACGGGCTCACCCTAGGAAAAAGAGTGTGTTTTGGCAGAACAACCTCAGGTTTGTGAAGCCCTAGCTCACTATCATTCAGAGCTGCAAGTACAGATCAAGTTGGAGGCCAAAACAAAGGAAGATAACAGCAAACAAGCTTCAGATTGGTGATCATCTTCAGTTGTTTTTACCCATTTATGATCACTTTGTGGGATGGCCGTCAAGGAGCAGTTGGGCAGACTATTTTGCAGTCATTTTGGAAGCCTAGCATTGCCATCTCTGGACGTCTACGGTTTCGTAAAACCCAAAAATATTCTGAGGTATTTTTGTGAGTAGATCTACTTATTTATTTGTCTCTATCTCAAGAAAAATTAAAGAAAAATCAGTCAAATACTTTTCTGAAAATTTTGGGCACTCATAAGGGTTTATGTTGTAATTTTTCGAAACCAAACATTAATCAGAACTCTCTATCTTTTAGTTTTAAATCAGTTCTCAGATCTGATCAAAATTCTGGGTATTAATGAAAATATTTTTATGCAAGTAAGTTTTCAGATATTCTGTGCCCTAGTTTGCAGAAGTTTTTGTCATTTTCTATTACCCCTAGTATATTACAGTGGTATCAGAGCTGCAAAACTTGGCAACCTGCTGGGTTTTATTGCATGCATGGAAAAGCTGATCACAGCCTGGAGAAATACAAAGGAACAATGGCAGGTTCAGATCATCCACCATCATCAAGCGAAGAAGAAGCAAAACGGATTTTTTCAGACATGATAAGACTGCTGAGTGATAACAACCTCTATTTGAGTCAGTTGGCTCATAACACAGCAAAGGGTAGGACATTGATGCATAGAAACGAAGGGGAAGGTAGCAAAACTGCAGACAGTAAGGCACAATCTACAGGCAGATCTTCACAGTCTAGACCATTTATGCCCACTTTTATACAAGAAGATGAACCTGCACAAGAGGAACTCGTGGAGGAAAATGAGGACGCTGAAATACTAGCTAAATATCAAGCCTTGGGACCAGATTTTCTGTCAGCCATTTCTTTCAAGGACTTCTTGGAAGTCACCAAATGCACAAGGCCTAGACAAAATCAGAACAATCAAGGAAAACAGAATTATGGGCTGCAGAAAAAGTTGGGAAGTTTGTCTCTACCTAGTTTTGATGGATCAACTAGATGTACAGCTAGAGCCTGGATTCAGAAATTGGACACCTACTTTGCCTTTAACCAAATGAATGAGTGTGATGCCATAAAATTTGCTACACTTCACCTTTAAGGGGCTGCACATGAATGGTGGTATCACAGTTTAGTAACACAAGGACATGGTGCCATAGTCTCTTAGGACTAGTTTTGCAATGCATTGATGGAGAGATTTGACCTAAAGGATTCGAAGGCACATTCTAGAGAGTTGGCTCAGTTGAAACAGGTTGGCATACTTGATGCATATATTTCAGAATTTCAGCGATTATCAGTTATGGTTACTGATGTGTCCGAAAGGAGATTGATTTTTGGGTTCATGGAGGGTTTGGCTGAACCTCTTAAAGGTTGGGTCAAAGCTTTTGACCTGCCATCCTTGCAGGATGCTATTAAGCATGCAAGGACTATGTAGTTATCCACACCACAAGCTAGGTTTCTATTGTGAGGTATTCACACATCGCCCCTTCGCAAATGTGGACCCCCACTTTTTTCCTGCTTTCTGGGTAGTGTTTGATGTCTTTATCTATTAGCATTTGCATTAGAGGGGTATAGGTCGTCAAGAAGTCAAGAGTCAGATGGGTCGTCTTGCATGAGTGTGGTGTAAGCTTGCAAAGTCTAGATATCACGAGTTCAACCATGAGTGAGGAAAGATTGCCAATTTGAAGGTCACTTCAAGTACTCCTCTTAAAGGAATGAACTTCACTTCATGAACACTCCTTGTGTAGCGAATTTCTTGCTCTTCTCCCTCAAAGCGAAAATTCACTCTAAGAGCTCATGTTGAGCAAGTTATCATATATTGAAGATTTTATTCTTGATTTGAAATCCACTTCATAAGCTCAACCTCAAGAGAGACTTCACCCTCAAGGTTAGGAGAGCGACTTCATGAGTTGCACTTTTGGAGCGAACTTCATGACTTGGCATCTTGGAGCAAACTTCATGAACTGGGAATTTGGAGCAAACTTTACAAGTATACTTCATGAATCAACAAATTGGAACGAATTTCATGCAAAGGCGAACTTCATGAGTTAACAATTTGGAGCGAACTTCATGAGTTGATGATTCCAAGCAAACTTCATGAGTTTACTATGAGATTTTGCCAAGATCAAGGGCACAATGAAAAGCATAAAAGAGAGACAATAGTATGACAAGAACAAACTATATTCTCATCAATATCCAAATGATCAACTGGATTAACCAATACAATGAATATAGGCCTCCATATATAGGCAAGGCCAAATGGATATGTGAGCACACAATCATGAAATGTGGCTCAATGAGAAACAAGGGTAGGTAAGAAAAAGTAGGGCAGGTAGGAGAAATAATATAATATTCCACATGAGGTGGATGACCCACCGAATGTGGAGTGTAACAGCAAGATAAGACCACAAAAGGTGGAATTTCTCCTACAAGCTATATCCCTATGTGCACACTTCCCTAAGTGTCTCATATCCAAACTCCGATGAGATGCATTATCCTAAGTTAACTTAAGTAAAATGTAATTATATCCTATAAGAATAAATAATTACACCAACACCCCCCCTTAAGTGCAACTTAGGGGAATGAAGACTCAAGTCAACAATGCAAGATGGGCCCCGACTACTAGGCCATGATAGGTACCCATGTACATTAAGCAAATGCAAGCAAACCTATGCAATGCAATCTCTCACAAACGAAGAAAGGGAGAAAACCCAGTGGGAAAAAACTCCCCCCCAAAAGAGAGATAAATGTACAAAAGACTCTCAAAGAAGAAGGACAAAACCTCAAAGAGGAAAAAGTCCCCCCCATAAGAGAGGAAGGAGAAGTCAGCTAACCCCCCCTAACGAAACATCCCGCACCCCCAAGAGAGATCGCAACTGCTGGAACTTACTCTCGGTGAAGGGTTTGGTGAATATGTTTGCAACCTACTCCGCTGTAGGACTACTGCAAATCAATGACCTGCTCCTGAATCAGCTCTCAGATGTAGTGCATATGAATCTCGATGTGTTTGGTCCGCTGATGTTGAACCGAGTTCTTCGAGATTGCAATAGCACTTTGATTGTCACAATGTAGAACTGTCGCTTGTGGAGTGGAGAACCCAAACTCGGTGAGAATATGCAAAAGCCAAATAGTCTCAGTCATTGCGTTAACAACCCCTCGATACTCAGCTTCAGTTGAAGAGAGAGCAATAGCATGCTGCTTCTTGCTCTGCCAACAAATGGGACCCGAACCAAGGTGGAAGCTGTAACCAAAAGTAGACTTACAATCATCAAGATCGTCAGCCCAATCGGAGTCTGGGTATCCAACCAAGCGAAGTCCTGTGCCTGCTGCATAGAGAATCCCATAATGATGTGTACCTTGGATGTAGTGTAGGATGCGTTTGGCGGCTTTCCAATGAAGCTCATGTGGTTCCTGCATGAAGCGGGAAACCATGCCAACTGCAAATGAAATGTCAGAGCGTGTGTGAGCCAAGTAGATGAGACTACCCACAAGTTGACGATACAATGTGGCATCAACTGGTGGAGAAGAGCACCTAGCCTCAAGCTCGACTCCTGAAAGAAAGGGAGTCGATGCAGGCTTACAATCAGCCATATGAAAGCGTGCAAGTAGATCAAGAGCATACTTGGGCTGCGAAAGAGTAATCCCGGAAGATGATTGTGAAATCTCTATCCCAAGAAAGTAGTGCAAAAGACCCAAGTTAGTCATAGCAAATCTATCATGCAAAGCAGATTTGACACTACTAATGATGGATGTGGTGCTCCCTGTAATGATCAAATCATCAACATAGAGCACAAGTATCAAGTGTGAATCATCCTATCGCAAAATGTAGACATTCGGATCGGAATGACACCTGGTGAACCCTACTGAGAGAAGAAAGGAATCCATCTTGGCATACCAAGCCCTGGGGGCTTGCTTAAGGCTATAGAGAGATTTCCTTAATCTGCAAGCCAAGGAAGAATCCTGGATGAAACCCTGTGGCTACTCCATATATATCTCCTCATCAAGATCCCCATGAAGAAAAGCACTCTTCACATCCATCTGATGTACAACCCAACCATGAGTTGCAACAGTAGCAAGTGTCAAGCGAATGGAGTTCATCTTGGCTATGGGCGCAAAGGTCTCAGTATAGTCAACACCTGGCACCTAAGAGAAACCTTTCGCAACAAGTCGATCCTTATACTTATCCACACTACCATCCGCAGCAAACTTGGTTCGATAGATCCACTTACATTGAACCATCTTTCTCCCCTTAGGGAGAGGGACTAACTCCCATGTGTTGTTCCTCATCAAGGAACTATACTCTTCCTCCATAGCTTGGTCCCACTTAGGAACCCTCGATGCTTCCTGAAATGTCTATAGATCAGAAGCGGTAGCAATGTATGCATGTGGAAGGTCCTGATGCTGTGATCGACTCCTCCATGTATCTGAAGGATCGCCAACAAGAGAACCCGCTAACTCAAGTGTCTGTCGAGCCCAAAAAGGTCTAGGTGGAGATGGAGAACGAGGCTCCTCAACTACAAGTGGACCCTACAGAGGTGTAACCCTACGAGTCGAAGATGAAGGAGTCTCACCATCTGAATCACTCTCATCACTATCCACAATGGAGGAAGGTAGAGGAGGAAGGGAGGCTAAGCTAGGAGAGCTTTCCTCAAAATGAACACTCCTCTCAATAAACACCATGTGTCTCAGGATCCATCAATCGATATGCCTTAACACCCTCGGGATATCCAACAAAAATACAAGGCCTACTCTGAGGTTCCAATGCCTTGCGTTTCTACGGAGGAATGCGAGCCCATGCTGGACACCGAAAGACTCTGAAATGTCTCACAATCGGTTTCCTACCAGCCCAAGCCTCAAAAGGAGTAATACCTGTTAAAGCTTTGTGAGGAACCCGATTTTGGATGTGTGTGGCATAACTGATAGCCTCTGCCCAAAAGGCAGGATCAAGAGAACATGCATGTATCATACAGCTAGCCATTTCTTTGAGAGTTCTATTCTTACATTCTGCAACTCCATTCTGTTGTGGAGTATAAGCAACTATGTAATGTCCCCGATATAATTAAAATAATAAATTTAATTACTTTATTGTAAGGCCCCAAACTTAATAATAAATATTTCGGGCCCTTTTATTTAATTAGATTAGGTAAGTCTTAGTTGGACGTGTCCGCCCGTTTGTAACCCTTTGGGAAGTTTCCCGGAGCCCATATATATGGTCGAGTTAGTCTTTGTCATAGGAGGTAGGCGATTTGGTATTTTCTCTTGTTTGTGCGAATTCCAGTTGGAGTTCTGTTACCCGCCATTTCGGAGGTGAAAGACCCTCCCTACTTGGTATCCGCAGTTTCGGTGGGATTCATCCCTCACCCTACTCTGCTCTGTGTACTTGTTCTGGATCTTCTAGAAACTCATCATTGTTGAATCGAATAGCTTCATTTTTGGTATACATGCTTAATAAAGGATTCTTATCATTTGGAGGTCAATACTTGATATGCACGCAAAAGATCAACCCTTGAACCACCGAAGGTAGTCCATTGAACCACCGTACCACACGTTAGTCCCCTCACTCCAAGTCCACAGTACGGCTACTCCCTCTGCATGGCACCGTACGACTTCTCCCTGTACGGTCACTGCATCCCCACACCACCGTACAACCCCTTCACCGTACAGCCTGCTTGGCTCTACCGTACGGACCACTACCATGCAACCCACCCAACATCCACCATACGGCCTTGCTCCACACCATACGACCTCTCCTTTTACCACCGTATGACTTCTGCACCCAACTCCACCGTACGACCTCTGCACCAACACCACCGTACAGGTGTCCCCTCCACCGTATGGTAGATCAGCCTTTTGGGGCGCCGTACAAGTCCAGAACATTACAGTGGTATCAGAGCTGTTAATTCTGCCAGCGTGTTGGGATAATCATGGCACCGGGTGATGGATTGATAGATGCGTTGAGGGAGTTAAGAAGTGGTGAGCAGAAGCTCTCTGAGACCCTCCTGAGAAGGCCTAACATATGTTCTCTATCCCAGATTTCGGTGGATTGGAAGGAACATCTATTGGTTGAATACTCTAAGAATACTTTTGCCTGCAAACTGATGGATGGTCAAGTACAGGATGACAGATACAAGGTGGTTGATGACATCATTTACTACAAGCACATAATCTATCTGGTGCCCGAGTCTAAGATAAAGGAGACGATTCTGAAGGAAATGCACGATTCTCCCTTGGTCGGACACCTAGGATACTTGATGTGAGGCCTCACCTCGACTCAGTTTGACATTTCAATGGATTTTATATTTAGACTATTATGGATACTTTATTTTGATGCATTTTGAAACTTAGAACTTATATGATTTCAGGATTTGGATAACATTGCTATATTTGGATGATTTACTTATATGCTTTATGTGATAGAACACTACATGATTGTTAGATAAGATGATATTGCGATGATAGATGTCGTTATTGAATTTGCAAGACTTTACTATGATAATAGAACTATGATGTATGGTTAAGTTTATGTGAATTAGGATGAAATTGCTTATGTGAAATTGTTTGATAAAAGATGTATTTAATCTGTGCAGATGTAAATTGTATGCAAGTGATGATGTGTATTGTTATTCCTTGGAATTATATTATATGTGGATATTTGAAAGTACTAATGTGTAAATTGAGATGCGCAGGAAGTTATCCATGTGACCATGGAAATATTACGGAGAACCAAACCTAGACTTATGTATGTTCGTAAGCCAGGGGTTGTCTATTTGGAGAGAACACCCCGTTTGTGTTGTATTTTATTCGTAACAGTATATGCTGCATGTGTGTTAAGTGTTATTTAAATTTATTGTGTAAAATCCACAAGAGACGATTTCATGTTTTAAATTGTAAAAGTGTTTTATTTGTGTTACTTGACACGTGTGGATTTAAGTTTAAATGTTTTATTTTTGTCTCTTGGTGGTAAAGTGTTCAACTATAGCTTTTTCAATTAATGTAACGTGATGTCATAAATACCTTGGGAAAAGAATCTTTGGAGAGGTCAACATATGTTTGACCCGAAAATAAACTTCAGAGGGGTTTAAAATGGGTTAAATGAACACCTAGGGGCAATTTAATAGGGTTTCCTAAAGCCCATAAAGTATACCTAAGGATTAGGGGTAATTTTAGGCAAGTTTCTACTCCTAAGTGACCTTTTAGACACTCTAAAATTTGGCTTTTCTGAGTTGTGCGAAAATTGAAATTAGAAGTTTGAACCTAGTTGTAAACTTTCCTATTCGAATGAGAGTTCTCTTTCCCATTCTGTCTTATCTTCCTCTTTAGTTTTTAGAAACTTGTGAGAACTGAGAGAAGGGGCTTCTTAAGCAAGAATTTGAAAATTTGAAGGTAATCACCCACTCTCCATTTTTGGAGACGAAAATTTTTGAAAAAGAATAGAATAGATTTGAATAGTATAATTTGGCTAAGGATAGAACAAGAAGATCTGTGGAATTGGGCAGCTCTTCCTCAAATACTATCCTACCTTTGGGCAGATTAAGGTTGGTTACACTCTTCTTAAAATGACTTCTTTTTGCATGTGTTTGAAAGTATGTTGGTGTAAGAAATCTCTTTTCTGGTATGTCCTTTTTGGAAAATTTCACTTGGTATTTTTGTATTATGTCTTGTATGTGTTTTTGGGAGTTTTCAAGACCTCTTACTCTTGGGAGAGAGGAGGATCTTGTGGGTGGTAGCAGTGACAACCCTCGAGTGAGAGACTCTCGTTATGAGAGCGATCACAAGGGATTTTTGTGTGACCCTTGCTGCATGGCCTGTTTGTGCAATGGGGGTCATAAGGAGGGATATAAGGCTAGAATGCCTTGGGGGGCATAAGGAATAAGGGGTTGAAATTCTTGATGTATTTGTTGTGCCATGAGGTGGCTACATGTTTTCCATACTTGCAGTTCTCCTCAGGGTATTGGTCCACTACCACCCTTGAAAAGGTCATCACCAAAGTGTGGTGCAGTGTAGCCAAGTTGGGAGTGTGTTTGAAATCTGTGTGTTTTCTGTCTTCTATGTGTTTGTATGTTTGTTACCCGTCTAGGTCTTGGTTCTCCAAGCTCGGGGGTGGCTACCAGTTAACCTAGGCTGGGAGGTGAGCACTCCATGGTCATATTTGTGATTTATTATGCAGGATTGTCGGGAGAAAAGAATAGGACAAGTGAAAAGTTGCAAAAGATTATTGTTGCAGAAATTTAATTGCAATTGTATTTATTAGTTTTAAAAGGAGAAATACACCCTCATTCGTTGGAATGAGAGGCTAATTGTAAATTCGAAATATAGACATGAGATTAGTTATTGTATTTAAATAAAGAAACATCTTGTAAACTTTGCAGAATATCTTTAATATTGTAAAAAGCGCGATATATTCCTATTTTTTATTTGAAAAGAATTACTTTTGAATTGCATGCAATAGTCATTGAAATATGAAAATCAGTTTTATTTAATTCTGTGTTTTTTCTTTTTATCTGTGAATTTGTCTTCATATAAATTGCAAAAAATATGAGTGGTAGTTGTTGTTAGATTTTAATAAGCATACCTATTCAGTTGCTGTAGTAATTGCAGAATCAGTACATGTATTTATTGCAGAAAAGAAATATGTATTCCTAAATTAGTATTCCCTAAGGAAATTTATTCCATTCTTAGGCATTTAAAATAAAATTAAATAGGAAAGGCATAAATCAGATTTGCATGCATATTGTAGATTAAAATAAATTTTATATTTCTGTTTTCTATAAAAGCAATTAAGTACAATATAGTTCAGGAAATATATTCTTCCATTTTCTTCAGAAAGATAGACAGTTATTTTAAATACTGGCAATATTTAGTTTCAGAAATTGATATCTAAATCAGAATCTTCCATGAATTCAGTTTTATTATAAGAAAAGAAATAATAATATAAGTTATATATGAATATATATAATTATATACATTAAGATTTCATGTATATATTTATATATACATATATATAAAACATATCATAACATTTACCTGCGAAACAAATGTAGATACAAACCTAAAATACACACACACACACACACACACACACACATATATATAGATTTATTTAACTTAATGAATTACCTTTGTTTTAAAAAAAAATTTGCATGTGAAATATATATATTATTAAAAAAAAAAAAGAGACTTTTTGGGAAGGGCCGCGCAGAGCACGCGGACCCTGTTCGGGCCGCGACCAACACAGAGGTCGCAACCTCTGTGCGGGCCGCGGAACACACAGGCATGCGGCTCCCTGTGTGGGCCGCAGAACGCACCAGTGGCTGCAGCCACTGTGCGGGCCGCGACACACACAGCAGCCGCTGTGTGGGACGCGACCCTCACAGTGGGTCGTCCCACTGGCGACGCCGCTCCCATTTCCCCGCCTCCACCAATTCGGCCGCCACTGTTAATTCGGCCGCCGACCTGCATTTAAACCCTACAACATAACAATAAATTAAGATGAAACCCTAGCCCAGTTAGGGCTAGGGTAAATAAATGAAGAATGAGTATTAAAATAAAATAAGGGGGTGGGGGGGGGACTATTTTATAGATTTTAATAAGGGTTAGGGTTGCATGGTAAACCCATTTAGGTTCTAGAATATATTAATATTATATTTATATAATATTAATTATATTTACATATAGGTATGGTGGAATTATTTAATTATAATTTTCAAAGAGAATTGAAATGCTATGAATCCAATTATAATGAATTAACATTAGACTTTAAATTTAAAAAAGTTGACTTGTTTAAATGTTAGTGAAGTCCATATTTATTTTAAATTTAAATTTATTGAGAAGTCCATGAGCTGATTATTAATGAAATTAATATTTATTTATAACTTAAATAGGTTTAGGTATTCATGAGATAAATATTAATAAAGTTATTATTAGATTAAAATTTGAATAGCTTGAATATTTAAAATCGGAATATTATGAAGTTGATATTTAAATATAAAATTAATTAAATTGAGCGAAAATGAGCTAGTCTATTCTAATCCGTAGTTAATCTTAATTTATTTTCTACTATTTAAATAGTAGGAAATGATTGTTTTAAACATAGTTAAAACCAAAACTGCGTAGTGTGTTCGTGTTAGCAAACTTAACGTTATTTTTGTTAGTATTTAAAAAAAAAAATCATTCCGTTTTTGCCCTAAATTTTGGGCATGACACTTGAAAACCTACAGACGGGATTGGGAGAGGTTTTCCTGGAAGGGACTTAAGAACGACGTTCTACAGTACATGCAGGAATGCTCCACCTGTCAGCAAAACAAATCTGAGCACACCTTACTCGCTGGACTGCTGCAACCATTGCCAATCCCTGATCAGAAATGGGATAGCATCTCGATGGATTTCATTACCGGAATTCCCCCAGTGCAAAGAAAGGATTGCATCTTCGTCGTAGATCATTTGATCAAGTATGCCCATTTATTTTCTATCTCCACCGAATACCAGGCAACCCAAGTGGCCGAGTGGTTCTTCCGTGAGGTATTCTGTTTGCATAGTATTCCGCAGAACATAGTGAGTGATAGGGATTCTAGAACAACATAGTGGTATGAAGAGCATGCGACAAACATGAGCGTTACTTTTCAGGAAGAGCGGCATCTACAGGAGAAGAACATGTTGCAGATGAGTTTTGAGATTCCGGACCATCATGGGAAAATGACTGATTGGCAAGATGACATGATAGCTTCGGATCCGAGCATTGATGTGTTTGATGATTGGCTACAAAGGGATCTTGGCGATTCCGGGCATGGCAACAACCATATCAGAGTGGAGCAGCTGAAGCTAAAGGGATATTTACTCTTCTCGCTTACTTCAATGTACGTGCACATGGTCATGTTGCGGCATGGAGATTTCAGATACGACTATCAGTGTTCACGCTCGATTTGGGACCCTAGATCTTTGCAGTGAGCAAACTGTTTGATGATGGATTACTTGAGGGCAAGCAATTTATGGGCTGTGAGGATTTGTAATGTCCCCGATATAATTAAATAATAAATTTAATTACTTTATTGTAAGGCCCCAAACTTAATAATAAATATTTCGGGCCATTTTATTTAATTAGATTACGTAAGTCTTAGTTGGACGTGTCCGCCCGTTTGTAATCCTTTGGGAAGTTTCCCGGAGCCCATATATATGGCCGAGTTAGTCTTTGTCATAGGAGGTAGGCGATTTGGTATTTTCTCTTGTTTGTGCGAATTCCAGTTGGAGTTCTGTTACCTGCCATTTCGGAGGTGAAAGACCCTCCCTACTTGGTATCCGCAGTTTCGGTGGGATTCATCCCTCACCCTACTCTGCTCTGTGTACTTGTTCTGGATCTTCTGGAAACTCATCATTGTTGAATGGAATAGCTTCATTTTTGGTATACATGCTTAATAAAGTATTCTTATCATTTGGAGGTCAATACTTGATATGCGCGCAGAAGATCAACCCTTGAACCACCGAAGGTAGTCCATTGAACCTCCGTACCACACGTTAGTCCCCTCACTCCAAGTCCACAGTACGGCTACTCCCTCTGCACGGCACCATACGACTTCTCCCCGTACGGTCATTGCATCCCCACACCACCGTACGACCCCTTCACCGTACGGCCTGCTTGGCTCCACCGTACGACCCACTACCGTGCAACCCACCCAACATCCACCATACGGCCTTGCTCCACACCATACGACCTCTCCTTATACCACCGTACGGTAGATCAGCCTTTTGGGGTGCCGTACAGGTCCAAAACATGACAAACTGAATGCTGCAGATCAATCCCCTCAAATGTCCAAAAATCCTCGTCTTTTGTTCACATATTACCTTCCATTATCTGTGCGAAAAATTTTGACTACATTCCCTAATTGCTTCTCCACATGAGCCTTGAAGTCTAGAAATTTGTCAAACACATCACTCTTATGAATAAGAAAATAGACCCAAGTGAAGCGAGAGTAGTCACCAATGAAGGTGAGGACATAGGAGGCCCTACTAAATGAAGGTGATGGAAATGGACCTGCTATATAGTTGTGAACAAGTTGAAGAAATTCCAAAGCTCTCCAAGCTTTCCCCTTATCAAACTTCTCCTCGGGATGCTTGCCCATGGAACATCCTGAACATGCACCCTCTAAAAAAAGGATTCAAGGTAGACATTGTTGGTTGAAAATTTTGTACACTTGGGAAAATATACAAAATTGTGCTTTCAACCAGAGCACACGAGTAAAAACTCTCCTAATTAAGGGAAGGCTCCCCCTATCTAACTACAACTTGGAAAATAAAATGGGATGGGACAGCAATCTTTCTTCTTTTTTCAAGAAAGACAATATCATTTTCTCTTCACAGAAAAGGATAGTGATTGAATAACATCAGTAACCACTTTCAAGTGAAATAAGAGAAAGGAAATGAAGTTTCCTGAAAGCGCAAAGACTTCCGTCACTTCCTTCGGGACGGGACAGCAATATCAAGCTCAAAGACTTGACTATTGGAAGTCCTATCTACCCTTTGCTATACTAAATTTTTACAACGAATAAAAGATAACAGCTCAAAGACTGAAATAATCTATTCTTTTAACACAAAGACAACAATTAAGGCAAGCTCAAAGACTTGCTGCTATTTCTTATCAAACAGTAAATTTTCCTCAAGAATAGAAGCAAGCTCAAAGACTTGCTGCTCCTTTAAGAGAGTTTCCTATTTTAATTAATGTTCTCTACTTACAGCTCAAAGACATCAAATCAGATTGGACTAAGCTCCATTAGAAACACTTTGCATAGAAGAAATAAAAAGATTCAAACTCAAACATGTAGCTCAAAGACTCAAAACTTGAGTAATCCTTCTTTCTTATTCTTCAAAACCTTCAATTCACATACATAAGCTCAAAGACTTCTTGCTGTAAATTTGGCAGAGTTTTTGCTTGCTTTCCAAAAGATATATTTACAATGGACCTCTCAAGTATTTATAGAAGAGGAGCCTTGAGAAAAAGGTGGGAGGATCCTAAATAACTTGAGAGATTCTCTCAACCACCAAGACTCATTCAATAAATAACTGAGACTTCATTAACTAACTAAGAGTTCTCTAACTAACTAAGACTTATTCCAACTACACTCCTAATCGGACACAACTTGTAGTTGCCTTACATGTAATTACAAAAGTGCAAGTAATGTGTAACTTGCATTTTACAAAAAATACTTTTACATGTAACTTGTCAAATCAAAATTACAACTAAAGATTACAAAAGAGGGAAAATTCAACTAAGTGTTGAAAAACACTTAAGTTGAATTTTGTGAAGACACGAATCCTTAAAATTTTTGGATGCTCGCTTGTAGTTCCTCGGGATTCAGTTCATGGGTGTTCTTAACCACAACCATAGTCTTCACAATAGTGTCGTGACAGCGGAGGAGTGCGGAATTGTTTTTATCCAGGATAGACTGGATAAGGCTTGGTGTTTCCTCAATGCTTGAATTGAAGCTGCCGAGAATTGTTCGCTCCTCCATTCATTATGAATCCTCATCTGTAAATCAGCAAGAACTTCTTCTTCTGGAATCAGCTCTCCATCCTGACTTACTATATTGCAAGAGGCCCTTTCACAATGTGAGACAATACCTCGATAGACTTCATCCCGGAATCACCTTGCATCACTGATCTCCTCAATGAGGGATTTAAGAACAAGGGTCTTGTTTTGCATGAGTTCTTCAAATTCCAAGTACATGACCTTGGAAGAGATGATGGCGTGCTCCTGCAAAATACTTAGCTGTTGTTCGGGGCAGATTGTCAGACTTTTCTCAACACTTTCCAAATTCTTTTTGAAAGTGTTAGAAGTCTGATCCAGTTTCTCCTCAATGGTTTCCAACTTAGACATTATTTGAAAAATGTCTTTTACCACTTGTACACATTGATCATGAAGCTGATCAACCCAGGAATCCAGTGCTTGTACTTTCTGAGCAGCCCTTTCCACTCCACGAATTGATTCTTGGGAACCAGAAGAACCTATGGAGTTACTCCCTTCAGCAGCAGGTTTTGTGATTTTATGAATGGCTGCCATGAGCTGTCGGTTTTCTTCTTCTAGCTTGTCTTTCTTCGCAAGAAGATCGTCACACCTTTGAACTAGTGAAGCAACAGAAAACTGAGCATCATGTTTAATGACCTCATGTGTTTGCTTGCCCAATTCTACCCTTGTAACCTTATAATCAGCAGCTGACATTGCATCAAGTGGTTTATCTGCAATAGGTTCCACAATTTCAGCTACTTTCATCTTGTTGCTATCAACAGTTACCCTAGAGATAGTCTTTGAGTTGCTGGTAGTCAAAGGCATCAGGTGAGATCTCTTGCTTCTTCCTTTTCGGGGTGAAAGAACTAAGCCATGGAGGAAAAGTCATCAACTCACTTCCAGTAGCAGTCGTAGGCAAAAGAGAAGCAGTTTCTGTTTGAATTACCGTGGTCACCCTGGGAGGAATATATGTTTGAATGGCGACCACGGTTTGCTCAGTTACCAATGGACATGAAGATTACCTCATGAATTCTTCAAAACCAGAAGTGGAAGTATCAATTTCTGATAACTGAATGCAAGTGGGATTATCTTCAAGAAATTTCAACACACATTCTCGTTGTCGATCAGGAGAAGGCTCGTATGCTGAAATGGGAACTGCATTCTGAGGAGACTCATCTACGAGCAAATCAGGAGGAGAAAGAGGCGTCTCAATGGAAACTGGAGGAATGACCTTGTGAGGCAAGTCTGAAACTGGAGACTTAGGCGCATCGTCAGATTGCTGCCCCTCTTCTGGATTATCCAGATCGATCACCCGAACATGGAACCGTGATTTCTCCTTCCCACGAGTAGTCGTCTCCTCAAGAGGAAGCACTACTGCACGACTAACTCGTATCTTGATCCTTGTGCCTGAAGATGAAGCACCCTCCTTGTTATCAATTTGAATCTCAGACTTCCATCCAAGAGGCCCTGTAGAATCATCTTCTTTACCAACCTTGATTTTGATAAGTCTAACAGCATTACTTTTCAGCCATGCGTTAGTGTTGGCCAAGATAGGCTGAAATCTATCAAGGATGGAGACACACTCCTTGTGTGACCATTGAATCAAAGGAAGTGGAGCTTCCTCAACCCTTCGTGAAGTGTATTCAGGATCAAGTATATGCCCGTCATCGATCATCCCTTGTGGGATATCCGCCAAGTTCAAGTCAACAATTTGCTCAACAGTGAGCATGCAGTAATCCATCTTCAGAACTTCGGCTTCCGTGCGGAGATCTACCCAGATGTCTTCAAATTTGCAGCCAAAGGAATCACGTTTTTGCAAAAAACGTGGTATTCAATGCTTCATCAATGGATCATTAAATGGCTCGAATCTTATCCCAAACTCCACACCTAGGTGAGAGAGGGCAAAACGCTTCAGGAGATTGCAAATTTATGGAGTAAAAAATGCCCAAAATTTGGATTAAAAGAACCATGCGTTTGCTGATCTAGGGCAAAAAACCAATCAATATAACCTCCATTTGGCGTGAAAGATGTTCATGATTGCATGAAAATAGGGTAGAAGCAAAAACGCCTTTACTCCCTAAAAAATCTCCACAAAAAATTGCTTTGAAATCTTCAACAAATCGATTTTTCATGCAAATCGGGTTTTGGGAGACAAACAACAAGTTCGAATTACCCAAAATCATTCAAATCGGGTTTTGGGAGACAAACAACAAGTTTTATTTTCACTTTTTCCACTTACAAGCCAAAATCGGGTTTTTTAAGACAAATGACAAGTTTAAAAATTCACTTTTTCACTTACCAAGCCAAAATCGGGATTTTTTGGACAAATGACAAGTTTAAAAATTGTCAAAAATGCACTTGCAAGGCAAAATCGGGATTTTTGGAGCAAACTGCAAGTTTAAAATACTTGTAAAAGGGAAATAAAATCCCTACAACAAGTTAGAAACACTTGCACATATGTAATGGGGATTTAAAATCCCTATTACATGTAAAAACCATTAAAGTAGGGGTTTTTTGAACAAACTGCAAGTTTACTTGCAGTTGAGCCAAAAAATCCCTATTTTAACTAAAAATGACCAAAAAACAATAAAAAGATAAAAACATCAAAGGGGAAACTTAAAATAAATTACAAGTGACATATTTGAAATAAAAGTGCATATGTAATTGGTCAAAAATTCCCCTACAAAGACCAAAACAATGAATATCTCCACCTGCAATCGGGGTTTTAAAACCCGAAATTGAAGGAAAGGCATAGCAAACGAACCTAGAATTGGACGAAATTCGAAACATAGTTCGAGAATGGACTGAGGATTAAGCCAATCCAAGGATTAGTTGAAATTCTGCCTCGGGAAGCGTGCCATAGAGTAAAAATTTTCTTTTTTTCATAAAAATTTCACCGTAGTGGTCCTTCATTTTTGTTTCCAAAAATGAGGACAACAGACCTGTGACCATATCTTTAGTGTTGAGCTGCTGAAGATAGTGGTATTTGAGGTGACCAAACCGCTCATGCAATATCTTACTTTCTGAATTTGAATGAGTAAGCAAGACCCTAGAAGGTGAACTTGGCACAAAGTGGGAGAATGAATAAAGTCTTGAGTTGTCATTGACTTGTCCCACCGCTAACAAGGCATCATTATCAAGTTCCTTTACCACAACTGAGTCAGGCGTAAACTCAACCTTTTTCCCATTCCCATAATGAGTGATTTGGTAGATAGAGAGAAGATTGGTAGACAAGTTAGGAACATAAAGCACATTCTCAAATGTTCCATCATCCATGTCAACCGAACCTTTCCCTTCAACCTCAACTTGTGTATAATCACCTATGTAAATGTGAGGTACCTTTCATGGCTCCAATGAAGAATACTGCTCCTTTGTAGAACCCATGTGATAAGAGGCGCTCGAGTCAAGTATCCACTACTGTGAAGAACCTGTTTTAGCCACAAATGCTTGCCCTTTTCCCTTAGACTGTGAGGAAGAGGAAGGAGATGAATCCTTCTTGTTGTAGGCGGATGGCAAATTGATGTTGTTCTTCTTAAGAAGATGTGTCAACTCGTCAACTTGCTTGGTGTGGTATCGATGCTCATCATGACCATACTTCTTGCAATAAGCACGAGTTGCTCTATCCCTCTTAGGTGGAGTCCCCTTCTTGGAAGAGGATGAAAAATCGCCTTGTGATGGAGAGGATGATTGTCCTTTTTCCTATCGTGGCTTTGACTTAGATTGCTTCTTCTTTTTGTTGGAATCTTTGCCTTGACTCCCTTGACTACCTTGATTAGCCACCAAAGCCTTGGACTTTGAAGACTTGAGAATCCCCATGTTCAACAACTTAGATTGTTCCAACATCAACATTTCTGTGAAAGCATCAAATGAAGGCATAGTGTAAGAACTCCCCACTGTCAAACAATGAGTTTGGAAGCTAGAAACAAATGTTGCATATTTTTGTAGCGTCGTAAATTGTACGCACTTGCTAGGGTGGTACAATTTCACACCTAGTTTAGCACCCGCCTTGGCGCATTTTGCATTTTGCATTGCATTTCCCCTTTAGCACTTAATTAATTAAATTAATTAGGTCTAGGGTTCTATTTCATCACCTCCCACATCATAAAGTTGGGCCCTTTCATTAAAGTGTGCCCCTTTCATTTTATTCTTGCAATACATCATTTAATCAAAAACCCTAATCAGGTCCTATTTTGAACTTGGGGGCTTGATTTCGGGGGTCAAAACATCTCGAAATCACCTGTAACTTCGGGATTCTCTCTAAAATCATCATATCCGATAGTCCTGAAAATTTGGTGAAAAGTTGTCGAGACCATGGCGCCCGGAGTGCAACATGGTCCCGGACATTTTTCCCGAAATTTTAGGAGTGCGATCCAATCATAAAATAAAGCTTAACCCCAAGAAATTGGCGGGAGATTCAATCTCTAGGTCGGCCAAAAGTCGAAATTAAGACCTAGGGTTTCATATATAAGAGCTCTCTTTCTTCATTTGAAAGGATCCGATTTTGGTTTTCAGGAACCTCATATGCAGCAAAAGAGCAGATCTTTGAGGACTTCAACAACATTCAACATCCTTCTATCAAGCATTTATCAATTTCATTCATCCATTTAGGGCTTGGAAGACATTGAAGAACAATAGGAGATTACCGACTGAAGATTGGCTTGTACTCCTCCCTTGAGGGTTGGGTATGATTTCATGTTGTTTTCATGTCTTTGCATAAGCTTCAATATATCCTTTATTCATGCTTTAGATCACTTTGCATCTTGATTTAGAGCATTGACATTATCATTTACAAGCAATTAGGGTTTACTTTCTAGGTTGCTCTAGTTTGCTTTCTTGTATTTTAGGACCTTGCACACACACTAGGTCTGCACACACAATACATTTTACAATACAAATTGGCTATTCGTGGAGGTGGAAATCACCGAAGCGGGGGTTTGACTAAGGCAAAACCCTATATAGCCGCCCACCACACCTTTTCAGATATAAGTGCAGGTTTCGGACTCAGACGACGCCGCAAGTTACAGATCCGGAAGAAGCAGACGGAGACCAAACAACACACCAAATCTCAGAGCAAAAGACCAGGACAGGGGCGCTGGGCGCCCTGGTCCTTCTGACAGCAGTTTTCAGCATTTTTGACAGCTTTGCAAAACAGCAGTTTCCGGAGCAGTTTCAGGGGCAGAATCAGGACAGTGGCGCCCGCGCCCCCGTCCCGAACATTTTCAGTCAGATTTTAACTCCGGGTACGCATTTGCATTCTTGTCTTGTCCTTGTGTTTACAACTTTCCATTGTTTAAGTTCAATTCTGCAATCTTGTTATTAGTTCATACTTGCACTTTGGGGTTAGGGATTGAACTTGCATCATTTCATCTTTCAATTGCAACAAAGGAATAGAAATCCTAATAGGTAGCCCGTGGCTCTCTCTTTCACAAGAAGAAGTAGCCAATTGTGTGATACCTCTAGGCTCTTTCGTATTCCACAAGTGTGTGGTTGAAAGTGAGATTAGGGCATGTTTGCTTAGTGTCACTTTTTCTCCCACACAATTTTGCTTTGGTGACATAATCTTGGATTGTATCAAAACTCTTGGGATCCAAGCTGGTGAGCTCATTGTCAATCTTGTAGCCTCTGATTTTTACAATTTCTGAAAGATATCCCAAGTCTCTTTGATTGTAAAACACTTCTCAATATGAAAAAATGAGGTCATCTGATACATACTTACGCAAAGTTCCAAGAACCATGCAATTTTTAGTGAGCCATTCTAACTGAGCATTAGGATCAGCCTTAGGATCTGGTGTTGCTGCTATTGTTCCATCTGTGTAATACGTGAGTCCTTTTTCCATTAGTTTGCTCCATGCTTTAATTTTCCGAGATGCATAATTATGTGGAGTTAAAGGTGGAAATTTAAGAGGACTCATAGCAACAAAAATGAAAGAGCGCAAGGAAAGAGAGTCACAATCATACAAGACACCCCCCCAAAATGATGATTTGGCACTTTATACTTAGTGCATGTACAATGGGCCACTTGCAAAAAATAGCAAAGTGGACTTCTGATTTCAACTTTACAACTGCCTCAAAGAGACCAAAGGAAATTCAAACTGAAAATGCAAGAGATCTAAACTAAGATTCAAGCAAATTACAAGTACCAAGTAAGCCAAAAAGGACCAATATCTGAAAGTACAGCATCCACTCAAAATCTCTCCAAATTGATGACAGATTATGAAAGTAGACGAAAAATTATGCACTTCCAAAAAAAACGGCACTTGAAAAGGAGATCGTATGAGCCCAAACGAAGCCTTTGAAGTTGCAAAATCGAGGATTGGACAGGTACAGCAGAGAGAATCTGAAAATTCTGAAAAACCTGTGCACCAAAATCAGAAAATAATCACACCACTGTATAGAGCACAAAAAATTAGCCCAAATCAAAAAAAATTGAACCCAAAAAGGAGCAAAATTGAGCAAGTTATGATCGTCCAAAGTTGACCCAAAAACCCAAACTGCTCAACGGAGAGGGGTCTAAAATTTTCAAAAAAGCGCTGACGTAGGATAACATCAGCAAAACATAGTGTTAAATTTGACGATCATCTAACCGTCACAATGGTCATCGCACCCCCTAGCTGACCATACGGAAATGTTGACGTGGCGTTGACTGTATGGATGACGTGTCACTACAAGGGAGTTTGTGTCGTTGTCGGCAGGCTACGGTGTGTCGGAGCCGGCAGCAGGTGGCCGGAGCCGGTGGCCAAGGTGCCAGAGCAGCAACGAGGGCCGGTGGACAGGTCGCAACAGGACCGACGGGAGGCGACTGCTGAGGACAGGCGGTCACTGTTGTGGTGAGCGGTCCGTTGTGCTGCGGTGGGCGGCCGGCGGTGTACGGTGATCTACAAACACGCAGGTCCTATAGACTGTGCAGGGTATGGGGGCTGGGGATAACCATACTACCCGAATTGGGTAAAAAATTCCTCCAACATCCAAAATTCAACTTTCACCAAAATAGGTCGAGTTTACACTCGATTGTTATGGAAACGCCCTCTCGAACGCAATAGTGAGGTCAAAAATGCTCTAGGATGCCTCCAAAACACAAAGTACCTAAGATCCAAAAATAGAAGCCTTCCAAGATGTCTCCCAAAACCAATCAATGAAACTCCAATGGCTCTGATACCATGTGAGATTTTGCCAAGATCAAGGGCACAATGAAAAGCATAAAAGAGAGACAATAGTATGACAAGAACAAATTGTATTCCCATCAATATACAAATGATCAACTAGATTAACCAATACAATGAATATAGGCCTACATATATAGGCAAGGCCAAATGGATATGTGAGCACACAATCATGAAATGTGGCTCAATGAGAAACAAGGGTAGGTAAGAAAAAGTAAGGGTAGGTAGGAGAAATAATATAATATTCCACATGAGGTGGATGACCCACCGAATGTGGAGTGTAACAGCAAGATAAGACCACAAAAGGTGGAATTTCTCCTACAAGCTATATCCCTATGTGCACACTTCCCTAAGTGTCTCATATCCAAACTCTGATGAGATGCATTACCCTAAGTTAACTTAAGTGTAATTATATCCTATAAGAATAAATAATTACACTAACATTTACAAATTGGAGCGAATTTCATGAATCAAGGAAATGGATCGAAGTTCATACAAGTGTACTTCATGAGTTTCAAAATTGGAGCGACTTCATAAGTTAGAAATCAAGAGCGACTTCATGAGTTAATGATTAGGAGTGAATTTCACAAAAAAACAAACTTCATGAGTTAAGAATTTGAGGTGAACTTCAAGTTTAAAGAAATCAAGAGCGAACTTCATGAGTTAAGAATTTGAGGTGAACTTCAGGTTTAAAGAAATCAAGAGCGAACTTCATGAGTGAGCGAATCTCACAAAGATGAACTTCATGAATTAGGAAAATGGAGCGAACTTCATGTTTGAGGAATTTGAAGTGACTTCATGAGTTAGAGATCAAGAGCGAACTTCATGAATTCAAGATTTAGACCAAACTTCATGTAGAGAGCTTCAAGAGCGAATTTCAACTTCATAGCTCAAGGTATATGAGCGAGTTTTACATTTTGAGGATGGATGAACTTCACAAAATGGT
The DNA here is from genome assembly GCF_030272615.1 of Cryptomeria japonica. Taxonomy (NCBI): domain Eukaryota; kingdom Viridiplantae; phylum Streptophyta; class Pinopsida; order Cupressales; family Cupressaceae; genus Cryptomeria; species Cryptomeria japonica. The sequence continues at coordinate 23,903,521 of NC_081414.1, forward strand.
GTATAAGAGCTAACTTCATGAACTCACCCACATGAGCAAATGTCGTGATTTGATCTACATTAGCAACTTCATAATCTAGTAAGGTGAGTGACTTCAAGATTAGAGCATGAAGAGCCAACTCCAAAAAATCAATGCACATAGGTGACTTCAGGAAATGAGATACATCGACAAAGTTCAAGAATCCAAGGGTATGAGCGAAGTTCAAGAAAAGGGAGGAGAACAATTTCAAAAGACAATGGCAACTTAATGAACACCAAGAGTGGAGTAAACTTCAAGTGCTCCTTCACGAAGGAATTCTCTTCAAATCCTCTTATCAAACCTGCAAAACACATAAAATCAAGGGATATATCAAATAAGAAAAACTATCAATATTATGTATTATGTATTTGATATCATGTTTGTTTTGTTTTGCAGATGGGAGAAGATGGTGATTGCAAAACGGAAGGAGAAAGGTTGTAAGATCTACATCATCATGCAAAGAAGAAAACTTCTCTCACAGCACCAGGGAGTCATAGAAAAGGAATTCCAAAGTAGAGAAGCAGTGACGACATCAAAAGTTCGTTCCAAGGTAACATCAATACTTCAAAACTAAGATCTACACCTTGCACTTACATGACCAAGGCATTCGAGAAGACAGTTTCAGAAGAGTTAATCAAAGTTAGAAGATCATCGTCATCATCGCTGAAGCTGTATAATGTTGAGTATCAAGAAATATTCCTTCATGATGATCTATCAAGCCTACAAAGTGCAAGTTAAAGGTGGGATCCTAGTCATCATCCCAGTCACTACCTCTACCAATCGAAGAAGTTCCACATCAGCATGTCTAGATGCAACGTACCTGACTCACCAATGATGCCACAAACTCCGAGGCAACTACCCTTGTTATCTACTGGTCATTGCCAGGGTGTTGTAATTATTTCATTGGCCAAATTGAGTTTGTTGTAACAATAATTAGGGTTTTCATTGTAAAATCTTGGCCATTGATCTTAAATTGATCTGAGCCATTGAATTGTATTGAGAGCACTATAAAAGACTCAAACTCTTCATTTGTAAAGGTTAATAGTTAATAGTGAATAGTTAGCTAATAGTTAATAGCAATAGAAGAAAAGAATAACAATTAGAGTAGAGTAGGAGAAGGCAGAAATTGTTGCCTAAGTTGTAAATGAACTCCATTTTCATTGAAGTTATGGTGAAGTGTGTTGTTTCTTTACAATGTGCATGGTTTCTTATTGGATCTTCATGTTAGATGATTGATAAATTAGATTGAATGGAGGAGTTTGTTGAATGTATTCATGTGGAATCCGCCTAGTCCATACCACTAGCCTCTTGCTGATTGTAAGTGCGCCTTCTGTGGTCAACTAGAATGATATAAGCTTAACTTCGAATTGTCACATATCCATTGTTTATGCATTAACTTGAATGGTGATCAATGTTTGATGGTATTGATTCGAATATCTTTGAAATGTCCTTAGAAGATTGCACTGAGCTTGTGTCAAATTGTTCAGTTTGATGGTGAGACCTCGTTCAATAGGATTCCATCTAATCATTCATCTATCTTCTTACATTCTAGACCTTAGTATAAACTCTCTCAACCCTTTACCTTTTGTCATTTTTTCAAACTCAGGTTAGTTTAGGAAACAAAGCATCAACATATTGAAATATCAGATGATCAAGTTCCAGCAAACCAAGCATTCAAGCATTCAAATGTAAGTCCCCTTGTGATTCTAGCGTAATCACATCAACCAACAGAGCTTATCCACACGTAGTGACCCTACATTCATGAACTTTGGAGTCTTCTCAAGCGATCCTTAGGCTAATCTTCAGCATGTGCCTAAAAAACACATCAACAGTTTCCCAACAAGTATCCACAAAGATCCTCAACACAAAATTGGCCGCAGAAGAAGGACAAGGAACCTGAATATACCAAACCGGCAGGAGAGATATCTAAACCAACTAGTGGGACAACTCGTAATACAAGGGATGAGTTGAGACGGAAGAGGCTTTGTTTTGTTTGTCATGAGCCTTGGACACCTGGACATAGGTGTAAGAGTGGGAGCAAAGCCCATTGGATTGAGGTTTTTGAAGAATCTAGTGATGATGAGTTGGAAGAGACACAGTTTCAGGATGCACAACAAGAGCAGATGGATGGAGATTTAGGCACAGACGAGCATCAAGATGATTTGGCAAAAATGGAGGGTACAATTGCAACTCTCTCTACCACTCCTCATTATAGCGCTTTCAGAGTTAAGGGTGTTGTGCAGGGACAACGGGTGGTTGTGTTAATTGATAGTGGGGCTACCCACAACTTCGTTGATGCATCCTATGTGAAAAAGAGGGATATGAAAGTAGAGGAACATGAAGGTTTTCATGTGAGGACAGCGATAAACTTCAAGACAATGCAATTGAGTTTTACAGCAAATGGTAAAAAAGTAGCATTGAGGGGCTTATATTCAAATGCACCTAGAGTTGTTTCACCTAAGAGGATGGAGAGAATTTTTCATCATTCAAAGACTAAGTGGGCGGTGCAATGTTTTATTACGGATAAGCCCACGGATACAAGACGGCAAGGATGTCGTGTTGACATACAGGGCTTGTTGGACAAGCATAGCATAGTGTTTTCAGATTTAACACATGGTTTACCTCTAGATCGTGGTTTTGAGCATGTCGTTAAGCTTGTGGATAGCAAGCCAGTTGTCACAGATCCTTACTGTCATCCCAAGCAGTTCAAGGATGAGAATGAGAAAACTATTTGGGAGTTTTTGGATGCAAGACATATACGGCCCAGTTCTAATCCTTTCGCTTCTTCTGTTGTCTTGGTGAAGAAGGATGGCACTATGAGGATGTGCAAAGATTATCGTGCACTTAAATAGAAAGACCATCAAGAACAAGTATCCTATTCCGCGTATCGATGAGTTGTCGGATGAGCTACATGGAGCGGTCTACTTTTCCAAAATAGACCTTTGATCAAGATACCATCAAATCCGAGTTCAGGACCAAGATGTGCACAAAACAGCATTCAGATGCCACTATGGACATTTTGAGTATTTGGTAATAACCTTTGGATTATCAAATTCTTCGGCTACATTTCAGTCTTGTATGAACCATGTGTTCAACAAGCAATTGCGGAAATTTGTGTTGGTGATGACATCATAGTATATCACAAGACATGGGAGGAGCATCTTCGACATCTTGATGAGGTATTGAGTATTTTGGCAGCTAATTCCCTTTTTGCAAAAGCTTCTAACTGTGAGTTCGGCATGACTAAGCTATTGTATCTTGGATATGTCATTGGGAATGGTGGAGTGAAGGCACATAGGGAGAAGATTCAAGCTATACTTGATCGGCCACCACCGAAGAACGTGTCACAATTGAGAGGCTTCATTGGTCTATGTGCATATTATAGACGGTTTGTGAAGGACTTTTCTTCATTAACCGCTCCTTTGACAGATTTGACCAAGAAGGATGCTTAACTTCCACCGGAAGGAAGGTTGCATGGTAAAGATCATGGATCATCTTAAGAAGGTAACGAGTACTTGTCCTCTTTTGGCTTTACCGGATTTATCTAAATCTTTTGTGCTTGAGTGTGATGTATCTGGTATTGGTATTGGGGCTGTGCTAATGCAAGACAAGCATCCCATTGCTTATGAGAGCCCAAAATTGAATCAAGTAGAAAGGACATTCTCTAAATATGACAAGGAGATGTTGGCAATCATGCACGCACTTGAAAAGTTTTACTAATACCTTGTGGCCAGCAAGTTTATAGTGAGGACTGATCATCATAGCCTCAAGTATTTCATGGAGACAAAAGGGCCTCAAGTATTTCATGGAGACAAAAGGATTGAATGAAAGACAACAACGTTGGGTGAGTAAGCTACAAGGGTATGATTTTGATATTGAATTTGTCAAGGGGAAAAATAATGTTGTTGCTGATGCATTGCCTAGAAATCCTACATTTTGTTCACTTTCAAAAATTTCAGCCACTTGGAAGGATCGCATATTAGCAGAATATGCCAAAAATCAGCATGCTTGTGATATTTTAGATGGTAAAATTGATGATGAGAGGTATAAGGTGCTTGATGATATCATCTATCACAAAGATAAAATCTACCTAGTGCCCGAAAGTGAGTTTAAACATAAAATTCTTGCTGCTGTTCATAACAGTCAGCTTGTTGGTCACTCTGGTTATTTGAAGACATACAAGTACGTACATTCGTGAATGATTTTCAAGGAAGGGAATGTAGGATAACGTTCTTAAGCATGTGAAAGAATGTCTAGAGTGCCAAAGAAACAAGGATGGAGTTTCTTTTCCAGTAGGGCTGCCACAACCACTCCGTGTTCCTAATCAGAAGTGGGCGCAAATATCTATGGATTTTATTACGGGACTGTCTAAGGCAAATGATAAGGACTGTATTTTTGTTGTAGTGGACAGACTTACAAAATGTGCTCATTTTATGCCTATGCTTTTCAAATTTAAAGCACCACAAGTTGCTGGTCTATTTTTTGAGCAAGTTTTCAGAATGCATGGAGTGCCAAAAGGATTGAAGTGATAGAAACCGCATGTTCATCAGTACTTTTTGGCAGGAATTGATGAAGCTGGTTGGAACAGAACTTGATCATAGCACTAGTTATCATCCTCAAATGGATGGTCAAACCGAAATTGTAAATAAGTGGCTGGAAGGCTATTTGAGGAATTATGCTTCGGATCAGCAAAAAGCATGGGCAGAATTTTGTTACAATACTACATATCACATGAGCATTGGCATGACTCCTTTTAAAGCTCTATATGGGTATGAAGCTTCTACATTTGTGGATTTGATCTTTTCAAATTCTAGAGCCCCGAAAGCTCTTGAGTGGGCTAAAGAAAATCAAGACATCCTCAAAGCACTCAAGGAGAATATTCAGATTGCACAGTAGCAGCAGAAGAAATATGCTGATCGGCACCAAGTTGAGAGGTCTTTTGAGGTGGGAGACTTGGTATTTGTGCGTCTTTAGCCTTATAGAAAATCTTCATTGAAGATGAATGGGGCTGAAAAGCTTAAACACAAATTTTATGGGCCTTTCAAGGTGACTAAGCAAATTGGTGAAGTGGCTTATGAGTTGGACCTGCCATCTACCAGCAAGATTCATAATGTATTCCATGTGTCATGCCTCAAAAAGGCACTTGGACAGCAAGTCATACCTTCTAAGGAATTGCCCGCCATGGATGAAGAGGGTAAATTGATACTTATTCTAAAAACAATTTTACAAGGAAGGGAGAAAAGATTGAGGAATAAGCTAATTTCTGAATATCTTATCAAATGGAAAACCCTGCCCTTGGAGGATGCAACATGGGAAGGAGAAGAGATTCTTAAGCATTCTAGTCTTCAAATGCTTGAGGACAAGCATCTTTGGGTGGGGAGGACTCTAATGTCCCCAACTCAAATCAAGACGCTTAGCTGTAATTTAGCTGTCATTTCCTTGGATTACCCAAGAGGAAGAGGACGTAGAGCATCATTGGGTGAGATGGGGTCCTTGGCTTGTTCTAATTTCTGATTTTAAGTTGAGTGCACGTCTTTTGATGCAACTTAAGTGAATTTAAGTTAATTTTAGTTGGGCACATCTTTTTAGGCAATTTTGAGTGATGCATAACCAAGGGACTTAAGTTGTCCCCTCTTTTATGTACTTAACTAACTTAATTAAAACATGTGACAAAAGCCAAGGTGGGCCCCAACTTCAAGAGTTCTTATTGGTGCACATTTTATGTTTTTATTTTGGGGCCTTGGATTAAGAGGTGGACTATCAAGGGTGGAGATTGATTCATCTTTTTAGAAGTTGTTATAAAACACCCTAAGGACTCATTTTGAGAGGATTATGTGAACAATTATTTTGAGTATGGCTACAGCAACTTGGCTCGAGGAGTTAAGACCTTGAGTATCCCTATTTTCGATGTGACACGGTGTTGTGACCATTTCACACATCGCCCCATCGCAAATGGGGACCCCCTCTTTTTGCTTGTTTTTCGCTTGTTTTCGCTTTCGTTTTTAGGGTTTTGTTAGTCAGTTAGTTGTCTGGATTTAGGGCTAAGCCTTAGGGTTTTAAGTTTTGCCTTTTCAAGCCAAAATCAGTCATTTTTGAGCTTCTTTTCTAGAATGCAAATTTTTGAATGCAATGATTTCGCCAAAATGGTCTAATTTTCAATTGGAATGTTCATGCAGAGCTTAAACTTGTCTAAATGATGACCGTCAATGTGAATTTTTGTCTGACTGAATATTTTGACCAAATTTTGACTTTTTTTGAAGTTTGATCCTGAGCATTGGAATTGATTTGTTTTCGCCTCGTGAAGTGTTAAAATGTGAAAAATCTTGTTATTTTGGCCTGTAGGAGCAAAATCGCTCCTGTCCCTCAGTGAAGGACGGGAGCTCATTTTCAGATATCTCATCATTCTTGCAGAGTCCGGACAAATTTTACGTTTGAAGTGATAGAGAACGACAAGATCTTTCATTTGAATATAAATTGAAGATTTTCATGAGCGCAGAAAGGCCTCCAGGAGGAAAATCGCTCCTGTCCCTCAGTGAAGGACCGGAGCTACGATTCAAATTTCGCCTTGTCCTTGCAAGATTTTGAAAACTTAATGATTTGAGGACGTCCGAAGGAAGATACTTTGCCAAATGAATATAATTTGAGATGCAAAAAACGAAGGAAAATGACCTATATTGAATGGATCGCTCCTGTCCCTCTCCAAGGGACCAGGGCGAGGTACCTTGTAGCTCTCGTCCCTCTCCCAGGGACCAGAGCGATTTCCTTCATTTTGCAAAATCCAGACAAAGGTCGAGGCAAGTTTACGTTCAAAAACAAAGGAGAACATGAGATGAGCACATTGAATATAAATTGAAGATTTTTGGGACGTCCATACCACTGTTAAATGCCTAGTTCGCTCCTGTCCCTCAGGAAGGGACCAGAGCGATTTTTGATATAACTGCCTTTTTTGCAAAATTACAAACAATGTCAAGGCATGGGCGGATAGAGTAAAGAAGGACGAATCCGTTGAATATAAACTTAGCGCATGGCAAAGTGAGATGAAAGCCACAAGAGAAGGATCGCTCCTGTCCCTCTCCAAGGGACCAGGGCGATACAAGGGTGATGATGCGTCCCTCCAAAGTTCAAGGTCGTCCCTCCAAGGTTCGAGGCCGGTCCAAGTCAGGACGAAGGATGGCGAGGACATTTCAAGGCATTTCCATCAAGCGCAACGTTGCAAAGGTCATCACATGGAAGGATTTGCACTCTAAAGACCTAGATCGCTCCTGTCCCTCTACAGGGGACCAGAGCGATATCTACATAATGGCGTAAATTTCAAAAGGCAAACAAGTTTCAAGTTACCAAGAGGGTCGAAAGGACATCATTCCACGCATTGAAGGTAATTGTAAGTTGAAATAAACAAGAACAAGCTCATTTTGATGAACTTCGCTCCTGTCCCTCAGGAAGGGACTAGAGCGATATTGATATATTAGATTAATCCATGCAAGATTTACGTAAAGACAAAGATACACAAGGTTACATATGCTCCAGGACATCGTTTGAAGATAGTTTGCAAGAGTTTTAAACGTCCAAACATTGCTAATCGAGTTAAAAATCTCCCATCGCTCCTGTCCTTTGGACAAGGACCAAGGCGATACTATTAAAACACTCCCGTTCCTTCAAAGATCAAGGCGAGGCGAGGTTAGGAAGTGCGAAGGACGACATTTGGAGGACATTGCAAAGAGGATCGAAGTTGAAAGGTCACCAAGATCAAGGAGAAATAATGGATCGCTCCTGTCCCTCTCCAAGGGACAAGGGCGATGGTCCCTTTAATGCATCCAAACACATGATAAAAGCAAATGGGAATAAGCGCAAAGGACACAGGCAATGATATTTCGAAGGTCAAAGATACAAGGTGAACGTGAAAACATGGAGATCGCTCCTGTCCCTCTCCAAGGGACAAGGGCGATGTTAGACAAAACACACGATATTCTTTGAAAATCAAGGACGCACAGGGTTTTAAATAACATTCAAAAGATGATGCAAGGAAAGGATCGTACCAAAATGAAGAATTTCAAGCAAAAACATGGAGATCGCTCCTGTCCCTCTCCAAGGGACCAGGGCGATAATGGTCATGGGATGCATTTGCTCGCACAAGAAAAGAAATCCAAGTTCGAAGGACCACCAGATGATCGATTTGGGACGTGGAAATGAAGGAGTTGAACGTTGAAAACGCAAGAATCTAGACCAAAATCATGGATCGCTCCTGTCCCTCTCCAAGGGACCAGAGCGATGAGGTACGTCCCTTTATTTTCCAGTTTTGGCGCCAAATTAAACAATTCGAATTTACTTTAAATGCTAAATCAATTTAAAAATTAAAAAATCCATTTTTTTATTGGCGTTTAATGTGGCGTTAAACATTTATTAATTATTTTTGCCTTATTTAAAAATCGAAATTTGCAATTTAAAAAACGCAAGGCATTAAATAATTAATTATTTAATTGATAAAAAATCGATTTTAAGCGCTCATATATGGAGGTCGGCCTTGTTATGTCATTGCAAATCATTTAAAAAATGGTTTTATTTTTATTAAGTCGGCCTAAGGGGTAAAGGATGCAAGCGCTATATAAGGGGGGTAGAATTGTCATTTTCTACATCATTATTTTACCTTCCTTCATGCGAGTTGACAAGAGGCGAATATAGTGCGAGTTTCATTTATCCAAGGTGGCGAAGACATTCCAAAGGTGGTGCGATTTCAATTGAAGACCAAGGGTGGCGCGCTTAGACATTCCAAAGGTGGTGCGACTTCAAACTAAGGTGGCGCTTAGACATTCCCAAGGTGGTGTGAGGCGTCCGAGGTGTGTTTGAAGAGGTGCGAATTGCATTGAAGATCAAAGGTAGAGCGAATTTGAAGATCCATCCAAGACCACGCCTAAGGCGAATTTGCTAAGGACTTGGTGTTTTATTTGTGCGAATTTGAAGATCACATTCCTTTCAGAGGTGGCGAAATCAAGTTTGAGGGGATCATATTGAAGATTATCTTCATACCTCAATTTTGCCTAGGCAAATTTTGTTTTTTGCATTCTAGAGTTAGCTCTCTATCGAGGTATGGCGATTTAATTATTATTGTTTTATTCATTCATCGTCATATTTCAAATTTTGAATTGTAAATCTCTTAGCTCAATCGTTGTATTTTAGGAAATGATAACTCTAGGGACTTATCATGAGGTTTCCTAAAATCTATCTCTCTTATTTACGTTTTTTATTGCAAAATCTATTTCTTATAATGAAATGTTGTGTAGGTATGGCGACCCCAAAGGCGGGAGCATCCACCAGTCGCTCGGCTCTCATGAAAGAAGATCAGAAGACCGAAGAAGTGGAGACCAAGATCGTGTCCAAATGGAGCAACATTGGAGATACAAACTTGGGAAACTTTAGCACGAAGAAGTTCCGAGAGGTCCCTTACATCGGCAAGCCATCACCTGTCGCCCGGAGAATAATAGAGAGTGGCATTATCAAGGTGGCCGGTTTTCCTCCAGCTATTCAGTGCCATGAGTTGATGATCGAGTGTGCCCGTCATTACAATCCACAGTCCAGGACAATTGTGTCCAATGAGGGAAACACTTTGGCGTACCTTTCAGAGGAGGCCATAAGTGAAGCCTTCCATCTTCCAGAGCACAGGGACATGATATACAAGAGCATTGAAGGAGCCAGATCAGTGTACGATGATGATCCAGATGCTTGCCTAAGCATAATCAACAAGAACTGGCTACTTAAGAGTCGTCCCCGTCTGAGCAAAGTACCGAACACACCACACCGGATTGATTTCCAAGAGGAGTACAGAGATTTGATCACCATGCTCAACAGAGTTACAGGAGCACCTCATGCCTTCTATTTTGAGAAATGGATGTTTTATTTCATCCAGGTGATTGTTCAAGGGAAGGGTACAATACATTGGGCTAGAATAATTAGCCATTGCTTAGACGTACAGTTGAGAAGACTCAGGGCTACTAAGTCCTTCCACGTGAGTTCATACGTCATCTATGCCTTAATCAGGAGCGTTGAGTACGCAGGACTACCTCACAGAGGAGTGATTGGAAGAGGACCCGGCGAGGTCAGAGTTTGTGAATCCTATACCTACTTGCATCATCCACCAGGGAAGAACTACAAGTTAATCAATGATACTTTCACGATGAACATCACCAGGACGTTGCAAGGAGGGATTCACAACAGATTATCTCAGGATGCCCAGGAATTAATCAAGAGGTACGGTGCTTGGTTCATTCAGTTTCCCAAGTTCACTTACATTAGAGTGTATGGATGTCCTTTACCTCCATACATGTTGCCGAGGTACCCGACAGATAGAATTGTGTTACTTGAAGTAACAAGGCAGTTAGCAGCATATGTGAAGGCATTCAGACACAGACATCAGAATGGAGTTCAGGTACCTATTATTTTGGGTAATTCAGTTGAGGTATGTCCCAATGTCTCAGCCATGGATGACGCAGAGAGGGAGTTAGCCTTGTATCCTTTTTCATCTTTTGCTTGGAGGAATAGTTTTGATCCTCATGGACATTTAGAGGAGACGGTCGGTAGAAGATTTAGACATGAGTACCAGATTGAAGATTTTATGATGAATCTCCTAGATGATCTTGAAGTGAAACGCAAGATACATTCTAGATTGCCTTTGGATTTCATCAGGAAATGTAAGATTTACAGAGTGGCCGACCAAGCTCAGGACAACGGCAGGCACATCCAATCTTCATATGATAGAGAAAGCAAAACAATAAGTTTGGATTGGAATGAGCCCGAAGCCGTGGATTTAGATGATTTGATGGCACCAGTCTTGTCTTGTACTCGCAGATGGGTAGACGTTCAACATCAGAAGTTGAGAGAACAAGGCATAGCCATGTCTTTTACTTTGGAAGAAAAGCCAGCCGAAGGTGGAGCCAGTGTTAGTGAAGGCAATCCTAATCCTAGGAATTCAGGAGAAGGTAACCTTCGATGTGCCAGTGAGGGCAATCTCCATCCGAGAGGTTCAAAGAGAAAGGAAAGATCAGAAAAGAAAGAGCCTTCCAAGAAAAAGCAAGGTGCTAACAAAGATCAAACACCAGGTACTTCTTCCAGGCCAGAAGATAGAACAGTTCGAATGGAAGAATCCATGGAATCGATGGTACAGAATGACAGACATGAGGAAGAACAGGCACAGCATGTTTCATCCGATGGATCTCTCCAAGACTATGATTTAGATAATAATAATGAAGTAACATCTCCTCCCAGACAAGAAGAAGTAGTACACAAAGAAATTCAAGTTCAAGAGACAAGATCAAATATCCCAGATTGGTTGAAGGAAAGATTGACTAAGGTGATCGTAATTGAGGACGAGGACAGTGCAATTGATTTAGAGAGCCTCGTGGGACGTTCACATATAACAACAGAGAAGAAGAAAGCTACAAAGATGTCCAAGATGATTCGAGATGAGACTGGATCTAGAAAACTGCAGATAGCTACACCGGCAGCAGACAAATATGAGGGTGAGATCCTAGCAGAAGACTATCATATACAGACTATTGAGTTAGGGCCATCCACAGCAGAGCAGACTTTAGATGATGCCACCGACACATTTGAGGCACTGAAGGATAAGTTTAGAGAAGAAGTAGAAAATAATAGAAAGCTCGAGAGAGAGGTCGGTGCATGGAGGACATATTTCAGTCACATCAATGAACCTTTGGGACGTCAGGATCCAGTTAGATCACCATTGCAGGCATTGCCCCTTCAATCAATTAATGAAGCAGAAAGATTCAGGAATATGGTTCAGCGTACATGTAATTGGATGGATAGATCTCACACGGTGGCCATTGAGTTTATTACAAGGATGTCGAAGATCACCCATCAGGCTATCCAAGTTCTTGAGATAATCCACAGATTGATGGCAACAGTAGCTGCATTTGCCCATACCAAGGACGTTGTCATCCCTGTCTTGAAAGTTATAAGACATACGTCTAGAAGAATTTTAGCACAAGAGAGGATCTTAGAGGGTGATTCTCACAATTTGTTTCAGTGGTCAACCTTACTCCATATAAAGAGTGTTCTCTTTGAGGACATCAGTGTTAGATGTGGTCAAGTTGAGGAGGTGATCAATCCGATCCAGGACAGAGTATTTGAGGTACTTCGTACCATTCTTGGCAGAAGGATCGAGGTCGAGACAGATGTGGATTTACAAGAGTTTGAGGATAGAATCACTATCATCTTTCGCAAGGACGCAGATGTTACAGATGAGCAGTATGATCAAATGTATGCCACCATGCTCCTGATTGATAGAACAAAGGAACTTGAACCTACTTGGGACACAGCTCTTCTAGATGCATTTGATCAGGTTATCCACTTAGAAGAGAGTATCAAGAATCTTCCCGAGATTCCAATCACAGAAATCGAAGGAATCGTGACGAAATTCATTGCATATGCTAAGAAGGAAAATTGGAAAGGGAATAAGATTCTAGATGAAAGGTTGTTACAGATGACATGACATCTTATTTCTCATTGGTTGATACCTCCTAGATTTTTGTGCCAAATTTAATATTTGGCTATGTATTTAATATTGTTCAGTAAAAAGGAGGTCATTTGTAACAAACCCTAATTAGGGTTTAGGTGTCATGATCTTGTCCGTTGATTTGCTTTAGATCTGAACCTTTCATTGTAATTGGGGATGCTATTTATACCCCCATTTTTCATTTCATTTGTAATAGTCAGTTAATAGAGAAGAGAGTTAAGAGTGAAATAGAGAGATTAGAATTGTAAGCAATTTTTATTTTGTAGCAAGATTGAGTCTTGAAGAGAGAAGTTCAAGCAATTGTTGTATATGATGACTTGGAAATCAATAAAATATTGAAGTTATGGTGTTTTGTTGCAAGTTTCTTGAGTTATCTTCATGGTTGTTGGATGTACTTGAATCACGCTCAATCAAAGTAGTTTGTTAATTAGAAAGACTAAGTGTGAGATTTGATATTTGGTAGGATTCGCAATCCAAACCACTAGCTTCTTGCTGATTGTAGGAATGCCTTGCGTGGTCGACTGGAAAACACTTTGAGTCCTTAACCTTCAAGCATTTTCGCATCTAGGATATGTACCTTCGTAGTAGTGTCCTTGGTCTTTGATGCATTGAACACCATTATTACCTTAGAAGATCGCACTAATTTCAGTTGAGTTGTTGTCTTATGGCGAAATTGAAATTGGTTGAGTCTTGCCAAATCTCATTCATGCTAAGTCGTTCCTAGGGTTAGGCTAGATTAGACCTCTTAAGCCCTATCTTTTTCCATTTTTTGAAAGTTCTTTTTAGATTAGTGAAATCTTCGAACTATTGAATCCGTAAGAAGCCTTGAAGGAAACAGCAAATCACATCATACCACTAAAAGCTTGTCCACACGTGGAGACCCCACTGAAAGAACCTTGGAGTCCACCTAACTGATCCTTTTCGCAGATCTTCAGCAGTTAGAGACTATTTTCTCAAGAGAGGATAAGATGCCTGTCGGTATTTTATTCTGTGTATGATTGTGTACAAAATACACGTCAACACACGGGCTCACCCTAGGCAGAAGAGTGTGTTTCGGCGGAATAACCTCAAGTTTGTGAAGCCCTAGCTCACTATCATTCAGAGCTGCAAGTATAGATCAAGTTGGAGGCCAAAACAAAGGAAGATAACAACGAACAAGCTTCAGATTGGTGATCATCTTCAGTTGTTTTTACCAAGGTTGTAAAACTCTGCACGCCATGGGAAAAATCGAGAGTAATCGTGAGCCCTAATGGCACACAAGTGAATCGCCTATAAACTCGGCTCCGAGTTTTCGCATTAATCGCCGCAATTTTTTTGCATTTAAATCACTCGAACTCGCCAAAACCTGGCGCAAAACACGAAAAAAAATGACTTGTCAAAAGGTAGAAAAACGAAAAACCTAAAAAATTCATTTCATTGCGCAAGCGACCATGGGAGCTAAAAAACGATGCAACGCAATTTTCGCATGCAGAGTATCACGACTAGGGTTTTATTCCAAGTTTTCATTTGAATCTAAATCATAGAATCGTATTTCATATTTGTTTAAAATCGTTTTTGTTTAAAATCTAAACAAATATGAAATAGGATTTCTGTCTCGACAAACTGATTACTATAATTTACCTCAAATATAAACAATTCGAATAGAATCATAAAATGATTACTATTAGATTATTAATATGTAATACACACTATTAATCTGATAGTAATCATTATAGTTTGAAATTTTAATATTACTGTGTATAAATTTATAATGATTATTACTGTGTATCATTATTATTTAATACACAGTAAGATTATACACTGATACACAGTAAGATTATACACTGATACACAGTAAGATTATAAGATCCTTACCATCAGTGTATAATCATACTGTGTATAATAATGATACAAATTACAATAGTCAGATTATTGTATTAACTATTATCTATTACAATTTACAATCATATATTAATTATATTAAAATATATGACTGTAATACAATAATCTTGATTCTTACTGTCATTAAAATATGACTGTAAATAAAATGACTGTAAAATGTAAATAATGGATGACTATCATATATTAAATTTTAGATAGTCATCTATTACATTAATAGATGACTGTAAATAAAATACAGTCATCTATTATTAACCTTATGTCGTCATTATGCACGCAGTTAATAATAGTCATTATCTAAATTAGTCATTATGCACTAATACAGTCATTATGAATCAAAATTATTTTAACGAAGAACAACACCAATATAGATAATTTAGATAATGACAACGCCAAGAAAAAATAGTCATTATGCACGAAGTTAATAACAGTGTTATTGTTTTCTAAATGTCGTCTCTCTCTTTTGCTAGGTTCTCTTTCATTTTTTTTGAAAGAAAATGGCTTCTAGTTCTACAAGTAAAGGTGGTGGCAGAAAGAGAGACCTTTGTTGGAAACATGGGACAACAGGTCCAAAACAAGGAGACATCCTTTGTAACCATTGCACCAAGATTATAAAAGGTGGCATTAATAGGTTCAAATATCACCTTGCACAGATTGAATGCCAAGATACCAAAAAATGTTTGAAATGTCCTGAAAAGGCTACAAGGGATGCAATAGCAACGCTTGAAGCATATGATCAAAGGAAGGCAACAAAAAAGAGAACAGCAGAAGCAATGGCAGCCCCAAGGGCATATTTGAGTTCTATAGGGTCACATACAGGTGTGGGGACATCTAGTTCTTCCCTTGGGCCACGGATACGAGGAACAAGAAGTGTGGGCAGCCATATGGAAAACTACTTTGTTCCACGTAACACTCCTAGTGCACAACCTGGATTGCAAGGCACTGCATGGAATAAAGAGGCTCACCAACAGGCAAAGGTGACGTGTGCTAGATTTTGGATCTACAACAATATTCTATTCAATGTTGTTTCTAGTCCATATTGGGACCATTTGATCACCGTATCAAGTCCCCAAGTCATTATGAGATAAGTGGTTCGTTATTGCAGGATGAGGTCCAAAACATTCGCGCATTACTGGAAGAGCAAAGGAGTATTTGGGAAAAGAATGGCTGCACCATTCTTTCTGATGGGTGGATGAATGGTAGGCATAGAACACTCATCAACTTTCTAGCTGCTTCAGGGGGGCAGTTAGTATTTTTAAAATCAATTGATGCCTCCAATGAAGTGAAGAATGCAGAGACTTTGTGCAACATGTTGGATGAGGTGGGGATGGACGTGGGAGTGCAGAATGTCGTCCAAGTTGTGACTGATAATGCAGCTGCATATGTGGCAGCCGACAAACTTTGAATGGCTAGGCATCCGACATTATTTTGGAGCCCTTGTGCTGCCCATTGTCTTGACTTGCTCCTTGAGGACATAGGGAAACTAAGTTGGGTGAAGAAAGTGGTTGAAGATGGAAGGAATATCACCAAATACATCTACAATCACACATGGGTCCTGAATCTTATGAGAGAGCACACTAATGGTAAGGATCTTGTTGGATCGGGGGTCACACGCTTCGCTACCAATTTCCTCACCTTGCAAAGCATATGTAATGTCCCCATTTTCATGAGGATCAGTTCGTAGAGAGTTTAGCCTATTCCTGGCTCTCGTAGGCTAATATAGTTTGTTTAGAGGGTCACGTGGGCAGTTGCTTGTGGC
Organism: Cryptomeria japonica; assembly: GCF_030272615.1. Classification (NCBI taxonomy): domain Eukaryota; kingdom Viridiplantae; phylum Streptophyta; class Pinopsida; order Cupressales; family Cupressaceae; genus Cryptomeria; species Cryptomeria japonica. The sequence continues at coordinate 23,919,702 of NC_081414.1, forward strand.
TTCACATTTTATTTTTATATGAATTTTGGTGAGATAATGTATTCTCACGTATGATGTCACGTATGATGTCAATTGCACTTTATATTTTAATGATATTTTAATATTATCTAAAGTGCAATTAAATATTATTTTATAAAAGAGAATCTTCTAGGAGTTCGACCCATGTGAAGAAAAGAATAAATAGAGGTTGAGGCTCATTATTTTGGCATCGAATGTTTTGACACCTTCTTTGTTTGATAGCTTGTGGAGCCAAGGGTTTCTACAGTTAATCTTCAGCCATTGGGAACGGAAACTCTCAATTGGTAATGCGATTTTGAGGTTGTGAAAGATCTTCCGAATTATCGCTGGTTGTGAGCTCTATCTCAAGAGTTCAACTTGGAGCTTATTGTGTTTAGCATCAGCATTCATGGAGGTTGAATTGGGAGAATGCTTCAGCTATAGGGTTAATTGACATCCATGTTATAACTGCGCTACAAGGGAAGATAGGCAATCATCTTGGAGGTGATTTGGTGGTGTTTGAAGGTACATTCTGAGGTCATTTCCAGGTCTGCTCTGAGGGTCGGTCAGACCTACTTATCCTCACATTTTCACTCATTACTCATTGCTGATTGCTCAGAATTTGTGGGCACTTGATCATTCAACTCACTGACATTGGCAATCATTCCATCAATCATTTGGAGGGGAGGAAGGGCTGCAATTATTTAATATTACATCTGCAACTTAGGGCATTGGGCGGCCAGCTCCTAGTGGGGCGATTTCGTGCTTGGAGCCTTCAAAAAATGTTGTGACAACTCATGCTTGATCGCTGGGGTTCACTCTTCCATTTGGCATCATTAGATCAGGTTCTTGATCAGTATTTGCTAATGTAATGTCTAATTTTCTGAGGACTAGTATGCAGAAATTGGAAGGCAGCCATTAGAGTTTTCAACTACATCTTGTACTTGCATCAATAATTATTATTGTTATCCGAGAAGGTCTGAAATTGAATCAGAAAATTTGTTGCAGCAATATACTTCCGACTTCACTATCTTTGAAACATGTATGACAATTATTTGACAAAATACCAACTTCAGAATAGATGCAAATTTGAGTTGTTTCATTTATGATCAGCTTGTTATATAATTCTTAGATGCTTGCAATCAGATTATGATAAGTTTCAGATTGTATGTGATTTGTTTGACAATATTCCTTAAATCATAAACCTTCATTTTCTTACATATATTAGCAAGGGATATTACAGCATACTAGCTGCATTGCCCAACCTGAAGCGGATGTTCGAGAGTGAAAGATGGTTGGGGAGTCCTTATGCTACGAAGCCTGAAGCAGAGAAGGTTGTGGTTGCCATTTTTTATTCTAATTTTGCCAAGAGGGTGGAGGAGATCATCAATGTAAGTTTTGAAACTTTAATTGATGATTTATTATTTAATTTTCTAATATTACAATGTGCTGATTTTGTTAAATTTTTTATATCTAGGTGTCGGAACCATTGGTGAGGGCCCTACGAATGGTGGATGGGGATCATAACTCCATGGGGTATCTATATGAAGCCATGGATAAGGCCAAAGAGGTGATTCAACACTTGTATGGGTCAAACAAGACCAAGTATGAACCCATATGGTGCATAATAGATCAGAGGTGGAACCATCAACTCCACTAACATATTCATGCTGCTGCCTACTACTTGAATCCCAAGTTTTTCTACTCCCCAAGTTTCAAAGCAAATGCAGAGGTTAAAGTTGGCCTCGACGCATGCATTGGGAGATTAGTTGATGATGAGAACCTTCGAGACCTGATACTTGATGAGTTGCAGAGCTATAAGAAGGCCACAGGGCCATTGTTTTCTTCACCTGATTGCAAACGTAGGAGAGACACCCTACAACCAGGTAAAAAAACATATGTTTAGTTTTATTTTACCATTTATTTCTCTCTTTAAGATTATTAAAATCTTTGCAAGTTATAAATGACATTTTTTATCCTTGCAGATTTGTTGTGGGAAGATTATGGTGCCACAGCCCCTAATCTTCAAAAGCTTGCCATCCGCATATTATCGCAGCCTTGCAATGCTTCTGGTTGTGAGCACAATTGGAGTGTTTTTGAGACCATCCCCACAAAAAAGCGCAATAGGTTGACTCAACAACGCTTGAATGATCTTGTCTATGTGCGGTACAACCTTCGATTGCATGAGAAGGTGCAAGGGTAAGATTCACATGAGGCACTTGACTTGGATGACATTGATCCATATTCATGAGTAGAGTTGTTGCTCTTGATGATGTTGATAATGATTTGGATCCATTCCTTACTGATGAGCAGCTAAGTGAGTTGGAGAGGGCAAGAGAGGAATGGGATTCGGAAGTTGCAGCACGTGAGGAGCGCGAGGTTGATCATGCAGCAGAGGCACCTATTGAGGATGTTGCCATTACTTCAGCACCACCCCCCCAGCGGCAACAATCTATTTTGAGCTTTAGTCGTAGGCGCAATTTATGATTTCTCCTTTTCATTGATACCAAAACTTGAACTTGATATGTAATCAAAATTTCAGAGGTTGTAATTGTTTTGAACTTTTGTGGTCTATGTCACTATGATACATTGATATGTATTGAACTCTAATTCATATGTTGCACTTGTTTTTTGGTTTATGCTATGTATTTAACTCAAACTTTGATTTATATATCATGGAAATCAGTATATGTTATACAAATTTGGTGTAAATGTGTATTTTTGAATAATATATTAAAAAAAATTTATGTTCAAATGTTCAATAAAGTTGCCGAGTATTGCCGGGTTTTTCCCCGAGTTTTTGCGAGTCCCGAGTTTTTAAAAAAATTTGGGCTTGCCGAGTCCGAGTTTTTCAACTATGGTTTTTACCCATTTATGATCACTTTGTGGGACAGCTGTCAAGGAGCAGTTGGGCAGACTGTTTTGCAGTCATTTTGGAAGCCTAACATTGCCATCTCTGGACGTCTACAGTTTTGTAAAACCCAAAAATAATTCTGAGGTATTTTTGTGAGTAGATCTGCTTATTTATTTGTCTCTATCTCAGGAAAAATTAAAGAAAAATCAGTCCAATGTTCTTCTGAAAATTCTGGGCAGTCATAAGGGTTTATGTTGTAATTTTTTGAAACCCAGCATTAATCAGAACTCTTTATCTTTTAGTTTTAAATCAGTTCTCAGATCTGATCAGAATTCTGGGTTGTTATGAAAATATTTTTATGCAGGTAAATTTTCAGATATTCTGTGCCCTAGTTTGCAGAAGTTTCTGTCATTTTTCTATTACCCCTAGACAGACAGCAGTCAGATTTATATTGTACATTGTGGACCATCAGCCATAAGAGAATTTGGGATCATTCATTGGCTGGATACAGAAATCTTTGATAGTTTGAATGGCAGAATAGTTCAACTTCTTTTATGCTCCAGATGGTAAGAGGCCAGATCTGTCCCACTATTATGAGAATCTTCATGCAAGGCTAGTAATCAATATCGATTCCAGAATTGTTATCTTTTTACAATTAAATTTGCTGTTGTAATGTTCTGTGTCAGCTTCATTTCAAACAGAACTTCTGTATTTGTTCAGTTATCAAAGTGATATCTAGCAAGATATTGTGCTTCTGAGTTGCAAATGTTGTTGAAATACACATACACACTGGTGTAATTCATACAATTTCCAGCTTGAGTTATTACAAAAAACTACTGACTTTTAATCCCTTAAACTAATTCATCGTGTAAAAGAAAATAAACAAACTTGATCCAAATATGGATAATGAAATTAGTGTCTTTCTTCCTTTTTTTCTCATTTGGGGGTAGACGGGTAGAGGAAGAGGGTAAAAATAAGCGTTTGTGTGTGTAAGATAGGTTTACAAAATTTCCTGGTCAAGCATAAAGCCTGTTGGGGATAATTACAAAGATCATTTTATGGCTGCCAAAAAGAAAATAACTTGATGACTAAAACATGGTAAAAAATCACAATAAGTCATGACTCACAAGCTCACGGTCAGAGGTGATATTTTCAGCAGAAATCTCAATATTGTTTTTATGATTTATGACAACAAACCACACCCCAAATGAATAAAATCATGATTTTTGTCCCTTTTTTCAAGGTCAGCTGATTTTTTCTTTTTTATGGAAACACTAATCATACCCTTGTTTTTTGCCACCTACACAATTTCCACCCCTTCACCCCAACCCCTCTGCCCTCTCTCCCTGCCCACCTTTCCCCCAAAAAAATCCTAACCTGAACCCAACTTTTTTCCATTAAAAAAAAATTGCATGCTTTTGAAAAAAATGTCTTTTGGTTTGCCAATTTATTGCCAAGAATGATTTTTGCTGCTATGCCGAAAAAGAGAAAATGATAAAAACACTTCAAGGAGCACAAAACAGAAGTTTTAGCAACAGATGAATTTCCTGCTCTAGTTTAACTTCTTGCTATCACAAAATCAGATTTACCCATTAATTTTTAAACATAGCAAACAAAAAAAACACCATGTGACCAGGAAGGTCATTCTTAGCTCCACGCATAGTTCCTATTGATTCTGCAGTGTCTTCTTCAATTGTGGAGGCTAACAGGCATTCGATGGTTTCTTCCCCTGACTTCCTACTAACAAGGTTCGTTGGTCTGCAAAACCTGTGTGTTCGTTGAGAAAGAAATTATGTGGTGGGTAAACTTTTACTAATATAAGACTTGTGGAATTGCTGGTTGGACAATGAGCTATCTCTCCAATGAGGATTCAATCAATGGTCTATGTTCTATTAAAAACACACTAATAACAACGCCTTAGTATTGCGAGGCCTTCTTCCTGTTTGCTTAGGCAGTGGATAATATCACATTGATTATACTTCATGTCATAGAGTTTCTTTAACAGTTAAGCTTAAATTTTCTTGGCTTTGCCCTTGATACTTGTTTTGGAGCTTCATTGCTTTCAAGAGAATATTTAGGGTGTCATTAATGTCAGCCAATCCAAGATGTATAGTTGTTTCAATGGATTTGATATGTCTGTCTGAATGGGTTTCTGTGTTTACAGAGGATTTTTCATTCCATTTTGTGGCTGGATGAGATTCAGAATTTAAGGATTTGTCCCAAACCATGAAATGGCCACCAATTATCAGTGGTTGCGAGTGTTGAAGACCAGTTGCAAGCTCCAGTGAGACAGACATAAAGCATACTGGAGCTGAGTCTTTAAGAGGAAGTAAGTGAAGGAATATACTCATCCCTGGAAATGACATCTGCAATGCTTGTAAGCTTGAAGGGCTACACAGAGATAAAACCCAATTTGTCAGCTACAGATGAAAAAGCAGCACCATGAGCAACCTTCTTATTACTATTTTTATGTTCGTTTCTGGTGGTAATTATCTGGGCTGGAACAATTTTTCAAAGTGGAAACTCCTCCTCTTTGCGTTCCTTGTATCATATTATAAAGTAACTTAGCCTTCATCATCAAAGGGACAATTCTCCTCTTCTTTTGTACTAATTTGAACAGAGCTTCTTTGAACAGAAAAACTTTTCATTTTTCCTAGAATAAGTTTTCAAAGGAATATGACTGGCAGTAAGACACACTAGCAGTTAATGGTTAATGTATCCATAACCTTTGTCAAAAGCCTTAAGCTTGTCCTTATATTCATGAATCCATGATCAGAATTGGATTGAGTTTCCACACAAAATCCATTCTTGGCTTTCACATTGTTTTCACTTTCCTTATTTCCTGCCTGATCCGTTGGGAAAGTTGCAAGAGCCATGTAGCCACTAACAACTTATTGCCAAATATCATACCCTAGGGAATTCAAATAGGTTTCCATCCTTATGCTGCAAAAGGCATAATTCGTTCCATCAACCAATGGTGCCTTGTTTGATAAAGATCCATATCCTTCTTGTCCAGCCATATGTGCTCTTTTAGATCTTCCTTTAAAAGGTTAGGCTACATCTCAAGGAACCCACTTTGATACCAATTGAAGAGCACTCAGTTATACTTAAGGGGGTGTGGGTGGAGGATCAGTATAACAACAATCTTTTACTTTTTCAAAACTTAATTACCACAGCAGTAATCTTTCAAAACTATCATCCATAGAAATAACACACATGCAAGATATAGCAATAAGGAACACAAGAGGACCACACAATATATTCCATGCTTTATTGGCAAAACTTGGCATCCAAGATTCAGAGAAACATCGAGTTCTGAAATACTATAGTGGGCCGATAGATATATTCAAATAGAGATGACCTTCCTAAATATTGAAACACTAGGAACTGCTTATAAATGTGCCACAAAGTTTGAGAAGAAATTCAAGCAAAAGGGGAAGAAAGATTACTTTGCAAGTAACAAATCCAAAGGTGAAAGTAGCAGCAAGTTTTCATGAAAACAAGCTACCAATAAGCCCTCATCTCAATCACCAACAAGGAAAACAAGAGCAAGAAAGACATCCCAAGGAAACCAGCCTACAACAGGGATGCATCCCTACTCTTTTTCGCCCCATTTCTAGGACAGGGATGTTCTAGGGATGCAAGGACGACCGTTGAACGGCCACCACAGCCGAGACACCACCGAGACGGGGGGGACTCCTAGGAGTCCCCTAGCCTCCCAGGGATGCCTAGGAAGCTCCCATAGCCTCCACTTAGAAACTCGGTCGTAAAACAAAAAATGGTGAAAATTTTGTGAAAATGGCATCCTTGTCCTCAAGTAAATCTCAATATCTTCATCAAAATATATACATGAAATAAAACATTTAAGTATAAGACACATTTCTTATACTTTAAGTTATATTTCATGTATATGTAGGGTGTTTGAAAGTCGTTTCAGATCTCTAGGAGTTATAATGTAGATTCTAGGTTTTAGAAGATTTATAGATTTTCAGACTTAGTCAAATTTCAATAATCAGCAAGCTCCTATCAGCATTCTCTCACTCTCTCTATCTCACTCTCTTTATCTCCCTCGAACTCTAGACCTATGTCTCTCCCTACTAATCATCCTCTATCCCCTCTCTACCTCTTTCTATCTCACTCTCTATTTTCTCCCTACTAATCTCTCTCTACTTTCTCCCTACTAATCTTCCTCTATCCCCTCTCTACCTCATTTTGGAGTTGCCCCCAAACACCCATCAAAGTACAAGTCTAAGCAAGTAATAGGCCAATGAAGAATCATGATCATAAAAATCTACATAATGCATATCACTTGTTGCAAATCTTTACATATTTATAGTCAAAGCTACAATCAAGACCCCTTGCAAGAGGCACTACCTTGACCACAAACCTCCACTCACCATTCTTATTGTTTATGCAATCATTTCCATGTTTTCTATGTTTATTAGTTTAAAACCTTAAACTTCACTTTGTATGCCAAAGTTTCATTTGCAATTCTTATACTTATTCTCGTTTTGCACTTTACTCCCAAAGTTTCAAAACTTTGCCCACCATTATTAATGTTTTGGATTCAATGCAATCATTTTCATGTTTTTAACGTTTATTAGTGTCAACTTTACATACGGTGGCAAAGTTTCATTTACAGTTCTTATACTTATTCCTTACACATCTTTCTATAACTAATTTTTTAAGTACTGTATATGTATCAACGCCCCCCCACCATCCCCAAACTTAGGCCCTTCGTCCCTGTTGTGAGGTATTCACACATCGCCCCATCAAAAATGGGGACCCCCCTTTTTTTTGCTTTCTAGGTAGTGTTTGATGTCCTTAGCTATTAGCCTTTGCATTAGGGAGGTATAGGCGCTCAAAAGGCAGGGAGTCAGGTGAATAGTCTTGCATGAGTGTGAAGTAAGTTTGCAAAGTCTAGATATGATGAGTTCAATCATGAGTAAGGAAGGATTGCTAATTTGAAGGTCAATTCAAGTACTCCTCTTAAAAGGAACGAACTTGACTTCATGAACACTCCTTGTGTAACGAATTTCTTGCACTTCTCCCACAAAGCGAAAATTCACTCTAAGATCTCATGTTGAGCAAGTTACCATGTATTGAAGCTGAGAAAGTAAGCGAAAGTGAGCAAAGAAGAGTTCGGTCTTGATTTGAAATCCACTTCATAAGCTCAACCTCAGGAGAGACTTCACCCTCAAGGTCAAGAGACCGAACTTCATGACTTAACAATTTGGAGCGAACTTCATGACTTAACAATTTGGAGCAAACTTCATGACTTGAGCATTTGGAGCAAACTTCAGGAGTTGAGAATTTGGAGCGAACTCCACCTTTTATGGAGCATGAGCGAATTTCATGATGGAGAAACAAAAGAGGTTTGAAAACGTTTAGTTTGAAGCAAACTTCAAGGATCATTGCACATCAACAAACTTCATGAGTTGCACTTTTGGAGTGAATTTCATGAACTCAACATTTGGAGCGACTTCATGAGTTGAGAATTTGAAGAGACTTCATGAGTTCAAGATTTGGAGTGAACTTCATGTTTGAAGGATTTGTAGCGAACTTCATGAGTCAAGGAAATGGAGCGATTTTCATTCAAGCAAACTTCATGAGTTGAGAAAGACAAGCGAATAAGCCATGTGAGAGAAGCAAACTTCATGTGCACACCCCTTAAGGCGACTTTCATATTTAAGCTTGCATCACAAATTGACCTACAAAGGTGAACTTCATGAGTTTGAAAATTGGAGCGAACTTCATGAATCAAGGAAATGGAACAAATTTCATACAAAGGCGAACTTCATGGGTTGAGAAATTGAAGCGAACTTCATGAGTTGAGAATTTGGAGCGAACTTCATGAGTTGGTGATTTGGAGCGAACTTCATCAATGTGCACACATGAGTGAACTTCATGTTGAAAGTGGAGGAATGAAGGAAATTTGAGAGCACTTACTTCATGTTCAAACACTCGAGAGCAAACTTCATGAGTTCAAGATTTGGAGCGAACTTCATGTAGAGACCCACAGGAGCAAATATCATGATTTGATCTACATTAGCAACTTCATAATCTTAGTAAGGTGAGCGACTTCAAAAGTCAAGGTATATGAGCGACTTCAAGATTAGAGCATGAAGAGCCAACTTCAAAAATCAATACACATAGGCGACTTCAGGAAATGAGATACATCAACGAAGTTCAAAAATCCAAAGGTATGAGCAAAGTTCAAGAAAATGGAGGAGAGCAAGTTCAAAAGACACGAGCAACTTAATGAGCATCAAGAGTGGAGTAATCTTCAAGAGCTCCTCTTTAAGAATGAAAAATAACTTCAAGTGTCCCTTCATGAGGGCGAATTCTCTTCATATGCTCTTATTAAATCTATGTATCTAGTGTATTTGATACTTGCTTGTTTGTTTTGCAGGAGATGAAGAAAGAAATAAGGAGATCACAAAAGAAGCACTCACCTACACAAAGACATGAACTACAACATCAACTCTCACAGCACCAAGGAGTCACAAGACAAGGAATTCCGAAGGAGGGGGACAATGGTGACATCAAAGGCACATCAATACTTCAAAACCAAGATCTACACCTTGCACATCTATGATTGAAGTCCTCAAGAGCATACTTTCAGAAGATTTAATCAAAGTTTGAAGATCATCATCATCGTCACGGAAGTTGGATAATGTTGAGTATCAAGAAATATCCATTCATGATGATCTATCAAGCTTACAAAATGCAAGTTGAAGGTCGAATCCTAGTCATCATACCAATCACCACCCGCCAATCTGAGAAGTTCCACTTCAACATGTCTAGATGCAATGTACCTGACTCACCAGTGATGGCACAAACTCCGAGGCACCTGCCCTTGTTATCTATTGGTCATGCCAAAATGTTGTAATTATTTCATTGGCCAGAACTGAGTTTGTTGTAACAAACCCTAATTAGGGTTTTCATTGTAAAATCTTGGCCATTGATAGAGAATCAATCCTGGCCATTCATTGTAAATGAACTTTCTATAAAAGCTCAAGCTCTTCATTTGTAAAGGTTAATACTTAGCTAATAGTTAATAGCAATAGAAGGATAGATAGTTTTGGAGAATAGAATAGCAATAAGTGTAGAGTAGGAGGAGAAGGCAGAAATTGTTGCCTAAGTTGTAAATGAACTCCATTTTCATTGAAGTTATGGTGAAGTGTGTTGTTTCTTTACAATATGCATGGTTTCTTGTTGGATCTTCATGTTAGATGATAAATAAATTAGATTGAATGGGGGAATTTGTTGAATGTATTCATGTGGAATCAGCCTAGTCCATACCACTAGCCTCTTACTGATTGGAAATGTGTCTTGCGTGGTCAACTGGAATGATATGAGCTTAACTTCAAATTGTTATGCATTAACCTGAATGGTGAGCAATGTTTGATGGTAATGATTTGAGAATCTTTGAAACGTCCTTAGAAGATTGCACTGAGCTTGTGTCAAATTGTTCGGGTTGATGGTGAGACCTTGCCCAGTAGGATTCCATCTAGTCATTCACTCATCTTCTTACATTCTAGGCTTTAGGAGTACTGTAGACTTCTTAAACCCCATCTCTTTTGCTCTTTTTTTTTCTTTTTTTTTTTGTTTGATCTCTCAGCTGAGTAGATAAGATCAAGTTCCAGCAAACCAAGCATTCAGGCATTCGAATGTAAGTCCCCTTGTGATTCCAGCATAATCACATCACCCAACTGAGTTTATCCACACGTAGTGACCCTACATTCATGAACCTTGGAGTCTTCTCAAGTGATCCTTAAGCTAATCTTCAGCATTTGAGAGATTTTGTTCAAGAGAGGATAAGATACTTTTGGGTATTTTATTATGTTTTCGCATGTGCATTAAAAACACATCAACAGTCCCCCCCCCCCCCCCCCCCCGTCAGGAAACTTTATGGAACATTGAAGAAAACAGTTATGTGGTGTGAAATTCACAAAAGTTCTCAACATAGTATTAAGGATTGGAAGGCTACTAAAACTTTGATGGCAGAAACATATGAAGTGGAGCAAGAAGCTGATACATTGCCTACAAACCCCTTTGAACAAAAAGGTGGTGAAACAATTATTGAAGCAGAACCATATGCCATTGTTGCCACTGCGAAAATCATACCCCGAGAAGATAATGAACATCTATTTCATTCACAAATGTGGTGAATGGAAGGACTCTACACTTCACAGTTGATAGTGGGAGTCAAAAGAAAATATATTTGCTGAAGCTGTTAAGAGATTGGACTTGTCAGTATTATGTTTCTGGATTCAATAGTGTATGGAATTTTTTATCATCCTAGACCTCACCCAAACCCATATTCCATGGGCTGGGTGAGCCAAGGGCAAGATATACAAGTAAGTAAACAGTGTTGCTTATCTTATTCTATCAAGCCATTTAAAGATGAGGTTGTCTATGAAGTAGCACCCTTGGACTACACAATGTATCAACGTCATAGTGCCTATGAGTCAAGACAACACAATGTTATTGTCAAATTGGGTGAACGAAAGTATTGAATTCTTGAGGTAAGTCCTACAAAATCTGCCTCCTTAATTAGTGCAAAACAATGTAGACATTTGATTGCCCACACTGAATCATTTGTATTGTTAATGATATGACCAGAAGAGGAAAAGAAAGTCCAAATGTGTTCCAAGCAGTGTTATTCAGTCCTTTTCGGATTTGTTGGGTAAAGATATTACATTTGTGGTTAATGAATCTCTAATTAGAAAAGCTCTGAAAGGAGTTCTAATTACATTTTTGGCCTTGATTCCTGAAAAGTCAAACTCTCGTCCTTTGTAGATACTCGCAATGTTTTGCATTCTTTGAAGAATGGAAGGAAAAAGGAATGATTAATAAATTAGATACTGTTAAAGCTTATGATAAGGTTTTCTGGAATTTTTTGTAAGAGGCGCTTACCACATTTGGTTTCCTGTTAAGTGAATTGCTTGGGCCTTGTGTTTCGTGACTAGTGCTTGATTCTCCAATTCAATGAATGGCAATCTAGCTAGGTTCTTCAGCAAATTCCAAAGGTATTCATTACAGTGACAAATTCCAAAGGTTTTCATTACAGTGACCCTCTCTCCCCCCTATTTGTTTATCTTGATGGCCAAGGCTCCAAACTACTCCTTGCAAATGTCGTGCGCAAATGGTGACATTTCTAGAGTAAGTTTGGTGTTGTCCTTTCCTTCTATAATCCACTTGCAATTTATTGATGATACAATATTGTTTTGAAAAGCTTCAGTTGCAAAAGCAAGGCTCTCACAGAAATTCTAATTTATTGAGGTGCAAACTCTCAAATTCTTTAATGAGGAAATAGAAATACCCACAATTTTCATCTTTAATGAAGACCCTCGTCTCCAACTTCGTATCATTAATGTTCTAGGTTTTAAGGTGACATCTGTCCCACTAAATATACGGCAATTTGTTCTTTATAAGTTGTTGTAGGGGTAAGTTTTGCAACGAAACACTATTAAAGGTTGACCTCTTAAAGTGGCAAGTGGTTGAGCTTAGTTGGCCATTTTTTTTAAATTGAATTGGTACTCCAACCAATGCTGGCTCACCTATTGGATGTTCTCCTATTTCAAAAATTGTTGGTTTGTGAATAACTACCAGTACACATAATTTTTCTAAAATAATTAGACGCTTTCAATAAGTTTTTGAACTGCATATCACTGCATGCATAACTATCAACATCATCCTAAAAAAATCCACAACATTCAACATACAAAATGAAAACTAACCATACAAAGCCTACAATGAAAATTTGGAGCCAGCAGATCAAGTTATACACCAGGCTTAACACTTCTACTCTGTGTTTATGCCTTGTTATATTTCAGAGTTCTACAGTCTATGCTAGACCACATCTGAAGAGTTCAAGGTCTTAACTGCATAAGGCACATTTGGAGTCACCAAGCCTAATTCACAATGGACTTAACAATATGAAATTCCAACGTTTTACAGATTAATTAGTTACTCGGTGTTAAAGCCCCCTTGAATTGAATAATGTTTCTGTTCGAGCCAGAGAAAAGTTCAAGAGTATAAACTGTTAAAGCCTTTTGAGGGCCTAGGCCCACATCATGCAGCCAAAGTGTACCAGTCCGATAGCTATCTTTCACCTATAGCCCACATCATATGCAGCCAAAGTGTACCAATCTGATAGCAAACTTTCACCTATAGCATCTATAAACAAAGTAAAATGAAAGTTGTAAACTAGAGCAAGTAATTATACATTATAATTGTACCATAGAGAAATAGATCAGCACAAAGATCCACACAAAAAATAAGAAAGACAGGGAGACAAAAAGCTGAGCAAGATGGATTGATCAAATAAGCAAATCCTCTGCTGACATTTAAAGAGAAGACTAGTTGACGATATCATGTAGAAAGCGTATACTGAAGATTCTGCTTAGAACAAATATTATCTATATAAAATTTAAAAAATTTACTAATATAAGTTTTATCCCACTTATTAAATAAGCTGCTCTTAAGTTTAAATGTCCAGTATATGTGAAAAAGACTTACCCAACCAATTTGCGCTCAGTGCAATCAGATAACAAAGGATCTCAGCACAAGCCCATTTTTCCTTTGTCTTCTTTTCTGGTAATTCACCCTCATCATAATGAACCTAAAAATAGTAGGAAAAAGAAACACACTTAACATTGAGTCTCTTGTAAGTGAGTTATTAGACATCTTTGAATCCTTTGACCTTCCACTTAGATAAATTATCTCTGCAGAATTTCATTATGAATATATATGACTAGACATATTTCAACAAAAAGGTGTAGACGTCTTATTCGTAAAACATTTAGCGGCATGAAATTGTCCAGACTCCTAAGAGATCAACAAGAAAGGACGGAAGACGAACATTTAAACCCACCCTGAATGCCTGGTTAAACAGAGGAACACATGATTATTCAAAGGGTGCTACAATGTTATCATAAACATCCTTCAATGAAGCAAATCACAAGAGTAGAGTATTTAGCATGTAAGGCATGTCAAAGATAATAGATGCTGGTCCCAAGACCAAAATCTATTGGGTCTGTGTAAAAGTTCTCAAAATCATGCATAGTCTCAAATGGCAAATCTACTATAATCAGGAAATGTAAGTATCATCATAATGGAGTGCCTTGAGCAAACTTTCTATTGATATTCAATTTGGCCTCCTAAGTTTTTATCATCCTAGTATACTTTGCCTCAAGGTTCCATTTGACAGTACACCATGGTTGTTTTGAAACATCCATAATTCTGGATGTCATCCCAAGCAATTTCCTCTGTATTGTCCAGAAATATATTTGCAACCAAGAAACAATTGTTTTTTATTCACACCATATTTTTCTTCTACCGTACATCTGGTCTTGAGGTCTGAACTTATTTTTCAGGTAGCTATTAACGGTATAAATTAATAATATTCCTTCCCTGTGGGGTCTAGTTGACATTCCAGAAATCACAAGGACTTGGGAACTTTGAGGGATGTCCCCTTCCCACCCTCTTTTTCAGAAGATTCCCCAAAAAGGGTAACATTCCAAGGACATCCCTTGTTTTTTGAGAAGAAGTCTCTATCCCATCCACCTTTTTTGAAATTCTTGGGGTTGTACCCTAAAAGGGAGAATGTCCTGGGGACTCCCTGGTATCTAAACATCCCAGGGATTTAAAAGCACCTCCTCCATCAAATACATAAAAAACAACAAAAAATAAAATAAAAAGCAATCTAAAACAAATAAACCATAAAAAAGGACCCATCAAGACTCCACAACCCAAAATGACATTTTAAACCCTTGCACATTTTTGTTTTGCACTCACCAAATGAGAGAAGGAAAAAGGCAGAGAGAGATAGACAGACAGAGAGAGAGAGAAAGAGAGGGAGCAATTTCCAAGATGTGAAGTGAATGATGACTCCAATTTCTAAGCTTGTTGCTTAATGTACCTACGTAGCAGGCATGATGCAGCATTTCTCTTTTGGCATCTCTCAGTATAAATCATACTTCATCTTATTTCCACAATCATCAGTCTATTAGATGGATTACGGAATCAATCACTTTTTATCGTACTAACTATTTTGGTTTGTTTATGTTATTTTTAGGTCAATATTATTTATTTTTCTGTCAAAAAATTCGACATGAATTTTAGAAATTATTTTATGAACCATCCCGCCTGCCATCCCCCAAACCCCTAACATAGAGAAACACTGTAAATTACTTCACAGTTCACAGTTGAGATATAAGTTATAACCCTACTCCATAGAAAAAGGACCCGAACCTTTATAATCTATTTATATTTTAAGTGACAACACGGGCAATCCTTTCAAATTCCAGAATAAATACCCTAACTGTTGCTTAAAGAAAAGAAAAACTAGCAAGATTCTAAATCTACTAAGAACCATCGTTAGGAAAAGATAACAAAAGGTTACTTTTCCTCTGTCATTGTCCTTCGGTAGCATTGAAGTTTGTTCCCATTTCAATTTTAGATATTACCTTCCTTTACTAGCCCATTCTTTCTTGCATCCAAAAGATAGTAATAGTATGGTCATGAGTGGTCAAAGGAATTGGGAAAAAATAAGGACCATCATCTTAATGCATGGCAAGCAAAACCACAATGCCCAGGCAATCCATTCAATAATAAATCTGCCATAACTATCTCCATTAGTTTATAACTAATTTGCTGGTTCAAATTTGAATTTAGGTTCCAGTACAGCAGTTCACCCAAATAAATATTCCCTGCATTTGGCACAATAGTTCACTAATTCTATTTTAAACCCAGGTTCAATATGGCTTGGGTACAACCATACCAAAAAAATACACAATATATACAAATTAGTAAGGGTTACGAGGGTTGTTAGTAGTTTCCCTGAGTTTGGCACAATAGTTAACGCAATTTTTTAAACCCACATCCAATGTGACTTGGGTATACCGTATAGCCATACAAAAAATAAACAATATTCAAAATATAGAAAAATATTAAAATTTTAAACCAAATAATTTAGTTATGATTGTAAGTGTAGTTAGTGTAGTTATTTTGAGGCTCAGTCCAAATTAATATATTTTTATTTTTTTCATTACTAACCTTTTTGTTTCAAAAATTTAGCAATGGAATCTTTAGCATGGCTTAGCTATAGAAAGTTAGTATTACACGACTCACTTGGACTCACCAAGACTCTACGAATCCCAAGACAAGTGACCCTGATCAAGTCTTGGGGGCTTGAGACTCTAGTAATCGACAATCTAGAAGACACACTAAGTCTGCCAAACTTGTTGAAACCGACAAGTCCAATCGACTAGACTCAGAAACTGTTGAAACAAAAACCTTCAAATCATCTCTTACACCCTAAAAACACGTTCATTTGTTTCCAAACACAAGTAGGAACGAAAAACTAGCTTTTGAACCAAAAAATGTCATTGGAGAGAAAAAAGTTGGTTGAGTAAGAAACAGTGACTGAAGATCACTAGGGCAGGTTTGTAGTGGCCCTTGATGCACCCAAAGGAGCCTAAGGAGGATTTGGAAGAACCCATCATTATTTTGGAGCTGCCTATCATCATTTTGGAGCAAATTTGAAGAGGTAAGATCATACTATGAAGTTTTTTTTTTCTTTTTTTTTTAATTTCCATTATGCTCTACATTTATTTATTTTTTCATTTTAGGTTAATAGATAAAAAAAGAAGCACTAACTATTTTATTTTTTTCAAGATTTTATAGCTACAAACTCTAGCTGTTTATTTATGTTGTCCTCATTTTTGTTTCCAAAAATGAAGGACCCCTACGGTGAAATTTTTATGAAAAAATGAAAAAAATTACTCTGTGGCACGCTTCCCAAGGCAAAATTTCGACTAATCCTTGGATTGGCTTAATCCTCAGTCCATTCTCGAACTACATTTCGAATTTCGTCCAATTCTGGGTTCGTTTGCTATGCCTTTCCTTCAATTTCGGGTTTTAAAACCCCAACTGCAGGTGGAGATATTCATTGCTTTGGTCTTTGTAGGGGAATTTTTGACCAATTACATATGCACTTTTATTTCAAATATGTCACTTGTAATTTATTTTAAGTTTCCCCTTTGATGTTTTTATCTTTTTATTGTTTTTTGGTCATTTTTAGTTAAAATAGGGATTTTTTGACTCAACTGCAAGTAAACTTGCAGTTTGTTCAAAAAACCCCTACTTTAATGGTTTTTACATGTAATAGGGATTTTAAATCCCCATTACATATGTGCAAGTGTTTCTAACTTGTTGTAGGGATTTTATTTCCCTTTTACAAGTATTTTAAACTTGCAGTTTGCTCCAAAAAACCCGATTTTGCCTTGCAAGTGCATTTTTGACAATTTTTAAACTTGTCATTTGTCCAAAAAATCCCGTTTTTGGCTTGGTAAGTGAAAAAGTGAGTTTCTAAACTTGTCATTTGTCTTAAAAAACCCGATTTTGGCTTGTAAGTGGAAAAAGTGAAAATAAAACTTCTTGTTTGTCTCCCAAAACCTGATTTGCATGATTTTGGGTAATTCGAACTTGTTGTTTGTCTCCCAAAACCCGATTTGCATGAAAAATCGATTTGTTGAAGATTTCAAAGCAATTTTTTGTGGAGATTTTTTAGGGAGTAAAGGCGTTTTTGCTTCTACCCTATTCTCATGCAATCATGAACATCTTTCACGCCAAATGGAGGTTATATTGACTGGTTCTTTGCCCTAGATCAGCAAACGCATGGTTCTTTTAATCCAAATTTTGGGCGTTTTTTACTCCATAAATTTGCAATCTCCTTAAGCGTTTTGCCCTCTCTCACCTAGGTGTGGAGTTTGGGATAAGATTCGAGCCATTTAATGATCCATTGATGAAGCATTGAATACCACGTTTTTTGCAAAAACGTGATTCCTTTGGCTACAAATTTGAAGGGTTTAAATGCCACGAATCTTTGATGAGAGGAATCGTTTTTGCTCTCCATTCTAAGGCGTTGGGATTTCAGGAAGATTTGCCCTCTTCTTGTGCCTCCAAGTTTGCATTTTGCTGCCATATAAGACATTCTTGCAAAAACATGTAAATGGTTTGACATTCCGGATTGCTCCTTTTTACCAGTTTTGCTTCTTCATTCCAAGAATTGTTACATTATTGGAGAAGCATTTTGCATTTTTTAAGAAAGGTATGTTCTCTTTCCTTTCTTCCCTTCATTTTATTTTTTCTTGTTTTCTTTATTTTTCGTTATTAGTTGCATTTTTGGCATATGTTGTTCTTCCCCCAAAAATTGGTTTTTGTGAAAGAAATCTTCCCCTTGATATGCAATTGTTGAATTGCATTGTTCTTCCCAAAATTCCCTCTTAACTTGTATTCGGGATTTTTAATCTCGATTACAAGTTCGCTGGAAATTCTTGTTCTTGCCCTACGGTTAAGGAACTTAATCATTTTTGGTTAAAATTCCAAGTTGAAAAGTGTGAAATACCCCTCCCTTGCAAATTCGGGTTTTAAAAACCAGATTACATGTTGAAGAGTTCTTCCCATTTTCATGAAAATGACTTTCCCGGATATTCCCATTTCTATCCATTCATGTTCCCCATATCCGTACTTTCCATTTCCATCATTTCCTGCAAGTCAAAATCTCGTTTTTCGTCCATTTCTCCATTTTCAAATTTACAAGTGTACTTGTATTCGGGTTTTAAAACCCCGATTGCATGTATGTCCTTTTCAACTTGTATACTTGCGAAAATCCTCCCAAGATCCGAAATTGGTCAAAATCAAGATTTTCCAATTTCTACATATCTCCCCTCTTCCTCTCACAAAACTGTGAAATTCAGAAATCAAAGTTTTACCCATTTGAAAAAGGAAGAATGATATTTGAAGCTGACTATGATGTTGCCTTAACTCTTTTAAGTCTTCATCACAGCATTCCAGGTTCACAATCAATGTTAGATTTGCCGGCATCTCCAACTCCAAAGAAAATGAAATACAAATATGACAAATACCAGAATGAGGTTGCACCTTCCCAGGTTTCTTCTCCTTTGGATCGCATCAGGGACACGGAAATAGGGCACGTTGATATGGCAGAATTCATCAACAAGGTAGAAGATCCACAGGATAACAACTCGCAGCGGTTGTTGGACAGCCATATCCATCATGCATCTTCTTTCCCAGTGGCTGCCCTAGACCCTGAGTTCGTTTTTGCATGAGCCCATCATTTTGACAAAGAGTCAAAAGTCATTAAAAATGATGATGGTGAAGCTATAATTCGTCTTGATGCGGATACAATCGAGAAGGTCTTCAAAATACCTCCTGCACCTGTTTATATGGAAATCACCAAAGAAAATGCAGTAGAGTATTATGTAAAAAGGGAAAAAGATTGCAAGCGACACATCAATAGGTGGATCCAAGAGCCACGTCCTTCCCTCTCAAGATGGGCAAAGTTGTACAGTTGTGATTTCAAGTGGGAGATAGGAGACACCATCACTCTTCTCAGCAGGATGATGGGCCTTGAGCACTCCAATGTCTTTGAGCCATGGATGTATCAATTCATTATGTTCATACGGCAGTCGCATCACATTTCATGGGGTGAAATCATCAGCGATGCTTTGTGCGAACAACTTGCAGCAGTTCCTACCACTATGACCTTCTTCATGAATTCTTATTTGGTATATTTAGCAGCGTCACTTAGACACTTTCCAAGTCTTTCTACCAAGGGTGATCGCTCGCTTATACCAGTTTGGGAATATTATGACCAATTGCCATTGAAACCTAGCAGACTGCATTTCAGAAGAGTCCAAGATGCATTCTTCGGATATTTCATGTGTCAGTTTGACGTGGATCTCAGAAACAAAAGAGTATCAGATGAGGCATGCGTCAAGGTGTCTGAGTATGGGTGTTTGTTCCTGCAATTTCCCACCTTCACCTATATGAGGATTGGATGCTATGATGGTCAGCCATACATGCTTCCAAGATACCCAACCGATAAGATAATTCTTATGGAGTTGGGAAGACAGATCATGGCTGTTCATACTTTTCAATCTACTAGACACAAGGTCGGAATGAGGATCTCTAGCACAAACCCATTGAAAATTGGTCGATACTCCCTTGTCACATCTGTGAAGGCTAAGGCCATGGAGGCTGAATTGCAGGAAATCAAGCTTAAGAGGTTCAAACCTAGAGCTGATTTTGATTATAGAGGTATGAAGGAGAAGATCAAGAAATCCTTTGTGCATGTTCATCGCATTGAAGACATCTGGGTAGATCTCCGCACGGAAGCCGAAGTTCTGAAGATGGATTACTGCAGGCTCACTGTTGAGCAAATTGTTGACTTAAACTCGGCGGATATCCCACAAGGGATGATCGATGACGGGCATATACTTGATCCTGAATACACTTCACGAAGGGTTGAGGAAGCTCCACTTCCTTTGATCCAATGGTCACACAAGGAGTGCGTCTCCATCCTTGACAGATTTCAGCCTATCTTGGCCAACACTAACGCATGGCTGAAAAGTAATGCTGTTAGACTTATCAAAATCAAGGTTGGTAAAGAAGATGATTCTACAGGGCCTCTTGGACGGAAGTCTGAGATTCAGACTGATAACAAGGAGGGCGCTTCATCTTCAGGCACAAGGATCAAGTTACGAGTTAGTCGTGCAGTAGTGCTTCCTCCTAAAGAGACGACTACTCATGGGAAGGAGAAATCACGATTCCATGTTCGGGTGATCGATCTGGATAATCCAGAAGAGGGGCAGCAATACGATGCGCCTACGTCTCCAGTTTCAAACTCGCCTCACGAGGTCATTCCTCCAGTTTCCATTGAGACGCCTCTTTCTCCTCCTGATTTGCTCGTAGATGAGTCTCCTCAGAATGCAGTTCCCATTTCAGCATACGAGCCTTCTCCTGATCGACAACGAGAAAGTGTGTTGAATGTTCCTGAAGATAATCCCACTTGCATTCAGTTATCAGAAATTGATACTTCCACTTCTGGTTTTGAAGAATTCATGAGGCAATCTTCATGTCCATTGGTAACTGAGCAAACCGTGGTCGCCATTCAAACAGATATTCCTCCCAGGGTGACCACGGTAATTCAAACAGAAACTGCTTCTCCTTTGCCTACGGTTGCTACTGGAAGTGAGTTGATGACTTTGCCTCCATGGCTTAGTTCTTTCACCCCAAAAAGGAAGAAGCAAGAGATCTCACCTGATGCCTTTGACTACCAGCAACTCAAACAGTCCAGATCCAAAGTTGCTAAGAAGGCAAAGACTATCTCTAGGGTAACTGTTGATAGCAACAAGATGAAAGTAGCTGAAATTGTGGAACCTATTGCAGATAAACCACTTGATGAAATGTCAGCTGTTGATTATAAGGTTACAAGGGTAGAATTGGGCAAGCAAACACATGAGGTCATTAAACATGATGCTCAGTTTTCTGTTGCTTCACTAGTGCAAAGGTGTGAAGATCTTCTTGCGAAGAAAGACAAGCTAGAAGAAGAAAACCGACAGCTCATGGCAGCCATTCATAAAATCACAAAACCTGCTGCTGAAGGGAGTAACTCCATAGGTTCTTCTGGTTCCCAAGAATCGATTCGTGGAGTGGAAAGGGCTGCTCAGAAAGTACAAGCACTGGATTCCTGGGTTGATCAGCTTCATGATCAATGTGTACAAGTGGTAAAAGACATTTTTCAAATAATGTCTAAGTTGGAAACCATTGAGGAGAAACTGGATCAGACTTCTAACACTTTCAAAAAGAATCTGGAAAGTGTTGAGAAAAGTTTGGCAATCTGGCCCCAACAACAGCTGAGTATTTTGCAAGAGCACGCCATCATCTCTTCCAAGGTCATGTACTTGGAATTTGAAGAACTCATGGAAAACAAGACCCTTGTTCTTAAATCCCTCATTGAGGAGATCAGTGATGCAAGGAGATTCCGGGATGAAGTCTATCGAGGTATTGTCTCACATTGTGAAAGGGCCTCTTGCAATATAGTAAGTCAAGATGGAGAGCTGATTCCAGAAGAAGAAGTTCTTGCTGATTTACAGATGAGGATTCATAATGAATGGAGGAGCGAACAATTTTCGGCAGCTTCAATTCAAGCATTGAGGAAACACCAAGCCTTATCCAGTCTATCCTGGATAAAAACAATTCCGCACTCCTCCGCTGTCACGACACTATTGTGAAGACTATGGTTGTTGCTAAGAACACCCATGAACCGAATCCCGAGGAACTACAAGCGAGCATCCGGAAATTTCAAGGATTCGTGTCTTCACAAAATTCAAGTTAAGTGTTTTTCAACACTTAGTTGAATTTTCCCTCTTTTGTAATCTTTAGTTGTAATTTTGTTCTGACAAGTTACATGTAAAAGTATTTTTTGTAAAATGCAAGTTACACATTACTTGCACTTTTGTAATTACATGTAAGGCAACTACAAGTTGTGTCTGATTAGGACTGTAGTTGAAATAAGTCTTAGTTAGTTAGAGTAACTCTTAGTTAGTTAATGAAGTCTCAGTTATTTATTGAATGAGTCTTGGTGGTTGAGAGAATCTCTCAAGTTAGTTAGGATCCTCCCACCTTTTTCTCAAGGCTCCTCTTCTATAAATACTTGAGAGGTCCATTGTAAATATATCTTTTGGAAAGCAAGCAAAAACTCTGCCAAATTTACAGCAAAAAGTCTGTGAGCTTATGTATGTGAATTGAAGGTTTTGAAGAATAAGAAAGAAGGATTACTCATGTTTTGAGTCTTTGAGCTACATGTTTGAGTTTGAATCTTTTTATTTTTTCTATGCAAAGTGTTTCTAAAGGAGCTTAGTCCAATCTGATTTGAAGTCTTTGAGCTGCAAGTAGAGAAGATTAATTAAAATAGGAAACTCTCTTGAAGGAGCAGCAAGTCTTTGAGCTTGCGTCAATTCTTGAGGAAAAATTACTGTTTGATAAGAAATAGCAGCAAGTCTTTGAGCTTGGATTAATTCTTGTCTTTATGTTAAAAGAATAGATTATTTCAGTCTTTGAGCTGTTATCTTTTATTCGTTGTAAAAATTTAGTATAGCAAAGGGTAGATAGGACTTCCAATAGTCAAGTTTTTGAGCTTGATATTGTTGTCCCGTCCCGAAGGAAGTGACGGAAGTCTTTGCGCTTTCAGGAAACTTCATTTCCTTTGTCTTATTTCACTTGAAAGTGGTTACTGCTGTTATTCAATCGCTATCATTTTCTGTGAAGAGAAAAGGATATTGTCTTTCTTGAAAAAAGAAGAAAGATTGTTGTCCCATCCCATTTTATTTTCCAAGTTGTAGTTAGATAGGGGGAGCCTTCCCTTAATTAGGAGAGTTTTTATTCGTGTGTTGTGGTTGAAACCACAATTTTGTATATTTCCCCAAGAGTACAAAATTTTCAACCAACAGTTTATTTATTTATTTATTTATTACTATTGTTAATTATTTAATTAAAAACTATAAAAGAATTCCATTTATATTTTATTGTAGCATACTTAAATAGTTCCAAATTTTCAATCGCAATGTCGACCCCAACTAGAAAATATTCTTGCAGGAAACATGCCATTCTTGGGGCCAAAAAAAGGAGATAACATGTATCCATTGCAAAACAAAAATGTTTTGAGGAGGAATTACTTGATTCAATATCACCTTGCACATATATCATGTTGTGATGCTAAACCAGCCCACTAGTGCCACTTGAAGTTATACACAAAACGCAAAGTCAATTAGAGACTTTTTAGCAACAAAAAGAATTAAGAATGAGGCAATGAGAATAACTAGAAATCATTGGTGGAAATACTTCTTCGATTCCTCCATTTCCTAAATTTTTAAGTAGTTGTAGTGTCAATGGCAATGGCAATGGCAATGTAGGTATTGGACCTAGAATTTGTGAATCTTCATCTACTTTAGATTCATATTTTGTTCCACACGATACTCTAGGTGCCCAACCATCAATTGAGAGCATGGGTTGGAACAGAGATAAGCATGACACCACGAGAAGTGCAATTGACAACTTTTGATTCTATTGTACCATTTCATTTCCCTCAACTAGATAATTATTTTCTTTTTTTTTTTAAATGTCTATTTAAATTTAGTGTCTATTGAATTTTTGCATTTAGAGGCATGTAGCATTGTAGATTTTAGAGTTAAACTATAAATTTAGAATACTTATTTTGTTGGTTTTACTTCTTGTATATCTCCTTATTGGAAAAATATGATAGATGCCATTATTGTTTGTGAAGAAAGTTCAAAGCCCCTGTTGACGGCAAGATAAAAAGATCCATTTTGAGTCAAAAGGTGGCTGATGTGAAAGACAAATTTGATGAATAGCATGACATGGGAAAAAAAAGGATTGCACCATCGTGACTAATGGTTGGACTGACAGAAAGAATAAAACATTGTTGAACACTCTTATTTCTTCAATAGGTAATTGTACTTCATGGAATCCATTGATTTCGTTATTAAGATTTTTAATTTCTAATTTACTGAATTGCTGGTTTTGTTTCTTTCTCGCGTGACAAAGTGCTCTTGAAGTTAATTGATTTTTTAGGAAACACAAATAATGTTGAATTCCTTTGTGAATCTTTGGAGAAAACCTAGGGCGAGGTGAGTAAGGAGAATATAGTGCAAATAGTTTAAATAATGCAACAAATTATATTGTTGCATATAGACCTCTCATGGATAGGCACCCCTCCTTGTTCTAACTTCTTGTGCTACTCATTGTCTTGACCTCATATTGGAGGATCTTGGCAACTTCCATGAATCAAAACATGCATAGAGTATATAAAGAAAATATTTGTAAGTACAATTATAACCATACTTGGATCCTCAACCTAATGAGAAAATTCACAAACAACAAAAAGTTGGATCATCCTAGAATAAGCCACTTTGCAACAAATTTTATCACATTGCAATCTTTGCTTCAATCAAAGGCCGCTTCAAGACGCATGTTTGTTAGTGAGCGGTGGTCTACATCGTCATATGCAAAGACCAATGCAAGAGTTGACATGGTTGATTGGATATTTGATGAGCAAATTTTTTGGCAATCGGCCAAGGAGATTATAGAGGTGAATTTCCATTATATTTATGTTTGCATTTCCATTTCATTTTATTTTTTCTTGTTCACATGTACTTATGTTAATGTTTCACAATGATCGCAATTCTCAAAGCCTTTGGTTGTTATACTAC
This sequence comes from Cryptomeria japonica, assembly GCF_030272615.1. Lineage (NCBI taxonomy): Eukaryota > Viridiplantae > Streptophyta > Pinopsida > Cupressales > Cupressaceae > Cryptomeria > Cryptomeria japonica. The sequence continues at coordinate 23,944,659 of NC_081414.1, forward strand.
AAGCTGCTGATGGGGAAAAGTCCACAATAGGCTACATATAGGGCGAAGAGGCCATTAGATTTGTTTATTTGAAAATAAGTACCATCCCATATAGGAGATCACTAATCAATGATGGCACTTTCAACTTCACAACCCCTTACATGTAGCTGCCTATTTCCTCAATCCGAGATTCCAATTCCACCCAAATTTCAAAGCCGATGAGGAGGTCTTGAGTGGACTCTACATAATCATAGTGCAAATAGTTCCCGATTCTTTGGTTGGGGCAAAGATAATCATCAAGATAGTGTAATGTCCCCTATTAGATATAGGCCTTATATTGGATGAGTGTAGTCTTGGAAGGAAACCTGCACCCAAAAGGAAGGGAAAACACCTACATATAAGTTCAATTATAATTAGACCTAATCCATTCTAATGCAAAAACAGATAGACATTGGCATACGAGGTATGAGAGGGGATTGCGCGGGTACGTTGTCTACCAAGCCAAGGAATGATTGCTTCTAACCTCCTTGCTAGACTTGGCGACCCATGTTGCTTGCCCTTCAAGCCCATTACCCATACACATATCATCTTGTGAGTCTGGCATAGAGAGTGTAACTGGTTCCTTGACTCCAAGGGTTCTTATAACCACTTGTGAGCCCCTCGTTGTTTGCCCTCTCGAGTAAACGGTTAAATGCAGAAAGTAAATGCACAGAACATAATGGAAATACATTAAATAACCAGTCTCTATATTAATTCAACAGTCCATGTACATCAAGTGCTTATAACATTACATTTGACACGACTATCATGATGATACTTCGAAGAAAAGGTACACAATATATAATACCCGAAGGGGTACGACACAACCATCGTGACTCCAACTACCTACCCGTCGGCTAACTAACTGACCACCGTAACTCAATATTACCGATGACAACATAAACATAATATGACAACATAACATAATGATTATTCCCGGCAACATCATCCCCCCCAAGAAAAGAAGTCGACTCCAACAACTTAATACAAAATAGAGATGAACAGCAGGAACTACTGACGCCAGTCGGGCCCGGATCTTATACACTTGCTGCGTCCTCGCCTGAAAACCCTTTTCTGCTACCATCCGATGCTCAAGTGCGGATTTCACCAATATTGCTTCCTTTGCCATCACAGTCCTCCTGTGCTTAACCCAAACTTGTCTGCAAAACACGTTTTTCAGTCTCAGCTTCCACCAACTGCTACTCAATTGATACTATCTCCCTAGCCAATTTGTCCTCGATAGCCACCCGTGCTGCTCTCCCGGCATCCAACTCCTAGGTTCGCTGAACTAAGTCTCACGCGACTATCGCCTCCAACTTGGTGGTCAGCTCCTCCCGAGCCCTCTGTGCATCCACCAAGGCAACCTCATGTCCAACCGAGACATACTCCGAGTTCCTCAAAGCGTACCAGTCATGCCTGGAGGTGGCCACAATCCGCTGGCACAAATGCTAGGAGACACCTCAAATCCTCCACCACACTCCCAGAAGGCCAAAAACTGAACTGAATAACTCCCTAGTGTCATACAACTGCGCGGACCTGCAATGCCTTCCCTCAAACTCTGTTTGTTCCCAACCTCCAAATCCGTCTCCCTCTACGGCTTATGGCTTCCCCGCCAATGCTTAGCTGCAGGCTTCTTTCTCACAATACGGAAAACCACAACACTTCTCGTGGTCTTCTGTAGCTCAAAATAAACTGGGGGTCTGGGGGCAACGCCCCCAACGGGGTCAAGGGGCAACGCCCCTCGTGGGGTCCTGGGGCAGCGCCCCAAGTCGCAGTACAGGGCGGGGTCGAGGGGCAGCGCCTCTGCGGCCAACACCAATTTACAACCCTCAAAACCATACGAAAGTCCATGGCGCACAGCATTTCAGTGATATTTTAAGATGCCAACAACCCTTCTTTTCCACTCTGAATTTCCAGTGTCCTGGCTTCAAACTCCAGCGAATCATTTTAAATCTGGTCGTCGTCGTTTTTTTTTTGGCACTATAATGTCCCCGATGGCACCCCGGCCATACAACCTCCCTGTACGGTCAACAACAGCACTGGCACCTCCGATCGTGCGGCCACCTTCCCGTGCCATCAACACCCCTCCACCGTACGACGGACCACTGACGACGGAGCCGCTGCGTGGTTGTGCGTCTTAATCTTTGCAGCTGTGGGCTGTTCGGCGCGTGAGTGTGCAGGTGGGTGAGTTGTGCAGCTACGGGCGCCACCGCCGGTGTCCACCGTACGGTGTTACCACCACCGGTGTCCCACCGCACGGTGGTCGCCATCGGTGTTACCACCGCCGATGGCCCACCACACGGTGGTCCCACCGTAGGTCCGTCCCCTTTTTTCTTTTCTTTTTTTTTTTTTTAAATTTTTTTGACCATACGGTCACTGTCGTACGGCCGTGCGATTTTTTCATTTTTTATAAAAAATTTATCGTACGGTCGCCTGTCATACGACCGTACGCTTTTTCTTTCTTTCTTCCAACCGTACGGTCATCTGTCGTACGGCCCCGTACGGTGGTGTTTTTTTCACAAATTTTTTTTCCTACCGTGCAGTTAACTGTCTCGTACGACCGTACGGTTTTGTTTTTTTTAATAAAGTTGTCTAGAGAGTCTTCGGCTCGAGTCCCCTGTCTCTGGGATCGCCCTTCATCCTTCTCGATTTTCCTCGCCCAAAAGTCTCCTTTTGTCCCGTGCCTCTCGAGTCGCCTACCCGGCCTCTCAGGTCCCCTTCCATCCTCTCGGGTCCCCCTTCGAGCTCTCGGGTGTCCGTCCGGCCTCTCGGGTCCCCTGCGCGCTTCACGTGGTAGGGTTTCAATTTGAACCTATTGGTGGCAAGTTTATTTTCCATGGCCATCTTAAGACCTGGAACCACAAATTCTATAGGGACCACAGTCTCCTTCCCGTACATAAGAAGAAGAAGAATAATAAAGATTTTGAAGACTGTGGTCTTCCACACAGGGTTCCAATCGTTGCCGACACTCTTCGGATTATTTACGTGTTGACGTGTATTTTGTACACAATCATACACAGAATAAAATACCCAAGGGTACCTTATCCTCTCTTGAATAAAATCTCTAACTGCTGAAGATATCGCAAGAAGGATCAGTTAGGGTGACTTCAATGTTCTTTTAAGTAGGGTCTCTACGTGTGGATAAGCACCAGTGGTCGTTGTGATTGCTGTGTCATCAAGGGGCCTTACGTTTCCAAAGTAGAATTTCCTAAACTAAACGAATTCTCAAAAAAGATCAAAAGAGTAGGGCTTGCAAGAGATCTAGTCTAATCTAACCCTAAGAATGACTCAATGTGGACGAGACTTGGCAAGATTCTACCAACTTCAATATTGCCATAAAATAACAACTCAATTCAAATTGATGCGATCTTCTAAGGTAACAAATGATTTTTCAATTCATCAAGGATCATAGACACTACCACAAAGGCACATATCCAAGATACAACAATGATTGAAGGTTTAAGTGATTCAAGTTTATCCAGTTGACCACGCAAGGCATTCCTACAATCAGCAAGAAGCTAGTGGTTTGGAGAGTGAATCTCACCGACGATCAAGTCCAACACTTTATCCTTCAAACTAAAATACTACTTTGATTGAGAATGATTCAAGAAAGTGAACAACCATGAAGATAACCATAAGAATTGCAATAAAACACCATAACTTCAATATTCTATTGATCTCAAAACCATCATGAACAACAATTGTTTGAAATTCCTTCCTCAAAGCTCAATCTTGCTACAAATCAAATTGCTAATCTCTAATATCTCTCTAATTCTCTAATTTCTCCTTAATCTCTAGTTTTCTCGTTTTTAAAATGAAAAGAAATGAGGGTATATATAGCATCCTCAATTACAATGAACGGTCCAGATCAAAAAGAAGATCAATGGCCAAGATTATGACACCTAAACCCTAATTAGGGTTTATTACAAATAGCCCCCTTTTTACTGAACAATATTAAATGCATAGCCAAATATTAAATTTGGCACTAAAATCTAGGAGACATAGACCAATGACAATTAAGGTGCCACATCATCTATAACAACCTCTCATCTAGAATCTTATTCCCTTTCCAATGCTCCTTCTTAGCATATGCAATGAATCTAGACACGATTCCCTCGATCTCAGCAATTGGAATCTCGGCAAGATTCTTCATTCGTTCCTCCAAGTGGATGACCTGATCGAAAGCCTTGAGAAGAGCAGCATCCCATCCAGGTTCAAGTTCTTTGATCTTCTCAATCAGGAGCATGGTGGCAAACATCTGATCTCGTTGCTCATTTGTAATAACATTCTCATCTTTGCAAAAGATGACCTTGACTCTATCTTCTAATTCTTGCAAATCCACATCTGTCTCAACTTCGATCCTCCTGCCAAGAATAGTACGTAGTACCTCAAACACTCTGTCCTGGATCGGGTGGATAACCTCCTCAACATGATTGCATCTAGTACTGATGTCCTCGAAGAGAACTTCCTTCATCTGGAGTAAAGTCGACCACTGAAGTAAATTATGAGGTCCTCCATCCATTATCTTTTCTTGCACTAGGACCTTCCTTGATGTTTGTCTGATTACTTGCAAGACAGGAATGATAACATCTTTAGTATGAGCAAAGGCAGCTACCGTTATCATCAAGTTGTGGATGACCTCAAGAACTTGAATAGCTCGATGAATGGTCTGCATCATCCTAGTTGCAAATTCAATAGCAACTATATGGGATTTGTCAATCCACGAGCTCATAAGCTGAACCAAACTCCTGACTCTCTCTACCTCGCCAACTGATTCAAGGGAAAGTGCCTGTGAAGGAGATACTGCTGGATCCTGACGCCTCAAAGGCTGATTGAGATGGCTAAAGTAGCCTCTCCAAGCACTGACCTCTCGCTCAAGCTTTCTATTCTTCTCCATTTCTTCTATAAGTTTGTCCTTAAGTGCCTCAAATGAATCAATGGCATCATCCAACGTCTGTTCGGCTGTGAGTGGACCAAGCTCAAATGTCTCTACATCATATTCCTCTGCGAGGATCTCACCTTCATACTTGTCTATTGCCGGTGTAGCTATCTGCAATTTCCTGAATCCTGTCTCATCTCTGATCATCTTGGACATCTTAGTAGCCTTCCTCTTCTCTGTCATTTCTTGAGAATTTCCAACAAGGCTCTCTAAATCAATCACACTGTCCTCGTCTTCGATCACAATCACCCTTGTAAGTCTTTCCTTTAACCAATCTGGGATGGCCGATCTTGTTTCTTTAACCTGTATCTCCTTAGGCAATGTTTCTTCTTCTCTGAGAGGAGATGTTACTTCATTATCTTCCTTATCTTCATGTAGCTCATTAGCTTGGAGAGACCCACTTGGTGACCTTCGAGGTGCCTGTCCTTCTTTATCGTTCTGTACCATTGATTCCATAGACTCCTCTATCTCAAGTGTCCTCTTCTCAGGTCGAGAAGATGTGCCGGATGAACGATCTCGGTTGGCCTCTTGCTTCTTCTTGGAAGATTCTCTTTTCTCAGGTCTCTCTTTCCTCTTCAAGCCTCTAGGATGGGGGTTGCCTTCACTTATGCTTCGAAGGTTGCCTTCACTTGCGTTTCTGGGATTAGAATTACCCTCACTTACACTTGCTCCTCCTTCAACTGGTATTTCTTCCAAAGTGAAAGTCATAGATATGCCTTGCTCTCTCAACTTCTGATGCTGCACATCAACCCATCTGCGAGTACAAGACAAGACTGGAGCCATCAAAGCATCTAGATCCACAACCTCGGGTTCATTCCAATCTAGCCTCACTGATTTGCTTTCTCGATCATAAGATGATTGGAGATGTCTACCACTATCCTGAGCTTGGTCGGCCACTCTGTAAATCTTGCATCTCCTGATGAAGTCTAAAGGCAATCTAGAATGCATCTTTCTTTTCACTTCAAGGTCATCCAAGAGATTCATCACAAAGTCTTCTATCTGAAACTCATGCTTATATTTTCTTCTGACTGTCTCCTCTATATACCCATATGGATCAAAGCTCTCTCTCAAGGCAAAGAATGAAAATGAATATAAAGCTAACTCTTTCTCTGCATCATCCATGGCTAGGGCATTAGGACATACCTCAACTGAATTCCCTAATATGATAGGCACAGGAACTCCATTTCCATGTCTGTGTCTGAATGCTTTCACATAAGCTGCCAACTGTCTTGTTACCTCAAGTAACACTATTCTGTCTGTCGGATATCTTGGCAACATGTAGGGAGGTGAAGGACATCCATGAACTCTAATATATGTAAACTTCTGAAATTGGATGAACCAAGCACCGTACCTCTTTACAAGCTCTTGTGCATCTTGAGATAGCCGATTGTGAATCCCGCCTTGCAATGTCCTGGTGATGTTCATCGTGAATGTATCATTGACTAACTTGTAGTTACTTCCTGGCGGATGATGCAAGTGAACATAGGAATCACAAACTCTGACCTCGCCAGGTCCTCTTCCAATCACTCCTCTGTGAGGTAGTCCTGCATACTCAAAGCTCCTGATCAAGACATATATGATGTATGAACTCATGTGGAAAGACTTGGTAGCCTTCAATCTCCTTAACTGTACGTCCAAGCAATGGCTAATCATTCTAGCCCAATGGATTGTTCCTTTTCCCTGAACTATCACTTGGATGAAGTAGAACATCCACTTCTCAAAATAGAAGGCTTGAGGAGCCCGTGTAACTCGGTTGAGTAATGTTATCAAATCTCTGTACTCCTCCTGGAAGTCGATCCTATGTGGTGTGTTCGGAATCTTGCTCAGGCGAGGACGACTCTTGAGTAACCAATTCTTGTTGATGATGCTCAAGCAAGCGTCTGGATCATCTTCATACATGGACCTGGCTCCTTCTAAGCTTTTATAAATCATATCTTTATGTTCTGGCAAGTGAAGAGCTTCACTGATAGCTTCCTCTGAAAGATAAGCAAAAGTGTCTCCCTCCTTGGACACTATCGATCTGGACTGTGGATCATAATGGCGAGCACACTCGATCATCAACTCATGGCACTGGATTGCTGGAGGGAAGCCAGCCGCCTTGATAATGCCACTTTCAATTATTCTCCTTGCGACAAGTGATGGCTTGCCAATGTAAGGGACCTCTCGAAACTTCTTCACACTGAAGTTTCCCAAGTTGGTATCTCCAATGTTGCTCCACTTTGACACGATCTTGGTCTCCAATTCTTCGTTCTTCTGATCTTCCTTCATGAGAGCTGGACGACTGGTGGATGCTCCCGCCTTTGGGGTCGCCATTGTAACACCTACACAACATTTCATAATAAGAAATAGATTTTGCAATGTATAAACATAAATTAGATTAAAGATTGAATTTAGGAAACTTCATGATAAGTCCTTGAGTTATCATTTTTTAAATACGATTGAGCTACTGGAAATTCAAATTTTCAAAATTCAAAATTTAGATTAAGACTATGACGATCAAAATTCAAAATTTAGACAAAAGAAAACTTCGCCATACCTCACTTTGAGAGCTAACTCTAAAAAGATGCAAAAATATGAAATTCGCCTAGGCAAAAACAAAATTTTAAGTCTTCAACGTGATCCTCCTTTAGCAAAGGCGCCTTTCTTGTCAATTCCACCACCCTTGGGGTCTCCAACGTGATGATAGAGAATTCGCTCCACTTGCAACAAAATTCGTACTCCTTTCTTGATGATATTTCGCACTTTCTCCTATTGCTCTCCAAAATCGCATGCAACAATGATTGAATGATGATTTGAAATGAGATATCATACCTCCCCTTTATAGGCGCTTACATCTTCAATCTCCCCTGGGCCGACTTTTGAAAATAGGCAAATAATAAATAAATTTTAAATAAAAATGGAGGCCGACTTTGTAAAATATAGAAAATAAAACCCAAGCGCTTCAATTTTATTTATTTAATTTAATAATTAATTAATTAAATGCCTTGTAATTAATAGCTTCGATTTTTAGAAGGCAAAATTAATTATTAAATGCCTTGTGCGCACCCATTAAATGCCAATTTTAATTAAAAATATCAAGGTTTATCGAAATTTAGCATTTAATGCAATTCAAAATTTATTGGCGCCAAACACATGAGAGATGTAAGGGATACAAACCATATCGCTCTGGTCCCTGGGAGAGGGACAGGAGCGCCTTATCATTTTGATCTTGATTTTCACATTCAAAACCACTTCCTCTACGTTGAAACTGGCATTTTAAATAGGAACCTTGAGCTTGATTGATTCAATGTTTTGAAACGAATGCCTCCTAGACCATTTTCGCTCTGGTCCCTTGGTGAGGGACAGGAGCGATTTTGCTTTTCTTCCTTGGTCTTTGTCTCCTTAATCACCAATTTGCATCACAAGGCAAGTAACAATTTTATCCATTCATTCTACGCGTACTTTACTTGTCCTTTACAAGGCAAATTTGATATTCAAGTGAATATCGCCCTGGTCCTTGACTGAAGGACAGGAGCGAACTTTACATTTTTGGCATAAACATTTGATCGTATGAACTTCCAATTGCCTTCAAAGTGTAAAATAATGTCCTTTATTCCTTCTTGAACGTTTGAAACGGAAGAGGCATTCAAAACTTAAGCATACTTGCATATTTCGCTCTGGTCCCTTGGAGAGGGACAGGAGCGAACTTGGGTAATTTCATCACTTTTCATGGTCCTTGCAACTTTGTTCTTCTTCGAAGCGTTCCAAACATCATCGCCCCCTTGTACCTTGGCCTTGATTCATCAAAAATCGGAAGGGAAGGCTAAATAACCAAGATTTCACCCTGGTCCCTGGGAGAGGGACAGGAGCGATTTTGCATTTATAGGCTCAATCATTCTTTGCCAACGTTTAAAACTATCTTCAATGGATCCGCTATGCTCCCCTTCACTCATCTTTGACATGGAATTTGCTTCAACTTGGTGAGAAATTTGTCTTAGGAAGAAATCGCTCTGGTCCCTTGGAGAGGGACAGGAGCGCCTAAGACAAAATAGGCTTCACTGGCGTCTTGCACTCTTCAAAATTATATTCAATAGATTCGTTACACCTCCTTTTACTTGCCTCAAACTTGAAAACTCATTTCACTTCACCAAAAACTTGTCTTATAAGGAAATCGCTCTGGTCCCTTGGAGAGGGACAGGAGCTACCTTTTAAAATTCGCCCTGGTCCCTGGTAGAGGGACAGGAGCGATTTTGCTTCTAGGGCCAATTTTCTCCTTCGAGGTACCATCAAATTATTTTCAACGAGTAAAATGTACCTCCCTTGTTCTTCTCAAATCGCGAAATCGTTCAAATCTTTCAAGGACAAGGCAATTTTAGATTTCAAGCTCTGGTCCTTCAGTGAGGGACAGGAGCGATTTGTCTTCATAGCATGTTTCCTTGTTTGCAAATTTCTTCAAATTATATTCAATGGACAAAAGATGTCCTCCTTTACCTCTTCCAATCCAAAAATCGCCTTAGTCCTGCAAGGACAGTTGAATTTTAAGAAACAAGCTCCGGTCCTTCAGTGAGGGACAGGAGCGATTTTTGTCCTTGAGGTCAAAATCTCAACTTTTCATTGCAAACGGCTAAATCCTAGCGTTCCATCATGTTGATTTCACCTTCCATTGCGTCCTTGACGCTTCAATTTGATCAAAATGAGGTCAAAAATGGTCTAAGTAAGTCATTTCGCCCTGGTCCCTGACTGAGGGACAGGAGCGATTTGACTTTAAACTTTAAAAATTTGTCATTTTGAGTCTCAAAAATCTTCTAAATCTTCAATTATTGCATCTCCTGGCGACCCTGCACAAGACAAATGAAATAAATTAATAACTAAAATGCATAAAATATCATTTTCGCCCTGGTCCCTGGCTGAGGGACAGGAGTGATTTCACTTCCATAGGCCAAAATACCAAGATTTTAAGACTTCAGTCACCTCTCAAGGCAAAATTAGGCCATTCCCAATGCTCGGGCTCAATTATCAAAATTCTCAAAAATTAGCCAAAAATCACCCGAACAAAATTCACAATTCCATCATTTCACACTTAGGCAAAATTTGGACTTGCATTCAAAAATCTGACTGAACCTAGACAAACTCATTTGACCTCCTGACAGATTCACCTTATTTCAAAATTGCATCCTACGAGAGGAAGCTCAACAATCATCAAAATTTGGACTAGACACCGGCTTGAAAACATCAAAATGGAAACCCTAAGGTTTAACCCCAGTCTAGACGACTAACTCACTAACCCAAAACCCTAAAAGCAGAGAGAGAAACAGGCAAAACCGAGCAAAAAGAGGGGGTCCCCATTTTAATGGGGCGATGTGTGAAATGGTCACAACACTACGTCGCTAGGGTTTGGGGCGTCTCCCTTCCAATATTCTTTGTATTCCGGCAGGTACACCTCTGTTGGTTGCTCTGGTTCCTCTACTCGAGCCTGTAGCTTTGGAACATTTCGTAATCCTCTATTTGCCAGTGGAAGAGCCCGTTAAGTGAGCATACCTCATCTTCAGAACATCCCTCCAATTTGAGCACCCCTTCACTGTTCGGCTCCATCGCGTTCTTGCCCTTGCTTTCATCGGGACCCCCTTCCCCTTTATTAGAGTCCTCTGAGTCCGAGTCTGAAGAGGCGAGCTCTTCACCGACATCTTGGGTGTGTAGGTCAATGGTATATTTCCGCCCTCCCTTCTCCATGGAAAGTGTATTTTTCTTCCAGTTGTGGTTTACCCTCGCGTTGATCAACCACGCTCTCCCCAGGATGGCTTTCTGCATTTAACCGTTTACCCGAGAGAGCAAACATTTAAATGCAGAAAGTAAATGCACATAACATAAAGGAAATACATTAAATAACCAGTCTCTATATTAATTCAACAATCCATGTACATCAAGTGCTTATAACATTACATTTGACACGACTATCATGATGATACTTCGAAGAAAAGGTACACAATATATAATACCCGAAGGGGTACGACACAACCGTCGCGACTCCAACTACCTACCCGTCGGCTAACTAACTGACCACCGTAACTCAATATTACCGACGACAACATAAACATAATATGACAACATAACATAATGATTATTCTCGGCAACACTCGTCACCACTGGATTACACCTCTATATCTTCTTCCCACAAGATGCCACAAGCAGATTGGACCACTTCTTCAAGTGCATACGCCTCACATGGACTAATTCTATATAAATATTGCTACTGTATTTACAAACATATTCAGATATATATTTATTATACTATGCAAAACGGTCATAGCCACTATGCATCATTTAATTAATAGCATTTAGGTAAATAGTATGCAATGTGCCATATATAGGGAACGCATACCACAGTCCCCACTACATAGGTATTTGAGTCTTTTGTTTACTCCATTAATTATTAATGTCATAGTCAAAAAACTCGTGGACTCGCCACGAACTCGTGAGTCCAGTGGCACCACAAGTCGACTCACCATGGACTCGTGAGGCGAGTCCTGGCGAGTCTTTTTGAAAGACTCACGAGTCTTTCTAATTGACTCGCGCGAGTCTTTCACTTGGACTCGCGAGTCTTTTGACTAGACTTGTGCAACCCAGAAAACATGTCAAAAAATTATCTAAATCTTTTTTTTTCAAGTCGGTCTCATTCTCTTCATCAGAATATATACATGAAATATAACATTTAAGTATAAGTGGCATTTCAATGTATTGGCAGGATGTTTGAGAGTGGTTTCAAATCTCTAGGAATTATAATGCAAATTCTAGGTTTTAGAAGATCTTTTAAATTTTCAGGATGTTTAAGTTATACATTAAGTTATATTTCATGTATATATTGGCAGGATGTTTGAGAGTGGTTTCAAATCTCTAGGAATTATAATGCAAATTCTAGGTTTTAGAAGATCTTTTAAATTTTCAGACTCAGTCAATTCTCTCGCCCTCTCTATCTCACTCACTTTATTTGCCCTGAATTTTAGACCTATCTATCTCCCTATCACTCTTCCTCTATCCCCTCTCTCTACCACTCTCTATCTCAATCTCTCCTCTCTCCCCCAAGATCTAGACCTATCATTATATGTAATTTTGTAAACATTTATAAACTTATGCTGCTATTATACATTTTAAAGTTTGAAACTATGAGTATGAATGATGAAATTTCAAATATTGAGTGTTTGGAGATCATATGACATGTGTAATGTTTCAATTATGGCTCTTATGTTCTCTAAATGCATTAATTTCTTTTTTTTTTTTGTAAAACTACGGGTTTTTTTTTTGTCGTGTCTTTCAGGAGTCTTTCACAAGTCCGATTCCGAGTCCGAGTCCAATTTTTTGGTTTGCCGAGTCCGTGGCGAGTCCGAGTTTTAAAACTTTGATTAATGTCCAAATTTGATCTTCCTCCCTCTTTCAATCCTTTGTTCTGAGTGAATGTTTATTATATTCTGATTCAATAATCTCTATTGTGTATGCTTCTTCCTTTCTTTTCCATAATCACCATGCATACCACCAAGAACAAGAATGTTACTGCCTGTAACTTAATAACAGTTCTGATCTGATCTGATTGATGATGCCCTCATTGGAGGCTTTTGATTCCTTTCCTTTATATCTCTCAATGCGAGGGAGAGTTTACACCTCTTCATCATATATGCCCTTTGGCAAGAGACATACCCTTTCGCCATTAGCATCCCTTGAAAGAGTGCAACTCTTCATCATTTCTGCCCTTTGAAAGGGACACAACCTTTCACAATCAGATCTGCACTTCTTATTTAATTCATATCTGTACTTCTGATTCCCAAACTATCCCGCCCTCAAATGAGGTTCTCTTCTCTCTTTTATATCTCATGTTTGAGGGAGTCACAAATTTTCATTTTATGCCTTTTGACCATTCATTAACTTAATTAAATTTTAATTATATTCTTTTATATTTTTATTTTTATTTTTAATATTTTAATTTTATTATTAAATTCTATTTCAAAGTGGGGACATTACATATAGAGATCTTTAGGCTTGTACAAGGAGACCTCTTAGCACAAGACATGTGCAAGGCAACTTGGGGCAACATTACAACTAGGTAAAAATCTATTAAAGGCATAATTTAAGTTTAAAAATTAAAACTTTTCTCTTTTTTTACATTAATGCTGAATGTGAAATTCAAAGTTAGACGATGAGATTGATTTTTATTTCTCTCATTTCAAATGCATGGTGGGAAAGGTTTGGAACAAAGATGTCAAACCTTTATACAATTACAATTTGTGTCTTGAGCCAACCATGCAATGTTTCAAGATGTGAGCGTTGTTGGAGTATGTTTGAGCACAGACTCTCCAAGAAGCAAAAGGTTGCAATTCAAAGGTCGAATGGTATTGTGTATGTCCATTAAAACGTTCACCTCCATCACAAACAAATCTTGTAAGTTGACTCATCTCCCATCAGTCTAAAGTTGACCCACAATTAGGTTGGATCACCAAGGTTGACGATAGTTGGCAAGAAAGATGAACGGTCAAACAATCCAAAATATCCTACTACATCTTACCGCATCCAATCCATGGAGCACAAGATTAGAAAGATAGAATCTAGGATAGGGATACTATATATGAATCACGTCCCATCCCTTATAAGTATATTAAAAGATGTAAATGACAGAAGACAATTGTAGATATCAGATATAAGATATGTGTAGAAGACTATAAATAGAGATAGATGATATATGACTATATGAGAAGTTATAGAAGAGTATAGAGAAAGATATGATGTATATGACGTACTGAAATTATATAATAATACAAATATTTTTGGAGCTCTATATATGGTATATTATGTAATGTCTTGATATTTTGTTAAGCAGATTAATGTCCTATCTAGATCTAATCATGTTCCCTTGATATGACTAAGTCCGGAGTATAAACTACAACACTTTGAAAGTACTTGGAGCTTAGAACTTCGATATTTGTTTCCTAGATTTCTTGCTAACAATAATCCTATCTTTAGAGATGAGGAACTTGTATGGGTTGATCAAGTGGATTGAGAGGTAAAGGCAACGGCCATAGCAGAGGAGGATAGAGCATGAGAAGACCCCTTGGATGTTGGTGTCACTATGACACATACAAATATCATGGCTGCCACATCATCCAGAAACTATCTCAGACATGAGCACAAAACTTGTTGTGATGTTGAGATGAGTAATGTAGGCTCCTTTGAGCCATAGACTTGTATTTTTAGTTTTGATATTTGTTTTTGATACCATGGATTTCATAATTCATGAGATTTGTATACATTTGATTTATGTATGTATATCAACCTAAAGCAATGTTGTTGGGTAGTCAAAATAAAGTTTCAGTTAGTCACAAGCAACAACACTGCTTTAGGCTGCAAAGGGTAGACAAAATAAAGTTTCATGTACAAGGACATCAAAGAGTCTATGGACAGCTCTAAAGGCAACAAAATAGATTTATTTACTTTCTCTCCTCAGCATAGCCTTGAAATTAAAAACACAACAAAGAATTTATGATGACATCAAGGATAGACAAAACAAAGTTTCAGTTAGTTGCAAAAAACAAAATTGCTTTTGGTTGCAAAGAGAGACAAAACAGAAAAAGAAGCTCCCTTAGAGCTTCAAGCTGTCCATAAAATCTTCAATTTTCTACATATAGTTTAAACCATAGTAGCAAAAATCGTTTAGGGAAAAAATCAGCAAACCAAAAGTATAAGATTTTTTGAAAAAATCGGATTTAAAAAAAAACATAAAAAATTGTAAAAAAAGAGAAACTATTTTTTTATTTTTTTAAATAACTTCAGGGCATTTCCATAGCATAGAGATATAAAGACCAAATAAAATAGAGTTTAACCTGTGAATTGTAGAAAATAATTTTTTGTTGTTTCTATTCATATTACTGAGTACATAGGCAAATAATCAGTTAACTTTTTAAGAGGGCAGTCACCAAATACACCAAATAGTTGTCTAAGTCAGATCAAATATTAACTAAGTCTATGGAGTAACTGAGATCAAAAGGTAACAAACAAATAGTAAAAGTGAAAGCCATTTTGAAGTAATCCAAGAATTTCATTGTGATTGAGGCAAGGAGTTTTGTAGGGTTAATTCAATATTTTAGAAAGCTCATCAAATCATATTCCACAATTGCAATGCTTTATATCATAGTAACAAAAATCATTTGGGGAAAAAATTGGCAAAGCAAAAGTATAAGATTTTTTGAAAAAATGGGTAAGAAAATGGATTTTAAAAAATCATAAAAAATTTGTAGAAAAATAGACACAAACTACTTTTTTTTTTAATTTAAAACTTAAGGGCATTTCCATAGCATAGAGATATAGAGAGTAAATAAAATAGAGTTTAATCCATGAATTGTAGAAAATAGATTTTGTTGTTTATATTCATATTGCTGATTACATAGGCAAATATTCATTTAACTTTTTTAAAGGGAAGTCACCAAATACACCAAATAGTTGTCTAAGTCTGAGATCAAAGATTAGCTAAGTCTATGAAGTAGCTAAGATCAAAATTTATCAGACTGAGATCCAATTATTGTTAGGAATTTAGTAAAAGTGGAAGCCATTTTGAAGTGATCCAAGACTTTCATTGTGATTGAGGCAAGGAGTTTTCGAGGGGTATTAGCTAAGTCTATGAAGTAGCTGAGATCAAAATTTATCAGACAGAGATCCAACTTTTGTTAGGAATTTAGTAAAAGTGGAAGCCATTTTGAAGTGATCCAAGACTTTCATTGTGATTGGGACAAGGAGTTAAACCCATGAATTGTAGAAAATAGATTTGTGTTGTTTATATTCATATTGCTGATTACATAGGCAAATCTTCATTTAACTTTTTAAAATGGCAGTGACCAAATACACCAAATAGTTGTCTAAGTCCGAGATCAAAGATTAGCTAAGTCTATGAAGTCGCTGAGATCAAAATTTATTAGACAGAGATCCAACAATTGTTAGGAATTTAGTAAAAGTGGAAGCTATTTTGAAGTGATCCACGACTTTCATTGTGATTGAGGCAAGAAGTTTTCTAGGGGTAGTTCAATATTTGAGAGAGCTTATCAAATCATATTCCATAGTTGCAATGCTTTATATTCCCTGATGGCAATTGGTAATCTTTTATATGGGGTAGAATTCAACAAAAGGCATTTGTTTAGCTAAAGTAAAAGATTAGCAAGCCACTGGTTTTGGCAATACCTAGCTTGCAACTACTATTTTAGGTAGAGATAAATTTTAATGATTGTGTGTTGGAGGCTCTTTTATTACAACTATGTAAGCTTGTTAGTTGTCACTCAGATTTATTTCGTGGAGCACTTTAGATATATTGCTCATATAATGAATTGTATGTCTTTGTTTGAGCAAAAATTAATTATATCAATTATAAATTAAAATCATATATCTATATGTACATATATTAAATATGTCTTTGAAAGTTTAGTGTTGCGGTAGAAAAACTCCATTGGTGAGGTAGCCACCAAGGTTCAAACCCCTACTGGGCCATTGAGCTCATGGACTTTCTACCTTTGTTGGGTCGTTGAGCTTATGGGTTTGAACAAGTGAGGTGTCGAGAATGATGAACCCCCCAAAAATGGACAAAATAACAAACTTTTTCAATGTTAATTCCACATTGACTCTGATTTTGTCTCAAACCAACCCTATTTCTAAGCAATTCAGTAATTTCATGCGTTTTTCTAGGGTTTTGCAAGTTTTTACAATGATTTTTTTCACTTTTTTGCCATTTTGGGGGTTTTTTACATGATTTTAATGTGATTTTAATACAAAAAATCTTTGAAAATTGGGTCAACACTTGGTCAACAATTTTTTCATGAATCAGGATTTTTTCGGGGAATAAATCGGCTAGCTCCAGGATTGAGGATTAATCGGGTATAATCGCGATTTTTTGCAGACTATTGCTTCATTGGGACTCAACTTTAAACACATCATTCTTCTTGTATACTTGAATTCAAGGATTCCTAATATGCTGTAAAGATTCTAAAATGTACCAGATTTGACTCCCGTAAAAGACTAGTTAAGTGTCTTCATGATCATGCAGACAAAAATGCTTCAAAAAACCTATCAAGAATTTTAGGCTAGGTTATCTTTGAATTTGCAACCTTTGAAGAGGAGCTGTGGTATATGATACAAGTATCTTATTTAAATTCGAATTGTTTATCCCACGTGGTCGATAGAGAAGAATAGCAAGAGAGCTAAAATAAATATGGGAACAGCGAAGTACACATAAGTATACAAAATAATTTTAAGATTAAAATCATAGTGTGAAGTCATCTCATGAGTTTTGTGTTAATCAGAATGTTCTCAAATCCTCATCAGACACACTTCTATTGCTTCTCCCCTAAAATGATGTAATCAGGAGAGCAGTCAGAGAGAATATATTGAGTTCTCAGAGAAGCTATATAAAGCTCTCAAAGAAGATATATACCACCAGTACAATCAGGTCACTACCATTCTCCTTCACATGCCCTTAGCCCCGAGATGGTTTTCTATATTGAGCATTTCTTACAAATTGTTGATAACTTCATCATCCAATCTGACCAGCAACAGCATCATTGACTGAATGGTTTGAGGATACCACTTGGCCAACTGAGAGTTTGCTCACCTAAAAATTCAGACAAAGTCCCTTATTCCCTACAGTAATTGGATTTACAATCTTTATTCCCTCCAAGAAGCAGACAACGAGGAGCACTTCATTTTCAGTTCACCTGCATATTATGGAACCCAAGGGAGAAAACACTGTTTGTAAAAAGATTTAGGAGGTTACCTTTACACCATTTACCACTATCCTCATCAGAAAGCCAATGTATTAGGAGGTTATCTTTTCCTTTGTGAGGCTGTTGTTTTCAAAGATGATGCTTTACAATATTACAAGAATCCTGGGGCTGTGTTGACGTGTATTTTGTACACCATCATACACAGAATAAAATACCTAAAGGCATCTTATCCTCTCTTGAATAAAGTCTCTAACTGCTGAAGATTCGCATGAAGGATCAGTTAGGATGACTACAATGTTCTGGTTAGTAGGGTCTCTACGTGTGGATAAACTCCAGTGGTATGATGTGATTTGCTGGAATCACAAGGGGACTTACATCTGATGATTGAACTTCCGATCTGCTTTGCTGGAACACAGGCTCTTACTGGCTTAGATTTGAAAAAATGGAAAAAGGATGAGGGCGAAGAGAAGATCTAATCCTAATACTAAGAATGTAGGAGCAATGATTTGATTTTTTGATGAAACTCTAACTAGGTCTTGTTTTGACATCAATGGACCATCTCCACAAGGCTAGTGCGATCTTCTAAGGGAAGCTTTATGATGTTCAAATCATCACCGCAGGCATAGACACCATCAAGTTGATGCATATCAATGAAGAAGCGACAAATTGAAATTGAGCTTAAGCTGAATGATTCCAGTTGACTACACAAGGCAAGTCTGCAATCAACAAACTGCTAGTAGTATGGATATACGAATTCCACCATCAATCAATCACATTTCCTCCATTCATCTAATCATCTACCATCTAGGATTGAAGACTCAACAAGAAACCATGCAAATTGCAAGAAACGACACACTTCACCATTACTTCAATGAAAATGGAGTTTGTTTACAATCAATGGCAACAATTTCTTGCCTTGTCCTCCTATTCTACTCTAATTGCTATTCTATCAATTTCTAACTACTCTCTACCTACTAACTGCTTTCAACTATTTCTATAATATCTCTCTAACTCCCTTTACAAAATGAAATGTCAGGGCTTATATAGTGCCCACAATACAATTTGATGGCTTAGATCAATTCAAGATCAATGGCCAAGATTCAACAATGAAAACCCTAATTAGGGTTTGTTACAACCATTACATAACATTTAATGCTTGACCAATGATAAAATTGTATTGCTTGGACACATGTCCCCTCTAGAAAAATCGACCAATGGATAGCCGGGGTAGGTACATCGGAGTTTGTACCACCTTCCATGAGTTAGGTACATTGAATCTGGACATGCTGAGGTGGACCACACTGACTGGAGAAATGATGACTAGGATGCCACCTCATCTGACACTTGGTTGATACTCAATTTGGTAGCGTTGAGAAGTTATCTTTGATTAACTCTTCTAAAATTATTTGCTTCTTCAACGAGCCCTTGTCCTAACTCCATGTGTCCTTGATGTGTAGGATGATGATGTACCTCGCCTTGGAACGCTGGATTGAAAGAGGTCGCCCCTGTCCTGGCTTGATCGTCCCGACGAAGACCGTCCTTGATCCGGCTTGATTTTCCTTGATGAGATCTCCATTTGATGCCTACACAACATTTCAAAATTAGCAACATGATTTTGCAATGAATAACTAGATTAGAGATTAAATTTAGGAAACTTCATAATAAGTCCTTGAGTTATCATTTCCTAAACGACGATTGAGCTATTAGAATTCAAAATTTCAAAATTTAAGGCTATGACGATCAAAATTCGAAATTAAAACAAGGGATCTTGTCATACCTTACTTGAGAGTTTAACTCTAAAATGCAAAACAAAGGAATTCGCCTAGGCACAAATCAAAATTTGATGGCTTCAACGTGATTTCTCTCCAAATGAACGTCCACTTTAGCAATTCGCCACCTTGGGGGAGGAGTCTTCAATGTCTTGAAGATAACAAATTCGCCTTACTTGAAACAAACACGCACTCCTCTTTGATGATAATTTCGCACCTTGTCTTCTCCAAAATTGCATATGAAAGAGGATAAAATGATGATTTGAAAATGAAATAAACACCTCCCTTTATAGGCGCTCACCTTCACATTGACCCTAGGCCGACTTTGGTAAATAAGGCAAATTTAAAATAAACTTAAAGGCCGACCTTTGTAAAATGAAACAAATTTTAAATCAAGCGCCCCATTTTATTTATAATTAATTAATTTAATGCCTATAATTTTAAATAAACTCGATTTTTAAAAGGCAAAAATTAATTAATAAAGACCCATGCGCTAATGTTAAATGCTAACTTTAATTGGATTTCAAATTTATCGATTTTTTCCTAGCATTTAATAAAATCTAAAGAATGTTTTAGCGCCAAATTTGGAAGAGGTAAGGACACAAACCTATCGCTCTAGTCCCTGACTAAGGGACAGGAGCGAATTATCACCTTGGTCTTGATTCCTCTTGCTTTTATGTTCAAAACCTCCATCCTCACGTTGAAACTGGCATGTTTGCCAAAAAACTCGAGCTTGATCGTCTTGATTTGGTGGATGAATGCCCTCTAGGGTGGATATCGCCCTGGTCCCTTGGTGAGGGACAGGAGCGAACTTCATGCTCTGGCCAACATTTGCTATCTCTCAAACTTTACTCTTTGTTCATCACCTTGCAAATGATATCCTTGATCTTACGAACCTTGACTTTGACGTGATCTTGAAGGAAAACGAATGATTTAATGAAAATCGCCCTGGTCCCTTGATGAGGGACAGGAGCGATATAGCTTCCTTGTTCAAATTGATAGTCTTTTGACACTTGAAACCTTTGCATATCATCTTCTTAAGATACCTTGGACCCTTTGTGACCTTGTACAACCTTGACTTGGCGCGAATTTTGAATGAATTGGCAAATATAGTAAATATCGCCCTGGTCCCTGACTGAGGGACAGGAGCGAACTTCAATGTCCTGGGCTCATGCTTGCTTTCATCAACTTGCCATTGCTTTCATCGTGTAAAATGAAGTCCCTTGGTCCCCTTTGGACACTTGAAACGTGATCAACATTCAAAATCTAAGCTTTCATGAAGATTTCGCTCTGGTCCCTGCCTGAGGGACAGGAGCGAATTTGTACTTTCAAGCTCAACTACACTTTGCCAACTTCCAAATTTATCTTCAACGGTCTAGTTTCGCCCTCCTTTCTTGCCTTCAAACTTAAAACTTGCTTGCTTTTGCCTGAATTTTACCTTATGAAGAATTTCGCTCTGGTACCTGGGAGAGGGACGGGAGCTACAATGGATTTCGCCCTGGTCCCTGACTAAGGGACAGGAGCGATTTTGCATTTTGGTCTATTTTTCCTCATGTTTGTGCCTTCAAATTATATTCAACTGGTAAAAAGCACTTCCTTGGTTCTCCTCAAGTCGTCAAATCGTTCAAATCTTTCAAGGACAAGGCAATTTTGGATTTCAAGCTCCGGTCCTTCAGTGAGGGACAGGAGCGATTTTTGCCCTCCAGGCCCAAATGCTTCACTTTTCACCATGAAATGCCTTTGCTAGGGAAGATATCATCTTGCCTCATGCTATGAATAAAAGTTAATGTCCAAAAAAAGGTCTAAAATTGTGCATATAAAGAAAATCGCTCTGGTCCTTCAGTGAGGGACAGGAGCGAATTTGACCTTCTAGGCAAAAACTTCATCATTTCATCGTCCTTAATCAAGTCTGGATGCTCTATCATGCTCATTTCGTCCTTCACCATGCCTTTGATGTCTCAATTCGTCCAAACACGGTCAGGAATGGCTCAAATAAGTATTATCGCCCTGGTCCCTTGGTGAGGGACAGGAGCGCTTCGCCTTGGTCCTCCTGAGAGGGACAGGAGCAAAATTCGCTCTGGATCCTCAGTGAAGGACAGGAGCGAAATTTGACTTTTGAGACTCTCTATCAGGACAATTTTTATGGAATATAACATTTAAGTATAAGTTCTTATACTTTAAGTTATGTTCCATATATACTTTCAGGATGTTTGAGAGTGGTTTCAGACCTCCAGGAGTTATATTGCAAAATCTAGTTTTTTGAGGTTTTTCAGTTTCCAGACTTAGTCAAATTCAGGATCAGGACATTCCAGACTTAGCCAAATTTCACGATCAAGACATCAAACCTAGCCCAAATTTCAGGACATTCCAGACTTAGTCAAATTTCAGGATCAAGACATCACTCAAGCCGGACTTGCTATCCCATTGATCTCCCCGACAGCACTCAAAATGCAAAGGCTAACTGACAAAACCCTAAAAAAACCCAAAGAACAAACCCTAAAAAGCAAAAAAAAGCAAGGGTCCCCATTTGCAATGGGGCGATGTGTGAAAACGCCACAACAGGCTGGCAGGCTGATTACCTCCTTTTTCATCCCATTTTACACATTAGGGTACCAAGAACCATTTGGATAATGTTGACCCGCAAATGAGATCACACTGGTGTGGAAGGTCTGTCTCTACGATTTGCTACTAGGATGCCTCAATGCTCTCACCCTCATACCATTCACCAAGGATGTGCATCAACCCAACATCAAGGCTCATCTGACTCTTTTACCACAGAGCAGGCCACAAGAACAGGCATGGAATGCAACCTTTCTTTCTGCCTCTGGAGGCTTGTTGAGTCTAAGGAATGGTTCTATCAAGATCACCCAGATGGCCACATGAAAGAGAAATTATTGGTTAGATGTACAAACAAACTGTTTTGAAGACTGTGTTGCTATTGATATTATATGTGGCTATAAAAAAGCAAGCAATTATTTTGAAGACAAAGTATATAACAAAAAGTTCTTGTCTAATGCAGGTCATTAACATCTGATATTCAAGTACAGAGAAAACATTACATATACTTAAATAAAAGGTAAAGGGACCATCCAAAGGAAAGCCTAAACAGCTACTCTAATAACCAACTAAACAGATTGGGAACAAAACCTGATTAAGAGTGTGAGCAAAATTGCTCCATTGCAAGTTGTGGTCCATACTTACTGCTTCTGGGTAAGAAAGAAGAAGAAAACATATTGTAACTCAAGTTTCTAACATAAATAGCATGGTCAGACCATTAACTTAGGAAATGGCCATCAAAACATAAAACAAGCAATTTTAAGACACAGAATAATAACAGTATATGCAAGTTATAAGACCAAATGGGCAGTCTAGAGCCAGTTCTGCCATTCCTCCAGTTAATTGCATGCACCTTAGGGAGAAGAAAAAAGGTTGGTCAGTTGCCAGACTTTCCCAGCCATAACCTTATTCACTTTTTGCTAGGGTAATGAAGATAAAGGGTGGAATCTTGGGAGCACTGCAACTTTTGCAGACCTTCTTGTTACTGCTTCCATGTACTCCATTTTGGCATGGCTACTGGAGACATGTCACAGAACCTACCAGCCTTGGCCCTTTTGCAAGCTTTGTTGTTACTGCTACTACTCACTTCATTTTGGCATGTGTATTAGAAATGCATGCCATAACTTGCCAGCATTGACCTTCTTTTACACTCTGTCCTTACTTGTTGTATGGAATCTATGTTCATCTCTTCATTCTCTCAGGGACTTTACTACCTGTTAAAGGAGCAACTGCCAAATCCTGATAGTCTGATCACATCAAATAAATTCTGCAACCTTGCAAATAAAACGATATAAGTTAAACCTATGAACCTCACAGACATTAAACTCAATTTACTATAGATTCAAGACACACAGATCTAATAGTGACAATGCTGAAGCAGCACACATACACAGATATCATTCTTTACAAAATAATATTAAGTTAATGCCTTAGGCATGTTAAAGAATTTGAGAATACAAACCTAGTTAGTCAGCTTTACTGAGAAGAATTTAACAATAGAGATAGTAAGAATTTAACTCTAGAGATAGTAAGTGCAGTAGAGCCCCCATAGGCCTGGAACAAGAAGATTTGTTAAGTGTGTTTTGATTTCTTCATGGCATAACCAATTTTGCCTAGGCTTCTCCACGTTCCAGTAAGTAAACTTGTCACTTGAGGTCCACTGTATAAGGAGGTTTAGAGCCTCTCTCAGGAGAGGAGGCTCAAGAAACAACTATTGGAGAGGCCCATATATAGAAGGCTACATCAATCAACGTTCGCTGGATGCTTGCAAAAAAGCAAAATAAGGCAGAGACAAAAGCACCTTCTACCTATATAGAGGCAGAGGCGGTCATTAATTCACCTATTCATCCTCTCCTCCTTGGTAATCTGGCCAAGTCAGCTATCAACCATCTATGGGGGGGGAGGAAGCCAAGCCATATAGAGTATAAATTAGGGCCGTCAGCAGGGGCATGCCTATATCAATCATCTGTTTATAGGATAGTGTAGTCACGAGGGAGTCACCAATATCTATATGGGGTGGAGGAGGCCAAAGAATCTGACTCTCTGTAAGGGTGTAGTGGGGCACTGGCCTGGTTTCGCTAAAACCATACAGAATTGTACCATCTGACCTGTATCAGTGCTGGTTTTAGGGCTTTTCCCTCTTATATAACCATTTCTTTTGTTTTGTTTTCAGTCTAGGAGTTGCTTTGCACACTTCTGTCCTTCCTATGTTTGGCTTCCACTAGTATCAAATCTTCCCAATCTTTTGGTCTGCATTACTACTCAGCCATGTCGACCTTTAGTTGCATTATTATGAACCTGAGGACCACTTGGCTTGAATTACTATTCAACCTCGTAAGCATTTACATAGAAATTACAAATAATCTCCATTTTACACGTAATGGTACTTAGAAAACGACCTTTGACCCCAGCATAGTCGTTTATACCACCGAGCGAAACCCTAAACTATGTTATGGTAAAAATCTTAACGTTTTCTTTCTTATTAAGAAGAAAGAGGAAGAGCGAGATTTGCTCGAGACATTCAAATTTCACATCGAAAGGTTCTTGTTGTCTATAAATCGTGTATAGCCTTATCATATTTAAACGAATTGAATTGGGTTCAGTAACGTTTCCCAGAATTCATACCCTCGCACGAACTTTTTACGATTGACATTGGTAAATACTGCAACTTGCTTCGATCTTGTTTTGCTAAGTGTAAAATATGTGTGTATCAGTATCGAGACTTACATCTTGAGAAGTGAGTAAAGGTTGTCTAGAGTGGGACACATCCAAATCCATGTTCTGCCCAAAACCTTGCGTTCCTTCAAATAACATAGCAAAGACCACGGTTGAAACCCCATGCGCCAGTCCTAACTGTAACTTATAAAGAGCAAAATTGATCAACAGCTAAAAGCAACAAGAAAAGGAAGATGCTGACAAAGATTTTAACTTTTATCTGAGTAGCTCTTATTTTAATATCAAGATAGCAAACAGACCAGAAGTGCTGTGTCTGCTTTCTATGCTGCGTGAAAGATGGTGTCTAACTGCCACGAAAGATGAGCTGTCATCCATGAGCTCCACATTAGCAGCATCCAGAAGCTTCTCATACACATATTCTCCATAAACGCCGAACAAAAACCATCCTGTCAAACGCAGATTTGTTCACAACGAAGAGAATGGCATAGGACTTCAAATAAAAGCGATCTCTCAGTCAGCGAAAGGAAAATGTCAACTGCAGGACTCTGGAGTAGGGTTTAAAAGAGCAGAAGCAACTGCAACCACGCAGGCTTCCAAACTTTTTGTTTGTAGAACTACAAATAGATTTTGCTGGGTGTCAATCCTATTTCAGGTACTTGCTGCTGCATATTTCCACGTTTTCGTCGTATGCTATAATTTTGTATTGTACGAAGCAGTACCCTGTAGGCTTGACATATATGGATTTGTAGACGTCAAATCGAATTTGCTACCTCTACTCTGTAGTCTGTCACTTAAATCAAAACACGCCTGAAATTGTATTTCGTGGATCTTTCCCGCTAACGTTCCGTCAAATCTGGTAAAAGAAATTTGAAGGCTCGTTTATTTTCCCATTTTTTATTTCTCGATATTCGGGAATAAACACTCGGTGAAGAATTAAATTGTTCATAGAGATTTTGACGAGATTTGACCCGAATAAAATAATTCATTAATCTTTTAATTGCTTGGGAAGCGTCGATTTTTTTATTATAATATAACTTTTTTAGAAATTAGTTATTATTATTATTAACTATTTTTATTTTTCAATGAATTGCAATAATAATAGAGAAAATATTAAACTGTAAGATTAAAATATGATGTTTGATACAAAACAATATTTAATAGGAAGCCTTTAACTACTCCTTGGTGGTTTGGTTCAAAACAAAACAAAATGACTCAAACATCTATATACAATTCTTCTCCATAGCTATCTACTTCTTATGGTTGTTCACATAAGATACCAAGAGGGAACCTTGTAATATTTTTATTCCTAAGCTAGATCTTGTACACAGTAGGCACTCTAGTGTCTCCTTTTAAAGAAGGATAAGGCACTTGTATAACAAACTATCTCAAAATAATATGAGATATTCCATTTTGTTTACCCATAATTTCTTATATTTTTATTGATCTTGTCCTTAATTGATGTTTTATTGCTTCTTAGGTTTTTAACTTTAACTTTTTTAATTATTAGTGTTTTATTATTTTTAATGATTAATAAGTCAAAAACATATAAAACAATAATTATGATGGTTAACATTAATTTTAGTAAAATCTGATTTTAAAACATAAATCAAAATTTTGATTCTAGACATAAATCTAATTTTAACACATAAATCAAAAGTCTAGAAGCTAGAGATAATGAGCTAGAAACAACAAAGAGAGTGAGACATTACATTGCAATATAGAATTTAGGAGTTGCTATTGAAATCATTCTCATTTCTAGTGTTTGGTTTGTTTGCACCAACCTCTAGACCTTGCTTAAACTCATAAATATGGGAGTGAATCTATTGAATAACTATAATGGGTAATCTATTGAATAATTATGATGGTTAACACTAATTCTAGTAAAATCTAACTTTAAAACATAAATCAAAATTTTGATTCTTGACATAAATCCAATTTTAACACATAAATTCAATTTTAACACATAAATCAAAGGCCTAGAAGCTAGAGACGGTAAGCTAGAAATAACAAAGGGAGTGAGAGATTACATTGCAAGATAGAAAGTAGGATGTACTATTGAAATCATTCTCATTTCTAGTGTTTTGTTTGTTTGCACCAACCTCTAGACCTTGCTCAAACACATAAATATGGGAGTGAATCCATTGAATAATTGTGATGGTTAACACTAATTCTAGTAAAATCTATTTTTAAAACAAAAATCAAAATTTTGATTCTTGACATAAATCTAATTTTAACACATAAATCAAAGGCCTAGAAGCTAGAGACAATGAGCTATAAACAACAGAGAGAGAGAGAGAGAGAGAGGGAGAGAGAGAGAGAGAGAGAGATTATAGCTATATTTTGTAGAAGATATATTATCATAGCCATAAGATCCTAAAGTCTCATCCTCTCATGCAATGTCTCTTGAACATACCTATTTTCTATAGAAGCTAAAATTTGAAGGACGGGCATGATGGCATTAAGATAATTATATAGCAAGTTAGCATGATTATTGAGTGTAGAAGAGGAATGAGCTTGATTATTTGTCTCCCAAATCAATCCACCTAAGAGAATAACCTTTTGTAGACACATAAATCTGTCCACTTAATTAAATGAATATTTAGTATTTATTTGATTATTTAACCATCAGACATCAGTTAATTAAATTAATATTTAATTAATTCATCTTCAACCTCTTCTTCTATTAACTAAATAAATTATTCAATTTATTTAAATTAATTCATTAAGCCACACTCTAACAATCAATTAAATGAATAAAATATATTTATTTAATTTAACCCCTTTCCTCCTTTAAATAAATAAATAAATATTTATTTAAATCCCTAAACTACCCCCCACTTGCATTCTCCTACAAATGCAAGTTGCACTATTTGGTTGAAATAAAGTAATTTTATTTTAATTAAAATCCTATTTTCTTTCACCCACCAAACCCACTTGCATCCTAAACCCATTTTAGTTTCTTCTAAACCATTCCTAATTAGCCTAATCACCCTCCCTAATTACTGTCACATTCCTAATCAACTTGATGTCACTTCTTAAAGCCTCCAAAGTCTTTAAAATGCATTAAAGGCTTTATGTCTTCAACAAGTTAACCCCTAAAGTCTTCCAAACCATTAATGGTTCTTACATAACCATTAATGGTTAATTCAACTTGCCCACATGGTTAGAGGCTTTCCCTCTAACTCAACCCCCATTTAACGCATGGGTCTCTTCAAGCATTCATTGTTTTGACCGTGGTTATCCCCACTAACTCTTGCACAAGAGTTTGTCCATTGGGTAAAGGCATTATTCATTGGATAAAGGTTTTATTCACTAGCTCAAGCCCAAACCTTACCTCCTAGGGTAACCTTCAAGTCATCTCAAGCATTTAATGTGTCTTCCCTCTTCCTTCAAGTCATCTCATGTTGACACTTGTCATTGTGGAATTGGGTTGAAAGCCCTCACATGGATTGATTAACTTTCGATCTTGACCCTTGCTAAGATTACTCAATCTCCACCATCCATTTCTCTATTTTTCCTATAAATAGAGCCCATTCCTTCTTCAAAAGGATCCAGAAATCTTTATGCATCAGATTTATAGTCATTTTGAGAGAACATTTTAGAAGCATTTTGTGTTATTATTTTGGCTAAAATTAATATAGAATAATTAAGGTGCTTTCTCGTATTTAACTTGTTTTGATTAAGTAAAAGCAGGTATTTGAAAGGTACTCGAACCTTTTACAAGCCAGGAAAACAAAACTGCTAAAAAAGTGCCTGATCACTTAAAAAAGACAAAATGAACCCACCAAAAGGGATCAACTTAACACAACATTACATTAAAAAGTCAGAATAGACAGCAAAAGGAAAGCACAAAGACAGCAAAGAGACAGAACCAAGGACAGCAATTGAAACTAAATACTATTCATAATTTCCTCAGCGTGAACAACCATTTGTTTCATGTTGTTCACTGAGGTCTTCAGATCCTCCAGCTCACGACCTTTGATGTCACCCTTATTCTTTGTGTTAGCTCTGGTCCTCCTTTCATGACCCTTCTTGTTCAATTGCTCTTTATCACCATCCTTCTCTACATTGTTCTCGAACTTGTTGATAAGGATGTTCATGTTGTCCATCGAAGATTTGAGGATTTGGAAATTTTGATCAGCAATCTTCTTGACGCTGAGCTCCAGCCTGTCAATTTTGCTGCCAAAATCTTTCATTTTGTTTTCCATTTGCTTTCTATCTCCCATCTCATTGACCTTTTTTTTCGTTGCTATGATTTTTCCAACCATACATTCAATAGCTTCCGCATTATGCAGAATGACCACTAACTCTTTAACATGATCCACCGAGGGCTTGTCACCAACTGTAATTCTTGCAATGGCCTGTGTATCGGTTTTCAAACTGTTAATATCCTTCACCATAGTAGCAATGGTCTCACAGAAGGCCTTAACAGTATCTTTGTCACCACTGTCACTTTTATCCCCTTTTTCCTCCTTATGCAGACTTGTGGTATTCACGGCCTCTAAATTGTCCTTAACCGGGTTACCCTCCCCTTCTTTGTCCTAACTATCAACCCTCTTGTTTTCTTCAGCCTCCTCCTCAGATTCAACCAGAACATAATTGAAATCAAAATTGCTACCCTTTTTAGTATTCTTTTTCTGAGCCTTCTTTCCAGTGGCTTTCCCTTTCCTCTTTTTAATAGATTTTTCCTCAAGGGATTCAGTTTCAGAATCCGACATTTCAGATTCCACAATAATCCTCCTCTTCTTGGCCCTATTCCTCCCTTTTTTTCTACTTTCTTCCGACTCTCCCTCAGTCTCTGAATCAAAGTTAAAACCACTATCCTTACTTTTCATAGTCTCATCTCTTGCATTTTTGCCTTTAATAGGCTTTTCAATGCACTTCCCCTTTAGCATTTTATAAACTAGGACCATAAGCCCCTGGTGGAGGGCATGATCCCCTTTACGATCCTTCTAGATCTCCTTTATAGTATGATCCATAGAACATGCAAGGTAATAGGGGAGGCTAACCCTTTCTCCATGACGAAAATGGTTGAGTAGGATGAAGTGATGCCCATAGGCCCTAGTAAACCTACCATCTAAGGTAATGTATTCAATAGAAGTGAATAAAACAAACCTCCATGGCCTGCAAATTCTCTTCGGGGAGTGGTAGGAGTTGTCAATTTTGATCATCTTTCTTCTCTCTCCATCCGTAACAGGAAACTTGTCTGCTGCTTTATCTGATATTCCTTTGTCCCTGTAAAATTTCATACCCTAGGTAGTCATCCTCGTGGCCTCAGCAATAACCTCTTCATCGACATTCATCATCTGTGATCCAATCAGAATTTTTTCGTTTTTCTAGTTCTTGATGAAATAGCTAGTGATTGTGGGGTCTTTCCCACTTAGTCGTTCCATGAAAACATTCAGAACCCCCTACTGAAGGATATCCCAGACTTCTTCGTTCTTTCTCCAGTTAGAGCAAGAAGCAGGTTCAAATCTTTTCTTGTTACCTCCCATTTTTCCAGCGCCTTCCTTGCAATGCCTTCTCTCGTTTTGATAACTTCTCCTCTGGTTTCTGTGGTTATTCTGTAAGAGCGCCCAGAATCTGTGCCAAATAATAATGATAAGACACCTATTTAAAAGCTCATTATCTTCAAGCAAGCCCTGCATCAAAAAGGCAGAAAGGTCATTAGAAATAACGACTAAAAGTACCACGTTTCCTTGTATAGCTTTGGCCCTGATTGAGCAAGGATTTCATTTCACTTGCAATCTCCATTTCACCATAACTAGTAATGATGTCTCTTGATTGGCAAGCCAGGTTGGCTGCCCAATCAGCACAAGAGTTGGCCTCCCTATAAACATGTGTAAAAACACACATATCAAACTCTTTGTTGATTTTCCTAGTAGCTTTAATAGCATTACTAATTGACCAAGATGGCAGGAATTTCATATTTAAACAATTGATAATGTTTAAGGAGTCTCCTTCACACCAAACTTTAGTACAATTGGCTTCCTTGGCAAGGATCATCCCATGATAAGCTGCCATGGCTTCGACAACATGATTGGTCTGATTTCCTATAGGAATACATTTTATGATTTTACATATTCCCCATTCATCCCTTAGGACCACTCCACATCCTGCAACCCCCAGGTTTCCCTTAGAGGCCCCGTCAAAATTGATTTTCATCCATCCCCTAGGTGGGCTGATCCATATCACTCCCTCTCTAGGATTGCTCTGGATGCTCTCTTGAGCCTTTAATCTCCACTTTTTATTGATAAATTGATCCTCCTTAGTGTTAGGGTTATCAATACCACCTATAATATTCATATTTTCCACTATACTTCTTCTTATTTTTTCAAACAACAATTTTAGCCTTAGTAGTCTTTTCTCTGAAAACTCTATCATTTCTCTCTTTCCATAAACCCCAACATGTGAGGTAAAGCAATTTTCCATAATAAGGTTGTGGTTTTGTTTTTTGAAGGATGATGCCATAACTTGAAAATCTTTTGAATCGAGTTGGGGAAGCTCCAACTGATATTGAATTGATCTAGACAACTTCCCCAAACATCAGCAAAGAAGGGGCAATGAAAGAGCATATGATTTATTCTCTCCTCATTCTACTTACAAAGAATACAGAAACTAGGCATGTTGATACCTCTTTTTCTGATATTCTCAGTAGTAAGAATTTTGTCTTGCAGGTCTATCCAAAAGAAAATGTTGATCTTGGGGGTGAGGCCTTTCACCCCAGCTTTAGCCCAGCAAGGACTTTCCATTTTGTTGAACTGTTGATGATGTAGAGAGGCCACTGTAAAAGTAACACTAGCTGTGAGTTTCCAAATTAAATAGTCAGCTTGTTTACACTTGCATAAATAGTTATTTTCATTTTCATAATCTTGAATCTCCATAAGACATCCATAAATAGTGCAAAAAGTTGAGGGCTACACTCATGTGGAACCTGGAGAGGAGAGGAACAAGGGAGGAGCAACTATGAGCATGTTGGAGAGCATCTTGGGGGGTTTTATTTCCTTCCTTCATTTTTGTATGATTTGCATTATCTATTTTTATATCTCTCTTGGTATGCATGTTTAGGATTATAGTTTCATTTGTCTTTTGTTTTTTATTGTCACTAACAACACTAACGTTTGAATCTGTGTGTCTTGTGCATCCATTTTAGCGTGCATCACCTTCTTACTTGGAATGGTCTCATCCTTTGTGGCCTTTTGCATCCCCTTTCGAGAAGAATAGATTGGCCTATTAATGTCTTCCCCCTAGGTTTTCAATAGATTACTTTATGTTACTAGCCATATTGCATCTAGGGAAAACCATTTGATTGGTCTCATTTTTCTCCCTAATATCATATTTTCATGATGGAAAATAGGTATAAAACAAATAAAGTGGTGTTTTAAAGATTATGAGTTCTTATCATTAGATATGATCAATGAACCAAGCCCATGTCAATGTCTTTGATTTCCACTCCATAAATATTATTAGAGAGTGAGAGCTTTGAATTGGCCACTATGAAGGTCGTGTGAGCTAGTAGAAAAAGACCAACAAGAGAAACAAAAAATCTTCAAAATGTTTCACCGTCTCCTACTACAAAGCCAAAAGATATACACCAACACAAAAGAATCTACCAAGCCATCCAAATCAAATCTCTATTACCCAAAATAATGTAGTAATTCTCTAGTGAAGATAGAAGGATGTATAGTAGCCACAAGGGCATGAAAGACCATTTAAAGCTAAATTACTTAACCACCCAATGACAAGAAATTAAGGTAGTGGGACAACTTTTTACACTAATCTTGAGAGAAGGGTTATGCAAAAAATTTCAAATCTTTACAATGGTTATAAAAACTTAACATAAATAAATATAACTAGCATGCATACCACAACACCGGGATTCACATGGAGAAAATTCTTTCGGGAGAAAAACCACGCACTCTTAAACTTGCCTGATATATTATTTAGAAAACAACAATAGAATACAATTTATTTGCAAAGCAAGCTTCTTATAGGAGTATTAACATCTAGAGATCTAGAGGTAACTCAACAACTATAAGACTCTTACGTTCAACCTCCATCTCACACACCTAATATATAGGAGATACAATACATCAAACTATCAAACAATATTACAAAACCTTAAGCTAAAACCACCCAAAAAAGTGGCAGCCAACTTATCTCCAACCCAAGATGCTTTATGACGTGTCAAAACACACACAAACGTGTGTAACTCCCTTTTGCAGCTCATTTATCATGTGTCCAACATGTTTTTATTTTTTTCCATTTTAGGAGACCCAACTTCCAGAGGCTATAACTTTTGTTCCAAGTGTCAAATTGACAAAACATTTGAAGCACCAAAAAGCTCATGAAGTGCTCTATCAAGCTATAATAGGCTATGCCAATTATAACCACTTTTGGGCCCATGTGGGCAAGTTGAATTAATCATTAATGATTATGTAAGAGCCATAAATGATTATTTAAGAACCATTAATGGTTTGGAAGACTTTAAGGGTTAACGTGTTGAAGACATAAAGCCTTTAATGCATTTTAAAGACTTTGGAGGATTTGAGAAGCGACTTCAAGTTGCTTAGGAATGTGACAATAATTAGGGAGGGTGATTAGGCTAATTAGGAATGGTTTAGAAGAAACTAAAATGGGTTTAGGATGCAAGTGGGTTTGGTGGGTGAGAGAAAATAATATTTTAATTAAAATAAAATTACTTTATTTCAACCAAATAGTGCAACTTGCATTTGTAGGAGAATGCAAGTGGGGGGTAGTTTAGGGATTTAAATAAATATTTATTTATTTATATAAAGGAGGAAAGGGGTTAAATTAAATAAATATGTTTTATTAATTTAATTGATTGTTAGAGTGTGGCTTAATGAATTAATTTAAATAAATTGAATAATTCATTTAGTTAATAGAAGAAGAGGTTGAGGATGATTTAATTAAATATTAATTTAATTAAGTGATGACTGGTGGTTAAATAATCAAATAAATACTAAATATTCATTTAATTAAGTGGACAGATTTATGTGTCTACATTTGCCCCTCTTTGAGACGATGTGGTTTATCGCATCGTTTCAAAGAAAGAAAGATAGGTATGAGATATGTGCCCCATAAATATTAATTTAGTGGGTGGTATCCCCCCTCGAGAGACGGGCTGAAAAAATTCAAAAAATTGAGTGATCTTTCGAAAAAGAGACAGAAGTTGGGGGGAGGTAAAACATAAGAAATTAGAAAGAATGGGAGAAAACGGAGTGAATACGGAGAAATAGCACGTCAGTGAGTACTCTTAGGTCATGCAGGAGATACGGTGCAAATGTAGTGTTTGTGCTTTTGATTGATATTGTACAATTGATCCAAATTGGTTGGACAGTCTGGTGCAATCGATTGAATTGCTCCGATTGAGTCAAAGCGTGACAGTTGATGTCAGTTGTTTGCTTGGACAGGATAAAGTCCGAGTAAGTGAATCAAAGTGACCTGTTGTGACTTAGACAATTGATGTAATTGCCTGATGAAGTAAAGGTATCTAAAGCAAAAATACTCGTTGAGACTTACACAATTGATGCAATTGTTTGTGTTGATTATGTTTGATTGGTTGATCAATTGATAGTGTTTGTGTTGTAGGTTGTTTGTGGTGAATCATAGCAGCCCCGTTGAGACTAGGTCATTGTGATAAATGCCAGTTGTAGTCTAGGTTTTCCATAATCGATTACCTATTGAGACCCAAAGATACTTAATAATAAAGTATCTGTTGATAGTCTAGGTGTGCATGAGTCGATGTGCCTGTGTAGACAAAGTAACTGGCTTGATTGGGTTGATGGGAAAGGATGAAGGGATTATGATGATGACCTAGATAGGGAGGGTGAGGGGGGGGATTCAATGTTAGATAGAAGATATGGAGGACCTATGACCCATTCCCGTAGAAGAGGATGAACAAAATAGAGTAGCCATTGTCATGACTATGCATGAATGATATGCAACGATATGGATGTATCGATGGATGGAATGCAACATAATACAATATAAACAGATGAGATGAAATGATGATTTATAGATTATTTACAGTGCTTTATTTTCATCATCGAGCATGGTAGCATTGTTCTTGGCCAAGGTAGCGAGAACCAAGTTTGAGCATTTTACCTGTAAGCAAGCATCATAGTCTAGGAAAGTTCCCCTCCATTCTGGT
This sequence comes from Cryptomeria japonica, assembly GCF_030272615.1. Taxonomy (NCBI): domain Eukaryota; kingdom Viridiplantae; phylum Streptophyta; class Pinopsida; order Cupressales; family Cupressaceae; genus Cryptomeria; species Cryptomeria japonica. The sequence goes on from NC_081414.1 coordinate 23,979,513, forward strand.
TCATGTGCAAATGGTCAAGGTATATGTTGTAGTCAGTAAGCCATAGTGATCCATGACTGTATTTTTGCATATGATCATGTAGCTTAGTGAACTTCCCACGTAGACACCATTAGTATATGCCCCAAAACTTCATTAGAATAATTCACAGACAACAAACAAGGAAAAAGATATCAAGAGCCATCCCGACTACTCTAATCATTTGTGGATATCCAGGAGTAGCGTAGGAACCTGATATAAATAAACAAATAACAAATCGACCAAGTACTTTTTAGCCAAGCCAAATTTTCTTGTCAAATAAAATATTATCATGTCTTGTACGTGAGGAAGGATGCATCCTTGTGAAGACTGTGTATGTGTAAAATTCATCTTATAAAATATCAATTAGAACGAAAAGGGAAATCACGAATCCCTATCTAATCAAAGAATTTAACAAACAAGACAATGAAATAATGCAATATCAAATAGGAATTAAAATAATTCAATGAAACTCCCTATTCCAAGATTGCATATCGCTTCCATTGCTCTTCTCTTCTCTGTGGTATGATGGCTCTCAGATATTGCGCTGGTAGCCTACAAGTGACACAAAGATTCAAAGTTTGTGATTATTGAAAATGGAGATTGGATGCTTAATTTATAGAAAACTGGAGAAGATTTATTGAAAGGTGGAACAGATTGATCAAGAGGTGGAACTCAGGTGAGCTCACATGAAAATTGATAGTTGAACTATTGATTGTAGGAGTAAAACTCAATAGATTGAATAGATTAATTGAGTCAACTGATTGAGAAAAAGCTGATTGAATGAAGAAAAAGAATGATTGGAGGAAATAAAGAAGATGACACAAAAAGCTTAATTTAGAAAAAGCTAACTGAAAAATGGAAATAGAGATTGGAGAGATAAATGATTTAATTAATTAATTAACTTAGCATGTGCTTGCATTTAGATTTAGATTTTCAATTTAATCTTTGCATGATATTTATTCAAATAATTGAATTTATTTTAATTCAATTTAGTATTTGAATATATTTAGAACTTAACTTTGATTTTCAACTTGGTTTTTGAAATCATGCACATGTATTTGAGTTTGGAAGAAATTAGAAGAATGTGAAATTAAATGAAATTAGAATTTGGGAATTTGGAAATGGAAGAATTAATTAGTTAATTAAACAATTTAAAGAAACTATTTAATTATTTAGAAAAATGAATTTAATTAAATAATAAAGATTATTTAAATTAAAGAATTAAATCACAATTAACTAAATAATAAATATTTAATTAATATTTAGAAGAGGGTTAATGATTGAATGATGATTAGAGATAGAAATTGAAAATTTATTTATTTAAATAATAAAGATTATTTAAACTGGGGGATTAATCAGAATTAATAAAACAATTAATATTTAGAAAATGGTTAAAATGATTAAATGATGATAGAATAGGAAATAGAACAATTAGTAAGATTACAAGGAAATATGAAATTAGAAGAATAAGATTAATTAACTTAATTAAATAATTAAAGAATGATTTAATCAATTAGAGGAATAATTAGTACATGATCAATGAGACATTTTTAGGTGTCTACATTTGGCCCTCTTTGAGACAAAGTCAGAATGACATTGTTTCAAAGAAAACAAAAACTTCTGCCCCAGTATGCCTCGGTACTGCTTTATAGTGTAAATATGCCCCCTTGGAAAAGGTGGTCGGAAAATTCCAAAATTGAGACCATGTTTTCGATATCAGTTTAACGAGCAAGCGTGTAAAATTTCATGTGATTTCGAGATCATTTGAGTAGGCTACAAGATGTTTGAAGTTGGTGGGGACCATGAGCGTCGAGGTGTCAAAAAACCCTAATTTTGAGCTATAAATAGAGATTTTTCAGGTTTTCATTTGCTCATTCACAAATTGGTAATACCTTGGTTTTCTCTGTAATTTGTGTGCTTTTGTCTGAGTATTTGATCATCATGGCTGGTTATAGAGCTCGATTGCACCTATCTGATCGAGCACGTTCATATCAGAGACCTCCTCGGACTAGCGGCATGGTATTTTTCCAAAAAAATTCTTGATTTATGCTAGTTTCCAAAAAAAAATCCATGATCAATTTTTGCATTGTGTCACGCAATCGCTTGTCGATGTTTACGCATTCGTGATAACTCTACCACAAACGTTCTAAATGGTACGCATGCGTCGTAAGTGTTACACATTAGTATTAAACATGTCGCATTCACTCATTTCTTTACGCATAAGTGTTTATTCTTACGCAAGAGCTCATTTCATTACACATTAGCTTTGAACATCATGCAAGAGTCATAATTGTACTGCATTAGTTATAATTGTTACGCATTCGTTGTATGTGTATTTTTTGTCATGCGTTTGAAATTTTTTTAAGTTTTCTGGGATCTAATATCTAATATTTTGAACATTTTCTCATTGCAGGAGAACATTGGAGTGTTATACTGCCGACAAAGCAGACCTAGTGGACTTGATCTTCTAGCTGACTTATCGGATGAGGAGATCGAGCATATCCAACAACTTGGTCTATATCATGTTTTACATTTGCTAGAAGTTACGGCCAACAAGGCCATGATTACAGCTTTGATAGAGCGGTGGCATTCTGAGACCTGTTCTTTTCATCTTCCGACTGGTGAGACATCGATTACTTTAGAGGATGTATGGCATATACTGTGGATTCCCATTCATGGTGAGAGAGTTGTATATGACCATGATGATAGCATTGTTGGACTATGTGCACTTTTCGAGTGTGAGATTCAGGACTTGCAGATCAGTGGCCGTTATGACATCCCTTGGGCCTAATTAGACTATGATGACATGACTATTGTATTATGCGGTGTTGTCGGTGGTTTACTGATACCTGACAGACGAGGTCATGGGTTTCCAGTTGGATGGGGCATAGTGCTCCATGATATGATTGTTCATCATCAACTGTATGCTTGGGGTCCATGTCTACTAGCCATGTTGTACTATTAGTTGCATGGTATTGTGTATCTTGGATATTGTTCTATCAGTTGTGGTGTTACTCTTCTACAGACATGGGCATGGGCATGGGAGCACATTTCTATTTTGAGGCCTATTATTCACGTTGATTTGCAGCCTGGTGAGCCTTATGCTTTCAGGTATACAACAGGTATCAGACATAGAGGTTCGAGGAACACCTTGTACTGGAGACATGAGTTTGACATATTGTAGCATTTTATTTGGAGACCATACTTAGATTGCCTCGGTTGGGAGGATGATGCAATACACTTGCCTTTCTGCCGACAACAGAGATATCTTATTGGTAGGACCTTTGAGACCCAGCGGATTATCGAGATGTATCTTCCAGGGCGGGTTCTGAGATAGTTCGGTGAGGTACAGGTGACACTTGTGGTTACTGCATATTTTGCTTGTGTATCTCATGAGGTATCTGATTCAGGTGTGTGCATACATCCGCATGTTGCTTATGCTGAGTTTGATTCTCTGCAACCATTACTCTGGGGTTGGGGTAGAGGTGCAGCAGATCCAAGGATGACAATGGAGTATGATGCATGGTTTGCTAGGCATAGGCCAGTGCCTTTGACTGATCCTGTTGTTTCGATTACAGCACAGCAGATACGGCATCCTAGACAGCGGTTGAGGATAGACGCAGGGGAGAGAGCTGGAGGAGATGGAGAGGGTGGTGCTGAGAGAGGAAGTGGTGGAGATGAGGGAGGAGATGAGGGAGGAGATGAGGATGTAGACATTAGTGGAGACACCGAGTCTATTAGCAGTGAGGATAGCGATGATTCTTCTGAGTCATCGAGGAGTGAGGATGGAGATGATGATGAGGATATGTCAGAGCTAGAGGACGTGCCTACTGTAGAGGGTGGGAGAGGATAGGTTGGTGAGGAGGATGAGCTGCAGACTCTTAGAGCGCGAGTCCAGAGTTTGGAGGACAAGGTCGCTAGACGAGATATCGAGCGAGATACTTATCGTGCAGATTATGGTGCCCTTGAATCTGAGAGAGATCATCTCCAGAGGGAGAGAGATGAGACAGTGCGGAGATGTTAGATTACCATGGATGCCTTTGATCATCTTTTTAGAGCAGGTACAGATGCGCGCAACCAAGCAGATAGATATTTCATTGCTCCGCAGGAGGCTATTTATTATAGATAGGCATATGAGCAAGCATCCCTGAGGGTCAGAGAGAGCCTAGCTTCAGTGCATTTATGGGGAGGAGATCGAGTAGATCTACTTCACAACAGACTAGCAGTGGTGGCGTTATGGGACCACCTCGACATCCTGGGGCAGGATCTAGTGGACAGGATCCACCTGCTGACAGAGGCAGTGTTGGTTGATCATGTTATCTGAGCCTTCAGACTTTATTTATTGTATTCACACACAATATCATTTTTGAGTTATATATACATGACATGCGGGTTTTGATAGTGATCTATGTATGTTTTGCTTCTCATGTATGCTTATATGATGTTATGAGTTTTATGATGCATATCTATTTGATTCTATGCAATGGTAGTACATGTATGTATTAATGATGTAAATGAAATCTTAAATGAATGCAAATGAATCTATGATGAATGCTAATGATATCTATAATGAATGCTAATGATATCTATAATGAATGTTTTTTGTATGACAATGGTTGAACCAATTTTAACTCAGATACACCTTGAAGAAATGTTAGTTAAATGATAGAAAGAGAAATTGATGATAGAAGGAATGTTAGAAAGAATGCGATTTAAACAGAAGATGAGAAATCAACAAACTATCAAGAAATAGATGAGATGAGAATGGAATTGAATGAATCACGAACCTGTGTCACATATTTATTGCGTCAATATATATTCATCATTGAGCCTTATTATTGAACAATAAAGCTTAGCACATCAGGGTATAAGGAACCAAGATGCAAAGATATCTCATTGTAGAAACAAACACGTAGAAGACAAGGAGTGAACCCTCCATTTTGGGAATTATGCTAGGGGTCGAGGTATGTGTGGCGATTTCACCTTGATGTGAAGACTCTTATCACAGACACCCACTAGAGCAATTTCCCTAAAATTTCATTGGTTCACACCATAAACAACAAACAAAGAAAAAGATAATGCCCATCATAGCTCCTCTAGTCACTTGTGGACATCCTTGAGTAGCATAGGAACATAATCTATCGCCAAATGATAAAAGATAAAGACTGACCTGGACAAAATTTAGCAGCTATACTGACCTTGTGCCTTCGTTCTTAGTTGCTTGATGTGATCGTTGATAATGTCTGATCTCAGAAAGTTACGGACCCCGTTTAAGACTGACCTGTCAAATTGCGAGTGTATCCTCTTCTGTTTAAGACAAGATAATGAGCACGTTGATATGGATATGATACGATTGATAAGACAGTTTGATCAGTTGATTGCAGATGTTTGACTGGATAGTCGTGTCCTTTGTTAACTTCGTGCGAAGTGTTTGCTAGATATCTGCTAGGGTATTTGTTTCTCGAAAGACATTTTATTGCAAGTTTTTCTAATTGATTGATTTTTTAATTTTTAGTTCTTTTCCAAGAGCTTTTTCGATGTTTTTGGATTATGTAGATCGATATTTGAATGTTTTTGGTTGATTTTTTTTTCAGAACATTTTCAAATGTTTTTGGTTGATTTTGTTAGGGTTTCAAACAGATCCGAAGCAAATATGAACTAACAATTATATGCAGATTTAAATACAAAAGATAAAGAAATAAAACAGGACACAGATAACACAGAGATTTAACGTGGTTCACCCAGAATGGGTTACATCCACCATACACAGCCATCCAATCTTTCTTATTATCCAGCAAAAAAAAGTACATCAACCTTACAATGCCTTAAGAATCCCAGCCGCTTATAACATGCGTTTTTAGGGCAACAAACAAAGTCGGCCTTTTTTAGGGTTTTATTACAATGTCGGTTTTCATCAACAAAAAACGGCAAAAAAAATTTCTAAAGTACTTTGCTGATCAGTCGCCACATTTCAACAATCTCCCACTTGGAGACTGATCAGGCTCCACACCAAACAATCTCCCACTTGGAGACTGATACTACACGACACCACTGTACATGCAACATCCGCTGGATAAAACACTAGGACTTGACTGGTATAAATTCCACAATTATCAATCAAGAAGACCAACAGAAACTGATGAAGAAATCAGCTTCTCCTGTGGAACTGCCTTCGTGAACATATCGACAGGATTCTCACTTGTGTGAATCTTCTCAAGCCGTAACTGACCCTCCTCCAAAACAGTCTGGATGAAGTGGTACCTGAGCTGAATGTGCTTTGTCCTTAAATGAAAAGGAGAGTTCTTCGCAAGATGAATGGCACTCTGGCTATCAGTATACAATGGGCGATCCTCCTGTGTCTGACCCAATTCCTCCAGAAAACATTGTAACCAAATCATCTCCTTGCTGGCTTCTGTAGCAGCAACATACTCAGCTTTAGTGGTTGAAAGTGCAACAACCTTTTGCAGCCTAGAAACCCAACTGACTGCAGTTCCCCCTATAGTAAAACATACCCTGTAGTACTCCTCCATGAATCAATATCACCTGCCAGATCAGAGTCAACAAATCCACTTAGAGCAGCATTAGATCCTTTGAAACATAATGCCTTCGTAGTAGTTCCTTTCAAATACTGAAGAATCCATTTCACAGCATTCCAATGTTCCATACCTGGATTACTCATAAACCTGCTCACAACTCCCACTGCATGTGCAATATCTGGCCTTGTGCATACGATTGCATACATCAGACTGCCAATAGCTGATGAATACGGGATGTTAGACATTTTATTAACCTCTTCTTATGTCTTTGGGCACATCTCCTTAGTCAATTTGAAATGACTAGTCAAAGGTGTACTAATTGCTTTTGCATCCTGAATGTTAAATCTTTTCAACGCCTTCTTTATATACTCACTTTGGGACAAATTCAAGGTTCTATTTTTCTTGTCCCGTGTAATCCTCATACCGAGAATTTGCTTAGCTGCACCCAAATCCTTCATAGCAAACGAAGCTCTAATTTCTCACTCTTCTTCTCTTTCCCAACCTTGAGAAATCTGACTCTTTTCTGTTTACCATAAACACAGTTTTCACAGAACTCTAAATCAATCTTCTTTAGTCCTAGCAATAGATTTTTGGAGTGAAGGATTTTCATCCCTTTCTCACTCATGTGCCCAAGCCTATGGTGCCACATTATCGAATCTGTTCTTGCAACATTTATTGTTGTTGTCCCTACAGTAACTTTATCTGTAGCAGCTAAGGTAGAGTAAGTGTTACTAGTACACAGATATAATGTACCTACCTTCGCACCTTTAGTTATTACTAATGATCCTTTAGTGACCTTCCACATACTATCTGAGAAGGTAACTATGCAACCTTCACTACCTAGTTGCCCTACAGAAATTAAATTTCTTCTTAAATTAGGAACATGTCTTACCTCCTGCAGAAACCAGTCATTACCATTCTGCAACTTGATCTTTATCTTTCCTTTTCCAACAATTTGACAGGGCTCATCATCACCCAAATATACCTGTCCAAAATCACCTTGAACATAATCTAGAAAATATTTTCTATGGGGTGTAGCATGAAATGAAGCCCCAGAATCTATTACCCAGGAATCATTAACATTATCCAAACATAAGATTAAAGCATCTTGTAAAGTATTACTTGCAATATTAGCTTCCTTACTGTCATTTTCATTTTTGTCTCCTTCTTTGTTTTTTCGAGACCAACAGTCTTTCTTTAGATGACCAGGCTTTTCACAGTACCAACAATCTTTCTTTCCTCTAGATTGAGAGCGTCCTTTCTTTGACTTCCCTCATGACTTCTCATTCCCAGGGCCTTTTCCTCTTTCCTTTGATCTTCCTCTATTCTCCACATTCAAAACACTACCCGATGATGTTGGAGTCTCACCTGTGCTTTTCCTTTGCATTTCCTCGCTTAGGATAACACCAACAATATCCTCAAATACCAAAGTATTTTTACCATAGACAGAGTTACTTACAGCCATAACCAAGCTATTCCAGCTTTCTGGCAAAGAACATAAAATCAAGAGAGCCCTAACCTCTTCTGCAAAGGTAATTTTTACCGAAGACAATTGACTAGTAATTGTATTAAATTCATTTAAGTGCTCCGCTACAGATCCTCCCTCACTCATTTTCAAATTAAACAAACGCTTCATAAGAAATACCTTATTCGAAGCCGAGGGTTTCTCATACAGCTTAGCCAATGTTGCCATCAAATCTACAGTCGTTTTTGCTTCTGTTATATTGAATGCTACAGACGGCGCAAGACACAATCGAATGGATCCCAGTGCCTTTCTATCTAAAATGTCCCACTCTTCATCTGATATTGTGGTCGATTTCTTTGCCTTTCCTTCCAATGGCCACCACAAATTCTTTTGATACAAGTAATCCTCCATCTGCATTTTCCATAACTGATAATTCTGGCCGTTAAACTTTTCGACCTTGAATTTGGAATCTTCCATTGCTCCCACTCAAATCTGAAAGTCCTGCCAATTTACAGAAAACCTCGCTCTGATACCAATTGTTAGGGTTTCAAGCAGATCCGAAGCAAATATGAACTAACAGTTATATGCAAATTTAAAAACTCAAAATCTAAAAACAATGAAAAACGTAAAATCCAAAAATAGTGAAAAACCAAAAAATACCAAAAACATCCATATAATGTCCAGAAAAATTTGTTGAAATGTGGCGACTGATCAGCAAAGTACTTTAGAAATTTTTTTTGCCATTTTTTTCGTTGATGAAAACCGAGATTGTAATAAAACCCTAAAAAGGCCGACTTTGTTTTTACCCTAAAAAATGCATGTTATAAGCGGCTGGGATGCTTAAGGCATTGTAAGGTTGATGTACTATTTTTGCTGGATAATAAGAAAGATTGGACGACTGTGTATGGTGGACGTAACTCATTCTGGGTGAACCACATTAAATCTCTGTGTTATCTATGTCCTGTTTTATTTCTTTATCTTTTGTATTTAAATTTGCATATAACTGTTAGTTCATATTTGCTTCGGATCTGCTTGAAACCCTAACAATTGGTATCAGAGCGAGGTTTTCTATAAATTGGCAAGACTTTCAGATTTGAGTGGGAGCAATGGAGGATTCCAAATTCAAGGTCGAAAAGTTTAACGGCCAGAATTATCAGTTATGGAAAATGCAGATGGAGGATTACTTGTATCAAAAGAATTTGTGGTGGCCATTGGAAGGAAAGGCAAAGAAATCGACCACAATATCAGATGAAGAGTGGGACATTTTAGATAGAAAGGCACTGGGATCCATTCGATTGTGTCTTGCGCCGTCTGTAGCATTCAATATAACAGAAGCAAAAACGACTGTAGATTTGATGGCAACATTGGCTAAGCTGTATGAGAAACCCTCGGCTTCGAATAAGGTATTTCTTATGAAACGTTTGTTTAATTTGAAAATGAGTGAGGGAGGATCTGTAGCGGAGCACTTAAATGAATTTAATACAATTACTAGTCAATTGTCTTCGGTAAAAATTACCTTTGCAGAAGAGGTTAGGGCTCTCTTGATTTTATGTTCTTTGCCAGAAAGCTGGAATAGCTTGGTTATGGCTGTAAGTAACTCTGTCTATGGTAAAAATACTTTGGTATTTGAGGATATTGTTGGTGTTATCCTAAGCGAGGAAATGCAAAGGAAAAGCACAGGTGAGACTCCAACATCATCGGGTAGTGTTTTGAATGTGGAGAATAGAGGAAGATCAAAGGAAAGAGGAAAAGGCCCTGGGAATGAGAAGTCATGAGGGAAGTCAAAGAAAGGACGCTCTCAATCTAGAGGAAAGAAAGATTGTTGGTACTGTGAAAAGCCTGGTCATCTAAAGAAAGACTGTTGGTCTCGAAAAAACAAAGAAGGAGACAAAAATGAAAATGACAGTAAGGAAGCTAATATTGCAAGTAATACTTTACAAGATGCTTTAATCTTATGTTTGGATAATGTTAATGATTCCTGGGTAATAGATTCTGGGGCTTCATTTCATGCTACACCCCATAGAAAATATTTTCTAGATTATGTTCAAGGTGATTTTGGACAGGTATATTTGGGTGATGATGAGCCCTGTCAAATTGTTGGAAAAGGAAAGATAAAGATCAAGTTGCAGAATGGTAATGACTGGTTTCTGCAGGAGGTAAGACATGTTCCTAATTTAAGAAGAAATTTAATTTCTGTAGGGCAACTAGGTAGTGAAGGTTGCATAGTTACCTTCTCAGATAGTATGTGGAAGGTCACTAAAGGATCATTAGTAATAACTAAAGGTGCGAAGGTAGGTACATTATATCTGTGTACTAGTAACACTTACTCTACCTTAGCTGCTACAGATAAAGTTACTGTAGGGACAACAACAATAAATGTTGCAAGAACAGATTCGATAATGTGGCACCATAGGCTTGGGCACATGAGTGAGAAAGGGATGAAAATCCTTCACTCCAAAAATCTATTGCTAGGACTAAAGAAGATTGATTTAGAGTTCTGTGAAAACTGTGTTTATGGTAAACAGAAAAGAGTCAGATTTCTCAAGGTTGGGAAAGAGAAGAAGAGTGAGAAGTTAGAGCTTCGTTTGCTATGAAGGATTTGGGTGCAGCTAAGCAAATTCTCGGTATGAGGATTACACGGGACAAGAAAAATAGAACCTTGAATTTGTCCCAAAGTGAGTATATAAAGAAGGCGTTGAAAAGATTTAACATTCAGGATGCAAAAGCAATTAGTACACCTTTGACTAGTCATTTCAAATTGACTAAGGAGATGTGCCCAAAGACATAAGAAGAGGTTAATAAAATGTCTAACATCCCGTATTCATCAGCTATTGGCAGTCTGATGTATGCAATCGTATGCACAAGGCCAGATATTGCACATGCAGTGGGAGTTGTGAGCAGGTTTATGAGTAATCCAGGTATGGAACATTGGAATGCTGTGAAATGGATTCTTCAGTATTTGAAAGGAACTACTACGAAGGCATTATGTTTCAAAGGATCTAATGCTGCTCTAAGTGGATTTGTTGACTCTGATCTGGCAGGTGATATTGATTCATGGAGGAGTACTACAGGGTATGTTTTACTATAGGGGGAACTGCAGTCAGTTGGGTTTCTAGGCTGCAAAAGGTTGTTGCACTTTCAACCACTAAAGCTGAGTATGTTGCTGCTACAGAAGCCAGCAAGGAGATGATTTGGTTACAATGTTTTCTGGAGGAATTGGGTCAGACACAGGAGGATCGCCCATTGTATACTGATAGCCAGAGTGCCATTCATCTTGCGAAGAACTCTCCTTTTCATTTAAGGACAAAGCACATTCAGCTCAGGTACCACTTCATCCAGACTGTTTTGGAGGAGGGTCAGTTACGGCTTGAGAAGATTCACACAAGTGAGAATCCTGTCGATATGTTCACGAAGGCAGTTCCACAGGAGAAGCTGATTTCTTCATCAGTTTCTGTTGGTCTTCTTGATTGATAATTGTGGAATTTATACCAGTCAAGTCCTAGTGTTTTATCCAGCGGATGTTGCATGTACAGTGGTGTCGTGTAGTATCAGTCTCCAAGTGGGAGATTGTTTGGTGTGGAGCCTGATCAGTCTCCAAGTGGGAGATTGTTGAAATGTGGCGACTGATCAGCAAATGTTATAAGCGGCTGGGATGCTTAAGGCATTGTAAGGTTGATGTACTATTTTTGCTGGATAATAAGAAAGATTGGACAGCTGTGTATGGTGGACGTAACCCATTCTGGGTGAACCACGTTAAATCTCTGTGTTATCTGTGTCCTATTTTATTTCTTTATCTTTTGTATTTAAATCTGCATATAACTATTAGTTCATATTTGCTTCGAATCTGCTTGAAACCCTAACAGTTAATGCAATATACATGATGAAGATGCATTTCCTATTCGAACAAGGTTGACTGTGTTTGTTTTATCACTTGTAATACACTGATTGAAATGGAGGTGCAAAACATTTCATAGATAAGCGGTCAATCGATTTTTAAGATCCCTCAGAACATTCAAATCAACACACTTAGTGACTAGGATTTACAAATGGAGACGCGGAAAACTTCCCCATTGGTTCTTGAAACTTTGATCTTCTTTTGCCCATGTGTGTGCAAATGAGTTAAATCCTACTCTTGTGTTCACTAAAGATCCTTAACATCCTATATGACTAGCTACATGGATTATTCTAACTTCAAAAGCATCCTGGAGCCTCGCTGCTAGCAAGCCTTGAGAGCTCCGATGAGGTTATAGACTGTAATTGTTCAAATATTGCTCCATTGCCAATATGCATTCATAGCCCTGATGGAGTTACTTGCATGTTCTCCTAGTCAAGTTTTTTTATCGATCTTTGTATACATGATATTTCAATTATATATCATTTCTCTTTTGCCTTGAGATGAATTTGGCATAGCTCTTTTTCTTTTTATTTTCTTGCCTTGACTTGTAAGTAACGAAACCTACTTGGGTGTGATAATTACAGCGGTGCTGAAGTAGAATTTTAGATTTTTCACTAGTCATATGATCAACTAGGTGTCTAGAATGAATTAGAGATCTTCTTAATGTGTGAGATATAGAAATTGATAGATTTTGGGTTAACAAGTCTCAAATAGTGAAATCACTACCCAACCATGAGTAAAGCGTCGTCACAGGGTAATGTTGAAAATAAATGACCTTAGGACCTCAAAGACTTCATGTCCGAATATCTAAGAAAGGAGATGACCCTTGCTTCTCTTAAATGCAAACGAATGATAAACTTGGACAACTGCCTTGTTTTATTGATGCTGCTATATGAAAATGCAGAAACTTTGAGGATGCCATGCATTTGAAAAAATAAACTATATGTAATGCAATGCTTTGAATAATATGACATGCAATGCAGAAAGTAAAACCTAAACTATACAGCCCTTAGGTATAATATCGCTTGAGGTACATGTTGTTCATAGGGCCAAAGAGTGGATCTCCCTCCGTGGTAGCCAAATTATATGCTCCATTGCCTATGACCCTTGTTATAATGAAAGGACCTAACCAGTTAGGTTCGAATTTCCCTAGCCTTTCTCATTCTGCGAGGTTCCTTTGATTCTCTTTAAGTACTATAACTCCCACTTGAAAAGTTCATGGGCGGATCTGTTTATTATAACTTTGTCTCAGTTTGTTTTGATATCCTTGTAGATGGTTAAACGTTGTTTATCTTTTTTCATCAAGGGTTTCGAGTTCTTGTAACCTTGCTACCCTGTAGTCTTCCTCTGAAATGATGTTTTGTAAGGAGACTCTTAGAGAGGGTATTTCTATTTCAATGGGGAGTATCGCTTATGTACCATAGACCAAGGAATATGGTGTTGCTCTTGTAGGTGTGCATACTCCTATTCTGTAGGCCCAAAGAGCAGGATTTAACTGTAGATGCCAGTCCTGTCCTGTGTCAGTGACTACGTTCTTAAGAATTTTCAGTATTGTTTTATTTGTAGCCTTTGCTTGTCCATTACTTTGTGGATAGTATGGTGTAGCAAATCTCTGTTGTATATGAAATTTTTCACACAACTCTTTCACTTCCTATTTTTTAAATGGACGTACGTTATTTGTAACAAAGCACATTGGAACTCCGTATCTACATATAATATAGTTGAACATGAATTTTGATATCTGCTTTCCAGTAATGTATGTTAGAGGAATTGCCTCAACCCATTTGGTAAAGTATTCAATGGTTGTCAAGATGAACTTGTGCCCATTGGAAGAAGTAGGGTTGATTTTACCCACTAGATCTAATCCCCATTGTGAAAATGGCCACGGTGATGTGATGGGTTGAAGATCTTGTGCTGGTGCATGAATAAGGTCTCCACGCATTTGACATTGTTTACACTTATGTACATACTTGTAAGCGTCCTTTTCCATGGTTGGCCAATAATAACCTATTCTCAACAATTTCTTTGACAACGACGGACCGCTTTGGTGAGCCCCACAGATTCCATCATGGACTTCTTTTAAAGCAAGGTGTGCCTCATTCTCATCCAGACATCGAAGAAGAGTTCCATCAAAACCCTTTCTATACAAAGTATCAGCTATAATGGTGTATCTAGATGCCTAGTGAATAAATATCTTCTTTTGATTCCTATACAGATCCAGTGACATGTATTGAGTATGTAAATATGTATATATTTCATTATACCAAGGTGATTCTAGACCCACAATTGCACATACATATTCTAATAAGGGAATCTCATATGCAAGTAGCATCAACAGTTCTATGATGAACTTGAACTGAGTTTCGTTAGTAGGCATATTGAGAAGAGATCCTATGGTTTCCATTGCATCTGCTGCCTTGTTTTGTATTCTTGGGATTTGTTCGAAGGTAATTTTGTTGAAGTGCTCCTTGTAATCTTCAACCAACTTCTTATAAGGCATGAGTTTGTCATCCTTCATGTTGTAATCATCATTGACCTAGTTTACAATCAACTGCGAATCACCATAGACTTGTAGCTCTTGTATTTTCCATTGTACAACTGTACGAAGCCCTATGAGGAGAGCTTCATATTCAGCCATATTGTTGGTGCATTAAAAATTGATCCTAAATGACTTAGGTATAACGTCCCCTTGAGGAGTAATGAAGAGAATTCCTGCTCCAGATCCATGACTTGTATATGACCCATCAAAGTATAACTTCCACATTACTAAGGCAGTTAATGTAAACACGGATTCGTCTAAAAAGTCTATCAACAACGGGTGACTGTCCTATAGAGGAGCCTCTGCTAATTGATCTGCTATAATTTGTCCTTCGATGGATTTTTTATCTATGTATTCTATATCAAACTCGCTCAGGATCATAACCCACTTAGCCAATCGCCCGATCAATGTTGCTCTGCTCAATAGGTACTTGAGTGGGTCAAAGTGTGCAATGAGTTGTACCTTATGACTCTACATGTAATGTCTGAGCTTTTGGGATGAAAATATTACTGCTAAGCATTCTCTCTCTATGGGGGTATAATTAAGCTCATAGCCGATTAGAGTCCTACTTATATAATAAATGGTTCTTTCTTTTCCATTTTTGTCATGTTTTGCCAATAGAGCTCCAAGAGCTGAGTTCGTTGTTGATATGTATAACAATAGAGGTTGTCCAAGAGTAGGAGATATTAACACTGGTGTGTTCAAAAGATAGTCTTTCAGAGCTTGGAAAGCTTCCTGGCATTGTTCTATCCATTTAAAAGTAACTCCTTTCCTGAGTAAATGCTAGAATGGGTGACACTTATCTGCCAATTGTGCTATGAATCTCCTTATGGATTGCATTCTTCCTTGTAACCCTCTAAGTTGTTTAAGTGTTGACGGAGGCTGCATATCAATGATTGCCTTGACCTTGGCAGGGTCTATTTCAATTCCTCTGTTTGACAATATGAACCCTAACAGTTTACCTGCTGTTATGCCAAATACACACTTCTTTGGGTTTAATCTGACATTATATTGTTCCAACTGATCAAATATTTGTGTAAGAACTGCAAGGTGACTTTCTCTTGTTTGTGATTTAGCCAATATGTCATCCACATAATCTTCCATTATGTTGTAGATCATGTCATGAAACAATGTTGTCATGGCTCTTTGGTATGTTGCTCCGGCAGTTTTGAGACCAAATGACATCACATTCTAGCAATATGTTCCCCATGGGCATGTAAAGGTTGCTTTATGTTGATCTTCTGGTGTAATCTTAATCTGGTTGTATCCTGAAAAACCATCCATTAAGGATAGCATCTCATTTCCAGCTGTTAGGTCAACTATCATGTCGATATTGGGTAGCGGAAAGTCATCCTTAGGACAAGCTTTATTTAGATCCCGAAAATCAGTACAGATTCTTGTGCCTCCCATGGGCTTAGTCACAGGTACCGGGTTGAACATCCATTCCACGTAGTCAATAGGTCTAATAAAACCTACATCCAACAACTTTTGTAGTTATATTTTAACCAGTCATGCAATACTAGGATGCATTTTTCTCAATTTTTGCTTGTAAGGTTTGACTCCTGGTATCAAAGGTAAGTGATGCAACACTAATTCAGAGTCTAAACCTGGCATGTCTGAATAGGACCAAGCAAAGTTGATAGGTTGTTGCTTGAAAAAATGAATGAATCTGTCTTTTTCTTTTTTGCTTAGTGATTTTGCCAGATGGATGTTATGTACGCTATGTTTACTTCTTATGTTTCCTCTGTAAGTAATGTTGACCTTTCTCTTTCCATAGGAAGATTACCCAAGTCACTCTTGTCATTATGAGTAGTTTGATCTTTATCTTCTGTTGCAGGAGTACTTTCTTCTCCAAAGTATGTCATTCTATTCAGGTCTATAAAAAACCCTGCTTTATGATCACCTTGTGGAAATCCCTCTCTGATTCCTAGAAATTCTAAAATTGCTTCGTCGTTTTCAAACCAATCCAGCGTTGGTTTTCCTTCTTGCCCATAATCAATCAAGTGTGAATGCACTAAGGGTAAATCATTACTCCCTTCTGTAGTAGACTCTAATAACATGAAGACTTGATTGTTTGACTGACTTTGTGTATCTTCATCCCATATAAGCCTTATTTGATTCCTTAATATTACACTTTCTGGTGGGCTAGAATCATGGAGTGATAAGAATTCATAGTTATGAGAGTCTGTCTCACTTTCAATATATGTTTCATCATATGAGCTATCATCACTTATTTCTTCTTGTTCTTGTCCCTGATTCTGTTGTAGATTGCCTGGTCTTCTTTGGACATTAGTTACCATTCTTAAGCATGGTATAAGCCTTTGCAATCTCTCTTCATCTGTTTCATCAGGTTGAGCCTAAGTGGCTTCTCGTGGTAGAAGTAGTGACAATAACCATGGGTGGGATTTAGGTGGCAGTGATAAACCTGCATTTGTTGCCACATTAGCCTGTACTATTATGTCAACAACTACATCATTATGTAACACAGTGGTAGGTTCTTGCAAGAGTTGTCTCATGTCTTCTCCATCTGATTCTGCACTAGGTGATGTAGGTACCTGATTACTATTTTGAGATGAAGATGGGAGTGCCTGTGTGGGCAAATTCCTTTGTGATATGAATCTGATGGTTTGCTTGGTCGATTTAGAATATCAAGAGTATGATGTCTTGCTTCGGTGATACGTTGTACATGCTTGCATCCCAATCCTTGATTCCCCGGATTATCATTACGAACAACAGGTTCCAGTCTTCCTTGTTTTTGTAACCCAAGGCCTGTGGTACCATCATATCCATGTCTTTGGAGTATTTTGAATCCATTTCCATACTGATTTGTGTGTATTATGGGTATTGTCATATGATCTTCTTCTCTATATATCCAATGGTTAACATCTTCGTTCAGGGATTCTTCTTATAAGTCACGCCATCTAATGAAAGAGCATGAATCTGTATATCTGACAATTTCTTTTCCTTTGTCCTATTTTTGCACTGTAGTGTGAGGTTTCCCAAAGGACTTAGGAGAAAGAGACAATTGTTTCCCACTTAAAGTATTTGTAATGGAATACTTTCCACAACCCATATCTTTGATTTGTAATGAGGATGTTGTAGGCATTTCTTTTTTTGTTTCTGTGATCTTTAATGTTTCCAGCTGTGTAGTGAGAGGTGTGGCCTGATTGATAGGTATTTGATTATCCACACTATCTTTTAGATAATTGCAATGTTGAAATGGATTTGGATCACCCTTTATGGTGATTTCAATGCCATTGTATGGGAATTTGACACATTGATGGAATGTGGATGGTACTGCTTGCATGGTGTGGATCCATGGGCGGCCCAATAACATGTTATATCCCAGCTCTCTGTCCAAGAGTTGAAAAGTGACCTCTGTCGTTATTGGTCCTATTTGTACAGGTAATGTTACAATGCCTTTAGATGGACGTTCTTCATCATCGTAAGCCTTGATATTTATCCTCTTGGAAGAATCAATATGAAGTTCAGAATATCCTAGTGCTTTGACCAGCTTTAAAGTACAAATGTTGAGACCGACTCCCCCATCTATGAGTACTCTTCTGATTCTTCTCTTATGAATGTAAGCTTCTAGATGTAGAGGGTCGTTATGAATTAATCTACCACTAGGAATATCTTGTTCTATGAATGCAATACGTGTGCCTTGTGTCAGATTTCCCACCATAGACTGGAAGGCATTTTCATCTATATCTCTGTTCACTATTGAATCTTGAAGTGCTTTGTCCAGTATAGCTCTATGAGTGGGAAAAATTTGCAATAGTTTGAATAATGATATATGTGTAGGAGTTTTCTTAAGTTGCTCAACAACATGTAAGTTCCTACTGGTGGTGGTTGATTTTGTGGTATTCCTTGTAAAGTTGCCTTTGATCTGTGAGTAACTACTGCACAGTCTTTGTCTCTAGGAGTTATGGTGATCGTTGCGATTATATCATTTGTATCATAGGCTGTTTTATCAAGATTTATGTTAAATCCCTCTTCATAGTCTTTATGGGTATGTTTGACATCCATGATATGTTCTATGAGTTCATCTTCAAACCAACCTAAATGAGATGGTTGATCATGCCCCCAGTCTCTAAGACAAAGATTTCTATCATCATCGTACTTCGGTGCCTCTAATATCATGCAAATTTCGTTATCATCCGTGTGAGTGTTTTGATATTGGTCATCTTGATCAAGTGTTTCTTGTAAATCATTATTTGCTACATCTCCTAAGCTAATTGCATGAATAGTGTGGTCATATGAGACCTTTGTGTAGTTAGCGGTATTGTCTTGGGTACCTGATGTGGTAGCTTTCCCCTTGTCATGCTTAACAAAAGAATCCTTAAAAATCATATGATTTGTGTTTGCTGAGGTTTTATCGGTATCAATGGTGATGTCCCCTTGGTCTATCATATCTTGGACCAAGTTTTTCAATTTGTAGCAACTTGTTGTTTTGTGACCTTTAGTTTGATGATAATCGCAAAAATCATTATCATTCCACCATGTGGGTTTGAAAGGACCTGGTTTATACACTCTTACTTCGGGTAAAGTGATCATGTTTGTCTGTATTAACTTTTGGAGTGCTAACTCAATAGGTTCTCCTAGAGGTGTGTAATTTCTTCTTGGAGCATTTACCCTAGGGTATCTTGTGTTCATGTTTTGTGTACCATTTACATTTGTTGAGGTTGCATTATTCCCTGTATGTGAATTAGATGACATACTCGTTCCCAAAGATAAAATGGGTTAAGTTTTGTTTATCATTTTGGCGTCTACAATACCATCATTGGTCACATTTTTGTTTTTCGAACAAAACTTAGATTTGTTATTGTTGTTGGTATTGCCATACTTAATAAGACCTTGTTCTACTAGTCCCTTCTCACATTTGAGATCTTTTTCTATGATTTGTTTGAATGTGGTTAAACATTGCATTTGTATCGGAGATTTAATCTTAGGAATCAAATTATCTATGAACATATCCACTTGCTCTATTTCTGGGATAACTGTCTTGCACCTCCTATAGAGAGCCCTCCATCCTTGTATGAAGGATGCAAATGTTTCATTCTCATATTGTTTAGCGGCACACAAGTCTATCAAAGTAACCGAGGTGTCAATGTTGTGCGAGAAGTTTGCAATAAATTGTTCAACTAATTCTCCCCATGATGTGATGGTTGGTGGTAAATGTGAAAACCACTCTAAAGTCAGACCTCCCAGACTTTTAGGAAATAATCTCATTAGATAAGTATCTTCTAAGGCAACCTCTATACATGCCGTAAAAAATTCTCTGATGTGATCTCTAGGATCACCCTTCCCTCGATATCTATCAAATTTGGCGTTTCAAAATGTTGTGGGAAAGGCAACATGTATAATGTGTGATCGAATGGATAAGGACGTAAGTCCTGCATTGTGTAGCTCTTTTTGTCGTTACCAGTTTGCATGGTCGTCATTTGTTGTTGTAAATTCTATATTTGTTGTGTTAGAATATCTATCTGTGTCAAAGGTATATCTTATGTTTGTGTATGTCCCACAAAAGGATTCGTGGTTGCATAACTAGGAGGTTGTTGGAAGGTACCAATATTATAACCTTGTGTGTTGTGTGTTCCACTAGGTCTTGTAAAATAGCTGAAATGTGAACCCATGTTTGGTTGAGTTGTACTTGTTGTATTGGCAAGACCTAGATTTGCATTTTGATAACTATATGTGAATCCCATAGAATAGGAAACTGGAGGTTGGGTTACACTTGTTACTTGTGTTTGAATAGGTGCCGAGACACTTGATATTATCGGTATGCTTTGTGATGGTATACTAGCATTGATTGCCGAAGATGACACACTTGTTTGAAAGTTTGCGTTTGTGTTGACATTTGTTTGGATAGGTATGTTTTGAAGAAAACTAGAGGTCGTTGCTTGCATTTGTGTTAAGGGTGGTGTTTGGATGTTATCTTGACCTAAAGTTTTTCCTGGTGGTAAAATCTTTGTGACATAAAAATCCTCAGGTAGTTTTGCCCCATTTTGTATTAACAATGAAAGATACTTGTCCCTATCGCTATGTAAAAGTGCATCTAGGATCATGAGGACATGTGGGTCGTGTTGTGCGGATTCAATTTCTTCCTTTGTCAAATGTTGTTGTAATTCGTTTAGGGTGGACATTGTCTATGTACCTGAGTGTTGACCTGTTGACATGTCTAAATTCCAAGTAGGGTTTACAGACTATGCGTTGTTCGGGTCCATTATTCCTTTCACTTTCTGCGACCTTGTGACGGGCATCTAAAAGTGCTTATATGAAGGTGGTTCTATTCAAGATGACGACTTAACCCTAGACCGTAGACATAAATGCAAGGCTATACTAGACTCTCTATTGAGGATTGTGACATGAGACCTTTTGAGCATTCCTAGATTTCTCTAATGCAAGTCTTTCCATTTGTTGACGAAGTTGTTCAGCCTCAATCTCTCTATCAATTATATGGGAAATCCTAGACTCTTTATCTCGTGTATGACTCCTATATATTGAGGTGCACTTCTTCTTAATTCCCAAGCTAAGTTAGCTAGAACATAAATGATTTCTCATTGACCGCCATTTAGAACTAGATTAGGTTGCTCGAAGGGGAGCAAACCATCACCTGGGAGACCCATGAAGGAACATGCTATGAACCTATAACTGACAATGAACATAGACGTATGTGAGGTCTAGATGAAGACGTATATGATAATGTAGGACTATGTAACTAATATGGATGATAATGCAAAACACTTAGGATGATAATGAGGACGTAAGTGGGACTATGCAAAAGACCTAGGACAATAATGAGGACGTAAGTGGGACTATGCAAAAGATGTAGGATGACAATGAGGACATAAGTGGGACTATGAAAAGGACATAGGATGATAATGAGGATGTGATTAGGACTATGCAAAGGACATAGGACAATAATGAGGATGTGATTAGGACTATGCAAAAGCCTATGTAAAATACTGCCTAGGGTCACAAGTATGTAAGGACTTTTGAGTTTCGGTTTCAAAATGGACTTTGTTTTTTGTAACTTTGTGTGTAGGACAATATTTTATAGTTTTCCAAATCTGAGAATAATTTTTGGTAGGTATGTATAGTTGACTGATTCAATTTTCATACAATCTCAAAAAATTTGGAGATACGTGGGATAGGGCCTAAAATAGCCCAAGGGACTGACTCAATACTGGTCTAGCACATCGATACATAAAAAAGCATGAAATACAATCTTAGGCTGGATAGTGGACACCATTCAATGAGACCCTTACAAAATACCGAGACAAAATGAACAGATAGAGAGTCTGGCAGCACTGGCTCCACTCCACGACACACACTTCTTGAGTATGCCAGTCTCTCTTACCGGAAGATACGAGGATCTTATAACTAATGGATTCCTATATCACAGTGTAAGGTACATGAAGGGTATCTATGGGGTACGATCCACACTCCCGGAACCACTAAATGTAGGATTTTTGGCAACCAAATTGGTTCTTAGTATATTAGGTTTTGAGGGGTCCCGATCCAACGATGGATTCTCAGAGCAAGCCACTTAAGGCTTTAGTTGAGCTTATTGGTGTAGGGAAGGCCCCCACATATGTCGAATTCACTCAACACTCTAGCCGCCTGACTAGTATATTTATATAGCGGCTCGAAAAACCCGCTCGAGAGTATGCTGGGAGAGATGATATCCCCAACGCATCCCAATTCGAAGTACCTCTGTGGGGTGATGAAATCCCCAGTCAAAGATACCCCTCACTATGTAGAATAAAAGAAAATTTGGATGTCATTGTCACCTTCCTTCTTTCTCCCAAGACCCCGAAGGCAGGTGGAAAGTCAGTTAGTGCAACAGTAGGTCCACCCCAGACACAATAAAAAGTTCTTTACCTTAAGAAAAAGAAAAATGATTTAATC
This sequence comes from Cryptomeria japonica, assembly GCF_030272615.1. NCBI lineage: Eukaryota > Viridiplantae > Streptophyta > Pinopsida > Cupressales > Cupressaceae > Cryptomeria > Cryptomeria japonica. Next base: position 24,001,880 of record NC_081414.1, read on the forward strand.
TAATGCAGCTTGATTCACGTTCATTTTATAGCCCAATATTAGGTGTTAGATACACATGTGCATGTCTATTTTAAACACCAAATCCAAGTATGAAGGCATACATGTCAATTTTAACCATTTGTTGATTTCAAGCACTAAAAACCAAGTGTGAGATACATGCATGTCAATTTTAGCCCATGTTCATTTTAAGCACCAACAACGAAGTGTGAGATTATCCATGCATGTCCATTTTAACTGTTGTTGATTTTAAGCACTAAAAATGAAGTGTGAAGTGTGCATGCAAAAATACTAATCTAATCCTCTCTGCAAATCCACCACAGGCTGTAAACAAAAGATTAGTAGTAAAACCAAACTAACAGAAAAGAGAAACTCAAAACTTGACAGAGACGATTGCATAATTTTACCTGTACGATTGTGTGATACTTACAGACTGAATGCGTGAATTTGATAGAGCGAATGCGTAAATCTGATAGACCGAATGCGTGACGATATCTGGTTGATTGTGTGATAGAAGGCAGACAATAACAAAATTAAAAAATTAAAAATAAAAGAAAACTAAACCCGATCAGGAACCTATAAAACCAATTGTGAAGCCCTAGCCAAATCCCTCATCATCCATTCAATATTGATTAGATCATATTTAACTGTATAAGAAAGAACTAGGCTATTATATCTATCTAAGGCTAGTTGCTCTTCCGAATCCTATATCAATTTTTCTGCTTGGAGAACCTTTTGATAGTGTTTGGCTTCTCTCCTTTGTTGCTTTGTCCTCCTTGCACCTAAAATCTTGAACTGAACTTTTCTTGCCATAAACTGTTATAATCAAATCATACAATAAAAGCAATTTGATCCCAGATTAACCCAATTTATGATAGAATTAAACAAAACAAATAAGAGATGAAAGAAAGAATTAAACAACAAAGCTTCATGTGAATGTGTGATGCAGAAAGGGCGATTGCGGGATCTAGACAAGGTGATTGTGTGACCCTATCAGAACAAATGCGTGACCCTGAAGGATCGAATGCGGATCCTATCTATGTGATTGCGTGATGATGAATGCTCGATTGCATGACATAAAATGTTTTCTCAAAATTCGTGTAACCTACAAAAAAAATGAAAAATCCGCACAATCTACAAAAAATCACACAAAAAAATAAAGAGGGTTAAATTGTTGTTAGTTCACGTCGGGTTCACCAAAATGTGTATGTGTAAAATTCATCTTATAAAATATCAATTAGAAGCAAAAGGGAAATCACGAATCCCTATCTAATCAAAGAATTTAACAAACAAGACAATGAAATAATGCAATATCAAATAGGAATTAAAATAATTCAATGAAACTCCCTATTCCAAGATTGCATATCGCTTCCATTGCTCTTCTCTTCTCTGTGGTATGATGGCTCTCAGATATTGCGCTGGTAACTTGCAAGTGACACAAAGATTCAAAGTTCATGATTATTGAAAATGGAGATTGGATGCTCAATTTATAGAAAATTGAAGAAGATTGATTGAAAGGTGGAACAGATTGATCAAGAGGTGGAACTCAGGTGAGCTCACATGAAAATTGATAGTTGAACTGTTGATTGTAGGAGTGAAACTCAATAGATTGAATAGATTAATTGAGTCAACTGATTGAGAAAAAGCCGACTGAAGGAAGAAAAAGAATGATTGGAGGAAATAAAGAAGATGACACAAAAATCTTAATTTAGAAAAAGCTAACTGAAAGATGGAAATAGAGATTGGAGAGATAAATGATTTAATTAATTAATTTAGCATGTGCTTGCATTTAGATTTAGATTTTCAATTTAATCTTTGCATGATATTTATTCAAATAATTGAATTTATTTTAATTCAATTTAATATTTGAATATATTTAGAGCTTAACTTTGATTTTCAACTTGGTTTTTGAAATCATGCACATGTATTTGAGTTTGGAAGAAATTAGAAGAATGTGAAATTAAATGAAATTAGAATTTGGGGATTTAGAAATGGAAGAATTAATTAGTTAATTAAATAATTTAAAGAAACTATTTAATTATTTAGAAATGGAATTTAATTAAATAATAAAGATTATTTAAATTAAAGAATTAAATCACAATTAACTAAATAATAAATATTTAATTAATATTTAGAAGAGGGTTAATGATTGAATGATGATTAGAGATAGAAATCAAAAATTAATTTATTTAATTAATAAAGATTATTTAAATTGGGGAGTTAATCAGAATTAATTAAATAATTAATATTTAATTAATATTTAGAAAATGATTAAAATGATTAAATGATGATAGAATAGGAAATAGAATAATTAGTAAGATTATGAGGAAACACGAAATTTGAAGAATAAGATTAATTAACTTAATTAAATAATTAAAGAATGATTTAATCAATTAGAGGAATAATTAGTACATGATTAATGAGACATTTTAAGGTGTCTACAAAGACAGTTGTGTGTATATGTTTTGATTAGTTGGTTGGTTGATTTGATAAGTGGTCATCATTTGAGTAGCTCAAAAATGTTTGTTTGGTGTCATTTGCAATGTGTATGTACGAGGAATAACATGCATTGCAATGTTTTTGATTGATTTTTGATGTTTTATCATGTTTTTATGAATTTTGTGAGTGTTTTTTAAATTTTTTTGGTATATTTCCAGACAGATTTGAATGAGGAACTCATAATCACAAGTAATGTAGAATCCACTTCCATCAGTAGGTTAAGAGCACTACCCCCAGTTAGATGTCACTATGAAAGTGGGATGCAGGACACATGAAGTAATAACCCTGATTATAGATCAATAACAAGCCATGGTTTGAATGATGGATGAATGGATGTGATCACAACAAATCTAAAAGCCAATGGAGCCATAGCCTTTACGAATGACACCTTTATAAGACAAAGATGATCAAAGCGTCTGGTTTCAGGAATGACACCACCTGTATATGACAAAGATGATCAAAGCGTCTAGTTTCAGGAACGATATATCATGTATAAGGCTTGATCAAAATGTCTGGTTTCAGGAAAGATACATCTTGTATAAGACTTGATCAAAACATCTGGTTTCAAGAATGATATATCCTATATAAGACTTGATAGATGATAGTTGGAAGAATGATGAAGATATGAAAATGAAGAAAGATTCCATGATGATGCGATAGATATGCATGCGAGGGATGCAATGATGAATGTGACTAGATGATGATTATGAGATGTATCTTGAAAATGAGATGTATGATAATGATAATGATGTGATACTAATGCAAGATTAAAATAATATTCAACTAAATGCAAGTTTTAAAATGATATGCAACTTAATGATCACTTTAATTCTGTTGTTGTCTTGCTACATGTTTGGTCCAATGTTGAAAACCCTGAAGGCGAAATGCCCCCAGCGAGGTCAGGATTTTGCCCCTTGTTGTTGATACTACTTTGATATGGATATGTACACTGATCACCAAGCCATGGTGGGATACAATTTGGATAACTGATTTAGATAAACCAAGGACAGTGACTACACTAAGTATGTCCAGGATTGATAAGCATTTGTGAATTTATGGTGATGGATCAGATGGGTGGATATGATATGTATAATATGTTTTCTGAAACATGTACTGCCATCAATTTATAAAGATAAGGCTAACCTAGAGCAAAATCCAGTAGTCATACTGATCTATGTCATTGTTTTGATATGTTTGATGATTGATAAGAATGGTTGGTTTCAAAGAGTGAGTACCTCGTATAAGACCGATCTGTCTGGTTTCGAGTGTACCTATCCCTATATAAGACATGTTGATGTTGATGTTGATAGATGGATTGATTATCAAGACTCGATGATTGATAGGAATGTCTAGTTTCAAAGAGTGAGTACCCCATATAAGACCGATCTGTCTGGTTTCAAGTGTACCTATCCCTGTATAAGACATGTTGATGTTGATGTTGATTTCGAGTGATGAATTGATTAACAAGACATATGATTAGTTTGATTGTAGACTTTGAGAGTTTTCCTGTTGTTGAATTGATGGATGGGCCATGCGTTCATGTTGTGAATTGACATGACAAGGGATATGGATTAGAGGATATGGATGACGTGAAGCAAGATCGTAGATAGAACTAGATGATAGAAGCTATGAATAGATAGGATAGATGGTATGGATTAGAGGATATGGATGAGGTGAAGCAAGATCGTTGATAATGATGAATTTAGATAGGGTAATGGATATTGGAGGAAGGATAATGGGAGATATAGTAGGAAGAATATAGTGGATGAAATTTGCCCCCAAGCATAGAGGTTTCCATTTGCAAAAAGGCAATATGTAAGATTTTCACAACATCTAGCACTACCCGAATAAGTGTTCTTGAACTTTTCAAAGATAGAGACCCAACCCACACTTAGAACCTTCGAAAATTTCAACTAAACATTTATAGCAACTGGGAAGTAGACTCAAAAGAGAAGAATAATCCCAAACTAGATCAAGGTATTTATTCTTTGATTACCCATGTGTGTGCAAGTGGGTTCATTCCGACTCATATGATCATTGTAATCTTCAGAATCTTGCATGGCTAGCTACATGAGTTACCCTGACTTCAAAAGCATCTTGGATAGAGCCTCACTGCTAGTGAGCATCCATAGCCCCGATGAGGTTATCATTGTAATCTCACAAATATTGCTCCATTGCCAGCTAGGCGTCCATAGCCCCGATGGAGTTACTTGCATGTTCCCATAGCCAAGCATTTTGATATTGCTTTTTTTTTTTTGATATTCTTGTCTTGCTCATGCTTTTGATATTTCTTTTTGCTCTTTATTTTTCTTGCATTGGCTTGTAAGTGATGAAACTTACATGGGTCTAATAATTACAGTGGTGCTGAAGCAAGATTTTACATTTTTCACTAGTCATGTCTTCAACTAAGAGATTTCAATGATTTAGAGCAATTGATTAAGTGTATGAGATATAGTAATCAAAAGATGTCGGTACCAAGATACGATGAGTGGTTCTTTTCTAGATTGAGTGTGTATCCCAACCAAAAGAAAATGTTAAAGAGGAACAACCTCAGATTCTGAAGCATTTCATGAATAGATATCTAGGAAAAGGATTGAACATGAGATTCTAGCATGGGCAAGCATGTGACAAAATGACACAAATGCCTATTTTACAGATGATGAATTTATGCAAAGGATTGAATGATAGGGATTGAAGGATAGAAAAGAGGTGTTGGATAATAGATAAAATGTTTTAAGATTTGTGCGAGGATAGATGGAAATGTATTCAAGATGAGTGTTGGTACACAACTTGAGAAGCGATGAAGAGAGAGGAAAATCGAATTTTGGGACTTACGGACCCAAAATAGATAGAGGAAATGATGGAAGAATAGTTTTGGAAAGATGTTTAGATAGATGGTTGAAAGGAGTTCAAAGATGTGTTCCTTTGTTGATCTTTCTTATGGATTATTCGAAGTGTTGGATTGGTGGATGGAGGGAGGTAAGGACCCAAGATGGATGGAAGGGATGGAGAGTTTGAATTCGGAATGAAAGGACCTAAGATAGATTTAGAAGAAGAAGAGTTTGACATTGGAATGAAAGGACCTAAGATGGATTTGGAGGACAAAAAGTTTGACTTTGGAATGAAAGGACCTACAATGGATTTGGAGGATGAAAAGTTTGACTTTGGAATGAAAGGACCTAAAATGAATTTGGAGGATGAAGAGATTACTTGATCTTTATCTTGACTTGGAGTAGGATCATTTCCTTTGACTGAGTTTCCCTTTTCTCGGTTTGATGATGAATGGTCATACAAATGATCAAAGTTGATGTTTTTGATAGGTTGATGTAGAGAAATTTACTCCTTTTGATATGAGTGATGGTCATACAAAATGATACTTTGTTTTCACTTGTTGACGTTGTTTTGTTCTATCAATATTGATGTAGATTTGTTGGATTGATACTTGGTTTTAATTATTTTGAATTTCTTTGACAAGAAAACACAAGAAGCACACAAGCACAATGTTACTACTTATCAAGTTGCCATTAGTTTTATGTTCAAAGTTATTCTATATACTCTAGTCGGTTACTACTACCGAGATATTCCGTCGGTATGCACAGTCTAGTCGGTTATTGAAGAAAGTAGTCTCAAAACGTAGTATATATTGAGCTGTCTACCGAGTATCATTTCATGTCTACCGAGCAACAAACATGACATACGGAGTTGTTACACACCGAGTGAAATGTGTTACCAGATACATTGAACCTGGACATACATATGAAAACATGTTACAATATCGAGGCACATAGAATCGTTATCACCTTAGAAATTGTACTTAAAGATTGTGTATGATTTTGAGGTCATCTAACTAATGAAATAACTTGCATGGTTATTCATTTGATAAAACATATTTGTAAGATCGAAGCAATGAAGGAATCACCGACATAAGAGATCTATTTATACAGCTTGAGTTAAGAAGAAAAAGGTTGTGTGCATGAGTGTAAGAAGACTATTACAGAGACACAGAGGTCACCGAGAAGGTTTTCAGAGAACAGTCGAAGAACAAAGTAAACAGAAGGGTTTACCGAGTTACTATATGGGTTATTGAGGTATGATATAAGCAAGGTAATCTATTATGAGCACATAGAATCTGCTATAACATTTCAGATGTAAAGTTGCATATATTTGTAATGATTTATTGTAATATTTTGAAGTTGTAAGAGAAACCTTTAACAGGGTAAAAGACTCTAATCAAGTCTATAAATTGTAAAGCCTCTAACTAGGTGCAACATTTAGATTAAGTGTTGTAAAATCCTTTAGCAAGGTAGATCTAATAGATCTTGTTACTCCTAACAGGGTAAGCTATCAGAAATAGCTAAACATGTAGCTCTAACCGAGAACTCTTTATTATTGCAGTAGTGAAGTTGTGGGTGCCATCCCCACCGCAGTTTTTCTCTCTAACCAAGAGTTTCTGCGTAACCAAAATATATGTGTTATGGAGTGAATCATGTATGATTGTTATCTATTTGTTTTAGCTTTATATTATGTTATTGCACTATTTGATTTATGCATAACAGTAAAGTTATTATTGAAGAAATGTTTTGAAGTACTGATTCACCCCTCCCCTCTCAGTACATTAGCTTTCCATATTGGGCCTAACACACAATAACCTTGCCCTTTTTCAATAAAAGGCACAATAGGTGTGGGTCTAAATCAACCCAATCATGAGCTTTTTGACCCTTTTACAAATGTATTTTATGTTCCCAAAGCCTAAAGTCGGCCCAAATTGTTACTGGTCCGAAACAAGACAAAGACAACTCAAACACTTTTTATCCCTAAGGTCATGGCCAATTGCGATATTTTTAGCCTACATCTTGATATTTCTTTGACTTTGGTACTACATACCTTATGAATCCCGTTGTGGCAGGTAAGGATGTGATATACTAAGTCTTACGCGAGCATAATAGATAGATGATCGCTATGATGGGGGAGTCACCACTTTCATTCAAGCTACAAGTAGTTTTTCAAAAAGCCCTATTTCTACTCAAGGAAATATGTATGGTGAGTATTTTGGGAGCAAAACCATCTATTCTCTTACACTAAACTTTTCACAAATATCCTCAATCAATAGAATGGGTGAGCTTCTAAAATATGAGGTGTAATGTTCGATGTTTTTAGATGTAAGTCCATTCTACAGTGACTCACTTAAGAGCCTTGTAACTTGTGGTGGGGCCCATATTTCCTTTCGGCAAGTTACACTGTAGGAACAACTACACCCAAGGCTCAACTTTCGCTCTCACTTGATTTCTATAGTGGCTCGAATGATTTACCATGCAAGGTCATTCCCAAGAGTAATGTGTTGCTTGGTAGGTCTCTCTTAAAAATAGAAAAATTTAGAGCGTTACTGACACTTTTCTCTTGCACCTAGGACCACAAGAGCCAAGGGAGAGGATAGTGTGTGTTAGAAATGGGACCACTCTATAGTTTTGCACAAGCGTGCCAATCACAAATTTTTTTTGTTCTTTTTAGCCTTTTTATCGCAATGTGATCTATTTTCTATTTGGAGATGTTGTTCTAACAAACATGATGTTCTTTTTAATTCCACAAAGAAATTTGTTTTCTAACTAGGAAGGTGAAATCCTGGTCAACAAAATCAAAGCACGTTTGCTTAAAAGTAATTCGCTTTTGTTTGTAAATGGACAAGTTGTTTGATCTTTTTATAGCCCAAATTTGAAGTGTGAATTTGCAAAAAGAAATGTTAAGGTTGTTGTGAATTTGAGCCTCTTCAAATGATGTTCTTTTTAAACCAAAATAAGACAAGTTTTGATTTGTTTTAAACACCAAACTAAAATGTGAGGTTCTTTTTACCAAAAACGAAGAAATGTGAATTCTTTTTAACCAATTTTAGAAAAAAAGTTAAAATGAATTCAAAATCCTAAGTTAAACTCCTCTAACCTGCAAGAAATCGGTAAAAACCTGCATGTAAAGAAGTTAGTAAAATCCAAAATCTCATGGGGGCTTCCACAAGCCTAAACTCAATCTTTTGGTTACAATTTTGAACTCTTTGGAACAAAAGCGCTACTCTGTGAGCATAAAAGCGCAACTCTGGAACAAAAACACAATTTTAGAACAAAAGCGCAACTTTATAACAAAAATACTAAACTGTTAAAAAAAGTGCTAAACTGTTGACAAAAGCGCTAAACTATTAACAAAAGCGCTAAATAGTTAACAAAAGCGCTAAAATGTTAACAAAAGCGTTACACTAAAATGTTTGACAAAATTTAAAACTGACAAACAGAGAGTGCAAAAGCGTTATATTATTACAATGGTGTTAATAAATGAACAAAAGTGCTAAAACTATGACTAAAGCGCTAAACCTATAGGAAAGGCGCTAAAACTCGGACAAAAGCATTGAAACTCTTCTGTCGATAGCGCCAAAATGCGAGACAAAAGCGCTAAAGCACAACCTATGTGTGAAAATTATAAGAAAATGACAAAAAGTTAGATTTGGAATTATCAGAAGGTTGTGTGTTCGATTCACATCGGGTTCACCAAATGATGCACCCTAAAAAGGATTCACAAGAAACATAGATTCAAATGTTAGTGTTGTTAGTGACAATAAAAAATGAAAGACAAATGAAACTATAATCCTAAACATGCATATCAAGAGATATAAAATAGATAATGAAAATCGTACAAAAACAAAGGAAGGAAATAATTGGCATAGCCTATTGTAGCTTGATAGAGAACTTCATGAGCTTTTTGGCGCTTCAAATGTTTCATCAATTTGACACTTGGAACAAAATTTATAGCCTCTGGAAGTTGGGTCTCCTAAAATGGAAAAAAATAAAAACATGTTGGACACATGATAAATGAGCTGCAAAAGGGAGTTATACATGTTTGTGTGTGTTTTTACACATCATAGGGCATCTTGGGTTGGAGATAAGTTGGCTGCCACTTTTTTGGGGTGTTTTTAGCTCAAGGTTTTGTAATATTGTTTGATAGTTTGATGTATTGTATCTCCTATATATTAGGTGTGTGAGATGGAGGTTGAATGTAAGAGTCTTATAGCTGTTGAGTTACCTATATATCTCTAAATGTTCATACTCCTATAAGAAGCTTGCTTTGCAAATGAATTGTATTCTATTGTTGTTTTCTATATAATATACCAGGCAAGTTTCAGAGTGTGTGGTTTTTCTCCCAAAAGGATTTTCTCCACGTGAATCCCGGTGTTGTGGTATGCATGCTAGTTATGTTTATTTATGTTAAGTTTTTGTAACCATTGTAAAGATTTGATAATTTTTGCATAACCCTTCTCTCAAGATTAGTGGAAAAATTTGTCCCACTACCTTAATTTCTTGTCATTGGGTGGTTAAGTAATTTAGCTTTAAATGGTCTTTCATGCCCTAGTGGCTACTATACATCCTTCTATCTTCACTAGAGAATTACTACATTATTTTTCGTAATAGAGATTTGATTTGGATGGCTTGGTAGATTCTTTTGTGCTAGTGTATATCTCTTTGGATTTGTAGTAGGAGATGGTGAAACATTTTGAAGATTTTTTGTTTCTCTTGTTGGTCTTTTTCTACTAGCTCACATGACCTTCATAGTGGCCAATTCAAAGCTCTCACTCTCTAATAATATTTATGGAGTGGAAATCAAAGACATTGACATGGGCTTGGTTCATTGATCATATCTAATGATAAGAACTCATAATATTTAAAACATCACTTTATTTGTTCTATATCTATTTTCCATCATGAAAATATGATAATAGGGAGAAAAATGAGACCAATGAAATGGTTTTCCCTAGATGCAATATGGCTAGTAACATAAAGTAATCTATTGAAAACTTAGGGGGAAGACATTAATAGGCCAATCTATTCTTCTTGAAAGGGGATGCAAAAGGCCACAAAGGATGAGACCATTCCAAGCAAGAAGGTGATGCAAGCTAAAAAGGATGCACAAGACACACAGATTCAAACGTTAGTGTTGTTAGTGACAATAAAAAATGAAAGACAAATGAAACTATAATCCTAAACGTGCATACCAAGAGAGATATAAAACAGATAATGAAAATCATACAAAAACGAACGAAGGAAATAAAACCCTCCAAGATGCTCTCCAACATGCTCATAGTTGCTCCTCCTTTGTTCCTCTCCTCTCCAAGTTCCACATGAGTGTAGACCTCAGATTTTTACACTATTTATGGATGTCTTATGGAGATTCAAGATTATGAAAATGAAAATAACTATTTATGCAAGTGTAAACAAGCTAAATAAGTGAAAACAACTTAATTATTCTATGTTAATTTTAGCCAAAATAATAACACAAAATGCTTCTAAAATGTTCTCTCAAAATGACTATAAATCTGATGCATAAAGATTTTTGGATCCTTTTGAAGAAGGAATGAGCTCTATTTATAGGAAAAACAGGGCAGTGTATGGTTGAGATTGAGTAATCTCAACCAGGGTTGGGATTGATGGGTTTGTGATCCATGTGAGGACTTTCAACCCAATCCCAGGATGACAAATGTCAACATGATTAAATGCTTGAGATGACATGAAGGTTACCTTGGGAGGTAAGGTTTAGGCTTGAGTTAGTGAATAAAGTCTTTTATCCAATAAATAGTGTCTTTATCCAATGGACAAACTCTTGTGCAAGAGTCAGTGGGGATAAACATGGTCAAAGCAATGAATGCTTGGAGAGACCCATGAGTTAAATGGGGTTGAGTTAGAGGGAAATCCTCTAACCATATGGGCAAGTTGAATTAACCATTAATGGCTATGTAAGAGCCATAAATGGTTATGTAAGAACCATTAATAGTTTGGAAGACTTTAGGGGTTAACTTGTTGGAGAATAAAAGCCTTTGATGTTTTTCAAAGACTTTGGAGGCTTTGAGAAGTGACTTCAAGTTGCTTAGGAATGTGACAATAATTAGGGGATGGGATTAGGCTAATTAGGATTGGTTTGGAAGAATCTAGAAAGGGATTTAGGATGCAAGTGGGTTTGGTGGATGAGAGAAAATAAGATTTTAATTAAAATAAAATTCATTTATTTCAATTAAAATTGAGCAACTTGCATTTGTAGGAGAATGCAAGTGGGGGGGGGAGTTTAGGAATTTAAATAAATAAATATTTATTAATTTAAAAGAGTAAAGGGATTAATTTAAACAAATATGAGTTAAATGGGGGTTGAGTTAGAGGGAATGCCTCTAACCCTGTGGGCAAGTTGAATTAACCATTAATGGTTATGTAAGAGACATAAATGGTTATGTAAGGACCATTAATGGTTTGGAAGACTTTAGGGGTTAACTTGTTGAAAACATAAAACCTTTAATGCATTTTAAAGACTTTGGAGGTTTTGAGAAGTGACTTCAAGTTGTTTAGGAATGTAACAATAATTAGGAAGGGTGATTATGCTAATTAGGAATGGTTTAGAAGAATCTAGAATGGGTTTAGGATGCACGTGGGTTTGGTGGGTGAGAGAAAATAAGATTTTAATTAAAATAAAATTACTTTATTTCAACCAAATAGTGCAACTTGCATTTGTAGGAGAATGCAAGTGGGGGGTACTTTAGGGATTTAAATAAATATTTATTTATTTATTTAAAGGAGGAAAGGGGTTAAATTAAATAAATATGTTTTATTCATTTAATTGATTGTTAGAGTATGGCTTAATGAATTAATTTAAATAAATTGAATAATTTATTTAGTTAATAGAAGAAGAGGTTGAGGATGAATTAATTAAAAAATTATTTAATTAATTGATGACTGATGGTTAAATAATCAAATAAATACTAAATATTCATTTAATTAAGTGGACAGATTTATGTGTCTGCATATACATATATATGTACACACACACACACACACACACACACACACACACACACACACACACACACACACACACACATATTGCAGACAACTAAAAATTGCACAACAAATTAAGTGAATTTTATTCATTTAGTTGTCCCTATTTCTTCCAATTAATTAAATTAAGATTTAATTAATATCCCTATTTCTCTAAATTAGCCTATTAATCATATTAAAGTTTTGATTAATATTTCCCTTCCTCTATCCTAGCCATTTAATAGAATTTACAGTTGATTAAAATCTCCCTTATAGCCATTTAATTAAAACCACCCCTCTAGCCATTTTAATTAAATCTACATTTAATTATTACTTCTTTTACATTTAAATAAATCTAAATTTATTTAAAAATCTCCCCACTTGCAAAATCCTACAAATGCAAGTTGCAACCAAAATTAAAATAAATTAATTTTTAATTAAATTCTTTTTTCCCTCACCCACTTGCAAAATCCTGCATCTCCCACTTGCCTCCTAAACCTCTTCTAGAGCCTTCTAGATTCTTTTAAACCCTTTTAATTAGCCTAATCAACTCCTAATCATGTCCTTTTCCTAAATTTGAGGAGGCCACTTCTCAAATTTGGAAGAAAGTCTTCTAAATGCATTTAAGACTTTATTTCTTTCAACAAGCTAACTTGTTGAGTTCCCCAAATTTGGAAAGACTCTTACAAATTTGTCCCCAAAGTCTTCCTAACCATTAATGGTTAACTCAACCTTCCCACATGATCAGAGACTTTCTCTCTAACTTAACCCTTAGCTAACCCCAGGGTCTCATCAAGCACTCATGGATTTGACCCTAGTTATATCCTATTAACCCTTGCACAAGAGTTTATCCCTTGGGTAAAGGCTTTATCCATTGGTTATCCACTAACCTAACCATAACCTTACCTCCTAAGGTAATCCTCATGTCTCCTCAGACATTTAATTCCCCTTACATCTCCTCTCAAGCCCTCTCAAGGTGACATTTGTCAACTTGGGATTGGATTGAATCCCTCACATGGATTGATAACTTTCAATCCTAGCCCTTGTTGAGATTATTCAATGTCACTCCTCCATTGCCCTATTTTCCCTATAAATATAGCCCATTCCTTGTTCAAAAATAAAAATCTTTTGTGCATCTAAATTATAGTCACATTGTAGGTTAAGGAGCTCTCTTTGTCATCTTCAAGCATCAAGAATTCATATCATAGCATTTTAGTTTCATTTAGCTTAGATGCATATATTTTCTTAGATTAATTAACTTATATAGCATCATCTTAGCTTTCAATTTGGAATTCATCTAAATCTTAATCATCTAGTTTTGCATTTTATCTTCATCATCTCATCTTAGCACATCAATAAGATCTTAGTTGCATTCTATTTAGATCTTAGAATCATACATATCCTAAATCTCATTCTTTAGGTTGTCATCCAAGAGAACAAGTGCTCTTCTAGGTGAGGGCCACCTTAAATCTTGAGGATCTTTAGAGATAGAGGAACATGGAACGTGCTTAGAGTTTGGTTTTTTGAAAATTAGCTTCTTGGTTTTGTATTTTGATTTCTAACCTCTAACATAATGTTTCATGTTTGTGTTTGAGATGTTTTCCCTTATTGCAAGCTGATACCACATTCCAGACATACATTAATTGGTGTCCACCATGGGGCTCAAACCCCATTTTTAGACATTTCTATTTTTTTTGTTGCAGGTTTCACGCCTATAGATTTCAAACACATAATAACACATACGACAATTATTTTCGTGCATTTGATAGATTTTATTGCACATACAACATCTTTTCTTTTGCATATAATGTCTATTCTCGCGCATTTGACATTTTTATTTGTGAATACAACATCTTTTATTGCGCATATAACATTTTCTGCAGTGCATATGACTATTTCTATTGCACATATAACATTTTTTGTGGCACATATGATTGTTTTTGTTGCACATACAACAGTTCTTTTGGCGCATATGATCTCTTTTTTTGTGCATATATAACAGAGAATTAAAGTATAATCTAGTGTTGAAAATTAGGCTTGTGGAAGCCCACCTAAGATTTAGATTTTGCTAACTTCCTTTCTTGCAAGTTTTCCTAACAGTTTCTTGTAGATTTGGAGGAGTTAGAACATATTTTGTTTTTCTTTTTGCTTCCTTTCAAAGCTGGCTTAAAAAGAATTCATTTTTCATTTGCTTTAAAAAGAATATCATCTTTATTTTGGGCTTAAAAACCAACCTCATTTTTACTTGGGCTCTAAAAAGAATCACATTTGCGAGGTAAAAAGAACAACAAATCAAACATTTACTTTTTTTGCAAGTTAGGATTCAGACCTCAAATTTGGGCTCTAAAAAGAACAACAAATTTTCATTTTCTTGCAAAGGTAAAAAACAATCAATCTTTCAATTTTTTTTTGCAAAGTGATTTCCATTTCAAGTAAACATGCTTACTTTATGTTGACCAGGATTTCAATTTTCTAGTTAGACAACAAATTGCTTTGTGGGATAGAAAGAACACCATGCTTGTTGGAGCAACATCTCCAAATAGGACTTAGCCAACAATTGCTTTGAAAAGGTTAAAAAGAACTTTGATTTCTTTGTCTTAAGTGGTAGGTATATGCTCTCCCCTTAATTGGGTGATCAAAAAGCCAAACCCACTTTTTCATTGCTTTATTTACTTTCAAGCAAATCCTTTAGAGGGCATGCCTTCCTGAAGCCTCGAAAGGGCTAGTGTGAAGGGTATGACCCAAGAGGGAAATGATTTTATTCCCAAGTATTCCAACCCACTATAATCAAATGTGGAGGCTGATGAAAATCCCCTCCAACAGTTTTGCTCAACGATTAGCCTCCCCCCTTAACGGTTTTGCTCAGCGATTACCCTTCCCCCTTATCTTTAAGATACTTAAAGCCTTTGTTCTAAAGGTTGGGAAGCTTCCCGAGGGAGTTTATCATTGAAGACCAAATGAAAGTTTGATTACGAACCTTAGCATTAGAAATTTTGAGCCGAGTCGGTTACCAAACATTGGCAATATCATAGTGCAAGGGTGGGGAAGAATCTGCCCCCAAGATTACTCACCACATATCTCCCAAGATAACTACCCAACTATGAAGCAATTCACTTTGGGTTAATTTCTGGCAAAAGGCAAAAAAATGGGCACCCTCTAGGGGGTGACAAGTTTGTTTGAGTTGACGGAGTATCGAGAGTAGTGGGCTATGATATTGTCAATGACCTTTGAATAAACAGTCTATCCGATGTATCTTTTGTTGTAAATCAAACCAGTGAAAACATCAGAGATTTGAAAACATCCTCACAAAAACATACACTCAATGTTTAGCATAGGGATGACCATTGTTTTCATGTAAACTATGTCTTTCTGTCATGAACATTAAAACATCTTGCAAGTTACAAATCAACTAATACAAAGTCAGTTAAAAACAAATAGCTAAGAGCAACCTTAGTGAGAAGAGAATTTCCAAATCCAACTAAGCACCTTTAGAAAAAGGGTATTAGATCTTCAGCTATCTTAGGATAATATTTCATCCAACAAGATTAAGGAGTATCCATTTGAGTGACAAAGGTTCCATCATCCAACAAGTCTTATCAAAACAATACCTAGTTAGGTTCTCAAGTTGTCAAATTAAGTTTCTACATCATGAAACTTGACTCATATCATTTGACACACTTTTTTGTAGAAGTGAATCAAACTAAACCTTTACTTGACAAGTAGACTTGAGTATCCAAAACAAAGTATCCATCCAACATCAACAAACAACATTGATCATTTGTGTATGACCACTCCCTATATTTTGAGAAGAAGAAGTCTTCATCAAAAGACTAAGTTGAAAAAGAGACAACCTAGTTCTAAAACACTTATCAAGAGGAGTAAATTTATCTATATCAACCATCAACTCTTTAAATCACATTGTGTTTTCTTACGTCATATGCGGTTGTAAATCCAAGGAAAAACCAATGAATTTGACAAAGAGCCTTTGAGAAGTAGGGCTTACATTCAGAAAGCAGCATTCAACCAACGCCTTAATAGTGGAGGAAGGATTAATCATGCCTTTTTTTCAAAGTTTCTTGTCACTTACAACAAAGCTCGACCTGAACCACCAACTCCACCAAGAACCCCAATAGAAGAAGAGGAATTCACTATTATCGAGATATATTGATGCCCGTTGTCACTCACTCTGAGAAAAACAAAGAGAAAGAATCACAACCATAATCAAGCATGAGTCATAAAGAGTCCAATCCTTTTGAAGAATATGCAAATATGGGAGAAATAGAGATCACCGAAGAGCTTCTCCAAGAATGTCAAGAGAATGTCGATTTCCAAAAACTCATAGAAAGGCTTATAGAATCAGATAAGAAAAAATATCTCCTCATGCTAACTAGTAAAGGAGTCAATATTCTTGTAGATTTTGACATAGAAAATTTAAGGAATACTAATGAGAGAATCTCACGAACAAGAGAAAGGATTTATACTTACAAAAATCAAGGAGAGGAAATACATGATCAAGAAAACACACGCAACCAAGATCACACCCATGAAAAAGATAACACTCATGAACAAGAAAATACCCATAACCATGACAATCTTAATGAATGAGGGGAAGCTCACCATCGAAGGACCAATGCACCCCTAGTTATTCTTACACAACAACTCCAAAAACTTCAACAATAAATGTAGGACATGCAACAAGGGACCACGATAAGATACTCATTAGAGGACATGTGTCCTTATCCTTTTGATAGGAGATTAAACATGGTACCTTTCCCCCAAATTTAGATATACCAAAGTATGACAAATATAATGGTAAGAGTAATCCTCGTGATCACGTCTGAGAATTTTGTACTATGAGCTTGGAGTTTTCTCACAACAATACATACATGATGAGACTATTCCCAAGAAGTTTGGGAGGGAAAACAATGGAGTGGTTGTCAAAAATCACACCTCCCGTCAGATCATTTGATGAGTTGGTGAATAAATTCATAACACAATACTCTTACAATATTCAACACAAGATCACCATGCTTGACGTATGTAATACGAAGTAGAAAAACAATGAAATATTCATGGTGTTCCTTCAATGATGGAGGCGCATGGTCTCAAGGTACCCATGAGATGTATTTGAAAAGGAAAAGATGGAAATCTTAATAGACACTTTAAACAGTGAAATGAGTTATCGCCTCAAACTACAATGTATACCATCTTTTGCAAAATTAATAGAGAACGGTATCCAAGTAGAGGAAGTTTCCATCAAGAAAGGAAAATTTAAGTTCTTTAAGGAAGGTGTTAGTTCATCAAAAAATAACACCTTTAACAATCAAAACAATAACAACAACTCAGACAAGTCCAGATTTTGGACAAGATACAAAAACGTTGCTAATGATGGGGTAGTCGATGCCAACAATGTAAAGTCTAAACAACCAGTGTTGGCTTTATCAGTCAACCCACCATCCAATAATGATCAAAGAAGTGTCAATCAAGGCACTAACAATTATCAACATGCTACCAACCAAAGAGCATCAACATCAAACAACAACAATTACCAAGGCAACAACAACAACCCGGAGAACAACAAAAATCAAGGAGGCAACACTAACACTTCCCCATATCGATGAATATACACACCATTAGGACAAACCTTGGAATTGGCATTTCGAGAGCTATTGGAAAATAAGATCATCACATTTCCATCCACAAGCAACTTTGAACCCCAAGTCAAACCACCATGGTGGAATGACTCACATTATTATGATTATCATCGAAACAAGGGGCATAGAACAAATGATTGCATGAGGTTGAAGAACCTAGTTCAAGATATGATAGACAAGGGAGACTTAACAGTCGGTGGTCATAAAACCAATGGTGACCATGAAGCTTTAAAAAATCCTCTTCCTAATTATGACAAGGGAGGAGCATCAACATCAGACAACAATAAAGGAGCTCATATCAATCACATATCGACATATGACAATCAAGTGAATGTCATAAAGTCAAAGACAAACAAGAACATGCATCGATAAATGTGACAACAAGGGCTCAAAAATATGTCTTGAAGGGGAACACATCAACAAAAACAACTCTCCCCATGACTCAATATAACTTGGTTGACCAACTACGGACATCACCCACTTAGATATCAATACTTGAGTTGCTAAAACTCTCACCAAAACACAAAGATATTTTGGAGCAAGCTCTTGTCGAAACAACCATTCCAAATCATCTGGATGTCAATCTATTCCAAGCCATGGTGGCCCATATAATTATTCCACATAACATATCTTTTTATGAACACAATGACATCTCTTTGAGTCATCCTCATAACACCCTGCTCCATATCGAAGTCCTAGTCTACAAACATCGGGTAAAAAGAGTACTCATAGATGGAGGAGTTGGTCTCAATATATGTACCCTAAATCTTATATGTGCATTGGGCTTCTCCGAGCAAGTTACTGGTCCCAAAAGGAAGATCACCATCAAAGCCTATGATGATGAAGAAAGGTCATCTGAAGAAACAATGGTACTACCCATTCAGCTAGGGATTGTGCAAAGAGACACATTATTCCAAGTCTTGGACATAGACTTGCCATATAATATACTATTGGATCATCCATGGATCCATGAAATGCAAGTGGTACCTTTCACGTACCATCAATGTCTCAAGTTCCCCTACAATGGACAAGAAATTTCAATATCTGCAGATACTAACCCTTTTCAGTACTGCAATTCTATGGAGGCAATGCAAAATGTCCTAGTTCCACACAACAGGGAGGCCCAAGCTTCCTCATCATCTAACCATCAAGAAGAACTCAAGTCCTTATCCATGAACTTCAAGAAAAAGATGAAAATAAAGGACCAAGGCATGGGGGAATACTCTTTTGAACCCTTGTGTCTATCTAAGTTTCCAACTTCACCAAGGTCTCATGGACAACCTTCCACAACAAGACATCAGGCAACACAACCCATCACAAAGCTTGATGGTAAATTTATCCAAATGGGCACACTGGCTAAAGAATTAGAACATAAAGACATCCTTAGCTGGCTATACAAGGATAAGGAAGAAATCAAAGTTGCTACCCTAGAAGTAGTATTACCAACATAATAGTATGGAAATGGGTTCCAGATCATGCAATGAACGGGATACAAAGGAAAACAACCTATTGGCCACTATCAAGAAGGTATCATAGAACCCATACAACCTCGTTCCCAATTAGCAAGAGATAAAACAGGACTTGGGTATGGCCAACATATTCCCCCTGTACAATAGAGAGCTCATACTCAAAAACCTCAATGGAGAGAAAAGAAAAAACATAATGAAGACTCATGGAAAGAAGCACTACACCAAGTAACTGAAAAGACAAGGAAGGAGCAAAAACATGAAGAAAATGAGAGGCGTCAAGAAGAACTCCCTATCCAAAGGAGGAAGCTTCTTATAAGAAAGTACATCATGTACAAGAACCTGATCAAACCGACTCTGAGTCACAAACTGAGGAGAATACTACTCAAAGAAGGGAAATTGTGTATGAAAAAATTCAAAGAATAAAAACAAGCACAAATCCTGAATCAGAACAAGCTAACTAGCTGATATCAATTATCAGTGATCTTTTCTCACCATACGACATCCCTATTAGATTCAATGAGGTAACTTGGGATAGTGATTCTGAAATTGACTCCAATGAGTATGAGTGGGATACTTGTTCTAATGTTATAGAGGATATTGGAGTGGATACAATCCATGCATACACACCCGTTTCTCATGAGGGACAAGGCTCAAGATCTTGATCGTTTAAATTCAAACCACAACATATCTATGAGGCTAGTGAGAACGAGAAATGACAATACGAACAAGGCAATTACCTTGAGAATATCATAGACCTCACCGATGTCCCAAAAAACTATGATAATGTCTCCATCATGACACTTACAACAACTGATCTTCACTAGCCAAATGACTCCCTACCACTCATAGATCTTCACCTCATAGACTGGGAAGAATAGAAACATCATGGTATACCAATATTCTCCAATGATGAGGCCATTGTCCAATACCTGTGCTTAGTCAACTCAGAAACATGCTCCACCAGTGAGCCACATAACGATATCTGCAATAAGGGGAGTGCCAAGTCTCTCAGTCGCAAAAGAAAAATAAAAAATGGATCTAATGGTGAAAACCATTTAATGGCAGTGTTGGATCGCAAAAACAAAAAAGTAAAAATAAAGGACGTATCTGAAGGTGAAAACCTTTTTAAGGCACTTGAAGATGGGAGACTTGACACTCTTCGTAAACATTTCCAGGAGAGGTCACCAATCTTGATTGAGCCAACTCAATCAATAAATATCGACACTGAAGCGGTAACCCAAACCATACATCTGGTAGAATCACTCATAGAAAAAGAAAAACTAGATTTTGTCAAATTATTCAAGGAGAATCAAATCAATTTTTCTTGGTCTTCTGCTGACATGCTAGGGGTAGATCCGAATCTGATCATGCATCACTTGTCCATCACTCCTAGAGCCAAACTAGCCAAACAAAAATTAGGGAAGATGAATCCACATGTGGCACTATTAGTCAAAGCAGAACTGAAGAAGTTATTAGATGTCGGATTCATTCGACCTATAGACTATGCCGAATGGATCTCAAACATTGTACCGGTTTCTAAACCGGATAAAAGCATAAGGATTTGTACAGACTTCAAAGACCTCAACAAGTCATGTGCGAAAGATGACTTTCCTTTGCCAAGCATCTACATCATTGTTGATCTAATAGTAGGGCACACAATGCTATCACTCATGGACAATTTTTCTGGCTACAACCAAATTAAGATAGCTCCAGAGGATCAAGATAAAACTACATTCACATTTCCATGGGGAACATATTTCTAGAATGTCATTCCTTTTGGCTTGAAAAATGCTGGTGCAACTTATCAGAGAGCCATGGCAACAATCTTCCACGACATGATGCATACTTTCATGGAGGATTATGTAGATGATTTTCTAGCTAAATTATTCACAAGAGAAGAACACCTGGGCATCCTAGATAAAATCTTTCAAAGACTGGAACAATTCAATGTCAGATTGAACCCTAAGAAGTGTGTTTTCAAATTCAGATCCGAAAAACTCTTGGGTTACATTGTGTCAGAAAAAGGCATCGAGGTGGACCCCACAAAGGTTCAAGTTATTATGGAGATGCCACCTCCAAAGAACATTAGTCAGCTATGATCTCTTCAAGGCAGACTACAATCCATCAGACGATTCATTGCTCAATTAGCCAATAAATGTCTCCCATTCAATCATCTGCTTCATAAGAATATACCTTTTAGCTAGGAAGACAAATGTGCAGAATCATTCCACCAGCTCAAACAATATATGATGAATCCACCAGTTTTGGTACCACAAATAGTAGGCAAACCACTCATCCTCTATATATCAACAACAAAAGTGTCATTGGGGGCACTACTAGCACAAGAAGATCCAACAGGCAAAGAAAGGGCTACCTATTACATAAGTAGGACTTTGAACGGATATGAACTCAATTATACATTCATCGAAAAGGTTTTCTTAGTAGTGGTGTTTGCCTCTCAAAAGTTCCACCACTATATTAGCCCACACAATCAAGCTTGTAGCAAAGATCAATCCTCTCAAGGATCTACTCAACAACGTTGCTCTCACAGGAAGATTAGCTAAATGGGTCATGATCCTAAGTGAGTTCGACATTGATTACACAGAATGATAGGCTATCAAAGGACAATAAATTGCAGATCAACTGGCAGAAGCACCCCTACCAGACCAACACCTATTACAGGTGGAATTTCCAAATATGGATGTACTCACTATCACACCCAAGCAATGGACCCTATACTTTGATGTATCCTATACACAACATGGATTGGGTGTCGGCATCCCGTTCGTCACTCCAGAAGGGCACACAATTATGAGATCTTGCAAACTAATGTTTCCATGCACCAACAACATTGCTGAATATGAAACCCCGATAACAGGAATCAAAGTAGCTGTAGAATGGAGAATCACATAATTAAAAGTCTATGGGGATTCTCAATTAGTTATCAATCAGATCAATGATGACTATCAAATGAAAGATGATAAGCTAATGCCTTACAAGAGAATGGCAGATGACTTCAAAAAGTACTTTGTTCACATCACCTTTGAGAAGATTCCAAGATTGGAAAACAAAGCTACCAATGTAATGGCCACTATCGCCTCGCTTCTACAAATTCCAGATAAACAAAATCATTACAAATTCCTAGTGGAGCAATTGTTTTCCCCAGCCTATGACAATTTAACATCCCAAGTCATCTATGCCCTAACCGATTCTGATTCCCCTCTATATAGGAAGATTTATGACTATCTCAAAAATAATACCCTCCCACCCGACCTATCTCGCAACCAAAAATGAAGCTTCATCCGACAAGCCGCCCGCTATACCTTAACCGTTGACACACTTTACCGTCAAGGTCTAGAAAAGATTAAGAAACTATCAGAATACCAGTGCCAATTGACAAGAACACAAAAAACTGCACAAAGAACAAAACTGAAAGGAAACAATTTTGGTTGATGCAAGATTGCCCATCGACCAGGGATGCTCTTGCATCATCTTCGCTGCCTCGATCATAATGAATCTGACTCTACCTTACATGAGATTCACGAAGGTATTTGTGGTACACATTAAAGAGGTCCTACTCTCGCCAAGAAACTTCCGAGAATGGGATATTACTGGCTGACAATGGAAAGAGAGTCCTATCAATCTGCTAGGAAATGTCCTAAGTGCCAAATTCATGGTAACCTCATACATGCACCAGCATATGAGTTGCAACCATTCACCACATCTTGGCCTTTCTATCAATGGGGACTGGGTCTAGTAGAAAAGATTCATCCTTCCTCTTCAAATGGATATAAGTTCATTATCATCGCCACATAGTACTTCACCAAGTGGATCGAAGCAGTCCCAATGACCACCGTGACTGGAAAGCAGATCTCATCATTCATCTTCAATTATCTCATTTGAAGATATGGCATCCCTAGTTCCATCATCATAGATAATGGACTTCCTTTCAAGAATCAGGATGTACAAGAGCTATGCGAGTGATTCAATATCCAACATCGCTTTTCCACACCATACTACCCATAAGGGAATGGCCAAGTAGAAGCATCAAACAAAATAATCCTGAAAAATCCTTAAGAAAACGGTGAATGAAGTTGGCAAGGATTGGCATGTACAACTCAATCCGACACTTTGGGCCTACAGGGGCTACACCATATTCATTGGTGTATGGTTCAGAAGCAATTCTGCCTCTTGAGGTAGAAATCCCATCTCTTTGAGTATCTTTGAAGTGTCTCAATACCAGATGAGGAATATTGAGTGAAAAGGTTGCAGGAACTAGAGCTTCTTGATGAAAAAAGATAACATGTTTAGGACCATCTCAAGGCATATCAACAATGAATGTGCAGAAGCTATAATCACAAAGTCATCCCATGGGCTTTCAAAATTGGTTGGTTCTAAAAAAAAATCCTAGAAATCAGCAAGCTTGAGAGAAGAAGGGGACGTTTAAGCCCAACTGGTTGGGACCATTTGTCATCATATCAGCCTATGGATCAAGAGAATATCAGTTATCAACTTCAGAAGGGGACATGCTCGACGAACCAACCAACAACATCCATCTGAAGAAATTACACACTTGAGTCATCCAATGCATGGATCAAACAAAAAAATACAAAAAATAAAATAAAAAAGTATTACAAATCGTCACTATGGTGAAAACCTGACAAACAAGCACCTTGTAACACAAAAAAATTAAAAAATAAGAAAAATACAAAAAAATGAAATGAAAAATAAATCAAAAAGTGCAATAAAAACAAGTGTTGAAAACTTGGCAACAAGCACCACTTGTGAGAGAACGACTCCTCCATCTATCAGTCCTTGTATCATATCTTTGATCCATCTTATCTAAGCCCATAGTCAATTCCAAACACTTATACACGCCACATCCTGGACATACATAGTGTAGTCATTGTCTCTGATAATCTAAATCATATCCCAACATGGCTTGGTGATCAGTGTAAATATCCATATCAAGTTATATCTAGAGTGGGGGCAAGTTTGTGACCTCGCTAGGGGCATCTTACCTTTAGGTTTTAATAACAGGTCAAATGCACATCGAGAGAAAACAAGGATCATAACAAACAACTAAGCACATATCCATGTATAAGCACAAACACAAAATTGAACACATCCGGGCTCTTTGAACTAATCATACTTGCAAGATGTTTTATGTGACAGGGATACATTCCAAATAGCATGCATGTTTACTTGTGGATTTCATATTTTGCTTATCATATCTCCTAAGCAACTCAGGGATGTCTCATGAATAGAGAGGCAAGGAAGGAATGTGATATTTTCTTTGTCCGTTGTTTGGGAGTGAAGCCTTCTACTATGCAAATTTGTCTTACAACGTGATCAGGTAACATATTATTGAAGACATTTTGGATTTGTCTGGGAATAGGGTTAACTCTTGTCTGTTTTATGCAAGCAACACTCAGGTCATCTTGGTTCAATTATACCTCGACGCTTGTACTACCTTGCAATATCAAAATCCATGTAAGTTATACTCAAGTCGTTATGGTTCAATTATACCATGATGCTTGTATCAACTTTCAACACATCAAGGCCCGATGATGACAACAAAGGAAACACTAGAATTTTGATCAAGAAGATGGAAACTTGTGGGAACGAGAATGCATTAGTATCATTTCATTATTAATCTTGCATTAAGTTGCATATCATTTTCATTTTCCATTAGTATCATTTATCATCTTTTAAGTTTCAATAAACCTTGCATTAAATTGCATATCATTCTCATTTTTTTTAGCCTTGCATTAGGTTGCATATGATCATTCGGTGCATTCTCATATTAAGTTTGCATTATCATTATCATTTAGACCATGTTAAAATCTTGCATATAGTTAGATTCATTGTATTATTTGACATTATCATCTCACATTATCATTACATATCATACATCTCATTTTCAAGATACATCTCACATTATCAATACAATTCACCATTCAAAATCATATCATTATCACAATGCATCACATACATGAGCATATCATACCAAAAATATGTATCATTATAGATCACATTATCCACAACAAAGAAAAGAACAAAACATGATTAGAAACATTTGTATTTATAAAATTTAACCATCATCTGCATATCACCTTCTAAACATATAGTACATTACAATCATCATATAAGCATATAGATCATAAAAATGAAAAACACACACATCACATCATCAGGATCAACATCTACAAAAGTTATCTAGATCAAAAGCATATCATATAGCTTATCGAAATCAAAGTAACCGCATCCATAACATATCATCATATATAGGTGTGATCACATGCTAATCCAAAGGAAAAATCAATGATGTAAGTCAAAAACATATCATCAATGACACAATAAATGAACAAAGTATCTAGATAACATATCAATAACAATGTCCATCAAATCAAGAAATGTCAGTATCTCAAATCAATGAACATCAATAATCACTGAGCATCCATGAGCATCATCAAAGCATCATATCAATGAAACCATCCACAAAGTACAATATCAAAAGCTTCAAAGTACAACAATGTATCATATCAAGAGATCATCAAGATACAAAGAGGTGTGTATATATCAATAAAGTACATCCGAGTACAAAATGCAGTATTTGAGAACACAGTCATGGGGTAGGATCAGACTGGATACCTCCAGGACCTATTGGTCGAGAGCTCAAGCTATCTGCACCTATGCTACTGCTAGGAGCATCCCTCCTAGGACTCACAACCCCCTCACTTCCCCTCTATCTTTGAGAACCCCGTGTTGAGAGTTGGCATCATAGGTAGGAGCACGTCGGTCCGAGAGTACAACCTGAAAATATAGAGTCCTATAGTACTTTTCCCACCATGTCTGATCAGTAAGATTCTGGATGGTGTCTCCTATAACACCCTATGTGGCTTCCTGCTGTAATGATCACACTGTCTCCTCTTCTTGATATCATCACTCTATCTCTACATCTCTCTCCACCCAAGCAGTATCCCACTCTAGTGACACTATCACCACCTATTTCTACAACTGTGCAACCTGTGCCTGCGCCCGTGTGAGTTGACCTTGTACCCTATTCAACAAGGCCTGTAATGTTGCTATATGTGCCTGTTGTTGATGAGGAGGCACTCTAATCTACAAACCCTGTGGCTGCAAAGGCTGCGGATCCTACATACCAACCTGTCGAGGGGAAGGAGGGGGCATATCAATCCTCCTTCGTCAAGCCAATGGTTGCACATCCGACTCCTCTGACTCCTCCTCCACTACTACTCTACCAATCCCATCAATCCCACTCCTCCACCAAACTCCTCAGACTCAGTCTCCTCAACTGAAGAATCACCCTCCTCCTCAGATCTGTCACTACCTAACCCCTCCTCAACCTCCACAACAAAAATATCCTCCACCTATACCGGCCCTCCTCGACCAACCCGATCCACCCTCCATCCTCCTCCTCTACCCCTCACTCCTCCTCCACCTCCTCCCTCATCTCCTCCTCCTCCCCTGCCACCACCTGCTCCTCGACCATGTCCAATAGCATCACCTCTCCCACCTCTCATGCCTTTGCCCCATCCTCTCCTACCACCTCAGCGACCTCCACCTCCGCCCTGATCATCATCATCGACCTCCTCCAATATCGAAATTGGCTCTCTTGGCCTTGTCAGTCGAGGAAACCTATGTGTCAAAAAGTATTGTGTATACTTCACAGTCATCCCCGCATCTGATATGTCCTCAAACATACTCCATACACAAAAAAGCAAAGAATAGAACTCAACCTGGACTATGGAAAATCCAATGTGGGGCCCCAATATGTCTTCTCCTCATGTACCCAAGCATACACAGTCATCCCCTGCGATATCGAATGCACGTGCCCAAACTATCAGTAAACCCGAGGAAGAATGAACCGCTATACCACATATGGGGTGCAACCCAAAAGGAATATGCTCATAAATAAGTGGGGCACCTCAAAAGAATCCTCTGGCCATGGTTTGCACAATCGATAAGGTATCCACACCATTGCATCCATATCATCCAGAGGCTGCCTCCAATACTCTAACTTCCTGAGCATCGGCTGGGAGGCAACTTGGCTGTACATCATAACAAATGGTGCCCCTGCTGGCCTGAACCTCAGACCAAGTGGATGGGTCGTGACTATGTGCTCCCATGCCCAAATCTGTAGCAAAGCGCATCTGGAATCTAGGCTAGCCGCATCATCATAAATCATCTGGTGAAGCTCATGGTATAGATGAGAGAGCAAGAAAATACCCCACGCGTATCATGTGCGCGCCTGCACCATCTATCAGAGCACTCGGCCCCATCCAAATGATAAACCATGAGACCTCCTATTTGGAGTCAGGAAGCTGACAATCAAGCCTGTCAAAACTGAAGGGAGTGGGGCATAGTTGTCTACCATGTCCTACCACGCCACTAAGTGACCTGTAATGTGGGGATCGCCAAACACCTCCCATAGAGCATTAGTCCCACCGGCCTCCTCCACATCATACTCCACAAGCTCACCTGTGATGTCCTCCGACGTCACTATGATCTCACCCATTGGCAAATGTAAGGTGTTATGCTTGTTGTGCCATCTCTTGGCCAGCGTGGTGAGTAGTGCCCTATTCTTTTGATAGGGTGGCATGTGCAACAAATGGATGAGATTGTAAGCCTCTATGACTACCAAAGCATCAACACTCAATCGATCTCTCATCACAAACATCTTCGGGAATTTTTCCTGAAGCAGGAGGACTCCTTGATGTACCTATATCAATACATGGATATCATCCTATTAGTTACATCTATTCTAAATAATCACTTAATCCACAAATTAAGTAATGACAGTCACACAATCAATCAAAGCCTATTCAAATCAATCAATCAATCACGCCCCATGTCAAAAATCATATAAAAAATCAACAACAAGCTTCATATCAAGACCCATATCAAAAATTATATCGGCAATCAACAACAAGCTTCATATCAAGACTCATATCAAAAATCATATCAACAATCAACAACAAGCTTTATATCAAGACTCATATCAAAAAGCATATCGACAATCAACAACAAGCTTCATATCAAGACGCATATCAAAAATCATATCGACAATCAACAACAAGCTTCATATCAAGACTCGTATCAAAAATCAATTTCAAAAACCAATCAATTGAGTTTCGTTCAGTCCAGACTCATATCACAGATCAATCAAACACTCAAAATCAGACCCCTATCACATCAGACCCATATCGAAATCAGACTCATATCGAATCAAGACCCATAACGACTTTGACCCATATCGAAATCAGACTCATATCAAAAAACAATTGACTCATATCGAATCAAAACCCATAACGACTTTGACCCATATCAAAATCGGACCCATATCAAATAACGACAAATTGACCTATAACGACAAGTTGACCCATAATGAAAAATTGACCCATAACGAAAAATAACTCATAACGACAACAAAACCCATATCGAAATTGGACTGATATCGCAAACAAACTCATAACAACTTTGAACCATATCGACTTTGACCAAGATTGATCCAGACCAAAAATTGAATTGACACAATAGACTCATAACGACAAACATCAATTAATGACCAAAATCAACACATTCGATCCAAACTAACACTTTGACAGAGTGTAAAACTTCATAACGAATCTAAAAATTAAAATTACACATGCCAAAAAATTTCAAAAATAAAAAATTTCCTCATTGTCTCATATGCACTAAAACAATCATCAAATGCGCAATTTCATATGTGTTATTTAATCTATCATATGCGTTATAAGATTCATCATATGTGCTAGAAAACACATCATTGGCATTAAACTGTTTCTCATATGCGCTATATTGTTCTTCATATGCATTGTTTTAACAATCATATGCGCTATTCTACAAATCGTATGCACAATAATACACATCAAATGCACTATGGAAATATTTAAATGTGCCATAAGAAAAATCGCATGCGCCAAAAGAAAAATCAAATGCACAAAAAGAAGCCAAAAAAGAAAAAACGCGTGAAAAACCCTAACTTGCCCGAAAAATTTGAAAATCTACTAAAATCGCCTAAAATCTAAAGTAAAATTTTACAAGAAGAGTTAGAAAATTGAATACACTAGTGGGCCATATTCTAGTGGCCTCTTGAAACAACGAACATGTTCAAAACAATGACTGTGGTAGGGGGGTGCCATCTCCTCTTTCTCCTCTAAGCTCCAATGCTCCAAAGCCAAGTGTGCAAATGAAGTGGAAATGGGTCCTTGGAGGCTTATATAGCCCATGATAATGTAGGCGGTTGTGATGCCTAGGTGGACGTGTGGGGCATGTACGCGTTATCCCCACATAATCCCAACCCCATTTTTAAATATCATTTTTAATAAAATCTATCGGGCAAAATTTTTTAAATAATCCAAAAAATAAAATAAAAATAAAAAACAATTCCCAAAAAGAATCATTTTTTTTTTTCCAAAAAATCGTTGTACTTCGTGTTGCTCCCTCGAACAACACAATTTTTCTCAATTTGTTGGTCGAGGGGGCATATCATCATTATCATATCAACATTTCAATATCGACATTATCATCAGTCTCATATCAACCGATCAGTTTCATATAAGTATTTCTCATCAAAATCAATTTTTCATATCCAGGGAATCATATCGACAACTTTGGCAATAACATCATATCAAAAAAAATTGACGACAAATTGAGCATTTTTCTTTGAATCAACATGTGGTCACACGTTAACTCAAAGAGGGGAAAAATGTAGACACCTAAAAGTTGCACAACAAATTAAGTGAATTTTATTCATTTAATTATCCCTATTTCTTCCAATAAATTAAATTAAGATTTAATTAATATCCCTATTTCTCTATATTAGCCTATTAATCAAATTAAAGATTTGATTAATATTTCCCTTCTTCTATCCTAGCCATTTAATTAAAATCTCCCTCATAACCATTTAATTAAATTTACATTTAATTAAAATTCCCCCTCTAGCCATTTTAATTAAATCTACATTTAATTAAAACCCCTTTTACATTTAAATAAATCTAAATTTATTTAAAAATCCCCCCACTTGCAAAATCCTACAAATGCAAGTTGCAACAATTATTTTTCTCTCACCCACTTGCTAAATCCCACATCTCCCACTTGCCTCCTAAACCTCTTCTAGAGCCTTCTAGATTCTTCTAAACCCTTTTAATTAGCCTAATCAACTCCTAATCACGTCCTTTCCCTAAATTTGAGGAGGTCATTTCTCAAATTTGGAAGAAAGTCTTCTAAATGCATTTAAGATTTTATTTCCTTCAACAAGTTAACTTGTTGAGTTCCCCAAATTTGGAAGGACTCTTACAAATTTGTCCCCAAAGTCTTCCTAACCATTAGTGGTTAACCTAACCTTCCCACATGATTAGAGACTTTCTGTGTAACTTAACCCTCAGCTAACCCAAGGGTCTCACCAAGCACTCATGGATTTGACCCTAGTTATCCTATTAACCCTTGCAAAAGAATTTACCCCTTGGGTAAAGGCTTTATCCATTGGTTATCGACTAACCTAACCATAACCTTACCTCCTAAGGTAACCTCCATGTCTCCTCAGGCATTTAATGCCTCTTACATCTCCTCTCAATCTCTCTCAAGGTGACATTTGTCAACTTGGGATTGGATTGAATCCCTCACATGGATTGATAACTTTCAATCCTAGCCCTTATTGATATCATTCAATCTTAACCCTCCATTGCCCTATTTTCCCTATAAATAGAGCCCATTCCTTCTTCAAAAATAAAATCTTTTGTGCATCTAAATTATAGTCACATTGCAGGTTAAGGAGATCTCTTTGTCATCTTCAAGCATCAAGCATTCATATCATAGCATTTTAGTTTCATTTAGCTTAGATGCATCTTTTATTAGCTTAATTAGCTCATATAGCATCATCTTAGCTTTCAATTTGGAACTCATTTAAATCTTAATCATCTAGTTTTGCATTTCATCTTCATCATCTCATCTTAGTATATCACTAAGATCTTAGTTGCATTCCATTTAGATCTTAGAATCATACATATCCTAAATCTCGATCTCTAGGTTGTCATCCAAGAGATCAAGTGCTTTTCCAAGTGAGGGCCACCTTGAATCTTGAGGATCTTTAGAGATAGAGGAACATGGAACATGCTTAGAGTTTGGTTTTTCAAAATTAACTTCTTGGTTTTGGATTTTGATTTCTAACCTCTAACATAATGTTTCATGTGTGTATG
Source organism: Cryptomeria japonica (assembly GCF_030272615.1). Taxonomy (NCBI): domain Eukaryota; kingdom Viridiplantae; phylum Streptophyta; class Pinopsida; order Cupressales; family Cupressaceae; genus Cryptomeria; species Cryptomeria japonica. The sequence goes on from NC_081414.1 coordinate 24,033,577, forward strand.
AAATGTCCTCTTACTGGTTTTTACATCAAATTTGATATTCCTTTTTATTTTTAATGCAATACAACAAAATTTCCACCAAATGAAGATTTCTTTGAAAACCGCCAAATCGGGTATACCCAAAACAATGCCAAAAGTAACACAACTTTAGATATTCTTCATAAATCTGAGAATAAACATTTCCAGAAAAATTTTGGTAGCATAACGGCCTATAAAATGACACTTCCAGATCTGCAAAATATTTTTACAAAATATCTCCAAAAATGGAGTTCAATACAAAGCTCAACGGGCTCCAAAACAACACAAAAATAGCCCGAAAACACCAAAATCACTATCAAACTCACATAGAAAAAGAATCATGATCCAAAACACTTATTCCACTCTATTTTAATAGCAAAATGGCTGCAATACTGCAGCAAACCAAACTGATACATAAAACTTAACTGAAAACACAAACCCTTGTTGAAACACACTTGTGAACACACCCAAAACACACACAAATCTGCATTGTTTGGCACAAAGGAAAACTCTGCATGAGCTTGCACATGGAAGAGCCTCAAAATCCCATCCTTAGCCTTCCTGGAAACCTACAAAATCTCATCTTTGGGTCTCCTTCTCCACAGGTTTAGCAGCCTTTGAAGAACAACAAAGCAATGACCAAAAATCAGGTCCAAGAATGAGCCCAACATGTTTCCAAACCCTCTAAAAAGAGTGCATAACCATAACTCACGACCAAGAGGGTAGAATAATTATATTTTCAATGATATTAAATTCCTCTCATCCCATTAGTTGCCAAAAATTAGACACTTTTCCCAAAAATTTATTTAAAACACCTCACCACCATAGGAAAAGTTGTTAATTTGAATTGTTTTAAAAAGGGAACATGACAAGTCCTCCCTCCCAAATATTACTTGTCCTTAAGAAATGAAGGTTGGGATGTTCAAGAATCTCTACTCCTTCCCAAGTTGCATCTTCTAATGGTAATCCCTTCCATTTGACTAGATGCTCTGTGATGTTTCTATTTCTCAATCTTCTTTCCCTTGTATCCAACACCTCCTTTGGTATTAAAACTAATTTCCCTTCATCATCAAGAGGTGGCAACTCTGTAGATACCATGACCTACTGTCCAATAACCTTCTTTAAGCAAGAAACATGAAAAACATTATGTATTTTTCTATTAGGTGGAAGCTCCAATTCATAAGCTACTTCTCCTATCTTTCTGATGATCTTATAGGGCCCATAAAACCTTGGCTTGAGCTTCTCTACCCCACTCCTCTTCAAGGTACTTTGCTTATATGGCTGAAACCTAACAAATACCAATTCTCCTATCTCAAAAACTCTTTCTATTCTCTTTCTATCTGCATACAATTTTTGCTGATTTTGTGCATGTTGTAGATTATCCTTGAGAGACCTGAGTATGTTTTGGCTTTGCTCAATAAAATCATGTGCTGTGGGTACTCTACTATCTAAAAGTAATAGATCAACAAAGGAAAGGGCATCATAACCATAGAGAGCACAAAAAGGAGGCATACCAATAGACATATAATGAGAGGTATTGTAACAATACTCCCCTAGATGCAACCATTTTACCCAAGCATGCTGCTGATTTGAAACATAGTTCCTCAAGTATCCCTCTATCCATTTATTAACTATTTCTGTTTGTCCATCTGTTTGAGGATGATAGATGGTACTAGGAGTGAGTTCTATCCCTATCAAATGAAAGAGTTTCTTCCAAAAAGAGCTGAGAAATCTACTATCTCTATCACTGACAATGTTCTTAGGCAAGCCATGTAATCTGAAAATTTCTTTGAAGAACAATTCTACCACTTGTGATGCCTTGAAATCAGATGCAATAGGAAAGAAATGTGCATACTTGGTTAGCCTATCTACTACCACATATATGCAATCCTTACCTTGAGCCTTAGGCAAACCAGTAATGAAGTCCATGGAAATACTTTCCCATTTTTGTTCAGGAATGGGAAGTGGTTGCAATAACCCAACTGGAAAAATCTGCTCACTCTTGTTTTGTTGGCATACCATGCATTCCTTAATGTGTTTGAGAAAATCCTCCTTCATACCCTTCCACACAAAACGCTCTCAGATCTGCCTATATGTTTTGAAATATCCTTGATGACCAGCCAATGGTGTGTCATGAAAGGCCCTCAATATCTTTTCCTTAATCTTTGATCCTGGCACCAAAAATATCCTATTCTTGTAATAGATCAGCTCATCAATAACTTTGTATCTATTATCATCCACTAACTCATGCAATATATTAGTGGCAAAGGAATCTTTATCATACTCTGAAATTATGGAAACCTTCCAATCAGTAGAAATAGATGTTAAAGAACATAGAGTGGGCTTCCTTGAAAGGGCATCAACAACTACATTTTTCTTTCCTTTTACATACTCAATCTCAAAATCATAGGCTTGCAATTTACTCACCCATTTTTGTTGACGGTCATTCAAATCCCTTTGGTTTAAAAAGAACTTGAGGCTATTATGATCTGTCCTCACAACAAATCTCCCACATACCAAATATTGTTTGAATTTGTCAAGTGCATGCATGATAGCTAGCATTTCCTTGTCATAGATGGAATACCCTCTTTCTAGTTGATTCAATTTTCTACTCTCAAATGCTATTGGATGTCCCTTTTGAGTTAGGACAGCTCCTATACCTTCTCCAGAAGCATCACATTCAACAACAAAAGGTAAGGAGAAATCTGGAATTGCAAGTACGGGGCATGAACTCATCACCTCCTTAAGTTTATCAAATGTTTTCTATGCCATTTATGTCCATACAAAGGCTCCTTTCTTAGTCAAATTAGTCAAAGGGGCAGAAAGCTGAGAAAATCCTTTGACAAACCTTCTATAGTAGCTACACAACCCAAAGAACCCCCTCAACTATGTAAGACTGGTGGGGGGTGGCCAATCCAAAATTGCTTGAATCTTTTGTTGATCAACCTATACTCCCTTGCAACTTATAACATGTCCCAAGTATAGAATCTCAGTCAAACCAAACTCACATTTGGATGATTTAGCATAGAAGGATTGCTGCTCCAAGATGCCTAAAATAGTATCTATATGCTCTAGATGCTCTTTCCATGTTTTACTATAAATCAAAATATCATCAAAGAACACCAAAACAAATTTTCGAAGATGCTTGTTGAATACCTTATTCATACAAGATTGGAATGTTGCTGGTGCATTAGTAAGACTGAAGGGCATAACAAGAAATTCAAAGTGCCCATAGTGACATCTAAAAGCAGTCTTTTCCACATCTTCCTTCCTCATGCGAATCTGATGGTAACCTGATCTCAAGTCAATTTTTGAAAAGTATAACACACCATGTAACTCATCAATGAGCTCATCTATACAAGGTATGGGATACCTATTTTTTATGGTCTTCTTGTTTAGGGCTCTGTAATCTATACACATTCTCATTGTACCATCCTTTTTCTTCACAAGTACCACAGAAGATGCAAATGGGCTAGAGCTAGGCCTTATGAATCCCATGTCCAAGAGTTCCTTAATAGTCTTTTCTATTTCCTCTTTATAACCCCTTGGATGGTGGTATGGAGTAGTTATAACAAGTTTTGCACCTTGTTCTAATTCTATAACATGCTCAAATCCCCTATCTGGTGGTAATCCTGGGGGCAAATCATTGAAAACTAGACTATTCTTATCAAGAATTTTCTGAATTTCAAAATGGAAATTACCTTGTCCCTTGGAAGAGTTCATGGGATGGATTATGATTCCTGCTGCCAATGCTACTTGTCCTCTTCGAAAGGTCCTCTCTATCCTCTTTGCAGTGACCACCCTAGGTGCTCCATTTGATAAGCCCCTTAATAGGACTTCTTTCCCATTAGACTGGAACTTGAACTCCATTGTTTGATGGTTCATGTAATAGCCCCCAATAGAGTGTAACCATTGAACACCCAATACAATATCTGTTTCTCCAATTCCAACAATATAGATGTCATCACAAAGCTCATAGTCTCCCAAAGTCATCTTGAGTTGCTTTACCACACGTGTGCAAGGCATAGTAAATCCATTGGCTACAGTGACATTGAACCCTTCAAAATCTTCTTCTTTAAGTCCTCTTTTTATGACAAACCCCTCATCTATAAAATTGTGAGTTGCCCCACTATCTAGTAGGACTGTCATCCTCTTCCCTACTAATACCCCTCAGATATGGAAAGGATGATATCTCGGGACTCTCGATAATGCTGCCAAAGTGCCACCCTTGCTGATTTTTTTTTCTTTCTCTTCTTCTTCTACTTCCTTAGTGTCATGAAATTCCTCATTCTCATTTGAATCAAATTCTGAAGCAACCTCAATATAGTGCACTTGACCTTTTCCCAAACACCTATGTCTTGGAACCCATGGCTTCCTACAAGTGAAACAAAGCTTTTTCCTTTGAAGTTTACTCTTAGTCACTTCATCTACCTTCTTGTTTGCTGTATTTGTCACATTCTTTGATGGTGGTGGTGGAAAAGTCTTTTTCTGAAAATTTCCCTTATGTTGCCAAAGATTTGGAGGCTTTTGATTTGTCACTGGTTTCTTAGGCATGGAAGTTTCAAGCTGCAAACTTGTTTTGATAGCTTCCTATAAAGTTGAGGGTGAGAAAGCCTTAACCAAGCCCTTAATTGGATCTTCAAGACCATCAAGGAAAAGATAAATGATTCTCTTTTCAGATATATCAGGTACCATAACAACCACCTTTTGAAATTCTTCTACATACTCATTAACTGATTTTGTTTGTCTCAACTTTGACAATTCTTTAAAATACTCTTCCTCATCCTTGAGATCAAACCTATCTATCACTCTTTGACTAAACTCATCAAAAGTAGTTACCTGACCATGGCCTTGAGTAGTCATTCTATGATACCACTAATCATAAGCCGCATCTTCCAAGTGTAGTGTTGCAAACTAAATAGTATCATGCTCCTTCATAGGATTAAGAGTGAAGAAGGTTTGTAACTTTTGTAACCATGCTCTAGTAGAAATTTTGCTTGTTCCATCAAAGGTAGGGGCTACGAATTTGCTTATTTTATTTTTGAGTTCTCTTCCACTTATGTCCTGCTCTCTCCTATACTCTTTCTTGGGCAAAAAAGTATTCATCATGTCCACATATTCTCTGAAAGGAACTGAACCCTTAAATTGATCATCCAAGCCATTATAAGTGGCCCTCAATGCAACCAGATTTCTGGTAACCTCTTCCATAGGATTAATAGTTGCATTTGATGCTGGTATCTCATCTGCAGGTAAGAATATACTTTTTTCTGATTTAGATGGTGTAGGTTTCAAACCTTTTGGGCCCTCTGAAGTTCTTCCTCTCTCATTAGTAGATCCTACTCCTTGAAGTTTTTATGTCAATAACCGCAGGGCTTCTCTAGTCTCAGCCAAACTATCTGCAGTTTTCTTTTGGTTATTTTGGAGTTCTAAGAAATTTTTTTTATGCATCTCCTCTGGGTTAGCCATTATTACCTTTTCTTTAGATTTTATATTTTTATCCTCAACCAAAGAGCTGTACAAAATCTCCTTGTTCTTCTGTCGCTGCAAATACCTTTTTTCTCGTTCACTTGGTTGCATGCAAAATGGTATAAACCCTCAGGCTAGCAAGATATTTTCTCTGATACCACTGAAATGTCCTCTTACTAGTTTTTACATCAGATTTGATATTCCTTTTTATTTATAATGCAATACAGCAAAATTTCCACCAAATGAAGATTTCTTTGAAAACCGCCAAATCGGGTATACCCAAAACAATGCCAAAAGTAACACAACTTTAGATATTCTTCATAAATCTGAGAATAAACATTTCCAGCAAAATTTTGGCAACATAACGGACTATAAAATGACACTTCCATATCCGCAAAATATTTTTACAAAATATCTCCAAAAATGGAGTTCAATACAAAGCTCAACGGGCTCCAAAACAACACAAAAATAGCTCGGAAACACCAAAATCACTATCAAACTCACACAGCAAAAGAATCATGACCCAATAGAATTATTCCACTCTATTTTAATAGCAAAATTTCTGCAATACAGCAGAAAAACAAACTGATACATAAAATTTAACTGAAAACACAAACCCTTGTTGAAACACACTTGTGAACACACCCAAAACACACACAAATCTGCACTGTTTGGCACAAAGGCAAACTCTGCATGAGCTTTCACATGGAAGAGCCTCAAAATCCCATCCTTAGCCTTCCTAGAAACCTACAAACTCCCATCTTTGGGTCTCCTTCTCCATAGGTTTAGCAGCCTCTGAAGAACAACAAAGCAATGAGCAAAAATCAAGTCCAAGAATGAGCCCAAAATGTTTCCAAACCCTCTAAAAAGAGTGCATAACCATAACTCACGGCCAAGAGGGTAGAATAATTATATTTTCAATGATATTTAATTCCTCTCATCCCATTGGTTGCCAAAAATTAGACACTTTTCCCAAAAATTTATTTAAAACACCTCACTGCCATAGGAAAAGTTGTTAATTTGAATTGTTTTAAAAATGGGACATGACAGTGTATTTGAGATGTTTTCCCCTATTGTAGGCTGATACCATATTACAAAAATACACATACATACATACATACATACATACATACATACATACATACATACATATGTATGTATGTATTATCCATGTACATACATATATATGTATATATACATGCATACATGTATGCATATACATACATATATATGTATATTATACATGTATATACATATACATATGCATGTATGTATGTATATATATGTATATGCATATGCATATATATGTATACATACATACACATACATATGAATGTACATGTGTATGTGTATGTGTATGTGTATGTGTATGCATATGTGTTGGCAATGTGTGCAACATGTTATTGTCATTGATATCAACTTGAGTGTGTGGCCTGCTGGATTTTTGTTGTATGGTTGGGTTGGGGTATTTTTTGTTGTATATGTTGTCTCTCAGCCCTGTGGTGTTTTTTGGTTTGTTTGTTTTATGTTGGGCTTTCTATGATATATCTTTTGTAATCTTTTTGTAAAGGGGTTTGGGTCCCTTCAAAACCTGCTTTTATCTTAATCAAAAAATTGAATGCATCGTCATTGATGTTAAATTGAGTTCAACTTGATGACCTATCAGATTTGTATAGGGGATGATTAAAATTGTAGAAGAGGATAAGAAATGTTGGAAGATCGACACATTTGGCATAGATATTTGAGAGATATGGTTTGATATAATCAGTGATATGTGATCAACATGATTGAAGACAATCTGGAAGATCATCAGTTGTATCCATGATAGAATATCAGTTTTAATGTATGGTATGTACTTGGCTTGTTGCACATGCTTTATGCTCTGGTTGTAGGATGCAGTTACATTAGTTGATGTCTACATGCTCAAGGAGATAGTTAATTAATATTTGAGTTTGGATTCATATTTATGCTATTGAGGAATTGTCTAAGGGTTGTGCAGTGCATTTTCCTAAGTGTGTGAGTGGTATTTTGGTCTACAATCCTCCGCTTGTGTGTTTTGGCCTTGTATTTTTGGAGATAGATTCGTTAGTCACTAAGTTGCTTACTTTCAGTGTTTCATGTCATAAGATCTTCTTCGACAAAAGTTATGTGTGATTGTTCACCGTATTGCAATTTAAATAGAGTTATGTGTCTCAGTAGTTCACCAGTTTACTTCGAGCATTCCTCTAGAGTGATTGGTAATGCTTGTGTGGATTTGGAATATGTTCAGTAATGTATAAAGGTTCAATAATGTGAGTTTTAGATGATTGGTGCTTCACAATGTAATATCCAATATGTTGATGTCACAATTTGTCCAGAATGAATTCTTCTTATTTGTTCAGTGGGTTTCCTCCCTTGCACTAAAATTAGTTGATAAACTACTTTAGGAGATGGTTGTACAAAAGATTAAGAAGGTCTTTATTACCTTCATATTGGTCCATGTGTTGTTTTTGGTTTCTCCTTGTGAGATTTTTCCAAGATCAAGAGCTCAATGAAATGTACAAAATAGAGAGACAAAATATAGGACAAGAATAAACTATATTCTCATCAATAGATAGATGATCAAAAGATCAATAGTTGTTACATACAATGAATATGCGCCTGCTTATATAGGCAAGGCTATATGGGTATGTGAGCACACAAACATGACATGTGGCTCAACAAGAAACAAGGGTAGGTAGGAAATAGGTGTGGTAGGTAGGAGAAATAATAAAATATTCCACATGAGGTGGATCACCCATCGAAGGTGGAATTATCACTCCACAATAAGTGGATATGATAAAGTAGTAACAAGATCACACCATAAAAGGTGGATATTATCCTACACACACTATCCCAATGTGGTGCAAACACCCAAGTGTTCCATACCCAGACTACTATGAAATGCATTTCTTAAGTAAACTTAAGCAAGGTGTAATAGTATCCATGATGAATAATTATTTACACCAACACTCCTCGGTGGTGTAAAGGTAAACAATTAACAATTTATGACAATATTGTTGTTGTTTGGGCTAACAACATTGCTTTCTTCATAAATGAATTTGATTATGGCCTATCTTATTTGTTTTGAATAATGATTGAGATGTGTTTGGAGTTTAGTTATGCCTTGGTTTGATTTGCAACCTATTTTTGTTTAAGATACATGTGTTTGAGGCTGACCTATATTGTATCACATGTTTTATTTGAAAGTTCCTTTTAGAGTCAACCTAATTGATGTTTTGAGGTGTTGCAGACAATATATATAGAAGAACAAATTATTTGTGGAGGAAATAATTAATGTAAGAAATATAGTAGTTGAGTATGAAGTATGTCAAGTCGGTATGATGGAGTTATTGTGCTACAAAGGAAATGTGAAATCAACATATGATAGATGCTTCTCTTATAGCAATTCATGTTCATTTTTTCATTGTAATCGTCATGTATCCCGCTACCAGACAATGAGTCTCTTCAGTAGGTCCATGTATCATTATATCTTGCTCAGTAATCCCATCAAGGAGAAATGAGCTTCCTTAGGAAGCGAGACTTAAAATAATATTGTAATCATTTTTTTCATATATAGTGTGAGTTAACTCTCACCGTGGTTTTTCCCTCATTGAGTTTACCATGTAAAAGTCTTGGTGTTCTCGTGTGATGGATGCTTTATTTCTTTTGTCAAATCTGATTTAATGTTTAAGTTTAAGTTAATGCTAATTCATCCCCCACCTCTCAGCATTCTAGTGTGTGTGTGTGTGTGTGTGTGTGTGTGTGTGTGTGTGTACATACTGATGCTCTGCAAAAAAGGATGTTAGAATATGTTAGGAAGACAAACACAAACACACAAGAAACAATCCAAATGTTAGTGTTATAAATCATAAATCAAAAACTATCCTAAGCAAGCATATCAAGAGAGACACTAAACACAAAATAGAAAGCCTAACAAAACTAAGAAATGCAATAAGACATCTCCAAATGCCCTCCACCATATTTGCAGCTACTCCTCCCTTGTTCCTCTCCTCTCCAAGTTGCAAATGAGTGTAGCTCTCAGTAGCTTTTTGCACTATTATGGATGTCTTATGGAGATTCAAGATTGAAATGATTATGAGATGCCAATGCAAGTGTAAAACAAACTAAATATGAGATATTATGTAATTAGATAATGTTAATTTTAGCCAAAAGACAAATACTATTATGCTAAAATGCTCTCTAAATTTCACTATAACTTAGATGCATACAAGATTTCAGGATGCTGATTATGAAGAAATGAGCTCTATTTATAGGTAAAATACAGCAATGAAGGGTTGAGATTGAGTAATCTCAACAAGGGTCAGGATTGATGGGTTTATGATCCATGTGAGGGCTTTCAACCCAATCCCAGAATGACAAATGTCAACATGAGATGGGTTGAGGGGAGAGGGAAGAAGCATTAAATGCTTGACCTGACTTGAAGGTTAACTTGGGAGGTAAGGTTAATGTCGAGTTGAATGAATAAAGCCATCATCCAATAAATAATGCCTTTATCCAATGGATAAACTCTTGTGCAAGAGTTAGTGAGGATAACCATGGTCAAAGCAATAAATGCTTGAAGAGACCCATGAGTCAAATGAAGGTTGAGTTAGAGGTAAAGTCTCTAACTATGTGGGTGAGTTGAATTAACCATAAATGGTAATGTAAGAGGCATTAATGGTCATGCAAGAGCTATTAGTGGTTTGGAAGACTTTAGGGGTTAGCTTGTTGAACACATAAAGCATTAAATGCTTTTCAAAGACTTTGGAGGATTTGAGAAGCGACTTCAAGTTGTTTAGGAATGTGACAATATTTAGGAGATGGATTAGGCTAATTAGGAGTGATTAGAAGAATTTAGAAAGTGGTTAGAAGTGTCTAGAAGGGGATTTAGGATTGCAAGTGGGTTTGGTGGGTGAGGGAAAATAGGATTTTAATTAAAATAAAATTAATTTAATTCAATTGTGGTTGCAACTTGCATTTTAAAATAAATGTTTTAAAATTTATTTAAAAGAAGAAAGTGGGTTAAATTAAATAAATATGATTTATTTATTTAATTGATTGTGAATTTGGTTTAATGAATTAATTTAAATAAATTGAATAATTTATTTAATTAATAGGATAAGGGTTTGAGGATGAATTAATTAAATATTAATTTAATTAACTGGTGACTGATGGTTAAATAATCCAATAAATAGTAAATATTCATTTAATTAAGTGGACAGATTTATGTGACTACATTTGCCCCTCTTTGAGACGGTGTAGTTTATCGCGTTGTTTCAAAGAAAGAAAAATAGGCATGAAGAAATATGCCCCATAAATGTTAATTTAATGGGTGGTATGCCCCCTCGAGAGATGGGCTGATTTTTTTTGAAAAATCAGGCGATCTCTCGAAAAAGAACAAAAAGTGGAGGGGAAGGTGAACATAAGAAATTAGCAATAACGGTGAAAGAATAGAAGAAATTGGAGTTAAAATGGAGAAATGAGAGATGTTTGAAGTTCACGTGGACCATGACGGTGAGCGAGGTGAAATTGTTTAGGGCTGGAGGGGTATATACAGAGGGGAAGGGGTAAAACAACCTCATTTGCACCTATCTCTCTTGTAGCACTTAGCTTTGATAGTGACCTTTTGTGAAGGAGCGAGCAATAGTCATCATGCCGATACCCATAACAGATCATCAACTAGAATGGATCCGTCGATTCCAGCGGCCAGATGACTACAGACCAGCGGTACGCAAATTGTGAATTTTAATTTTTGTGTATTTTTGATATGTTTTTGCAAGTGTCAAAGTCCAACCAAGACAATAGTGCTAAGACTATGTTTTAGCGCTTTTGTCAGTCCAAATATCGTTTTTGTGCCGCTATAGTGCTATTGCCTAGTAGTTTTAGCACAGTCGCAAGTGTTAGCGCATTTGTCTAGTAGTTTTAGCGTAGTCGATTTTTTAGCGCAATTGTAGGATAGTGTTAGTGCTTATGCTAGGTAATAGCACGATTGGGTAGTTGTATTAGCACTTTTGTTGTCTTAGCACATGCGTGTCATAGTTGTAGCGTTGTTGGAGGCATGTTGTAGTGCGATTGTTGTTTTAGCGCTTTTATACATAAATTGTAGCGCTATTGTTAGCTGAATAGTGCGTATTTTGATAAAAATGCCCTGGTGTTAGGAAAAATTATCTCCAGATGCCTATGTTGGGTGGATGGATGAAGTAGTTATTTTGAATCATGACAGCCCAATTGAGACTAGGTCATTATGATAAATGTCTGTTGTAGTCTAGGTTTGCCATGATCGCTTACCTGTTGAGACCTGAAGATACTTGATCAAAGTATCTGTTGATAGTCTAGGTTTAAACTTAAGAAAGTTTGAAACAAAACAACTGATGATGATGTTGATGTGTGTATGTGTAGGAGGATCTACCCATTCTTCAAATGCGGGAGCGACATCCTGCCACACAACAGCTGTGAGAGAAGTTGATTGTGGCAGAGATCGATTGTGTCACAGCAACTGGTTTATATGACATGATGTAAATGCCTGTGATTTGGATGAATCACAGACTAGTGACGACATTAGCTAAGCGGTGGCACAGTGAGATGTGCATGTTCCATCTAGAGATGGGAGAGATGATCGTTACATTGGAGGATGTGTGGCGGATATTGCACATCCCTATCCGAGGGGAGCTGGTGACGTATGACCGAGGTCTAGGGACAACAGTTGTGTAGTGGATATTTGTAGAGGACGTCTATATTCATGATGGCTCGATTGCATGGGAGGAGATAGATGCTTTATATGAGCCATTATCAACTGTATTATCAGGCATTGTCGGGGGTTTGCTTTGCCCCGATAGACAATCGCATGGACTAGTTGTAGTTTGGGGCCAGGTTATTGAGCACATGGTGATGGAGGGGACCCACTATGCATGGGGACCATGCGTGCTGTCACACTTATACAGGGAGCTGCATGAGGTGGTATACCGGGATATGATTTCTTTGGGGTTAGCATTACTTTGCTACATATCTGGGCATGGGAGCACCTGCAAGTTACACGACCGGTTTGTCTGAGATTTAGGGTGACAGATCACCCCTATGTGTATATGTATGGAGGTATGACGAGTCAGCCCCACTTGGCGAAGTTGGAGTGGTGGTGACGGGCATTGGATGATTTGGATGCAGTGATATGGAGGCCATATATTGAGTGTGAGCTTTGGGAGGATGATGCAAAGGCTTTTCCATATGTATTTATGACCCGATTTTTGATTGGTAAGACAACCTACAATGTAGAGAGACAGGTATCAGGTAGAGTGATGAGACAGTTTGGTTGGAGGCAGGGGTTTCCAAGGGGATCAGGGGAGTATACACGGGTAGTGCAAGAGGGATTCCAGTGGGGGCTAGTGTTACCATATGATCAGGCTTTAGCTGAGTTCCGAACCTTATAGGCGAGACCATGGCATATGAGGCCAGGGATTGTGGATGCAAGGGTGACAAAGGAGTATACATAGTATCATACCGCACATCCTATTCCACGTATTTTAGATCCAGCCGAGTCGGTACCATCTTTTGAGGATGATAGGAGACAGCGACGGAGGAGGAGAGGAGGCATAGGAGTAGGAGGAGGAGGAGATGGAGGTGATGGAGGTGGGGGAGATGGTGGAGGAGGTTATGGGGGAGCAAGAGGAGATGGAGAGGGTGGGGGTGGTGGATTTGGGGGTGGGGGTGGATTTGGAGGTGGAGTTGGTGGAGGAGGACGATTGCAAAGGAGAGGGAGAGGCGGGTAGCTGTTGCGACTGTCATAGGGTCCTTTGATTCAGGAAGCAACCAAAGTAGGAGGCAGGGATATTGGGGAGGGAGTGGCACCTATGGAGATGGGAGAGGGAGCTAAAGGTGGAGTAGAGGATCCTATGGGGACTGGAGGAGGAGACCTGTAGGAGAATATGATAGTATATTTGCAGACTTGAATTACAACAACCAAGGCACAAGTGGAGGATAGTGAGGCAGAGATTGTAGCTAGAGATGTTTAGTTGTTTGCATGGGAGTTAGAGTTGACAATAGTGAGGCGAGAGCGGGATGATGCGGTTGATAGGGTGATCCAGCTGCAGGAGAGAGTTTGGGCCTTGGAGGGAGTACAGGGACAGGGTTTGATGACTGATTCATTGGTGAGGGAGTTACGACAGGCAGGTGGAGAGGTTGACTATTGGTGGGATTTATATGAGTAGGCGGTGCCATCAAGTCAGTGGGCATTGAGTTATTCGCAGATGTGTCAGGCGATATCAAAGCGGTCTCAGAGGATGTAGAGCAATAGTGGTGTTATGGGCCCTCCACGACAAGATAGTGTGGGGGAAGCAGGGGGTAGTGGTGGAGCAGGGGGTGATGGTGGTGCAACTACTAGCTAGAGTGCTATTTGAGAGAGATTTATGTACTTGTGACATTTGTTATTTTGGACTATGACTTGGATGACTCTTTGGTAGCCGATATATTTGACATCATTGTACGCTGATAAATGTATGCTTTTGTGAGATGATATATGATGTGATATATGAGGAGATCCCATATTTTGTGATGATATGCATATTGATGATATGTATGGGTTTATGCAGGATGATGATTATGATTTATGCTTAGATGGATGATATGGATAATTTTGCTTTCTATATGTGTATGGTGATGATTTTATGATTTCTATATGCATGTTTATGAATGTGATGTGAACATGTGGATGCAGGTTAATAGATGTATGATGCTTTGTTGTAATGCCTTATAAATGTGATGCCATGATGACTATGTATGCATAATGATGAATAAATGATGATGACTATGAGATAGATAGTACTTGTGTTTATGTTGATGATATGTATTTTGTGTTTGTAAGATGAAATGTAATGAATCAAATGGTTATGCGACTTGTTTATAGATGGTTAAAAATGAATGCAAAAATTGATAAACAAATGTAAATACAAATGTGTATGTGATGATCTTAAATGAATGTACTTTAAAATGTATAAACAAATGTTTATGTTTCTAAATGACTTAAAATAAAATATGACTAAGTGATAAATGAAAGTGAAATGATAATGCAAATAAATGCAACTAAGGGATAATGAATAACTGCACCTTAATGCATTTAAAAGGACGACAAATAACTGCACCTTAATGCAATTAAAAGGATAATGAATAATTGCACCTTAATGCAATTAATATGAATGGAATGCCTAAGGAATGTTGTGAAAATGAATGCACTATATGAATGAATGAACGGTCTTGATAATAAAATTTACTTTAAATGAAATGCAAGTAAATGATAATAAATGCATTTGATATGTTAAATGCCTTAATAGGATGAACAAATCAATGTACTTAAATGAATATCTACATGAATCTAAAATGCAAGTAAATGATAATGAACTAGATGTATTTACATGCAACTAAATGTAATGGAATGATAATGCCATGCATGCATGATCAATGAATGCAAGTTGGTGATAATTTGTATGATGTATCAGAGAACTTCGTCATGATTGTATCCAAGACCAATTCATATTAAAGAACCTCTTGTATTTTAACTTGTTTACATTTGCATACAAACCATAAATATGTATAATGAATGATCAAATGGATGGGCGATATGCAACAGAATGCAATATAAACAGATGAGATGAAATGATGATCCATAGTGCTTTATTTTTCATCATTGAGCATGGTAGTATCAATCTTGGATGAGGTAGTAGGAACCAAGTTTGGAGCATTGTACCTGTAAGTAGTATAGATAAAGAATATGGATCCTCCATTTTGGTTCATGTGCAGATGGTTGAGGTATACACTCTAGTCAGTAAGCCATAGTGGTCCATGACTAGATTTTTACATATGATCACATAGCTTAGTGAACTTCCCACATAGACACCATTAGTACGTGCCCCATAACTTCATTGGAACAATTCGCAGATAAAAAACAAAACAATACTTAGGAACCATCTTGGCTACTCTACTCACTTGTGGATATCCTGGAGTAGCGTAGGAACCTGATATAAATGAATAAATAACTTGAAAAACCGACCAAGTACTTGATAGCTTAAACAAAATTTTCTTGTCAAAGAAAATGTTATCATGTCTTTGTTTTGGTAAGGAAGGATGCACCCTTGTTAAGATAGTTGTGTGCACCTGTGTTGATTGTTTGGTTGATTTGATAAGTGATCATTGTTTGAGTAGCTCAAAATGTTTGTTTGATGTATGTTTCGATGTGTATGTACAAAGGTTTTTATGTGTTGCCATGTTTTTGATTGATTTTTGATGTTTTATGATGTTTTTTTGATTTTGTGAGTGTTTTTGAATGTTTTTGGATTTTTTGAGTGTTTTTTAATGTTTTTGGATTTTGTGAGTGTTTTTGAATGTTTTTGGATTTTGTGAGATGGTTTTGAATGAAGAACTCAATGAATCACAAGTAATGCAGAATCCACTTCCATCAATAGGTTAAGAGTATTTCCCCCAGTTTAGATATTACTATGAAAAGCAGGATGCAAGACGCATGACGTACTATCCCTGATCACAGATCAATAACAAGTCATGGTTTGACTGATGGATGAATGGATGAAATGAAAGTGATCGCAACAAGTCTGAAAGCCAATGAATCCATAGCCTTTACGAGTAGCACCTTTTTTCCAGGTTTTCACCATCACACTTACCCAAGCTGCCACCAGAGTGGTTGTTCACCGTTTGGATGCATGTTTTGTCTTTACTATTTTTTATTTTTTTGTATTTTCTTCAGGACTTTTATTTGAATGTTTTTGGTGTTTTTTCTGGTATGTATTGGAGCTTGATGCTCTGTACAACTTATGTATGAAACCATTTGAGGTGCATGCTGTTGATTGGATCTGCTAATGGTTCTCCTTCAGAAGTAGCCAACTGATTTGCCCCAGACCCAAATACTGCAGTGATAACATATGGACCCAACTAGTTTGATTTAAACTTTCCCTGATGTTCTTTGTTTGGTTGATTATGAGGATTCTCCCTAAGAATAAGATCACCTACCTAAAATGTATGAGGTTTAACCCGACGATTATATCTTTTTCTCATGCATTGCTGATAGGCTTTGAGGTGGTTGTATGCAATTTGTCGCCTTTCATCAAGTAGTTCCAAGTCTTGAAGACGTGAGACTCGGTATGATTCATCATCTATCAGATTATGCAAAGAAACCCATAGAGATAGTATCTCAACCTCAATAGGAAGGATGACTTCTATGCCATAGACCAGTGAGTAGGGAGTTGTGCCTGTAGGGGTTCGAATGCTAGTTCGATACGCCCATAGTGCTAGATTTAATTGAACAGGCCAATCACGACCAATATCATTGACTATCTTCTTGAGGATTCTCAATATGTTTTTGTTCGATGCTTCGGCCTGACCATTTCCTTGTGGGTAATAGGGAGTGGAAAAGCAGTGTTGGATGTGAAACTTCTCATAGAGCTCACAGAAATCCTAATTTTTGAAAGGAAGTTAGTTATCTATGATGATGGACATGAGTACACCATACCAACAGATGATGTAACTAAGGATGAATGAGGCGATCTGGTTGCCAGTGACTTGTGTAAGTGGAACAACTTCAATCCACTTTGTGAAGTATTCGGTGGTGATAATGATAAATTTGTGGCCGTTGGATGAAGATGGATGAATTTTACCCACAAGGTAAAGTCCCCATTGACAAAATGGCCATGGTGTTGTGATTGGTTGCAATTCCTGTGTAGGTGCATGTATCAGATCTCCGTGAACTTGGCACTTCTTGCATTTTCTGACAAAATAGTAGGAGTCTTTTTCCATGGATGGCCAATAGTATCCATCGCACATGATCTTTTTTGCTAAGGAAGGACCGCTTGAGTGAGTCCCACAAATTCCTTCATGTACCTCTTCCAAAGCCTTTGTTTTCTCATCCTGTTCCAAACATCGAAGGAGAGTACCATCAAGACTGCGTCAATATAGGGTTTCACCAATGATGGTGTATCGAGCAGTTTGTCGGATGAAGGTTTTGCATTGGTTATTCGATTGGTTAGGAGGAAGTGTGTGATCATGAAGGTAGGTGTAGAACTCATCGTACCGTGGGGATTCAAAATTGGTAAGATGACATATCATCTCAGATTCAGGGATATCATAAGTAGGAATCCAAAGTTGTTCCACCAAGAACTCGTAGCGTGTTGAATTCTGTGGAAGATCTAAGAGAGATGCAATTGTAGCCATTTTGTTAGCAGCTCGATTCTGATCTCTGGGTATCTTCTCAAAGGTGATAGTTGTAAATGATGCTTTTAAATTGTCCACCATTTGTTTGTATGACATAAGCTTATCATCCTTGGTTTGATATTCGTCTATGACTTGTCGGATGACCAATTGGGAGTCGCCATATACCTGTAGCTCTTTTAGTTTCCATTGTATGGCTAGTCTGAGTCCTGTGATCAAAGCCTCATATTCTGCTATGTTGTTTGTACATGGAAAAGTTAGCCTGTAAGACTTCGGGATGCTGTCACCTTGAGGTGTGATAACATAATGCCTGCCCCCGAGCCATGTCTAGTATATGAGCCATCAAAATAGATTTTCCACGGTTGTGCTATTGTGATCATGAAGATCTCTTCATGTGAGAAATTTGAAACAAGAGGATGATCACCTATGAGGGGTGCATTGACCATCTGATTTGTAATAACTTGGCCCTTGATAGCCTTGTGGTCCACATATTCAATGTCAAATCACTCAGAATCATCACCCATTTGGCCAAGCATCCTGTCAATGTTGCTTTGCTGAGTAGGCACTTTAGTGGATTGATCTTTGCAATGAGTTGTACTTTATGCGTCAACATGTAGTGCCTCAATTTAGCGACTGCCAAAATAACTACTAGGCAAGCTCGCTCAATAGGTGTGTAATTGAGTTCATAGCCAACTAGTGTGCGAGAGATATAGTATACAACACACTCTTTCCCTTCTGCATTGAGTTGTGCTAGCAGTAGTCCTAATGTCGTATTTGTAGTTGAAATATAGAGCAATAGAGGTCTACTTGGATCTGGTGGGATTAGCAATAGTGTATTCATGAGGTAATCTTTGAGCATCTGGAATGCTTGCTGGCATCTGGCATCCCATTGAAAGAAAATGTTTTTGTGTAACAAATGCGTGAAGGGATGACACTTATCTGCCAATTGTGCAATGAATCTTTGAATTGATTGTAGCCACCCTTGTAGTGTCCTTAACTAACTGATGTTCTTCGGAGGTGGCATGTCCATGATTGCTTTAACTTTCGCCATATCTACTTCAATGCCCTTGCTTGAGACAATGTATCCTAGAAGTTTCCCTGAGGTTACTCCAAAGACACATTTCTTTGGATTAAGTCGAACATCATATTGCTCTAATCTGTCAAAGATTTTATCTAATATTTCCAGATGACCTTCTCTTGTTAATGATTTTTCCAGTAAGTCGTCAACATAATCCTCCATTATGGTATGCATCATATCATGAAAGATGGTGGTCATATCTCTTTGATAGGTCGCCCCTGCATTCTTTAGACCAAAAGGCATCACATTCCAACAATATGTTCCCCATGGACATGTGAAGGCAGTTTTATGTTGATCTTCTGGTGTGATCTTTATCTGGTTGTACCCTGAAAATCCATCCATAAGAGAAAGCATGGCATGTCCTTCTATTAGGTCCATGATCATGTCAATGTTTGGTAAGGGGAAGTCATCCTTAGGACATGCCTTATTCAAATCTCTAAAGTTGGTACAAATACAGATGCCCCCATTTGGTTTGCCGACAGGTACAATGTTGGAGATACAATCTACATAATCGATTGGTCAAATGAAACCAACATCTAAGAGCTTCTTGAGTTCTGCTTTGACTAGTACAACAATCAGTGGGTGCATCTTTCTGAGCTTTTGTTTTACTGGTTTAGCTCCTTCTGCCACGGTAAGGTGATGCATGACCAAATCAAGATCTAGGCCAGGCATGTCCACATATGACCATGCGAAGTTGATTTGATGCTTCTGGAAGAATTCTACAAATTTAGGTTGTTCCTCTTGAGTTAAAATAGATGCCAGATGTATTTGGTGAGGAGTCTCAAGGGTCCCCACATTGAATTCTTTTTACTTTTTTGGGATCAAATTGTGCCACAATGTGGTTTTCACTGGAAGATCCATGTTTTATCATGATATTTTTGCAGCTGAAAGGTTTGGCATCTGCCCCAAAGTATGTTGCGTTATTAAGTTTGATGGTGAATCCAACTTTGTGATCCCTGCTTGGTATGTTATCCTGTAGTTCCAAAAAATCAATGATCACCTCATCATTTTGGAATTCATCAAGGCATGGGGGATTAGGTTGGTTCCATTCAATGAGTTCGGGATGGATAATGGGCATTACCTCATCGATCAGGTTAAGTTCATGGGATGTGTCAGTGAGAGTTAAAACATTATGGTGAAGGTCGTTGATGGTACACTCCCTGTCAAAATTGGGTGTGGGATGTGACATAGGGTCTATGGAAGGTGTTTCCAATTCAGGAACCCACGAGGTTTTAATCTGTGCCTCTCCATAAATAGGGATTTCTTTGCGAGGTGGAGGTGGTGATGTATCTTCCTCATATGAAGTATTGAGATGTACGGAGTCAAATTACCACTCATGTGAGTTAGTCTCTGAGTCACTTTCTAGTATCTGATTACTATACTAAATCGAGATATCTTTTGAGTTGAACACTGCAGTTGTGATCGACTGATGTATTGCTAGTGATGGAATTGTTGGTACTGTGGGTGCCATTGATGTTGCTGACGGGTCTACCAGTTCTGTCGATGTTGTTGGGGGTACAGATACTGCTCATGGTGGTGTTGATGCGGTTGCTGCTGCTGATGGGGTTATTGGTTTGATTGGAGGGATGATTCGTGTTGCAGGTAGGATATTTGGTACTGTAGGTAATTTTATTGATGCTTCTAGTGGGATAATGGGTTTTGTAGGTATTTTTAGTGGTGGGAGTAGTGTTGTGGATGCTCCCGATGGGATTCTCGGCCTTAGTGGGGCAGTTGGTGTGGTTCTTGGTGTTGCCGATATAATCAAGGGTGGCCTCTTTAGAGCATTAGGTTGATATAGAGGTTTGCTGGGTTTCCCTTTGAATCTGAGCTTAGGAAGAACCTCCTTTTGAAAACCTAATCCCGTGTTATCTTTGGGTTTCAACTCTGGTTGTAAGGGATTGTGTCGTCCTTGCTTGCAAGGTCCCAAAGCACTCTGGCCATCATAGCCCATTCTCTGCATGGTAATAAGACCGTTGCCATATTTATCAGTGGGTAGTTTAGCCTGTGGGATGTCTTTGATAGGGTCTTTGTAGATCCATTCTGCTAGATCCTCATCTCTGGTCTCCTCTTCCTGACTTTTTCCAGGGATGAATTATGCCAAAGTGCATGCTGGCTTGACTAGTGGTGGTTGAAGTAACCTTTGAGGCTTGCCATAAGTTCTAAGAGAAGTGGGTAATTGCCCAACACAAAAGAGTTAGCTTAGATTATATTCCCTCAGACCTTCCTCAGCCATTTTTATTTTCAACTTCTCTTGCTTTGGTATAGGGGTGATTGAACTAGAAAGAGAGGTTGGACTAACTTATCATGTCGACGGGATGGCTTCTCTGTTGTTAGGAACGGTGATTTCTGGTTGATGGTTAATATTGTTACAATATGCAAATGGATGTGCATCGCCCAGGATTGTGATTTCTACACCGTTATGGGGAAACTTGATACACTGATGATAGGTGGATGGAACGACTTGCATGGCGTGTATCCAAGGTCTTCCTAACAAGAGATTATATGGCAGAGGAAGGTCTAGAACTTGATAGATGATGTGCTTCACCACTGGGCCCACTCGGATCGGTAACACAACTGCTCCTTTTGAAGAATGCTCCGCATCATCATAGGCTTTTATGGTTATCTTTTTGTGGGGGTCCACTGATTCTATTGCATAACCCAATGTTGTGACCATATGTAATGTATATATATATTTAGACCGACACCATTGTCAATCAAGACTCGCTTGATCCTGT
This sequence comes from Cryptomeria japonica, assembly GCF_030272615.1. NCBI lineage: Eukaryota > Viridiplantae > Streptophyta > Pinopsida > Cupressales > Cupressaceae > Cryptomeria > Cryptomeria japonica. The sequence goes on from NC_081414.1 coordinate 24,055,093, forward strand.
GTTGGTTGATAAATCCTTCAATATGGAGTGAGGGGTTATGAGGTTGTTGGAAGGATGTATTGTCTCTTTCAGAGAAAGTGAGACATGGTGATGACCTCAGATTACCAACCATAGATTGAAATTGATCTGTATTAAGATTGGTAGGGACTGACACTTCTTGGAGAGCTTGATCCAAGATTGTTTTATGAGACGAGGATAGGCGTAAAAGCTCTAAGATGGATATAAGTGTGAGCTTCTTATCTAACTGTTCCATAGGGTTATACTACTTTGGGATGGATGTTGTGCCTTGTGCTGCTGCTTTAATGGTGATCTTGATACAACGTGTAACAACATTGCAGGCAGGGTTCAAATATTTGATGGTGAGGGTTGCAATTTGTTCATTGGCGTCATATAGGTGATTCATAGTATAATTATAGGTTGCTCATGTATAATTAGTTGTATCTGTGTTTCACCCTTAGGTCGAAGGACCCCTTTGATCTTGTGATGGAAGCGGATTCTTGAACATGAGATGATCATTATTTGAGGTTTTTGGGTCGTGTCCTTCGATTTTAATTTCTTCTCGGTCAATAATATCTTGAACAAGATCTTTCAGTCTATGGCAGTTACTTGTTTTATGCCCTTTTCCTTGGTGGAATTCGCAATGTTCATTATCTCTCCACCATGGAGGTTTGACCCGAGGTTCATAGTTAGATGTCTTTGGTAAGGTCACTAGATTTGAAGAGACCAATTGATGCAATACCATTTCGATGGGTTCCCCTAAGGGTGTGTATGTACATTTTGGTTTATAATTTTGTTGTCGTTGTCTTGGTTCCTCTTGTGGTGTATTGCGACCTTGATTTTGTGGAGGAGCAACAGTGTTGTTTTTAGGAGGGGGATTTTGCCTCGCAAATCTGACCACAGGTTGTGCACTTTTTGTGGTCCTTGCATCTACGACTCCGTCATTGACGATGTTTTTGTTCTTATTCTAGAAGTTAGGTTTAGCACTGTTAAAATGCAGGTGAGGGCCATCTTTTGGTTCATTGTATATCTCGATAAGTCCCTTTTTGATAAGGGCCCATTCACATTTTAATCCCTGGGTGATCATGTCTTCAAAGGACTCCGTGCCCTTCATGTCTAGGTGGAATTCCATTTCATCATTCAAGTTGGAAATAAATATTTCCACTAGCTCTCATTCAGGTAGATGAAGAGAACGTCTACTAGACAATTGCCTCCATCGTTACAGGAAAGCGAAAAATAACTCCCTTGGCTTTTGCTTGGTATTACACAGATCTGCCATGGTAACATCGCGTTCTATGTTGTGTGAATAATGCACGATGAACTTTTGGATGAGTTCCTTGAATGTTCTAATGCCGCTCGTTAATCAGGAAAACCATTGCGTGGTTGTCCCTCCCAAACTCTGAGGAAAGAGGTACATTAGATATTTGTCTTCATATGCCACTTCTAGGCAAGCTGAGTGAAATTCCCTAACATGATCTCTAGGGTCTCATTTTCCCTAATACTTTTCAAACTTAGGTGTTTCAAACCCTCGTGGAAAAGGTGGCATATGTAGGTTCCTATCAAAGGGATAGGGACAAATATCATTGAGTGAAAACCGAGTAGTCTTCACACCACTGTGGAGTTGTTGGGCTAGATTATTGACTTGTTGCCTCAACATGTCTATGTCGTTAGGAGGAGGAAGTGGTGGATTTCATTGATTAAGGTCACATTTGAAGTAATCTTGACCTTTTCCACCCTCATTATGGCTATGGTGTTCTGATGTTTGTCATAATTGCACGGTACCAAAATCAGAGGGTAGTTTAGCTCCCTCTTGAGTGAGTTTTAGAAAATGAGCATATGCATTGTTTTTAAGGATTTCATCGAAAAGTCGATTGTACCTGGGGTTGTGTTGTGCTCTTTCTATTTCTTCAGGAGTTGGGGTACTAGGATCTTCATCATTTGGACCTCCTCCAATGGCTTCTTGAAAGTCGTTGATATTTTCATCCTCCTCTTCTTCGATCTCTATTTGTCTAGTTTTTGATTTGGTGTGAGCCATTTTGTTTGAAAGTTGTTTTTGAAGTTTGGTGAAAGTGATTATGAGTTGGTGATGGAATGAGAGATAAATGTTTTGTGAAGTGTTTAGAAGATGGATCTCTAACATTGAAGGTTTGATATTACCACAGTTCTTTTATGAATTGATTTTTGTGTTGTCAACAATGTTGACGTGATAAGGTATAGCAAGGTTTGAGATGTCTTACAAACCAAGCTATCTAGTAATGAGAGGATGCACTCATAGACTAGTTTTAACCTGCATAGAAATGCCTCTTAGGATGATCTTATCCTAGATGTAGAGACACTCTAAAAAGTGATGTGTTGTTTTTGATTTAAGAAATATCTAAAAAAGAACTTAGGACAAGACCCTTTTATGTTTTGAGAGTTGAATGGATGGATGATGTATGAATGTGAAAGTGGATAGAATGTTAACTTCAATAAAAACTGTGTTACAAAGGGGAAAAATTCTTCCTCTTCTCTCTCAAGGGTTGGTGGTTCTTCCCAAGATATGCTATATGTAATGCAGATGTTTGGAAAGAAAGCAGGCGTCCTTTATTTTTGTGATAACTCAAAGCTCTATACTGAGTAAAATCACTGTTGTTCAAGGGCTCTTTATCAAACTCGTTGGATTTCCCTTGAAGATATAGATGCATATGATGCAAGATGGCTCCGTGTGAGACAAAAATTTATCTATTAAGATAGAAAAATTTCCTTCTTTTGATAAAAGCCTTTGAACTCAATGGTCTTTTCTTCAAATTGATATGTTGATGAAGGTTCCTCTTTCTCAAGATTTGAAGGATGGTCATATAATTTGATATCTTGTTTTTTCACTTTGTTTGATGTTTGTGTTTGTTGGTCAAATTTTGGATGGAATTTTGTGTTGGATGAATACTTGATTTGAATTGGTTTTGAATTTATTTTGACAAGAAAACAGAGTAAGCACACAAGCACAATAATGTTGCCTAAAAAGGCACAAATAGGCGTGGGTCTAAATCAACCCAATCTTTTGAACTTTTTGACCCATTTTCAAATGTTTTTGTATGTTTTTCCAAAAGCCTGAAGTTGGCTCAATTTATCACTGTTCTGACACAAAACAAAGACACTTCAAACACATTTTATCCCTAAGGTCAAATGGCCAGTTGCGATAATTTTAGCCCACATCTTGATATTTCTTCAACTTTGGTACTACATACCTTATGAATCCTGCCGTAGTAGGTAAGGATGTGATATACTAAGTCTTGCATGAGCATAACAGATAGATGACCTATGATGGGGGAGTCACCACTTTTATCAAGCTACAAGCAGCCTTTCAAAAAGCTACGTTTCTACTCAAGGAAATATGTATGTTGAGTATCTTGGGAGAAAAACCATCTATGCTCTTGTACTGAATTTCTCACAAATATCCTCAATCAATAGAACGGGTGGGTTTCTATATAAAAAGGTGTCTAGTAATATTCGATGTTTTTGGACATAAGTTCATTCTGCAACGACTCACTTAAGAGCCTTGTAACTTGTAGTGGGGCACATATGTCCTTTCGACAAGTTACACTGTAGGAACAACTATACCAAAGGCTATAGCTTTCGCTCACACCTGATTTCTATAGCAGCTTGAAGGATTTACTGCACGAGGTCGTTCCCAAGAGTGATGTGTCTCTTGGTAGGCCTCTCTTAAAAAAGATAAAACTTTGAGTGTTACTAACACTTTTCTCTTGCACCTAGTACCATGAAAGCCAAGGGAGAGGATAGTGCATGTTAGAAGTAGGACCACTCAACAAACTTTGCACAAGTGTGCCAATCACCAAAAAAACTTATTCTTTTTAACCAAGTTATAGCAATGTGATCTAACTATTTGGAGATGTTTCTCCAACAAAAATGGTGTTCTTTTTAACTTCAAGGCAAAATGTTATGTAATCTAGGAACTTGAAATCCTGATCAACTGAATTTGAAACACGTTTTGCTTTGAAGTAAATCAGTTTGAAACTTGAAGGGACAAATGGTTTGTTCCTTTTAAACTTGCCCAAATGAAGTGTTTGATTGTGATTTTTAATGCAAGAAATAAAATTGTGTTGTCTTGTTTTAAGCCCAAAATACAATGATCCCTAACTTGCAAAAAGAAATTTTGTTGGGTTTGAGTTTGTGGTTCTTTTTAACTTGACAAGTGAGGTTTTCTTTATAAGCCCAAACAAAATATGTGATTCATTTTATACCCCAAGAGGAAATGTGAAGTTTATTTAAGCTAAAATAGAAAGTGAATTCATTTTAAGCCAACTTTGAAAAGTTAGTAAAAAGATTAATTTACTTCGTAATCTAATTTAAAAACCTGCACAAAAGACAAACAGTTAGTAAAAAAATAAAAAATGAAGTTTTGGTGGGCTTCTACAAGCCTAGATTTTGATTTTTCGGTTATAAAAAGTTTTTTTACAACTCTCTATTACAATAGCGCTACTCTATGTGAAAACAAAAGCGCTAAAAGAAGTACAACAACGCTATAAAAAGGACATAAGCGCTAAAAGACTTTGTCAAATAGAATAAATTTTATCAAACAACGAGCTAAAAAGTGCTTAAACTAGAAACAATGGTACTATTTAAGGATCAATAATGCTATAAGAAGGACGATAGCACCAGTTGGAATACAATAGTGCTATTAGTGTGAACAATAGTGCTAAAGTACCAACTTTTGAAGGTGCTAGAGTGTGAACAATGGCGCTAAAGCACGAACTGTGTGTCAATTAAAACAAGCAAAAGAGTTAGTAGTTTAAAAAAAAAATGGATCAGAAGGTTGCGTGTTCGATTCACACCGGGTTCACCAAATGATGCTCTGCAAAAAGGGATGTTAGAATATGTTAGGAAGACAAACACAAACACACAAGAAACAATCCAAATTTTAGTGTTACAAATCATAAATCAAAGACTATCCTAAGCAAACATATCAAGAGAGACACTAAATACAAAATAGAAAGCTTAACAAAACTAAGAAATACAATAAGACATCTCCAAATGCCCTCCACCATGTTTGTAGCCACTCCTCCCTTGTTCCTCTCCTCTCCAAGTTCCAAATGAGTGTAGCTCTCAGTAGCTTTTTGCACTATTCTGGATGTCTTATGGAGATTCAAGATCGAAATGATTATGAGATGCCAATGCAAGTGTAAAACAAACTAAATATGAGATATTATGTAATTAGATAATGTTAATTTTAGCCAAAAGACAAATATGGACTATTATGCTAAAATGCTCTCTAAATTTCACTATAACTTAGATGCATATAAGATTTCAGGATGTGGATTATGAAGAAATGAGCTCTATTTATAGGTAAAATGGAGCAATTGAGGGTTGAGACTGAGTAATCTCAACAAGGGTCAGGATTGATGGGTTTATGATCCATGTGAGGGCTTTCAACTCAATCCCAGAATGACAAATGTCAACATGAGATGGGTTGAGGGGAGAGGGAAGAAGCATTAAATGCTTGGCATGACTTGAAGGTTAACTTGGGAGGTAAGGTTAATGTTGAGTTGAATGAATAAAGCCATTATCTAATAAATAATGCCTTTATTGAATGGATAAACTCTTGTGCAAGAGTTAGTGAGGATAACCATGGTCAAAGCAATAAATGCTTGAAGAGACCCATGAGTCAAATGGAAGTTGAGTTAGAGGTAAAGTCTCTAACTATGTGGGTGAGTTGAATTAACCATAAATGGTTATGTAAGAGGCATTAATGGTCATGCAAGAGCCACTAGTGGTTTGGAAGACTTTACGGGTTAGCTTGTTGAACACATAAAGCATTAAATGCTTTTCAAAGTTTTTGGAGGCATTGAGAAGTGACTTCAAGTTGCTTAGGAATGTGACAATATTTAGGAGATGGATTAGGAGTGATTAGAAGAATTTAGAAAGTGGTTAGAAGTGTCTAGAAGGGGATTTAGGATTGCAAGTGGGTTTGATGGGTGAGGGAAAATAGAATTAATTTATTTCAATTGTGGTTGCAACTTGAATTTGTAGGAGAATGCAAGTGGGGGGTAGTTTAGGGATTTAAATAAATGTTTTAAAATTTATTTAAAAGAAGAAAGTGGGTTAAATTAAATAAATATAATTTATTTATTTAATTGATTGTGGATTTGGTTTAATAAATTAATTTAAATAAATTGAATAATTTATTTAAATTATAGGAGAAGGGTTTGAAGATGAATTAATTAAATATTAATTGAATTAACTGGTGACTGATGGTTAAATAATCCAATAAATAGTAAATATTCATTTAATTAAGTGGACAGATTTATGTAACTACACATACATACATACATACATACATATATGTATATATAGATATATATATATACACACACATATATGTGTGTGTGTGTGTATCTATATATACATACATATATATATATATATATATATATATATATATATATATATATATATATATATATATATGTATGTATATGTATATATACATACATATATACATACATATATATGTATGTATATATGTATGTATATATACATACACATACATATAAATATTAATTGAATTAACTAGTGACTAATGGTTAAATAATCCAATAAATAGTAAATATTCATTTAATTAAGTGGATAGATTTATGTGACTACACATACATATATACATACATATATGAATATATAGATACACACACACATATACATAGACATACATATATACATACATACATATGTATGTATATATACATATGTATATATACATATACATATATATGTATTTATGTATATATGTATGTATATATACATACATATACATACATATATATGTAGGTATATATATAATGTATATATATACATATACATATATAAACACATATATATACACATATATACATACATATTTATATATATATATGTATGTATGTAGATATACATATATATAGATATACATATATATATATATATATACATACATATATATATATATATATATACACATATATATACACATATATACATACATATATATATGTATGTATGTAGATATACATATATATATATACATATATATGTATGTATGTGTATATGTATATATATATACATATGTATATATATGTATATATATACATATATATATATATATTGTTGGAAATATGCCTCGAATTGTCCTGTCCAGTGTTCATATTGATCGGTGCAACTTACCTCGATGGAACCCTCTTCTTGTTATCAACTATCGAGTGAGAAAGTTGAGTAGATTTGATGGTCAGGTGAAAAGATCCAACGGCTATCGCTAGGTCGTGATGGGAAACTGCTCGTTGGAATATCCCTTGCAACATGGCAACTAAGTGATGGGTCCCGACAAGAGAGCACTCAAGCGAAGTTAACTTGTGAGCAAGTTCAGGATGATCGGATGGTGATCAAGGTTGATCCAACGGTGATCGCTAGGTCGCGATGGGAAACTGCTCATAGGAATATCCCTTGCAAAATGGCAACCATGTGGTGGGACCCGGTAGGTGAATGGCTCAAGCGAGTTAAAGGCCGAGCAGATCCCAGATGATCAGATGACGATCGCAGAAGATTTGATGGTGGTCGCTAGGTCATGATAGGAAATTGCTCGTTAGAATATCCATTGCGACCCAACGACAAAGAAGAATTTCAAGCGGATAGTGAGGTTGTGCTAAGATGTCAGAGCAGGGACCCAGAACCAATCAAGGGGTGCCACGTGGTGGAGCACATAGAGAAAGATTGGATGTTCGCGATAGTTGATTGTTTGTCTTCTCGATACCCGATGGAATTGCCTTCGGTGATTGGGTTGATGTTGCCTGGACCGAAGACTAGTAGACGGACACTTGGAATGTTTCTGTCGGCGTATTTGAATACGAACCGCCTCGTCTTCTAGATGAATGTGGAATAATATGTTTTCCATAAATTCATGAATGAAAAGGCTATTACTGGACGATTATGCTCCAAAGCTGATTGGTTTGGCAGATGGCGGTTACCAGAGATGTAACTAACGAGCAGATGGGTTTGCATAAATACTGTCGTGGTAGCTGAAGAGAAAACAAGGAAGTTGTAGAAGCTAAGCCGAGATGTCTGCATGTTGTGTGAACATAGTCCATAAAAGAGGATCTGAGTACTTTATTGTAACCGTGTTGTTTACTGAATAAAGGGATCTCTTTTTGGTGGTGGGTTTTTTACCTGTAAGGGTTTTCCCACGTATATCTGATGTCTTTCTTTGGTGCTATTATGTCTGGTTAATCTTAATCTTCTATCTGAGTTTTATCTCAATGTATTGCAAACTGAAATTAAAATACTTCCTTGCTTGCAAATCCTCTTAGAATTGACGTTAGGAGAGTGTTTTCCATGCACTGCTTTCCTTCCATATATATATATATATGTATATGTATATGTATATATAGATAAATATGTATATATGTATGTGTGTATGTATGTATGTATGTATGTATGTATGTATGTATATATATGTATGTATGTATTTATATATATATATATATATATGTATATATATACACATTTAGCACCTTTATTTCACAGTTTAGCTCCTTTATTTATTAGTTGAGTGCCTTTGTTTAGCAGTTTAGTGCTTTCATTTAGCAGTTTAATGCTTTTTTTTAGCAGTTTAGCACTTTTGTTTAGCAGTGTAGCACTTTCATTTAGCAGTGTAACACATTTGTGTAACAATGTAGCGCATTTGTAGAGCAATGTAACACATTTGCAGGGTAAAACATTTGTAGGGTCCTTTCGTGCATCCACAGAGTCTTTTAGCGCATTTGTTGTCTGACATTCTACAAGTACCCTCGACTGTCAAAGACATAAAAATTGAAACTACTAACTAGTGGTTTTGTAGGATTTTTACCTGCATTTAGGAACCTAGTTTAATTAGGGGGCATTAATTTAATCATATTTGTTTTACCTAGTTAATTAGGCAATTAATTTACAACATTTAGAAAAGAAAAAATTGCATCTCTATTTTTTTAAAGTAGCTACACATAGATTAACTTAGGAGGTCAATAAATCATTATTTTCTTTGTTTGCACAAAGTGATAGGTGACTATGCTCTCCCCTTAACTAGGTGATCAGAAAACCATACTCACTTTTTTAGATTGTTGTTACTCATTAGAGGGCTTGCCTCCTGGGTAGCCCATAAGGCCAAGTGAGAGGGAGCAACCCAAGTGGCAACGGGCTAAATCCAAGTCCTTTTGAGCCACTATAATCAAATATGCTTGTGAGGAAACACATAAGTGACGGGTGCTGATGTGTCATACTGATGTTTGTCTCCTCAAGTACCCATAGTGGTGCATTAAACCCGTAAGGGCTAGGAGGCCTCTTTTTATAAAAAGCAAAACACCACATGTATGGCCACCCGAACGAATGCACTTACTAGAAACTTGTGTTATTAGACGCCTACCTTTTCTACTTGTTGACACAGGAGTTGTGATATGTGTATTCCAAAGATGCCTCTCATGTACTCCTTGATTTGAGATAGAATTTTTTTGAAAATCTTAGGATTTTTAGAAATTCAAAACTTGATATGCCTGATAAGTGAGTTTCATGTAAGGGGGAGCCAGTGCTATCAAGTTTCTATCTATTTGGTTAAGTGAAGTATTTTATTGTTGAAGAGGATTCAACAAGTACAATACTAGCCTAACCATTTTATTTTTAGGTTGTACATGTCTTTTTTTCAAACAAACATTGTGTCTGTTGCGTTTGTTGCATGCTCTCATCAATACAAAGAAAATCATCCCTAATCAACATTTAAAGGAAAATTTTCCAATGCAACAAAACTGAAAATTTGTTAGGAAAACTTAGACTAGCGCATACATTGCTCAGGTTAGCGCATTTAAGACTCAAAAATAACAATTTTGTAACACATAATCTCACATTCGTAACACAAAATAGCGCTTTTGTCCAACATAATAATGCTTCTGATTAATAGACTAGCGCTTATATTCATCAAAGTTGTGCATTTGATAACCAAAGTAGCACATCTGAATATTACTTTAGTGCATATACCTTAACTAGTAACGCTTTTGTGCCACAAAGTAGTGCTTTTACACCATCTAGTAGGACATTTACCAGTTTCTATTATGCATTTGCCAAAACATTTAGCGCAAATACTTCAGTGCATTTGTGATAGTGGATATTTCCAAAGGTCTGAGCAAAAAATTGAAAATTGGTTTAGATACCCTTTTCTAAGAAGATTACACCTTGATCAACACATATTTAGTTTCTTATCAAACTAGGGGTATTTTTGAACATTTTGTACACAAGACCACTTCACATACAAAATTAGGATATACTTTGGTGCCTTTAAGATCTACCGTGTTCATTACTTGGTTTAGTTCTATCATCAGGATTTTATCATCCTTTCAATTTGAGAACTATAATCAAGATTTTGGCAAAGTGAGTTATTACCATCTAGGGATCTATCATCTCCTAATATTGACTTACTTTGATATCAAATTCCTTAATAGTCTAAGATTACCAATTTTGACAAATTAGATCAAAATTGCACTTTAGGAATCTTGATATAAAACCTTTGTTGGTCTAAACAAACAACAAACATTGATATTCCAATGTACTTAAAATTTAGAGCCCCTCATATGGTAGAAACAAGAAGACAAAGATCAATTAGAGAAAAAATGGATTTATTTAAAGGGAAAGGAAAAGATCCTCAATATGATTCATCAAATTTCTTTGGAGGTACTTCAAATCCATTATATGACAATGATAGCAACTATGAGACCTCTAGTGATATAGATGAGACACATGTTATTGAAGCAACACAAGATCCTAAATTTCACAAACTTGTAGAAAAAGTGATGGAAAAAGATAAAGAGAAATACTTCCTTCAACTTGCACAACAAGGTGTTAAACTTCCATCTAATTTTGATCTTTCCAAATTAAAAGCAAGGATTGATAGTGAAACAAATGCCAACACAAATACCAATGATAACACCAATACCAACACAAATGATGGGACCAATCAAGCTGATACCCATAAAAGAAAAAAAGGATGAAAGTTCTCTTGTGAATCCTTTTTGAGTACCCTTGCTCAACAAATACAAGAGTTACAAGCTCAAGTTGTTAAAATGTAATCAAGATCATCTACCAAACAATATTCACTTGAGGACATCTCTCCTTACAAATTTGACAAAAGCTAGGTAATGCTTCCATTTCACTCGAATTTTGAGATTTCAAAGTTTGAAAAATATAAGGGGAAAGGTGATCCAAGTGATCATACCAAAGAATTTTGCCAACATGTGCTTTGACAACTTCAACCATTGAAATTTCAATGTTAAAGATGACTAATGAAATATCATTTCTTTCCTTTCTAAAAATTGTTTTGTTTCTCTCCCACCAAATGTTCCATACAAGTATACTAGGAGCTATGCTCCAGATGCATGCAAAAAAGGATTCCCCACACAAAGTTGGCCAAGATTCAAAAACTGATTTCAGGTTTGATTGAAGGGAAGTAGACCAATCAAGTTTTGACTACAACCAAGACCAACACTTCTTTGCAAAAGGACAATTTATTAGAACATGATCCATGGTTTCAAAAACCTCATTGCAATACACACATTTGAAGGGTTGAGAAATCCCTAAGGAAGCCAATCTTTCACTTGTCAGGATTTTTCCCCTAAGGGCAAGCCAAGTGAAAGAGCCAACCTTTTGAAGGCCCTGTCTTGCCCAGCAAAAAGAGAATATTCTGAAGGGAGATGTTCTTTCCGACTTAATTAGCAATTCATACTCTTATTTCATTGAATAAACACCTGACTGGGAAGGCAGCCAAATTAGTTTTTCATCAGCATCTTTAAAATGAATATCTCTCCTATTTAGTTATAGAGATAAAGACTGTTGTTCATGAGGAGCAGCCACACTAAAAACATCTTTCCAGATGGCTCTAGTAGTCCCTCCCACATAGGAAAGGGTGAAGTAAGCCTTGACTTGATTACCCCAAGTTGACTTTAAAGTCATTTTAATGTCTTGAAAAGCATCAATATTGTCAAGAGGGAGACATTTGTTGGGAAAATGGTGTTATACACGTTGCATAATAATGTTTCATTGTTGTATTATTTTATTATTATGTGAGGTGGACATGAAATTATATTGTAATATCATATTATATTGTTGCACCTAGGAGCGCCTAGATGGACGTGCAACATGTAGAGATTCCCTTGAAATATTCTTGTAACCACTTGATGAGTTGTATTGACACATTGGTATTATTATATTTTATTTATTTAATATTGAGGAATGTAATTGTGATGAAGTACCCGATATTAAATGTGGGTCAAGGGTAGGTAGGAATTTTTTTATTTTTATTTTGTCACGTGGTTTTTGTGTAATACCACTTGGTGGTTTTGTGGTTGCTTGTCTCAATAAAAGCACCACAAGGGTAGTTGTTTGGGTTAGCCAGGTTAGCATTTGTGAAGGAGGAAGCATGACATGGGATGTGTGGATTCATGGTTGGTCACATGGAGTGCTTTGTTATGGTTGGGTTTTCGAAGGCTTTCCATAGTTTTATTGTAATGGACGCATTATTGATAATAATTGGTGGATGATGCTTTTGGAGGCTGGGTTTTCCCTCATGAGGGTTTTCCCAGAATATATCTTGTGTCACATTTTCATGGGTATGTTGTCTATTATTTGCATATAGATTCTATGATTTGATTTGATTAAAATTTTAAATGGGTTATGTGGAAATTGTCAAAAAGATGGCTGCAAGTTTCCTTACAAGTGGTATTAGAGCTATGGTTTTATAGTGTTATAACCCTAGGTTGAATCCATGATTTCATGAAAGAATGAAAGACAAGGCAAGATATGAGGGTTTGTTGCAGGTTGTGGGTTTGCAGATTTGTGGGCATTTGTTGCAGATTTGGTTTTATAGAAATTTGTCTCAGATTGGGTTTTCCATGGATTTGCATTTTGGGGGTTTTGGGTTTGAAGTTTTCTATTTGACCCCGTGGGACAAAACGAACCCCATTGTTGTGACTAGGGAGGCTGGGAGACAAATTTTGATATAAAATTTGACCTAATTTGGTGATGTTAGACTGAGAAGAAAAATGTTTTAGGTGTTACAGTTGTACGACCGTACCGCAGGTCCTCGTCAGAGAAATATTAAAAAAATTTATCATGCAGATTAAAAAACTCAACATGCCTTTTGTAAAAATTGTTTGAAAAATAAAAATAAAAAAATGTTGAAAAGGCGAAATAAAAAAGTGAAATATATATATATATATATGGGTCCACAGACCCCTGACTCATTGCAGAGGTATCTGCGGGTACCGACAAGCCCACAAGCTTTGTCGGCTTGCAAGCCCCCACCAATGGAGGGGTACCGATGGTACCACCTGCCACTGGTCAGTGGAAGGGTTCAATGACTGGTGGGGATGAGACCATGGTCCCCCCATTTCAATGGGTATAAAAAAATAAAATAAACAACAAAATAAAAATTATCCGCGAAAATTTAAAAGTTTTTTAAATATTGGAATATGTTTATGCCGCCAATATTAGTTTATGTGTCATATAATTTTGTATATGCCATGTGATGGAGATTGGAGGGGGTCAGGCTAGGGGCAGACCCTGATTAAAAAATGAAAATATTATTTTGCAATATTTGAAAAATTTGTAAAATGATTTTTATGGCATGTTGGAGAAATTATTTATTGGAGTCAATGCTTGCATTTTTAGCCTAATTGACTGTTTTCTTCTATGGAGCATATCTTGGGCATATGATGTTGATTTTTCAACTTCTTATAGTCGTTGGAAAGGTGACTCAGTGTACTTCATTGTGATATGATAAGTTTTTCTATATTTTTCTGTTTGGGTAGCAAAATGTTAGTTGCAAGTGACAGTTACCTTTATGACTTTCAGAGGTCATAACTTGAGCAGACGGAGTCAAATTTTGGACTTTGAATAGTCGACATAAATCTCTTGGAGAGAACTACACATTGGTTCAAATTTGGAGTAGGCTTGACATGATTTATTTGCTGATATTTTGATCTGAGTTATTTATGTGTTCTCTTGACTATGGTGACATTATGAGTTTATGACATGTTACATATTGGAGATTTGGATTTGATGTCATTGTACACTCAGTATTGTATATCGACTGCTCTCATGTTGACATGGTTATTGGTTTTGGTTTGAGTATGTATGTTGCATTGTCAGGTCTACAAGTTGTGCAGTGTTGTAGGCGGTCTATACTTACAAGATTGCATTTATGACTTGGATATGGGTTGTCTATGCCCATAGATCTTTCATTGTTGATGCATATTCAGATTGGTGGCTTGGTTTAGTCACATGGTTTGTTGATTTTGTTGTCATTTTGAGGAGGAGAGATGTTTTTACTAGGTACAGTCATGATGGGGGACCTACATGGTTGACTATGTGGTGCTAATAGAATGCACACATTGAGTTAGATGCTCAGTTCAATGGATATGATCATGGTGCTATGGATATTTCTTATGTTTAGATACTTTGGCATGACATTATTTGGTTTTGCAAATGGTGATTTGATTGGATTCTTGATTGGTTATGACAATATATCTTCTTGTTTGAGGATCATGGTTACTTTGACTCTTGGGAGCTCATGATGCATGCTTTGAGTTCTTTGATTGTTAGATGGCTTTGATCGATTTTCATATTAGAGGATAGTTTTATCATGATGTCATGGATATCTTGTATACACTTTTAGTGGGAGATCTTGACAATGATGATGTGGCAGTTTAGGATTTGATCTTGATTGTTTGTTGGTGGTCTTGCATCTTCTTGGCTTGGAGTTCATGGTTTACTTGATGTTGTTGACATTTCAGTTGTATGTTTGTAGACTTGGATGATCTTCATTTAGGAGATGGTTATCACGATGCTATGGAGAGCTTGGTATCATGGTTAACTAGGAGCTTATATTAGTGATGTGTATTCACCATGGGATGGTGGATGATCTTCTTAGTGTGCATATGTTTGGAGGATGCCTTAGGTCCTGTTGTTGCAGAAGGGTTTTTCATATTTGTGGATACACTTGTAGGAGATGGTGATATTCATGATATTTGAGGATGTTTATATCTCGAGGGCTCACAAAGTCCTTGGTTGAGGTGTGGTTTATGCTTTCATTTCACATGTTATCTTTGATGGTAGGATGGTTGATATTATGTCATGGTATATTCTTGATGGATAGCTTAGAGTTTTGGCATGATATGGTTATTTGATATGTTCATATGGAGCATGTTATCTCTTTGGAGGAGATGGTTAGATCATGTTGTCATGTTATGTTCCTTATTTTGCAGTTGGAGCTTTGACATTGATCTTGGTAGTTCTCTTTGTATTGGGTACATGATCATTTGCTTGATTACTTCATGGTGATGCTATGTTGCATTTGGAGTTTGGCATGGATTGATTGGTTACAAGTTGTATGCTGGAAAAGTGGTATCAACCTGCAATAGGAGGAAACAATTCAAACACACACATGAAACATTGGATTAGAGGTTAGAAATCAATCAAAATAAGTTAAATGAATCTAAACTCTTTAATATCGTTCCATGCTCCTCTATCTCCAAGGATCTTCAAGATTCAAGGTGGCTCTTAGCTTGGAAGAGCACTTGATTCTTTAAGATGACAACATAAAGAACGAGATTAAAATGATTCTAAGATCTAAATGGAATGCAACCAAGATCC
This sequence comes from Cryptomeria japonica, assembly GCF_030272615.1. Classification (NCBI taxonomy): domain Eukaryota; kingdom Viridiplantae; phylum Streptophyta; class Pinopsida; order Cupressales; family Cupressaceae; genus Cryptomeria; species Cryptomeria japonica. The sequence goes on from NC_081414.1 coordinate 24,070,777, forward strand.
TAGTGATGATTTAGATATGAAACTAGATGATGATAGGATGCAAGATATTGATATGAAGCTTAAACTAGTATGAAAATTATACTAAGATGAAGCTAACATGATATATCTAAGATTAGAATGCTATCAAAATGATCTAACATGCTATTCTATCAAAGAGAGATAATATGCTTAATATTATGAGACTATAAGTTTGATGCACAAAGACTTTTTTTTTCTTAAGAAGGAATGGGCTCTATTTATAGGGAAAATAGGGCAATGGATGGTCAGGATTGAAAGAGGCAATCAAGGATTGAGTTTGAAAGTTGGGAATCCATGTTTGCAATTGGCACCAATGAAATGGTGACAATTGTCAACATAAGGTTGGTTGAGAGATGTAAGAAGCATTAAATGCTTGAGAAGACCTCATGGTTACCCTAGTGGTTAAGGGTTAAGGTTAAGTTAGGGTTATCCAATGGATAAAGCTTTTATCCAAAGGATAAGCTCTTGTGCAAAGGTTTAAGGATAACCATGGTCAAAGCAATAAATGCTTAATGAGACCCTTGGGTTACATGGAGGTTGAGTTTATGGAAATTATTTAACCATGCTAAAGGGTTGAGTTAACCATTAATGGTTATGAAGACTTTGGGGACAAATTTGTAAGAGTCCTTCCAAATTTGGGGGTATTCAACAAGTTAGCTTGCTGAATGGATAAAGGCTTTAATGCTTTTAGAAGACTTTACTCCAAATTTGAGAAGTGACCTCCTCAAATTTAGGGAAAGGGGATAATGAATGGGTTTGGGTTAATTAATTAGGATTAGATGGATTCTAGAAGAAATTAGGAAGAGGGTTAGGATGCAAGTGGGAGGTGTAGGATTTTGCAAGTGGATGAAGGGATAATGGGTTTTAATTGGTTGCAATTAAATAAATTAGATTTATTTAATTGAGGATAACTATTTTAATTAAATTCAAATTTAATTAAAAAGTGGATAGGGGCTTTAATTGAATAAAATGAATTTATTCTATTAAATGGTAAAAGAGGTATAGTGAATTTAATGGAGTAATCTACTTAATTAAATAGAGGAATACGGGTAATTTAATTGAATTGGATTTAACTAAATAGAGAAATGAACATAAAATATTCATTTAGGAATATGGTCATTTATATACGTCTACATTTTGCCCCTCTTTGAAGTGACGTGTGTGCACATGTTGTTTCAAAGAAAATGACATGTCGTTGCGATTTTATGATCAATGTTGTTTTTATGGATTTTCATGTCGTGCCCCAGATTTGATGTGTGATGCCCCAGATTTGATGAATGATGGTGATAATGCCCCCTTGGGAGATGAATCAAAATTTTTGGAAAATTTGATTTGATTTGATAATTGTCTTTGCGGTGCAAAATTTTGGCTAGGTGGAATGTTTAATTTGATTCATCTCCCGATAATTGATGTGTGCGAGGGTATGAGGGAGACCGCGAGCAAATGTCATGCTCATTTCTCTAACCCTAATTTTATTTTACCCTATAATAGGGAAAAAGTGCATTGTTTTGTCTCATTTGTGCTTGTTGACTTTGGAGAAAGAGACTTTTGGAGAGAAGACAAAATGCCTATTCCCTATTCTACGCATCGATTCAAGCGCGTTCGGAGGTATCAGAGGCTCGCCGCGTATGGACCACTGGTAAGTCAACCCTTTTGACCCCTTTTTGATTTTTAATTTGATCGTTTTTGGTCAGTTTTTGATTTTTGAAATGCGGTTTTTACGTTTTAGCGCATAGAAGTCTTAGTTTAGCGCATACGAAAAATTCCGTAGCGCATAGGGTTGCAATTTAGGGTAGTGTCTGAAAATATTTAGGGTAGCGCATGAAATTTTTAGGTTAGTGCATGATGGACATAGGGTAGCGCTTAGGGTCAAAAGGGTAGCGCATCAGCTAAACCTAGCGCATAGGGTCCACAGGGGGTCGCATGGGCAAGGGGATGTAGCGCGTAGGTTAGACCTAGTGCATAGGGTTAAATAGGTAGCACAATCATGGGATAGGTTAGCGCATGGGTCGGGTTTAGCGCTTAGGGTAGATTGGTTGGCACATGGAGAAAAAAGGGTAGCGTGTAGAGTTAGTCTAGCGCATAGCCAAATTTAGTTAGCGCATGCTGGAAAAGTGGTATCAACCTGAAATAGGAGGAAACAATTCAAACACACACATGGAACATAGAGACATAGGTGATGCTGATATTCTCTTGTGATTAAAGATACCTTTTGGGATGGTTGGTTGTTTCAACAAAAAGTCCGAGGAGCATTCACCTGGTATGGACTTGAGAGGAGATTGTTCTTAGTATGAGTCATGATGACTTGGATAGCTTGATGAGCATTCTCATTCCCCACCCTTGGTCTTCTCGATGATTTACTACTTGAGATGTATTGCTTGTTGTTTCCTTTTAGGTGCATTTTGTCTATGCTTATCTTTCATAGATATGGATCTTGAGCTATGGAGATGTTTAGTTCTGGAGGGTTCATTTGAGAGATGTATGGCATTGGTTATCTCCTTGTGCATTTGAGTTATTATTATGATGGCGACAATCATTGATATTAGTTTGGGAGATGGTTTATTGGGCGTATTACCTAGGCTTGGGAATTGATATTGAGTTTGATATTCTTGGTTATGAGAGGCTTACATCCATGTTGATTACATGTTATATGTGTGTGGTTGGTCCAAGGGATTGAATGGTGTTTGGGTGTTGTTATGCTTTTCATGTGGGTTTTTATGGAGGAGATCATACTTGACACAACTAGCATTTAGAGGTGTGTGTAGAAGGACATACTACATGATTTGATTTGTAGTGTTTCTCTCTTTGTTTCAATTATCTTCTTGGATGTTCATATTCATAATACATTGGCCGGAGATTGTTTGGAGCTATGTGTTCATTGGTTTTATGTTTATGTGTTATCATGTGGGAGATGACATATAGGTTCCTTTATCTCTTTCTTTTGTTGGTGTGGAGAACATGGGAGAATGTTGGAGACATGGTGTGAGAGTGGTACTTGTAGGTTATCAGTTTACATAATGTTCATATTGATGTGGATGTTCTTGATACTACATGGTTACACTTCTATGATATTTTGTTAGTGGATTCATTTATGATATTAATATTACCTATGCAGTGGGAGTTCCTTGGTGTACATACGCGATAGGTATTGCACTTGGGGCTTATGGTTACATGTTACAGGGTGCATATGTTAATGAGATGTTATTCACTTGGTTTGCATGCCTTGGAGGCATGCATAGTTGATGTGTTAGCACTTGTTGTGGGTGTTATTTCAGCTATGTAAACAACTACCTTTGCATTGGATACTTTGGATTAGTGTTTGTGTTTGGATATCAGTTTGTGTAGGACTTATCATTTTTTGCGACAGATTGTGTGGCTTTATGTTTGGATGGCCTTTTCATGTCCAATGGAAGTGGCATGATGGAGGGTGGGAGCATTCATGTATGAGATGGTGGTCACTTTGTTTCTTGTTGCAGGTATCTTGATGGAGCACATGGAGCACTTGGATTCCATGATGGTAAATGTGTGCGGAGAGATCAATCTCTTGTTTGTGTGATGGATTATTTCTTGGCCCTTATGCAATGTATACAACAAGGGAGAATGTTAGGAAAATGGTGTTGTACACCTTGCATAATAATATTTCATTGTTTTATTATTTTATTATTATGTGAGGTGGACATGGAATTATATTGTAATATCATATTATATTGTTGCACCTAAGAGTGCCTAGATGGATGTGCAACATGTAGAGATTCCATTGGAATATTATTGTAACCACTTGATGAGTTGTATTGATACATTGGTATTATTATATTGTATTTATTTAATATTGGGGAATGTAATTGTGATGAAGTACCCAATATTAAATGTGGGTCAAGGTTAGGTAGGAAAAATATTATATTTTTTTGTCACATGGTTTTAGGCACATGGTTTTGGTGTAATACCACTTAGTGGTTTTGTGGTTGCTTGTCTCTATAAATGTACCACAAGGGTAGTTGTTTGGGTTAGCTAGGTTAGCATTTGTGAAGGAGGAAGCATGGCATGGGATGTGTGGATTCATGGTTCATCACATGGAGTGCTTGGTTATGGCTAGGTTTTTGAAGGCTTTCCATAGTTGTATTGTAATGGACACGTTGTTGATAATACATGGTGGATGATGCTTTTGGAGGCTGGGTTTTTCCCTCATGAGGTTTTTTTTAGGATATATCTTGTGTCACATTTTCATGGGTATGTTGTCTATTCTTTGCATATGAATTCGATGAGTTGATTTTATTGAAATTTTAAATGGGTTATGTGGAAATTGTCATAAAGATGGTTGCAAGTTTCCTTACAACAATCATTCCAGGATTCTTCCCAAAAGCAAGTTTTCTTACCATTTTGAACAAGTCTTGATAAGTTTGGAAGAAATAACTGTCTACAGGTCAGCATAAAGTTCCACATTTGTGACCCCTTGGGCGAGTCCAGTAAGGTGAAGATTTTTTCTGGTTCTTGTGAGTCCAAGTATTTTGCTCTTATAATTGTTGCCCACAAAGAATTATTGTTAGCACAAAGTTTCCACAATAGCTTTGCCCCTAAGGCTTTGTTTCTGAGCTCTAAGTTTTGAATGCCAACACCTCCTGTGCACTTAGAAGTGTAGAATTTTTCCTAGGCTAAGAGATGAATTTTACTTTAAAGGCATTTGTTACCTTTCCATAATTTTTTTTTCAAAATCGTGTCAATAGCTACCTTCACTATTTTTGGCATTGGAAGAACTGACATTATGTAATTAGGAATGATTGCTAGAACAACATGAATCATGAGAATTCTACCAACAAATGAAAGCCAAGTATTTTCCATGAATCAATTCTATTTTTTATAAATGAAATGATCTTCGACCAAAAGCATCATTTATTAGAACCAACAAAAAGAGGGACACCCAAGTATTTACAAGGCAACGAATCTTGTTTGAAGCCCAATTTAGCAGATAGCTTAGTTGATAAACCAGGAGTACAATTTAGGAAGAATACCTTTGAATTTGAAGCATTTACCTTCTAACTAGATACTAGACAATACATGTCCAAAACATATTTAATATCTTGAGTTTCTCTCATAGAAGGCTTCCCAAAAAGAATGGTGTCATCTACAAACAAAATGTGAGTAACCCCAATTTGAGATTGAGGTATAGTAATGCCCTTCCAAATCCCTGTAGTGTGATGAGTTGTAATCATCCTACTAAGGACCTCAACCATAATGATGAAAAGGGATGGAGAGAGAGGGTCTCCTTGCCTAATCCCTTTGGGTGAAGCAAAAAAACCCAAAGGAGAGCCATTAATCAAAACATAAAATTTTGCACCTCAAAGACAAGAGAGGATCCATTTACACCATTGTTGGACTAAAACCAAATTTGATGAGAACTTGAATGAGGAAATTCCGACTAACTCTATCATATGCTCTCATCATATCCAACTTACCAATAATTGCTTTCATATTATATCCAGTTGCTAAAAGGATGATTTCATGGGCAACTAATGCACCCTCAAAACTTTTGTTACCGGGGACAAAACCCCCCTGTTGTATTGAATGATATTAGGAATTAGTTTTGCTAGTCTAACTGAGATCACCATAGTTATAATTTTGTAAACTGTGTTGCATAGAATAATTGGTCTAAAATCTGCAAATGAAATTGGGATCGTCATCTTAGGAATCGGGGCAATATGAGTTGTATTGAATTGCTTTAGCATGTTACAATTTCTTCTAGATTCTTCAACCATACTTTAAATGTCATTTCCAATAAAAGGCCAACATTTTTGAAAAAAACAAGGACGTAAAACCATTTGGGTTGGGTGCTTTATCTGGGTGCATGGAGAAAACCACTTACCTAATTTCTTCCACAGAAAAAGAACTCAAAAGGTTAACATTATCCTGATTGCTCACCAGCTGAGGAACATGTTAGAGAACTCGAGAAGTAATTTGGGACAATTATTCATCTCTAAAAATATCTTTAGAGAATAAAGATGAAAAAAACATAACACCTTCTTTCTGTATACCCTCCTTATCAGAGATAATGACCCCTGGGACATTTTTAACTTGAGTTATTAAATTTGTCGCTCTCTTCATTTTGGTTGAAGAATGAAAATATTTGGTGTTTCAATCTCCCTCTTGCAACCAAATTTCAAGAGATTTTTGCCTCTAATAAGACTCTTACCTCTGAAGAATTTCTTCCAATTGAAGGTTCAACTAACTTTTGTAATTTGTATGAATTGTCATTGATGCCTATTTGAATAATTTCCTTGTTAAGATCTCTTGATTTACCATCCACTTCCGATTTTTGAGTGAAAATGTTTTTGACGATAGTAACACTCCAATGTTTAATATTAGTCTTAATCCACTACAATTTCTTACAGAACTGGAACATTTTGGACCCCTGAAAAAAGGGAGAAGTTTCCCACCATTCTTGCAACAAAGGAAGGAAGGTGACATCCTTAAACCACATCTACTTAAATTTGAAAGAATGAACAAAAATCTGATTTCCCATAGCAAAAGGAGTTGTTAGCTTAATAGAAAAATGGTCTGATCTAGATAAAGGCAAAATTTGGGCAAAGGGAAGACTGAAGCTAGCAAGCCAAATTTGATTAACAAGAATCCAGTTTCTCGACAATATGAAAGAAACCCTGCCGCCTATTAGTCCAAGTAACATTCCCATTTGAAGGACAACAATCTTTGAGAGCATTATTAAGGAAAAAATCATTAAAATCTTGCATCATTTTTAAGGATGGGGTGATGCCACCATATTTATCCCTTAATGATAAGATTGCATTAAAATCACCAGCCACTATGGTAGGCATATCTGGGAAATTTGCAAAAGATATAGATATGGAATCCCATAATAACTTCTTTCCCATAGTTGAATTGGGACCATAAACTAAAAATAGATGAAAATATGTGTTTGAGAAGGAGACTTCCATGAAAATGAAATTATCTTTGACAAGTAGGGAGGTAACCTTAACACATTGCTCCTTCCACAAAATTGCAATCCCACCTAAAGCACCAATCGACTGAGAAGCTATAAATTTACAATTCTTCCACAACCTAAAAGGTTGATCAAGAGGGCTATCTAAAATTTTGGTTTCCTGAATTAGAACAATGTCAACCCCACAATTATTAATCTAAGAATTGATGAGGTGCCTTTTGTTAGGAGAATTTAAGCCCCCAACATTCCAAGAAACAATCTTCATATCACGCCCGGAGAGCCACACACTCTCCTAGGGTGAAGTTTATCATCCAAAGTAGACTGGATACTGAACTAAACCTTCTCTTTAGTCTATTTTGCCATTCTCTTATTTTTAGGGGGTCTGCCCACTCTACCTTTTGGCTTTGTCACAACCACCTCTTTTTTGGACCTAGTCTGGATAATAGAAGATTTAATTGCAAACTTATCAAAAACCACTAACTCCTTTGAAGTGGAATACATGAGAGGATATGGAAAAGTTGTTTGTTCAAACCCATGTGAAAGGAGATTCAACCAACCCTCATAAAAAGAAATAGGCTCATTTGATAGTGTAATGGGATGAGGGGGGAGGCCTAGCATGTTGGAAAAATAGTGAGAAGTTGAAACCTTACTAAGCAAAGTAATAGCTTTAAAAAAGGCAATCAACTTGCCTAAAAAGGCTACGAAGCTAGAAAAACTATCCCACAACCATTGGATAGTGAGTTGATATCTCTTTGAATGGACAAAATTTTATGTGGGATGAAACAAAATTAAGACTGAAGAAACAAGGGGCATAATCCTCATTATTGAAAATGTTTTCCTCAATTTCATCAAAAAGTTGATTACAAGCTTTTATCAAGTGCTCTTCTACAATTTTCTCAAACATCCTCAAAGGATAAAGTTCCTTGAAATCTAGAAAGAGGATATTTTTATTCATGCAAAAATGAAGGCTAAATGTTGGAGTCCCAACTTTAATAGGAAACATCGAGATCTGTTGATGCCTCGAACCTTCCCTTGCAATATTAGGGGTAGGAAGGGATATCACAGTGTTATCAAAGACCAAATCCTCATCTTGGGAATTCTACATTAGAAACACAAAGGAGAGCTGGGGTTTTTTACTGAAAGAACACACAAGAGGATCCGAGATGTGGTCTTGGCAAACTTTAATTTCATCCATATCAAGGTTAAAATATTGTGAGGTAAAATGAACCAACAAAGAAGAGTGATCCAAAATCCTTTTCAGATCATTAATAAGGATCTGTTGGGACCATTATCCAAACTTAGAGCTAATACAATATTTTTGGGGAAGATCTTTGGAGGACTGCATAAGAACACACACCCTCAAAGGTAGCTCTATGACCTTAAAAGGGATGGGATCATGTATGACAAAGATGCCCATTTGATTTGCTAAAATTTCAACCAATTGTAGGTCCCTGTATTCTAGAGGCATTGACGACAAAGAGACCCAAAAGGGGGTATAGCTCATGGATGTGGATTTTTGATCATAGTTGGGTCTCCACAACATAGTAAATAAACCATATCCATTACAAAACCAGCCTTTTCACTTATGAAATTTATCTCTTTGGGTCTTCGAAGAAATTATTTTAATAAAGTAATCATTCCCATGGTCTATATACAAAACACTGTTGACCCTAGACCATGACATACTGACCTGTTGGTGTCTTTTTTATGCACACACAACTTAGAATAAAATACCCTAAGATATCCCACTCTCTCTTGATCAAAATCCTCTTAGTGTTGTTCACATATGACCTGTGTGATCACGAAGATGACTCCAAGGTTAAAGATTCAATGCAGATTGTCTCAGTCAGTTCATTGTGAAAATGATGGTAACTGCAAGGACTTACACAATTGTCCAAGGAGATGATTAGTTTAAAGATTTTGTTGATTCTTAACTTTCTCCTTTTTTTTGGAATGATTTTTGAATAAATTCTACTTCTAAAGTGATTTTTGAAAAAAAAAAAGGATAAAAAGATGAGGGTTTGAGAAAGATAATTCTAATTCTAAACAATTTCTAGGAATTTAAGAGACAAAAATTGCAAATGCGAAATTAAAACTGATTCAAGATTCGCCAAATTCAACACTAGGTAAGAACGATGCAATCTTCTGTGAAATAAAAGATTTTGATATTACTATCATTCACCAACAGTTTGAACAATGAATTGAGTAATTGAAGTTAAGATTGTAAATTCTAGTTCAGACTAACTTTGCACGATAATTTAAAATCATCCAACTATCAAAAGTATGAACACACAATTTCACATAAAGCAATTTCTATCAGATCTTTCATTCATTCTAATAAATTGAAAATAAAATCCTATTCTAATGAGAGCAAGAAACCAAGCTAACTTGCAAAGTAGACCAGATTCACCAACAATTGAATAATGAACAAGTCTTTATACTTATGGAGCATCACTACAACAATCTCTAAAATATCTCAAATGAAAATAAATGAAATGGGGGGGTTATATAGGCACCCTTATTACAAAGCATCAACCTGGGTTGATTTAATATCAATGGCCAAAATTAAATTGAAAACCTAATTACGGCTAGCTATTGCAGTTATCCAACTCGGACCAATAAGAAATGCACACTTAATTAAAGAAGCTTTCTTCTAGAAGCGGATTGCTCTTATCCTTTTCTAAAGTAGCAAATTCAGCGAATCTAGTCAAGATGGGGCCCAACTCCTCTATTGGGACATGTGACAAGGTGTCAAGTTTATACTCCATCAAGTCCATGTCACGATCACATGTGGAAAAGGTAGTGAGCCCAATCAACTTCTAGCTTTCGAAAACCACCTTTAATGGCTAAGAAAGAGGCTGGCCTACTGAAATGTTTCTCTTCGATCAAACTTGAGGAAATGGAAAAGTTATTTTGGAATTTGACTCTCAAATTTTCCACCTCCAGGTATTTGCTTCAGACCTCTTCTTGATCCATAATATCAACAACCATAATGAAGATTTTAATTTGGATTGCCTTCATTATTTCTTCAATCTTGGCATTATCATCTTTCATTTTTTCCAAGACTTTGCCCTTGGTTTCCAAGGCATGATACCGTCTGCTGAAATCATAAAATGTGCTAGCATCTATCACCTTCCCTTTGAGCAGGTTCTGCCTAGGAACTCCCTTTAACACCCTCAAACATGGAATTATTTTTCTTTGAGTGGTTTTGAATTCTCCCCATAACTCGGCTACGCATTGGGTTTTGAGTATAAAGGAAGAGACTTGTCCGTGGACTTGTGCTAGCTCTTCAACAAGTGTAGTAGCTCTTTCTACAATTTTATTCCTTCATTCCTTAGTCTTTTGAGAAGCTACCTTCATCCCTTCAAAATTTTCCACTGAATGCTCTGGAAGAATCATAGGTGGAGCGACTACTTCCTCCTCTTTGTTGATTGGATTGACTAAGTGTTGAATGTAACTTTTTAATTGCACATTTTCTGCCTTAAACTTGAGTTTCTTGTTTATTTCTTTTTTCATCCATGCCTTGATGGCATCAATTGTCATATCCAACTCCTAGACTTCCTGGTTCTTTGAGGTAGGACCTATGTTCATGATGATTAGCTGGTATTCCTTACAACCAATTTTTTCTCTAGATTTGTCAACCTTTGGGACAACCACTTGTACAGAATGATACCCTACACTATCCCTATGAAACAGTAAAAATGTTTTTGCCCTCTTTGTTTCCATGGGCTGATCTAGCCTGGCTAGGAGTTTCGTTGGATTGCCCATTGGTTGGACTTCTACAACTGCCTTCCTTTTCAACTTCTATAATAACCAACTTGGCACAGTTGACTGCTCCATGCTATTATCCTCCTGATTTGCCTCATTCTCATCATCTTTGCTTTCTCCGAGTCCCTTTAGAGCGAAAATTATTCCCTCTTGATAATCTTCTCCCAAAATTTCAATCTCAAAATCTTATTGGTCTATGTATACTATTGTTAATGGTTGTTCCTTAGGAATGGATAGTTGCTGAATAAGTTCCAAATTTGATTCAAGAATTGGAGAAGGCAAATTCCTTTCCCTCGGGTATTAGTCTTTGGTTGGGGCCTTTCTCTTGTTGGTGGATGAACTTTCTTCCTCTATCAAAGCAAAAGTTTCCATGCCAATTTTCTATTTCTTGCTTTGAACTCTCTACTACTTCTTTTTGCCTCTTGGGATTTCCACTCCCATGTCTCCTTGTGTCTTGTGTTGCTCAATCATCTCTAAAAGAACTAGAATCAAAGTTCCCCATGAGGTCATAAGTTAAGGCTAGACTTTTCCCTTTCAACTTAAGAACTTGTTGTTCCACCCACTGATGGGTGAATTTCATTACTGGTTTCATCATAATATTCAAATTAGAGAGCTCCGATACGAACTAATCTATGTTGGGAAGATGCTTGTTCTTTTCTATCTCATATCCTATTTAAGTGAAAACTTCATCATCTTTCAGTTGATCCGGAATTGGAAAAAGGTCAAGGGCTCTGATTAAGCTAATGGGTATTCTGGATAGGATTCTTTTTCGTACATCATCTTCATCTTCAACATTTTCCCATAAATCTTCAAGATAAACCCTGTGCTTGAATATTCTTCCATTAGCCTTTTTTATATTATAATGGGGATCAAAATTGGATGGATCGATATATTGAAAATGAGTACCACTACAACTCTACATCAACACTCTCTGTTGCCTGGGTTGACGGGCATGATTCCAACATCTTTCTAATCAGAGAGGGAAAGATACTCCTGACTTATGATTGATCCTTTGAATTTTTGTGAAAGTACTTAGTTTCGCAAAAAATTCTATTGAAATCATTCTATTCATTGCAAACCTTGAGAGCTTATAAGGACATCCTTCAAATCCTTAGATTTTCAGTTATGTGAACCAAGGGAATTGGATTTACCAAGACCTTAACTTATTTATTAGCACCTTTGCCTCAGGTGTCACCCTTGATGCATGCCTCCTTGAAGATTCATGGTGATGTACATGTGGAATGCAACATTGACTCTTTTGAGGTGTGTGAGATTTTGTTAGATCTAGAGGCAATGGAAAGCACAAATAAGAGAGAATAAAATAGATGATAGGAATAAACTGTATTCTATCAAGATGCAAAATATGATCAATTGGATCATTACAAGATGTTCAATGATTGCCCATACAATGTAGATGAGCCTTCTTATATAGGCAAGGCTATATGGATATGTGAGCACACAAACATGACACGTGGCTCAATAAGAAACAAGGGTAGGTAGGAAATAGGTGTAGTAGGTAGGAGAAACAATAAAATATTCCACATGAGGTGGATCACCCACCAAAGGTGGAATTATCACTCCACAATAAGTGGATATGATAGAGTAGTAACAAGATCGCACCATAAAAGGTGGAAATTCTCCTACACACACTATCCCAATGTGGCACAAACACCCAAGTGTCTCATACCCAAACTACTATTAAATGCATGTACCTAAGTAAACTTAAGTAAGGTGTAATAATATCCAAGATGAATAATTATTTACACCAACAAGGTGAGTCCTTTCTTGCACTTACAGCTGTGGTAATAATTATATGTTCTAAACTGGCCAACCTTGTTTCCCATAATGCCTCTGCACCCCATGCCTTGGTACTTGAAGCACCATGCAAGCAGGTAGATGACATAAGAACTCATATGAAAAGTCCTGACATGCTCCAAGTTCCTTAGTTGCTTGTCAATATTATTGCTGACGATCTTGGCTTGATCTATTATCATTTTACCTGTAGTGTGTTGGGACTTCAAAAATTTTGTCTAATTTTGAAGACCCAGGCTTAAAATTTTGTAGATTGCATTTAGAATCACCTTTTAGAACAACCCTAAGTAACTCACTTGGCGAGCTCATATTTTTGCATCAGAGCAGTCATGCAAAATCCCTTTGGGGGACTGTTATACACCTTATAGAGATTCCATGTGTCCATTTACAACTTCCTCAAATCAGTTTTGACAAGTTTGTGAAGTCTCCTTTGGAGGTCCCGAGGTTAAGGTTGTTGATTTGCACATTTTGCACTTTTTTGAGTAGCTCTGTTTGAGGCATTATAACTTTGTGCCAATTGATTGTCATAAAAAACAAAGAGTTTACCATGTTTCTCTATTAATTTTTGAAGCCTCATGCAAAGTGGAAAATTCCCATCAATCTGTTTGACAAGTTTTCAAAGCCAATTTCGTTTGCAAAAAGTTCAATTTTGCAAACTGGATAGTGTCAAACAACAGTTAGGACCCCTGTTTGTAAATTTATATTTTGTGCCTAGTTGACCTGCACTTCAAGATGAATGTACTCCATGATTCTCGGTAAAATTATCTATCAAATCCCTAGTTTGTAGCCCCCCAACTCATCATTTGATTAGTTTTTAAAGCCCATTCCAGATGAACATTTTTAGGGTTTCATGGCAACATGTTCAGATTTATCAGAGAAACCAACTTCGAGGGTTAATAATTTTTACATGTGACCTAATTAGGTCAAACCCTCTTGCATGCATATTCAGGGTATATTTATGTACCGGTGTGCTAGGTGGCGGTTCATGAGATGGTGATTTGCTATTTTTTCAAATCAGGGTTTGATCGGTACTCAGGTTGATTCAACAGTTTCATATTCAGAAAAGCCTGAGTAGGCAACTTTGACAATTAATAAATTTTGCATCGAATGTCATACTGATGATTCATCTAATACCCTAGATTCTTCATATTACAATCTACCAGCATGCTAGGTTTCAGGCCTTGATCAAGTGTTTGGGTTAGTTTTTAAAGCCTGTTCCGGAGGCTACTACGGTGTTCTTGACCGAATCTCAGAGTTGCAAAATGTTAGAAATAATGAGAATTCTCTAAAAATTTTGTGCCCAGATGCATCCAGTCAGTGCTCCAAAACATTCTCATCCAGTCAGTTGTTTTGAAATGAAATTATTTTTTAGTCAGCCACCCGAGGCTCGACTCATGATGAGGCCTGGTTAAGCAAGTTGAAGTCCACTAAGAAATAATATGTTATTTTAATCATTTTTTATTTAAATATTCAAAGTTATAGAAGAGAATTAAATTGATGTTTATTTTAAACATCACTTTAATCATGATTAACATATAAGCGAGGGGTTAGCAAATGGAAAATACATCCTTGGAATGTATTTGACAAGAATTAAAGCATAATGTGGGAAATTATAAGTCTTCTAAGGAAAGGTGAAAATATATTGTGATGGGCCCATGAGTAATATGACAAAGGGGATAAACCCAAAATCTATTAGCCTCATGAATGTGTGATGAAGACGTGAAGCCCCGCCTTCCCACATGTTATTTTGAGAACACAAGGTAGGTGTGAAGGATGGCAGGGAGAAGGCCTTCCTCGCCACCATGCAGGAGAAGATGGAGCCCGAGAGGTGCACTGCGGGGTGAGAGGGAAAGGAGGGAATCATTTTTCCTACCACCTTGCGAGGGAAGTAGAACAAAAGTGGCGCAGGATAAGAGAATGAAAACCACAGTGAAATAAATGTACAGTCTCGAAAAGATGAAAGTTTAAAGGCAAAATGAGCATTAGCAGAAGTATATTTTTAAGGTTTCTAAAAGTGGCGGTAAAGGTTCCATGGTGGCCACGTGATAAGGGACTCACAACAACAACAATAAAGCATAGGTAGGATACAAAGATATCAAGGAGGACACACAACCATGACGATACTAGATTAAATCGCTATGTATTACGGTTGAAGACAAATTGAAGTTTGTTGATTTAATTGCAACAATGGAGAACAACTAGATATCATAACCCTATTTTTTCTAAAGAACACTCATAAAGCATGAGGCACTATCAATACAAGCTAAGGCATTGAGAAAAATGAATTCATGGGGAGGATGAACCTGGAGTGCACATGGTTGGCACTGTTTATGAAATCATATGTCTAGTTCCAGGAATTGGTAATGCGTAGAAATGCTATAAGATTTTAGCGTGGGGATGATAATTAATGGCATGTTGAACCCAAAATAAGGAAACTCAATTTATTTCCATTACTAAGAGTGGAGCGATGGATCCAAGATGCTGATTCTGCTAGTCATGGGTAAAATAGATACCAGTGCCCCAAGGCATAAACAACAATCCATGATTTTAGTACCTATTGATACCCTTGGAGTAAAAATAATGAGACCATTAATTGTGTTTGGTTTTGATGGTTCTCCTCATGGGCATGTAGAGGTAATCTTTGAAGAATGTTCGAGTGCCTGCCAACAATGTTATTCTTGGAGAAGGTCGTGCTTTGAGATTCACAGGGTTGGTTGTGTCCAGGTCGGTTTCACCATGGTATGTGATTGATTAGTATGTGGCATTGAAATGAGGGCCAAAATATCACTTAAGAGAAAATAATTTGGAAAGTTGATTGTACAACATGGTTCATTTTTATTTGATTTTGCCGAGAGGACAATGAAATAGGGAATGAATGCAAGGAAAATTGTTTCACTTGAGAGAATTTACACAGGGAAGCATTAAAATTTACTCAGCCATGCAAATATCACCGAGATATTATTATCAATGAAGGTTAAAATAGTCACCACATGAAAGGGGCTATGTGTATGCATTCTTTCCCAAAGATAATAAAGAAGGTGATTGGGTGAAATATGTCAACAATTAGGTGAAAATTTATATGGTAAGAAAAGAATGTCTCAAGTGAAATTGCAATAGAAAGGTAAAATTATTGGTGAATGCATTAAGTGGAAAATATTATTGATTTCACGGGAAGGGAAAATTGTCATTATTTCCCAAGGTTGAAAAATGTATAACAACATATATTTGAGATGCAGTGAAGAAAACTCCACTTAATTATGAATGCCAAACAAAATGAGAAAAGTGAGTTTTTTCAGTCAGAGATGGACATCGACCAAATATGGAAAAGTTTGAACAAGGTGTAGAAAGTGAATTGACATATGCAACAAGAGTGGCAAATTTTCAGAATTTTCATTATTTCCCAAGGTTGAAAAATGTATAACAACATATATTTGAGATGCAGTGAAGAAAACTCCACTTAATTATGAATGCCAAACAAAATGAGAAAAGTGAGTTTTTTCAGTCAGAGATGGACATCGACCAAATATGGAAAAGTTTGAACAAGGTGTAGAAAGTGAATTGACATATGCAACAAGAGTGGCAAATTTTCAGAATTTTCATTATTTCCCAAGGTTGAAAAATGTATAACAACATATATTTGAGATGCAGTGAAGAAAACTCCACTTAATTATGAATGCCAAACAAAATGAGAAAAGTGAGTTTTTTCAGTCAGAGATGGACATCGACCAAATATGGAAAGTTTGAACAAGGTGTAGAAAGTGAATTGACATATGCAACAAGAGTGGCAAATTTTCAGAATTTTCAATTTTTAGAATTTTCAATTTTCAGAATTTTTAATTTTCAGCAGGTGTGACAGGTGCATGTTTTTGGAAAACTTTGAAAGGAGAAGATGAAGATTTCAAAGGTGAAGAGAAGTCATTTTCAGAGGATTCTTTTAGGGTTTTTCTAGGGTTTTCTTCTAAGACTTCTTATCTCTCTCTCTTCTTCTTAGTTCTAATGATTTTTTATTTTTTTTGAATGAAAATTTCCTCATCATTCTAGAAGCAAAGCTTCCATGTATAGGGTGCAAGTTTTAATGACAATTAGTGTTACTTTTCAGTTTGTAGTTTCTACATTGTCTAAGTAGTTGTAACCTGGCAAGCATATAGTGAATATTGGTCTTTCTTATTGTTGTCTCCAATATGTAACAAAAACTTTTATGAAGTAAATGATCAAGGATTACTTACTTTGTCCCAGCTACTCTGGTGTTTGTTTTATTTTTCTCTTCAAGGAAGAGACTATGATGCTTGAGTAGAATGATGAAATATGTCTTTTCAATATAAGATTTTAAAGTATGATTGTAGGAAGAACCAATCTAATGGGTGTTTAATGTCATGCAATGCTGAGATTTATGTGGTTAGAATTCAAGCTACTAAGGTGTAAGGTTGCATACTGAGAGTAGACTCTACTGCCCATGTAAGGCACTGATCGTGGAGTTATTTTCAGTTTTTAGAATCATCATTTTATATTCAAAATCTTTTCTTTTCTGCATTAGGAGTAGGGTTAGTGTAGAACCCTTCCCTCAATGAGTGCATATATGCTTACAAACTAAGGTTATATCCAAAACCAGGAGTTTATCCATCTCCCTTAGTACATTCTCATTGGGATGATCTACTGTAAGTTGTATTATTTTGAGTGTTTTGAAGCTGAAAGTTGTTAGACATTACATAGGTTCACCCACCTTGGTCTCGTAGAGAAAAAAGAGTAAGAGATCTCAGTCTTGTGACTGAGTCTCATTTAGTTGGCAAAATCCTTCTCCGAGTTTGTTGATGAGTTAGTGACAATTCCTCTAGAACTTAGAGACTATTGGTTTGGGAACTAACACGATGACTTCTTCAATGAAAAAGTACATCCATGGCTCATGTGTGGAGGCTTGAGGGATTCCCATGATCCTATTGAGTAGCAAGATAAGGTCTCCATACTTTGTAATGAAATTAGTATGAGGATATCTCTTTGGTACCTTGGTATAATGTGGTCTAGGTTTTAGGAGCCACTGCTTATTGAGCCTCTCAATACAAGCAATCAGATCAACCTTGAAGATTGCAACAACTTCATCTTTTGTCTTGTATATGGTGGAGCTATATCTAGGAATGCTAAAAGTTTCTCTGATTGCATATTCTCCTAGATGAGCTTGTATTTGGCCATCAAGAGCTATAATTTGCCTTTGTTGAGAGTTGCAATGCCTTGTGGATTCTACCATCAACTCTAGACACTGCATTGCCACAGGGAATCCTTCTGCTTGGACGATCCCATTCCTCATGATTCTCTGTGCAAGTGAAGAAGGAAGTCGATCATTCATCTCATGCATTCTTTTCTTGAGGTCTTCATATCATCACATCCAAGATCTGTATCATAGATTCTCTTCCACTTTGAATTTAACTTGGATTCCATCTTCTGGCTCTTGTTGTTCGACATTTGTTATCTGCATAAATGGAAAAAAATTAAAAGTTAGGAGTGATAACATGATGTTGCCTTGACAAATTTCGATCCACGACTTTGATTTTTTATCAATCCTCTTGAAATTAGAGCTAAAATTAGTCTAAATATGGTCTGAGATATCAAAATCAGAGCCAGTATTGACTGAGAATATGAACTTCATATTTGATTTCATAACTTAAAATTGAAAATTAGTTCTAGGAATATTAAAAGAATAAAATCAGGCTTAGAATATTTCCAGAATTCCAAAATCATACCCAGGATGCACTTAAAAATATGAAATCAAGCCTGATTCAAACCCTACAAGGTGAAAATCTGATTAGAATCATGTCCTGCATCAGAAAATCAGAATGAGAAAATACGAACTTCATGAAATTCTGTCTAATTTGAACAAAATCAGACCTTACCATCATTCTGGAAAATATAAAATCCAACTTGAAAATTTTCTAGAACGTGCAATCAGGACTAGTAAATACCCTAGAACCCTAAAATTGGACCCATAATTTATGAAAATACTTATAATTAATTCTGTTATGAAGAAAATTAGTCCCTAAATCATTATGGAGATATATAATCTCACTTAGAAAATTTTAGAATATGAAAATCAGACCTAGGAATTACTTGAAAATCATGGAACAAGGTCTAATTGAAGCCTTTAATGTGTAAAGAAATTACCAGGGACATCCGAATAACTATCAAAGTGGCAACCAAATGAATAGTCAAGGATTTCAAAATAACAATTTGAGGTATCAGAGGAGGCCATGGAATACTGCTCCCAATAATGAAAATGTGCCTTCTCCTTTAGATGCTCCTCCAAACCTAGAGACCAAACTAGCTGATAAGGTTTTCGTTGCTGAAACTACATTAGCAGGATGGTGTCGATTACATAACAGTAATCAACATTCTGAGGTACAATGTCATGAATTTAAGCTGGCAGCAGACATCTTCCAAAAAGAGATGCAAAAGGAAACTCAAGAAAATTCATCCAAGGCTATTGTGCTAGTAGTATATATGATTAAGCATTAGTTTTGGAAGACTTTACATTTCTGCCAACTTTTGATAATTATGAGCCACAAGATCAGTATCCTAGATTTCTATCAGCATTTGCCAATAGTCCAATGGAGGGTTCACCTCCAGTTTTCCCTCCTATGTTTGTAAACCAATTGCTCCAAGTAGTAGAATACAACTTTCCCGCTTTGAACAACAACATGTTAGTAGAAGGGACTAGAGAAGTACAAGATTTTCAGCAGACAAGAAATTGTCAGTTAAAAGTCTATGAAAGAATGAATTGGGAACCTCTGACATCTATTGGATATTGTTGGGAATTTTGCTGGAATAGTGTGTTGTCATTGATGTCAACATATTCTTTTGTGTATTCTAGTATGAGTTGGTTTAGCTTGTATGTTGCAGATGACCTGATGTAGTTTAATGGGTTTTGAGATACTTATCTCTTGTTGATTCAACAAAAATCTTAGTGGTCTGCATGTTGATTTGACCGAGTTATGAGATCATGTATTGAGGATGTTATTCAGTTGTTCATGCTATTTGATATTCTGGTTTGAGCTTCGTATTGCTTCAGAATTATAATATCTTTAGTTACGGATGTGTGGGTTGTATTCTAGATGTTTATATGTGTCCTCAGTTCGATTGGTTCATGATTTGGAAATCCACAAGCAAATCTTTCATGTTTATAGTCAGTTATATTGGCGTTCGTGAGCTCCGGTAGAGAGATGATGATGATTCTAGTGATCCGATTTGTTGCAGTTGTTGTGGTGCAATTCACGTTGCTTGTGAATGTTTTTAGATCATGTTCTATGCGTATTAGCGGTCTGCATTTATTGTTGTGCATGTTATTGAATATTTTCCTTGTCTGGTGATGTTCTTTGTGTTATGCGAAATTCATGATGTGGTAGCATGTTGCAGATAATCAAGGCATAATTGTTGGAGGAGGAGGTGGTGGATTACCTTGAGGAATGTTATATCTGATGCGATCTCTAACTCCATCATCCTCATTGTGACTCTGTCGTTCTGATGCTTGTCTTAGTTGTGCAAGATCAAAGTCAAAGGGGAGTTTAGCTCCTTCTTGAGCAAGTCTTAAAAAGTGAGCATCAACATTACTCCTGAGTATTTCATCAAAAAGTCTGTTAAAGAGAGGGTTGTGTTGTGCCCTTTCTATTGTCTCAAGAGTAGGAGTACTTGGGTTTTCGTCATTCGCATTTCATCCAAGTGCTTCTTGAAATTCATTGAGATTTTCCTCTTCTTCTTCTTCAATTTCTTTTTCTTGTTGCCTTGACCGTGATCGGGTTTGGGCCATTTTGTTTACAAGCTTTTGTTGAAGTTGGGTGAAAATGATGATGAGTTGTTGATGAAATGAAAGATTTATGGTTGGTGAAGTGTTTTGCATATGGATCTCTAACACTTAAAGGTAGATATGACCAAAATTCTTTCTTAAATTGCTTGTTGTGTTTGATAAGGTTTGATGTGATAAGGTGTAGAGAAATCTGAGATGCGTTACAGACTTAACTACCTAGTAATGAGAGGATTCACTCATACACTAGTTTTAACCTACGTAGATATGTCTCTTAGGATGAGCTTATCCTAGATGTAGAAACAATCTAAAAAGTGATTTGTTGTGTTGATCCAAGCAATATCCAAAAGAGAACTTAGGACAAAAACCTCTTAATGTTTTGAGAGTTGAAATTAAGTGATGAAGTGAAGGTGAGAAATGGATGAAATTTTTAACTTCAATAAAAGCTTTGTGTCACAAATGGAACAAATTCTACCTCTTCCCTTTCGGGTGTTGGTGGCATTTCTCGAGCCACGTTGTATGTGATACAAATGTCTAGGAAGAAGTTGGGATTGATCTTACCTCCTTGGTTTTTGTGATAACTCAAAGCTCTATATTGCATAAAAGCTCTGCGGTTCAATGATTCTAGATCAAATTCGTTTGATTTTCCTTGAAGATAAAGGCGCATGTGACACAAAAAAGCTCTATGAGAGACAAAGATTTGTCTATTTAGATAGAAGAATTTTTACCTTTTGATTAAATCCTTTGAGCTCAAGGGTCTTCTTTTCAAGTTGATGTGTTGATGAAGATTCTTGTTTCTCAAGATGTGAAGAATGGTCATATATTTTGATACTCTTCTCTTTGTTTTTGATCTTTTTGGTTGTTTTGAAAATATTTGGTTGGATGAATACTTGTTCTGAAATTTTGGATTTTATGATGTTTCTTTGACAAGAAAACAAAGCAAGCACACAAACACAAGCATGTTGCCTCAAAGACACAAATGAGTATGGGTCTAGATCAACCCAATCCTTGGACTTTTTATGACCCTTTCCTTTAAGTGTATTTTAGGTGTTTTTCTTTCTAAAGCCTGAAGTCGGCTCAATTTGCACTTGGTCTTGACTCAAAATGAAAACACTTCAAACACTCTTTATCCCTAAGGTCAAATGGCCAGTTGCGATAAGTTCAACCCACATCTTGATATTTCTTCGACTTTGGTACTACATACCTTCTGAATCCCGCCGTGGTAGGTAAGGATGTGATATACTAAGTCTTTCACGAGCATAACAAATAGATAATCCCCATGATGGGGGAGTCACCACTTTCATCAAGCCACAAGTGACTTTTCAAAAAGCTACGTTTCTACTCGAGAAAATATGTATGGTGAGTATCTTGGGAGAAAAACCTTCTATGCTCTTGCACTGAATTTATCACAAATATCCTCAATCAATAGAACAGGTGGGCTACTACTTAAAGGTGTTTAGTAATGTTCGATGTTTTTGGACATAAGTTCATTCTGCAGTGACTCACTTAAGAGCCTTGTAACTTGTGGTGGGGCCCATTTGTCCTTTCGGCAGGTTACACTGTAGGAACAACTATACCCAAGGCTACAGCTTTCGCTCTCACCTGATTTCTATAGCGGCTCAAAGGATTTACCGCGCGAGGTCATTCCCAAGAGTGATGTGTCTCTTGGCAGGCCTCTCTTAAAAATATAAACTTTGAGTGTTACTAACACTTTTCTCTTGCACCTAGGACCACGAAAGCCAAGGGAGAGGATAGTGTGTGTTAGAAGTAGGACCACTCGACAAAATTTGCACAAGCGTGCCAAACATAAAAGATACTTGTTCTTTTTAACTCATCATTTGCAATGTGATCTAACTATTTGGAGATGTTGCTCCAACAATCATGGTGTTCTTTTTATCCTTCAATGGCAAAATGTGTTGTAATCTAGGAACTTGAAATCCTGGTCAACTAAATTGAAAAACACGTTTTTGCTTGAAGTAAAATCGCTTTTGAACTTTGAAGAAAAAAAAATGTCTTGTTCTTTTTAGTTGGCCCCAAAACGAAATGTTGATTGTGAATTTCCTTAAGTTGATGCAAGAAATGAAAGTTGTGTTGTTGATTTTAAGCACCAAAATAAAGATTGTTCCTAACTTGCAAATAAACTTTGAAGTTTGTGGTTCTTTTTAATTTGCAAGTGGGGTTCTTTTTACAAACCAAACTTAAAGATGTGATTCTTTTTATGATCCAAAATGAAAATGTGAGGTTCAATTTTTAAGCCAAAAGAGACAATGAATTTGTTTTAATCCAACTTTGAAAACAAAGTGAAAGAAAGAATTCAATGCTTTCTAATCTAACTCCTCCAATCTTGCATAAATAAACAAACAGTTATTCCAAAAAATAAAATAAAATGAGGTATTGGTGGGCTTCTACAAGCCTAGGTTTTGATTTTCGGCTACAATAAAAAAAATTACAACTCTCTGTTACAATAGCTCCACTCTGTGTAAAAAAAGAAGCGCTATTTAACACGAAAGCACTAAAGCGCTACCTGTGTGGCAATTTAAACAAAAAAGTTAGTAGTTTTGTAGAGAAATCTTGTGTTGGATTCATGTCGGGTTCACCAAATGATGCTCTGCAAAAAGGATTAGAAAATCTGCTTGATGGCAACACACACAAGAGCACAAGAAACAAACGTTAGTGTTAGCAACAAAAGATTATCCTAAACAGGCATATCAAGAGAGATTTAAGCATGAAATATAAAGCATACAAACATAGAAGAGATAAACTATACTCCTCCAAATGCTAATGAAGATGCTCATAGTTGCTCCTCCCTTGTTCCTCTCCTCTCCAAGTCCCACATGAGTGTAGCTCTCAGCTTTTAGCACTAGCCATGGATGCCATATGGAGATTCAAGATGGTTGAATATGATAAGCAAATTCTATGCAAGTGTAGATAGTGATGCTATGAAAAATCTCTATGCTAATACTAGTATAACAACAATACTCTAATTCTTCCTTCTTTGCTTGAGGAGAAGGGTTCTATTTATAGAAGAAATGGGGAAATGAAGGGTTAAGATTGAGAAATCTTAACAAGGGTTAGGATTGAAAGGTATTCAATCCAGGTGAGACTTTCAACCCAATCTCATGTTGACAAGTGTCACCATGAGGAGGCTTGAGAGGAGAGATAAGGAGCATTAAATGTTTGAGGGGACATGATGGTTACCCTAGGGGGTTGGGTTAGGGTTAGGTTAATGGATATTCCTTTTATCCAAGGGATAAATGAATGTGTAAGGGTTAAATGGTTACCTTAGTCAAAGAAATAAATGCTTTGAAGATACCCATGAGTCAAAAGGATGGTTAAGTTAGAGGAAAGTCTCTAACCAAAGGTAAAAGGTGAGTTAACCATAAATGGTTGTGTAAGAGCCTTTAATGGTTTGGAAGACTTTAGAGGTTAACCATTTGAAGACATAAAGCCTTTAATGGTTATTGAAGACTTTGGAGGTTTTTGAGAAGTGACTTCCTTTTATTTAAGATTGTGACAATATTTAGGGGATGGATTAGGTTAATTAGAAGGGTTAGAAGAATCTAGAAGGGATTTAGGCATGCAAGTGGATTTTGTAGGAGAATGCAAGTGGGAGGAATTTTGGGATTTTCAATTGAAATAAAATCATTCATTTCAATTAAATGGTGTAATTTGCATTTCAAATAAATATTAATTTATTTAAATGAGAAAAATGAAGATAAAACATTAAATGCTTGAAGACTTTAAGGGAAACCTTTAAAGGCTTAAAAAGACTCTAGAAGGAAGCCATTAAGTTTGAAGACTTTAAGGGAAACCATTAAAGGTTTCAAGTGGGTGAGGATAAATAGGATTTTAAATAAATAATTTATTTAAAATAGTTGTGCAACTTGCATTTGTAGGAAAATGCAAGTGGGTGGAGGATAAAGGTGATTTAAATAAATGTTAATTTATTTAAATGTGAGAGATGGGATTTTGGGGGTTTTAAATAAATATTAATTTATTTAAATGTGAGAGAAGATTTAATTAAACAAATATGATTTATTTATTTAATTAATGGTCTGAATTTGGTTAAGTGAATTAAATCAAATAAACTGAATAATTTATTTAATTAATAGGAGAAGAGGGTTAAGATGAATTAATTAAATATTAATTTAATTAATTATTGATTGATGGTTAAATAATCAAATAAATACTAAATATTCATTTAATTAAGTGGACAGATTTATGTGACTACAGTAATATTTCACTTACTCCTAATAGGGAATTATCTCATTGTGGGTAGGTTCCCACCTTGGTTTTTCCCTTAATTGAGTTTTCCACGTCAAAAATATTGGTGTTATGTGTGTTATTGATGTGGTGTTGTTTCATGTTTTAAAGTATTAATTATCAGATCTTCTTTGTGGTTAAGTTGCAGTAAGTTTTTGTGAAAACTAATTCACCCCCCCTCTCAGTTTGCTGCATTGTTTCTAACAATTGGTATCAGAGCTAGATCTTCTAGAAGAAGCTTGACCACTTGAGGAGATTTGGGATGGCAACCTTTTCTTTCAAGAAGGATAGTCCAAGATTTGATGGAAGGAAATACACTCTCTAGAAAAGCCGAATGCAATGTCATTTGAGATGCATTGGAGAAGAGTACTAAGAATGTATATAACATTCCTCAGAATGTTCCTACTACTCCAAATGAGATAAAGGAAGCATAATGCAATATTAGAGATAAGGAAGCATTGATGAGTGCTTTGCTAGATTCTGAAATGACTAATGTGATGGACTTAGAGATTTCTCATGAAATCTAGATAAAATTAGAGACCTTGCATGTAGGTGATAGTCATGTGAAGATTGCTAAGTTGCAGAGCTTGAAGGGAAAATATGAGAACTTGAAGATGAGTGAAGATGAGAACATTACTTTTTTTATGCAGAAAGTGAATGAGCTTGTGTGTGGAATCAGATGTGTCGATGGAGTATTAAGAGAATCTTATTTTGTTGCTAAAGTGTTGAGATCCTTGCCTCCTGCTAAGAAACATAAAGCTGCTTCTATTGATGAGATCTGAACTGTGACAAATGTGACAAGAGATATGCTAATTGGTAAACTTGGTGCTTTTGAGTTGAGTGAGTTTGGAGACTCTCTTCCTAAGACTAAATCTACATTCAAAGCTACTATATGATCTAGGAGAAAGTTCTACAAGAGTATCTAGATATGAGAAATATGAAAGAGATGGAAGATGAAGAAAGAGAGCTTGAGGAGCTTGAAGCACTTGTTGCCACAAGATTGCCTAAAGGTGTCGGTAAGTATGAAGGAAAGTTACCTCTTAAATTTTTTTCATGTAATAAGATAGGACATTTTGCATCAAGGTGTTCAAAAAGAGATAGAAATCCTAAGAAGCCATTTAAGCCATATAAGCCTAAATATCAGAAGAAGTGCTATTATGTTGTTGATGAAGGTGTGATAGATGATGAGTCAGATAAGGGAAATTCATGAGATGAATTTGTGTTCATTGCTATCAAGGAAGATGATCTTGTAACTACAGATTCTACAAGTTGTATTAATGAGGAGACAGCTTTAGCTGCTAAAGTTGAGGAGAAGGATGAATGAGTAATTGATAGTGGTTGCTCTCATCATATGATAGGTGATAAGCGTAAATTTGTAAATTTGGAAAAGTATGATGGTGGTGTAGTAATATTTGGCGATAATAAAGCTTGTGTAATCCGTGGTAGAGGTTCTATTTCTCTTGATGGTAAGAATAATACTGATGATGTATTGTATGTTGAAGGTTTAAAGCATACTATTTTGAGTGTTGGTCAGATGGTTGATAAGGGATATAACTTGCAATTCAAAAATGGAAAATGTGAGATCTTGAGTAGCTACAAAACTGAGATTGCATCCGGTACAAAGACTAAAGGTAATATCTTTTACTTGAATGTTGATGGTAAAAGTTGTTTGATTGCTCAAATTGATGAAAGTTGGTTATGGCATAGAAGAACGTGTCATGTAAATTTTGATTGCATGGTTAAGATAAGTTATACTCAAGCAGTGAGAGATCTACTAAAGTTAATAAAGCCTTCTAATCCGATATGTAAGGAATGTCAATTAGGGAAGCAGACAAGATTTACTTATAAGAACAAACAGTATAATTTTAATGGATTGTTGGATCTTGTACATACTAATCTCTGTGGTCCTTCTAGAGTGAGAAGCTTGCAGGGTGACAGGTATTTCGTGTTGCCGATTGATGATTATTCAAGAATGATGTGGGTTACCTTCTTAGGGGAGAAGTCTGAAGCATTGAAGAAGTTCAATATTTTTAAAGCTATGGTTGAAATTGAGACTGGATTGAAGCTGAAGTGTCTGAGATCTGACAGAGGTGGAGAATTCACTTCTAGTGAGTTTAATGCATATTGTGAAGAGGATGGAGTTAAGAGATAGTTGTCTGCTCCTAGGACACCGCAACAGAATGGTGTTGTAGATAGAAAGAATAAAACCGTTCAAGAAGCTGCTAGAACCATGATGATTGAAGGAAATGTTCCACATGAGTATTGGAGAGAAGTTGTGAGTACTACAATATACACTCTTAATCGGGTAAATATTAAAGGTGATACTAGTAAGACTCCTTATGAGTTATGGTTTGGTCATGCCCCTACTGTTAGATATTTTAGAATTTTTGGAAGTAGATGCTATATCAAAAGAGATGAAGATATTGGAAAGTTTGATGGTAGATGTGATGAAGGAATATTTCTTGGTTATTCTACTAGAAGTAAGGCCTACTGGTGTTATAATAAAAGATTGAGAAAGATAGTTAAAAGTACTAATGTGAAGGTTGATGAAGGTAATGTAAGACATATCAGATCTTGCGGATATGATTTTGATGATTAGGATGCCATTTAAGATAAAGGAAAACAAGTGCAGACCCAAAATCAAGTTTAGATTGATCTGGAAAGGTCAGAGAATGAAGAGAAAGATGCAAATGATTGTGAAGAAGAAAGAGTTCAAGAGCCTGAAATTCAAGAAAATCCTAAAACTCTGAGGTATGTGAGGTTGAATCATTCAGAAAATCAAATTATTGGTGATAAGAATAAAGGTGTGATGACTAGGAAAAGACTTGCTGAAGAAATTTGTTTGATTTTTAAGATTGAACCTAAAAATGTTGACGAAGCATGTAAAAATGAAAATTGGATTAAAGCTATGGAAGAAGAATTGAATCAGATTGAGAAAAATGATACATGGACTCTTGTTCCTAGACCTAAGGATAAAAATGTAATTGGAACTAATGGGTATTCCAGAATAAGTTGAATGAACAGGGGAAGATGTTCAAAATAAACCTAGACTTGTTTCTAAAGGTTATTCACAGATGGAAATAATTGATTACAAGGAGACTTTTGCTCCGGTAGCTAGAATTAAAGCTGCTAGATTATTTCTTGCCTATGTTGCTCACAAAGATTTCAAGGTTTATCAGATGGATGTCAAATCAACCTTTCTTAATTGTGAGTTGGAAGAAGAAGTCTACATTGAGCAATCAGATGGAATTCAACTGACAAATGAAAAGGACATGGTTTTCTGGTTGAAGAAAGAATTGTGTGGATTGAAACAAGCCCCTAGAGCCTGGTATGCCAGATTGGATAAGTATTTGATGAAGCTTGGATTCAATAAAGGTACTACTGATAGTAATTTTAATTTCAAAATTGATTAGAATAACATTTTGATTGTTGAAATTTTTGTTGATGACATTATCTTTGGAGGAAATGATTGCCGATGTAAGAAATTTGCTGAAGAGATGTAGAATGAGTTTGAGATGTCTATGATTGGTGAGATAAAATTCTTTTTGGGATTGCAAATTAATTAGTTGGATAAAGGTATTTTTATATCTCAGTCCAAGTATGTAAAGGAATTGTTGAAGAAATTTGGTTTTGAGGACTCTAAACTAGTTGGTACACCTATGGTGATCAGATGTAAGTTGATGAAGGATTATGATTCTCTGAAAGCTAATCAGACCATATATAGATCTATGATTGGTGGATTGTTGCATTTGACTCAGGATAGACCTAATATAATGAATGTTGTGTGTCATGTTGCTAGATTTCAAGCTGGTCCTAAGGAATCTCATGTTACTGCTATAAAAAAGATATTCAAATATTTGAAAGGGACAGTTGATTTTGGTTTGTGGTATCCTAATAATGATGAATTTACTTTGAGTGCTTTTATAGATGTTGATTGGGTAGGTGATGTTGATGATCAGAAGAGTACTATTGGTGGTGCATTCTTTTTGGGTAAGAAGTTGGTCTCTTGGGTAAGTAAGAAGCATAATGCTATTTCTTTATCTACTGCAGACGCTGAATACATTGTTGCTGCTAGAAATTATACTCAAGTAATTTGGATGAAGTAGATGTTTAAGGATATATGAGTTATTTATGATGAGTGTTAGAGTTATCATGTATTAGCTAATATTATTTATTTAATTATTAGTCTATTATAATCTATGTTTAAGCTAAACTTAGACATTTAATAATATTGTAGGTATTTAATAATTATTCTAATTATTAAATACACATTATCCCTTTAGGGTTTCTTTAGGGTTGCACAATATCCTTTTATAAGGATTGTATTGTACATTTTCATTTAATTGATTCCCTCTCTAAATGATAATCTTCTTCTTCAAAGCCATTATTGTGTTTTTGCCTCCAATCTTCTCTGGTGATAGGTATTTTGCTAACAAGTGTTTTTGGGATCTTTGAAGTTGTATTTTCTCAACTTCTTCATGGTATCAAAGCCTACATCTGCTGGTGCTTGTTCTTGACTTTTCAGAAGATTGTTTGGAGGAGAGTTTCAAGCTTTTACAAAGTTTTTATTTGCATTTGGGGAGATTTTTGTTTATGGGGATTTTGGGCTCAAACAGATTCATCGTTGAGCTCTGAACACCCCAAAACCCCCATTTTCATATAAAATTTGTCAAATTTGGGCAACTGTGGCTCTGACAAATTTTGTTTATTTTGCTCTTCTTGGGCACATTTTTCGAGACAAAAAATTAAATAAAAATATTTTTGGGCATTTTTACAACTTACCCTGGCTGAATGCACCACAATTTGTAAAAATCCTTAAAAAAAAAATGGGGGAAAGTTTTTTTTTACAAATTCAAAAGGCAAAGGCGGCCTTTGCAGGTCCGTATGACTCCGCAGCAGGGCATGGAC
The DNA here is from genome assembly GCF_030272615.1 of Cryptomeria japonica. Lineage (NCBI taxonomy): Eukaryota > Viridiplantae > Streptophyta > Pinopsida > Cupressales > Cupressaceae > Cryptomeria > Cryptomeria japonica. The sequence continues at coordinate 24,100,278 of NC_081414.1, forward strand.
CTGCCCTTTGACCCCTGTGCCACCACCTACTGCTTTGGTCGCTAGCACTGCCGACCATGGCCTCGCCTATCGCCATCCAGCATGTAGGGTCTCCTGCCCGCCGCTCAGGCTGTCACCCTGCTCCTGGTCGCCCTGCCGCTGCCGCTCACAGCCTTGCTCCGCCTCCTCGGAATCGCTTGGGCCGACCACCTCCTTGCTGCCGCTGTTGCTCTCCCGCCGCTCTGGCTCTCGGTCGCCTTGCCGCTGCCACGCTGCTCTGACAGCCTCTTGCCCGCCAACTGTTGCACACCAACCGCTGCTGCCACGACCACCCAGGCCCCCGCCCCACAGGCCGCCTCTCGACCTTTTTTTTTTTTTTTCGACACATTTTTTCAGGCGACAATTTTTTTTTCTTCTGGCAGGCAGGGAATATTTTGGGAATATTCCGCTAACATCAACACTGTGTGGGCAATCTTCAGGCCCCTTCTCGGCCCATCTGGAGCACCTTCAGTTTTTTGGCCATATCTTGGGCTCATGGAGGCATTGTTTGGCAAATCATATATCGTCAGAAAGCTATTTCCGAGCTCTATCTAGATCCAAAGGTTTGAATTTTTTATTTTTCTTTTTTGATGGTGTTTTTTTTTGTCAAAGCTAGAGGTTTTTTTTGCACTCCGGGAGACATAGCTTGAGCATCTGAACTGCGTTTCTCAAAAAATTTATATCGTTGGTAAGCTTGTTCTGTGTTCTTTCCAGTCATATGAGTTTAATTTCCAGATTCTGCTCTAGGTACATTTTATTCATTTTTTTCTGGTTTTTAGCACTTTGGTGAATATCTTGAATGTTTCAGGTCCTAGGATCTCTTTCTTTGAGTAGGATGTCTCGTCTTTGGCTGTTCTTTCTGTATTTCCAGCCTTATGTCTCTTCTGATCTTTGTATACATCATTTTGTAAGCATTTCCTTTTTTGCAAACACACAGAGATAAAGTGCCATTATGCATTGTATACTTGGGATCTTGCACATCTTTAGCCTTATTATACATGCACTACATTATAAAGTACCATGGGGGGGGGGGGGTTGATGTTTGCCTCATAATGCATGTCAAGTGAGTGTTCCTTCCATGACACTATGCACTTTTCTCTACACCTTTGATGTTCCTGGTTCTTCGTCATGCAGTTCTTGTTGGTCGTTCTTTTTAGTGTACCTGTCCCTCTCCCTTGCCAACATTATGGGGGGGGGGGGGGGGGGTTTCTCCTATTGTTCTAATGCTTCCTTGGTTCATTGGATCATCTCTTCAGGCTTTGGTGTTTTATGCCATTTGTATCTTCAAGTGTAGTTGTTTGCCTTTGTTTGCCATCTGATCCGAGTAGTGTTATTTGAGGGCACTCATGTAGATTATAGTCTTCTCTACCTGATCATCTTCTCTTTCAGTGGAGGTTCTTCAGATCGACAATTATTCTTTGACAATGTTTGCAGGTTCTTCATGCTTCAGTGATTCTTCTTCTCTTCTTTTGTTCCTATCTTTTGGAACATTCTTGTTTGGAGGCTTCTTCAGTCCTTCACTTGCTTTTTCCATCTCTTTTTGGAGTAGAGTTTTTTCCCACGTGGTTTTCTTTATTTCTTCGGCTTATAGAGATTTGGTTGTGATTGGGTACCTCATCAGGCCTTGTTTTCGGGACCCAAATATGCCTTCATCATGTAGTTGCATTTTTTGCTTCATGCATTTAGTTTTTTAGCTACTCCCTAAGTTCATCTTAAGGGGGGGTGTTAAAGTTATCATGTATTAGCTAATAATTATTTATTTAATTATTAGTCTATTATACTCTACACTTAAGCTAAAATTAGGCATTTAATAATTATTCTAATTATTAAATACACATTATCCATTTAGTGTTGCACAATATCCTTTTATAAGGATTGTATTGTACTTTTTCATTTAATTGATTCCCTCTCTGAATGATAATCTGCTTCTTCAGAGCCATTATTGTTTTTTTGCCTCCAATCTTCTCTTGTGATAGGTATTTTGCTAACTGGTGTTCTTGGGATCTTTGAAGTTGTATTTTCTCAACTTCTTCATTGAGCCTATTGCTATATACTGTGATAATTAAGTGCTATCAATATTTCAAAGAATCCGATGTTGCATTCCAAAACAAAGCATATATCAATCAAGTTTTATTTCTTAAGAGAGAAGGTGAATGAGAAAGAAGTCAGATTGAAGTATGTATCTACAAAGGAACAAATTGTAGACATCTTTATGAAGCCTTTGCCTAAAGATACTTTTGAGTATCTTAGAGGGAATCTAGGGGTGATTTCCCCTCCTGATAAGAACTAAGATGCATGGATTTGCATCAGTCTAGTGAACTTCACAAAGATATTTTATGATCCGAATTGACGAGTGAGGCTACTACTCAAGGGGAGTAGTCAGTGTTGGTGTTTAGTGGCTCAGATGTATAGATTTGTGAAGCTAATTCAAAAGGGGAGAGAATCTCAATTCTTGAGCCTTTGTCATTGATGTTTGTAATGTCATAAATATCGACCTTCCAATTTTTGACCGCATTTGGGTCTTTGCATTGGCGGATGAATCCCTAAGCTTGATTGGAGACCCGAGACATGCTCAAAACACCTGAAACTTGCACCCCGCACTGCTTTATGTCATTGCCTATCCTAAATTAGGGTAGGAAAAAGGGATGGCGCCCTTGTCCCCCCTAGGATAGGGGTGTGGTGCCCCTGTCCCTGCCCGATTTTGGGCCTCCCTTGATCAAATCCTACATTGGGCTTGTCGATTGTGAGCGGGAAATTTTTTTCCTATGTTGGCCTAAGACGAAAAATTAGTTAAAAATCCCTAATTGGCAAGTATATAAGGAGCATCTCCCCTCCTATTTGCATAATCCCAATAAGCAAAAATTAAGTTCATGAGAAAAGCGACGATAAGCGACAACAAGTTGATCATAAAGCACATTCAAGCATTGAGCATTCCAAGTCTCCTTTTAAGGCTAGGTGTTGCATTCAAGTCAAGGATTCAACCATTGAAGAGGAGATCTCTGCCAACATTCGAGACATTCTATTCTACATATCCTTTCAATCAATTCCATCAATATTTCAGTTGCATCCTCTCTTGAGGTGAATTTTACTTCAAATATTTCCTTTCATTTACTTGCAAGTATTTTTTAATCACTTGGTTAATTCCAAAATGGGGTTTGACTTGAAGTCAAACCTCGATTGCAGGTATGCAGTTGTAAGTGCAACTTTAGGCTTCATTTTCAGAGACAGAAAAACCCTTTTCAGCACACGGGTTTTTCGGAGGACCAAGTACACTTTCAACCCGATCTCAACAAATTTTGTTCAAATTTGCAAGGGAGATCCGTCTTGAGATCTTACTGCTAATTCCAAGTGCACAACTTCATCCCGCATCTCTATCTCAAGATATAATCGTTTCTTTGTCATCTTTACACTTAGTCTCAATTCATTTAACTCAACTTGTCTATTTTAAAAGAGGGTTACTTTACTTTCCAAATCCATTGCCAATTCTTTACAATTCATTAGCATTCAATCTCTTTCCATTGGAATTGGATCTAGTGAACTCAACCCCCTCTTTCAAATGTAATTCGCGTGAGAAGTTGAAGGGAATCCTTTGTGAAACTTCCATTCCTCTTTTGAGGGGAGTAAATCTTTCCACTTGATGTCACCTCATCACTTTTCACCATGTTACAATGTCAAAGGGGGAGAGAAGAGCATGTGAAAAACCTTGAAGCATTTTGAGATTTGTGATTTGAGTTGTTTGTCGAAAGGGGAGTTGATCCTTGTGATTTTGAGGGAGATTGTTGTGAGTTGATTCTTTCTTTGCATTGATTGTTTTTCACATTCATATGTTTCCATCAATGCCAAAGGGGAAGATTGTTGGGAATTTTGTTGGAATAGTGTGTTGTCATTGATTTCAACATATTCTTTTGTGTATTTTAATGTTGCAGTTAGGTTGGATGAGTTGGTTTAGCTTGTATGTTGCAGATGAGTTGATGCGGTTTAATGGGTTTTGAAATACTTAAATCTAGTTGATTCAACAAAAGTTTCAGTGGTCTACATGTTGATTTGATTGAGTTATGAGATCCGGTATTGAGGATTTTATTCAGTTGTTCCTGTTATTCGGTATTTTCGTTTGATCTTTGTATTTCTCCATAATTGTAATATCTTTAGTTGTGGATGTGTATGATGTATTCTAGACGTTGATGTGTGTCCCCAGTTCAATTGGTTCATGATTTGGAAATCCACAATCGAATCTTTCATGTTGACAGTCAATTATGTTGGTGTTCTTGAGCTCCGGTAGAGAGATGATATTGATTCTAGTGATTTGAGTTGTTGCGGTTGTTGTGGTGCAATTCACGTTGCTTGTGAATGTTTTGATATCATGTTCTATGTGTAGTCACATAAATCTATCCACTTAATTAAATGAATATTTACTATTTATTTGATTATTTAACCATCAATAGTCGGTTAATTAAATTAATATTTAATTAATTCATCCTCAAACCCTTTTCCTATTAATTAAATAAATTATTTAAATTAATTCATTTAGCCACACTCAAAATCAATTAAATGAATAAATCATATTTATTTAATTCAACCCCCCTTTCCTCTTTTTAAATAAATAATAAAAACATTTATTTAAATCCCTAAACTACCCCCCACCTGCATTCTCCTACAAATGAAAGTTGCAACCACAATTGAAATAAATTAATTTTATTTTAAATAAAATCCTATTTTCCCTCACCCACCAAACCCACTTGCAATCCTAAATCCCCTTCTAGACTCTTCTAACCACTTTCTAAATTCTTCCAACCATTCCTAATTAGCCTAATCCATCTCTTAAATATTGTCACATTCCTAAGCAACTTGGAGTCACTTCTCAAAGCCTCAAAAGTATTTGAAAAACATTTAATGCTTTATGTGTTCAACAAGTTAACCCCTAAAAGTCTTCCAAACCACTAATGGCTCTTACATGACCATTAATGGCTCTTACATAACCATTTATGGTTAATTCCACTTGCCCACATGGCTAGAGACTTTGCCTCTAACTTAACCTCCATTTAACTCATGTATCTCCTCAAGCATTCATTGCTTTGACCATGGTTATCCCCACTAACTCTTGCACAAGAGTTTATCCATTGGATAAAGGCATTAGATAATGGCTTTATTCATTCAACTCAACACTAACCTTACCTCCCAAGTTAACCTTCAAGCCATGTCAGGCATTTAATGCTTCTTCCCTCTCCTCTCAAGCCATCTCATGTTGACATTTGTCATCCTGGGATTGAGTTAAAAACCCTCACATGGATCATAAACCCATCAATCCCAACCCTTGTTGAGATTACTCAATCTCAACCATCCATTGCCCTATTTTACCTATAAATAGAGCTCTCATTCCTCATTTTCAAATCCTCAAGAATCTAAGAACATCTAGCCATAATCCAAAAATCTTGTATGCATCTAAGTTATAGTGAATTTGAGAGAGCATTTTAGAGTAAAATCATAATCTACATTGTCTTTTGGTTAAAAATTGATAATAGCTTAATTAACTCATTTCCTCTCATTCCTAGCTAGCTTGCATTTGCATATTTTTATAATCATCTTCAATCTTGAATCTCCATAAGACTTCCATAGTAGTGCAAAGCTGAGAGATACACTCATGTGGAACTTGGAGAGGAGAGGAACAAGGGAGGAGTAGCTATGAACATTTTGGTTAGTATTTGGAGGAGTTTAGTTTATCTCTTTTATATTTGTATGCTTTCCATTTCATGTTTCATATCTCTCTTGATATGCTTGCTTAGGATAATATTTTGTTGCTAACACTAACGTTTGAACTTTTTTCTTGTGTTTTTGTGTTTACATCACTATTCTAATCCTTTTTGCAGAGCATCATTTGGTGAAAACATCAAATGATGATCATCTAATGTTCAAGAATCCGCTTCCATCACATGCTCAAAGGGGTTCTTCTACCTCAGGGCGAAACATAGATACTACAAATTATACACAAGCAGCCTATACTTATACTGTGAATCACCTCTATGACACTGACGAACAAGTTGCAACCCTCACCATCAAAGATCCAAATCCTGCATGCATTGTTACGCGTCATAGCAAAATTACCATTCGCGCTACACCACAAGGAATGACTTCCTTGCCCAAGCAATATAACTTTGTGGAACAATTGGACAAAACACCCGCACTTATATCCATATTAGAGCTTTTGCGCTTATCCCCTTCACACAAAAAAATCTTGGGTCAAGCTCTCCAAGAAGTGTTAGTCCCTGCCAACCTTAACACAGATCAATTTCAAGCCATGATTGGTAGTCTCAGGTCATCACCATGCCTCAGTTTTTTTGAAAGTGACAACGCTTCATTCCAACAACCACATAATGCATCCCTTCACATTGAAGGATTTGTCAACCAACACAGAATCAAGCGAGTCTTGATTGACAATGGAGCCGACCTGAATATATGTACCTTGCAGTTGGTCACAACCTTGGGATATGTAGTCGAATCAATGGGCCCCAGCAAAAAGATAACCATTAAGCCCTATGATGATGCAAAGAGTTCTTCCAAAGGAGCTGTGATATTACCTATCAGGATAGGTCCAGTGATAAAGCATATCATCTGTCAAGTTCTAGACCTTCCTCTGCCATATAATCTTTTGTTAGGAAAACCTTGGATACACGCCATGCAAGCCGTTCCATCCACCTATCATCAATGTATCAATTTTCCCCACAACGATGTAGAAATCACAATCCTTGGTGATGCAAATCCATTTGCATATTGTAACTATATTAACCATCAACCAAAGATTGTCGTTCCTAACAATAGAGAAGTTATCCCATCCACATCATATGTTAGTCCAGCCTCTCTTTCTAGCTCAAACACCCCTATACCAAAGCAAGAGAAGTTGAAAATGAAAATGGCAGAGGAAGGTCCTGGGGAATCTAATCTAAGCCAACTCTTTTGTGTTGGGAAATTACCCACTTCCCCTAGAACTTATGGCAAGCCTCAAAAGTTCTTCAACCACCACTGGCCAAGCAAGCATGCACTTTGGCGCAGTTCATCCCTGGTAAAAGTCAGGAAGAGGAAACCAGAGATGAGGATCTAGCAGAATGGATCTACAAAGATCCTATCACCACATAAATCCCACAGGATAAACTTCCTACTGATAAATATGGCAAAGGCCTCACTATCATGCAAAGAATGGGCTACGATGGTCAAATTGCTTTGGGACATTGTAAACAAGGATGACATGAGCCCTTACAACCTGAGTTGAAACCCAAAGATAACACTGGATTAGGTTTTCACAAGGAGTCTCATCCTAAGCTTAGATTCAAGGGTAAGCCCATCAACCCCATGTATCAAACAGTTACTCCAAGGAGGCCCTCCTTGATTATATCCATGACACCAACTAAACCCACTATACCAACAAAACTGATCATCAAATCAGTAGCATCAATCACACCAATATCATCAACATCACTGATGATTCCAACAGTAGCACCAACTGCACCAGCAAGACTGATAAAACCATCGGTACCAACAACACTAACACAATCAACAAATCCCATAACTCCATCAGCAACATCAATACCATCAGCAACATCAACAACACTGATAATTCCATTAGAAACAACAGTAGCGCCAACAACACCGATACTCCCAGTAGCAGATTCAACGACATCGATAATCCTACCAGCGACACCAACAACAACAACTCCTATAATCCTGCCGACAACACCAACAATCCCACCTATAAAAGTGCATACACCCGTGACAAATACACTCTTCAATACAAAGGATACCCCAGACTGGTACAGTAATAGGATGTTAGAGAGTGATTCAGAGATTGACTCACATGAGTGGGAATTTGATACAATGAATCTAAATACTTTAGACAAGGAAGACACATCAACTATGTCGCCTTATAAAGATATCCTTGTTTATGGAGAGCCTTGGATTAAAACCTTTTGGGGTCGTGAGCAAGAAACACCTTCCACGGGTCCTACATCAAATCCGACACCACAACCTGACAAGGAGAGTACCATTGACGAACTTCACTCATCTATATTAACCCTCACTAACACATCCTCTGAACTTAAATCAATTGATGAGGTCATGCCCATCATCCACCATGAACTCATTGACTGGAACCAACCAAATTCCCCATGTCTTGATCACTTCCAAAATGATGAGGTGCTCATCGACTTTTTAGAAATATGGGATCACATACCAAGTGGGGATCACAAAGCTGGATTTGCCATCAAACTTAATAGCGCAACATACTTTGGGGCAGATGCCAAACCTTTTAGCTGCAAAAACATCACAATAAAACATAGATCTTTTGGTGAAAAGCACACAGTGGCACTTGTTGATCCCAAAAAAGTAAAAATAAAGAGAGTATCCAAAGGTGAAAACCTCTCTGAGGTGCCTGCAGATGAAAGGTTTGACATCCTCCCCTCTAGTACAAATTAGGAGAGATCAACGATCCTAATCAAAGAAACAAAAGAATTCAATGCGGGGACCCCTGAGACTCCTCACCAAATGCATTTAGCATCTCTACTCACTCCAAAGGAACAACCAAAATTTATAGAATTCCTCCAGAAGTGTCAAATCAACTTCGCATGGTCTTATATAGACATGCCTAGTCTAGATCCTGATTTGGTCATGCATCACCTTACCATGGTAGAAGGAGATAAACTGGTAAAACAAAAGCTTAGAAAGATGCACCCACATATTGTTGTGCTTGTTAAGGCAGAAATCAAAAATCTCTTAGATGTTGGCTTCATTCGACCAATCGATTATGCTGATTGGGTCTCCAACATTGTACCTATCGACAAGCCTAATGGAGGCATCCGTATCTGTACACACTTTAGAGATTTGAACAAAGAATTCCCTGAGGATGACTTCCCCTTACCAAACATCGACATGATTGTCGATCTCACAGCAAGTCATGCCATTCTTTCTCTTATGGATGGTTTTTCAGGGTATAACCAGATCAAGATTGCTCCAGAAGATCAACATAAAACTGCTTTCACATACCCATGGGGAACCTATTGTTGGAATGTGATGCCATTTGGTCTGAAAAATGCAGGGGAAACCTATCAGAGAGCGATGACAACCATCTTTCATGACCTAATGCATACTATAATGGAAGATTATGTCGATGATTTATTAGCTAAATCATTAACAAGAGAAGGTCATCTGGAAATACTGGGTGAAATCTACGATAGATTAGAGCAATATCATGTATGACTTAATCCAAAGAAATGTGTCTTTGGAGTGACCTCCGGGAAGCTCCTACGATACATTGTCTCAAGCAAAGGCATTGAAGTAGATCCAACGAAAGTCAAAGCAATCATGGACATGCCACCTCCCAAGAACATCAGTCAGTTAAGGACACTACAAGGGAAACTACAATCAATTCGAAGATTCATTAAACAATTGGCTGATAAGTGTCATCCTCATACATCCATTACACAAGAATTACCACTTTCAATGGGATACAAAGTGCCAGCAAGCATTCCAAATGCTTAAAGATTACCCGATGAATACACCGTTTCTAATCCCACCGGATCCAAGTAGACGTCTATTGCTCTATATTTCAGCTACTAATATGACATTAGGAGTACTGGCACAACACAATGTAGAAGGAAAATAATGTGTTGTATACTATATCTCTCGCACATTGGTAGGCTATAAACTCAATTACACACCTATTGAGCGAGCTTGCCTAGCAGTTATCTTGGTAGCCACCAAACTGAGACACTACATGTTGACACACAAGGTACAACTCATTGCTAAAATCGATCCACTCAAGTACCTACTCAATAAGGAAGCATTAATAGGTCGCTTGGCCAAATGGGTTATGATTCTGAGTGAATTTGACATTGTCTACGTGGACCAAAAGGCTATCAAAGGGCAAGTTATTGCAAATCAGTTGGTCGATGCAACCCTCACAGGTGACCATCCTCTTATTTAAAATTTTCCAGATGAAGAGATCTTCATGATCACAACAAAACAACCATGGAAGCTCTACTTTGATGGCTCATATACTAGACATGGTTCGGGGGCAAACATTATTTTCATTACACCTTAAGGTGACAACATCCTGAAGTCATACAGACTCACTTTTCCATGCACCAATAATATAGAAGAATACGAGGCCTTAATCACATGACTCAGATTGACTATACAATGGCATCTCAAAGAGCTATAGGTATATGGAGATTCTTAGTTAGTCATCCGACAAGTCACCAATGAGTATCAAACTAAGGATGATAAGCTCATGCCATATAAAAGGATGGTGGATAGTTACAAAGAATCATTTACAACTATCACCTTTGAGCAAGTACCTAGAGATGAGAATCGAGCTGCTGATGCAATGGCTACCATTGCATCTCTCCTAGATCTTTTGCAAAATTCCACACTCTATGAGTTCTTGGTCGAACAACTTTAGATCCCCGTGTATGATATCCCCGAAACTGAAATGATATGTCACCTTGTCGGTTCTGAATCCCCATGGTATGGTGGGTTCTTCACTTACCTCTGCGATCACACACTCCCTCCTAACCAATCCAATAACCAATGCAAAACCTTCATATGCCAAACCGCTCGATATACCATCATTGCCGAAACCCTATACCGATGAAGTCTTGATGGTACTCTCCTTCAACGTCTAGAACAAGATGAGATAACAAAGGCTTTGGAAGAGGTACATGAAGGAATTTGTGGGGATCACTCAAGCAATCCTTCCTTAGCAAAGAAAATCATGCGTGCTGGATACTATTGGCCCACCATGGAAAAATACTCCTACTATTTTGTCAAAAAATGCAAGTGCCAAGTTCACAAAGACTTGATACATGCACCAGCACAAGAATTGCAACCAATCACAACACCATGGCCCTTTTGTCAATGGGGACTTGACCTTGTGGGTAAAATTCATCCATCTTCATCCAACGACCACAAATTTATCATTACCACCACCGAATACTTCACAAAGTGGATCGAAGTTGTTCCACTTACCTAAGTCACCAACAAGCAGATCACCCCATTCATCCTTAATTACATCATCTGCCGGTATGGTGTACCCATGCCCATCATCATAGATAACGGGCTTCGTTTCAAAAATCAAGATGTTCGTGAGCTTTGTGATAAGTTTCACATCCAACACCACTTTTCCACTCCCTATTACCCACAAGGCAATGGTCAGGCCGAAGCATCGAACAAAAGCATATTGAGAATCCTCAAGAAGATGGTCAATGATGTTGGTCGTGATTGGCACGTTCAATTAAATCCAACACTATGGGTGTATCGCACTAGCATTCGAACCCCTACAGGCACAACTCCCTACTCACTAGTGTATGGCGTAGACGTCATCCTTCCTATTGAGGTTGAGATACCATCTTTACGGGTTTCTTTGCATAATCTGATAGATGATGAATCATACCGAGTCTTCAAGACTTGGAACTACTTGATGAATGACGACAAGCTACATACAACCACCTCAAGGCCTATCAACAATGAGCAAAAGCTATAATAATTGGGTTAAACCTCATACATTTGAGGTAGGTGAAATTGTTCTCAGGGAGAACCCTCGTAACCAACCAAACAAAGAACATCAGGGAAAGTTTGAATCAAACTGGCTGGGTCCATATGTCGTCACTGCGGTATTTGGGTCTGGGGCATATTAGTTGGCTACTTCAGAAGAGGAACCACTAGTAGATCCGATTAACAACATGCACCTGAAATGGTTTCATACATAAGCTATATAGAGCATCAGGCTCCATCATAAACCAGAAAAACACCAAAAACATTCAGAAAAATGTCCTGAAGAAAATACAAAAAAATCAAAATAGTAAAGAGAAAAATCATGCATCCAAATGGTGAGCAACCACTCCGATGCCACCTTGGGTAAGTGTGATGGTGAAAAATTGGCAAACAAGTGCCACTCGTAAAGGCTATGGCTCCATTTTCTTTGAGACTTGTTGTGATCACATTCATTGCATTCATTCATCCATCATTCAAACCATGGCTTGTTATTGATCTGCAATTAGGGTTAATACTTCACGCTACCTGCATCCTACTTTTCATAGAAATGTCTAAAATGGGGGAAATACTCTTAACCTATTGATGGAAGTGGATTCTATATTATTTGTGATTCATGAATTTTTCCTCATTCAAAACTGTCTAGAAACAAATTTCAAAAACATTCAAAAAACACTCATAAAATCAAAAAACATGATAAAACATCAAAAATCAATCCAAAAACATGGCAACACATAAAATATTTTGTACATACACATCACAACAAACATCAAACAAACATTTTGAGCTACTCAAATGATGATCACTTATCAAATCAACCACATAATCAACACAGGTACACACAACTGTCTTAGCACGGATGTATCCTTCCCTACCAAAACAAAGACATGATAACATTTTCTTTGACAAGAAAATTTTGTTTAAGCTATCAAATACTTGGTTGGTTTGTTAGTTACTTATTCATTATGTAGACGTATAAAAATTACCATATTCCTAAAAGAATATTTTATGTTCATTTCTCTATTTTAATTAAATCCAATTTAATTAATTTACCCACATTCCTCTATTTAATTAAGTAAATTACTCAATTTATTTAAATTAAATTCACTATACCCATTTAATGAATAAATCATTTTATTCAATTAAATCCCCCTATCCACTTTTAATTAAATTCAAAAGTTATCCTAAATTGAATAAATCTAATTTATTTAATTGCAACCAAATTGAATTAAAATTCTTTATTTCAATTAAATCCTATTATCCCTCCATCCACTTGCAAAATCCCAAACCCCTTTCTAATCCCTTCTAGAATCTTCTAATCGCTTCTAATTAACCTAACCCCTCCTCTAAACTTTGTCACATCCCTAAGCAAAGGGAAGTCACTTCTCAAAACCTCAAAGTCTTTGATAACCATTAAAGGCTTTCAACCTTCAACCACTTAATTCCTCAAAGTCTTTGATAACCATTAAAGGCTTTCAACCTTCAACCACTTAATCCCCCAAAGTCTCCAATAACCATTAATGGTTAACTCAAACCCTCTTACATGGTTAAAACATTTGTTTTGACTCAACCTTCATCCAACCCAAGGGTCTCATCAGGCCTTTAATGCTTTGACCATGATTATCTCTTAATCATTTGCACAAAGGTTTATCCTTGGATTAACTCTTAATCCAATGGGTAATCCTAACCTAAGCTTGACCCTTACCCTCTAGATAACCATGAGGTCTTCTTAGGCATTTAATGCCTCCAACCCCTTCTCTCAACCCAACCCTATGTTGACACTTGTCACCATTTCATTGGTGCCAATTACAAACATGGATCCCCAACTTTCAAACTCAACCCTTGATTAAACCATTCAATCTTGACCATCCATTGCCCTATTCTTGCTATAAATAGATCTCTCATTCCTCCATATAGATCATCCCTCAAATTTGTAGTATCACACTTATGCTCAAATACATTCAAGCTTTCTTATATCATATATGCTCATCATTTTAGCCTCTCTTTTATCTAGAAATTAGTCTAAATATGCATGTTTAGAATACTTTCTTTATCATTTAGCTCAATCATAGACTAAATATATCATGTTAGGATAGTGCTCATACTAACCTTGTCATCTTATCATCTAATTTATTGCATTTCTAAGATCATGCATAGCTCAAGGTGCATTTCATTCTAAAATCTATCAAAGCATCCCTCGTTCTTACATTTGCCATCCCTAAACCATTTTGCTCAGTGATATGAGAGCATAAACATTGGTTTGAGGGACATTGTAAGATAGAGAACCATGGGACCCACCTTGGGAAGCTGAGTAATACTTCATTACTCCATAGCTTGCACCAAGAAGTCCTGTGTGTGTGTGTGGACAAGTCTTTTGGAATATTTTCACATATTGAGTTTTATCAGCCCACTTTTCCCGCATACACATTAATATCAGGTTCCTACGCTACTCCGGGATATCCACAAGTGATTAGAGTAGTCGAGATGGTTCCTAAGTATCATTTTGTTTTATTGTATGCAAATTGTTCCAATGAAGTTCTGGGGCATGTACTAATGGTGTCTATGTGGGAAGTTCACTAAGCTACATGATCATATGCCAAAATCTAGTCATAGATCACTATGGCTTACTAACTACAACATATACCTCAACCATCTACACATGAACCAGAGTGGAGGGTCTCTTTTGTTTTACTTGTCTTAAATGCTTGCTTACAGGTGAAATGCTCCAAACTTGGTTCCTACTACCTCGACCAAGAACTATACTACCATGCTCGATGAGGAAAATAAAGCACTATGAATACTCTATGGAACGTCATTTCATCTCATCTATATATATTGAATTCTGTTGCATTCCATCCATCCATACATTCATATAGCTGCATATCATTCATGCATAGTAATGACAATGCATACTCTATTTTTTTCAATCTTCTTCCATAGGAATGAATGCTAGGTCCTCCATACCTTCTATCTAATATTGAATCCCCCCCTTACCCTCCCCATCTAGGTCATAATCATAATCCCTTCATCATTTCCCATCAAACCAATCAAGCCACGTTCATCACCATCCATCTCTAACAGGAGTGGCTGCGTTTCCCATCCTAATTCATCAACCCAATCAAGCTAGTTACTCTATCTACACAGACACATCGACTCACCCACACCTAGACTATCAACATATACTTTTTGATCAAGTATCTTCGAGTCTCAACTGGTAATCAGTTGTGGCAATCCTAGACTACAACAAGCATTTATTACAATGACCTAGTCTCAAAGGGGCTGCTATGATTCATCAAAACCAACCTACAATGCAAACACTATCAATTGATCAACCAAGCAAACATAGTCAACACTAACAATTACATTAATTGTCTAAGTCTCAATGAGTATTTTGCTTCATATACCCTGACTTCATCGGGCAATTACATCAATTGTCTAAGTCACAACAGGTCACTTTGATTCACTTACTTAGACTTTATCCTGTCTAAGAGAACAATTGACATCAACTATCACCCTTTGACTCATTGGGGGAAATTAAACCGATTGCACCAGATTGTCCAACCAATTTTGATCAATTGTATAGTATCAATTAAAAGCACACACTTCATTTACACTGTATCTCCTGCATGACCTAATGGTACTCACTGACTTCCCCTTTCTCTGTTTTAACTCCATTTTCTTTCATTCTTTCACCATTCTTCTATTCTGTCTCCCCCCAATTTCTCGTTCTTTTTCGAGAGATCGCTCGATTTTTGAAAAAAAAATCAGTCCATCTCTCGAGGGGGCATACCACCCACTAAATTAACATTTATGGGGCATATTTCTTCACACCGATTTTTATTTCTTTGAAATGATGCGATAAACCACACCGTCTCAAAGAGGGGCAAATGTAGTCACATAAATCTGTCCACTTAATTAAATGAATATTTACTATTTATTTGATTATTTAACCATCAATAATCAGTTAATTAAATTAATATTTAATTAGTTCATCCTCAAACCCTTCTCCTATTAATTAGATAAATTATTCAATTTATTTAAATTAATTCATTTAGCCACACTCAAAATCAATTAAATGAATAAATCATATTTATTTAATTCAACCCCCCTTTCCTCTTTTTAAATAAATAATTAAAACATTTATTTAAATCCCTAAACTATCCCCCACTTGTATTCTCCTACAAATGCAAGTTGCAACCACAATTGAAATAAATTAATTTTATTTTAAATAAAATCCTATTTTCCCTCACCCACCAAACCCACTTGCAATCCTAAATCCCCTTCTAGACTCTTCTAACCACTTTCTAAATTCTTCCAACCATTCCTAATTAGCCTAATCCATCTCTTAAATATTGTGACATTCCTAAGCAACTTGGAGTCACTTCTCAAAGCCTCAAAAGTCTTTGAAAAACATTTAATGCTTTATGTGTTCAACAAGTTAACCCCTAAAAGTCTTCCAAACCACTAATGGCTCTTACATGACCATTAATGGCTCTTACATAACCATTTATGGTTAATTCCACTTGCCCACATGGCTAGAGACTTTGCCTCTAACTTAACCTCCATTTAACTCATGTATCTCCTCAAGCATTCATTGCTTTGACCATGGTTATCCCCACTAACTCTTGCACAAGAGTTTATCCATTGGATAAAGGCATTATTTATTAGATAATGACTTTATTCATTCAACTCAACACTAACCTTACCTCCCAAGTTAACCTTCAAGTCATGTCAAACATTTAACACTTCTTCCCTCTCCTCTCAAGCCATCTCATGTTGACATTTGTCATCCTGAGATTGAGTTGAAAACCCTCACATGGATCATAAACCCATCAATCCCGACCCTTGTTGAGATTACTCAATCTCAACCATCCATTGCCCTATTTTACCTATAAATAGAGCTCTCATTCCTCATTTTCAAATCCTCAAGCATCTAAGAACATCTAGCCATAATCCAAAAATCTTGTATGCATCTAAATTATAGTGAATTTGAGAGAGCATTTTAGAGTAAAATCATAATCTACATTGTCTTTTGGTTAAAAATGATAATAGCTTAATTAACTCATTTCATCTCATTCCTAGCTAGTTTGCATTTGCATATTTTTATAATCATATTCAATGTTGAATCTCCAGAAGACTTGCATAGTAGTGCAAAGCTGAGAGCTACACTCATGTGGAACTTGGAGAGGAGAGGAACAAGGGAGCAGTAGCTATGAACATTTTGGTTAGCATTTGGAGGAGTGTAGTTTATCTCTTTTATATTTGCATGCTTTCCATTTCACGTTTCATATCTCTCTTGATATGCTTGCTTAGGATAATATTTTGTTGCTAACACTTGTGAGAGTTGAGAAATACAACACCACAGGAGCCCAAATGATCTCTGCAAGCTGAAATAAACCTGTTACAAGGAGAAGCAAGGAAGCAATAATAAAAAATTAAATACACAAAAGAATGCTCAAAAAGATGAGAGCTCAATATTCACCAAAATGTGTAATGTGATAATTAATAATACAAAGAAAAGAAAAATAACCTCTAATAGGTCAAGAAACCCTAAAAGGGAAAACCTAGGCTAGCACATAATAATTAATCAAAGAATTAATTATTATGCACCTAATGTTAGCTTAAGTGTAAAAGATAAAGGGAACTTAAATAGTTAAACAAATGTTGTTTAATTAATCAAGAAAAGACCCGATTACTCTAACAACACTAATCCTTTTTGTAGAGAATCACTATGCATATTGGTGGTCATCATTTATTGTTGTGCATGTTATTGAAGATTTTACTTGTCTGATGATGTTCTTTATGTTATGTGACATTCATGATGTGGTAGTGTGTTGCAGATGATCGAGGTGTTATTTTGGAGATGTTTTATATTTGTGGTAGTTGTTTTGGTCCAGACTATGTCTTAGCTGATATTGTTTTGGTCTGCATGCATTGTTATTGCGTGTGCAATTATATTTTTATAACATCTAGCGTGTATTTAGCCGACCTATATTTCATGTGTTGATGACTTGTATAAATGAATGTAATAATCATTGTGAGGTATCATGCTATGTGCGAATAATGTATCAATCATTCAGTAGAAGGGAAGTTGTGCGAAGGTATGTGAAGAAGTGTGTTGCAGAGAAGATTTGATAGTTAGCTTAATCATAACTGTACTCACGCATATGAAGATGTTATTTTCATAGTTCATGTAATCTGGATTGTTGTCTGAATGCTTTTGTAATTTAGTGAGACTTCTTGTAAGGCAGTGAGACTTCCCTAAGTGTTGTAGCCTTTATGGGTTTCTTATTTGAGCACTGAGCTCTAGGCTGTGTGCCTGAATGCATGTGCATTCACCACTGTAATATTTCACTTGCTCTTAATAGGGTATTATCTTATTGTGGGTAGGTTCCCACCGTGGATTTTCCCTTAATCGAGTTTTACATGTCAAAAATCTTGGTGTATGTGTGTTATTATTGATGTGGTGTTGTTTCATGCTTTAAACTACTAATTATCAGATCTAATTTGTGGTTTAAGTTGCAGTAAGTTTTTTTGAAAACTGATTCACCCCCCCTCTCAGTTTGCTATATTGTTGCCAACAATATCGTCAATACCTCCCAATAAATTTAAAACTCCACCACATCTCAACGCAAGTAACAATCCATCTTTCCCAAAAGATGCGTCTGAATATAGACAAAGAGTAAATGTGAACCCTTTGATTCCAACAAGTGAGTTAAAAAGATTAAGTCAATATGTTACAGAGGAGGTTAAGAAAGTAAAAGTTAGTTTGTCTTTGTTTGAACTAATGAAGGTCCCTGAGATCAAAGAAACATTCATTGAAAGTCTCAAGGATACAACTCAAAGCTCTACTAGTGCTCCTCAAAGCACTACAAGTATAAATCATCACGTGAACATGTTTCTAGGAGTATCGTGAGCTAGTGAGGAAGATCGAGGAAATAGTAGAGACCCCTCACAATTTATAAATATGGTACATAGGTCCTCAAATTTAGGCCTAGTTCAAGATAATAATGAGGAAAAGGTAGCACAAACCCAAAAGTTTCTACAAATAAAGAAGTCTCTCAAGTCCCGAAGTAGAAAATAGTTGAAAAGAATAAGAATTCTGTGAAAGAAAAGAAGACTCCTTTAGCTCAAGCTAAGGAAATGGAGAAGGTCGCCCGTAAAGAACAACCAATTGTCTTATATCAAGGGAAGGACGAACCTGCCCCTTTTCTCATCTCTATCAGAATTTTTAGGAAGCTCTTGCATTACTATTTAATAGATTCTAGAGTGTCGAGCAATGTCATGCCCATAGAGATATGTCACAAGATGGGTTTGACGCCTACCAAAAAAAAAAAGAAGGTGACATAGTTGGATAAAACTAAAGTGCCATTTGTTGGGGATTTTGAACAATATTCACATGCAACTCTCAGCCAATCCCAGAGTCTAATAGTTCATCAACATCTTGATGGTTGATATACTTGATGGGTATGGTATGGTTTTGGGGAGAGAGTGGATATGAAGATTGAACAACTACTTCTCAATGGATTTCTCACACTCATGGTTACCTTAGAGAGGAATCCCAGATCATATTAGAATTGAGAGTACTCCAAGACTCAAGTTGATGATTACTAAGTACAAAGATAATAACGAATTTTTGTTTATAAAATCAAGCCTCGAGCAATACAAGTTAAAAACATACGAGGTCCTGATGTTAAATTGTTCATCTCCTGAAGGAGACTTGGATGACTACTCAGGCTCAACCGAAGTCTTGATTGAAAATGACCTTGATTCCTCGCCCGATGAAAGTGAGGGTACTTTTGAAAGGTTTAGAAATTTTGTTCTTAAGTGTGCTAAACAAGAGACATAGTTAGGAAATCACTTTTAAATGCAAGATTTATTGCTTCCTAACTGGTGCCTAATCCATAATGCTTATCATTTAGAATTCTCTTGCATAATGTGCAAGGTGGCATTGGAAAAAGTTTTGAGGAGGGTTCCCAAGTCCCAAAGGAACATATACTTTAACTCAATCAAAAATGAGGAAAATAATACTGAAGAATTTCTATTACAAAATGAAGAAACACCAAAAGAGGACGATATACAACATTCATCTTCTCAAATACCATTTGATCAAGAATAAGATCAAAATGACAATCAAGTATGGAGTTTAAGGTTTGATGGTTCAAAATATAAAAAAGGATCCGGAGTAGGTTATGAGTTGATTAGCTTGCTAGGAGAGTAATATCTAGCCGCACTTCGATTTCAATTCCCTTGTACCAACAATGTGGCAAAATATGAAGCGTTGATACATGGCTTATTGATCGCAATTGAAAAGGGAGTAAGGATTATGCACGTCACCGGAGATTCCAAAGTGGTTGTCGAACAAGTGAGAAAGAAATATGTCCAAGAGATTAGAAAAATACCAAAATTGAGTATGGGAATTTCTAGAAAGCTTTGAGGCATTCAACATCAAATTTGTTTTTTGTTCACAAAACAAAGTTGTAAATTCACTTGCACAAGTGGCAAGTTCTTTGGAGCCCCTCACAATGGAAGGGATGAAAATATTTACAATTAAGCTCACCCCAGTACAATCAGTCCCCGATAATATCACAAATTTTTAAGTGTTCGAAGATGACAAACATATTTTGGAATTTCTCACAATTTCAAACGTCTTTGTAACACAAGTTATTCATGAAGAAGAAGATAAAGGGGAAGTAGAGTTTGACATCGACGAGATAATGAAATTGAAAAATAACATAATTCCAAGAGGAATGATCGAATTGGAAAGGATTTTTGATCAAAGATCAAATCAATGTTGTCACAGATTGAAATTCTGAAGGGAGTCAACATGAGGCTATCAACCTAGGAACAAAAGATTAAGTCAAAAATGTTTTTATTGGAAAGATTTGCACGCCAGAAGAAAAGGATGGCATTCTTAAAAAATTGAGAGATTTTCCCGATGTTGTTGCTTGGGGTTATGAGGACTTAAAGACTTATGATACCTCTATTATTACTCATACTATTTTTTTGAAGCCAGACAACAAGCCATTTAGACAATTGCAAAAGCAAATTAATCCATTACTCGAGTCACTCATACATCAAGAAGTTAAAAAATTGTTATCATTAGGGGTTGTCTTTCCAATACGCCATTTTGGTACCTATTAAAAAGAAAAATGGAGGGATTAGATTGTGCATCAATTTCCACAATCTCAATAAAGTATCAGAGAAGGATAATTATCCCTTGCCTTTGCTTGATGAAGTTTTACAAATAGTTAATGGCTCTCAAATGATGTCCTTCCTAGATGGATATTCGGGATATAATCAGGTGATAGTTGCATCAAAAGATAGGATCGAAAAAGTGGGGTACTTTTGCATACAAGAGAATGCCTTTTGGTCTAATTAACGCAGGTGCTACTTTCCAACAAGCTATGGACATTGCTTTCAGAGATTTGGTCGGAAAGTGCATTGTCATTTATATGGATGATCTCACTGTTTTCTCTAAAGAAAAGGAAAACCATGTAGAATATTTAAGAAAAGTATTTCTCCTTTGTAGAATGTACGAAATTTTGAACTTAACCCAAAGCAGTGCATCTTTGGAGTAATAGAAGGAAAGTTGCTAGGAAAAATCATTATAGAGATGGGGATTTTGATTGATCCTAATCGAGTTGAAGCAACTTCAAAGGTCAATCCACCTACTAGCCAAAAGGAGTTGAGATCATTCTTCAGGAAAATAATTTTTGTAAGAAAATTCATGATAGGATTTGCTGAAATAGTCAGATCTTTGAACGAAATCCTAAAAAAAGGTACAAAAATAGAGTGGACACCCTCGTCTAAAAATGCATTCAAAGAAATCAAACAGGCTATAATCAAGGCTCTTGTGTTGGTTAGTCTTGATTATACTAAGTCATTCTATCTCTATTCTATTGGTATTTTTGATGTTTATGTTGTGATTGTCATTGATGGACACACACTTGTATAGAGACCCCCTTTATATGTATGAGCTAGAG
Source organism: Cryptomeria japonica (assembly GCF_030272615.1). Lineage (NCBI taxonomy): Eukaryota > Viridiplantae > Streptophyta > Pinopsida > Cupressales > Cupressaceae > Cryptomeria > Cryptomeria japonica. The sequence continues at coordinate 24,121,814 of NC_081414.1, forward strand.
CTCAACCGATATTTGTTCCAACTGGTATGTTGTATTCTAGTCTTTAGACTATTGGTGATTTTGCAGAATGTGTTTCCCGGTCTGAAGCGACATGTCGATTCCAAGCGGTTCGTAGATCTCAACCGGTACGAAGGAGCAAAGCGGCATAACACATTATTACCATTCTTCATTTTTGTATGAACCGGTAATACTTTGTGATGAGTTACCAACTAACATTTTGTGATGAGTTACCAACCCACCGATTGATTGACGGTGCCAGCACACTGATGGTGCTTTTTGTGTTGTGTTACTAAGTATGTCTAGATTCATTGAACCTAGGAAATTGTAATGTAATCCTATTGGACTGACATGAAATCAGATTCCTTTAAAAGGACATCATGTCTAGGGTTTTGAGTTGTTGTTGCTGTTGTTGAAAGGGTTTATGTTGTGGCTAGGGTTTAAGGTGATTGTTGAGTTGTTGTAAGAGCGATCTTATCTGAGAAGATCAAGTTGTAATAGAGAGAGATAGAGAAGACTAAAGTAATGTTGAAATGCATTAGCAATGAGCTATACTGGATCTAACCAAGTAGTTTGTTCTATTAGATAGATCAAACACGTGTTGATTACTCACATCTTTGACAAGTCTGTAGCCCTTAACCGGGTAGGCCCAAAAGCCTTTGTAAAATCCTCTAACAATGTGGTTCACTTCTGTGAATCTAAAATCCTCTAACAAGGTAGTCTTTAATCAGACTTATCTCCTAACAGAGATTGAGATTCCTAACAGGATCTGTTCTGGTGAAGAACATTGTAACACCTTAACCGGTCTGGTTTCTATTCTACAGATAGTGACTTGTGAGTTCCATCTCACCGTGGTTTTTCCCAGTTGGGTTTCCACATCAAATATCTTGTGTTATGGTTGTATTGCTTTTGTGGGTGAATGCTTTATTTGCATTTTGGTTTACATGTGTGATAACCGGTCTGTCTGTTAGACTGTTTTACCGGTTTATCTTCAGATTGTGCAAGTGTTTAAGTACAAAGATTTTTGGCATACTAATTCACCCCCCCCTCTTAGTATTCATTAATTGGTATCAGAGCCTACCTTTCTATAAGTTTAACCACTTGGAAAGAGATATGGGGGAATACACCTTGAGGGAACTTACTCAACGACTCACTTAGTTTGAGCAAGCCTATGATGATCTTATAGTCAAATACAAGGCATCTCAAGCAAAAAGGAGAGAACATGCATAGAAGCTAATGGAGCTATCTGAAAGTAGTTCGAAGATGAAGCTAATATGGAAGCCATGATTGTAGAAGTAAATAAGTTGAATGATTCAAACTCCAATTTGAGAAAGGAGTTGGAAGGACTGACCATCCGTTTTAGTCAAGAGCTCAAGAATCGGAGGAAAGCTGAAGATCGAGTAAAGGACAGAGATCATGAGATCTCCAAGTTGAAACAAGAGATTAGTGCACTGACTGCTCGCCTTCATGAGAGAAGGATGGAAAAGGAAGACATGCAAAGAGAATTGAACATAGCCATCTCTGAAAATGCAAGCCTAATGGAGACCAATACTGCTATCTCCAAAGAACTCTCTGAGTCAAAGGAAATACTTGCTAAGTTTAGCAAAAGTACTGTCAAGCTAGAGCAAAAGCTTGAGTCATCTAGACCGGTAAAGAATACCAATGGTCTTGGTTTCTCTGGACATGAGGAAGGAGAATCCTCAGGAACAACTGTTGAAGCATCAAAGAAGCAACCGACACTCAAAGGAAAAGGTAAGCAAAAATTCAAACCTGTTTGCTTTAACTGTCTTAAAGAAGGACACACTGCCAATGTATGTAGGAGCAAAGCCTACAATAATTTTCCATATTTTATCAACAATGTACCTAGATCCAATAAGTTCAATGGTCATTGTTATGCATGCAACAAGTTTGGGCATAGAGCATCTGAATGCAGGTCTGTCATGAACAATACCGGAAGATATCCTCAGAGGACCCAAGGAGCCGGTCCAGAATCTTTTGTAAACCGGAACCCTAAACGGTTTAATACCTACAATTATCAGTCAGGCAACGGTGGTTATCAATTGGCAACCGGATGGAGAGAAAACTGTTCGACTTGTCATGGACATGGTCACACTCCTGCTACATGCAGAAGGAAGAATGGAAATATGAACAATGGACCTTGGAGAGCACTTGGATTGGTTTGCTATCACTGCAACAAACCGGGTCACATTGCAAGATTCTGCAGAAGCAGAAAGAGTATATTTGATGATATACCGGTCACTCAGAAAGGAGAAGTTGATGTTGAAAAAGTTCAAGCGGACATGAACAAAACCTGGAGGAAGAAACCAACAATGTTGGAAGAGGAACTGGTTTCTACACCTGGTGTGGAAATATCGAAATTGACAAACTAAGCTCCAAAGAGGCTTAGGGGGAGCAAACGGCGAAATGATTGTGAACCCTCGGTTACACCGGTAAAAGACCCTAATCGATATGTGATACCTGTCGCTTGGCAGAAGATTGGAAATGGTAAAAGAGGCAAATTAGGGTTTATGCCCTAATAGAGGAGCATTAATGGCGGTAGGTGAGAGACATGTATAAAAGCATATTTCAAATCATTTCTCACTATCTATTTTCGAGCGAAGAAAAGTTTTCAAGTGCAGAGCGAAGAAAAGGCGATTTGAGCGAAGATTTCAAGAAATTGATAAATCTTGAAGGAGATTCAAATCCGGTTTGCAAGCGGTCGTGGAGAACACAAACCGATGATTTGGCAACCGATGGAGAGTGGAGTGAAGAAGAATGAGGAAGCCCTAAATTTGTGTTGTAAAGGTATTTTTCGTGTTCTTGAAATACTCAACAATGGCTTCCACATCTCATACCAGTTCTAGTACATCCATTGAGTCGGAAAGTTTTATTTAAAGGAAGTTCAAATATAATGCCTTATTGAAAGTTCTGGTTGGAGTAATAGTTGAAGAAGGAATTTCAGATTATATTGATTGCAAAATAGAAGATCTAGGGTCTTTAGCTCTTCACACCCAGTTAGGTTTATTTTGCGACAAGGACAAGAAGATCAAACCAGAGTTTAGTATCTTAGAGAAGAAGAAACTCCATAATGCAGTATACTTTCTGGAAGATTTTATGGAGGGTCATATCAAGATAATTTTGAGCAGAGTCCATGGTGACAAGATGTACCTGGAGAGGACGCATGATATCACGCCTCAGGAAATTCATGCAGTCACCAGTTTCTTTAACATAGGGGAAGTGCCATCCCTAAGAACGGTAAGCAAAACTGAAATGGCCAAGCTCAGCGATTCAACAAGTGACTCATGGGGTATGACAGTTAATCCTATCAAGGATGATCTGGTGAAATATGCCTGCATGGTGATAGGCTACAGAACATTCTCAGCCAGCAGGATTAATTTTGTATCTGCTGCAGCGGTAAATGCCACTTACCGGATGATTAAAGAGGATGCATCATTTGACCTATGCACCGGTATGCAGAGGGAACTCCTGTTGAATCTAAAGGCGATCAAACAAGACAATGCACTGAGGTTTAAGTTTGGACAACTACTGATAGGGTTGTTCTTCTATTTCCAAGGCTACTTTCTTGGAGTAGGAGATGTCCAGTGGTCTCTTGACCAATCGGTAACCAAGCATATCAAGGAAAGCATACAAGCCATTGGAACCGGTTAACCTGAAGTACTGAACAAATATTTTGATGAGTTCAGAAGAAAGATGAGTCAAAGGGTAAGGATCTCAGGTGATATCGTTAAGAAATATGAAGATGACATCTGTTTCACCATTCAAGTGGACAAATGCTTAATGGAGGCTGTTGAGCCCAGAATGGAGGAAGTGGAGCCAATGGGCTATTAGGTTATGTATGATATGCTGGAAGGGTATGCCTCAACCCTTATTGCCTTGCCTCTTGATCCTAAGGCTAAAAGGACCGGAACCTACTTGGAGAGGATTGCACCGGATGAAGAACCATCTGTTAAGAAAGGAAAAGAACCAGCAGCAAAGAAAGCCAAGGCAGTGCCTACAGCATCGACACCGGCTACCATTGTAACTCCAAGAGTGACCAAGCGGTCACCTGCAAAGAAGAAACCAGAGGTGACACTGACAAAAGTCTTTGAAAGAAAAAGGAAGACTAAGACAAATGAACCAGACTCTGAAGAGACCGAGTCTGATGAAAAGCCAAAGAAGGCCAAACAGACAAAGAAAATGAAGAAAAATGAATCGGCAACATCCGCACCGGTAAATATTGATATCTTGTCATACAAACCTTTGACACATTTTCAAAGGACAGTTAAGAATATTAGGAGAAAATTAGTTCATGATTTAGTAGATTATTATGATGATTTTAGTGATGAGGAGAAGGAAGAAGTATTACAGAAAATCATTATTTATTTGTGCAAAAATGACCGGATGCCATCAGAGATTAAATCTCACACACCAGATTCTTTATTTAAAGCATTAGATAATAAATGGCACATTTCCATTGAAAAGGAACAGGGGATTAGGGAGAAAGTCTTTGCACAGTACTTTCCCGACCTCTCAAATTCAGAATTATTTGATGTGTTGGACCAAAATAAAGGACTCTTCTTCACAAGGAGAAGAAGACTCTGGCTGTTGGAAGGAAGAGTTGATGATGTTGAAAAAGACATTCATCAGTATATGAATCATGCTATTCAAGCCCACAAAGCATGAATGGTCAACTGACAAGCAGAAAAAGAACCGGTCATATCCAAACTGGATGAAGTTTTTGATGAAGAAGGAAACCCGGTTGAAGAACCAATCGACACTATTCATGTCGATGCCCTGGATGTAGAAGATGTCACTCAGGACATACCTTCTGAGGGAACAGAACAGGGGCAACAAGCTAAATAGGGTGGTGAGCAAGCTAAGGACACACAGGAAGCGGCTAAAGAAGAGGAAGAGAAAAAGAAGAGGGATGAAGATGAGAAAAAGAGAAAAGAGGAAGAGAAGAGAAAAGAGGAAGAGGAGAAATGAAAAGATGAAGAGAAGAAGAAGCTAGAAGACAAAAGGAAGAAGAAAGAAGAAAAGGACAAGGAAGAAAAGAAGAAGAAAGAAGAGGAAGAAAAGAAGAACAAGGAAGAAGAAGAAAAGAAGAAGAAGGAAGAGGAAGAAAAGAAGAAGAAGGAAGAGGAAGAGAAGAAAAAGAAGGAAGAGGAAGAAAAGAAGAAGAAGGAAGAGGAAGAGAAAAAATAAGGAAGAGGAAGAAAAGAAGAAGAAGGAAGAGAAAGAGAAAGAAGAGGAGAAGAGGAAAGAAGCAGATAGGAAAAAGAAAGAAGAGGAAGACAAGGAACAAGAACAAAAGAAAGAAGTAGAGAAAAGGAAGAAGGAAGAAGTAGACAAGGCAGCGAAAGCAAAGGAGAGCACACAGATGGAGACTCCAAAGGCAACCGGGAGTCAAGCCAAATTGGCTGATATCTCCAGTAATATCGATCTCTAGTCTGCAAGTGAGTCGAAGCTTATGCAAAGAATCAAGGTTTCTCAAGAGTACCTCAAGATCATTCATAGGAAAAAGGAGCAGGACATAATTCAGGCGGTTGTAGACACCCTTACCGGTTTAATTCCCAGTACCAATCTTCCTAACACTGAATCATCACTAGCACATCTCAAACTACTATGTACTGTAGTGGATGATCAAGTGCAGAGCCTGGAAGAAGCAGCTAAGGCAAATGTTAAGAAATAACATCAAAAGGCTCTTAACATTGCTCTAGTGAAAAAGTTGAATGAGCTTCGGTCTGAACTACTGAAAGACCAAAAGGACATAAGGAATGCTTTGGATGAGGGAAACTTGCTACTAAGCAAAATCTGTCAACCTCATCTGTTCTGTGATGATGTGCTAGCTAAGAAGCAAAAGCTTCAAATGGACTTACATTCCTACTTGGGCATATTTAAGCCACCTTATGATTCCTTTGCAACATATGGACAAATCATTCACTGGTTCCAGATCCAGTCAGCCAAAATGGAGCAAGAGATTAGTACATGATCTAGAGATTTGCAGGAGCTACAACTGGTTTTACTTCCACGTCTGCAAATTCTTTAGAAGTGTTATCTGAACCTGGATGCCTTGACAGTTACGCAGGAGCTGAGCACAGTTGATGCCATGGAGGAACATGTATACCAGATGCAAACAGAAAAAGAAGTAGCCACCTCCTTACTTGAGTCCTAGTCTCTGTCCATGAAACAATTTTTGCAGGACTATAAATCGGTTTTTGACAAGTATTATTCATTGTTGTCATAAACTTTTTATATATATCAAATGGAAACAGGGTTGTTCAGCAGTACTTTGTCATTGTTGGCAAAGGGGGAGAAGTACTCTATTTATTTTGGAGACAAATAGGGAGAAGTATCTGATTTTAAAATTTTGATATATGTTTTTGATATATGCTATGTGCTCTAATATCTCAATTTTTATGCTCTGTATGCAAAATTTCTATACATTGTGTTGATTAAGGGATAGTGTATATGCTTAGGGGGAGCAATTTTGTTAATGGCATGTTTTTGTTGTAAAGCACTTAGATGTCAAAATTTTATTTTCCTAAGTGTTGCCATCAATGCCAAAGGGGGAGATTGTTGGCATTTTTGATGTTTATGTTGTGATTGTCATTGATGGACACACACTTGTATAGAGATCCCCTTTATATGTATGAGCTAGAGCTCAACCAGTATTTGTTCCAACTGGTATGTTGTATTCTAGTCTTTAGACTATTGGTGATTTTTTAGAATGTGTTTCCCGATCTGAAGCGGCATGTCGATTCCAAGCGGTTCGTAGATCTCAACCGGTACGAAGGAGCAAAGCGGCATAACACATTCTTACCAGTCTTCATTTTTGTATGAACCGGTAATACTCTGTGATGAGTTACCAACTGGCATTTTGTGATGATTTACCAACCCACTGATTGATTGACGGTGCCGACACACTGACAGTGCTTTTTGTGTCATGTTACTAAGTATGTCTAGATTCATTGAACCTAGGAAATTGTAATGTAATCCTATTGGACCGACATGAAATCAGATTCCTTTAAAAGGACATCATGTCTAGGGTTTTGAGTTGTTGTTGTTGTTGCTGAAAGGGTTTATGTTGTGGCTAGGGTTTAAGGTGATTGTTGAGTTGTTGTAAGAGTGATCTTATCTGAGAAGATCAAGTTGTAACAGAGAGAGATAGAGAAGACTGAAGTAATGCTGGAACACATTAGCAGCGAGCTATACTGGATCTAACCAAGCAGTTTGTGCTATTAGATAGATCAAACACTTGTTGATTACTCACATCTTTGACAAGTTTGTAGCCCTTAATCGAGTAGGCCCAAAAGCCTTTGTAAAATCCTCTAACAAGGTGGTTCACTTCTATGAATCTAAAATCCTCTAACAAGGTAGTCTTTAATTAGACTTATCTCCTAACAGAGATTGAGATTCCTAATAGGATCTGTTCTGGTGAAGAACATTGTAAGACCTTAACCGGTTTGACCTTAACCAGTCTGGTTTCTATTCTGCAGATAGTGACTTGTGAGTTCCATCTCACCGCGGTTTTTCCCAGTTGGGTTTCCATGTCAAATATCTTGTGTTATGGTTGTATTGCTTTTGTGGGTGAATGCTTTATTTGCATTTTGGTTTACATGTGTGATAACTGGTCTATTTGTTAGACTGTTTTACCAGTTTATCTTTAGACTTTGTAAGTGTTTAAGTACAAAGATTTTTGGCATACTAATTCACCCCCCCCCTCTTAGTATTCATCATATTCTTTCACATCCGAGCACTCATGTGCAGTGATACTCACTCAGCGCACTGAAGAAAGGGATGAACATCCAATAGCTTTCATGACTTCCCCTCTCAAAGATGTGGAGTTGAAGTATCCTACCATTGAAACATAATCTTATGCATTGCTAAAGGAAATTAAAAAGTTTCATCATTATATCCTCAGAAGCAAAGTTTTTGGCATAGTACCAGATGTCGCTGTTAAAAATCTCCTCATGCAAAATGAATTAGGAAAAAGGAGAGGAAAGTGGGTTGCCATTATACAAGAATATGACATTGAAATTCAGCCAGTGAAGCTGGTACGATGACAAGCTTTGACGCAAGCAATTGCCATAGGACCAAAATTGACACAACAAACATATGAATTAGAAGAAATATCTCTAGATGAATGGTATAAGGACATTGTTTATTTCCTTATCAATTATAAATGTTCAGGAAACCTATACCTAAGACAAAGAAGAGAATTAAGAGCAAGAAGCCAAAAGTACATGCTACAAGGAGTAGTTCTCTATAGATGAAATCACGAAGGAATTTACCTCAAATGCGTGGAAGGACAAGAATCAAAGCAAATAATGGAGAATTTTCACTCCAAATTTGGAGCTAATCATGGATGTAGTTTAGTGAAAGCTCATCAGATCCTAAGGGTAAGATATTACTAGCCCACAATCTTCAAAGATGCATATGAGCACATAAAGACTTGCCACACTTGTTAGGTAGCCATCATTCGAGAGAAGAATCTTGCTATGCCGCTCCATCCCATCAAGGAGGTGAGACAATTCACAATGTAGGGACTCAACTTCATCCATACAATAAATCCACCATCCTCTGCGTAGCAGAGGTATATTCTAACCACGACTGACTATTGCACGTGATGGTTCAAAGATCAAGCTCTAAAACTCAGTAATACAGAGGTAGTAATCAAATTTCTAGAAGAGAACATTATCACTGAATTTGGATGTCCTAATACTTTGGTTTGTGATAATGGTTCTATGTTTACTTCTTTGAAATTTTCTAAATGGGCTTTTGATTATGAAATAACTGTTAAAATTTCCTCAAATTACTATCCCCTGGGCAATGGCTTAGCAGAGTCAACCAACAAGAACCTACTTATTGTTATTAAGAAATTGCTTGACAAAAACCCAAAAGATTGGCATTATCAACTCAAGTATGCCCTTTGGGAAGACAAAACAAGAGCCAAGAAATCTCTAGGAACCTCTCCATATCATCTAGTCTATGGACAAGTTCTCGTCTTTCCCATCTAATTAAGAATCCCAATGCTGAGATTTATGCAGGAATACTTAGACCCTGAAGACAGGGTCCAAATATGATTATCACAATTGCTAATGTTGGAAGAGAAGAGAGGTTAGGCCCTTGAGATTTTTGCAAAGCACCAAGGAGTTGTCAAGCGATGGTTTGACAGGAGAGCTAAGGTCAAGACTTTCATAATTTATGATTTAGTCTTGTACTAGGACAAAGCACACGAGCGAAAGGGGGATCATGATCAGTTTATCAATCTATGGAAAGGCCCTTACCAAATCACTGAAATATTAGGGGAAAATGCCTTCAAACTGAAAAACCTCATAGGAGAAGAAGTGCCACTCCTTGTTAACGGGCAATTTTTGAAACATTATATCCAACCATGAGTTCCTTGTGGACTTACTTGTACATAGTTAGTTTAGTTTTCATTTTCGGTCTTGTTTTGTTTAGGTTTGCTTTCTTTAGTTAGCTTTGTTTTAGTTTAGTTTTGAATAAAGTGATTCCCAATTGTGAGAAGGTGATGTTGTATCCATGCACACTTCGATGCATTTTACTAAGGTATGTTCGGGATATTCATTTGATAAATGTTTGTGAAGAACATTCGAGTCCTAGATTAATTATTCCTAAAGTATCTTAAAGTTAAGACTAGTACTTGACTAGAAAGGGAATGATCTATTGTATCTTGACACCAAATTTTGAGATCATCATATTTTACACATTTAATCAAATTCTCTTAGTCATTGTGGTTTCTTAAGAGAAGTTATGACTACTTTTTTTAAAAAAATCTTACTTCAGGGCCACTGTAATTCTCAAGCCCACGTGAGCTTCATTGCTTGCAAGCCAAAGCATGGAAATATGTGAAAAGAAAAGAAATATATAAAAGAAAGAAAATCAAGAATGAAATATCAAGATATTTGGCTTTGGGTATGCGGAAATCTCAATAGGTGTAAAAGAAAAGAAAGAATAAATCGCCGGAAGTGGAGCAATCTCTGTGAGATTACAACGATAACCTTGTTGGGGCTATAGATGCTTGCTGGCAGTGAGGCTCTATCCAAGGATACTTTTGGAGTTAAGACAAGCTGCACAACCTGTCACGATGGAACCGAAGTGTCACCTTGATCTCATGAGATGGGAATGAAAACATTTTGTACACACTTATGATTGGAGGATGAAGTGTCTTGATAAAATTTAGGACTCTTCTTCCTTTTTTAGTACCCTTCTTAGCTAGCGGGCAAGTTAGTTAAAATTAATCTAAGAGTCTGGTCTTGAAATGGATTTTATTTTTTGAATATTCAGGAACATTCCCTGTGTGGAGTCACCAGATGTTGTGACATAATCACACATCACCCCATTGCAACTGGGGACCCCTTTTTTTCATTTTTTTAGGTTAGGGTTTTTGTCTCCAGTCTCTAAGAGTCATAAATGGGTCAAGTTTTGTGAAATTTGGGGAAATATTTAAAGTCAAATAGTGAAGCAATGATCAAATCGATGATTTGATGCTAGGAACGGTCTCAGATGGATCGAAGGAGTAAAATTGCAATTCCTCGGGGTCAATTCTGACAACTTGCTTTGTTTAGGAATTTTGCTTTTTTTGTTTTTTCTAAATTTAGAAAGTTTTGTTTTTGGCACTTTGGGGCCACTCCAAGAGATTGCTTTTTCAGCTTGATTTTTTTCTTAAAAAAGAAAGTTGCTTTTTCAGGAAGTTACCTTTTTCTTTTTTGGGTTTTGGTGGTTCCAGGTTTGAAATATGTTCCAGAAGATTAGTTCCAGAGGTTAAAATGAAAATCATGGAGAAAGATGGCTAGAAATTTGGTCAAGAATGAAGGTTCCAAACCCTAGGCAAAATTTGCCTTATCAAGTGAAGGTAGTTTTGAAATGTTTAAAGTAAAATTCCCTAAGATATTACAAATTCACAATATCCCTTTGGTAAAGTTTCGTATTAAATAAAAAAAGCCAAGGCATTGGGAATAATTTGCCTAACTTGGAAAATTAATTTATTTTTGTGAACTTGGTAAAAATAAGAGGATAATATTATGGAGATTTAAGAGGAAAAATGTCTCATGTTCAAATTCGCCTAGACAAAGGGACAATTCAAGAAATTCTCTTTGATTGCAAAGTCAATTAAAGCAAAAACTTGCCATTTAGAGAAATTCGCCTAAGTTGAAGGAAGGCTTCTAGAAAGAGGATTTTAAGGATTTAAAAAAAAATCAAAAAAATCAATTAAAACAAAAAAAACTCATCACTTAAAAATTCGCCTAAGTCTTGGCAAAGGTTTGGCAATTAAAATTAATGAAGAAAAATAATCAAAGCACAAAACTTGCGTTGAGAGGAAAATCACCAAGATAAAGAGGCTTCTAGAAGAGTTTTTTTTGAAATCCTAAAAAATTCAAGAAAACCAAAAAAACAATTCTTCCAATTCCTACAAGTATAGGCCTTGGCTTTCACTTCTCACACTTCTTTCTTCATCTCTCTTGGAATTTAAACTTTCCTAGCCATCTTTCTTTGAGTTTTTAGGTGATTTGGAGAGTTTTATTGCAGGTTCTAAGGAAGATTCTAGGCATTCAAGGATCAATCATCAACATTCCCTAAGAATTTTTGCAGGTTTGATTCAATTTGAAGGTTAAATTCTGAGATTTTCCTTTCCAAATTCGCTCTTTTGTCTTAATTCTCATAATTCAATCAATGTATTATTGTAGAATGCTAAATATTCAAAGTTATCAGTATGATAGGGGTGTTTCTGAGATTTCAATTCAAGGATGACATAAATCGAGCCTGAGTGTTTCAAGGAAGTGATTTCCAAGACTAAATTTATTTTCCAAATTTGAATTTCATCTTAGAAAGTGCTTAAATTCAGGCTTTGTGCTTCAAAAATCTAAATTTCTGAGTTTGAAAAATTCAAGTTCTAGGGTATTCTTAGTCTGATTTTGTGATTTGTATTTGGTTTGATTTTGATTTTTAGACTTCATTTTAATTTAATTTTCACATTAAAGGCTTCAATCAGACATTGTTCCATGATTTTAAAGTAATTCCTAGGTTTGATTTTCATATATTTGAAGTCTGATTTTCATATTCTGAAATTTTCTGAGTGAGATTCTATATTTCTAGAATGATTCAGGGACTGATTTTCTTCATAACAAGCCAAATTATCAGTATTTTCATAAATTTTGGGTCTAGATTTAGGGTTCCGGGGTATTTACTAGGCCTGATTGCACATTCTAGAAAATTTCTGAGTTGGATTTTATATTTTCCAAAATGATGGTAAGCTTTGATTTTGTTCAAACTAGACTGAATTTCATGAAGTTCATAATTTCTCAGTTTGATTTTTTGATGTAGGACTTGATTCTAATCAGATTTTCACTTTCCAGGGTCTGAATTAGGCTTTATATCATATTTTTAAGTGCATCTTGGGTATGATTTTGGAATTTTGGATATATTCCAAGGCTGATTTTATTCTTTTAATATTCCTAGACCTAATTTTTAATTTTAAGTTCTAAAATCAAATATGAAGTTCATATTCTCAGTTAATACCGACTCTGATTTTGATATCTTAGACCATATTCAAACTGATTTTAGCTCTAATTTCAAGCGGATTGATAAAAAATTAGATTCGTAGTTCTAAATTTGTCAAGGAAACATCATGTTATCATTCTTAACTTTTGAATTTTCTCCATTTATGCAGATAGCAAATGTCGAACAACTAGAGCTAGGAGATGGAATCCAGGTTCCATTCAAAGTAGAAGAGTGTCTATGATACACATCTTGGAAGTATTGATATTGAAGACCTCTAGAAAAGAATGGACGGTATGAATGATCAGATTCCTTCTTTACTTGCATAGAGAATCATGAGGAATGGAATCGTCCGGTCAGCATGATTCCCTATGGCAATGCAGTGTTGCGAGTTGATGGTGGAATGCGCGAGGCAACAAGATCGTCCAGGCAGCAGGATTCCCTATGGCAATGCAATGTCACGAGTTGATGGTGGAATGCGTGATGCATTACAACTCTCAACAAATGCAAATTATAGCTTTTGATGGCCAAATACGAGCTCACCTAGGAGAAGATGCAATCATAGAAAATTTTGGCATTCCTAGCTATAGCTCCACCATATACAAGAAAAAAGATGAAGCTATTGCAATCTTCAAAGCTGATCTGATTGCTTGTATTAAGAGGCTCGATAAGAAATGGCTCCTAAGAACAAGACCACATCATACCAAGGTGCCAAAGAGACCTACTCATACTAATTTCATTATAGAGTATGGAGACCTTGTCTTGTTCCTCAATAGGATCATGGGAATCCCTCAAGCCTCCACGTGTGAGCCATGGATGTACTTTTTCATTGAAGAAGTCACTACAAGTACAAAGATAATAGACCGAGATAAGATCATCAACAATAATATTGACAAGCAACTAAGGAACTTAGAGCATACCAGGACTTTTCATATGAGTCCCTACATCATCTACCTCCTTGTATGGTGCTTCAAGTACCAAGGCTTGGGGTGCAGAGGTATTATGGGAAACAAGGTTGGACAATTCATAACATATGATTATTACCCACAATTGCAAGTGCAAGAAAGGGCTCACTTCAAAAGAGTCAATGATGCATTCCACATGTACCTCACTAGGAAGCTTCAGGGAAGCATGCACCAAAGGCTCACACCTGAGGAAAAGGTGTTGATAAATAAGTTTGGGTCTTGGTACATTTAATTCCCTTGGTTCACATACTTGAGAATCCAAGGATTCGCAAGATGTCCTTATAAACTCCCAAGGTTTCCAATGAATAAAATGATTTTTTTGGAAGTTGTTAAGCAACTAAGTACTTTCACAAAAAATCAGAGGATCAATCAGAAGTCAGGAGTATCTTTCCCTCTCTACATTGGAAAGATGTTGGAATCATGCTCATCGGCCCAGCTAGTAGAGAGTGCTGATGTAGAGTTGCAGTGGTGCTCATTTTCACTTTATTGATCCAGGTCCAATTTTGATCCCCATCACAATATCAAAAAGGAAAATGGAAGAAGATTCAAGCACGTGGTTGATCTCGAAGATTTTTGGGAAAATAATAAAGATGAACATGATGTACGAAAAAGAATCCTATCCAAACTACCCATCAACTTGTTGGCAAATGCACTCCAATGAGATATTGTAGGTGATTGAAGGTATTTTCATTGATGACAACCTTAAACTCATGTGTTATTGACAGACAGACACAAGCACCGACACCGACAGACTCTACATCGATATACAAAACACTGACACTGAAAAGGAAGATTACCGACACCCTGGCCGACAACAATTTTGTATTAATGTATTTTGTAATTAATTGTAAAATCTTTTATAAGTTGACATGGAAGATTGTAATATGACTTATATATGCATGAGATCATTGTAGATAATTTTATATATGTTAGGGTATGATGCGAAAGATAGAAGGTAGCAGACCTATTATGCGAATTATTGGTTAAGGGTTTATGTATGTAGCAGAGCTTAAACCGGTACTAAATCTGGCATAGCAGATGCTAATCTGAAGTAGTACAAGACATTGGATTAGTATAATCCATTTTTGTAAGTCAATGTGACTTCTTTTGTAATTGAGCAGTGAGCTCTAGGCACTTGGCCTTCCTACATGTGCAGGCCCCTATTGTAGCAGTAATATCTCTTATTGGCCAATAAGTGAATATTGTGGGTCACAAATCCCACCGAGTTTTTTCCCGCACCGGGTTTCCTCATTAAAACATTGTGTTATGGTGTGCTTTTCATGTTGTGGTTGTTATTCTTATTTACTGCATTATTTCTGGTTTATCGGTACACAGTTTTAATATGCTTTTCATGTTATAAGTTAAGAAAATATTACTACCGGTCAGATATTGATTCACTCCCCCCCCCCCTCTCAGTATCTTTGGGAATCCTAACAATTGGTATTAGAGCCTGGTCCTCTATTTTCAGAAGCCTAACAACTTGAGGAAGATCTTGTCATTGATAGAGATGGAAAATTTGAGAAAGCAATTGGAAACAACTCTTTCAGACTATGATACAGAAAAGGTGAAAAATATCAAACTTGAGGATGATTTGAAGGCTGCTCAGGATATCATTCAAGCACTTCAAGAAAATTACACTATAGCAAGGAACAAAAGAAGAGAACTTTGTGAGAAGATGCAGAAAGAGGATGATGAAAAGGAAACTCTTAATGATATGGTGAACCAGCTAAGACAAGATAAATGTACAACAAAGAATGAGATACAAGATATGACTATGAGATTTTGTAAAGAAATTGAAGATAGAAAGAAGAATGAAGATGACTTGAATAGAAGACTAAATGATGCTGGAAATGAAAACACAAGACTCAGTCATGAAAATGATATATTGAAGACAGATTTGATGCACACACAAAAGGATAGAACTAAACTCATAAGACAGAAAGGAATCTTGGAGAATGAACTGACTGCTGCAAATCAACACAAGGAGAAATTCAAGAAAAGTTTAGAAGAACTTGTTGACATGCTGAAGAATCAGAAACCTAATGGTGATACAAATGGCCTTGGCTTTGAAACTGGTGAAAGCTCTGGTACTACAAACAATCATGATCATAGCAAACCGGTAAGACAACCTAATGCTTACAAATTCAATGGGAAATGCTTTAATTGTAACAAGTATGGTCATAGAGCAAATCAGTGTAGATCTAGAAATTATCGGAACACTGTTACACCCACCGGTCAATGTTCTAAATGCAACAAAGTTGGTCATAACTCAGAAAATTGCAGAATGAATGTAGGATGTTATGTTTGTGGAATATTTGGACACCTATCTAATCAATGAAGAACACATACTAGCATAGGATATGGGAAAGCTATTCAGAAAAATAATGTGACTTGTTATGCCTATAACAAAATTGGACATATTGCAAAATTCTGTAGAAGCAAGTCCCCACCGGCAAACAACAAAGGTCCTAGTTTGAAAGGTAAAGAAAAGGTTGAAGAGTTAAAGCAAGAATTCTCAAAAAAATGGATCAGAAAGTCAGATCAGAATGTTGAAGGGAATACCCCTCCACTGGTAGAACACAGTATCACTCCACTGACAGGAGACTCTTCATCTAACTGAAGGAAAATCCTTTGGGAGTTTAGCAACAAAATGAAAAACATGCTATTATTCCCTCGGTTGATGGTGAGAAGTTGAAATTACTTCTATACCGGCAGATGAGTTAAGTTGTGACTTAATTGGCGAGCAATAAATGTGGTAGTTGGAGAAAATAACATTATAAAGCAGGTGTTTTGGCTCCTTTTTCATTCACCAAGCATTCAAACTTTCAAGAGTGCGAAAATTCCCAAGCAAAGGCATCCTTAGCGAAAAAGTGAAGCAGTTCATCAAAGCATTCATCCTAAAGGCAAATTGAGGTATTTATAGATATGGCATCTTCATCCACTCCTAAATTTATTGCAAATCCTACTCTTGTTGAGGTTTTTAAGCGCCCTAAACTCATATTCAAATTGGTTCCTGAAATAGCGAAGAAAGATGATAACATAGGTGCATTTTCTCAAATTCCTAAGGGAGTAGTATATGTTGAAGACCCTAGGATGTATATACATTGTCATATAGAGGAATTAGGTGATGATGAGATCAAAAACATGTATAGCACTGTGATCTATGATGAAATTGGAAATATCAAACCGGAACATAAGATAGTGGAAACCCTAGGTTTTACTGAAATCCTTAGTATCTCGGATTTTCCCAAGGACATTATAAGGATTGTGCTAAGAAGAGTTCATGGTGAATTCTTCTCATTGGATACAATTCATAAAATCACAACGGAAGTCATTAAGGTAGTAACGGGGTTACCTTCCACCGGTAGCAGACCTGACAAAACAAAGAAGGTCTCAAATGACATAGTGATAAACCTAACCGGTGCAACATCCGATAAAAGGTCTCTAAGGGTAAATGATGTAAAGGACATAAATGTGAGATTTATCAGTATGATCTTAGGCTACAAAGCTACACATGCAAATAGGTTGAACTCAGTTTCTAGCCTATGTATTAAAAGTGCATATGACATGGTAAATGATAATGCAAGAATAGATGCATGTGAATGGCTCAAAGATGAATTAATAGACAATCTGGGGAAGATTAAAGGAGACAAGAAAGGAACATTCAGATTTGGAAACTTGCTTGTTTGTCTAATGTTGTACATAACTAAACAAGTACCTGGTATTGGTGCAAAAGATTTTGGTTTTGCAATTCTGGTAGGAAAACAACTGTTGGATCTATTGAGCAATATGGGAGAAAACCAGGAGAAAAACTTAAATGAACATTTTTCAGGCACTGAAGGCTCGAATGAAAACTAGAGTAAGATTGTCACAAGCTATTGTGGACAAGTATTAGAAAGAAATTTGCTTTGTAATCAAGAAAGATGAAATCTGGATGGAGACAGTTGTCCCTAGAACTATCTGGGTAACTGAAATGGGCTATGAGACATATGACAATATTATTGAAACTTATTCAAAAGCCCTCCTTGAAGCACCCAAGGAACCTACTGAGAAAGTTTTTGGAAATGATGAAACAATAGAAAGTGGAATTCAGTCTAGAAAAAGGGTTAAGAAAGTTGAAGCAACAGTAAGGAAAGGAACCCGACAGGCTAAAGCAATTAAGGAAGATGTTTTGAAGCAAACTGGTATAAGTGAAAGTGAGTTGGAAACACTTCAACTGGAAACTCATCTTTCACTGTTGGAACTTCTTCTGAGAGTGACATACCGATAGTATATAAAAGGGTAGAAAGGAAAAGAAAACTCTCATCGGTACCCTCACCTACACCCAGGAAAACCAGACAAAAACAACAGGCAGTGAGGCCTCCAATGAAAAAGAAGTTGACACCTAAGAAGAAAAGAAAGGTAAAACAAGATATTGCTCCACTGGATAAACTTCTAAGTGAAATAACTGAAGATGTTAAATTGAAGAACATCAACAAAATATACAACACACTATCTGTAGATGACAAGGAAATCATAGAGAACAATGTAATCTTACACTTGGATATATATAAGAAATTTTTGATGGAAGTTGTTGATGAAATACCAAATGATCTTTATAGGAGATTAGAAGCTAGAAGGTTAGCAATCGTTGAGCTGGACAAGAAAATCGAGATTGAGAAATTACTTGTAGTACATCCAGTCAACTCACCTGATGAAATAGATAAACTAATTAGTGAAGCAAACTGGACAGTATTCTCCACTACTCACCGACACATAACACTAATGGTAGGTAGAGTAAATGAAGTCTCTGAGGAAACAACAGATGCATGGGATATATTCTTTGTGGAAAAAGAAAAAGAGGAAGAATTACTCAGACCAAAGACTATTAAAGTATACCGAAAGGACATGGATAAGGGAAAAGGTAAGGTAGGTGGACCTCCAAGCTTGAAAATAACTGATAACTTAACCCCACCACCTTCAAATGCTCCACCGGTAGATACTACAGATAGTCAACTGGCTACTGAGAGTATGGAGACTCCATTAGAGGATATAAATCCTAAGTCTGAAGTTTTGTACACTGTGAATATAGATACTCAAGAAGTAAATGTTGTGGTTGACAGAGAAACTACTAAGGACAAGAAGACAGATGTGACTACTGAGTCATCGACTGCAGATGCCGAGGTTGAGATAAGCATAGAAAAACCTACTTAGACAGAGCAACTGACAAAGGATACCACTGAGAAACTGGTACATACAACTGAAAAACCATCAGAAGAACCGACAAAGGAAAGTACAGAGGTACAATCTGAGACTACATATGGGAAACCGACTGTTGAGAGCTCAGAGAAACCTTCTGAGATACAGATGGAAAAATCAGAACAGGTACAGGTTGAAGCACAGGTTCAGATAGAGACAGTACCACCGACCAAAACAGAAAAGCCCAAACCTTTGTTTGTAGAAATGCAAACTCAAACTAACCTACCAGAGGTCGAATCAAGCAAGGTGATTGCTACAATTGGTAGTATGTCTATTGTGAAGATAGTTGGACAAACATCTAGTACTTCTATGGCAGAATTCAGACCTAAAAATGTAACAGAGGTCTTATTGGATTCAATAAAGAAGATCACAAAATGCAATGCACAAGCCTATAAGGCTATTGATGACACACTTCCTATTCTTAAACTAATAGCACCAAAGTGTATTGTAGATAACAAAGATTCTTTAGGTCAACTAGACACATTGTCTAAATTCATCACTGACAACATATTGACTATTGATAAAATAAATGAGGACACATTCAAGGAAAGAATGATTAAAGAAAAAGAGAAATTCTTTGAGGAAATTGTGAAGAAGAATAAGGAGAAAATGGAAACATTATTACCAGAACTTGGAGATTCTTGTAAAACAAATATTTTAACAGAAGATCTAGACAAGGAAATCAACAAAGCACAATATAAGATTAACAATATTGCTGACAATCTGATAGGTACATCAGATTCATTTTTGGAGATAGAGAAGAAGATTGTAGAGCAAGAAGAGAAAATCAAGTAGCTAGAGAAGGACAAAGAAAGAATAAAGGATAAAGCAAAGGAATTGAAATGTAGACTTGGTCCAAAACTAGATTACCTCATTTCTTTAAGAAAAGAAATACCCGAGGCTCTGGTTCCCGGACTGAAGACACCGGAAGAGAAAATGCACATACTCACCAGTACAGTGCAGAGAAATCAAGAGGCACTAAAGGACAACAAATCATTCAGTAATGGTTTAAATCTGATTTTGACAAACATTTTTCAGATTGTAACCCACCGGTTACAAGAATCCAGGCAGGACTCCACTGAGAGTGAATGACAACCTTTGTCATTGATGTCAAAGGGGGATTAGTGTGATGAGAAAAATGGTCAGAAGGAAGTAGAGATTATCTGCTCAGGGGGAGCACACATCTAGTACAATTTTTGGCAAAGATTTTTGGACTTCAATTTTTGGATACATTCTTGAATTTTTCTCATGAGTGTTGCCATCAATGCCAAAGGGGGAGATTGTTGGCAAATGCACTCCAATGAGATATTGTGGGTGATTGAAGGTATTGTCATTGATGGCAACCTTACAATGATGTGTTACCGATAGACAGACACAAGCACCGACACCGACAGACTCTACATCGGCATATAGAACACCGACATCGAAAAGGAAGATTACCGACACCTTGGCCGACAATGATTTTGTATTAATGTATTTTTTAATTAATTGTATAATCTTTTGTAAGACGACATGGTGGATTGTAATATGACTCATATATGTATGAGATCATTGTAGATCATTTTATATATGTTAGGGTATGATGCGAAAGATAGAAGGTAGCAGACCTATTATGTGAATTATTGGTTAAGGGTTTATGTATGTAGCAGAGCTTAAACCGGTACTGAATCTGGCATAGCAGATGCTAATCTAAAGCAGTACAAGACATTGGATTAGTATAATCCATTTTTGTAAGTCAGTGTGACTTCTTTTGTAATTGAGTAGTGAGCTCTAGGCACTTGGCATTCTTGCATGTGCAGGCCCCTATTGTAGCAGTAATATCTTCTTATTGGATAGTAAGTGAATATTGTGGGTCATAAATACCACTGAGGTTTTTCCCACACCGAGTTTCCTCATTAAAACATTGTGTTATGGTGTGCTTTTCATGTTGTGGTTGTTATTCTTATTTACTGCATTATTTCTAGTTTACTGGTACAGAGTTTTAATATGCTTTTCATGTTATAAGTTAAGAAAATATTACTACCGGTCAGATACTGATTCACCCCCCCCCCCTCTCTCAGTATCTTTGGGAATCCTAACACAACTTAATCAGAGGCCTTGACCTTTTTCCGATTCTGGATTAGCTGGAAGATGATGAAGTTTTCACCCAAGAAGGATATGAGATAGAAAACAACAAGCCTCTTCCCAACATATATTGGTCCGAATCTGAGCTCTTTGATTTGAATATTCTGATGAAACTAGTAATGAAATTCACCCGTCAATGGGTGGAACAACAAGTTCTTAAGTTGAAAGGGAAAAGTCTAGCCTTAACTTATGACCTCATGGGGAACTTGGATTCTAGTTCTTCGAGAGATGATGGAGAAACATAAGACATAGGGAGGCATAGGAGTGGAAATCCAAAGAGGCAGAAAGAAGCAAAAGAGAGAACTTTTGAAGCAAAAGAAACACAAAACTAGCATGGCAACTTCTGCTTTGATAGTGGAAGAAAGTTCATCCACCAACAATAGAAAGGCCCCAACCAAAGACTATCAGCTGAGGGAAAGGAATTTGCCTTCTCCAATTACAGAATCAAATTTGGAACCTCTTCAACAACAATCCATTCCTAAGGAATTAACAATAGCAGACATAGACCAAGGATGTTTTGAGATTGAAATTTTGGGAGAAGATTCTCAAGAGGGAATAATTTCTGCTCTCAAGGGACTCAGAGAAAGCGAAGATGATGAGAATGAGGCAAATCAAGAGAATAATAGCATGGAACAACCAACTGTGCCAAGTTGGTTATTACAGAAGCTGAAAAGGAAGGCAGTTGTAGAAGTCCAACCAATGGGCAATCCAATGGAACTCCTAGCCAGGCTAGATCAGCCCATGGAAACAAAAAGGGCAAAGAAATATTCACTATTTCATAGGGATAGCATAGAGTATCGTTCATTACAGGTGGTTGTCCCAAAGGTTGACAAATCCATAGAAGACATTTCACCTAAGGAATACCAGCTAATCAACATGAACATAGGTCCTACCTCAAAGAAACAAGAAGTTCAGGAGTTAAGAATCAACAAAATATTTAAACTAATCATCTCCTTGGACAATTGTGTAAGTTGCCTTGTAGTTACTAGCATTTTCACAATGAACCGACTAAGACTATCCGCATTGAATCTGAAACCTTGGAGTCGTCTTCGTGATCACACATGCCATCTGTTCAGCACTAAGAGGATTTTCATCAAGAGAGAGTAGGGTATCTTAGGGTATTTTATTCTGAGTTGTGCATGCATAAAAAACACACCAACATGACCCAATCATGAAGAGCAAAAATATCAGGGGCATGATTCCAGATCTTACCTATTAGCACTTTGTCACTCAAATCCACAATTTGAGATTGCAAGTATTCTAGAGGAATAGTGACTTTTAAAGCTTCAAAAGGTTCCATATGACCCACATTTTCTAAGATTGGCATGAAATCATCGAACAAAGCTTGACTGGGCTTTTTCCTAACCCATTTCCTTGGGGTTACCACATTATTTGATGATTTTCTCCTGAAGTTGTTACCCAATGAAGAGTGGTTCTTGAACCTTTCTTTATTTTTAGGAAAAGAAGTCTCCCACTGCTAGGAGTTTGATTGGAAGGGGTCATCGGGGCTCGCAATACCATGCTTGAAGCCGACATAGTTTAGTGGAATGTTATTAGGGCTAGATAGAAAATGTGGAGAAATCCCATTGTGGAACATAGGTGTATTATTAGGGCTTGATGAAAACCAAGTAGTGGGAAGGATTATATTTTTGGGGAATGAACAATGAACACCCTCTGAGAAACCTCGTTCATAAGATCTGCCCCCAAATGAACCCCTACCATAATGACCTTGAAAGCCATTGAGATGCCTTGTGTTTTGAAAATCTCTGCTGAAATCATGAAACCCAGAGCCACATGTATTTTGAAGGCACTGTTATTTGCATAATCATTGCCAAATATACTGCCTACAAATCACTAATTGAATATAGAGAAAACACTATATAAAAGTGCCTAAGCCTCTTCAACACTGTTCAAATTCCTTTTTCTTGCCTAGGGCCATCCCCGATACGCAGAGCCCATCCTCAGTGAACTTGCTTCTGATCTCCACCTTAGCTTTATAATTAATTTATCAAAAATTCATTATATCCTATTCCTCTAAAAATTATTTCAATCCCCAACCTTAGCTAATATTTCTTCTAAATCCTAACTAGTTAATTAATCCCTATTAATTAACTAATCCCTTGATTCCTACAAATCATCCTTCTAATCCCATCATCTAGCCTAATTAATTCTAGCCTAATCATGATTATCATTTCCCCAATTTTTGTATTCCCCCTCTCATTCTCTCTCCTCATGTCTCATCCTCCTAACTCACCTACTTTCTCTCATAATCCCTCATTATCCCACCTAATCATCCCTCTTAATCACTTGTGTGCATTCCTAATCACCTTAATTAGGGATGGGTCAACTCTTTGCCATAAATAGCTTTCCTATACCATCCTCCAAACCTTATATGCCACCAACTTTGGCTCTTTCAAGGAATGTCAAATCCCTTGAATCTCCCCATGCCCCTCTTCCTAAGGAATTTTTAATTCCTTTTTCCTTTATTCTTCCCACACATCCTCCTATTTTGAATTTTTTAATTCCTCTTGTCCTCTCCCAAGGAATTTTATATTCCTTTCCTCTCTTCCCAAGGTACTTGGGGAACTCTTCCCCATGTACTTGAGAAGTGTGGAGACAATAAATGCCTTTATGAAAAATCTCTTGGATCTCCCACTTTGTCCTCTCAATCCTCTCACACCTTTCAATCATAGCCCTCCATCCCCTTTCAATCTTGGCCATCCATTTTGGGCCCCTCCAATTTATAAATTGGAGTCTCCACCCTTCACAATGATATCCACTTTTTGAGTATTGTCGTGCTGCTAATTTGAGCTTCAAAATCCATCCATAGCACCCTCGTTATGCCAAAATCTCACCATAGCTAGTCCATCCTTCATCAACCAATCACTATATGTTTGTTGTGTACCTTGGAGAGCAATCCACATATCCCTCATCATAGGATAAAATCAAGTGGAGCATTGGGCACACACCACTTCAAGCTCAATCGAAGGAGGAAGAGAGAAAAGGTATAAAGGTTCTTTGTGTATTTTGAATGCTTCTAGTGTATTTCATGTTCAGTTTATGCAACTAACCTTCTCACCATTTTCTCCACTTCACATATGTATTGATTTGTATTTGTAAATTTTGACCCACTTATCACAATTTGGCAAAAATATAATTGGTTTATGCTTAATTCTTTATACATTGAAAATATGTACATTTTTATTATTTTTGTGCAAGTTATGTGACATGTGCACTAGTGATACAATTTTCTTGATGTATAAACTTTGAGCAATCATGAAAAATATATATGATAAAATTGATTAAAAATACATAACTTTTACTACTTGCTCTTAACTATATTTTTGCTAATCAATATCTGAATAGTAAATGTAATGACGAAAATAGGAGAGCACACACTAGACTAAATTATATTTTAGTGAGAAAAATAAAAACACTTTTATTTGTGCATACTATTTCAACCTCTTAATCAACATTTAAAAAAAAACTTTACTAGTTTAGAAACCAGATCTAGAGTACTACAATTCTTGTTCTTATCATTGTTGTAATCCAAGAACACTGAGAGGGGGGTGGGGGGGGTGAATCAGTGGTCTACTGGTAATATAAGATTTACCTTATTATAACATACACATATAAACCAGTAAATGAAGAAACATATAACATGAAGTAAATAAACCAGCCACATGAATGAACACAATAATACACTGAATTTTATACTTGGAAAACCTCAAAGAGGAAAAACCACGGTAGGATTTGTGACCCACAATATCAATTCACTGGCCATATGAAAGATATTACACAACATGGGGGCCTACACATGCAGGAAGACACACTGTCTAGATCACACTGCTCAACACAAAAGAGTCTCACTGACTACAAGCTTCTGCTGAGATAAAATAGTAATGGTGAACTCACAAAATGCATCTGCAATGCCAAAAAGAGTTCTAGTTATAGCTATGTTCTGTACCAGTTCATAAACCCTGAACCCTTCTACCGGTATCTCCTTTCCCCCAAGAATGCTTTACAAACCATCTATTGGTTAGCATGATTTAGCTTTCACATACAAATGACCTACATACATATCCTTCGCATCACACAGTTCTACTTACTTGTCATATTTCAAAATGACCTAATCGACTGACTTATATACCCTTTACAAAAAATATGCCTTATGTCGGATTACAATACAAAAGATATTCAATGTAGACCCTATACAATAATTACAAAATGATTTTACAAATAAATCGTTTCGGTTGCCAGACTAATTTCGGCTTCACTGAAGTGCTGGATGCTAGTGCCAGTGCCGGTGATGACCCTGATTACTCCAATGTCGATATCTATCGATATATGCCTCCAAATACCGATATATGCCTTCTAGAGAATATTGTTTCCATCAATGACACCATATGAATCCAATGAGTGCCAATTGCCAACAATCTCCCCCTTTGGCATTGATGGCAACACTCATGTGAAAAATGGATTCCCTACCAGTTCAACTGAAACATGCTCCCCCTGAGCTGGTTGACTCTGTCTGCAATATACTCTATGTCTGATATCCTCCCCCTAGGATTATATACATATACATATTTTTCACATAATATACACTTCTCCTTTGGCATCAATGCCAAAGACCGGTGAAAGAATTTAAAGAATTGTTACAAATTACTTTATCAGAGCTTGACCAATTTCAATATTTCTAGGTAAGCTTTCCCTAGCAACTGTATATAGGTATCCCAACTGGTTTTGAATGTTTCAGATATGGATACAAGTCCATTCAGTAAATGTGCTAGTGTTTCTTTCTTAGTGACTTCTTTCGGTGTGGGTTTTGCAAGCATATCCATACATTCTCTCTTATGTACACCAAGTGAATCCAATCTTAGACTTACCAAACCTCTGAGACTCCTTGCTCTCTGAATAATCTTGTCTCTTTCCTTTTCAAAAGCAAAAAATTGGTTCTCCAAAGTCAAAATTTGTCCATCAATGGATTTTGTAAGTGAAGTTAGTCCATCAAAACAATTAGCAATATTAGCAATCTGGTCATGTAACTCCTTTATCCTCTTATCTAAATTTGTTGTAAGAATCTCTATATTACAAAAGACCCTGTAGATGTTAGTGCCCCGTTTCAAAGAATTTTCAATAAGTATAATTTTCTCTTCAACCTTCGTCTTCTTTGTCTCAATAATCTGGTCAAAAGCGACTTTCTTGGCCAGAGTAAATCTTTCAAGTGCCTTCCTGTGGGAAATCTGCTACTATAATGATTGAATTTTTTTAGATATGTGCTCTGTCAATGTCCTAAGCTTGCCAGAAGGGCTTGCTTCATTTTCAATCATACAATCAGGAATCAATATGTACAAAACTGTTATTGATCGATCTATTATTCCTTTGTCTGCAAATCCCTCCTTCATTAGCTTTTGAGTAGCCATCATCATTAGCTCTGTGGGACTCATTTCTGTGATTGATTTCTTCTCAACTTGAGAAGTGTCAATTGCCAAAATATTTGCTGGGGAATCAACTGCTGATATGGTACTGGGTGTCTTATCAGTCTCCTTTTCCTTATCCTCTCATGGTGTATCCATTTTCTCATCCTCTTTTGCACCGATGGCTTCGCCACTAGGTGCAGTATCTGTTACTATCGGTGGAGTATTATCCACAATATTTTCAGTATCATGTTCATTACTTATATTACCTTGGCCAGACTGTACAAATGTAGTGTCTGCTAGTTTAGTTTGTACACTCTCATCAGTTTTAGGATTATCTACCAGTTCATTCAAAATTTGAACTGAACTTCCCAAAATTCCTTTCCCTTTAGATCTGTTTGGAATGGTGGGAGTTTTTGCCTTAGCAAATTCTTCTTGAGAAGTAAGCAAATCAAGATTCTTTTGGATTAATTTAGCCTAACCATCTCTGGTCTCATTTATTATTTCATTGACTCTACCCATCATTAAGCTTATTTGCCTGGGTTTGCTGCTAAGGATTGTTCCATTTGCAACTCTATACATCTTTCCATTTCCTCATTATTTATAGAACCACACATATTCAAAAGTTTAACTTCTTTAATCTCTCTGTCCCTCCTGATTTCAACTAATCTCCTTGCATCTAACTTATTATACAATGATAAAGGAATTTCCTTCAAAATCTCTACCAAAGCCTTCTTATATATGTCTAAATGTAATAAAATTGCTTCTTCCATTTCATTTTGCTCATTATCATCTAAATCTTCATAGAAATTTGACATATTCTTCAAAATTCCATCTTTAGTTACCTCATCCATCAATTCTGCACAAGTCATTGGGGGGATGATGGTAACATTACCAGATTCAATTGGTTTATCTATCACACTCTTTTCCTTCTTGTTGGGGGTTGCAGGAGTGGATGGAGCAGGCTTCCTCTTCTTAGTAGGTTTCCTTACCGGAGGTGTGGATGTTGTTGTTACCTTTCTTAGTATCTTCCTCCTTGGTTCCACCTTCTTCTCTTCTACCGGAGGCTTGTCAACTTTCTTCCTATGTACCCTTCTAAATGCAAGAGGCTGATTATCCTCTGGATCAGAGTCACAAGTAATAGAAGAAATGAAAGTCTTAGGCCCCTTTACCTCAGGAGCACTAGCCACTTCCCGTTGATCTAGTGGTTTAGATCCAGAACCTAGTTTTGTATCTATCATGTGAATTACATTTTGAAAAAATGCAGACATTTTGTCTATTTTCTTTTCCCTTTGTTTCTTGTTGAAACCAATTTTAACCTCAAGAGCCTTCTCCTTTGCAGTGCCAAAGTGTTTAACCTTATCATCCAAAGGAGCATCAATCAACATTTTAGCATATAGTTCCAAGATGCTGTCATCTACTTCATACCCCAATTCAATGACCCATATTGTTCTAGGTTCCACTGCTTCCATGAGAGTCTCATCTATTTTTACCATTAAGCAAATATCAGTGGAGTATTTCTCCACAATGTGTTTGGAGATTCTCTCCCTCAGTCTCATGTTTTCTTGAAAAGTTTTAAAGTAGCCCCAAAGCTTCTCATCCCTGTTACTACCAAGACTGGTGATTGCATCTTTAATCTGCATACCTACCGGTATGTCATGATCCCAACATTTATTTCCCAAACCCAGTAGCTCATTCATGAAGTATAACATCAAGTAGACAATAAGATTGCCAAACCAGAATGTTCCTTTCTTAACACCTTTGATCTTGCCAAGATTTAACATTAATTCACTCCTTAACCATTCACACAAGTCATACTTTCCATTATTCTTTCTCATTTGATATGCAACATGGATAAAGGAACTGACAACAGAGTTCAATCGACTTGATTGAATTACCTTGTAGCCGATGATCATGCTGGAAAATTTCACATCGGTATCTTTGATGGTGTTGACCCTCATTGATCTTCCATCATGGGTTGCGCTGGTGAGATTCTCAACCGCAGTGTTGGAGATCTTCTTACCTAGTTCTTGTCCAACTTTGGGTAAGTCAGTGACCACCTAAATTGCTTCTTTGGCGATCATGTGAGGCCGGTCCAACCAGATGAATTCATTATGGACCCTGCTCATAACATATCTAATTACTTCCTCCTTGAGTTCTGGTATGTACAGGATTCCGGTTAACCCTAGGTCTTCAATGATTTGATATTCTGGTTTGATTGTTCTAGAGCTGCCTAGTATCACAAATTGATACATTCCCTTGATTTCCTTAGTGCCTAAATCCTCCAAGGTGCAGTGAATATTGGCCCTGACATCTTCCACAAAAACTACGTCATTGGGAACCCTTGAAAATATGCCAGTAGAGTTTGCCTTCATTGCAATTTGGGGAACTTCCTTGAAAACATGTCTAAGCCTATCCTTAAGATCAGCAACAGTGGGATTCACAATGAAAGTAGGAGCAGATGATGATCTGGATGCCATTTCAAATAAATACCTGGATAACGATCGTTGATTGAAAGATTTTGATTACTTCTCAGATAACTGTTGGAATCCTTTAGAATGACTTTGCTCGCTCTTGATCGCCTGTGATTTGCCTTTGCTTCACTCTAGTTTGCTCGAGTGTTGGGTGAGTGAAAATGAGTCCATTTTCCCTTTTTATCAACGAGTAAACCCTAATTCATCACTGTCATAAATGCTTAGCGGTGCGCCCTATCGGATGTCAGTTACACAGTTTTATGTCGGATAAACCTCCATCAATGATCAATACCACTCTCCAGATCTCTTCCAGAGAATATGAAAGATTTGCAATGAATTTGCCAACCCCTAAGGCGTATGCCTCAATTACCAGTTGAATTTCCTATCGGTGCAGGAATGCTCTGTTCTACCAGTGGAGTTACTGGTGCAGTTACCGATGTTGTTGCATCTCCACTTGGTTCTTCAGACTTTCTAACCCATCTCTTGGTGTGATCTTTTTGTATTTCATCTACCTTCTGCTTTCCTTTCTCATTTGCTTTATCATTGCTAACCAGTTTAGTCTTGCTTATGTAGTACTTAGCAATATGACCTATTTTGTTGCATGCATAACATGTAACATTGTTCTTTTGAATTGCTTTGACATGTCCGGTATCATTCCTTGACCTACATTGATTAGCCAAATGTCCAAACTTTGCACATGCATGACACTTAACATTCATTCTGCAATCTTTTGACTTATGACCAAATTTATTGCAATTTGTGCATTGACCGGGAACTGAATTGTAGTTTTGATTTGATGTATTTCTACATTGTCTAGCCATATGCCCAAATTTATTACAAACAAAACATCTACCATTAAATTTGTAAGAATTAGATTGCCTTACTGGTTTCCTCTGGTCTGATGAGTTCTGCATACAAGTTGTCTGCTCTTCATTTGCAGTACCAGAGCTTTCACCTTGTACAAATCCAAGTCCTCTAGAATCTTCACTCTGCCTTTGTCTTTTCAATAAATCATCCAACTGTGCACCACTAATCCTGAATTTTTCTTTATACTCACTTGCAGTAGTTAGATCATTTCTCAGAGTCATTATGTATCTTTCAAGCTCTTTTTCATTATTCTGGGATTGTACCAAATCAATTCTCAACAGATTATTCTCATGAGCTAATCTGCCACATTCTTCAAATTTGTTCTTCAGAGATATAACACGATTTTATTCCTTCTTCTTTCTATCTTGAATATCTTTCGACATCATCATAGTCAGGTCTTGCATTTCATTTTTCATGAGCATGTTTGCTTGACTCGGTTTCTGACATTGTTCCTTGAGTGCATTTTTCTCTTCATCGTCCTGGTTTTGCAAAAGTTCCTTCCTCCTAGCTTGAGCTAATGATAACCTTTCTTGCAGAACAAGAATGAATTCATTAGCAGAATTCAATCCATCTTGCACCTTTAAGTTCTTCAACCTTTCAGCATCATAATCCTCAAGTGTCATCTCAAGTTGCTTCTTCATAGCCATGTTCAATGATTTCAATTTCAGGATCTTCCTCAAGCTGTTAAACTTCCTCCAAGGTACCAGGCTTTGTACCAATTGTTAGAATCCAAGAACACTGAGAGGGGGGAGGGGGTGAACCAGTGTTTTGTCGGTAATATAAGATTTTACCGTATTATAACATACACATATAAACTGGAAAATGAAGAAACATATAACATGAAGTAAATAAACCAGTTACATGAATGAACACCATAACACACTGAATTTTATACGTGAAAAACCTCAAAGAGGAAAAACCACGGTGGGATTTGTGACCCATAATATCAATTCACTAGCCATATGAAAGATATTACATAGCATGGGGTCCTGCACATGCAGGAAGGCACGCTGCCTAGAGCACACTGCTCAACACAAAAGAGTCTCACTTACTACAAGCTTCTGTTGAGATAAAAACAATAATGGTGAACTCACAAAATGCATCTACAATGCCAAAAAGAGTTTTGGTTATAGCTCTGTTCTATACCGATTCATAAACCTTGAACCCTTCTACCGGTATCTCCTTTCCTCCAAGAATGCTTTACAAATCATCTACTGATCATAGCATGATATAACTTTCGCATACATATCCTTCGCATCACACAATTCTGTTGGTATTTTGGTATGGTTTTGTCATTGATGTCAACACCTACTAAACACTTATCAACTCTGGCACTTTAGAGAATCAGCAACATTCACCAGTAAGCAAGTGACTCATGCACAGTCATCGGTATTTGGTACACCGACAAGATATAATGATCACCGACACTTGGAATGATATGGAAAACACATGGTTATGTCGAAGACATCGTTTGGACATCTTGTCCTAGAATTTTGTTCATTGGTATATTCATATTTGCATATTTGTTGTTATCGGCAAATAGGTGCAGGGTTACACCGGCAGGTTTATCTTTTCCAGATCAGCATGGCATGCTATGGAGATGATTAATTATTGTTGTAAATGCATTAAGCCGACATGTTCAATCGGTTATTGCATCGAATATTGTATTGTTTGTAAAATGTTTTTATTGTAATATCTTGTAGAGTCGACCTACTAAAATTGGTCTTAGGTTATGGTATAAATGTAAGATCTTATTTGTAAAATCAGATGTGGAATGCGAAAAAGGATTGTGTGAAGGTATATGCGAGAATAAGAAGAGCTATACACGCAGACATCATTTGAAGATTGAAGGAAGGGTTTTTGTGATTGAGCAGTGAGCTTTAGGCGCTTGGCCTTTCTGCATGTGCAGACCCCATTTATGTACACTTACTATCTGCAATAGTATCATCTGATTGTGGGTAAGGTTTCCCACCGTGGTTTTTCCCCTTACAGGGTTTCCACATACAAATATTGGTGTTATGTGTTGTGGATGACTTTGTGTTTATGTTTCATACACTAATCCTTATCGGTATAACAATTAACTATAAAATCTGTCTACCGGCATATTAAACTAGTTTACCGATATCAAGCATTAAGTTGGTTAAGTTGTTTTTGGTTGGAATTTATTTGACAACTGATTCACCCCCCCCCCCTCTCAGTTGTCTCCGGGACCTAACAAGTTCTACTTACTTGTCATATTTCAAAATGACCTAATCGACTGACTTATATACCCTTTACAAACAATATGCCTTATGTCGGCTTACAATACAAAAGATATTCAATGTCGGCCCTATACAATAATTACAAAATGATTTTACAAATAAAACCTTTCGGATCCCAAACTGATGTCGGCTTCACTGAAGTGTTGGATGCCAGTGTCGGTGCCGGTGATGACCTTGATTACTCCAATGCCTCTATCTACTAGTATATGCCTCCAAATACTGGTATCTGCCGGTGTATGCCTTCTAGATAATATTGTTGCTATCAATGACAACATATGAATCCAATGAGTGTCAATTGCCAACAATCATATCTTCAAATTTTGAGTGCGTGCATTTCAAATTACTCATCCCAATTCAATTTTAGATGAATTTAGGAAAAAAGTGGCCACTTTTGACCCCATTTTTTTATTATTATCTCATTTTCATGTACTTATCTAAGATGTGCCTTAGAAAAACCCTAAAATTCCAACCTTCAAAAGCACTCCTACACTTAATGTATTATATGATAAATAATAGGTGTAATACACTTGTAGAGTCTCCATACAAGGTTTCTAAAATACCAAGCTCTCTTATTACATTCCATCTTAGAAATAAAAATAAATAAAAAATTATAGAATCACACATCTCAATCCATGCTCCCTATCCTTGCATATGCAACCTACAAGAGATGCTAAATCAAAATTTCATCAACAAGCTAAATATTACACAAACCACCATCAATAGATAATCACATGCTTTCTTTTATAGAAACAAGCTTGCACACTTAGACCACTAAGTGATATTACATTAACCATGTGTCTCAAAACCATGCACTTACTAAATCATATCCCTTTATTTAATTTTGTGTACAATGTTTTCCCTATTGATACTTAAATTTTTTAATATTAAATATCTATTGAATTTGTTATGCACATTAAATATTTATCTCAATGTTACATACAACATACAAAGTGTCTCTAAGATTTCTAACCCACGTGATGAATACATCCTTAGATTCTCTAACTGCACCACAAATACATGTTTATTTACATTACAAGAAAGATATATGCCTAAACACACCTCTTTCCAACACTTTGTGTGTGTGTGTTACAATTTTATCCTCAAATCTATATTTTTTCTTTAAAATTTATCATATTATTGTTGTTTTAGTTAACTAAAATAATAAAAATAAATAAAACTAACCACTAAACATTGATTTACTTACACCTTTTAATTATGAAAGCAAAAGTTTCTTGAGTTAAAATTACATTTGTAAAAACATAATAATAAAGTAATGGTCCTTCTCTCAATAGTCCAAAGTAAGTTTTGGAATCTTGTAGATATTAAGTTTCAATCATTTTCTTTCAAAAAATACAAATTAAGTTCTTGTCTTTAACCACCACATTATGAAGCAAAAAAGTTGTTGAAGTAAAATTATCTTAAAAGTTTTGGAAGCTTGTGGATATTGGGTTTCAATTATTCTCTTCCAAAATATACAAATAAAGTTATTGACTTTAACAACTCCATCACAAAGCAAAAAAGTCCTTGAGCTAAAATCGCTTTAATAGTCATATTAATAATGAAAGAAAAAAAGTTAAAGTCCCTAATAATCAGGTAATGGTCCTACTCTCACTTATTCAAAAGTTTTGGAAGCTTGTGGATATTCGGTTTCAATTATTATCTTTCAAAAAATATAAATTACATTATGTCTTTAACCACTCTACTGCAACTTTTTAAATGAATGTTTCGAATATGTAACAAGTAACAAGTAACAAGTTCAATTCAATTTAGAATTGTAATATATAATGTAGTAGAACATAAAAATTAAAATGGAAAGAAATATAGATATTTAATTAATTTTGATAGTTGATAGGTAATTGTCTATTGTTTTGATCATAACTATTAAACTGTAGTTTTGAATTAATTAATATTTGATGAAAAATGATGAAATTGGAATTAGGTTATTTTGATAAGTTATCTATAATTTAATATGCAGATTCATACATGTAAAATGACCTTTGACTCAAAAATTTGTTGTTGTTATTTGGTTTAGATTGTGTGTTTCTATATATCAATGTTTTGGATCATACTCTACAATCCATCATCAGGATGATAGAAAGCTCATGGTGTAAAAAAATAGATTGTTGCATATCTATGGTTGCTAAAATGAGTTGGTTCAAGGTGGGTGAGTGAGGGGGAAAGATGTTGCACACCAAACGAGGAGAGATATAAAAATAAATAGTTAAACAACAAATAAAATTAAGAATGCAATGGTATATCTTTTTACTCCATGAGCTTTCTATCATCCCAATGATGGATCACAGAGTGTGATCCCAAATGTTATACAAAGAAACACACAATCTAAACTGAGAAGAAAAAAAGAAAAAAAAACACTTTTTTTCAAAATTTATATACTTACAAATAAAAATTTGTAAATTATATTGACAAACACTTTTTTTAAAACTACTAAATATGAATCTTCTCCTTATAAAGAACCCCTAAATTTGATTCACGATTCTTTAAAAAAATAAAAACATTGTTTTAAATCTTAAAAAGAAAATTAAAAAGACTAATGCAATGATCTAATATTAAATTAGGCTTCCAAAATTAATCTGAATATACATTGCATAACAAATTCAATTCATTCTTGAGCTCTCTATCATCCTATGATGGTTCACCCGAAACATCGATGCAAAAAATACAAACACAATCGAATCCAAAAAGAACAACGAGAAAAATTCAATTCAATTTAGAATTGTAACATATAATGTAGTAGAACTTGAAAATTAAAAATTGAAAGAACTGCATATATTTAATTGATTTTGATAGTTGATATGTAATTGCCAATTGTTTTGATCATAACTATTAAAATTCAGTTTTGAATTAATTAATATTAGATGAGTTATAAATAAAATGATGAAATTTGAATTGGATTTTTTCACAAACTATAGATAATTTAATCTATAGACTCATAAATTAATATTCATAAATGTAAAATGATCTTTGTCTCAAAAAAATTATTGTTGTTGCTTCTAGTTTAGATTTTGTGTTTCTTTCTATCAATATTTCGGATCTCTTTGTGATCCATTATCAGGATGATAGAAAGTTTATAGAGTAAAAAGATAGATTGTTGCAGATAGTTGATAGGTAACTGTGTATTATTTTGATCATAACTATTAAATTGTAGTTTTGAATTAATTAATATTAGATGAGTTAGAAAGAATAAGATGAAATTTGAATAGAGTTAAATTCATAAATTAATTATAATTTAATCTATAAACTCATAAACAAATATCTATACAAATAAAATGACTGAAATTTTTTATACTTGTAAATAATATTGAAAACAACTTTTAAAAACTACTAAATATGAATTTTTTCTTTATACCAAACCCAAACCCTTAAATTTGATTAATTTTTTTTTTAAAAAAATTCATTATTTTAAAACTTATATTTTTTTAAAAAGACTAGTGCCATGATTTAATATTAAATGAAGTTTCCAAAATTAAAGTGAATATACATAGCGTAGATCCCTTGTGCTAGGTTTTTTTTTATGTTTTTTAATACCTTATTTATGAATCCATGAACGAAAGCGTCTTTTTCAATTTGGTAAAAAGAATTATATTGATGACTTTATGACCGTGTATTGACAGTTTTTCAACGAGTGATGAGTTGGAATTGGGTGCAAAAGGGATAAGGAGCACCGGCAAAGCTTGTCTTATCAGGTAATATCGTAGTCGTTATACTTGTGCATATCTTATCATTAAAGATTAGATTTGGTAATCAGGGTGGGGTGGAGCCCTCCGCAACACACACACACACACAAAATCCAACAAAAACGACGTTTGCCAAACACAACCTAATCCTTTAGTTACCATTTCTAGTCCTACTCCTACTAACAGGTTATCCTCCTCCTCCTACTACTACTACTACTCTTCCCAAGTATAATGATTGTCAGGTTTGTCAAAAAGGAAAATTAGAAAATTAGAATTGGGACAAAACTATAGAGGGTGCGAGGGAAATCATGTTTGCGAGGAAAGTATGTATTTCATTTGAGGGGGTGTTGTGTCTTTGAAAGTTTTTAGTGGTCTTATGAATTTAGTAGTGTAGTTGGGTTTAAAAGTTTAAGTTTTTAAATTTAGGGAAGTTTCTGGTATAGTATAGAAGAATATTGTGAATAAAAAATTAATAAATAAAACATCATGTTCTTTTTATTTTTTTTAGTGGGAATCTAAAATATTAGCTAATTGACAAGTGGTAGAAAGAATTCTTAAATTGGTGGCGCAATTTTTAGCCCCACCCCAATTTTATTGGCTGAAATATGCATAGCTAAAAAGTAGAGATTGCTATTTTTGAGGAAAAGATTCCAAATAATCATGTACCATAAGTTATTTATTTATTTATTTCATGGGATCTCCTACTCCCATAAAAATAGATCTTGAAGCCCCCTTGCCATGGGACTTTATCCTTAGTGATCAATTCATCACACTAGTGAGATTTTAGTTATTAATTAGATGATTGACTTAGGATTTACAAATTTATTGAATTATGCTCTAGTTCACCTATGCAAGTGCAAATTGATCTTCATGGGTATGGAATTAAATCTAATGTGTGTATCTAAATTGTATGTTATGGGAATGTTCTCGTATGAAACTAATAGTAGGAATTTGCTTGCCACGATATTGTAATATTTGTATCTTCATAAAGACTAGTAATGTTTACAAATAGCTTTGGGGAATATGTTCATTGAATCACAAATGTCCTATTCTCTTTAGTCAAAGTACTAGTTGATCCATTTCAACAACTTAGAAAAGGGATAGAGGCTAAGAAAAAACTGCTACAATGATGAAATCATAAATGCTTTATAACAATACTCTTCAATGACTCCTAAGTTGTCCTAAATAATTTCAAGGTGAATAAATGAATACTTTTAATTATAATAATATAATGTACATGAAATAACACTAATGTATGCTAGGTTGACTTAATCACATTTGGTAATGAAAACATTAGTAAGATATAAATTTGAATATTGAATTTTAACAAAACGACATAGCCAAATCTACACTCACTTATATAATTCAAAAGGAGGAGCAGGAAGGAGACGAAGGAGGAGAAGGAGAAGGAGGAGGAGGAGGAGAATGAGGAATTGAAAAGAGGAGGAGGAGGAGGAATTGAATCTAATCCAAGCTTCTTTTGGCCTTTTCCAAATTTATTGAATTATGCTCCAATTCACCTGTACAAGTGCAAATTGATCTTCATGATCTTGGAATTGTATCTAAATAGATCTTCAAAAGAAGCTTGGGAAGAAGAAGAGGATGGAATTGAATCTAATATGTTGTCCTTAAAGACATCGCACACTAAAATAAAATGCTTTTCAGTTTTCACTTTCCCAAAGATGCAAAAGGTGCATACTCTTTCTTTCCAAGCTTCTTTTTGCCTTTTCCAACGTTTGGTCTCACAATGGAGTTGATGAGAGTTAGCCACACTCTAAAATAAAATGCTTTTTGGTTTCCACTTTAGATGCAAAAGGTGCATACTCTTTCTTCCCAAGCCTCTTTCGGCCTTTTCCAATGTCTGGTCTCACCACAGAGTTGATAAGACTTAGTTCTAAGTTGAGCAATAAGAAATTTAGCTCTCCATGAGATATTGGCATCTATATAGACTTTTTGAAGCTGATCACACGTGAAATTGAACTCATTGATTTAATATTTTTTCTTTCTTCCAGACATCACGATCAACCTTTGCTCATATATTCCATTACAATAACACTCTTTCAAAGATGTGTATTCCAAAGTTAAATTCTGTTTTTAAAAAACCATTAATTAAAAAATTAAAATAATCATTTAACATAAATAAAATGTTTTCCATGGATAAACTTCGGCCCATAATAAATTCTACAATAATGAAACCCATGGAAAAAGCACGCATTTCAAACCGCAGGCAACTTTTGTTTCCCGTGAAGTAATAAGGCTGTATTTGATTATCAAAATAACAAATTGCTGAAAACAAACAAAAGTACAAGGTTTTACTCCGACCCTAGTTCTGGAACCACGTTTCAACGGCGGCCAGAGAGTGACGTGACGTCCAAACAAAACATTAAAACCAGCAACTTTTTTTTTTTCCCGACATGTTTCCCGGCGTCAGCTTTTTGCAGGTCTGTCCGGCTCAAAAAGTCTTCAGAGGGAAACCTGATTCCCGCCACGTCAGCATATTCGAAAAAATAAAATACTATATTGGAATTGACGTGTCACTCACAGGCTACGCGTCTTCCCCCAAATATCAAGGTGACGTGGCCTTGGCATATTTGATGAAGACAAAATCATCGCCACCGGCTACAGCGGGTAGCTAAATGGACTGAACAAGACGAGACGAGAATTTTGATTGGCACAGGAGTGGTCCTGCCGGTCATCCCGGACCCACCAGTACTGGATAAGCCACGTCATCAATAGATAGATTGCAGTAGCGAGATAAGCTTTCTGTAATAAAAATATAATTTCGGAGATAAAACGAGGCGGCCATTGGACGGCCCTTAGAGCTCTGCGTGAGCACATCTGATGATCTGACGAACGGAGACAAAGTTTCAGCGGGGGCCCCGCGTGGAGCCATTAAAATGAAGTTATTTTGTTCTTCTTAACTTTTTCTGGGATTTTCTGTTACGTGATTAATGTACGAACTTCTTTGGTGAGATCTGTGGGTGTGCATATGGTTTCTACAGGGAGATTCTGTTATTAGACGCAATTTATCGGGTGATCCGCCCTTCGATCTTTTATTAATTCTGTTTGGATCTGATATTTGAAAGGAGGGTAAAATTGTTGTTGTTGTGATTCGAAGCCCGGGCGAGACTCGATCACGAGACAGAAAATATTTAATTTTGAGACTCAGAGGTCGGGGGCTCGAATCCGGGACGCTCAGTTTCTTGCCAGAAGAGGTTAGTCTACAGTTTAATTCATACTTTCCCTCGTCTGGTTTAGAAATTATTATAATGTAACCTGTATTCAAGTTCAGGCTTCTTTAAAATGAATTTTATAAAAATATATGATTTCGATTTGTATGGATCGTTCAGTATTTAGAAGGAAACAAATTTGATCAGGCTAATTTCAGTGACTCCTGCTAATGGATTTTAAGTTATGCACACTCACTGTCACGGTATTCAATTTTACGAATATGCAGCTATCAGACGGATCGGCAGTTAAATCCACTGGGATTTACTTGCAGAAAATGGTTTCGCTTTTTAATTTTTGAAACAAAATAAATTACATATTTCATCTTACGTTGTTTGAAAAATATGCGCACACACGGTAATAACAAATTTCAGTCGATCTGTCTAATTAAATTTGTTTCGTGGTAATAAATACAATTGAAGAGGCACTAAATCGATCTGCTACATCATATCACTCTCCCCTTTGACGATCATCCTCTAAGAAACTTTAGATGCTTGCAACGAATTTATCCGTGTCGCTTGATTTTGACCAAATCTAAAGGTCTTGCCACCAAATTTAAATGTGACGGTGCCATATGCATCTTTGTTACTTTTTGTTTCCTGGAGGTTATGTGACCAGGATTAGTAGCCATTGTCACCAGATTTTGAAACCGGTGTCATCGAGTGAGGAAGCCCCCTTATCGCCAGGACACAGGTTGGTTGACAATTTTGAACAAATTTTAAATTTCGCTCAGTATACAATTTAATAATTCTGCTACTATCGCATATTTAAAAGCAAAGCCACCGACTCTTATATTTCCCAATGTATCGGATGCCCAGGATTCTGCCATGTTTGGTGTCCTGTTTCTAAAGAACGTGATCGCCCTTAGGGTGTTTTTGGGCTGCAACAAAGAGTGAGCCAAATCGGCAAAAAAGTACAAAAACTGATTTCATCCGTTTGCCATCAGTCATTTTAGTATCCTTTATAACACTCAATTGATCTGTCACTCTGTACTCTGCATTGAGATGAAATGATATTCAGTCAGTTCCTATTGGTATTCTTAACAGAATTTCTGCCATACCTACTATATTTCCCTGAGTATCCTCTAAATGTTTAGACTCTTGAGATTTTCCTTTTGTCCCAGTGGATGTTAGCAGTTTACTTACAGTAGTAAAAGCAGTGAAGTAGAATCTGCATATATCTATCTATTGTAGGAAAAATAATTACCAAAGATAAGTTGATGGGGTTATAATTATTTTTCCTCCGATGATCGTTAAACTTCAAAAATTATTTTATATGTATAATACTCAAAAAAGATTATCTTAAAACGTCAGGTGTCTCTGTTTCTCAGTTTGAATCATTACCATTTTGTATCCCATTTGCCATTTCTGGTAACATGTGTGCAACCTTATTTTTTTACAAGCTGAGTAGTGTTGTGGAAGGTCATAATAAGCAATCAGAACTATCTGTTTTGGGGGTTTCTGTATGGCCACTATTGTTTGAAAACTAAAGCAAAGTGTTTTCTTTTGTTTCAGTATTGATGCCTTCGACAGCGTGACTCGTATTGTATGCTGTTCTCCGAGCGTTCATGTGTTGGATGATCGCATCAAGTATATTGTAAGTGTTTTGGTTGGTTGGGAGCTCCTTCCTGGTGCTCCCATACACTTAGGTAATGTACTCGGAAGCAATTTGCAAATACTGGCGGTTTGGTTGCTCTGCTTCCAAGATCGAAGTTGCGACTGCCAGTGCTACAGAAAGAAGTATGAAGTTTTTGAAACAGTAGGGTTTCATGATTGTTAAGAAATCATTTTGTCTTCCAAGCAGGCAAGGTACCATTCTGGTGGAATCTTGCTGTGGAAGCCAAGTACAGGTCCAAGGAAAGCTTATACTTCCCAACATGCCTTCTCAGATTGATTGTCCTATACAAACACGGATGGCTGTTGCTGTTGGGGAGGAGGTTGCGAACAAGAAATATCATGGCCTCCAAGATGCTACAGGAAAAGCTACCAGTAGGCGGCGTGTATTTGTCCAGACAGATACTGGAAGTGTGCTGGGTATTGAGTTGGATAGGGCAGACAATGCACATACTGTAAAAAAGAAATTGCAGTTGGCATTGAATGTACCCACCGAAGAGACTGCTCTTACCTTTGGTGACTTGGTGCTGAAGAACGATCTAAGCGTGGTCAGAAATGATGCTCCCCTTCGTCTCACCAGAGGAGACATCCACAGAAGCTCTTCTACGCCTTGTCTCTCTCCCAGAATTGATAATCTGCAATATAGAGATAGGAGTGGACCATTGGAGATTGTTGGTGGTTCAAGTGGCCATTCCGAGATAAAGAAATTGATAAAACAAGCGGTCAGGGCAGTTGAAAGTGGTGTAGATCCCATCCCTGTTCAACGAGGGCTCGGTGGAGCATACTATTTCCGTGATATTCTAGGTAAAAGCATAGCTATTGTAAAACCTACAGATGAAGAGCCCTTTGCACCTAATAATCCCAAGGGTTTTGTTGGAAAGATTCTGGGGCAACCTGGATTGAAGAGATCAATAAGGGTGGGAGAAACAGGTGTCCGAGAAGTCGCCGCTTATCTTCTAGATCACGATGGATTTGCAAAGGTGCCTCCAACAGTGCTTGTTAAAATTTCACATTCAGTTTTTCATCTTAACAATGGTATGACTGCAAGCAAAATCGTAAACGGTAAACAAAGCATTAGTAAGATTGCTTCATTTCAGCAGTATGTTGAACATGATTTTGATGCCAATGACCATGGGACATCCAGTTTCTCTGTTGCTGCGGTTCATAGGATTGGAATTCTAGATATAAGAGTATTAAATACCGACAGACATGCAGGCAACATTCTTGTGAAAACTTATGACACAGATTTTCTCAAGTATAGTCAAATGGGTGGTGCAGTTGAGCTTATACCTATAGACCATGGCCTATGCCTTCCAGAAACATTGGAGGATCCTTATTTTGAATGGCTTCATTGGCCTCAGGCCTCTATACCGTTTTCAGAGGCTGAATTAGAATATATAAGCCGACTTGATGCGTTGAAGGAAGCCGATATGCTGAGAACAGAGTTACCTATGATGAGGGAGTCTTCTTTAAGAATTCTCATACTGTGCACTATTTTCCTAAAAACTGCTGCTGCTGCTGGATTGTGTCTTGCAGAAATTGGTGGAATAATGGGTCGAGAGATTTATGACGTAGAAGAGGAAGCAAGTGAGTTGGAAGTAGTTTGTTTGCAAGCTAAGATTGAGACTGATCAACAAATCTCCGCTGCAAATAGTGAGTTAGTGGAGGATTTATCTGAAGGGTTCTATGAAGAAGAGCATTCGGCAGATCAATCACAGATTGATTTCCATAGGAAGGAAAATTTGATGTATCAATTGCAGTTCGATTTGGAGGATGGAAATGATTTTCAGAATGGGACAGTCTTGACAAATAATAAAAATGATGATGTATGCTTGAACTTTGGGGAAAGGCATGATACCCAGGGATCAGGTAAAAAGAAACTAAACATGCCTCAAGGTACCGGGCTCTCATTGTTGCTCCCTCAATCTTCTTTCCCAAGTCCCCAAAAAAATGGGTTGCAGTTCCATTCAGCTTTGAATTCATTCTGTGCCATCCATGCTTTATCACCCAGAATCTCTAATGAAGTCCCTGGATTGCCACTTCCATTGAATTTCTCGTCTCCTAAACCCCACAAAGGCTGGCCGCTGGCAAAATTGGAAGAGGTTCCTATAGAAGAGGAAGAGACGCAGGAATTGTTTCCTGAGGACAAACTTGAAAATAGTATTATGAAGAAACAGAGCCCTGTATCAAATAGGCAGTTTATAATGCCTAAGAGTAAAACATTTTTCCAACGAAATCAGCGTTGCACTACCTACATAGGTGCAAGGAAGGGGTTTGCAAGGAAAGATGTATCACCCTCAAAAACCATGCAAAGTGAGCCTGAGCCAGGTATGATGATCCCAAATACCATAAAATTTTCAGACATGAGCAAGGAGGAGTGGACCTTATTCATTGATAACTTTCAGAAACTCTTGCCGGGTGCAATTGCATCTAGAAAGCAGGGTACAGTGAACCACAAGCAGAGACTTGGGGCTTCATGCCAGTTTTGATTGCATATAAAGTTCCAATTGCTTTGAAAGTCCTTGTTCGTTGGTTTGCTTCCCAGTGTAGCATATTGTACGATACCTGTATAGAGTTGTGTATAAATATGTTAAGAGAGAGCGTCAGGTGTTGAGAATCCTTTGTCATGATATTTACAGTAGTAGTTGAGCCACTTTATTTCTGGGCTTACTATTTTGTAAGTTTCTCTAATGAAAAGCTTCTTAGTTAGACCACAACTTTCAAAGTATTTTCCTCTTAGCAGAATGGCAGCAACTCTTTCTTTTACCAGTTGATATGTAACAAAATTTATATTCAACCTTTTCCAGGCGTTTTGATCTCCACAGCTCCATGCTCCATTGTCTCAGTTAGCTGTACATAGATGTCATGGTTTGTGGATTATAACACCTTCGTCTTTACCTCTTGCTCTTTCTTTTTTTTCCCTTTTTAACCTTTGCTTTGTAGGTTATGCATGTTATTTTCATACCGTGGTTCTTCCCTGTTGTAAAGGGTCGTATATTTTCAAGTTCCATTAACTAACTTTATTTATTGTGGGAAGCTCTAGTTATATATTAAATCTTCAATTGAATTTAATTCATTATTAAACTATAATTTTTTTAAAACTATAGTGTCTTACATTAGTTTGGCCATTTGTTAAAATGTAACATAACATTAACAGCTAATTTGATTTAAGGATTTTGTTCATCTTTCTTAGAGAGATTCCATGGAGAGTTTCTCTATTGCTTGATTCATGTTTGTTATCTTATTATTTCTATAGGGATAAGAAGAAATTGTGTATTTATTAAATGAAGTCCTTGGTCCTTTTTGAAAAGGATATTTAAGGTTTTTTTTTTATCTTACATCATATCTTTTTTCAAAGTTTATTTTAACTTTATAGAGAACCTGACGATGGGTAACCAAATTGAAACCTGAAACCATGATTTTGAGAAAAAAATCGAAAAACCAAGAAATCTGAGGTTACAAATAATTGTTTTTGTGGAAAAAATGGTAAAACCCAGATAACTAAAATCTTACGTGAATATCTCGGATTACAGATGAGATAATTAAAACTAACTGCATTTGATGTCAAATAATTTTAATATTTTACCATTTTGAAATTGTTGGCCTGATGCCATTGATTTCATTGATGTAGGTTCAGCATTCATGGTTTTGGTGTGGTTCAGTTGTTTGCTTTGGCATATGTTGTTGGTCCGGTTTTTGCTCTTTTAAATATGCAAAGTATGTACATGTGTTTTGGTGTTTATTTCACGAAGTTTTGTGATTCGGTATCTAGGCCCTTCAATTCATCTACACTCTATCGTAAGGCGTTTTCGGTTTGGTCCCATCTGGAAATGATGAAGGTATGCTCTGCAAGGCAATTCTTGGATCTGGTCTTATCTGGATATGAAGGAGGCGTATTCTACAAGGTGTTTTGGATTCAAGTTGTAGCCAACATCGTATGAAGCTATTTTTTGTAGTAGCGTGTATGTATCTTGGTCTCATCCCCTCTACGGTTGAGCCGACTTAACAGAGTTTTTGGTGCAGATATATAATTAGCAGTTTTGCAAGAGATGTGCATAGTTGTTTTTAACAACTAATATGTACATATAGTATATGTGAAAGCCTTGTGTCTGCGAATGTAAATGTGTTGTAGACAGTATATGTACAGTGAATGTTAAGGCAATTGTGTACTTCAATGGAACTGTGTCTCATGCATAT
The DNA here is from genome assembly GCF_030272615.1 of Cryptomeria japonica. NCBI lineage: Eukaryota > Viridiplantae > Streptophyta > Pinopsida > Cupressales > Cupressaceae > Cryptomeria > Cryptomeria japonica. The sequence goes on from NC_081414.1 coordinate 24,166,412, forward strand.
GACAGATGCAATTCTATCAGTTCATTTTTTGTATTCCGGTTGTGTTACCCCTATATTTTTGCCCGTGCCTAAAGCCTCATAATCAGCTAAAAACCAGCTATTGCTAATGTTTTAATGTTGAAAGTGTTGGTCACCTTTGTTCAAACTTTCAAGGACCCTCATGGACATCCCCTACTTTCCAGTCACAAAAAAAATCATTATTTTTCAAATTATGTGAAAGATGACACAAAATCCTTTTGTAGAGATAATTTTAACCTCCTTTTCTCCAAAATGACCAGTTTTTATGGCCAAACTCCATGTCGGCTGGGAGATTTTAATGCTTGTATTTTTGGGTTACCCATATGCCCAAACAATTAAATCCCAAGTCTTATGTGTACTATGCAAAAATGATTTATGGGTTATGCTCTACTTGGCTTACTAATTCTACAATTAAAATTTCACAAGAAACAAAGCCCTCAGTAAAAAGTTAAGCAAGTTTTTCTATGGCAGCCTAAAGGAATAATGTCATGCCTTAGGTTTAACATTGAACCATTGAACCAATTTCAAAAGTTCAAAGTTCAGGTTCAAAGCTTGGGTTCAAGTTCAAGTTCAAGGAGTTCGCAGGTTCAAAGTTCGAGTTCAACCGGAGCGGGTTGTATTGCAACTTTAGTTTTTATGACTGTAAGGTCTTTATAATTTTTGGTCATTGAACTTGAACTTTGAACCTTCTTTGGTTAAAGGTTCAACGCGCAACTAAATATGAAGACAAAGTGATAAATGAAACATATTGTGGGCAAAGTCTGTAATTTTGAACCTTCTAATTGAACCCCGCAAGTTCAAAGTTCAAGGTTCAAAGTTCGTAGGTTCAAGGTTTGCAAGTTCAATTTCAGAGGTTCTCAAATTCAGAGTTTAGAGATTCATCAAATTAAACAGATGCAGGTTCAGAGTGTGTGAGTTCAAAATTCAGCGAGTTCAATAATCCAATAACATTGGCATGAGTTGTAGTATAACATGTTGATTTACCAAACAAACTGATAATGGTGATTTGTCTAAGGCTCAATATATTTCGGAGGTGCTCCTGGAGCTGATTAATGTGAGTTTTAATGGCAGCTCAAAGTGGTGAGCCATGTGTAAGTTTTGGTATGTATATTGTTTGTAATTTTCAATGCAACCCATAACCACGAATTTTCTGAGACAAAAAAATTAGTCTCTATACGGAGGTCATAACTATAAATTCAGCCGTTGGATCGCGTTAATTTTTGATATGTTTTAGAAACCCTATTTTTCGAAATCCTCACTGAGGTGATTGGAAAAATATTATCGAGTTCAAAATTTATTGATCTCTGAGTATGGGTCTATAAAAATTTTGAGAAAAAGATTATTATGAGAAGCTCACGGTGGGGACTCTTTTGAAATGGAGACCCAGATAATAATTTATCCTGGAGATATAAAAAAATATGTCCACCTGTCAACACATAATTAGATGTATTTAATTTAAATTTTCTACAAATGTTTCTTAGAAAGGAATGGAGGATAAAATATTTGAAGCTAAAAAAAAGAAGAGTTGTTGGGATGAAGATAAAAGATAAAAGATAAAAGATAAAAGAAAAGATTAATTAATAATTTTTACAAGAATCAGTTATTGATAACTAGAAGTCTCTTTTAAAAAAAAAAGAGGCTATATATATGTAAGAAAAGAAAAGAGAAAGGCTTCTTTTTTTCTTTTTTTTTTGGCTGTTGTAAAAAAAAAGAGGCAGCGTTGTTTTCTGGACAACACAATTTTATTTTTTAGAAGTGGTGAGTCTGTGAGCCTACATTTTGGCATTGATGGAATGAAGAAGATTTTGTTGATCTATGAATTTGTCAATATTTTCTTTTGATTACAATGAGCTTTGTTTCTCTTGTGATTACCTTTCATTGCATTTTTTGTTACATTAAATTGTGTATGCATTTAATTCTAAAACTTTGATTTCAGAAATAACTTATATATTGGAAAGAAATTTGTTGTTAGCTTTTTGCCTGGGCATTCTGTCCCCCCTTGTCCTTTGAGGCATGAGAGAGACTTGATCAGAGTCCAGTGCATTTTGATTCTATTAGAAAGGGTATTTTTTGGGGTGTGGGTAATTAAATTGTGTTTTAGTTATCTTCATTCGCTTCATTTTAAATTAGTTTTTCACATCTACTTTCATGGTTATGGGTAGATGTTAGTTTTCCTTTATTGCTTTCTAGTTAAAAACATTCAGAAAATATACATTTTATCCAACCAAGAGAGTTGTACCTTCGTATCAAAATTCAAAGAGCACTTGCACTTACGATTGCAAGTGACTCAACTATTGGTTCTTTTGTTGTCTTTCAATTTGGGCATTTATGAGTCATTTTTGAAAGGTATTTAAGGATAAATATGTTAACCAACAAGTTGTAAGCCTATTCTCCAGCAGTGAGCCCTCCGGGCAATGAGCCCCACCAGTAGTGAGTCACCTTTGTACTGTGTAACCGGTTGCATATTACACTATACTTGAGAGTTCATCCTCTCCATGGTTTTTCCCATGTTGGGTTTTCCACGTATAAATCCGGTGTTGGGTTTTATTTCCTTTACTACATTCAAATTATGCTATGTGATTGGTTAGTTAGAAGTCTTAATAAGTTCAAGGGAATACTGATTCACCCCTCCCCTCTTAGTATTATGGATATTTAACAATTGCTATTAGAGCCAAGTCCTCTGGAAGAGTTTAACCACTTGAAGGAGATCTGAAAAATTGAACTTATGGATTTAAGTGAAGATCTTAGGAATGCTCTTGAGGATCTAAAGGCAATAGAAAGTGAAAATAAAGATCTGAAAGAAAATATCCAGTTGGCCAATGAATGCATTAAGAAGTTAAGAGAACAAATTCAAAAGTTTAAATTAAGGCATAAAGAAGTTAGTGAAGAGCTCAAACAAGTAAATAGCACTATCATAGATCTAAAAACCAAAAGTGAAGATACTAAGAAAACCAAGGAATACTTAAATGAAGTGGTGAAATGCAAATCAAAGGAGTGCGAAAAGCTAAAACAAGAAGTAACAACTCTGAAATCAGATCTAGAGAAAGCAAAGAAACAAGATAACAAACCTAGTTCCGACAAGTTTGATAAGATGATAGTTGTGAAGATGTCTTCAAAAAACAAAAAGGATGCAAGATTGGAATCCGACAAATGCTCACAGTCCAACATAAAACTCAAAGAGGATCCATCTCCAACAAAAGGGAATAGAATCCAACAAATCCATAGAGGATAAAGGTAAGTCACCGATTGAGAAACGGGTAAGTAAAAGGAATACTTTCTTTAATGGTTCCTTTTATAAATGCAATAAAATAGGTCATAAGGTAGCAGAATGTAAGAATAGTATGAATCAAAATTCTTATTTCTTCTCCAGTAGATGTTATGTATGTAATAAATATGGTCAAAAGTTAATCAATGTAGGAATCTAGTCATAGACCAAAATAGATATAACCACTTTGAAGGTTGTTGTTATACATGCAAGATTTTTGGACATAAAACTAACTAGAGTAGGTCAAGACAAGCTCCGATGAACATTAGATGTTATAACTGCAATAGATCCGCACACATGGCAAGGCAATGCAGGAGAAGTGAGACTAAAGCTCCAAATGAATCAGCAAGGAAGATCAATGCAAAAGATGTGAAGATTGAAATGAAGAAGATCTGGAAGAAGAAAGAAATTGTGGATGCACCTAGCTCCGGTGCAAGTACTTCATCCGAAAATTGAAGAACATGTGGCTTTGGCCCAAGGGGAGCAATCAAAGAAATATCTTTTCCCTTGCCAAAGAAAGTGAGGTTGCAATGACAATGTAACAAAGTGTGTGCAAATAAGGAAAAGTACGCTAAGTTATGTCTCATTACAAAAATCCGGCATGTTATTGCGTAAATCGAGGTAGTGGATGACAACGCATAAGCATTTAATGCAAGCTAGTGGATGAAAGGTTAAAAGGGGATATTCAACAAATTTTTATCTCACCAAAAATCGAAGAGCATTGTAAGTGTCAAAGGCGATCAAGGCAATTAGGGTTTCCTGGCAAATCAATCAGTGTTGCAATTCGTTGAATCTGCATCCATGACCACTCCCATAGTTGTTGACATTGCCACTGAACCTCACTCTGTGTTCAAGAAAACTGCTTACAAGGTGATGGAGACTGATCAGGTTGGTGCAATTTCTAGTATACCAATTGGAGTTGTGTTGGATGAAGATATCTAGGCATACATTCATGTGAAGCTCGAGGAATTCAATCACCATGGAAAATTGTTGAATCTATGGACATATGAGCTGATTGGAAACAACCTTGAGGTAAAACCTAAATTCAAAAGCCTAGTTGAAAAGAATTTGAATACCTGGCATGACTTTCCCAAATTATGCCATGATGATAAATGGGTAAGAATGGCAATGGGTAGATTTCACGATGAGTTCTTATGGTTAGACCAGACCTATCATATCACTAAGGAAGTAATGAAGGTTATTGCTAGTTTGAGCAATTCAAGGGCCATTCCTGTTCTGAAATAAGCAAAGAACAAGGATGTTGTGAGCTTAACAAGGGCAGCCTATGATGGGTGTTCCTTTTCCATCACTTCTATTAAAAATAAGGCGGTAAAGTACCTCTCAATGATAATAGGAAACAAACTCTACTTTACCAACTGGGACAATTCCATTTCTGCCACAACGGTAAACATGGCTTATGAGATAGTTGAGTTAAACAAGGACTTTGATCTTTGTGAGATTTTGAGACAATATTTCTTGGAGAATTTTGTGCAGTGTAGAGAAAAGAAACACCTTTTCAAGTATGGAAACCTAGCACTATGTATTCTGTTATACTTTCTGCAAGAAATTCCTAGTCAAGGAAGAGTGCTTTGGTCACTGGATAGACCAGTAGCTCACCATATTGCAGAATGAATAAAGAGGTTCTCTAGTGATGAGGCAATGGAAGTCACATTCACCTCTTTCTTCTCTGTTTTTCAACTCAACATCTAAAAGAGACAGAGGATTCCAAGGAAATTGTTGTGAAATACAAAGAGGATATCACCTTCGTGATCACAACCAACAAATGCATCATGGAGGTTGTTGTCCCTAGAAAATTTGGATTTTTCCTTTTGGTTATGAGGTTACTGAAGATGTGGTAGAAGGTACGACTCAAGTATTTTTGAAGAGCGCTATGGATGACACTCAAGAAAGGTTTGGAACAACAACTGAGAAGTCTCTGAAGGTCCACATGGAACATACCAAGAAAACTTATGAGAAGAATGTGAAGAAAGTCATTCGGGAATCAATGGGAAAAGCAAATGTGATTGAAGAGAAGATTACATAGTTTAGGTGCTCCAGAAGACTAGCTAGCTCATTTGGAACCTGAACCAAAGAAAAGAATCCGAAGGGACTTCCTCCATCTGGTTCCCCCAAAGAGAAGAAGTAGAAAGATGCAAAAAAGGAAAACCATAGAAATTGAATAAGAAGAACTAGAAAAATATCATATACATGCTCGGAAGTCCAAAGACAATAAATCAAAGAGATCTTTTGATGCGGATGGCCCATTCGAGTCAATTGCTTGAGGAGGATAAAGATAGTATTGCAAAAGCTCGCATTCTATATTGTGCTAAGTTAGATGCAATCTTAGAAGACTTTAAAAGGGACATACTAGAAGATTTGTGGACAAAATTAGATAGAATAAGAAAAATTGCAAGTGAAGAAGAAAAATTCATTAGAAAGCACGTTGTTGATATTGTTGGCTCCACACTTTCTAATGAAAACAAAGCCAATCTTAAACAAGCTTGTAAAACAAAGTTTAGAACCAAGAAAAGACCTTAAACACTACATGTTAGGAGGACAAGGTGCAAAAGAAAATCTTGAGAAAGAAACAATTGAGAAATTAAGGTTTATGGCCAAGAATTTTGGAATGTTATCGATTGATGATTCCCGTATCATCATTGGTATATCTGAGGATGTGGATACCAATCCTATAGATAATGTACCTATTGTGGATGATGTAATGAATGAACCTGAAAAACCTCCAGAAATCAATGCTTTCGAAAATAAATAAGGAAATTCAGGTAATAAAGATCAAGATGATCAGGTGCCAGTGGAACAAGAGAAAAGATATTTTGAAACAAAAGCAGCAATAGAGGAAAAGATTGAAAATTTGGATAGTGTATCAGGTGAGGAAGTGATTGAGTCTATGACTGAGATTGATACCACTTCTAGTACAATTGATACAATTGGTGAATCCTTGAAGAATTTTCTTGCTTCACCTTTAAAATTTCAACCCATAACTTTTTCTAAACGGATAGTTGACTTTGCAAAGGTTGATCCAGTACAAAAATTTCAAATTGGAGAAGCTTTTCTATCTTCTACCAAATAGGACTTTATAGGTTCAAGTCGCAAAAGAAAGATAAAATTGTTCAAGAATTACTTACCATACTTCATGTTGCTATGCGAGAATGTGAATTATATCTGGTTACCCCTAGTGCTAATAAATGTAAACTGTTCATAAATTCTCTGAAAAATCATTCAGAAAAATTGAAAGAAAAATATGAAAAAGAAAGAGAGGAAGACAAAGAGAAATTGTTAAATGAACTTAAAGGTAAATGTGAGATTGCATATCAACAACTCTCCAAACTTATCTCTCATTGTCAATCATGTCTTTCAAATGGAAATGCACTCTGCTTATACAGTCTTTAGTAGCCAGAGGCCACTAAAAACATTAAAGATGAAATCAACATTATTGAAGACAAAATCCGGGAAGCCTATGTAAATTTCCAATTGTCTCAGGATCTATTTGGGTCCGGCAGATCAGCAATAGAGGAGCTGCATAAGAAATACTTTGAGCTACAATAGAAAAGAGACAATATCATTCTTCCTTTGATTCAGTTGAGATACATGTGAAGTGAATGCATATCCATCATGAACCGTGCTCTTTTGATGGCACAACAGTTTCAATATTGAGACCTTGGTTCAATACAAGATGGAGAACAGTTGCTTGTATCTCTGTAGGTATAGATTGAGTTTCTGACAGAGGCTATTTCACAATGGGATAAGCATAAGGATTCATGAGCAACCCACATCTATACAATCAAGTAGTGCTCTAGTTGACCCTACTCACTCCCTAAGGGGGAGTTGCATGAATGTACTACACCCTTTGTCATTGTTGTCAAAGGGGGAGCAGTGTAATGTAATGCAATACTCTTAGGCAGTTTTTGACTTTCAGTTTTTTAGTTTTAGCCTCAGTTTTCTTTTTTAGCTAGCCTGTACATTATTTCTTTATGTTGCCATCAATGAAAAAGGGGGAGATTATTGACATGTTGTCATTGATGTAGTCCAGTCCAATATTCATGGTTTTGGTGTGGTCCGACTATTTGCTCTGGCATATGTTGTTGATCTGGTTTTTGCTCCTTTAAATATGCAAAGTATGTACATGTGTTCTGGTGTTAATTTCACGGAGTTTTGTGATCTGACATCTAGGCCCCTTAATTCATTTGCACTCTACCATAAGGCTTTTTGGGTTCGGTCCCACCTGAAAAATGATGAAGGCATGCTCTGGAAGGCAATTCTTCGATCCAGTCCTATTCGAATATGAAGGAGGCATATTCTACAAGGTGTTTTGGATTCAAGTTGTGGTTGACATCGTATCAAGCTATAATTTGTAGTAGTGTGTGTGTATCTTGGTCTCATCCCCTTTCTGGTTGAGCCGACTTAACATAGTTTTTGGTACAGATATATAATCAACAATTATGCAAGAGATGTGCAGAGTTATTTTTAACAACTAATATGTACATATAGTATATGTGAAATCCTTATGACTGCGAATGTGAGTGTGTTGTAGACAATATATGTACAATGAATGTAAAGGCAATTGTGTATGTTAATGGAACTATGTCTCATGCATACGACATACAATTCTAGCAATTAATTTTTTGTATTCTGGTTGTAAGTCTATTCTACAACAGTGAGCTCTCCAAGTAGTGAGCCACCTTTGTATTGTGTAACCAGTTGCATATTACACTATTCTTAGAGTTCATCCTCTCCATGATTTTTCCCATGTTGGGTTTTCCATATATAAATTCGGTGTTATGTGTTTATTTCCTTTACTACATTCAAATTATGTTATGTGATCGGTTTTTTAGAAGCTTTAATAAGTTCAAGGGAACATTGATTCACCCCTCCCCTCTCAGTATTCTAAATATTCAACATAAATTATATATAATTTGATTAACAAAAGAAATTATTATGTTATTATTTTATAATTCTATGTGCATTAATTTAAGTTTTAGAAAGAAATTGGAATTTGAAAATAAACAAGACTAGGTGATGTAAGGTTGAAAGGTTTAATTAATAATAATTGCTAACTTAATACATAGATAACGAGAATTCATACAAAGAACTAAAATTGATATTTATTTATTTAAATTAGAATAGCTTTGTGAGCTTGATACATGCTAGGCATTAGCCATTTGATTATAAAATATTTTTTTACATTGCCTTTCTAGAATTCCTTGCATTCAAAACATATCAAGCCTCTTTATATATGGATGTAGAAGTGTTGTACATTAGTTGAAAAAATATTATATCGTCATAAGTGGAAATGATAAGGATCAAATGCCTCTAAATTAAATGATTTGATATTTACTCAACTTTGGAACTTAATGCATCACCTTGTGAGGCATGTAGATTTACTATTAAACACATAAAATCAACATCTAAAACATACCTCAAACTAGGAGTCTATAATATCAATGTGGTTATGTACATGAACCATCTTAGAATCCCTAATGAAGTAGTTAACATTAGGAATCGACATAAGTTTCAAATACTTGACACACTGTTCAAACAAGTTATACTCATACAATGAACAATTCGATATTGGTCTACTAAGCTCCTTGAGATGGAGAACTTCAATGTGGTAATTGTGCTCACATTAAAATTAGATGGAAAATGTGTTGGGAATAAGGTGCCTCAACCTTTGCAAGACTTGGAATTTCTTTATTGTTTTAATTATTTATTTTATCCTAGGTTTTATGCCTACTATTGTTAAGCAATTTTGTGGGACCTCTCGATTAAGGTGGCATCTTACATGGAGGTGACTATATGACATGTAAGTTATAATTGTAGAAGTAGGCACCCCACTTGGTGAACCCCATTGTAGGTTGATTCAATAGCATGTGTCATTAGTTGAAAGAGTTTATTCTATCATAGATTATCATAGTTGTAATGACAAATCATGATAGACTATGACAACTTGTATGACAAAATAATAGTTGTGACAAATGAAATTATGACAAGTGGCAATCTTTCACGTGGCAAGTATTATACATGGCAAGTGGCACCTCTTGCATGTTGATACTAGAGTTATTTTGCATAAGCAGATGAAGATAGGCACCTTACATGTGAAATTTTTTTGTTTACATACACAAAGTGAAGAAGATGATGGTATGTGGCATTTCTAGGCATCCATCTCTTTCTCTATAAATATGAGGCTTTTTGGAGTGTTTTGTATAAGATTTTTATAGGTACAATTATGCTACTAGAATTTCTCTAGAAGACTATCATTGTGTGAAGACTCCTAAAAGAGAATAGCTATGAAACTATATTGTAACCATTAATACATTGGGTTGTGCTTTGGAGTGTAAGATTTTTCTCCAAAGGGGTTTTCCCACATATACACTATGTTATGGCATTGTTTCCATTTGCATGTAAAAATTTATTAGTGTGCATCTTCTTTTAGTAATTATTTTAAGGGTATGGAAAGAAATTTCTACACAACTTTCCTCATTACCCTTTTAGATCATATCAAAGATTCATCATCTTTGATCATAGTTGTTGGGTAGAGGAATTTTTTACTGATCTTCATTTGAGTGGGAACTTGTTGTAGACTATTTTCCTATGATCTTGTTGCAGGAAGGGGATGGTTAGTGATGAGTAGACTTTTTGGTTATTTTATATGGACTTATGTTAGATTTGTCATTTTGTGACTTTGACATTCCTATTGTGATAGGTATAAGGCTTTTGTGTTTAAAACTATGAACTTTGTCATCTATTAAACAACCTTATAAATGATATTGTAAATCTCCTTTAATGATATGAAAATGCTTGATTAAATGCTGGTTAGAAGTAATATTGTTTGAATATGTGTTGTGCATGTTAACTTCTTTGTATGCAGGTGGAGGAGAGACTAAGTCAACACAGAGACATTGGTTGTTGTTTCAGAGAGTTGCAGTCCTACTCAAATAGGACTGTTGAACTAGTCAAGCCGCTAGTTGATGACTCTGACAGAGCTTGCAGTTGCGGTTAGTGCAGTTATTGTTTCAGAACATGTGTCGGTCTGTTGAGGAGATCTAGAGGACGCCATGGCCTATATTTGTGCATTTAGACTAAATCCTAGAATGATTCACCCTTCTATTTCTAATAAAGGTCGTCCTCCTAGTTTGTTGGGAGTGGATCGACTGTGTAGTTAGTTAGTTGTTAAATTTCCTATAAATCCATCAGTTAAGAATGGAGTGTGTAATGCAATTTTTATCCTTTCAAGTATTTAGTGTACTCTTCTTTCACAGTCTAATAATATAAGAGATTTCAGTTATGTTATCTTTGTTGTTCACAATTTCAATGCGTATGTGATGTTGTTGTAATCTTTAGATTTGGTTAAGGTTTTGGAGGCTCAACCAAGGGGGCCCACTTGGGGAGCATCCACATTCATTCACTTCCATGTTTTTATAAGTAATTTTATTATAAAGCTTATGTTTACTGTTTAGAATCCTTTTTGTTGACTGTCTTGTAGCCATAGAAACTCCATTCTGAGACTGTTCTTGCAGCCAAAGGAAAAACAAAGTTTATAGTTACTAGTTGGTTAGTTTATTTCCTGCATAGAGTTACAAGTTTCATGTTCTAGCGTCGTAAATTGTACGCACTTGCTAGGGTGGTACAATTTCACACCTAGTTTAGCACCCGCCTTGGCGCATTTTGCATTTTGCATTACATTTCCCCTTTAGCACTTAATTAATCAAATTAATTAGGTCTAAGGTTCTATTTTATCATTTCCTACATCATAAAGTTGGGCCCTTTCATTAAAATGTGCCCCTTTCATTTTATTCTTCCAATACATCATTTAATCAAAAACCATAATTAGGTCCTATTTCGAACTTGGGGGATTGATTTCGGGGGTCAAAACATCTCGAAATCACCTGTAACTTCGGGATTCTCTCTAAAATCATCATATCCGACGGCCCTGAAAATTTGGTGAAAAGTTGTCGGGACCGTGGCGCCCGGTGCACATGGTCCTGGACATTTTTCCCGAAATTTTGGGAGCACGATCCAATCATAAAATAAAGCTTAACCCCAAGAAATTGGCGGGATATTCAATCTCTAGGTCGGCCAAAAGACGAAATTACGACCTAGGGTTTCATACATAAGAGCTCTCTTTCTTCATTTGAAAGGATCTGATTTTTGATTTCAGGACCTCATATGCGGTGAAAGAGCAGATCTTTGAAGACTTCAACAACATTCAATATCCTTCTATCAAGCATTTATCAATTTCATTCATCCATTTAGGGCTTTGAAGATGTTGAAGAACAATAGGAGATTACCGACTGAAGATTGGCTTGTACTCCTCCCTTGAGGGTTGGGTATGATTTCATGTTGTTTTCATGTCTTTGCATAAGCTTCAATATATCCTTTATTCATGCTTTAGATCACTTTGCATCTTGATTTAGAGCATTTACATTATCATTTACAAGCAATTAGGGTTTACTTTCTAGGTTGCTCTAGTTTGCTTTCTTGCATTTTAGGACCTTGCACACACACTAGGTCTGCACACACAATACATTTTACAATACAACTTGGCTATTCGTGGAGGTGGAAATCACTGAAGCGGGGGTTTGAATAAGGTAAAACCCTATATAGCCACCCAAACACCTTTTCAGATATAAGTGTAGGTTTCAGGACTCAGACGACGCCGCAAGTTACAGATCCGGAAGAAGCAGACGGAGACCAAACAACACACCAAATCTCAAAGCAAAAGACCAGGACAGGGGCGTGGAGCGCCCTGGTCCTGCCAGGACAGGGGCGCTGGGCGCCCTGGTCCCTGGGACAGGGGCGCTGGGCGCCCTGGTCCCTGGGACAGGGGCGCTGGGCGCCCTGGTCCTCCTGACAGACAGCATTTTCAGCATTTTTGACAGCTTTTCCAGAGTGCAAAAACAGCAGTTTTCGGAGCAGTTTCAGGGGCAGAATTAGGACAGTGGCGCCCGCGCCCCCGTCCCGAACATTTTCAGTCAGATTTTAACTCTGGGTACGCATTTGCATTCTTGTCTTGTCCTTGTGTTTACAGTTTTCCATTGTTTAAGTTCAATTCTGCAATCTTGTTATTAGTTCATACTTGCACTTTGGGGTTAGGGATTGAACTTGCATCATTTCATCTTTCAATTACAACAAAGGAATAGAAATCCTAATAGGTAGCCCGTGGCTCTCTCTTCCACAAGAAGAAGTAGCCAATTGTGTGATACCTCTAGGCTCTTTCGTATTCCACAAGTGTGTGGTTGAAAGTGGGATTAGGGCATGCTTGCTTAGTGTCACTTTTTCTCCCACACATTTTGGTGAACCCGACGTGAACTCCAATCTTCTCTAATTCTGATTTATGTTTTCAAATTTGAGTGTTTATGCTATTTCAAATTCAAATTTGTATTTACAAGTTTCAATTTCTTGCAAGATTCAAAAATTTAGAGGAAATTTTTGCTAAAACCCTAATTTTTCAATTCAAAGTTGAACTTGTGGATAGCTTAATTGGGATCAATAATTTTAAATCTGATTTAGGAGCTCATTTGAATCATAAATTTCATTTTCTAAATCTACATTCTAAGTTCTTGCATTGGTTAAAATTAAACATTTTGAAAAAGGAAAATTGTTGTCATGATGCATTCATTTCATAGATTTGATAATGGGTTAGCTTCCCTTGTTTCAATTTTTCCTTCTTCTAAAGAACCTCCCCCCATCTATAACAACATTTTAGTGCCTAAAAGAGTTGCTTCCAATCCCTTTGAGACTCTCCCATGTTCTAAGGATGAAGACTTTAAGAGTGATCTTGACAACTCTCCTAAAATGTGCCCTTCCTATTTAGCTATCCTAGAGGAAGAGAATGATATCATAAACACCTTTTTTAATGTTACTTCACCTTCCCTCCATGATGCCTCTCTAAGTGAAAAGTTATTGATGGACATTGAATTATTTTCTCCTAAAGTTGGTCCTTCCAATGGGGGCATGTTAGTGCAACAAGAGGTTATGAACACTTCTTTCAAAGATCTCCTTCCTAAGCATGAATCTTTGAAGAAATATGTTCATGTTCCTCCTAAAAAACACTCCCTTCATGAGGATCCTTTTGTGCAAGAAGATGACATGATCCCTACATTTCCTAGTGATGGCATTTCCTTTTCTAACAAAATTCCCACTAGAGATGATGAATTAATGATAAATGCTTACCCTTCTCCTAAAGTTTGTCTTACCCATAAGCATCCCTTAGAGAAAGAAGATGAAATAATAAGCAATTTCCTTAATTCTCTCTCCCCTAAAGATCATATTGAACATATTTTGAGGAAAGAGGATGAGTTTAACACATCTATTGATGCTCTCCCTCCTAAGGATGAGGAATTAATAAACAATGTTATCTCCTCTCCCGAAATTGACAATACTTCAAACATTCCTTTCAATCACTTCACTATTTGGGATGAACCATTAGAAGAAGGTGTAGATTATTCTCTCTCCCTTGATAGTTTCTCACCTTCCTTGAATATCAATTATTCTCCCTCTAAAAAAGCATCTCCCTCTCCTCAACTTGGTTCTACTCATAAGGATACCCTAGTTCAAAGCAAGATGGTTAACATTTCTTTCAAAGATCTCCCTCTCAAAAGTGAGACTTTAGAGAGTAGTGTTGATCCTTCTCCTAGAGAGTTTATTCCCCATGTAGATCCTTTGATGATAGAGGATGATATGACCTTTCCTAGTATTACTCTTCCTACTAGAACATCAATGCCTACCCCTTGTCTCTCTCCTAAAATTGATTTAATCCGTGATGAGATTTTGGTGCAAGAGAAGACCATCAACAATTCTTCCAACACTTTTGTTCATTCTCCTAAACCATCCTCAATCAATTTGATACATGTGAATGAGACACCTAACAAACCTCTCTTCACTGTCCAAGGTGCTTGTCCTTCTCAAAATTCTCAACCTTTAAATAAGCCTATCTTAGTGGTTCAAGGTGGTTATGCTAATGATTCTTTTTGCACTCCTAAGAAACCTATTATTACTGTGCAAGGAGGTTATTCTTCTAAGAGCCCTTATGAGTATGCTAAGCAACTGACTAGAGAGAGTTATCATGCGGTTGCTCATACCTATAACACAAGAAACAATAGGCAACCTAATCCTCCTCCAGTTATCCCAACTTCACTTCCTCCTTCTCAACCAATTCTTTCGCAAGCTCCACGTATTTCACAAGTTCTTGGTAAGGAATATGATCTCATAGAACAACTTAAAGCTACCCCTGCTAAGATATCCCTTTGGGATTTGATTCAAACTTCTTCCGCTCATCATGGAATGTTACAAGATGCCTTGAAAGATTTGAATGTTCCTCCACCTAATACATCTAGTAATATAGCATCTTTGGTTAACTCTGTGATGAATCCTAAAGCTCAAATTGTGTTTACCCAAGATGAGTTGCCTACTAGTGAAAATCAACATCAATATGATCCCTTGATGATTGTGGTTATCATAAATGACACTGCTATAAGACGAACACTGGTAGATAATGGTTATGGCCTTAATGTGTGTAGCATTAATCTATTGCATAAGATGAATGTGGATACATCCCTTATTGAGCCTGACTCTTGTCCCATTCGAGGCTTTGATAATGTGGCTAAGTCTTCATTAGGTATTATCACCTTACCCATCACAGTGGGACCTGTTACTTTGCCCACTCCTATCCATGTTATGTCGGGAAATCTATCATACAACTTGTTATTAGGGAGACCTTGGATTCACAGTATGCAAGTTGTCCCCTCTACATTGCATAGACAAGTTAAATTTATTTATAACAATAAGACATATACCTTGATAGGTGATACTAATCTTCAGGCTTGTTTACAAACATCTACTTCCAAAGGGAGTTCTTCTAAATCTTCCTCTTCTAATGACAACTCTTTAAACAAAATACCTATGGATGAATCATCACCCTCTAATAATCAAAATTCTTTGGATGAGTCTGAAGCTCCTGAAGAAGATCCTTCTCGACTTGAGTCTACACATGAAAAGGCTTTTGATCCTGAGAAGGTTCTCGCAGAAGATGATTGGGGATCCCTTGATTTTAATCCCACCTTTGTAGGTGAATATAGGGTTCCTCCTAGAGATCTTAAAGGTAAAAAGAAGGAAGAAACTAGAGATCAATCAATCTTACCTGAACCTATGAGCAATAATTTTGTGGCCGCTTCTCAAACTTCTTCTCCTCACACCTCTAATTATGAAGAGTTTGATTCTTTGTCTTATGAAAAACCACCTTCTCTTCCTGAAATGGCTGATCGTTATGGTCGTGGTTTTCGCATTTTTGCTAAGCATGGGTATCATGGAAATGGTTGTGGTGCTCATGAACAAGGGATGAAGGTTCCTCTAGAGACTAATTTTCACAATTATGCCTTTGGACTTGGCTACAATCCCTGCAAACACACTAAAGCATCTAAAAGACCATCTCTCAATGTGAATGCTATATTTAGTAGTGATGATGATCTCACTTCAACTAAATCATCTTCTACTTCTATCAATTCTTATTCCTCTCATAAGAAAATCTTGGCAATGAACAAATCTCTTTATGAATCCCCTCAAATTTCTAAATCCACTTATGAATCTTTATCTCCTATTCATCATAAAGTCCTTTCCTCTAGGGATAAGGCTCTAATAAATTACACTCATCCCTCTTCTAAGATTTCTTGTGACTTTTCGTCTTCAATTTTTATCATTTTACACATGTTTTTGATCTCACTTATAGTTGAGCATTTAGCATGTCATATTCAAATACCTCATTCAATCCATCATGTCTTTAAATAACATTAATGGCTATTATGTTGCTCATCATTATGTGACATTGGTAGCTCATTTACTGGGGGCTCATTGTCATTCATGATGGTACAATTTCAAGTGCAATCATATTTTTGAAGCAACATAATAGCCTAATTTTCTATGTTATCTCTTGTTCCTATGGGGACAAGAGTGATTTCATACATCTCTTCTTTTCCTTATGTCCAAATCTCTTCCTAGAAGATTGTGTAAGTCCTCATTGAGGCAATGATCTTTCCTTATTTTTATCTAAGGATCCACTTTTTCCTATTTCGTGGATGGTGTGAAATTTATTACTTGATGTTATTCCTTGTATGCATTTGTTGTTGTTTGTTCAAGGATTCTCTCTTACAAGAGGTGCAAGTCCTTGACTACAACCTCTTTTGCACTTGGTAAACTACATCCATAATGAATTCACTCTCCCAATTGGGTTAAAAAGAGCGTCATCCTTCATTAAGAATCACTTTCACCTCGCAAAAGAAGGAAGTATTGCATTCTTATTCTCTTCTTTGTCTTATTTCTCTTGGGGATAGGTGTCTTTTGTACAAAGATCTCTTCTCCTCTAAGGATCTCCTTTACACATACTACAAGATATCCCTTATCAACTATCTTATCCTTGCTTAAAGAGTGCACAACTCTTTTGCTTGGATCTATGACATTGTTGCATTTTTGGGGTATCTTCTTTTGTGATGAAGGTAGGTATCCTTGTTCTACTTTACTTATGACATAAACATTACACTTTTTGAGCAATGGGTCATTCTCGGAACTAGAGCACAGACTCTTAGAGCGAGATGTCCCCATTTTTCTTTTATGCAAGGTGATTATTCTCGGAACCAGAGCACAGACTCTTAGAGCGAGATGTCACGCTTTTGTACTATACATATACAGGTTGTAGCATACTTGGGCATAGACTCCTATGAGGTGCTTCTAACCTCACTTACACACACATGCACGAGGTTGAGTGGAACTAGCGGCATAAGGCTAGACTTTCTCACTCTCCTCCCTTACATGGATCACCTAGACAGACTCTAGGGGCTAGTTTTCCATGTCCTTTTCCCATGGATCACCTAGACAAGATCTAGGGGTGAGAAGTCCATGTTTTCTCTCTCACTATTCTTCTCATGGATCACCAATGTGTGTATTCATGCTTTTTTCCTTTCTTTTCTTCTCTTTGCATTTTGTTTCCATTTACATCCTTTATCTTGTGTTAGAGAACTCTCAAACCCTCGCACTCTTTGTTGTGTTGGAATTGAGATTTAGTCCTCTTTCTTACCAAATGACTCTCCATTAGTTTTTGATCTCATATCAAATCTTCTTGTGAGCATTTGTCATCAATATTCTTTAACAGTTCGAAGTGGTAAACATGATACCCTGTTTCAACTCACTAAAATTAGCAAGCCGAAACAGGGGGGGGCATATAGCTACCCTCGAATTTTCATCACCTTCCTTAGTAAGCATTAGGTGATTTTGTGATCTAACGTGTGTTTTGTAGGGTGCGGTTCCTAACTGTGTACTGCAGATACCGCTGGGGGCTTCGTTCGACAGATTTATGGATATATCCTTTTTCAAATAATGTTTACTTTTATGTACTTTAGCTTGCATATGCACGTAGTGTTCATATGACCGCTAAAGTGGGGGCTAAATGTAGCGTCGTAAATTGTACGCACTTGCTAGGGTGGTACAATTTCACACCTAGTTTAGCACCCGCCTTGGCGCATTTTGCATTTTGTATTACATTTCCCCTTTAGCACTTAATTAATCAAATTAATTAGGTCTAAGGTTCTATTTTATCATTTCCTACATCATAAAGTTGGGCCCTTTCATTAAAATGTGCCCCTTTCATTTTATTCTTCCAATACATCATTTAATCAAAAACCCTAATTAGGTCCTATTTCGAACTTGGGGGCTTGATTTCGGGGGTCAAAACATCTCGAAATCACCTGTAACTTCGGGATTCTCTCTAAAATCATCATATCCGACGGCCCTGAAAATTTGGTGAAAAGTTGTCGGGACCGTGGCGCCCGGTGCACATGGTCCCGGACATTTTTCCCGAAATTTTGGGAGCACGATCCAATCATAAAATAAAGCTTAACCCCAAGAAATTGGCGGGATATTCAATCTCTAGGTCGGCCAAAAGATGAAATTATGACCTAGGGTTTCATACATAAGAGCTCTCTTTCTTCATTTGAAAGGATCCGATTTTTGATTTCAGGACCTCATATGCGGTGAAAGAGCAGATCTTTGAAGACTTCAACAACATTCAATATCCTTCTATCAAGCATTTATCAATTTCATTCATCCATTCAGGGCTTTGAAGACGTTGAAGAACAATAGGAGATTAGCGACTGAAGATTGGCTTGTACTCCTCCCTTGAGGGTTGGGTATGATTTCATGTTGTTTTCATGTCTTTGCATAAGCTTCAATATATCCTTTATTCATGCTTTAGATCACTTTGCATCTTGATTTAGAGCATTTACATTATCATTTACAAGCAATTAGGGTTTACTTTCTAGGTTGCTCTAGTTTGCTTTCTTGCATTTTAGGACCTTGCACACACACTAGGTCTGCACACACAATACATTTTACAATACAACTTGGCTATTCGTGGAGGTGGAAATCACTGAAGCGGGGGTTTGACTAAGGCAAAACCCTATATAGCCGCCCAAACACCTTTTCAGATATAAGTGTAGGTTTCAGGACTCGGACGACGCCGCAAGTTACAGATCCGAAAGAAGCAGACGGAGACCAAACAACACACCAAATCTCAAAGCAAAAGACCAGGACAGGGGCGTGGAGCGCCCTGGTCCTGCCAGGACAGGGGCGTGGAGCGCCCTGGTCCTGCCAGGACAGGGGCGTGGAGCGCCCTGGTCCTGCCGGGACAGGGGCGCTGGGCGCCCTGGTCCTCCTGACAGACAGCATTTTCAGCATTTTTGACAGCTTTTCCAGAGTGCAAAAACAGCAGTTTTCGGAGCAGTTTCAGGGGCAGAATCAGGACAGTGGCGCCCGCGCCCCCGTCCCAAACATTTTCAGTCAGATTTTAACTCCGGGTACGCATTTGCATTCTTGTCTTGTCCTTGTGTTTACAGTTTTCCATTGTTTAAGTTCAATTCTGCAATCTTGTTATTAGTTCATACTTGCACTTTGGGGTTAGGGATTGAACTTGCATCATTTCATCTTTCAATTACAACAAAGGAATAGAAATCCTAATAGGTAGCCCGTGGCTCTCTCTTCCACAAGAAGAAGTAGCCAATTGTGTGATACCTCTAGGCTCTTTCGTATTCCACAAATGTGTGCTTGAAAGTGAGATTAGGGCATGTTTGCTTAGTGTCACTTTTTCTCCCACACACATGTTAAGTAGGTTAAATTGATTTCAGTAGAATCAATATTAGAATCTAATGCTTTCCATTAATTCCTAGTTTAAATGCTTGAGTTTGAGTTAGTATTCATCACGAGTCTCTTGGTGCACATATAGTGCAAACCTATTTCAAGTATATGTTTCTGGGTTGATAATTGATTGAACTCCTTATTAATGAGCTTGTAGTCCAATGATAATAGAGAG
This sequence comes from Cryptomeria japonica, assembly GCF_030272615.1. Lineage (NCBI taxonomy): Eukaryota > Viridiplantae > Streptophyta > Pinopsida > Cupressales > Cupressaceae > Cryptomeria > Cryptomeria japonica. Next base: position 24,186,061 of record NC_081414.1, read on the forward strand.
TCGAACCCCTTTGGTCAAGGAAATGAGTCTTTACTACTAGGGAATTGTAGGAAACCAATAGTTAACACGTTTTGAAGAACAAAAATGAAGAAGTTTAATTGGGATAATTTTGAGTTGAGGAAACTTAAAATGGAAGATATGATCATACACAAAGATCTACATGTTGCAATATATGGTGTAAAATCAACCAACATGACTCAATAAAATTGGAAGTTGTTGGATCGGAAAGCCAAGGATGTGATAAGACTCTATTTAGAAAACTCCATTTTGTTGAATGTCTATGAAGAGATGACTACAACAAACCTATGGAAGAAGCTTGGCGAAATTTATCAAGCTAAATTCCTAGTAAATAATTTATTTATGGGGAAGAAGTTGTATTCTCTAAGGGTGGAAAAATGAGGATTCGTGGATGATCATCTCAATGCATTTAACATGTTCATTTTTCAATTGGGTTCTATTGGTGTAAAAATGGAGGATGAAGACTTTGTTGTGCTTGTTTCTAAACTCGTTAGATCACTTTCTCATGACCATTGGGAGTACCACTACCACCATAAATATCGATGAAGTACTTTTGAGAAAGGACCCACATGGGTTTCCTTCCCAAAAGGAGAAAGCCTTAAAGGCTTAGAGGACAAAGAGGGTGGTCATTAATGGAATTGATTGACTCCTACCCAATCCAAGGGATTAGGAATGTACAAGTGCTTGAGATTAGATTGGGCGGGAGGTTATGCTTGGGATTGAAGACAAATGGGGGTGATGAAGGATTCAACAAGGAGAGAGAAAATAGAGGGATTTAATGAACTTAAAATAAATTCATAATAGGAGGAAGATGTTTGGGAATTCAATTCAATAAATTATATGGAATTTATTCAATTTAATAGATGGAAGGGGTAAAGATATGATACGATAGGTAAGTAAAATAAATTAATTTTATTAGGCTAGAATATGTGAAAGTAGAAGAAATATGAAAATGAATTATTTAATTAATTATTAATAGTGAGGGTAGATGGAAAATGTGAATAAAATTGACCAAGGTAGTGATTGATTTTAGGTGTCTACATTTTGCCCCTCTTAAAAATGATGTTTTGAAATGACATTAAAATAATGTTATTTTGAAGAAAAATAAAATATAGTCAACTCTAAGAAAAACTAGGTGGAGAAATGCCCTACTTTGAACAATGTAGAAGAAAATGATTAAGGTAGTTGCCCCCTCGAGAGTGTGGATGAAAAAAAGAGGCTCAAACAACCTCTTAGAAGATGAAAAAGCTAAGAAAAATGGATTCAAGAGGAAAAACAAGGAGCGAAAGAAAAATGGATGTAAAAGGAGGCCATATGAAGAAACAACCAGAGTAAAGGTGACCTATGGCCCCTATAAATAGTAAAAATGGGATTTTTACTATTCATTTGTGACCTAAAACCCTAAGAGTCAGAAGTGAAGAGCGAAGAGAGCGCAAGAGATGAGATGATGAATATATCTCATGTACCATACCATGGAGAGACCATCCGAGCAATAGGATAAGGGTTGTTTGATGGTATGTGTCAAGAAACCCTCTAAAAAAATAATTTATTATGTAGTAAATGCATTAGAATTAGGAATGTAGACGAATTTGCCCAAATGGGTTAGGCATATTCGAAGATGTGGGAGTGGATTCGCCCAAGTGGGAGCGAGTGCATGAAAACTTAAGCAAATGGACGCATATAGGAGTGGGCTCTCCTCGAGGAAAAGAAAATTCACCTCTATAGAGGCAAATCCACAAAAACATTGTTGAATCCACCCAAAAAGGGTGCATTTATGAAAGAGGGATCCACATGCACAAAAGCGAATTCATGGAAGAAAGGACAAAAATGCAAAAACAGGGGTGGAGTCATCAAAATTGTGGTGGATTTATGAGAAAAGGGGCAAATTTTTCAGTGAAATGGGTGGGGTTAAGAGACTCTTTATAGGGGTTCATTTTAGAAGAAAGAGGTGGATTTTTCGTGTGAATGAGCGAATTCGCCAACAAAGGGGAATGGGTGGGTTTGAAGAGACATAGGTGGATTCGATTTGTGAAAGTATAGATTCACCTAGGATAAATTAGGGGAAAAGAAAGATAAAAGGAAAAGGTAACATAAATAAAATGAGAAAACAAATTGACACAATGGTGTGCTATTGTGCAAATGATACTAGGTGTGTTTCAAACTCGAGAGAGGAGATATGTCATGTTGGGATTGTCTCAATAGTTCCAAGAGGACAACTAGGCATTATTGGAGGCATGTGAGATTGTGTACATTGTATGAATTTCCCATGTGATATCACTTACATTGTATGAATTCCCCATGTGACATCACATAAATTGTATGAATTCTCCATGCGACATTGTAGAGATATTGCAATGGTTTTTAAGGAGGTATGATTTGTCAATTGCATGACAACATCTATATTTGGAGAAGGCGATGCCTATGGTGTCAGGGATGGTGCTTTTCATCTACGTGATGGTTAGCGACATACTCCTACTAGATAGGATTGGGAGACATTCCCATTTGGGGCTAGGAGTGTGCATAGCATAGATGGTTTCTTGATGGTGACAATTTGCATGGGACATGTGCATGTTTGCACATTTGTATAGTGAACTAGGAGCAATAGAGTTTGGTCTTTGTGACATTGTTATAAGGTTTGGGCCTAGAAGCACATTAGAGTGACTCGGTTAGTAGGTGTGAGCATGGAGCGAGACAGAGAGAATCTCCTGTTCAGTTGGAGGAGCAACCTCCACAAGGAGCTTCAGAAAAAGATACATTGGAGATGAGTGACTTATTTGTAGACACTAGAAAATAACTTCTTCTTTCTTGTTGATTCTTGTCATTTCTTGTCATTTCTTCTCTTCGAATTAATTCAATAATTTTAAAATTATTTAATTATTAATTATTCCCTTTCTTCCAAAGTTAATTAAATATTTTTTATTATTTAAATAATCTATTCACTTTTATTAATTAAATATTTTTTAATTTTTTAATTATTAATTATTCCCTTTCTTCCAACGTTAATTAAATAATTTTTATTATTTAAATAATATATTCACTTTTATTCAATTAAATATTTTTTAATTATTTAATTAATCTACCTTCTATCCTTTATCTTTTCATTCATTAAATTAATTAGCTATCATTTCTTCTATAATTTTTTTTGGATTAGATATAAAATCGTCATTACATATCATCAGGAATGTCTAAGTTTAGCCACATCAATGCACCATAGGAGGGTGCATACACACAAAAAAAATACAGTTTCACGAACACCTCCACTTATGGGAAGATGATTACAATAATTACATCATAATTATATGATAAAAAAGGACCAAAAAAGAGAGTTCTAAGGGACTATGAAAAAGAGATTTCAGATTCTGGAGCCAAGTTGTCTCCCACTAGTGCGATCCAAGCCACCCAGCTCATGTTTCCATCCTGCCATACTTCCATGTGGCCATCAAGTATGTCGTGCTTGTGGGGGTGTGAGGTGCGCTCATGAAACAAGTCAGCTTCCTCCCGAGAAATCTCCATGTGTAGGTGTCTACGGTCCATCTATCTCATGAAGGCCATGAGTGCTTGCTCAAATGTGGCCTTCCCTAGTTCATCTCTCTCCCATGTGAAGTTGTGGGATATCTCTCTGATATAAACGGTGGTGGAACCTTCCTTTATCCATCTATCAAACTTTTCTAAGTCTAACTTTATGACCACAGTGACCTGCATTGCAACAGTATAAAAAGTGAGTCTCCTAAGAGACTCAGTGAGGTGCCTGGTGGTGCTATTAAAGACATCATCATTATGGTATTTCCAAATGAGCCAAAGAATTTCTAAAGATAAACAAGACTAGAAGATATTTGTAGTTTTCCTATAGCCCTTAATGTAGCCTAAAACAACATTTATGATTTCAACACAATTAGTTTCCAGATTAAGACTGAAAAAGTTCCATATTTCCTTTGCAAAGTGACAATCAAAAAAGATATGCTTCAGAGTTTCTGGTACTCTACAAATTTTGCAATTTAGGTAGTTACCCTCCTTGTCTTTAATCGAGAGTTTATTTAACAGTAGTCTCTAGCCAAAGATTTGTTTTTTAGGTTCATTTTGAGTCATCCAGAATTTACCTAACCTTTCTTTCCATTCCTTTGGTTCCCATTTTAGTTCTCAGCATCTATTCAGGTGAAGAAAAATGCCATCTGCCTCGGTGAGCGACTCATATATGCATTTGGCTTTAAGGGAGGGGAGAGGTGTTCCATCAACCCATCAGAGTGCAGAAATGGAAAAGTGGGGGAGAGGAGGGTGAGGTGGGGGAAGAGTAGTGGCTAAGGCCAACTTAAGGATGTTATAGGTTCTGCTCTGGGACAACGGGATAGAGAAGGTAATTTTTAGGTCCTCCCATGTTCTCAAATGGCCAATCTCTAGAATCTGGTCAAAATACTTGATTCCCATATTGTGCCATTTTAGTGCAGAGCAGCCTTGAAGAGCTGCCAATGGTTTCCCATTATGAAATAGATTCCACCATATAGATCTGCCACTGGTAATCTGCCCCTATCTATTTCCATTTACATTGTATTGTACCAAGTGTTTCACCTGCTCCCAAGCTTTCCATAGGGTCTTAAAGACCCCTGACCCAGCTGGGGCTACCTCTATCTATCCAAGAAGAAGGTCAATCATGGGTAGATCCTTCCATTTCTTGGCTTTCTTAGGGATTGAGGATGAAATATTGTTCCTTATTAGGATTTTCCATGGCTCATCTCCATCCATGGCCTTGAGGATCCATTTGGATGTGAGTGCAATACCTTGTATTTTGAGATCTTTTAGACCCATCCCACAATAGAGTTTATGCATAGTACACCACTCCCATTTCACTGAATGTTGCTTCCTGGTACCTTTTCCATCAGACCAAAGGAAATCCCTTTATCTATTTTTGGATATGATTAAACTGATAGTTTTTGAAGAGCCAGGCAGAGGAGAAGTAGATGTTATATGATGCCAAGATCTTTTGGGAGATCTAAAATCTTCCAACCAGAGACAGGTAGTTCCTATTCCATTTAGAGAGCTTCTTCTCTATCTTATTCCTTACCCATTTCCACATTTCTTTTAAATTTGGAAGGACAGAGAATGGGATGCCTAGATATTTTACAATATGAGTAAGGCCCAGCCAGTTGAGAGAGAATTTTGAGAGCCAGTTTGGGGGATGTCATCCCAGCCAAGTGGGTTGGATTTGTGCATAGCTATCTTACTTCCAGAGGCTAGGAAAAATATATCTATATTTTTCAGCAGAGCAACAAGGTTCTCTTCATCAAGTTTAATTAAAATTGCAGTATCATCAGCAAATTGGACATTACAGATTTCCTTTTTATTTGGTAATGATATGCCCCTGACAGGAGGAGTGACAGAGGTGTCTTTAAGTAGGTAGAACATTGCATCGGCAACTAGGACAAATAGGGTTGGGGCTAGGGGGCATCCTTGCCTGATAGATCTAGTTAGTGCAAATTTGGGGGATCTCATCCCATTCACTTCAACAGAGGCATTAGCATCACATAATAGTGTTTTGACCAGTTTGCAGAACCCAGGGGGGAATCCTAGTGACTGGAGCATCTGAATAATATATTCCCATTCTATTCTGTCATATGCTTTCTCGAAGTCTATGAGTAACATAGCTCCATTTTGCCCTGATTCTTCTGCCCAATGGAGTGATTCCCAACATGTGATTAAGTTCTCTAGTATATACCGTCCTTTGACAAACCCTATTTGTGTAGTACTGATAATCTTAGGTAAGATTTTTTCCAATCTGCTTGCTGTCAATTTTGCTAAAATCTTGTATGACACATTTAACAGTGTAATGGGTCTCCAATTTTTAACTAGGGTTTTGTCACCTTCTTTAGGAATGAGCTTGATTAGACCTTGGTTTATGTTTTCTCCCAGGGATCCAATGTGAATAGCCTCAGAGTATAGAGCATGAAGATCATCCACAATCCATTCAATATTTTCTTTGTAGAATTCTACTGGGAATCCATCAGGGCCAGGGGATTAGTCATTACTGAGGGCCATTATAGCTTCTTTGATTTCTTCTTTAGAAATCGTTCTTTCAAGTATCCTGCTATCTTCTTCCTCGAGGAGTTTGGGGACTAAGGACATGACTAATTTTCTTGCATTATCCTGTTCTTCCTTAACTGGTTCTGCAGAGAATAATTGCTTGTAAAACTGAGCAAAGCACTCTAGAATCTCATTTGGCTCAGAGGGGTTCTTATTCTCCTCCCATATGGTGTATATTTTCTCTCTTTCTTGTTTCATTTTGAGCATCTAGAAGAAAAACTTAGATCCTCGATCCCCAGTATCTAACCAGTTTAGCTTAGCCCTTGTTCTTCATCCTTTGATTTTCTAGTTTTGCAGCCTTCTAAGGTCATTTTTGGCCTTGATTAGTTGGCTGGTGAGTGCTAAATTTTTTGAATCCTCTTGAAGTTCAGATTCTACCATTTGTAAGCCACTGTGTAATTGCATTTCAGATGCTCTTGCATCTTTAGCTTTCTTTTTACCTACCACATGACAAAGTGAGGTCCAGGTTGCAATATTTTGATTCCATCTATCAATGTTTGTCAACTAGTTGTTTCCACATTTGTTATACATTCTGACCAGGTATAGTGCACATTTTAGATCACCATCCTTTAGCAGGCTAGTGTTCACTCTAAAATTCGAGCTAGGGCTTGGTAGGGCCATTTTACAATTAGTTATCTTTAACCCAATCATAATGGGGTGATGATCAGATAGTGTATACAGTATGACAACATACTGAACACCCTCCTTGTTTTTAATAATTTCAAAAAAATCTTTATTGAAGTAGAATCTATCTAGTCTGCAATAGACCCTCTTACTGTACTGTTGATGGTTACACCAGGTGTACCATATAGAATCGTGCTCACCTTTTTTACCTTCTATTGGGTCAGTCAATCTCATTTTGTTAACCATCCTCTCCCAGTGTATTCTCTCTACTCCTTTCCATTCCACCTTGTTCCCTCCTTGTTTATCTTGTGCATTGATTACCATGTTAAAGTTCCCTCCCAAGAGCCAGGGGATGTCTTCTAATTTAGCAATTCATTCCCACATCTCCCCCCTTTCTCAATAGTCATTAGATGCATAGATTGAGTAGAGACCAAATGTAGTACTTTCATTCTGTATGATTACCCATACTGCCCTATCACAAGGGGATTGTCCCCATTTGACAACTTTATTCGTCCATTTAGGATTTAACAATATTGTATCTCCACCCTTTCCCTTAGGGTGATTGGTGAAGAAGGGGGTGGCCTCCCTCCATATGGATTTTAGCCCAATTTCTAGAGAGAATCCCACTGATTTTAGTTCTTGGAGCATAAGGCAATCAATTTCCTTTTGCATATTTAGAAATCTTTTGACCACATATTTCCTGTCAGGGGCCTCTAATCCCCTGATGTTCCATGAGATGGTTTTCATCATTAAGAGGTCGCTTTAGGATTGTCCCCTAGGGATTTAAACCCTTCAAAACATTTGGGCCATTCCTCAGGTTTAGAAAGATGGTTGGCATCAAAGGCCACAGTTGATAGTGGTCTACCTCTCTTCTTCCTGAGTTCAGAGAGTTGATCAGGTCCCAAAGACTCTTTCCTAGTCGTATTGTCTTTATTTCCCTTAGGAGATCTTTTCCTCCTTTTTTTTTGTTTTATTACCAGCTAGCTCTTCTCCCCCATCCTTAGCTCCAACCTCAAAGGTTCTAGGGTTAGGGGAAAATGAAGTCTCCCTTTCATTATTGCTAATCACAGTTTCATCCGACTACAACCCAGGTTCAGTACCATGCCCTTTCTCTAGGGGTTGGTCAGAAGGAGAAGTGGTAGGCCCCACCTCCTCATCAGTGATATCAGAGGTCCTTTTAGGATGTTTGTTGGGGTTTGGTTTTGTATCCCCTCCATCCTTAGTCTCCAATGGAGTATTTTCAATATGAGGAATGATCATATCCCCGGAGGAGTACCATCTCGGTAGCACTGGTGGTAACATGAGTACCACCATCTTCCCCTCTGATCAACTCTTAGAGGAAGGGTATGGTACATGAATCAATCTCCTTCTTTTGGTTAATTAATGTTAATTCAAGTTGTTTTCTATGTTCTGCAGCCATTTTCAACTTTTCAAGGATAATTTGCTGAGCATTTTGCTCCCTCGGTCCACCCATATTAGTGGAGATTTTGTTATTATCTGGTTCCAATGATTTAGATTCACTGGCAGCCACATTAGCTTCTTTTAATGCCAACTGGTACTTGAGTATAGATTTGGCAATTGAGGGAGGAGAACTGGAAGGGCAGGGGTGGGTTTGTGGTTGAGAAAAAGGGAGAGTAGGATCAGATGAGGGTATTAATTCAACAACACTAGGTTGAGAGGATGGGTCGAGAGGTGGGGATGCAGAGGGAATAGGATCATTCTTTTTAGCTTCTTTCGATTCTGGGTGAAGGCGGTTTCTACTGGAGGTCTTCTTGAAGGAGGTACCATTTCTCTTCACCATCAGTGGGCAGTTTTTAAGGTAGTGGCCACTTCTTCTACATCTATGGCATGCATTAATCCCTTCTAAATATTCTAGGGGGCATGAGAAAAGTTGGTTTTCAATACAAATGTCAATTCCAGAGGGAAAGGTTACTCCAAGGTTGAAGGCAATGAGAACCCTCACATCCATATGGGGTAGTAAAGCAGTCGAGGAGTCAATTTTAATAACTTTTCCAAGTGGTTCCATGATTTTAGAAATATAGTTCCATAAAAATGGGGGGACATTTTTAATAACTACCCATTTAGGGTTGGAGAGTGCCATTATTTCCTCATTACATGCAAGAGGGGTCCAAGGAATGGCCCTAAAACAAGCATTACCTATACTCCAAAATTGTTTCTCTACAACCTTCCTCTGCATTTCTTTATCATTAAAGAAAATAAGAAATAGCCCTTTTTGCAAAATTCTACAAAATGAAAACTAAATTGCAAGTTTAGTACACCAAGTATCTTGAAACCATTTATTAAGATATTGTCTAGATCGTATTTTATCTACATCAAGGGCTGCTAAAAAAATCGCAGAATCCCTAAGCCTAGCAATCTCTTTAGAAATACATTCAATCATAGAGGAATTAGGTTTAATGATGACTCTTGGAGCCAAGGCAACCTCACCTTCTTCACGACTTTGGGTTGTTGTTGCATCTTGGGTCGCCTCTGGTTCGAACCTCACTTCGTCTGGAAAGGTCGTGCGGAGCCCTTGAATGGCTTGACTGAAAGTTTTTATGCCATTGTTGGAGGCCTTGTAGGTATTAGTCCCATCGCCATCGAGTTCCTTCTCCATTAATGGAGGCACAAGCAGAGTAAATGTGAGGGCCTCCCACTAGGTCTGGGAGCCCCCGAGCAAAGAGCCAACCTATAGCCAAGGACCGTTTGTGTGTGCCCTCGGTTGCAGAGCTCCGCCAAACGCCTTTTGTCAAAAAAAAATCAAAAAAATCTTCTATAATTAAATAAATTATTTAATTTATTTAATTATTCACCTCTTTTGAAAATAAACAAATTTACACTTTATTTATTCATTTTCCTTACAAATGAATTAAATAATTAAATTTATTTAATTCCTTCCACTCTTTAGCCACTTGTTCACTTTTCTCTTCTACCACCCTTCCACAACTTTTTATATATTTAGCCTTCATTTCTTATACACGATCTCAATTGTTGATCTTTTTATGGGATGAATTCAAACCATTGATCCATCTCTCTCCATTTCTATAAATTTGAATCTCCATCTCCATTTTCTCTTTAACCACAAATAATTGAGCTCCTATTTTATCTATATAACTTGTGTTTGCATATTTCTAAGTGACATAACAACATTTTGAAGAAGACTCAAAGACAATGGAGAGAATCAAAATGGGTGCTTGAAGGTATACGTTTATTTTGTGTTTTATTATTTCTTGCACTTGTTTTTGATAGACTTAAAAAGCATTGAGAGGGGGAGGGGGTGAATCAGTGATAGCAAAAACAATAACACTTTAAACCCAGATCGGTAAAAACAATTAACAAGTTTACTTAAGACTTTGCATGCAATCCAAACTGTTATAAAATAATTCACAACAAGTAAAACATTCACCATAACACAAGTGTTTATACGTGGAAAACCCAATTGGGGAAAACCACGGTGAGATGGGACTCACAAGTTAACTATCTGCAGAAATAGGTAACTGACCAGTTAAGGTCTATAAAGTGCTCTGATAGGAGAAAATCCTATTAAAGATCCCAAAACCCTGTTAGGAGCTATACCTGGTTAAAGGTAGCCTTGGTGGAGGATTTAGATCCAAGTTAATGAATCACCTTGTTAGAGGATTTCTACAATGAAATTTGTTAGAGCTTACCCAGTTAGGGGATTTAACTATTGTAGTGATTAGAAAACAATATGTGGTATGATCTAGGAATAGCACATCTTGCTTGTATAGATCCTTTTCTACTCACTCAATACTGCATCACCGACATACTCTGCAACTCCTTCAATAATTCGCATCAACTCTAACTCATAACACAACATGTATCTTGCATCTCAAAATAACTCATCACAATGTCTTTTTATAGATATTAGATTTCATGTCAGCTCAAGAACCTCAACACAATTTCCTAGGTTCAGTGAATTTGGACAATCTTCTATAACACATCACAAATCACCGCCAAAAATGTCGGTTAGAGATAACTCATCACGATCGGTGATAACTCATCACACAATCTGTGAAATCGGTTGGAACACCGATACCGGTTTAGTGTTGACCGCTTCCAACTCACATACCGATTGTCTCCATTCGCCTCCTTTCTTCTCTTCGTTGTATCTCGAAACTGCTGACAGTGGAATTGACCGAAACTAATTGTCTTAACTGCATATATCAGTTGTCTACACATATCGCTTTAGACATCCTCATACTGGTTAGACTTACTCTATACATATGATACCAGTTTGCAATATGAAGACTGAGGAGTAGTACTGGTTTGAATTAACTAAGATGACTATGACAATATGAACATATGTGTGTGTGTGTGTATGTGCCATCAATGACAACACATAAAGTCATCCAATACAAAAATCATCATGAAGCCAACAATCTCCCCCTTTGGCACTGATGGCAACACTTAGGAAAGTTTTGCAACTAAGTGTGCTTACAAAAATATACAGACTCCCCCTTAACAGTACATACAAAATTTTCACATCACATACATATTTCTATGCCCCCTTTGACAACATTGCCAAATTGAAAAGTAAAATTCATATATATTATATCAAAATTTGTCATCAAGAACTACATATATATAAATATAAGAGTTTTTAAGGTGTGTACAATGCAATTATTAAGAAAATGTCACTGAAATGAATCTTCATCTGTTTAAGATCATTGTCCCATGTTTCTAATAATGTTTCAGTGATCTCAACATTTGTCAAAATTTGTGCAGCAAATTCTTCCATTTCATCCACTATGCTTATCTCCAGGGTAGCCAAAACTGCTAATGAATCCTTGTATGCCCTTTGTAGGATTTCAATTTTTGGAATCAACTGGTTATTTAGTTATTTCAAGGATCCGATTCGCTTAACCTATTCAAAATCATAAACATCTAACAGATGTTACAAGGCATCAACCAATTTGCCAAAATCTAAAGTTGAATCTTGTACTGGTATATAAGCATCACTTATCCTCTCCAGTTTTGTTTCTATATCTTCTCGCGTTTTCTTCAAATCAGAATAGAAAAATGAAACTTTAGATATATTAGTCAAAAGTTTACTTCTAGTTTCAATACCAGTTCTCAAAATATCTTTATTCATTGATAAAGCAATCTTGCCTTTATCAATTTCTGAAATTAATTGCTCTCCCCTCTTCTTTCTGTAATCTTTTCCAGCTAAGGCATGAGTTTCCTCTTCATGTGATTTTAGTTAGTCAGTAGCATCAACAACCAACTATCCAAGCTTGGCAATAGGGGTAGACAAATTACCAGTGTCAGTCTCTGGTAGGAGACCTGACAGAATGTCAACAACAGTCTGAATAGTTTCTTCTTATTTTCTCTTCTCTTTCAACCTTTTCTTTTGAGCCCTAGATTGTATAATAGTAGCAGTCTCCATCAATTCAGATGCACTCAAATTGTCCACATCTATAGGACCTTTAATACTGATTGAGTCATCATCATCATCATCATCAGTTTTCTTCTTCTCCTTTGCTTTCTCCTCTTCATCCTTTCTCTCTTCTACCTTATTCTCTTCTACGTTCTCTGTTTTCTTTGTTTCTGATTGTTCCTCCTGTGTGGTTGTAGTGACCGGTGGCAGTTGACTTTCAACTTTGTGTTCTTTTTCCGACGGTAGTTGAATATCCACACTTGGTTCATTAACCGATGCTTCCTCTGCTATTTGTTTCTCAACAATATTCGATTGTTGTTCAGTTTCTTTAACTGGTTCAATGTTGTTACCAGTTGTATCAACAGTATCCTGAACTTCTTCAGTTTCATCTACCAAGAATATGACCAGTGGATAACTTGTGTCATCCTTATTATTGACAGGATAGACTACATATGGTGTAATAAACTCTTCAGCATCTAGCTCTAGTGGAGCTCTAGTCTAATATGATTAGGTTTATTATCATACCCTTTCAATTGTGCATTCATCCTCTAAATATCTTGTGCAATTCGATGAGTATCATCTTCAATGAGTTGAATCTTTTTGTCCAATAATTTTAGTCTCCTTGTTTTAGAATGAAATTGTCCTTTATATTTAGCAAGCAATGCTAATAATTCCTCATGAGACAACTCAAGAAAATATTGAACAAAAACTCTATCAATAATCTCTTGGTCTTGATCAATAATCAACTCCCATTTATTTTCAAGAATAGAATATAAAGAATCAAAAATGTCCTTTTGAATATCTTGTGGTAACCGACTATATTGGCACAGGTGATTGATTACCTATTGAACAATTTCTTGTTTCTGACCTTCATCAAAAGAATCAAAATATTCTTTTACATTATCAAACCGCTTCCTCCCTAGTGATTTTAGAGTCCTTTCAAAATCACCCATTGGTTTGAAAGATGTAACATTAATAGGAGTATTTTGCTGGGAAATTTCTCCTACTGGTTTAGACTTCTTACCAGTTACCTTCATTTTCTTTGATTCTTCTTCAGTTTCAGTTTCCTTAGATTCCTCTTGAAGAATGAGATGTCTGCCTCTTTTCCTCGTGACAGTCTGCTTCTTTGCATATACCTTAGGTACCGGTTCCTTCTTGATTTGAATACTTCTAGTTACCCTCATACCGGTGGTCACAAAAGTTGCTTGCTCATCTTTCTTCTTTTTCCCTTTCACACTATTGGGTTGTGCCGATGCAATCCTTTCCTGATAAGTTCCCAGTCTTTTCTTCTTTGTATCCTTAGGAGATGCCAAAAGGTTGTTGGCATAACCGATTAGTAAGTCATAACTGACTTCATAACTCATTTCCTCTATTTCTTCTTCTCTTGGTTCAACAACCTCCATAAGGCAAAAGTCAGTGGTCACAATGAAACATATGTCTTTTTTCAAAGTGTTTCACCACTTCATCAGATAACCTTAATCTCATTCTCATTTTCTTTAGAAAATCATTGAAATACATGTTCATTGCAACTGGAAATGTGTTCTTCACAGCCTTTATGCTATTATTAATTTGGGTTGTAACCGGTGTATCCTTAGACCATTATATATCACCAATTCTTGGAATAAAATTCTGAAAGTAGAAAAATAGACCAATCAATAGTTGTCCATATTTAAACTTCTGATTGTTGTCTTTCTTTATTGATTCTAGATTCGTCATCAATTGACTTCTCATCACCTCGCACAGATCATAATCAACATCTTCTTTCATCATCCTATAGGCGGTATGCACTGCAGCAGATGGTACACTGTTCATTCTACTATAATGGAATATCTGGTAGCCAATAACCATTGTTGCAAACCTGACTCCTTGATTTGAAATGTTATTGATCAATACAGCATGACCATCATCAGTGGTCTTTGTCAACTCAATAACGGTCTCCTTTGAGATTTTCCTTAACTTGGGTACTTCATCGGTTTGGCAAAAACTAGTTACTACATGAATAGCCTCCTTTGTGATGGTGTGAGACCTATCAAGATACATATTCCTTCCATGTACATGACTAAGGATAATCTTGACATCTTCTTCCTCAAAATCTTCAAGAAAGTAGACTACATTATGAAAACCCTTTTCATAAACCCTAATATATTCGGGTTTGATTTTCCCACTCTTATCACATAGAGATTTAAGCTGAGAATAGATTGCCAATGGCCCTAGATCCTCAATTTTGTAATCTATATAACTTGTCAAATCACCTCTAATCAGAACACCTTGGGGAAATTGAGACAATGCATTATAAGATTCTATCTTATCCGTTCCCATAGACTCCATCGCTTCAGCAGTAATAAAAAGACTCTCTACTGGTGTAGACAATGGTGCCATTTTAGATAATCTTGATTCGAGAGAGAGATTAACAAAAAATACCTTATTCCCTTCGTGCTGGTAAGGTTTATGGTTGCTCTCTCGTATGCACACCCGATTCACCTTTCCTTAGCTTCAAATCCGATTCCACTTATTAATCCGTAGCACAAATCCGTTCTCAATCTACTAACAATGCTTGATTCGAGAGAGAGATTAACAAAAAATACCTTATTCCCTTCATGCTGGTAGGGTTTATGGTTGCTCTCTTGTATGCACACCCGATTCACCTTTCCTTAGCTTCAAATCCGATTCCACTTATTAATCCATAGCACAAATCCGTTCTCAATCTACTAACAATGCTTTATTTCGCTCTGCAAGTGCTCAAAATGCTTCTTCTAATGCAATTAGGATAAAAATGACTTAGTGAAATTTCCTTTTATTAACTTACCCACTACATTTATTACACTATCGATAAGGTAACAAACCCTAGTTACCACTTAACAAACTCATCTATACCGATAGGTATATAACCAGTTGGTAATCCTTAGAAAAACCGATAGATAACAATATCAAAAATTCTCATATTACAACTCGAAATGCAAAACTCTCTTACCATACACTCTTCAAGGGGTCCGAAAATAGATTTACCGATATGCTCCCCTTAGGCTTGTTGAAAAGCTCAGTTTACCGGTCTAGCATTCTCCACACTCGGTGAAGGGTTTGAATATTCTGATGGCTTGTCCTCACTTTTCTTCTTCCAAATTCTATTAATCTCTGCTCTAGTTTCTTCAACATCAACCTTCTACTTTCCTTTCTGATCTTCATAGTGATTTACCGGTTGGTTCTTCTTAGGTCTGCAAAACTTGGCAATGTGTCCCGATTTGTGACAATGATAGCATGCCATCCCAGATGCTCTCCAAGGTCCTGCATTACCTCTTCCAGTTCTTCTTTTGTAGTTGATAGCCACATATCCATAGTTATTGCAAATTGTGCAAATCACATTTGTTACCTTATCCATCTCATAGGGACTGAACGTGTTGACATAGGGTTTTTGCCAGTTCATGTTTCTCTGGTTGTCAAAAGTCCTTCTCCAGTCACCGATAGGTCTTGGATTCATGTGAGGTGCTAGATTTTTTGTTCCATGTCTGAATTCAACTAATCTATGTCCATACATATTGCATGTGTAACAATGACCTTGAAATCTTCTAGACACATATCTAGTATTAGCATTATAGCCTATGTTCTCATTAGATCTGCTTCTACAAACATTAGCAGTATGTCCAAATTTGTGATAGATAAAGCAAACAAGTTTGTAAGCCTTCTTACCATTAGGCTTCTTAACCTTAGGAGCAGTTTTACCTTCATGCATGTTGCTCTTGGTACCAAAAGATTCTCCTTTCTCAGATGTATTGAATCCTAGTCCAGGTGTGTCACCTTTCATCCTCTGAGATTGAATCTGTTCATCCAGCACAGAGGAGCTGTTGTTGAATTTGTCAAGTTTCCCATTAGCCTTAGTAAGCTCTTTGGTAAGATCTTCATTATGCTTTGTAAGAGTCTCTCTAAGAGACATTTCCATTTCAAGATCTAAGTGTAATGCATCTTTTTCTTCCTTCTCCTCATGCCAGTGTTCATGCAAAGCTGCATTCTCCTGCTTGATCTTAAAAATATCATGATCTTTCTCTTTGATCAGGTCTTCAATTGCCCTCCCTGCTTCAAGTTTTTGACTAATATAGATTGTAAGGGCTTCAAGTTCTCTCCTTAAGTTAAGTTTTTCACCATTTAGTTTCTCCACTTCTTTAGCCAGTGCATCAATGTTGGCCTCATCTGAAGAGATGTTGTCAGAGATCTCCAATAATTGCTCAGTCAGTTCTCTCCTCTTTACTTGTGAAGCCTTGAATCTTCCTTTCAGGATTTCAAGCTCATCCCTAGTTTCATCAAGTACTCTAGCCAACTCTCTATAACCCATATCCCCCATAATGACTTTAGGTTTTCCTTCCAAGCGATTAAGCCTTAAGGAAGTTAAGCTCTAATACCATTTGATAGACTTATAAAGCACTGAGAGGGGGGGGTGGGGTTGAATCAGTGATAGCAAAAACAATAACACTAAAAACCCAGACCGGTAAAAATAATTAACCGGTTTACTTAAGACTTTGCATGCAATCCAAAGTGTTATAAAAGCATTCACAACAAGTAAAACATTCACCATAACACAAGTGTTTATATGTGGAAAACCCAACTAGGAAAAACCATGGTGAGATTGTTAGGGTTTCAAGCAGATCCGAAGCAAATATGAACTAACAATTATATGCAGATTTAAATACAAAAGATAAATAAATAAAACAAGACACGAATAACACAGAGATTTAACGTGGTTCACCCAGAATGGGTTACGTCCACCATACACAGTCGTCCAATCTTTCTTATTATCCAGCAAAAACAGTACATCTATCTTACAATGCCTTAAGCATCCCAGCCACTTATAACATGTGTTTTTAGGGCAACAAACAAAGTCGGCCTTTTTAGGGTTTTATTACAATGTTGGTTTTCATCAACGAAAAATGGCAAAAAAAATTTCTCGGGGGCTCCCACCCCCGAACCCCTACCCGGGGCCTGGCCCGGCCCCGGACCTCGGCGAGGATACGTGTTGAGTGTACAGTACTTTGTTGATCAATCGCCACATTTCAACAATCTCCCACTTGGATACTAATCAGGCTCCACACTGAACAATCTCCCACTTGGAGACTGATACTACACGACACCACTGTACATGCAACATCCGCTGGATAAAACACTAGAACTTGACTAGTATAAATTCCACAATTATCAATCAAGAAGACCAAAAGAAATTGATGAAGAAATCAGCTTCTCCTGTGGAACTGCCTTCGTGAACATATCAGCAGGATTCTCACTTGTGTGAATCTTCTCAAGTCGTAACTGACCCTCCACCAAAACAGTCTGGATGAAGTGGTACCTGAGCTGAATGTGCTTTGTCCTTGAATGAAAAGCTACAAACGGTGCAAGGCACAATCGAATGGATCCCAATGCCTTTCTATCTAAAATGTCCCACTCTTCATCTGACATTGTGGTCGCTTTCTTTGCCTTTCCTTCCATTGGCTGCCACAAATCCTTTTGATACAGGTAATCCTCCATCTGCATTTTCCATAATTGATAATTTTGGCTGTTAAACTTTTCAACCTTGAATTTGGAATCCTCCATTGCTCCCACTCAAATTTGAAAGTCCTGCCAATTTATAGAAAACCTCGCTCTGATACCAATTGTTAGGGTTTCAAGCAAATCCGAAGCAAATATGAACTAACAATTATATGCAGATTTAAACACAAAAGATAAAGAAATAAAACATGATACGAATAATACAGAGATTTAACGTGGTTCACCAAGAATGGGTTACGTCCACCATACACAGTCGTCCAATCTTTCTTATTATCCAGCAAAAATAGTACATCTACCTTACAATGCCTTAAGCATCCCAGCCACTTATAACATGCGTTTTTAGGGCAACAAACAAAGTCATCCTTTTTAGGGTTTTATTACAATGTCGGTTTTCATCAACGAAAAATGGCAAAAAAAATTTCTCAGGGGCTCCCACCCCTGAACCCCCCCGAGGCCCGGCCCGGCCCCGGACCCCAGCGAGGATACTTGTTGAGTGTATAGTACTTTGTTGATCAGTCGCCACATTTCAACAGAGATGGGACTCACAAGTTAGCTATCTGCAGAAATAGGTAACTAACCGGTTACAGTCTACAAAGTTCTCTGTTAGGAGTGAATCCTGTTAAAGATCCTAAAGCCCTGTTAGAAGCTATACCTGGTTAAAGGTAACCTCAGTGGAGGATTTAGATCCAAGTTAATGAATCACCTTGTTAGAGGATTTCTACAATGAAATTTGTTAGAGCTTACCCGGTTAGGGGATTTAACTGCTATAGTGATTAGAAAACAACATGTGGTATGATCTAGGAATAGCACATCTTGCTTGTATAGATCCTTTTCTACTCACTCAATACTGCATCACCGACATTCTCTACAACTCCTTTAATAATTCGCATCAACTCTAACTCATAACACAATTTATATCTTGCATCTCAAAATAACTCAGCACAATGTCTTTTTATAGACATTATATTTCATGGCGGCTCAAGAACCTCAACACAATTTCCTAGGTTCAGTGAAACTGGACAATCTTCCATAACACATCACAAATCACCACCAAAAATGTCGGTTAGAGATAACTCATCATGACCCATGATAGCTCATCACACAATCTATGAAACCGGTTGGAACACCGATACCGATTTAGTGTTGTCTGCTTCCAACTCACATATCGATTGTCTCCATTCGTCTCCTTGCTTCTCTCTATATCTCGAAACTGGTGACACTGGAATTGACCAAAAGCAATTTTCTTAACTACATATACCGATTGTCTACACATACCGGTTTAGACAACCTCATACCGGTTAGACTTACTTTATACATATGATACCAATTTGCAATATGAAGACTTAGGATTAGTACCAGTTTGACTTAACTAAGATGACTATGACAATATGAACATGTGTGTGTGTGTATGTGCCATTAACGACAACACATAAAGTCATCCAATACAAAAATCATCATCAAGCCAACAGTTTTACATTCTTCATTAGGAGATTAGATTCTTCCATAGCTTTGAGGGTTTTTTTTGGTTGACCCATTGTTGATTTATGCTAGTTTAGATTTCTAGTCTCACATTTTGGCACTCTCGGTGGGACTCACATCCCTGAAATTTAACATTTTTAAGAGATTTTTTTATTTAAAGGCTATAGGCCAAAATGATGTATTTGGTCCCACATTTGATGATTTTTGCGATGTATGTGAGCTTTTCAATGCATTATACTATTTATTGATGCATTTACATTATATTTTGACAATGGGTTTTGTACGGTTTTATTTTTCCCTTGATTTATTTTGAGAATTTTCTCTCAAAGTTTGTACTATTCTTTTATCAATAGAAAATCATACACATAATATTTTGCAAAACAGTTTTTGGGTCTTATAGATCTCAGTCTAAGCTTTGCAAAACATTTTTTGGTTTGAAATTTTGTTATGATTTGAGAAAGTTATCATAATTTTAATATTGATGTTAATTTTTTAAAATCTTTGATGTTCTTTTATCAATAACATTTTTTCGCACAATATTTTGCAAAATGGTTTTCGAGTCTGACAAGTCTTATTTTAAGCATTCCAAAACATTTTACAGTTTGAAATTTTATTCTAACTTGAGAAAGTTATCACAATTTAAAATATTGTTGTTTCTCTTTCAAAATTTATACTATTCTTTCATTAATAGAAAATTTTACATGTTGTGCTTTGCAAAACAATTTTTGGGTCTTACAAGTCTCGATCAAAGCTTTCCAAAATATTTTATGGTTTATAATTTAGTTTTAATTTGAGAAATCTATCACAATTTTAATATTATAGTTGTTCTTTCAAAATTTGTACTCTTCTTCGATTAATAGAAAATTTTACATGTATTTTGTATAAAGGTTTCTAGGTCTTGCAAGTCTCAATTTGAGTGTTTCAAAATATTTTATAGTTTGAATTGTTTTTCTTTTATTAGAAAGTTATTATGGTTTTAATGTTTCTAGTTTAATTGCTCAATCCAAAGGTATAAAAGTATTTGATTTTTTAAACTAATGTGTTTGATCTGTGTTCTGGCCATAAATAAAATTAGTGTAGCTTGTTCTTCATTAGTGGCAGATATAAAATTGAAACAACTAACAAATATTTGCAAGTTGGAAATCATTAGGAGAAGGAAATACATTGAAACTACTAATAAGTGTGTGCTAGGGTTTTATGTGTTTGTGATTTCTGAATTAGCTCACACTTCATTTTGATTAATAGAAGGAACCTTGTTTGAAGTGTTTTGTGCACTTGCATGTTCTGTTATTCCCAAGGGTATTGTGGTGTATCCTCTCCCCTTGTGTGCAAGAGAAACCAAAACATTCTTCTTTTTGTTTTTATTAGAGAGGCTTGCTTTGGGACTTCATCACCCGTTGCTTTGACCTCAAGCAAATTTTATAGTGGGATATATAAAGGAGGGAGAATAAAATTTGTACCTCAATCCAATCACGTCATTTTTGGCACACCCTTGGGGCCCATATAAATTTAGGACACAAGGTGAAGGGACCTTTGCTTACACTTAGGTCTCATTCTTGTAGATATATTGGTGTTCACAAAGTACCCCACTACAAACCTTATTTTTAGAATCCTTTGAGACCTTTGTTCATCACTCTTTAAGTGGTGAATTTTTGCTAGGGAGGAAAGTACTCACATTATATTTTTGTGCATTGAGATAGAGTCTAACTTGGGCAAGGCTAGTCCTCTAGGGTAAGAGTTGTATGGTGGTACATGACCATACATTCTTTAGTTATCCTTTGCATAGTAATATGGCACTAAGGAAAAAATGTCACCATTCTCATAGAGTGGAGATAGATGTCAGCCTTGTGAGTCCACAATGAGTAACAAATCCACTTAAATAGTTAGATTGTGCGTGTCTTTCACATGTATTCTCTTGTGTGAAACTAGTGACACCATTGCCCTTTTTTAGGCCTTAGCCTTATTACCCTTAAGTCAAATGTTATTTAGCCATTGTGTCTTCATTGTTTGTTGAGTTTCTTCTTGATAAACAATCTAAAAAATCAGACATTGCCAAAATTTTCATAGTAGCCTTATCAGAACCAATCCAAAAATAAAATTGTCACTTAATCTAGCGCAATTGTCACTTCTTGTTGTGTCTGTGTCTAAACAAAAAACTGTGAATATTTTTATTATCATCAAGCTTACACACAAACATACTTGAGACTATAACTGAGACCTGTTAGGTTGCATTTTTTACCTTTGCACTTGTCTTGCATCCTTATAATTTAAAATATTTCATATTTATATCAAATTACTTTAGGTCATTTGAAGGTTAATTATTGACTATTTGGACCTTTCATCTTACTTATCACTAGTTTGTCCTCCATCTAAGGTCAAATTAGTTTATCAACATCTCTTATTTGTTGGGATTGTACTCATCAATCTAGTGCAAGTTTGATATATTAGTCATAACCTCAATCCTTATCACTCCAATCTTTGATAATAGTGGATCTACCTTTAGGTTGCATCTTATTCTTCATTCAAAAATCCCAAAACATTTCCTAGATTAGATTTAATTTGCGTATCGTGGGCATTTTCATTGTCTTTAGCTCTCTTTTTTATGCATTGTCACTAGATCCCGAGGTAGGAAAATACAGATGGACCCCATCACAACAAGATCTTACAATGAACCCCACTAGCATGTACTACCAGAGAGGAACTTCACACTTGACATGGTAACCTCTGGTATACCCACCACACTCACCTCCTCCAAATTTGTCTAGGGATAACATTCAACAACACTTGACACCAAATGAAATGGATGAGGCTTTACAAGATGATAGAGTTCAAAAAATTATGGACATACTTTTATTACCATATGATTTTGAGCTTTCAAATGTCAAGGAAACTCCACAAACTAATCTTGCATTAAGTGTAGATACTTTCAATTTGACACCTCCACCAGACAACTCAACCCCACAATCAAATAATACCCAACCAAACATGTCCCAATCACCACCATTTGAACTTGAATTCAACAATCCCTTTTTCAACTTATCACTGACACCTGTAACAACCATGATACCTTCCAATCAAAACACAATTTATTCCAATCTAAATGCATCACCTCTCGATCAAAACATATCCCAACCGAATCAAAATGTGACACCACCTAACCAAACAAACCAAATGCTACCACTTAATCAAAACCAAATAATTACCATACCTCAACCTAGAATGCACTACCTCCACCAGATAACATAACAAACAACCCCCTAACAAACAATTCAAACACATACACCAATCCTTTAAACCAACTACCTATTAGTCAACCCATGACTCATACCCCAAAAAATCAAAACCTAAACCAACAAATTTTATATCCACCTCAAAACCAAAACCAAAACACAGTTTCAGTTGGAAGCACTTACAACTTGAATTTCTTGAACATCTGTCAAAATGCAATTTCTCAAAACAACATTTTTCCAAACATACACCCCACACATTAAAACCAAAATCCAGTGACACATCAACAAAACCTTGGATACGACCAAAATCAAACAAATATCCCCTTTCTAAATCAAAACATGACACATGACCAATACCAAATTCTTTTGGCACATAACCAAATGCCTCCACCATCAAATCGACAAACACATTTACGAAGGAATAAAATCCCTTTGTTGATCCATTCCGACAAAAATCATAAAACAACATGTACCTACCTCATAACCAAAATGTTAGTATTCAACCCAACCCACAAACATATATTCTCAACAATTGCAAAACTTACAACAACATATCACAAACATGTAGATAGGTGGAACCAAGAAGACATACACATTCAAGGACATTTGTCCTTATCCTTTTAATAGGACCATACCTATGCCACCCTTTCCACGTAATTTCAAGATACCCAAATTTGAAAACTAGAAAAGAAAGGGTGATCCAAGGGAGCATATTCAATAGTTTTACATAACATGCTTAGAGGTTTCTTATAATAACACATATTTAATGTGCCTCCTTCAAAGTAGCCTAGATGGACAAGCTATTGAATAGTTTTCACATCTCCCACATGTCACTAGAACATTCCAAGAGCTAGCTGATAAATTCATTGCACACTTTTCCTACAACATTAAAAATGAGATATCCATGAGTGACCTTTGCAACAATAAACAAAAGAATGGTTAATCCCTTGCCTCTTTTACAAAGATAGATGAATATTGCTAGAAAATGCTCATGTCATGTAGCTGAAAAATAATTGGTCTATATCTTCATATAGAACTTAAACCAAGAGATGATATTTCACTTACAAGTCCAATTCTCTAACACATTTTATGAGGTTATTGAAAAGGATGTTTCCATTGAAAAATCCCTTATCATTAAAGGACTTATTAAAATCTTCAAGGAAAACAAAGACAATACCAATTCATCTACTAACAAAACCAAATTCTGGTCAAAAAACAAGAACAAAGTCAATGATGGTGTGGTAGATGCTAAAGAAGTTATTAACACACAACCTATGATTAGCCTTCAAGGAAATTCCACATCTCACATACAAACATCAAATAATGTCAAAACATCAAATAATATTCAATCGTCAAACGTTGATCAAAACAATTCACAAAGTGGTCTTGCTAGAACAAACACAACTCCAAGATCAAAGTACACACCCCTGGGAGAACCTATTGAATCAACCCTACAAAAATTGATACAATTGAGCATCTTCACACCACTTGAATTAGACCATATGAACCTCAAGTGAAACCTGCAATGTGGAAAGATATTTTTTTTGTGAATACCATAGAGTGAAAGGACACAAGACTTCTGGTTTCTTTAAATTGAAAAACATTATCCAAGATCTCATAGACTAGGGATATGTAGCAATTTAAACTTCATCAATAACATCTAATAATGACCATGTAATTTTTCAAGGATCCCTTATGTGATCGTGGAAATGGAGGTGCTATAATCAAGGAAACAATAGCAATGCTAATTGCACAAGTGTGGGATATGAGTACATAGTTAACCTAATTGATCAAGTCAATGAGCATGCTTTGATATGAGTACAGTAGCTACTCACAAATTTGAAGTGACTCTTCAAGGGTCCACTACCAAATCCCAACCATCCAGTCAATATAACCTCTTAGACCATTTGGGAAAAACTCTATTACAAATATCCATTCTTGATCTTTTACACATATCCTCTACACACAAAGTTGTCCTAAACAAAGAACTTTAGGATGAATCTGTACCTATTGACATAAATTTTGATTAGATTTAGGCCATGGTGGGACACCTTGCTACTGCACATAGCATTACATTCATTGAAAAGGATGTCCCTTCTCATAAACTGCTTCGCAATGATCCCCTCCATTTGGAAGTCTAGATACATAGACATATTATTAGATGAGACTTGATAGATGGAGGAGCAGGATTAAATATTGCACTTTAAAATTGGTCAAAATACTGGGATATTTTTAGAATAGTATTGATGTTACAAAGAAGATTGTCATTAAAGCTTATGATGATTGGATTTCTCTTCCAAAGTGTCAGGAAGATGGTGTCTCAATCTTGCATTTACATGAGGTTACTATTTATATTAAGTTTTCATTTGAGCACGAAATGGTGTGAAATTTTCCCCAAAGCTTCGGATTGGCTAGATAAGCATGCCAGAAAATTTTCGTCGCAAGATCATAATTAGTTTTGAAGATATTAAAGTTTTTATTTTTGAAGGGTGTGATGAAAGGTTTAAATTTAATTTTAAGGACTTTAGAGGCTCTGAAATGTCCTAAAAAGTGGTTGTAACAAATGTAGCAAGTTACGAGATGATAGAGCACTTCAAGAGCTTTCCAGTGCTTCCAATGGTTTACCAATCGGACACACAGTTCACAAGTTATGGCCTCTAGAAGTTTGGTCTCTTGAAATAGGAAACATAAATTGCATTAGACACATTGATGAGTTGTAAAAGGGAGGAACATGTGTTGATGTATGTTTTGACACATCATAGGGCATCTAGATTGGAGATAAGGTCGGCTTCACTTTCTTTGGTGGATTTAGCCCATGGTTTTGTAATATCGTTTGATGGTTTCATGTATTGTATCTCCTATATATGAGGTGTGTGAAATAGAGGTTGTGTGTAGAGTCTTATGGCTATTGAATTACCTTTGAGTCTCTAGTTGGTGGTACTCCTGTGAAGAGCTTGCTCTGCAAGTATATTGTAGTCTATTATTAATTTCTAAAAAATATATTGGGCGGATTTTTGAGTGTGGGGTTTTTCTCCTGAAAGGGTTTTTCCCATGTAAATCATTGTGTTGTGGTATGCATGTTATTATGTCTATTTATGTTAAGTTTATGTAACAGTTGTAATGATCTATAAAAAAAATTGTATTACCCTCCTCTCAAGGTTAGTGTTTCCACTACTTAACTTCCTTGCACAAAGGTGTAGTTATTCCTCCTATCCAAATTGGTCTTGTGGTGCATGATATAGTATGCCAAGTTTTGGACCTTAATCTCCCATACAATACTTTCCTCGGTTGTCCCTGGTTTCATGCTATGAAATTTGTTCCTTCCACTTTCCATCATTTCCTTAAGTTTTTCTCTAATGGAACTAAAATTACAATTTGCGGTGATCTTGATCCCTTTCAATATTGCAGTAATCTAAGAGGGACACCCGCATGCTAAGTTCCTATCAATGTTGAAGCTTTATCTTCCTCATTTTCTACACACATTAATCCATGTTCATTTTCCAAATCCTCCATTGCCAAGGTTTGAGTTTTTGATAAAGGGTGTGGCGAATATGACATCAATGAGTCCTTTTGAATGAGAAACTACTACATCACCTAAGTCGGGTGGTAAAGATAAACAAATAAATCCAAATCCTAAGGTTTTTATGCACTAAAGACTCACTACCTTCACAAAATGGGGTGACCTACACAAGGAAAACATGAAGAGGACAGCCCAATTGTTCTATAAAGACAAAGAAGATTAAGAACCTGTCAAGATACATGTTAAAAAATATGACAAAGGACTTACTATCATGGAATGAAATGGATATGATGGTCATAGTGACTTAGGACTTAAAAAAAAAGGTATCAAAGAACCTTTTAAGCCTAAATAATTGCCTAAGTACAAAGGGCTTTTTGTGTGGACCATTGCAATTGATTTCTCATAGTACTAATTTACCCTCTAGTGAGGATTTAAATGTTTCTAATGAATTTGAGAATTCTGAGACAAACTCTCATGAATGGGATGGAGGCTTTGATGCTTTCAATAAAAACACATATACAAATAGCCATGCCTGGATTAAATCATTTTGGGACCCAGATGACTCATATGTCTTTACTCTAATCCTCATATCCGTAGGCATTGCACAAACCAATGATAATCTCCCTTTAGTTCACCCAAACCTTACTGATTGGAACCAACAAGGACGTCCAAGTTTGGATTTATTAAAAAATGATGAAGTTATCACTGAGATTTTTGAACTTTTAGAGGGTATACCCTTGGGGGATAATAAAGCTAGCTTTACCATAGATATTGATGCTACAACATCCTTTGGAGAGTGTCCCAATCCTTTTAGTCATAAAAATATCAAAATAATAAATGGGTCTTCTAGTGAAAACCGAAAGGCACTTTTAGACCAATAAAAAGTAAAAATAAAGGATGTATCTGAAGGTAAAAACCTCTCTGAGGTTCTTGAGGATGTAAGGCTTGACATACTCTCCATAAATTGAGAGAGAACCTCATTTATTATGAGAAGACATAAGAAATCAATTTGAGCACATCAAAGAATCCTAAGATCATACACTTTGCAAAATCTTTGTCATGAAAGGAGAAATAGGACTTCATCATTCTTCATATAGAGAAATTAATTTAGTGTGATCATATGTTGATATGCCTGGACTTGATCTTGAGTTAGTTTTGCACCTGTTGTCCTTGTTTTCATTTTCCGTAAAAAAAAGACAACCCCTACGAATTTTCATAATTCATCCTCTTTTCTTTCAAAGTCAAGAAAATGAGACATTTTGGTCATCTCATTCGTCACTGAATACACATTGTTCAGTGTTGAATTTCCCTCATTAAGTTAAAATTTCAAAATTTTAACTTAAAAAGTGAACTTCCTTGTTTTGATGCATAATCAGATTTCAACTCTGATTTTGCATTCATTTTTATTAAGTGTAAAATTGGATTCTAAGTCCTACTCTACACTTAGGAATTAATTTTTCACAAAATGTAAATCGGACCCATAAGTCCGATTCGCACTTTAAATACCCACAATTTTGTAATTAATGATTCAAAGTTTGTTTTAAATTTGGTTTCTTCACCCATTTATTTTATGATTTGGCCTTAATATTCTCATTAACGTTTTCTTGGTGGATTTGGGAGCTCGATTTCTCAAGCTCATTTCATTATTTTCGATATGTATCAATTTCTTAAGCTTTTTTATTTTGTTTTTACTATGCCCTAGTTCTTGTGTGAAATCATATCTAAAAACCCGATACATATCACAATATGTATCGGATTACAAACTTGATTTCATGATTTTTGAAATGTATTTCATGGTAAACGATGGGACTGTGTCTGTCACACATCATGATGCATTTCATGGTGTGTGGCAGGCA
Organism: Cryptomeria japonica; assembly: GCF_030272615.1. NCBI lineage: Eukaryota > Viridiplantae > Streptophyta > Pinopsida > Cupressales > Cupressaceae > Cryptomeria > Cryptomeria japonica. Next base: position 24,213,787 of record NC_081414.1, read on the forward strand.
CACACCCCCGCCATTTATTTTTTCCTTTCCCTCATTTTATTTTTGCAGTGATGTTGGTCAGGGATATTACCCCGACCCACATCACAATCATTGACTATGGTAGTGATCGGGGTCATATACTGATCACCCCTTTTTAATACTTTCTTCTTTGCAGTAGTGGTGGTGGGGTTCGTACCCCTGACACCCACCATTGTGTAGTGGTGGTGGTGGTTGGGGTTACAAACCCGACCACCACTTGTTCTATCTTGTGCTTGTTATGAATGTCAGTCAGGATTTTATCCCCGCCCAACACTTTGATTTGTTCTTCCTGAAATGAAGATGTCAAGCAGACTTATAAGCTCGCCTGACATCCTTTCGATTTTTCTTTGTAGATGTATATCAGAGTTATATCCCCGCTCAACATCAAATCATGACTTTCATTTTGGAAGTGTAGATCGGGGTTTTGAACCCAATATACACTTGATTGGTTTACATTTTACACAATGTAAATCAGAGTTATAACTTCGATTTACATTGCATTGTGAGTTTTTTCCCAAAATGCAAATCGGAGTTATAACTCTGATTTACATTGTTTTTTATTATTTTTTATTAGATGCAAATCAGACTTATAAGTCCGATATGCATTTGTCTTGGTTTTTCACTTAATTAATGTAAGTCGGACTTATAAGTCCGATTTGCATCTAAAACACACACATATAAATTGATAAATTTTGATCAATTTGTGATCGATCGATGAACTTTTCCTATCAAATGAATTTTTTTATGAAAACTAATCATTTTAAAATGATGATATTTTCATGGTGCAATACATATATTGCAAATGTCAGAACTTTCATCGAGCAAGAAATCAATATTAGGGATACGAAGATCGGTCATGTGGATCTTGAAAAATTTCTTAAGAGAGTAAGAGAGCTGCCAGTGTCATACCTAATAGAATCTACTATTAACAGTGAGCTACATTTAGTAGCAGCTTTTCCAATGTCCGCACATAATCCAGAGTTTGTGTTGGCCTTAGCCAACAAATATGATTTTACCACCAAATCTGTTAAAGATGCAGATGGAAAGAAAACATTCTTCAAACTAGATGAGGATTTCTTTGATACCATCCTCAAGTGTTCACCTATAGATCAATATGCAAATATTGATATGTAGTCAGCAGTGACATACTTTGATAAGAATTTAGAGAAATGTCGAAGGAATATAAACGATAATTGGCTGAAGACCCCTAGGCCTATAATCTCAAGGTGGCCTGAAACTCTTCCTCACAGTGACTTTATTAAGGAGGTCAATGATCTCATTACTCTTCTTAGTAGAGTAAAGGGTCTTCCGACCTCAAATACTTATCACAAATGGATGTATCAGTATATTCATATCATTGGGCAGAATAAGAAGAGGATCTATTGGGGTAAACAGATTGTGGATGCCCTATGTGAGCAGTTGACCAAGGTGCCCACCACCTTGAAATTCTACATGACTTCTTATTTGGTCTATGCAGTTGCCTCTATGAGGCATTTTCCAAGATTGTCTAGCACGGGTGAGAGGAGCAAGGTTCCTGTTTATGAATATTTCACTCAATTGACTCTCAAGGAAAGTATCTTTCATTTCAAAAGCGTTAATGATGCTTTCTTCGCTCACTATATGTGCTTGTTCGACAAAGATCTTCAAAAAAAGAGAGTGTCAGATAAATCTTGGAAGGTTGTGAGTGAGTATGGTTGTATTTTCTTGCATTTCCCTACATTCACTTATATCAAAATTGGTTATTTTGACGGAGAACCCTTCATGCTGCCAAGGTACCCATCTGACAAGATTATTCTTATGGATATGGAATGCCAAATGATTTCCATTCATGAGTGCCAATCAGGAGCTCATAAGATAGGTCTCAAGTTCTCCATTGAAATAGGGAAATACTCTATCAACTCTATCTACAAAGCTCATGCTATGGAGGAAGACATGAGGAGGGTAACCATGAGGTTCTTCAAGGCCAAAAAGTATTTTGACTATTGGGGTTTGAAGAATAAGATCAAAAATAATTACACAGGCATGTACATTGAATTGAAGATGTATATATAGATTGTAGGACAGAGGAAGATACCCGTAGAATAGATTATTGTCATCTTACGATTGAGCAGATTGAGAATTTTGATCTTGTTGAAGTTCCAAAAGATCTTGAGGAAGATGGAGATATTCTTGATCCTACATATGAAAAGGATAACATTGTTGGATTACCTCTGCCTCTCATTCAATGGTCCAAAAAGGAAAATACTTCGGTAAGGGCTAGATTTCAAAGAATTCTCGATAACACGAGTGTTTGGTTGAATCTACATGGTATGTAGTTGAAGCCCTTCCAAGCTGAATCTTTTGAAGAAGAAGATGCAAGACCTAAAGGGAATTTTTTTGAACTCGGGACCAAGAATAGACAAGAACCTATAGCTTCTAAGGGTCCTAGGTTCAAATTCAATGTTGGAAATGGAAAAGATCAAGGTTAGTCTTCGAACCAAGAGACTGAAGTTGATGATGTTGAACGAGATGAAGATGAAGTTGGATTACATCAAGAAGAAGATGAACCTGCAAATGAACGAGAGCAAGTTGAAGGAGATTTTGATGAAGGAGAGGTACCTAAGATCCCAAGTACTTCCCAGTTTCAAGAGACATGTGAAGGTGGTCCTCTTGTAGATGCCTAAAAAATATTAAATTAATATTTAATTAATTTAAGCCTTTCTACATAATTAATTTATTCAATTATGTTTATCCTTATTCCTCTTTAAATTAATTAAATCAAATTTAATTAATTTTATCACTATAGTCTAATAATTGATTTATTAAATAAATAAATTATTCCCTCTTCTTCTAAAGTTCCTAAAATTAATTATTTCTTGTAAATCCCCTCTTAGTTAATTAATGACAATTAATTAACCAAGTCATGTGATTCCTACAAATCACTTCTTCTAATCCTCACTTAACCTAATTAATTCTTCTAGAAGCATGATTATCATTATTCCTCCAATTTTAAATTCCTCCACTCATTCTCTCTCCTCATGTCACATCCTCCTAACTTTCCCACTTGCACTCTAATCACTTATTAAACCGCCTAATCAATCTCCTTAATCATTTGCACATCCCTAATCATCTTGATCATTTCAAGGAAATTCAAATTCTTTGAATCTCCCCATGCATTCTCTTCCCAAGGAATTTTTAATTGCTTTATCCATTTAGTCTTCCCACACATCATCTTATTTTGGAATTTTTAATTCCTCCTATTTTCTCCCAAGGAATTTTATATTCCTTTTTCTCTTCCCAATGTACTTGGGAGCTCTTCCCCACAAACTTTGAGAGGTGTGGAGACAAGAAATGCCTTTATGGCATATCTCTTGAATCCCACACCTTGTCGTTTCAATCCATGTGCTCCCTCTCAAATCGATGTCAACCCTTCATTTCAAAATCAATATTGGCCCTTCATTTTGGCCTCCTCCAATCTATAAATTCGAGTCTCCTCTCCTCACAAATCATCCACTTTTCATCCAATCTTATGTTGTCCATCTGAGGACCAAAATCCTTCATCATGTCATCACAATGCCCAAATATTCCCTCATCTAAGCTAAATCCCTCCCATCCATCATCATCTTTGAAATCCAATCCAAATCCAATCCAACTAATCTTGTTGTGTGTGGAGAGCAATCCATAATCTTCATCCAAGGAGCAAATCAAGTAGAGCAACAAGGGTGCTTCTACTTCATCAAGCTCAATCAGAGGAAGAAGTGAAGAACTAAGGTATAATGGTTTATTTATGTATTTGAATGCATTTACTTATGTTTTATCTTTGTTTATGCACTAACCATTAGGCTTTAGATTTTCCCCTCTTCATTTTGGCATGCCCGGTGGGACCCACATCTCTTTTTTTCCAACATTTCTTTCAAGTTTCTTGTGTTTTAAGCACACGCGTTCCGCTTCAGTGCATCTGACTGTATTTCGACGTGTCTGACCCTCTGCTTCAGTACATCTGCAATGGATCAATGCATGTGATTTAAAATTTGAATTTCTGACCGACTTTTTTATAGATTTTCTGTCAATCAGCGCGTCCGTCTGTGAATCAGCGCCTCCGCTTCATTGTTTTGACGCCTCCATTTGAAAAAATATTCCCGCCTAACTTTATTTTTGAACTTTTCATTAAAAATTTGTAAATCAGCGCCTGTGCAGGCATCAAAATGCATGCACTTAATGAAAAAATCTTCGCGCTTAGCTTTTTCTTGAATTTTTCATTAAAAATTGTGAATCAGTGCGTGTGTTTTGACACCTGAGTAGTTTTTGTAAAATGAGCATAACTTTTCGCTCGGGTGTTGGATTTTCAAAATTCAAAATGCATTGGAAAGAGGACTCGGAGATATAAAATGGTTTGTCAATATATTATGCATATAATTTTTCAAAAAATTAGTTTAACACGTTCAAAGTAAAGCTTTATTTTTTAACTTTAAATGCACATAACTTTAACATATGAGATCATTTTTCATTAAACTTTTTTTTGAAATTGTTTAAAAAATCATAAGGAATCCAATTTTGTGATTAATTTTGTGATTATAAGTGTTAGGTCCTGGAGACAACTGAGAGGGGGGGGTGAATCAGTTGTCTTAATAAATTCAAACCAAAAACCAATTAACCAACTTAATGCTTAATACCAGTAAACCAGTTAAGTATGTCGCTAGACAGTGTTAACAGTAAATTGCTATACTGGTAAAGATTAATGCATGAAACATAAACATAAAGTCATCCACAACACATAACACCAATATTTGTACGTGGAAACCCTGTAAGGGGAAAAATCATAGTGGGAAACCTTACCCACAATCAAATGATACTACTGCAGATAGTAAGTGTACATAAATGGGGTCTGCACATGCAGAAAGGCCAACAGCCTAGAGCTCACTGCTCAATCACAAAATGGGAGTCACACTGACTACAGTTGGATGGTTAAATCCAATAAGAATGTACTGTACAAAATAGCATCTTCATATGTTGGATTCAATACCGATGTAATGTTGATATGCTTCTACAAAAACCTAGCTTCACCTTCAAATGATGTCTTCGTGTATACCTCTGCTTAATCTCGCATATACCTTCTCACAATTCTTCTTCGCATTCCACATTCGATCTTACAAATAAGATCTTACATTTATACCATAACCTAAGACCAATTTTAGTAGGTCGGCTCTACAAGATATTACAATAAAAAAAATTTACAAATAATATAATATCTGATGCAATAACCGATTGAACATGCCGGCTTAATGCATTTACAACAATAATAAATCATCTCTATAGTGTGCCATGCTGATCTGAAAAAGATAAGCCTGCCGGTGTAAACCTAGATAACCCTGGACCTATTTGTCGGTAAAAGCAAATATGCAAATATGAATATACCAATGATTAATTCTTCAAAACAAAGTATCCACATGATGTCTTTGACATTACCAAGTGTCTTCCATATCATTCCAAGTGTCGGTGAATATTATATCCTGTCGGTGAACCATATACCAGTAACTGTGCAATAGTTACTTGCTTGCTGGTGAATGTTGCTGGATCTCCAAAGTGCTAGTGTTTCAGTAGGTGTTGACATCAATGACAAAACCATACCAAAATACCAACAATCTCTCCCTTTGCAATTGATGGAAACACAAGATGGAAAAACCATCAAAGTGTCAAAACAGAAATGCCAAATACCAAAAACTAACAATCTCCTCTAAACAATTTCTCCCCCTAAGAGCAACATATGTTTTCCAAAACTTTTTTTTTTTTTTCAATACTAATCTCTCCTCAAAAGATAGTGTGTTTTTCCATAGATATCTCTCCCCCTTTGACATCAAATGCCAAAGTTACAAAAATCAAGTTCATATACAAAATACCAATCAATTCAATATACCAACTACTCCCCCTAAGAAGTAGCTTCCTCATCAAAGACCGGAGTAAAAGATTTGTCTTTCAATTCTCCCAGTTGATGACAATCATCAACTGTCTAAGTCTCTACCGGTGGTGGTATGACTCCAAGATGATCTTTGAGATATTCAAAAGTCTCCTTAGCAAAGGTTTTGTGAAAATATCTGCAAGTTGTTCTTTAGTTTTCACATAAACCAATTTTATCTCCTTTTCTTCAACTTTTTCTCTTAGAAAATTCAGTTTGATAGAAACATGTTTTGTTTTAGAATGTAATACTGGATTCTTAGATATATCAATTGTTGTAATGTTATTACAATATATAGTAATAGGTTCTTTGCATTTTACCTTTATGTCTTTCAACATTTGCTTAAGCCATAGTACCTGTGTATAGTTAGTTGCTATTGCAACATATTTTGATTCTGCTATTGATACAGATGTACAACTCTATTTCTTACTCAACCAAGAAACTAATCTCTTTCCAAGAAAGAATGCTCCTCCAGTGGTGTTTTTTCTATCATCCACATCTCCTGCCCAATTTGCATCTGTCTATGCACATAGATCAAAATTTTCATCTCTAGGATACCATAATCCAAGATTTCCAGTGCCTTGTAAGTACCGGAAAATCCTTTTTACTGCTGATTCATGATTTTCCCTAGGATTACTTTGAAATCTAGAAACAATACATACTGCATTCATAATAGTAGGCCTGGTTTGTGTCAAATACAGTAAACTTCCTATCATATATTTGTATCTAGTTGGATTAACAGGTGTAGATTCATCCCTTTGAGATAACTTGTCATTTGTAGTCATAGGTGTGCTTACCGGTTTAGAGTTCTCCATCCCAAACTTCTTTAGTAATTCTTTCAAGTACTTGGATTGACTCAAAAATATACCTTTATCAGTCTGTGAAATCTACAATCCTAAAAAGAATTTTATTTCTCCAATCATAGACATTTCAAATTCTTGCTGCATTTTAATAGAAAATTTCTTACATACTCCATCTTCTCCTCCAAATATTATATCATCAACAAATACTTCTATAATCAAGATGTCATCATTAGTTATTTTGTAATATAAATTGTTGTCTGCATTTCCTTTAGTAAAACCAATCTTTAAAAGATACTTATCCAACCTTGCATACCAAGCTCTTGGGGCTTGTTTCAATCCATATAGAGCTTTTCTTAACCTGCAAACCATATCATTGTTGTCTGTCAAAGAAAATCCATCAAGTTGTTCAATATACACTTCCTCTTCAAGATCTCCATTCAAAAATACATATTTAATATCCATTTGATAAACTTTGTAGTCCTTGTGAGCTACAAAAGCCAAGAATAATCTGACTACCTCAATTCTAGCTACCGGTGCAAAGGTTTCATTGTAATCAACTCCTTCTTTCTGAGAATATCCCTTACACACTAGTCTTGCTTTATTTCTGACAACCTTACCATCTTCATTAAGTTTGTTTCTAAATACCCATTTGGTTCCAATTACATTTTTATCTTTAGGTCGGGGAACTAATGTCCAAGTATTATTTTTCTCAATTTGTCCCAATTCTTCTTCCATAGCTTTAATCCAAAATTGATCTTCACATGCCTCATTGATAGATGATGGTTCAATTTGATAAATAAGACATACCTCTTCATTTTCCAATCTTCCTCTTGTCATAACTCCTTTAAATTTGTTTCCAATTATCTGATCTTCAGAATGATTCAATCTTACATATCGGGGTGTCTTAATTTGTTGTTGTTCTTCAATTACTGTGGAATCTTCTGATGGTACCGGGGTAACTGGATCTTCATTCTGTACCAGTGGATTTAGTGTAGGTTCATTTGTCACAATTTCTATTGCCAGTTTAGAGTCTATATACCTTGAAGTTCCTCTGAATTGTTCATCAATCTTTACATTTGTACTCTCAACAATTTTCTGCAATCTCTTATTAAAACATCTATATGCCTTGCTCTTAGATGAATAACCAAGAAATATTCCTTCATCACTTCTAGGATCAAATTTGCCAATATACTCATCTCTTCTAATATAACATTTACTTCCAAAAATTCTGAAATACTTAAGAGTAGGAGTATTACCAAACCATAGTTCATGAGGGGTCTTACCGATTTCACCTTTAATGTGAACTTTGTTGAATGTATAGACAGCAGTGCTAACTGCTTCTCTCCAATACACATGTGGTAGATTTGCTTCAGATAACATACTTCATGCTGCATCCAAGATAGTTTTGTTTTTCCTTTCAACAACTCCATTCTGCTGTTGTGTCAGAGGTGTTGATAACTGTCTTTTGATTCCATTCACTTCACAGAATGTATTAAAGTTCTTAGATGTGAATTCTCCTCCTTGATCTGATCTTAAACATTTGATTTTCCTACCGATTTCATTCTCAACCATTGCTTTGAACAGTTTGAACTTTCCAAGTGCTTCTGATTTTTCTTTGAGAAAAGTAACCCAACACATTCTAGAATAATCATCAATAATTAGCATGAAATATCTATCACCTTGTAAGCTTTTAGTTCTTGCTGGACCACATAAATCAGTGTGAATCAAATCAAGAGTATTATTGGATTTGTCTGGAATACTTTTGAACCCTTACCTTTGATTGAATAGGATTTGTCATCTCCAAATCTTACTAAACCTCTATTGTATTCTTGAATGTTCAAGAATTTACCTTTGTCTCCTGTCATATGATGTGAGCATCCTGAGTCAATGATCAATTCATCCTTTACTTCAACTTTAGCTGCTAGGGCTTGTTCTACCGGTTGAGAAGTAGGTGTTGGTTGATCTTCTGTTATAGCAACAAAAACCCATCCATTGTCTGCTAGATCCTCATCAGAATCATCAATCACACCTTCATCAGCAATGTAAGAAGATTTGTCTTTGTTCTTCTTAAATTTGTATCTCTGATATTTAGGATTAGGCTTGTATGTTCTTCTAGCTTCTTCTCTTAGTCTAGCATATCTATCAGGGCATCTCGAAGCCATATGACCAATTTTATTGCAGTTGAAACATTTAAAGGGTGCTTTACCTTCATACTTACTTCCAACTGGACCTTTTGGCATTTTCCTTGCAAATAGTGCTTCAAGTTCTTCAAGCTCTTCATTCTCCTTCCTAGTTTCTTCAAGTTCTCTTGCATAAAAGGCTTTCTAGTCTGATTTGTCAAATGATGGAGCAGATGATGTTGATGCTTTAAAGGCCAAATCTGTCTTTATAGTAGCAAGAGGACCAAATTCCTCAATTTCAAAGGCTGAAAGTTTTCCAATCAATGTATCCCTAGTTACTGATGTATTAGGCATTATTTTCAACTCATTTATAGCAATAACCTTCATTTTATATGTCGGTGGAAAACCTCTTAAGATTTTTGAAACAATTTCATCCTCACTCAAGGTTCCTCCACAACATTTAATACCCAAAATAATTTCATTTACTCTTTCCATAAAAGCAGAAATTCTTTCATCCTCTTCCATTTTCAGATGTTCATACCTGACTCAGAAGCTTTCAAGTTTTGCAATCTTGACTGTGGAATCTCCTTCATTTAGTGTTTCCAAATGATCCCAAATAGCTTTAGCAGTAGACCTATCTAATAATCCCATGATTTGTTGATTTGATAATACGCTCAAAAGTGCTTCTCTTACTTTGCAATCATTCTCCTCATCTTTAGCTAAGGTAGTTGGAGCAGTCTGACTAGCTATAGTAGCAGTATAACCATTCTTTGTAACTTCCCAGATGTCTTTACCAATGCAATTCAGATGTGTCTTCATCCTGATCTTCCATATCCCATAGTTGGTTCCTTCAAGTTTAGGACTGTCCTTCCTAAAATAATTAGTAGACATTGGATCTCCTCAAGTTGTTAAACTTATGCAAAAGAGGACTAAGCTTTGATACCAATTGTTAGGTCCCAGAGACAACTGAGAGGGGAGGGGTGAATCAGTTGTCTTAATAAATTCAAACCAAAAACCAATTAACCAACTTAATGCTTAATACCGGTAAACCAATTAAGTATGTCGGTAGACAGTGTTAATAGTAAATTGCTATACTAGTAAAGATTAATGCATGAAACATAAAAATAAAGTCATCCACAACACATAACACCAATATTTGTACGTGGAAACCCTATGAGGGGAAAAACCATGGTGGGAAACCTTACCCACAATCAAATGATACTACTGCAGATAGTAAGTGTACATAAATGGGGTCTGCACATGCAGAAAGGCCAACAGCCTAGAGCTCACTGCTCAATCACAAAATGGAGTCACACTGACTACAGTTGGATGGTTAAATCCAATAAGAATGTACTGTACAAAATAGCATCTTCATATGCTGGATTCAATACCGGTGTAATGTTGATATGCTTCTACAAAAACCTAGCTTCACCTTCAAATGATGTCTTCATGTATACCTCTACTTAATCTCGCATATACCTTCTCATAATTCTTCTTCGCATTCCACATTCAATCTTACAAATAAGATCTTACATTTATACCATAACCTAAGACCAATTTTAGTAGGTTGGCTCTACAAGATATTACAATAAAAACATTTTACAAATAATATAATATCCGATTCAATAACTAATTGAACATGTTGACTTAATGCATTTACAACAATAATAAATCATCTCTATAGCGTGCCATGCTGATCTAAAAAAGATAAGCCTACGGGTGTAAACCTAGATAACCCTGGACCTATTTGTCGGTAAAAGCAAATATGCAAATATGAATATACCAATGATTAATTCTTCAAAACAAAGTGTCCACATGATGTCTTCGACATTACCAAGTGTCTTCCATATCATTCCAAGTGCTGGTGAATATTATATCCTGTCGATGAACCATATACCAGTAACTGTGCAATAGTTACTTGCTTGCCGATGAATGTTGTTGGATCTCCAAAGTGCTAGTGTTTCAGTAGGTATTGACATCAATGACAAAACCATACCAAAATACCAACAATAAGATCATAAGGAATCCTCACATTTTTATCTTTGTACTAATCATCTTGTCTTTGTAGCCTTTTCATTGGTCCAAGACGAAAAAACTCAAACTACTAATCATCTTTTGCAAAATGTTTGTCGAAGGCTTTTGGTTTTCCACTAAAGTAGATTTATTTCATGCATTAGATTAGAAAACACATATTTTGGGGTTTAAAAGAACTTGCATTTTTTGTGTCTTTTGCACTTTCACGTGTGTAGGGTGGACCCACCATTGTGCTTAGTATCCTCTCCCCTCACCTTCGTGGATCTTGGGTGTAAGAAAAAAGCGATTAAGAACACACATCTTTTTCTTTTTGTAGTGAGGGTTATTCTTGATGAGGATTTGATAACCTCGCAAGGGTATCTTGAATTAGGACATGTCAGGGATATCGACTCTCCCGACTCGATCTTGAGCGGGTTTTCTGAGTCGCTATATAAATATGTCAGTCAGGCAGCTGAAGTGATGAGTGAATTCGACGTATGTGGAGGCCCCCTCTGCACCGATAAGCTCAGTTAGAGCCTTAAGTGGCTTGCTTTGAGAATTCGTTGTTGGGTTGGTGATCCCTCAAAAATACACTAAGAACCTTGTTTAGTAGCCCAAAATCCCACATTCATAGTGTAGGGGATGCAGATCGTACCCCGAAGTTACCTCTCATGTACCCACTCAAGATGAGACAAGCATTCACCATATAATAGATCTTCGGATCTTTGGGGTAAGAGAATCTAGTATGCCCGAGAAGTGAGTGCATTGTAAGGGGGAGCCAGTACTACCAGAATCTTTATTTTGTCTGTTTGTTTGAGGTATCACTTGTGTGAGAGGCCTATCGAATGGTTTCCATCTTCCAGCCTAATTTGTGTTGTCTTCAAGTGTCTTCAATTGTTCTACACTTGTAAAATCAATTTGGGCTAATCTAGCCCCCCCCATCACTTGCACACTCATCATTGAGTGGTATACTTGGCCAATGTGCTTGTCATTGTTTGATTTCACTTGTCAAGAATAGATAACATCCAAAACATTCTCAAATTTGACCAAACCCTTCAATTTTCATTTTGTCATTATCAAACCCCTACTTATTCATCTTCGTTCAAGTCAATTCCCCAATCCATTTTCATCCATCCAAATGATCATCAATCCCCAACCAATATCTTTGGCCAATCATCAATCTAGTGTTGGGTAGCCTTCCCCTTCTTCTACCTGTCATCAATCCATTCTTCCACAATCATTTTCATTCCATCCTCAATGACTTAGCACTTCAACTTAATAAATCCTAACCAATCCAATCAATCAAATTATCCAATCAATCAATCAATCAACCTCGTCCTAAGGTCGACACTTTGTGAAAGTTTAATTTATACCTTTATCTTTAATCAATCAATCAATTAGATTTTGTGCTTGGGAAAGAGTCTCCCCAAGTACCTTTGCTTAATCATTTTGGATTGATCAAAACCCTAATCCTTTTACCCTATTTTGCTTAGGAACGCAAGGTTTCCCTAAGTAGAAGAAGGTTTGATCAATTGCAAAGGTCTAAATCTTACCTAGCTTGGTTGCCACCTTGCTTGTGGTCCACATCATCAATTTCACACCCCACCTAAGTCCTAATCCAAGGGCTAAGATTTCATCTTAATCCAAATCAATCTCGTCCTAATCCAAGGACCAATCCAATCAAATCAAATCAAACCCAATCCAATCCAAAGTTGCTAATTCCTAGTCCTCATCTTTATCTAACATCATCTTCATCACCTTTCTTGACCAATTCCATTCATCCAATCCCAACTTATTGCCCCATTCTCAACATTTTGAGGTTATATGGCTACCCAAAATCCACATCCAAACTTCAAAGCTTGGTATGAGAAAATGCTCATGAAATTTCACGAATCATCTTATCAGTCATACCCACCTGAACTTGCCTACCAGGTCATTCCCATAACCTCTCATCTGTCTACCATATCTTCATCTATCCCACCTCAACACATTATATCCAATCCCAATTCATATCACATCTCTTATCCTTCCTCTACCTTTGACAAGGGAAATCTATCTTATTGCCCATCCATTTCTTCATATTATCCTCCACCCACATACCCCTCCCACCCAACATCCATATCTTCATCTTCTCCCCCATCCATATCCCAATCCCCATATTTTTACAATACATCCATCACGTCCACTCACTATCCAAATCCTTTACACCATAGTTCTCCAAGCCTTAGTCCTAATCCCCCAATCCATAATCCCAATCCTCCATCTAATACCAAACCTCCACATAATCCTTATCCTCTGAAATCCACATCATCCCCATCCTCCAAGTCCTTTCGTCGTAATTTTATCCAAGAAATACTAGCAAAGGAGACGAAATCCCCACCTCAAAACAAAGTCTCCCAATCTCCCCAAGTCCTCCATCCACCTCCAACCCCTCCAAACCAAGACAACCCTCAATCTTATAATCTTCATGATACTACCATCCCTCCATCTACCCAAGTTGAAGAATCCACCTCCTCCTCCATCACAACATCCCCACAATCCAAAACATGCCAAGAGCTTGTTCCAAAGCATGCTTTCCTATCCACCTCAAGATCAAGGCATCCCTCCATCTCATGATACTCCTCCATCTCAAAATCCATGTCTACCCTCCACTCCATCTCAAGAAAAAATAATCCCTCAATCCAATTATCCCCTTCCACTCCATCACATGATCCTATCCCAAGTCAAGATCAAATTATTCCTCCATCACCATGTCATGATACCAATCCATCTCACAATCTAATATTAATCCTAATCCCACACATGATCATAATACTCCACATGATCCTAGTCCTCCACAATATCCCATCACCCCTATCCAAGCCATCCATGAATCTCATACCTATCAACTTGGATCTTTCACCTTCATCCACTTTGGTTTCCTCCAAGAGCTTACAATCCCTTCCGCATCCCATCCTACTCAAAATGGACTCGCATCTTGTTTCCAAAAAAATAAGTGTAGACACCTAAAATTGTCATGTCTAATTAAATAAATATTTTATTTATTTAATTATCTAAGCCTAATTCTTCTATTAATTAAATAAATTTTTATTTATTTAATTAATTCATTTATCCTCTTCTAGCCTTATTTCTCATTTAAATAAATACATTTATTTATTTAAATTATCCCTTTCCTAAATTAAATAAATATTTTATTTATTTAATTGTCCTACTTCTTCTATTAATTAAATAAATCTTTATTTATTTAATTAGTTCATTATCTTTTTCTACACATGACACATGTCATTCATCTCTTAATTCATACACTACCTACCTCTTTCATTATTTTGGTATTTCTTATACCTACCCTCTAATCCTAGCCGACCTCTCTTTTTACACCTCTCAAATCTTAACCCTCCATTTCTTATTGTGTCTTCTATTTAAGGAGATGCTTTCTTCATTGTCAAACCCTAATGCCCTAATCACTCAGGCTAATGATCTTTCATGCAGCTTGGTTACACTACAATTCTACTTGCAACCACATTCCGTTCTTTGTTGAGCTCTTGTGCATACAAAAATCTGAGAGCAAGTATATCAAGCAAGATCAATGGAGATAGGAAGAATGGAGATCAAAACCCTATTGGACATGTGATGGTATAATCTTTATGATTTTGAGTTATTTTGCATGGTCTTAGGTAATCTTCATATGTTATGGTGGATCTTTGTTGTTGTTAGGCTAGGGTTTGGTGGTTGAATCCATTTTAGTCTTTCAATTTTGTTATTATTGCTATCCATTTTCACCATATACAATAAGTATCCTATTGGAAAAAGAATTTAGTCAAAAAATGAATTATCAAGGCAAAGGGTTACAAGGCATATTGGAACCCCTTCAAGTCAAAGAAAATACAAATTTGTATGGCCTTGCCTACAAATCTCATGCTCAAGATGTTGGTATATCTTCCATCCCTCCTAAATCCAAAATCCCTTCTTATAAATCAAAATCACACCATCCCCCATCTTCCACACCCATTTTGGATCCTTATGTTCCAAAATCAAACCCCTTATCCCTTCCATCCATCTTGGGTCCTTACATCCCTCCATCCACCACCCCATCGCCTCAAATGATCCCTAAACAAGATCAACAAAGGCACACATCCTTGAATTCCTTCCAAAATTCTCCCTCCATCACCCCATTCATAAAATCTCTAAGTCACCCATCCTCATGCACCCACATTAGTATTGGAAGAAATTTGGATTCCAAATCTAAAATGCATAGAGACAAAAATCCAAAAAAATCCAAGGATCAACATGTCCCCTCAAAAAGACATGCTCAAGAAAAGAAAAATATGATCCAAAAGAAAGAAAAATCCGAAAGGCCACAAAGGCCCAAAAAGAAAAAATCAAAAACTATGTGGATTCCCAAGCTACTCATAGAAAAAATGCACCTCAAAGTAAAATCCAAATTGGCATCCAAACTTGCTAATCAAAAATATCCCTCCCCTCATAAGTCCTCCAATCCTTCATCTAACAGTCTTCCATCATCAAAATTCATTTTGGGTCCTTACGTCATAAAATCCACTATCTTAACTCCATCACCTCCTTCATCTATTTTGGGTCCTTATGCCCCCAAAAACCACATTTGATCCTCCATATAATTCAAAACCTCCTCATCTCCAACTCCACCACCCTTCAAGGTGTGTGCCAATGATGATCTTCCAAAAGTTTCTCAAAACCCCATCCATTATCCAACATCTATTTTTCATAATCTCATTCCTTTAGTATAAACCTTTGCATAAATCCTTATCCCCATCTATTTCTACCAACGTCTATGAGCATGCCTCCAATTATATGAGTCTATTATAGCACATCTGCAAGGGATACCATTAATGGAACTAGATGCTTGAGTCCTTCCTCTATCCTATCATGCATCCACTATCCTCCAAATCCACTTATCCTCATCCTTATCCATCCAATAAGTTCAGAAAAAGCAAAAAAAAAAAGTGTAAGAAGAAAAAAATTCATCCAATGGTGAAAACCACTTCTTGTGGCACCTTGGATAAGTGCCATGATGAAAACTGGGTAAACAAGCGTCACGTGTAATCCTCTCATCCTCTTGCACTCTACACTTGGGGGCAAGCTTCATCCATGCCATCCTACCATCCACATATACCATATTCCTCCATCTCCTATCCATAATCCCATCTAAATCCATTCTCCTTTCCTATCTTTGATCTTGACTATCCTATCCATATCCTTTGTCTCATATCCCGTATCCTATCCAAATGCATCCTCCATTCTTACCTTTGGTCTTGATCATGCTAGAGGAAAAATAATGTATATGCATGCTTTGGAAAATGCAAGCCTTAGTTCCTCCTCCATCCATATCCCATACACACTATTCTTCCATCTCATACATCTTTATCTACCATTGCACTACCTTCAGTGGAGCATTTTCCTCCTTTGCAACATAGTTCTTGGATCCCCATTCCACCTATCTTTCATCCTTTAGTCCTCCATATCCTATCACTATCCATCTACTTAATCCCTCCATATCCTATCCAAGCAATCGTTTCCTCCATCCATCCTCTCACCAAGCTTGGGTTCTCCCTTGTCACTGGTCCCCATCAATCTACCCTATACCCACAATCCAATACTATCATATCCAATCATATTACCCATCTCATCCAATCCAATCCAATTATATGCCCCATCTCATCCAATCCTATTCGATCATTAACCCCCCACCCATATTATCCAATCCATTTATGATCCCCATCACATTGAGATTTTCCCATCTATTTGAGCTTATATTGACTTCCGCAAAATCCAAACACCCATCCATACTGTGCTAATCAAATCCAAGTAGCAATCCTCTCATCTGCAGACCCTGCACAAGTTGCTTATATATTGCCTTCCATCAATCTATCCACACCCTGCCCATTAGCATGCATCTTTCCCATGTCTGGTAGTTTATCCAAATCCATCACCTATCCATCGGGATATGTCCTTCCCATGTCTGGAAGTCTATCCAGATCCATGTCCTAGTCTTGGCAAGAGATATTAGTTGTCCATGTGCATTTTGTTTGCATGATTTAGATTTTTGCTTTGATTTTTATCTTGTTTCCCAAGACTATACCTATTAAGGGTTGCGTTGATCATCCTATATCTTGGTATGTCTTGGATGGTGTATAATGGGGCATAGTTTTTTATGGTATGACATGTTTGATGGTTTCTCTTGTACGATCCTACGATCTCGCATTTACATCATCATCGATGTTTGTGAGCCGGCGTGCATTGAGATACCTATTGTCTGAGAGTCTAGTTCACGCCTCAGATTTTTATTAACATCCTAATTCCTATAATCAGTGGTGTAGACTACCCTTGGCAATATTTAAACTAGGTTTTCTCTCCACATCTACACAACAAGAAATATCGTCTACTTACTTCATTTCATTCATTCATCTCATTTCATCCATTTATCTTGGAGACTCCAATTCATTCATTCCCCCTTCATCATCCTTATTCTTTTTATATACATTCATCCTCAATCCTCTAGTTCTCTAATCCATTTTGAGAGCACACCCATGTTCTTTGAACCCACATGTTCTATCGAGGGGGCATACCACTACCTCCTTGTCATCCTTCCTCATCCCATTTATGACTGAGGCATCATGCTACTAGTCTTTATTATTTCCATCCACTATGTTTTTATTCGTCTTTTATATAACATCACTTCATGATGCTATATCAAAGAGGGGAAAAATGTAGACACCTAAAATTAATTAAATTAATATTTAATTAATTTAAGCTTTTCTACATAATTAATCTATTTAATTATGTTTATCCTTATTCCTCTTTAAATTAATTAAATCAAATTTAATTAATTTTATCACTATAGTCCAATAATTGATTTATTAAATAAATTAATTATTCCCTCTTCTTCTAATGTTCCTAAAATTAATTATTTCTTCTAAATCCCCTCTTAGTTAATTAATGACAATTAATTAATTAAGTCATGTGATTCCTATAAATCACTTCTTCTAATCTTCACTTAGCCTAATTAATTCTTCTATAAGCATGATTATCATTATTCCTCCAATTTTAAATTCCTCCACTCATTCTCTCTCCTCATGTCACATCCTCCTAACTTTCCCACTTGCACTCTAATCACTCATTAGCCACCCAATCAATCTCCTTAAACATTTGCACATCCCTAATCATATTGATCATTTCAAGGAAATTCAAATTCTTTGAATCTCCCCATGCATCCTCTTCCCAAGGAATTTTTAATTCTTTTATCCATTTATTCTTCCCACACATCCTCTTATTTTGGAGTTTTTAATTCCTCCTATCTTCCCCCAAGGAATTTTATATTCCTTTTTCTCTTCCCCATGAACCTTGAGAGGTGTGGAGAGAAGAAATTCCTTTATGGCATATCTCTTGAATCCCTCACCTTTTCCTTTCAATCCATGTGCTCCCTCTCAAATCAATCTCAACCCTTCATTCCAAAATCAATCTTGGCCCTTCATTTTGGCCTCCTTCAATCTATAAATCGAAGACTCCTCCCCTCACAAATCATCCACTTCTCATCCAATCTTATGTTGTCCATCTGAGGATCAAAATCCTTCATCATTTCATCATAATGCCCAAATATTCCATCATCTAAGCCAAATCCCTCTCATACATCATCATCATTCAATTCCAATCCAAATCTAATCAAACCAATCTTGTTATGTGTGGAGAGAAATCCATAATCCTCATCCAAGGAGAAAATCAAGTAGATCAACAAGGACGCCTCTACTTCATCAAGCTCAATCAAAGGAAGAAGTGAAGAACTAAGGTATAATGGCTTATTTGTGTATTTGAATGTATTTACTTATGTTTTATCTTGTTTTATGCACTAACCATTAGGCTTTAGATTTTCCCCTCTTCACCTCCTACATTAGGTGATGTTCCTATTACTTCTTGAGTTCTTGTTATTGATACTGTTCCTTTGGTTTTTGTTGTGATATTACCACCCCAAGATCTTGTAATTCACAATATTCCTTTCACTTCTACAAGTCAGTTTGCCTTGGATACACCTCATGACAACCTTGATACTATTTTTCTCCCCAATTTATCTGAGGTTACTTCTTCTATGTTAGAAGAACTTGATAGTTTCAAGGTGGATACCCAAGATCCTCCTAAGGCTCCTGTCATTTCTAATCCACCCATTGTTGTCACCTCAACTCCACCTATTTCTACTACTAGTGTTCAATCTTAGGAGTTGGCAATGCAAGTCTTAATTGCTGGAGCTGATGAAGATTCTTCATTGCCACCTTGGTTAGTATCTAACACGCCCAAGAGGAAAAAGCAAATTGTGTCACCATATGACTTTGATTTTTATCTATTGATATATGTCAAGCCTAAGGGTAGGAAGAAGGCCAAAACTCTTTCCAGAGTTAGAGTGGATGAGTCAAAGAATAAATAAGTGGAAATGGTTATTCCTCCTCCAAATACAAATCTTGATAAAGTGCAGCCCACTAATTATGTTATCAAGAAGATTGATCTGGGCAAACAAACACACGAGGGTACAGTTGAGGATGTCGAATCTTCCTTTCGACATCTTGTGACAATGTGTAATTAAGAGAAGGTGAAGAAAGATAGACTGAAGAAACACCTGTTGATTAGTTGTTTGAGGTTTTGATCAAAATTACCAAGTCCTCTGAGGCAGAGTTTACTTTAGTGGCGATTATTCACCAATGGTGAATATTTCACGTCGGTGACCTAGAAAATGGCGAATATATTGTACCAATTGGGGGTGGCCATATCACCTGGACATTATAAATATTCATCAAATGCACGGCCCAACCGCCCATTGTTTTATGTAATTAATTGTATCTCTATCAATATTTTGCCAATAGAATCTACATTTTCCAAACGGTAAATTCAATATTTTCGCCTACACTTTTCGAGGTTGTCTTACTAGATGGCCATAATTCGCCAATAGCCATATAAATATTTATTGGCCATGAGGACCCAATTTGCCTGGAATTTTGTGGAAGCGTGTATCAATTCACCCCAATTTTTGCCAACTCTATTATAATTGCCAATTAATTGGATGACCCATAATCACCTCAAAAATTACATAAGACGTGTTATAGTTAAGTGTGATTCACCAAATATTTGTATACCATATAAAATTCCCATCGAAATCGCCAAATAAGGATTGGTATAAATATAGTCAAAGATCAAATTTATCTCTACACAATTTGGTCGATTCTGAGCTCTCAATTTGGATCACTAACGAAGTTTAAGACTATGAACAACCATTGTTGCTAACTGCATTGGCGACTGCTAGTGACCTAAAGGTAAGTGATCATATTTTTGAAGTGTTATAATATTATTTTGAATTCATCTCTATATGTTTGCATTGTTGAGTTCATTCTATATTTCTCTCAGGAACTTACTCAAAAAATTTGAATTTGAAACGACTTTCTTGCACCCCCGAATCTGGATTCATCCCTTCCAAATTGCCCATAATCAACTTCTTGATACAACTGTCAAAACCAGAAAAGGCCACAGTGGTACTAATATTCCTTATTTGACTAAATCCCTTGTCCAACTCCTACGCATGCTCGATCATCTTTGCCCGACTTCCACCAATCCTATTCTCTAGACGATCCTCCCATTTCCACATGATAGCTCAAGTCTGAACCATAGCATACCCTTCGAGGAAAACAACTATGGATGTTTGATGCTAACCAATCCCCTGCCTTGGAAGCAAAGATGAATCTCCACCTTCCACGACACCTATCTCCCTTAATTTCAATAGATTCCTAAAAGGAAAAAACCATGGTTAAAATTTGTTTCTTTTTCTTTCTTTCTTTTATTAAAAACATTCATTTATTCATTTATTAAAACCTTTCATTCCTGGCAGTGCTCACACATGTCTCTAAGTCTATTCCGAGGACTTTTTGAAGAAACTTGTGTCCTTCACAACTTCGGCACGGAATAGAACTTATGTCATCGATTAAAATTAATTAAGTATAGACTTAGAGTTAATTCAGTATATAATTTATAATAGTTAATTAATTATTAGACAATGCTCAGACGTGTCTCTATTTCGATGATGTTTTGAAGAAACCTTTGTCCTTTAGAACTTTGGGCCGAAATAGAGCTTATGCCATTGATCTGTGATCATCCAAAGGTCATTAAGTTGATTGATTAATTTAATATTTAAATCTAAGTAATGAATAAATTTATACTTTGTGTATTTCTAATGCACTGCAAAAAGGATGTTAGCAAACTCAACACAAGACTCAAGAATCAAACATTAGTGTTAGTATCATAAACGAAATACGATCCTAAGCAAGCATATCAAGAGAGATATCAAACATTTAATGGAAAGCATGCAAAAACAAAAGAAAGACACTAGACCCTTCCAAATGCTTGCCAACATGTTCATAGATGCTCCTCCCTTCTTCCTCTCCTCTCCAAGTTCCACATGAGTGTAGCCCTCAGCTATTTGCACTACTATGGAAGTCTTACGAAGATTCAAGATTTATGAAAATGATTAAAAGATTATGCAAATGCAAGCTAAATATGAGAAAGCCTAATTAAGCTATATTGATTTTAACCAAAATAACAATGTAAAATATGATTTGCTCCTAAAATGCTCTCTTAAAGTTCACTATAGATTAGATGCATACAAGATTTTTGGATCTGGATTATGAAGGAATGGGCTCTATTTATAGGAAAAATAGAGAAATGGATGGTTGAGATTGAGTAATAACAACAAGGATCGAGATTGAAAGCTTTATGATCCGTGTGGAGGCTTTCAACCCAATCCCATGATGACAAATGTCAACATGAGATGGCTTGAGAGGAGAGGGAAGAAGCATTAAATGCTTGAGTTGACATGAAGGTTAGCTTGGGAGGTAAGGTTAGTGTTGAGTTGAATGAATAAAGCCATTATCCAATGAATAATGTCTTTATCCAATGGATAAACTTTTGTGCAAGAGTTAGTGGGGATAACCATGGTCAAAGTTATTTAAGAGCCATAAATGGTTAAGAGCCATTAATGGCTTGGATGACTTTAGGAGTTAGCTTGTTGGAGACATAAAGCATTTAATACTTTTCAAAGGCTTTGGAGGCTTTGAGAAGTGACTTCAAGTTGCTTAGGAATGTGACAATAATGAGGGGATGGGTTTAGGCTAACTAGGAATGGTTTAGAAGAATCTAGAATGGGTTTAGGATGCAAGTGGGTTTGGTGGGTGAGGGAAAATAGGATTTAATTAAAATAAAATTACTTTATTTCAACAAAATAGGTACAACTTGCATTTGTAGGACAATGCAAGTGGGGGGGTAATTTAGGGATTTAAATAAATGTTTTATTATTTATTTAAAAGAGGAAAGGGGGTTAAATTAAATAAATGTGCTTTATTCATTTAATTGATTTAGAGTGTGGCTTAATGAATTAATTTAAATAAATTGAATAATTTATTTAATTAATAGGAGAAGAGGTTGAGGATGAATTAATTAAATATTAATTTAATTAACTGATTATTGATGGTTAAATAATCAAATAAATAGTAAATATTTATTTAATTAAGTGGACAGATTTATGTGACTACATTTGCCCCTCTTTGAGATGGTGCGGTTTATCGCATTGTTTCAAAGAAAGAAAAATAGGTGCAAAGAAAAATGCCCCATAAATGTTAATTTAGTGGGTGGTATGCCCCCTCGAGAGAGGGGCCGAAAAATTTCAAAAAATCGAGCGATCTCTCGAAAAAGAACGAGAAGTGGAGGGGAGGTAGAATAGAAGAAATTAGCAATAATGGTGAAAGAATGGGAGAAAACGGGGATAAAACAGAGAAATGAGAGGTGTTCGAAGTTCACAAGGACCATGGCGGTGAGCAGGGTGAATTAGGGTTAGAGCTGGAGGGTATATATGGGGGGAAGGGGTAAAAACAGGCTCATTTGCACCTATCTCCCTTGCAGTTTGGAGCTCAGATAGTGACCTTTGGTGAAGGAGTGAGCAACGATCATCATGCCTGTGCCTATAGCAGATCACCGACTAGAGCGGATCCATCGATTCCAGCAGCCAGACGGCTATGGACCAACAGTACGCAAATTTTGAATTTTGTGTTTTGTGCATTTTTAGCATGTTTTTTCAAGCGTCAAAGTCCAATCAAGACAATAGCGCTAAAACTGTGTTTTTAGCACTTTTGTCACCTAGAAAAGCGCTATTGTGCTGCAATGGAGCTATTGTATAGTAGTTGTAGCACTTTTTTTAGGTTTAACATGATTGAGTCACAATTGTAGCGCTATTGTAGTATTAGAGCTTTTGTGTGTGTCTTGTAGCATTGTTGTGATTTAATAGCATTGTTGTGTAGTTCTTTTAGCGCTTTTGTGCACAAATTGTAGCACTTTTGTTAGCAGAATAGCGTCATTGTGATCAAAATGCCCCAGTGTTAGAGAACATAGCTTGATGCCTCGGTTGATTGTTTGATTGGTTGTTTTGGTGAATTATAGCAGCCCCGTTGAGACTAGGTCATTACGATAAATGTTTGTTGTAGTCTAGGATTGCCATAATCGATTGCCTATTGAGACTCGAATATATTTGATCAAAGTATATGTTGATAGTCTAGGCGAAAAACTTAAGAAAGTTTGTAGAAAAACAATTGATGTTGGTTGATGTGTGTAGGAGGACCTGCCCATTCTACAGATGCGGGAGCAACATCCTGCCACACAACAGCTGACAGAGGTAGAGAGAGACTGTGTCGTGGTGACTGGTTTGTACGATATGATGTATCTTCCCATGATTCAAACAAATCATGGACTAATGATAGCATTGGTCAAGCGGTGGCATAGCGAGACATGTACCTTCCACCTGGCGATGGGAGAGATGACAGTGACGCTAGAGGATGTGTGGAGGATACTACACATCCCAATCAGAGGGGAGTTGGTGACCTATGATCAAGCACTAGGGATAGCATTGGTGCAGAGGATATTTGCTGATGATGTTTATATTGAGGATGGCTTTGTATTCTAGGAGGACATAGCAGCGTTGTATGAGCCTTTACCAATAGTGTTAGCAAGGATCGTTGGGGGTTTGTTGTGCCCCGATCGACGTTCACATGGACTGGTTGTTGGTTGGGGCCAAGTGATTGAGCATATGATGACTGAGGGGACCAAGATCACTAAGAGTAGGAATCACATTACTACATATCTGGGCTTGGGAGGGCTTGTTGGTCACATGGTCGATCAACTTGAGATTTAGGGTGATAGATCAGCCCTATGTTTATATGTATGGAGGGTTGATGAGCCAGCCCCACTTGGAGAAGTTAGAGTTTTGGCAACGGGCTTTAGATGACCTAGATACAGTGATATGGAGGTCGTGTATCAAGTGTGAGCCCTGGGAGGATGATGCAGAGGCGCTATCGTATGTATTTATGACATGCTTTTTGATCGGTCGCACATCCTACCTTGTAGAGAGACAAGTGCCAGGAGAGTGATGAGGCAGTTTGGATGGAGGCGGGGATTGCTGAGAGGGTCAAGGGAGTATGCACGGGTAGTACGGGAGAGATTTCAGTGGGGGCCAGTGTTACCTTATGATCAAGCCCTGGCAAAGTTCTGGACCTTATAGGCAAGACTATGGCATATGAGGCCTGAGATTGTGGATGCAAGGGTGACGGAGGAGTACACACAGTATTGTATCGCTTATCCGATTGAACAGATTTCAGATCCAGTCAAGCTGATACCACCTTTTGAGGATGACAGGAGATGGCGACAGAGGAGGAGAGGAGGCAGTGGTGGAGTTGGAGGAGATGGAGGTGGTAGAGGAGGAAGAGATGGAGGTGGTGGATGTGGTGGAGGTGGGGGATTTGGGGTAGGGGTTGTTTTGGAGGTGGAGGTGGTGGAGGAGGATGATTACAAAGGAGAGGTAGAGGTGGGTAGCCATTGTGACTATCATAGGGTCCATTGATACAGGGTGCAGTGAGAGTAGGAGGGAGAGATGTGGGTGGGGGAGAGGGTGGTGATGAGACAATGGGAGAGGGATCCATAGGTGGAGGAGAGGGAGATCTGTGGGAGTATATGATATTACACTTGTAGACTTTATTGACAGCAGTCAAGGCACAACTAGAGGATAGGGTTGCATAGATTGCAGCTAGGGGTGTCCAACTATTTACAGGGGAGTCTGGGCTGAATGTAGTGATGCGAGAGAGGGATGATTTTGTGGACAGATTTAGGGAGGTACAGGATAGAGGATGATTTGGAACAAGAGCACAGGGTTCGACTGGGGAGGTGCTGAGGGAGATGTGGCGGGCTCAAGAGGAGATAGATTACTGGCGGGGATTATATGAGCAGACGGTACCGAGTAGTCAACGGGCACTGAGCTATTCCCAGATGCGGAGAGTGAGAGCAGAGTGGTCTTAGAGGGTTCAGTGCAGTGGTGGTGTTATGGGTCCTCCTCAGCGAGGTGTTGGGGGAA
This sequence comes from Cryptomeria japonica, assembly GCF_030272615.1. Lineage (NCBI taxonomy): Eukaryota > Viridiplantae > Streptophyta > Pinopsida > Cupressales > Cupressaceae > Cryptomeria > Cryptomeria japonica. The sequence continues at coordinate 24,239,128 of NC_081414.1, forward strand.
GAGTAGGGGGTAGTGGTGGAGCAGGTGGTGATGGTGGTGCAACATCTAGTTAGAGTGCCATTTGAGAGATTTTATGTACTTGTTACATTGTTATTTTGGACTGTGACTTGGATGGCTCTTGGTAACCATTATATTTTGACATCATTGTACTTTGATACGTGAATGATTTTTGTGATGCAATATATGATGAGATCCCATGTTTTGTGATGATATGATATGCATATGTATGATGACATGTATGCTTGTATGCAGGATGATGATTTATGAGTTATGCTTAGATTCATGTTATGGATGATTTTCTTTTTATATTTACATGGTGATGATATGATTTCTATATGCATGCTATTTATTATTTTCCTAATCATGTGGATGCAGGTAGAAGATGGATGATGCTTTGCGTAATGATAGAAATATGATGTAATGATGATTATGTATGCTATTTGATGAGTTGAAATAATGCATAATGATATTTGTGATAGATAATACTTGTTTATTATTTTCATGATATGATATGAGTAAATGATGCATGTTTAAGATGAATCTAAGTGAATCTAAGTGGCAAATGTTTATGTATGCAACTAGATGAATACACTTTTTAAATGGATGAGCAAATGTTGATACAAATATTTATGTATGAATTCACTTAAATGAATGTATCTAAATAATGTGATGTTTGTGAGATATATCCCAAAGTGAATCTAAACAGCTAGAATGGTTCCAAAACATAACTAAGTGCTAAATGAGATTGAAAATGATAATGTAAGTAAATGCAACTAAGGGATAAAGAATAACTGCACCTTAATGTAATTAAAGGATAATGAATAACTGCACCTTAATGCATTTAAAGGAGAATGAATAACTGCACCTTAATGCAATTAAAAGATAATGAATAACCGCATCTTAATGCAATTAAAGGATAATGCATTCATCTCATGAATCTAGATGAAACTAAATGTGGAAAAATGCACCTATGAAATGAATTCTAAATGAGCTTAAAGGATAATGAAAGGAATGCATATTTAATGTTGTTAAAATGATTGCCCTAAATGGATGAATGAATGTTCTTGATAACAAATGCACTTAAATGAAATGCAAGTAAATCATAATAAATTCACCTGATGTGTTAAATGCCTCAATGGAATGAATAAACTAATGCACTTAAATAAATATCTAAATGAATCTAAATGCAAGCAATTGATAATGAAATGAATGCATGTAATGCAACTAAATGATAATTTCATGCCTTCATGATATATGAATGCAAGTTGGTGAGAATTTTCAGATGTGGAAGGCAGATGTGAGATGATGTATCAGAGAACTCCATCGTGATGTTGTACCCAATACAAACTATATTAGGTGCTTTCTCATATAAGCCTGAATTATTTGCACATAAACAATTGATATGAATAATGAATGAGCGAATGGATAAGTGAGATGCAACGAAATGCATTATAAATAGATGAGATGAAATGACAATCCATAGAGTATTCATAGTGCTTTATTTTCCTCATCGAGCATGGTAGTATCGTTCTTGGCTGAGGTAGCAAGAACCAAGTTTTGAGCATTTCACATGTAAGCGAGCATTTATAGACAAGGAAAAGTGACCCTCCATTATGGTTCATGCGCAAATGTTCAAGGTATATGTTGTATTCAGTAAGCCATAGTGATCCATGACTATATTTTTGCATATGATCACGTAGCTTAGTGAACTTCCCACGTAGACACCATTAGTACATGCCCCAAAACTTCATTGGAACAAATCCACAAATAGTAAACAAATGATAATTAGGAACCATCCCGGCTACTCTAATCATTTGTGGATATCCTAAAGTAGAGTAGGAACCTGATATGAATGAATAAATAACTAACAAACCAACCAAGTACTTGATAGCTTTAGACATAATTTTCTTGTCAAAGAAAATGTTACCATGTCTTTGTTTTGTGAGGAAGGATGCATCCTTTGAAGATAGTTGTGTAGATATTTTGATTGATTGGTTGATTTGATAAGTGATCATCGTTTGAGTAGCTCAAAAATATTTGTTTGGTGTCTGTTGCAATCTATATGTATAAAGAGTAATATGCTTTGCAATGTTTTTGATTGATTTTTTATGTTTTTGACATGTTTTTGGATTTTGTGAGTGTTTTTTGAATGTTTTTGGTATTATTTCCAGACAGTTTTGAATGAAGAACTCAATGAATCACAAGTAATGTAGAATCCAATTCCATCAATAGGTTAAGAGAATTTCTCCCAGTTTAGACGTCACTATGAAAAGTAGGACGCAGGACACATGAAGTACTAACCCTGGTTGCATATCAATAACAAGCCATGGTTTGAATGATGGATGAATGGATGCCATGGATGTGATCGCAACAAGTCTAAAAGACAATGGAGCCATAGCCTTTACATTTGGTTCTTGTTTGCTAGGTTTTCACCATCATACTTACCCAAGGTGCCACCATGGTTGTTTTCACCGTTTGGATGGATGATTTTTCTTTATTATTTTGATTTTTTCTATATTTTCTTCAAGACATTTTTCTGAATGTTTTTGGTGTTTTTATGGTATGTGATGGAGCTTGATGCTTTGTACATCTTACGTATGAAACCGTTTGATGTGCATGTTGTTGATCGGATCTGCTAGTGGTTCTCCTTCTGAAGTTGCCAACTGATATGCCTCAGACCCAAATACAACAATGATAACATACGGACCTAGCCAATTTGATTCAAAATTTCCCTAATGTTCTTTGTTTGGTTGGTTAAGAGGATTCTCTCTCAAAACAAGATAACCTACCTCAAATGCATGAGGTTTAACCCGATGATTGTAGCTTCTGCTCATGTGTTGTTGATAGGCTTTTAAGTGGTTGTATGCAGCTTGTCGTCTTTCATCAAGTAGTTCCAAGTCTTGAAGACGTGAGACTCGGTATGCTTTGTCATCTATTATATTATGCAAGGAAACCTATAGAGATGGTATCTCAACCTCAATAGGAAGTATGGCTTCTGCTCCATAGACCAGCAAGTAGGGGGTTCCGCCTGTAGGGGTTTGAATGCTAGTTCGATATGCCCATAGTGCTGGATTTGATTGAATGTGCCAATCATGGCCAACATCATTGACCGTCTTCTTGAAGATTCTCAATATGTTCTTGTTTGATGCTTCGGCCTGACCATTGCCTTGTGGGTAATATGGGGTGGAAAAGCGGTGTTGGATTTGAAACTTCTCACAGAGATCACGGACATCTTGATTTTTGAAAGGAAGCCCGTTATCTATGATGATGGACATGGGTACACCATACCGATAGATGATGTAATTAAGGATGAATGAGGCGATCTGCTTGCTGGTGACTTGGGTAAGTGGAACGGCTTCGATCCACTTTGTGAAGTATTTGGTGGTGGTAATGATAAATTTGTGGTTATTGGATGAAGATGGATGAATTTTACCCACAAGGTCAAGTCCCCATTGAGAAAAGGGCCATGGTGTTGTGATTGGTTGAAATTCCTATCTAGTGCATGTATCAGGTCTCCGTGAACTTGGCACTTCTTGCATTTTCTGACAAAATAGGAGTCTTTTTCCATGGATGGTCAATAGTATCCAGTGCGCATGATTTTATTTGCTAAGGAAGGACCGCTTGAGTGAGCACCACAAATTCCTTATGTACCTCTTCCAAGGCCTTTATTGTCTCATTTTGTTCCAGACATTGAAGGAGAGTACCATCAAGACTTCACTGGTATAGGGTTTCAACAATGATGGTATATTGAGCAGTTTGGCATACGAAGGTTTTTCATTGGTTATTGGATTGGTTGGGAGGAAGTGTGTGATCGCAGAGGTAAGTGAAGAATTCACTATACCATGGGGATTCAGAATCGACAAGGAAACATATCATTTCAGTTTCGGGGATATCATACGTGGGGATCTAAAATTGTTCTACCAAGAACTCGTAGCATGTCGAATTTTGCAAAAGATCCAGGAGAGATGCAATTGTAGTCATTGCATCGGCAACTCGATTATGATCTTTGGGTACTTGCTCAAAGGTGATAGTTGTAAATGATTCTTTAAAACTATCCACCATCCTTTTATATGGCATGAGCTTATCGTCCTTAGTTTGATACTCATCAGTGACTTGTCAGATGACTAATTGGGAATCTCCATATACTAGTAGCTCTTTGAGATGCCATTGTATAGCCAACCTGAGTCCTGTGATCAAAGCCTCATATTCTGCTATATTATTGGTGCATGGGAAAGTGAGCCTGTATGACTTCGGTATGTTGTCACCTTGAGGTGTGATAAAGAGAATACCTTCCCCCGAGCCATGTCTAGTATATGAGTTGTCATGCTCTGTGAAGTGTACCTATACCTGCAACCACAATGCACTCAATAAATCATTATAAGAAATGGTTAGTAAATTGAAACAATGAAAGACAAAACCATAGCTAATCAACTTATTGCCTCCTAGTAAATGCGAGTATGAAAAATGCTCTCATATCTGATTATGTATACTCCAATGACTTGACTACATTTAGATGGAGGATTTGAATGGTGAAAATGCATGATCTAGCAAGAATAGCATGATTAAGCTATATGAGTTCATGATTGATCTAGAAAATGAACTAAGATTAAGATGCAATTAAGCTAAGATTAAGCATGATAACGTTGCTAAAGAATGATAAACTAGAAGCTAGAAGCTTATAGTAACAATGCATAAATGAGAATGAGATGGGATCCATATTGCTCAAAATGAGGTCTATTTATAGGATTTTCCAAGGCTAGGGGTGATGTGGCAGGAATCAACGGTCAAGATTGATCTGAAAATATCAATGGTTAAATTGGAGGAGGATAGCAAAGGGGGTTGGATTAAAGGGAACACCTGTCATATCTATGGTGACAAGTGTCAAGAGGCTTCTAGAAGGAGTTGGATGAAAGGGAACACTTAGTGATAAGTGTCACAAAGGTTCTAGAAGATGTTGGATAAAAGGGGACATGGTGGTAGGTAGAATGGGTTAGGTTTAGGAGAATTTGAATTTAAAAATTCAAATAATATGAAAAGGATAATTAATCTCAACAACTCATGAATTTGATTTGTTTTAATTAATTAGGGGATTTAGAAGAAATGATTTTGGATGGAGAGAATTAATTAATTTGAATTAATTAATCAAAGGGGTGAAATGAACTTATTAATTAAATCCTTAGATTTATTAATAAGTAGATGAAAGGGGAAATTTAATCAAATTGCTTAGTGAATTCAATTAAATTGGGAAGGGAGATTAATTAAATAATTTCTTATTTAATTAATTATCTTCAGACCATTTTTAGATGTATACATGAGCCATCAAAATAGATCTTCCATGGTTGTGTTGTTGTGATCATGAAGAGCTCTTCATGTGGAAAGTTTGAAACAAAAGGATGGTCACCTGCGAGGGGTGCATCAGCTAATTGATCTGCAATGGCTTGCCCCTTGATAGCCTTGCGGTCCACATACTCTATATCAAATTCACTCAAGATCATAACCCATTTAGCTAAGCGGCCTGTCAATGTTGCCTTGTTGAGTAGGTACTTGAGTAGATCTATTTTGGCAATAAGTTGTACCTTGTGCGTTAACATGTAGTGCCTCAATTTGGTGGCTGCCAAGATAACTGCTAGGCAAGCTCGCTCAATAGGTGTGTACTTGATTTCATAGCCTACTAATGTGAGAGAGATATAGTATACAACACATTCTTTTCCTTCGGCATTGTGTTGCGCCAGCAATACTCCTAATGTCATATTTATAGCTGAAATATATAGCAATAGAGGTCTACTTGGATCTGGTGGTATCAGCAAGGGTGTATGCATTAGGTAGTCCTTAAGCATTTGAAATGATTGCTGGCACTTTGTATCCCATTGAAAGTGGATATTCTTGTGTAATAGATGCGAGAAGGGATGACACTTATCAGCCAATTGCGCAATGAATCTCCTAATTGATTGTAGTCACCCTTGTAGTGTCCTTAACTGATTGATGTTCTTTGGAGGTGGCATGTCCATGATTGCTTTGACTTTCACCGTATCTACTTCAATGCCTTTGCTTGAGACAATGTATCCTAGGAGCTTCCCAAACGTTACTCCAAAGACACACTTCTTTGGATTGAGACGGACATGATATTTCTCTAATTTGTCGAAGATTTGACCCAATATTTCCAAATGATTCTCTCTTGTTAATGATTTAGCTAGTAAATCATCGACATAATCTTCCATTATGGTGTGCATAATGTCATGGAAGATGGTAGTCATAGCTCTTTGATAGGTTACCATTGCATTTTTCAGACCAAATGGCATTGCATTCCAATAGTAGGTTCCCCATGGGCATGTGAAAGTAGTTTTATGTTGATCCTCTGGAGCAATCTTGATCTGGTTGTACCTTGAAAAGCCATCCATAAGAGAAAGCATTGCATGTCCCACTATGAGATTGACAATTATGTCGATGTTTGGTAAGGAGAAGTCATCCTTAGGGAATGCTTTGTTCAAATCTTTGAAGTTTGTACAAATACGGATGCCCCCATTAGGCTTGCCAACAGGTACAATGTTAGAGATCCAATCTACATAATCGATTGGTCGGATGAAACCAACATCCAAGAGTTTTTTGAGTTTTGCTTTGACTAGAACAACAATTTGTGGGTGCATCTTTCTGAAATTTTGTTTTACTGGTTTAGCTTCTTTTGCCACGGTGAGGTGGTGCATGACCAAATCAAGATCTAAGCCAGGCATGTCTGCATAAGACCATGTGAAGCTGATTTGACGCTTCAAGAAGAATTCCACAAATTTTGGCTGTTCCTCTGGAATTAGTAGAGATGCCAAATGTATTTGGTGAGGAGTCTCAGGGGTCCCCACATTAAACTCTTTTGTTTCTTCGATTAGGATCGTCGATCTCTCCTGATTCGTACTAGAGGGGAGGATGTCAAACCTTTCATCCTAAGGTGCCTCAGAGAGGTTTTCACCTTTGGATACGCTCTTTATTTTACTTTTTGGGGATCAAACAATGCCACAGTGTGGTTTTCACTGGAAGATCCATGTTTTATTGTGATGTTTTTGCAACTGAAAGGTTTGGCATCTGCCCCAAAGTACATTGCACTATTAAGTTCGATGGAAAAACCAACTTTATGATCCCCGCTTGGTATGTGATCCCATATTTCTAAAAATTCGATGAGTGCCTCATCGTTCTGGAAGTGATCAAGACATGGGGGGTTTGATTAGTTCCAGTCGATAAGTTCAGGGTGGATTATAGGCATGACCTCATCAATTAAGTTAAGTTCAAAGGAGGCATCAGTGAGGATTATGATAGATGAGTGAAGTTCATCAATGGTACTCTCCTTGTCGGGTTCTGGCGTAAGATGTGACGTAGGGCCTATGGGAGTTGCTTCTTGCTCACAAACCCAAAAGGTTTAAATCCATGCCTCTCCATAGACTGGGATATCTTTACAAGGTGGGGGAGGTGATGTGTCTTCCTCGTCTGAAGTATTTAGATTCACTGTATCAAATTCCCACTCATGTGAGTCAGTCTCGAAATCACTCTCTAACATTCGATTACTGTACCAGTTTGGGATGTCTTTTGTATTGAAGAGTGTATTGGTCACGGGTGTATGCACTTTTATAGGTGGGATTTGGTGTTGTTGGGAGGATTATCAGTGTTGTTGATGCAGTTGGACTACTGTTGTTTTTTATGGAATTATCAGTGTTGTTGATGTTGTCAATGGTACTGATGTTGTTGATGGGGTTATGGGGGTTGTTGATGTTGTGGGTGCTACTGTTGCTGCTACTGATGGTTTTATCAGTCTTGTTGGTGCTATTGCTTCTATTGATGGGATTATCAGCTTTGTTGGTGCAGTTGGTGCTACTGTTGCTATTCTTAGTTTGGTAGGTGCGGTGGGTACAACTGCCGGGAGTATCGGTATTGCTGGTGCTACTGCCAGTGTTATTGGTGTTGTTGATGTTGCTTCCAGGAGTATTGGTGTTGTTGATGTTGTTGATGGCTTTGATGCTACTGATGGAATTATCAGGTTGTTTGGTGCAGTGGGTTTTGTTGGTGCTGCAGAGATAATCAAGGAGGGCCTCCTTGGAGCAATTGTTTGATACATGGGTTTGTTGGGTTTACCTTTGAATCAGTTTGGGAAGAGATTCCTTTTGAAAACCTAATCTAGTGTTATCTTTGGGTTTTAACTCAGGCTGCAAGGGCTCATGGCATCCTTGTTTGCAATGTCCCAAAGCACTCTGGCCATCATAGCCCATTTTTTGCATGATAGTGAGGCCTTTACCATATTTATCAGTAGGAAGCGTATCTTTTCTGATTTCTTTGTTGATAGGGTCTTTGTAGATCCATTCTGCTAGGTCCTCATCTCTGGTTTCCTCTTCCTAACTTTTACTAGGGATCAACTACGCCAAAGTGCATGCTTGCTTGGCCAATGGTGGTTGAAGCAAGTTTTGAGGTTTGCCATGAGTTCTAGGGGAAGTGGGTAATTTCCCAATATAAAAGAGTTGGCTTAGATTATATTCCCCATGACCTTTCTCAACCATTTTCATTTTTAACTTCTCTTGTTTTGGTATAGGGGTGATTGAACTAGAAAGAGAGGTTGGACTAACATAGGATGTGGAAGGGATAGCTTCTCGATTGTTAGGTACGGTGATATCTGGCTGATGGTTAATATTGTTACCATATGCAAATGGATTTGCATTGCCAAGGATTGTGATTTCTACACCATTATGGGGAAACTTGATACACTGATGATAGGTGGATGGAATGGCTTGCATGGCGTGTATCCAAGGTCTTCCTAACAAGAGATTATATGGCAAAGGAAGGTCAAGAACTTGGTAGATGATATGCTTTACCACTAGGCCCACTCTAATAGGTAATATAACAACTCCTTTGGAAGAACGCTCTGCATCATCATAGGCCTTAATGGTTATCTTTTTACGGGGATCCACTGATTCTATCGCATATCCCAATGTTGTGACCAATTGCAAGGTGCATATATTCAGGCCGGCTCCATTGTCAATCAAGACTCGCTTGAGTATGTGTTGGGTTACAAATCCTTCAATGTGAAGGGATACATTATGTGGTTGTTGGAATGAATCATTGTCACTTTAAGAAAAAGTGAGGCATGGTGATGACCTGAGACTGCCAACCATGGCTTGAAATTGATCTATGTTAAGGTTGGCAGGGACTAACGCTTCTTGGAGAGCTTGATCCAAGATTGTTTTGTGTGAAGGGGATAAGCGCAAAATCTCTAATATGGATATGAGTGCGGGCATTTTGTCCAATTGTTCCACAAGATTATATTGCTTGGGAAAGGGCGTCGTTCCTTGTGGTGTTGCTCGAATGGTAATTTTGCTATGATGCATAACAACGTTGCATGCCGGATTTGGATCTTTGATGGTGAGGGTTGCAACTTGTTCGTCAGCATCATAGAGGTGATTCATAGTATAATTATAGGCAGCTTGTATATAATTAGTTGTAGCATCTACATTTCACCCTGAGGTGGAAGGACCCCTTTGATCATGTGATGGAAGTGGATTCTTGAACATTAGATGACCGTCATTTGATGTTTTAGGGTCATGTCCTTCTATTTCAATTTTGCCTCTATCAATAAGATCTTGAACAAGATCTTTCAGTTGATGGCAATCGCTCGTCTTATGTCCTTTCCCTTGGTGGAATTCACAATGTTCATTATCTCTGCATCATGGGGGTTTGACCTGAGGTTCATAGTTAGATGTTTTCGGTAAGGTCACAAGACTGGAAGAGACTAATTGACGCAATATTGTTTCGAAGGGTTCCCCTAGGGGTGTGTATATAGTTTATAGTTTTGTTGCCATTGTCTTGGTTCCTCATGTGGCGCATTGCGACCTTGATTTTGTGGATGAGTGATGGTGTTGTTTTTAAGAGGGGGATTTTGCCTCGCGAATCTGACCACAGGTTGTGCAATTTTTACTGTTCGTGCATCCACTACCCCATCGTTTACAACGTTCTTTTTCTTGTTTCAAAAGTTGGGTTTATCACTATTATAACATGGACGAGGGCCATCTTTGGGTTCATTTTAGATTTTGATAAGTCCCTTTTTTATAATGGCCCATTCACATTTTAATCCTTGAGTGATCATCTCTTCAAAGGACTTTGTGCCTTTCATATCTAAATGGAATTCCATCTTGTCATTCAAGTTGGAAATGAATATTTCCACTAGTTCTTTTTTAGGAAAATGAAGTGAACGTCTGCTAGACAGTTGCCTCCACCATTGCAGGAAAGCTAAGAACATCTCTCCTATTTTTTGTTTGGTGTTGCATAAATTTGCCATGGTAACATCTCATTCTATGTTATGTAAATAATGAGCGATGAACTTTTGGACTAGTTCCTCGAATGTTCTAATGTCACCTGGTAATCAAGAAAACCATTGCGTGGTTGTGCCTACCAAACTCTAAGGAAAGAGGTGCATCAGATAGGTGTCCTCATAAGCCACCTCTAAATAAGCTAAGTGAAATTCTCGGACATGATCTCTAGGGTCTCCTTTGCCCCTGTACTTTTCAAACTTGGGTGTTTCAATCCCTCATGGAAAAGGTGGCATATTCATGTTCCTATCAAAAAGATAGGGACAAATATCGTTAAGTGAAAATTGAGTAATCTTCACATCACTGAGTTGTTGAGCGAGATTTTCTACCTGTTGTCTCAACATGTTTATTTCTGTTGGAGGAGGAGGCGGGGGATTCCCTTGATGATTAAGGTCATATCAGAAGTAATCTCTACCTCTTCCATCATTGTTACAACTATGCTGTTATGATGTATGTTGTATCTATGCGGTATCAAAATCAAAGGGTAGTTTAGCACCCTCTTGAGCAAGTCTCGGAAAATGAGCATCTACGTTGTTTCGAAGGATTTTGTCAAAAAGTCTATTGAACTTGGGATTGTGTTGTGCTCTTTCTATAGCTTCGGGAGTTGGAGTGCTAGGATCTTCATCATTTGTGCATCCTCAAATGGCCTCATGGAAATCATTGAGGTTTTCTTCCTCCTCTTCAATCTCTAGTTGTTTAGTTTTTTATTTGGTGTGAGCCATTTTGTTTGAAAGTTTTGAGGTTTTTTGTGATTTATGAGGGATGGTGATGAAATGTTTTGATGAGAGATAAGTTTTTTGTAAAATATTTAGAAGATGGATCTCTAACACTAAAGGTTGGATTTTACCAAAGTTCTTTGTGAATTGTTCTTGTGTTTTCAACAAATTTGATGTGATAAGGTATAGCAAGGTTTGAGATGTGTTACAAACCAAGCTACCTTGTAATGAGAGGATGCACTCATAAACAAGTTTTAACCTACGTAGAAATGCCTCTTAGGATGATTGATCCTAGATGTAGAGACACCCTGAAAGTGATTTGTTGCTTTGATTTAAGCAATATTTAAAAGAACGTAGGACAAGACCTTTTTATGTTTTGAGAGTTGAATGGTTTTGTGATGTGTGAAGGTGAAAGTGGATAGAATATGGACCTCAATAAAAACTTTTTGTCACAAAGGGGGTTTCTACTTCTTCCTCTCTCTCAAGAGTTGGTGGTTCCCCTCGATCTACGTTGTAGGTGATACAGACTTGTGGAAAGAAAGTGGGGTTGATCTTGCCCCCTTTGTTTTTGTGATAACTCAAGGCTCTATACTGAGTAAACGCTCTATTTTTCAAAGGCTCTTTGTCGAATTCGTTGGATTTTCCTTGAAGATATAATTGCATATGATGTAAGAAGGCTCAGTGTGAGAGAGAAAATTGTCTATTGATATAGAAAAACTTCCTTCTTTTGATAAGAGCTTTTGAACTCAATGGTCTCTTTTTCAATGTAGTCTTTTAATGAAGACTATTTTTTCTCAAAATGTGAGTGATGGTCATACAAATTGATACTTTGTTTCACTTGTTGATGTTTGTTTTTGTTGGTCAAGGTTGATATAAATTTGTTTTGAATTTCTTTGACAAGAAAACAGAGCAAGAACACAAGCACAATAATCTTGCCTCAAAAGGCACAATAGGTGTGGGTCTTAGTCAACCCAATCATGAACTTTATTGACCCTTTTCAAATGTTTTGTATGTTTTTTTTTTGTTTTTTTTCAAAATCCTGAAGTCGGCTCAAATTGTTACTGGTTTGACACAAGACGAACACAATTCAAACACACTTTATCCCTAAGGTCAATGGCCAGTTGTGATATTTTCAGCCCACATCTTGATATTTCTTCAACTTTGGTACTACGTACCTTATGAATCTCATCGTGGCAGGTAAGGATGTGATATACTAAGTCTTGCACGAGGAAAATAGATAGATGATCCCTATGATGGGGGAGTCACCACTTTTATCAAGCTACAAGTAGCCTTCCAAAAAGCCTTGTTTCTACTCAAGGAAATATGTATGGTGAGTATCTTGGGAGCAAAACCATTTATTCTCTTGCATTGAACTTTTCACAAATATTCTCAATTGATAGAATGGGTGGGCTTCTATAATAAAAGGTGTCTAGTAATGTTCGATGTTTTTGGACATAAGTTCATTATGCAGTGACTTACTTAAGAGCCTTGTAACTTGTGGTGGGATCCATATGTGATGGTATGATGAAATAATAAGTATCTAGTAGAATGCTAAGAGGGGGGGTGAATCAGTATATTGAAAAACTGATACAAAGTTCCCAAACTCAAATTCAATCACACAAAGTAAACATATCTCAGTCAAGATCAATATTCATAAGAATACTTGATATCAACCGGTTTGACTGTTATGAAAACTTAACAGTAAACAACTTCAATCTTGTAAACATCAATAATGCTTAATCATAACTCAACATATTCATTTCTCAATGCTTCTAGTTATCATGCCTTATCAAAAGTTAATCAAATCAACAAATAAAATCATAACCACAAAAACATTCACCACTTGACACAAATGTTTATACGTGGAAAACCCAAATAGGTAAAAAACCACGGTGAGATGAGACTCACAAGGATAGCTATCTGAACTCTTCTGAAGCTCTCGCTCTTAGGAGCTAAGCCTGTTAAAGCTTTACAATAAGTCATGTTAAGAACTAATTCCTATTAGGAATCACCCGGTTAAGGGATTTACAAATATGCCTTGATGAAAAGCACAATACCCTGTTAGGAGTAACCTCGCTAGAGGATTTAAGAATCCAAGCTAATGGACCACATTGTTAGAGGATTTAATGAGTAACCAAGCTTGTTAGAGCTTACTCAGTTAAGGGATTTCACTACTGCTGAAATTGTTAGAAAACAATAGGTTTTCTTGATCTGTCTGAATAACACTACATTTGCTTGATCAGATCCTTTTAAGCTTCAATCTGCCTTCACTCTAAGTGCATATCCATTCACTAGTTAGGTAACAACACACTCAACAAGTTTCTACTAATCTTGCCAACAACTATTACAAACAACTTCATTGACCTTAAATACAAATCAATTAGATCGGTAACACAATAAAAACCTAATTCTCATCATCGAGATTACAAACAAGTCGGTACAATCTGAACCATTAGAAATCATGACAATCTCTTTACATTCTTCAATAAAATTCCAACCGCTCCATGATCACCACTTCATCAAACTTTGTAACTCGTCACGTGTTGTGCATCAGATGCAATCCACTTTGCTCCTTCCCCAGACAATAAACAAAAACGCCAAAACGATTTGAACTTATCGTCATACAATGATCACACGTGTCTCCATCATTACCACTCATCAGATAATAAACCAACAAACTTGATCGGTTAGGGTTTAACAACTGATAGGGTTTACCAGTTACAATGCATACAAAGGTTTAACCCTTTACACCGGTTTACTGGTTCAACTCACAAACTTTACATACCGGTTTATAACATCTTCCACAAATCTCTTCTTACCGGTTACTAGCCAATATCAAAAACAACAATATCAACAATAACATGAATACCATTACCGGTTCAATTGACATCAATGACAACATATCATTAATGCAATCTATATGCAAAATGACAACAAACTAAAAATGCCAACAATATGTCCTTTCGGCTACTATAGGAACAACTATACCCAAGGCTATAGCTTTCGCTCTCGCTTGATTTCTATAGCAGCTTGAAGGATTTACTGCACGAGGTCGTTCCAAGAGTGATGTCTCTCATGGCAGGCCTCTCTTAAAAATATTAAATTTTGAGCATTACTAACACTTTTCTCTTGCACCTAGGACCACAAGAGCCAAGGGAGAGGATATTGTGTGTTAGAAGTAGGACCACTCTATAGATTTTTTCACAAGTGTGCCAAACACTGAAAACAATTGTTCTTTTTAACTGATTTATTGCAATGTGATTTAAATGTTATTTGGAGATGTTGCTCCAACAAACATGGTGTTCTTTTTAACTTCAAGGCAATATGTTGTCTAACTAGGAAAGTGAAAATCCTGGTCAACCAAATTGAAGCACGTTTGCTTAAGGGAAATGGATTTGTAAACAAGAATTGACAAGTTATTTGTTCTTATTAACTTGCAAAATGAAATGTTGATTGTAAATTTTAAATCCTTTTGCAAGAAAATGAAATTTTTTTGTTTGTTTTAAGCCCAAAATGAAAAATTTGCCCCTAACTTGCAAGAAAACAAATTTTGTTTGTTTGTTTTAAGCACCAAATGAAAATTTGTCCAAACTTGCAAGAAAACAAATTTTGTTTGTTTGTTTTAAGAACCAAATTAAAATTTTGTGTTGATTTTATAACCCAAAATGAAAAGTGAAGTTTATTTTAGTTAAAAAAAAAAGGGGAAGTGAATTCTTTTTATCCAACTTTAAAACAAAGTTAGAAAGCAAAAAGAAATCAGAAGTCCCTAAGTTTTTAAACTCGTTTAACCCTGCAACACAAAAGGGTTAGCAAAAACCTGTACAAAAATAAACCAGTTAGTGAAAAAAGAAAGTTTTTGTGGGCCTCCACAAGCCTAAAAATTTTCATATTTCGGTTACAAGTGGGTTTTTTCAACTCTCTATTACAATAGCGCTACTCTGTGTAAACATAGAAGCGCCAATTTAATGCAGACGCGCTAAAAAACTGACAAAAGCGCTAAAAGAACACCAAAGGCGCTATGAAATGGACAAAATCGCTAAATTAATCTATCTAACAAAATGAAAATTATGTCAAACAAAGAGCGCAAAAGCGCTAAACTAGTGACAATGGCCCTATTTAGAGAACAATAGCACTAAAACAAGGACAGAGGCGCTAATTTGCAGACAAAAGTGTTAGAGTATTCGGGTATTTACTTGATTAATTAAACATTCTTTGTTTAATTATTTAAGTTCCCTTTATCTCTTTTACATTTAAGCTAACTTTAGGTGCATATAATTAATTGTTTTAATTAATTATTATGTGCAAACCTAGGTTTTCCCTTTTTAGGGTTTCTTGACCTATTAAAGGTTGAGTTCTTTCTTTTCATTGTAAGAATCACATTACATATTTTTGTGAATATTGAGCTCTCTCTTTTTGAGCATATTCTCTGTGTTTTGTATGTTCTTCAGATTTTGCTTCATTGCTTCTCCTTGTAACAGGTTATTCGGCTTGCAGAAGATCTTCAGGCTCCTGTGGTGTTGTATTTTCTCAACTCCTATAAAAAGCACTAATTAGCCAACAGAAGCGCTAAATCTCTAAATTTTGAAGGTGCTAAAGCATCTTCAATAGCCCTAAAGTGCAACATGTGTGTCAATTTCAACAATTTTTAAAAAAGGTTAGTAGTTTTATTGATCAGAAGGTTGTGTGTTCGATTCACAACGGGTTCACCAAATGATGCACTGCAAAAAGGATGTTAGGAAACACAACACAAGAATCAAGAATCAAACATTATGTTAGTATCATAAATGAAATACGATCCTAAACAAGCATATCAAGAGAGATATCAAACATTTAATGGAAAGCATGCAAAAACAAAAGAAAGACACTAGACCCTTCCAAATGTTTGTCAACATGTTCATAGTTGCTCCTCCCTTCTTCCTCTCCTCTCCAAGTTCCAAATGAGTGTAGCCTCAACTTTTTGAACTACTATGGAAGTCTTACGGAGATTCAATATTTATGAAAATGATTAAAAGATTATGCAAATGCAAGCTAAATATGAGAAAGCCTAATTAAGCTATATTGATTTTAACCAAAATAACAATGTAAATTATGATTTGCTCCTAAAATTCTCTGTTAAATTTAACTATAGATTAGATGCATACAAGATTTCTAGATCTGGATTATGAAGGAATGGACTCTATTTATAGGAAAAATAGAGAAATGGATGGTTGAGATTGAGTAATCCCAACAAGGGTCAAGATTGAAAGATTTATGATCCATGTGAGGGCTTTCAACCCAATCCCAGGATGACAAATATCAACATGAGATGGCTTGAGAGAAGAGGGTAGAAGCATTAAATGCTTGAGGTGACATGAAGGTTAGCTTGGGAGGTAAGGTTAGTGTTGAGTTGAATGAATAAAGCCATTACCCAATGAATAGTGTCTTTATCCAATGGATAAACTCTTGTGCAAGAGTTAGTGGGGATAACCATGGTCAAAGTTATGTAAGAGCCATAAATGGTTATGTAAGAGTCATTAATGGTTTGAAAGACTTTAGGGGTTAGCTTGTTGGAGACATAAAGCATTTAATGATTTTCAAAGACTTTGGAGGCTTTGAGAAGTGTGTAGACACCTAAAAATGTCTCATTGATAATGTACTAATTATTCGTCTAATTGATTAAATAATTCTTTAATTATTTAATTAAGTTAATTAATTTTATTCTTCTAATTTCATATTTCTTCATAATCTTACTAATTATTCTATTTTCTATTTCTATCATCATTTAATCATTTTAATCATTTTAATCATTTTCTAAATATTAATTAAATATTTATTATTTAATTAATTATGGTTAATTACCCAATTTAAATAATCTTTATTATTTAAATAAATTAATTATTCTACTTTCCTATTCTATCATCATTTAATCATTTTAATCATTTTCTAAATATTAATTAAATATTTATTATTTAATTAATTATGGTTAATGCCTCAATTTAAATAATCTTTATTATTTAAATAAATTGCTAATTATTCAATTTATATCTCTAATCATCTAATCATTCAACCCTCTTCTAAATATTAATTAAATATTTATTATTTAATTAATAGTGATTTAATCCTTTAAATTAAATAATTTTTATTATTTAATTAAATTACATTTCTAAATAATTAAATAGTTTCTTTAAATTATTTAATTAGCTAATTAATTCTTCCATTTCCAAATCCCCAAATTCTAATTTCATTTAATTTCATATTCTTCTAATTTCTTCCAAATTCAAACACATGTGCATGATTTCAAAAACCAAATTGAAAATCAAAGTCAAGTTCTAAATATATTCAAATACTAAATTGAATTAATAAATTCAATTATTTGAATAATATCTCATGCAAAGATTAAGTTAATAATCTAAATCTAAATGCAAGCACATGCTAAATTAATTAATTCAATCAATTAATTAATTAAATCATTTATCTCTTCAACTTCTATTTCCATCTTTCAGTTAGCTTTTTCTAAATTAAGCTCTCTGTGTCATCCTCTTTATTTCCTCCAATCATTTTTTTCTTCCCTCAATCAGCTTTTTCTCAATCAGTTGACTCAATTAATTTATTCAATCTATTGAGTTTCACTCCTACAATCAACAGTTCAACTATCAACTTGCATTTGAGCTCACCTGAGTTCACACCTCTTGATCATTTTGTTCCACCTTTCAATCAATCTTCTCCATTTTTCTATAAATTGAGCATCCAATCTCAATTTTCAACAATCACGAACTTTGAATCTTTGTGTCACTTGCAGGTTACCAGCACAATATCTAAGAGCCATCATACCACGAAGAGGAGAAGAGCAATGGAAGCAATACGCAGTCACGGAATAGGGAGTTTTTATAGATTGAAATTATAATTCCTATTTTGCTTGATTGTATCATTTCATTGTCTGGTTTGTTAGATTTGTTGATTAGATAGAGATTCATGATTTCCCTTATGCTTCTAATTGATAACTTTGTTTATTTGAAGATGAATTCTAGCATGCGTTACATTTTGGTGAACCTGACGTGAACCAACAACAATTTAACCTTCTTTATTTTTCTGTGTGATTTTTGCAAATTGTACGAATTTTTCCTTTTTTTGCAGGTTGCACGAATTTTAAGAAAAGATTTTTCCGTCGCGCAATCAAGCTTACATCGTCACACAATTGCATAGACAGATCTACGCATTCATGTAGGCACCAATAGACATTCATAGTTTTTCATTTTTTGGTTTGAGTCACGCATTCGCCAATATCTTCATGCATTCGCTAATATCTTCACACATTTGCCAATATCTTCATGCATTCGCCAATATCTTCACGCATTCACCAATATCTTCACGCATTTGCCATAAGTGTCACGCATTCGCTAAAAGTGTCACACATTCGTCGTAGGTGTCATGGATTGGTCCTGATAGTATCACACAATTGTCCTATCACTGTCACGCATTTATCCTGAGAGATCACGCAATCACCCTATCAGAATCACGCATTTGGTCTGTCAGAATTACGCATTCACTCTATGAGATTTATGCATTCGGTCTGTAAGTATCACACAATCGCTCGAGTAGTATCACGCAATCACCTCTGTCAAGTTTTGAGTTTTTGTTTTTTGTTGGTTTAATTTTACTACTAATCTTTTGTTTGCAGCCTGTGCCGGATTCACGGAGGGGATTAGATTAGTAATTTTGCATGCACACTTCACACTTCAATTTTTAGTGCTTAAAATCAACAAAAGTTAAAATTGACATGCATGGACAATCTCACACTTCAATTTTTAGTGCTTAAAATTAACAATACTTAAAATTGACATGCATGGATAATCTCACACTTCGTTGTTGGTGCTTAAAATGAACATGGGCTAAAATTGACATGCATGCATCTTACACTTGGTTTTTAGTGCTTAAAATCAACAACAATTAAAATTGACATGCATGGATAATTTCACACTTCGTTGTTGGTGCTTAAAATGAACATGGGCTAAAATTGACATGCATGCATCTCACACTTGGTTTATGGTGCTTAAAAATCAAACAAATGGTTAAAATTGACATGTATGCCTTCATACTTGGATTTGGTGTTTAAAATTGACATGCACATGCACATGCGGATCTAACACCTAAATTTGGGCTATAAAATGAACGTGAATCAGGTTGCATTAGATTAAATCATTTTTCATTTTCTTAAGGGAAAAAAAATTTTCATTGTGTCTGGGGTGGACCTACAGTTGCACTAACTGACTTTCTACCCGCCATCGAGCTTTTGGGAGAAAGAAGGAAGGTGACAACGACATCCAAATTTTCTTTTATTCTACGTAGTGAGGGGTATCTTTGACTGGGGATTTCATCACCCCACAAAGGTACTTTGAATTGGGATGCGTTGGGGATATCATCTCTCCCAACGTACTCTCGAGCAGGTTTTTCAAGCCGCTATATAAATATACTGGTCAGGCGGCTAGAGTGTTGAGTGAATTCGACATATGTGGGGGCCTTCCCTGCACCAATAAGCTCAACTAAAGTCTTAAGTGGCTTGCTCTGAGAATCCATCATTGGATCGGGACTCCTCAAAACCTAATACTAAGAACCAATTTAGTTGCCAAAAATCCTACATTCAATGGTTTCGGGAGTGCGGATCGTACCCCATAGATACCCCTCATGTACCTTACATTATGAGACAGAAATCCCTTGGTGATAAGATCTCTAGATCTTCAAGGTAAGAGAGACTGGCATGCCCAAGAAGTGTGTGTCGTGGAGTGGAGTCAGTGCTGCCAGACTCTCTATCTGTCCATCTTGTTTTGGTATTTTGCTGCGAGGGCCTTACTAGATGGTGTCCACTATCCAGCCTAAGATTGTATTCTGTGCTTTTTTATGTATCGTTGTGCTAGACTAGTATTGAGTTAGTCCCTTGGGCTATTTCAAGTCCTATCCCACGTATCTCCGAATTTTTTGAGATTGTATAAAAATTGAGTCAGTCAGCTATACATACCTACCAGCAATTGTTCTCAGATTTGGAAAACTACAAAACATTGTCCTACACACGAAGTTACCAAAAAACAAAGTCCATTTTGAAACTGATTTTCAAAACATCCTTACATACTTGTGACCATAGTCTTTTGCATAGTCCCATTTACATCCTCATTATCGTAGTATTTTGCATAGTCCCATTTACTTCCTCATTATCATCCATAGTCTTTTGCATAGTCCCATTTATGTCCTCATTATCGTCCATATTAGTTGCATAGTCCACCATTTATCATATACGTCTTCACCTAGACCTCATATATGTCTAAGTTCATTATCAGTTATAGGTTCATAGCATGTGCCTTCATGGGTCTCCTAGGTGATAGTTTGCTCCCCTTCAAGCAACCTAATCTAGTTCCAAACGACGATCAATGAGAAATCATTGATGGTCTAGCTAACTTAGCTTGGGATTTATGAAGAAGCGCACCCCAATATATGGGAGTTATATACGAGATAGATATTGAGTCTAGGATTGCCCGTACGATTGATAGAGAGATTGAAGCCGAACAACTTCGTCAACAAATGGAAAGACTTGCATTAGAGAAAGCTAGAAAGGCTAAAAAGGTCTCACATCAAAATCCTCAATAGAGAGTCTAGTATAGTATTGCATGCCTCATATTTATGTCTACTGTCTAGTGTTAGGTCATTGTCTTACATAGAACCATCATCATATAGGCAATTTTAGATGCCCGTCACAAGGTCCCAGAAAGCAAAAGGAATAATGGACCCGAACAACACACAGTCTATAAACCCTACTTGGAACATGGACATGTCAACAGGTCAACACTCAGGCACACAAACAATGTCCATCATAAACGAATTACAACAACATCTGACAAAGGAAGAAATTGAGTTTGCACAGCAAGACCCGCATGTCCTCATGATCCTAGATGCACTTATACATAGCAATAGGGACAAGTATCTTTCGTTGTTAATAGAAAATGGGGCAAAATTACTTGAGGATTTTGATGTCACAAAGATTTTACCACCAGGAAAAACTTTAGGTCAAGATAATAGTCAAACACCACCCTTGATGCAAATACAAGCAACAACCTCCAGTCTTCCTCAAAACGTACCTCTCCCAACAAATGTCAATACAAATGCAAACTTTCAAACAAGCATGTCATCTTCAGCGATCAATGCTAGTATACCATCACAGAGCATACCGATAATGTCAAGTGTCTCAGCACCTATTCAAACGCAATCAACGAGTGTAACCCAACCTCCAGTTTCCTATTCTATGGGATCCATATATGGTTATCAAAATGCAAATCTAGGTATTAACAATACAACAGGAACAACTGAACCAAACATGGGTTCACATATCGCCTATTTTATAGTACCTACTGGAACACACAACACACAAGGTTATAATCTTGGTACCTTTCAACAACCTCCTAGTTATGCAATCACGGATCCTTTTGTGGGACATACACACACACAAGGCATACCTTTGACATCAACAGATATTCTGACACAACAAGTACAGAGTTTGCAACAACAGATGACGACCATGCAAACTGGTAATGATAAAAAGAGCTACACAATGCAGGACTTACATCCTTATCCATTTGATCACACATTATACATGCCGCCCTTCCCACAAAATTTTGAAACGTCCAAATTTGATAGATATCGAGGGAAGGGTGATCCTAGAGATCATATCAAAGAATTTTTTACGGCATGTATAGAAGTTGCCTCGGAAGATACTTACCTAATGAGACTATTCCCTAAAAGTCTGGGAGGTCCGGCTTTAGAGTGGTTTTCACATCTACCACCAACCATCACGTCATGGGGGGAATTAGCTAAACAATTTATTTCCAACTTCTCGCACAACATTGACACCCTGGTTACTTTGATGGATTTATGTTCCGCTAAGCAATACGATAATGAAACATTTGCATCCTTCATACAACGATGGAGGGCTCTCTACAAGAGATGCAAGACAATTATCCCAGAAACAGAGCAAGTGGATATGTTTACAGAAAATTTGATTCCTAAGATAAAATATCCGATACAAATGCAGTGTCTTACCACATTCAAACAAATCACAGAAAAGGCTCTCAAATGTGAGAAGGGCTTGGTAGAGCAAGGTCTTATTAAGTATGTGATAGGGAGGTAAGTGCTAGGTGTTTGTTAGGTGTTTAGTATGTTTACTTGGCAAAAGCTCCTTATTGTTTCAAGGTGTAAACAACTTGATCAGAGTGCAAATAGATCAAAGGTAGACTAACAACTCACCATGCTCCACCTCCCTATGTCAAACTCTTTCCTTGGTCACTCAAGGGCTTCAACCCCATAATCACTCTGGCTTGGTAAAATAACTCCTTATTCACCCTCTTGGAATTCATTCCTCTATCCTTGACCTATTCCCTAACTACACAAGGTCTCCTTTTATTGGCTTACACATTGATATTAAGTTTTGCTCCCAATGGTGCCTTTTGTCTTCTACATTTTGAGATGTAGAAGTCCTCCTCAAGTGCTAAAACTAAGTTTTTGGAGTCTACCATACAAAAAGTGTTAAATTCATGTGAGGAAAACTTGTTTCAACTAGAATTTATGACTTTTGTGTTTTACATCCACCATTTGTGTACCCAATTTGTTAAAAACTCAATTTTGAAGCCTAAAAAGGCTACAAGCAATTAGCCCTCCTTTTGGGGTTTTGTGCTCACCCTACTCAAGCGATGGACTTCCAGACTAAAAGCATCACATATATGGATACCCTTTTGGGAGTTCTTGAATATTTACCAAGTTTAGGGGTCCCTAAGGCCTTCTCCGTGACTGTCCCAAAAATGGGCATAAAAAGAGGGTTTTGGTAGGGTTTGTTGGCAAAAACCAAATTTCAAATTTGAGATCCTCCAAATGACTCAAGAACACTTAGTTCTACCTTGCTACTGACTAACCAAGCCATAAAAAAGAAGCTTTAAACCTCACAGGGTGGAGAACAAGATTTTCACAAAATGCACATAAGGAAAATGCAACATTTGACAACTTTTCACTTTTTGCCTTCTACAAATACAACTTTGCATGAATTCCAATTACAAATTGAAGCATGTGAACATGGCCATCATTAGAGACAAGAAGGAAACAAATTAGCCCTGCACAAAAGGCATTAGGCAATTACAATTAACAAGTAGTTCACTGTCAAGTTAAACATGACTGCATTTTGCTCTCTCACTGCCTTTTTCACATTTGACCTGCACTTCACACTATTAGAACCTATTTTCAAGGTCTACTTTTGTGTTTTCTTAACAATACTCTACCTTTTTATGTTTAGTGTCCTTCATACCTACAAATTTCAAAAGGGAGATTACATTTACAATCCTCAAAACAGTGTAAGAATCAGTCCTAAATGACTGTGACAACCTGCTGGGCATTTATCATTTTGCCTAAAGAGATCATTGTTTGATCTTGGAATTTACAATACCCATGGGAAAGGTTTACACCTCTCCTTGTTCTTGTTTTCAAACAAACCAATATTAACAAGGTTTACACACACCAATAAATGGTGGAGAGCAAATAAAGGAAGGAAAAACTACTACCAAACAGTGACTCGTTGTTTTGGTTTACAATTCACAAAACTGAAACATATAACCCTCCTTTTCCTTTTCCTAGATTAGGAAGCCTCTTTGCTTGCATACAACACTTGGACATCAAACAGATCTATCCACCAAAAGAATGCAATTGCTATGGAAGAGCAAAGCATCAAACTTATACAAGACCCTAGCCAAATGGCATACTTGCCTAGGGCTCCATGGCCACAAAACTCCTTGCACCTGCATTTTTGAACTCAAAACAAGTATGTACACATCTTACAAGTTGAACAACTGGTTCTTGGGAAGCCATGAGCATTTTAGGGCCTCAAGAAGCCAAGTTGGTCAAACATCCTTGCCAAATTCCTAGACAAGGCAGTGAAACTGTCAAAACCAAATATTTTTGCACAAAACTCAAAACTTGATAAAATTCAATGCCACCAAAGGGGAAGGCTTAAGGAAACATAGAAGAACTAGAAAATGAAAAAATAGTATGGATAAGTACAGCAGGTGTACGGACTGCTGCTCACTTGGAATCAAAACATAACAAAAAACAAGGAATTTTTAGTGCAAATTCTCAAAATGCTTCATAATTTCGAAAGATCAACCCTTACAATGATTCAAATAGGAGAATATATACCACTCTAGGTTGGTTGGCCAACTGTATAGACAGGTACATGTCCAATAACACTAAAACTTGACATTTTGATGCCTAAAATGACACTTTTTGATGCCTAGAAGGTATAAGGTTGATCTCAAAGCCTACAAAACACCTAAGAACATTCTCACACCTACAAACCAAACACAAAACATGCCTAGACATTTTCAAAACAAAAACACATTAAAAACTCACTTTTACAACATTTTGCCAGGCAACTCCAAAATTGGCAATTTTGAGCAAAAGATGAAAACAGGAAATCAAAACCACACAATGAGTTCAAAACTCATCCAAACAACTTAAAGCAACACAAAAATAACTTAATCAACCTTTCCCACTCAAAGTTAATAAAAATCAAACTTATTCTCAAACCTGAGTTGAAAATGAGGCCTAGGTGCTCCTGCACCAGTATGGCAATACCAACAACAATGACAAATCTAAGTTTTGGTCAAAAAACAAAAATGTGACCAATGATGGTATTGTAGATGCCAGAACAATAAATAGAAATCAACCTATTTTATCACTGGGAATGAGTCAATCAACAAATCCACATACTGGGAATAACACAACCTCAACCAATGTAAATGCTACGCAAAATACAAACACAAGATACCCCAGGGTAAACGCTCCAAGAAGAAATTACACACCTTTAGGAGAACCTATTGAATCAACGCTCAAAAATTTAATACAGACAAACATGATAACTCTACCTAAAGTAAGAGTATATGAACCAGGTCCTTTCAAACCTACATGGTGGAATGACAATGATTTCTGTGATTATCATAGGACTTAAGGTCACAAAACGGTAAGTTGCTACAAATTGAAAAACTTGGTCCAAGCTATGATAGACCAAGGGGACATCACAATTGATATAGATAAGGCCTCAACAAACACAAATCATATGATTTTTAAAGATCCTTTTGTTAAGCATGACAAGGGAAAAGCTACCACATCAGGTACCCAAGACAATACGGCTAACTACACGAAGATCTCATACGACTACACTATTCATGCCATTAGCTCAGGAGATACAACAAACAATGATTCACAAGAAACACCTGATCAGGAGGACCAATATCAAGACACTCATAAAGATGATAACCAAATTTGCATGATATATGAAGGACCAAAGTACGATGATGACATGAATCTTTGTCTCCAAGACTGGGGGCAGGATCAACCATCTCACTCAGATTGGTTCGAAGATGAACTCATTGAACATATTATGAATGTCAAACATACACATTGGGACTATGAAGAAGGATTTAATATAAATCTAGATAAGACAGCCTATGATACAAATGATACAATTGCTACAATCACAATTACTCCCAAAGATAGAGACTATGCAATGGTTACTCGCAGGTCAAAGGTAACCTTGCAAGGGATACCACAAAATCAACCACCAGCAGCAGGGACTTACAATGTAGTTGAGCAACTTAAGAAAACTCCAGAACAGATATCCTTATTCGAACTACTGCGTATTTCACCCAATCATAGAGCTATACTGGACAAAGCACTTCAAGATTCAGTAGTGGACAGAGATATAGATGAACGTGCCTTCCAATCTATGGTAGGAAATCTGACACAAGGTACACATATTGCATTTACAGAACAAGATATTCCTAGTGATAAATTGCTTCATAATGACCCACTACATTTGGAAGCTTACATTCACAAGAAAAGAATCAGAAGAGTACTTATAGATGGGGGAGCCGATCTGAACATTTGTACCTTAAAGTTGGTCAAAGCACTGGGATATTCTGAACTTCGCATTGATTCTTCCAAAAGGATAAACATCAAGGCTTACGATGATGAAGAACATCCATCTAAAGGCATTGTAACATTACCTATACAAGTAGGACCAATAACGACAGAGGTCACTTTTCAAGTCTTGGATAGAGAGAGGGGATATAACATTTTATTGGGCCGCCCATGGATCCACATCATGCAAGTAGTACCATCTACATTTCATCAGTGTGTCAAATTCCCATACAATGGTATTGAAATCACCATAAAGGGTGATCCAAATCTGTTTCAACATTGTAATTATCTAAAAGATAGTGTCGATAATCAGGTACCTATCAATCAGGCTGCACCTCTCACTACACAGTTGGAAACATTAAAGATCACATAAATACAACAAGATATTCCTATGACATTCTCCTTACAAATAAAGGATATGGGTTGTGGAGAGTACTCTATTGCAAATACTTTAAGTGGGAAACAATTGCCTTTTTCTCCTAAGTCCTTTGGGAAACCTCACACTAAAGTACAAAAGAAAGACAAAGGAAAAGAAATTGTCAGATACTCAGACTCATGCTCTTTCATTAGATGGGGAGACTTAGAGGAAGAATACTTGAACGAAGATGTTAACCATTGGATATATAGAGAAGAAGATCATATGACAACACCCAGAATACACACAGATCAGTATGGCAATGGATTCAAAATACTTCAAAGACATGGATATGATGGTACCACAGACCCGGGGTTACAAAAGCAAGGAAGACTAGAACTTGTTGTTCCTAATGATAATCCAAGAAATCAAGGATTGGGATACAAGCATGTACAACATATCACACAAGCCAGATAGCGTACTCTTGATATACTAAATCGACCAAGAAAACCATCAGATTACATATCACAAAGGAATTGGTCCACACAAGCTCTTCCATCTTCTTCTCAAACAAGCAATCAGGTACCTACATCACCAAGTGCAGAATCAGATGGGGAAGACATGAGACAACTCTTGCAAGAACCCATCACAAAATTACAAAATGATGCAGTTATTGACACAACTGTACAGGCTAATGTGGCAACAGATGCAAGATTACCACCACCACCTGAATCCCACCCATGGTTATTATGACTACTTCTACCACGAGAAGCAACTCAGGCTCAACCTAACGAAACAGATGAAGAAAGATTGCAAAGGCTTATACCTGGCTAAAGAAGGGTCACTAATACACAAAGAAGACCAGTCATTCTACAACGGAATCAAGGACATGGACAAGAAGAAATAAGTGATGATATCCCATATGATGAAACATATATTGACAATGAGACAGATTCACATGACTACGAATTTTTATCACTCCATGATTCTAGCCCACCAGAAAGTGTAATATTAAGGAATCACATAAGGCTTATACATGATGAAGATACACAGAGCCAGTCAAACAATCAAGTCTTCATGTTATCTAAGTCTACTAAAGAAGGGAGTAATGATTTACTCCTAGTACATTCACACTTGATTGATTGGGGGCAAGAAGGAAAACCAACGCTGGATTGGTTTGAAAACGACGAAGCAATTTCAGAATTTCTAGGAGTCAGAGAAGGATTTCCGCAAGGTGATCATAAAGCAGGGTTTGCTATAGACCTAAATAGAACGGCATACTTTGGAGAAGAAATTACTTCTCAAACAGAAGATAAGAATCAAACTACCCATAATGACAAAAGTGATTTGGGTAATCTTCCTATGGAAAGAGAAAGTTCAGCATTACTTACAAAGGAAACAAAAGAAGTAAACATAGCAGAAGGGGAAATTTTACATAACATCCATCTAGCAAAATCACTGAGCAAAGAAGAAAAAGATAGATTCATTCATTTCTTCAAACAACGACCTATCAACTTTGCTTGGTCCTATCCAGACATGTCAAGCTTAGATTCTAAATTAGTGTTGCATCACCTACCATTGATACCAGGAGTTAAACCTTACAAGAAAAAATTGAGAAAAATGCATCCAAGTATCGCATTACTGGTTAAAATAGAATTAAAAAAGTTGTTGGATGTAGGTTTGATCAGACATATTGACTACGCAGAATGGATATCAAACCTGGTACCTGTGACTAAGCCCACGAGAGGCATCAGAATCTGTACCGATTTTCGAGATCTAAATAAAGCTTGCCCTAAGGATGACTTCCCCCTACCCAATATCGACATGATAGTTGACCTCACAGCTGGAAATGAGATGCTATCCTTAATGGATGGTTTTTCAAGATACAACCAGATTAAAATTGCACCAGAAGATCAACATAAAATGACATTTACATGCCCATGGGGAACGTACTACTGGAATGTGATGCCATTTGGTCTTAAAAATGTCGGGGCAACATACCAAAGAGCCATGACAACATTATTTCATGACATGATCCATAACATAATGGAAGATTATGTGGATGACATATTGGCTAAATCACAAACCAGAGAAAGTCACCTTGTAGTTCTTACACAGATATTTGATCAGTTGGAACAGTAAAATGTTAGATTAAATCCGAATAAATGTGTGTTTTTCGTAAGAGCAAGTAAACTATTAGGGTTTATAGTATCAAACAGGGGAATTGAAATAGGCCCTTCCAAGGTCAAGGAAATCATTGATATGCAACCTCCATCAACACTTAAACAACTCGGAGGGTTACAAGGAAGATTGTAATCCATAAGGAGATTCATAGCACAGTTGGCAGATAAGTGTCACCCATTCCAGCATTTACTTAGGAAAGGAGTTACTTTTAAATGGACAGAACAATGCCAGGAAGCTTTCCAAGCTCTAAAAGATTATCTTTTGAACACACCAGTGTTAATATCTCCTACTCCAAGACAACCTCTATTGTTATACATATCAGCAACGAACTCAGCTCTGGGAGCTCTATTGGCACAACATGACAAAAATGGAAAAGAAAGAGCCATTTATTATATAAGTAGGACTCTGATCAGCTATGAGCTTAATTACACCCCCATAGAGAGAGCATGCTTAGCAGTAATCTTTGCATCCCAAAAGCTCAGACACTACATGTTGAGTCATAAGGTACAACTCATTGCACGGTTTGACCCACTCAAATACCTATTGAGCAGAGCGACATTGACCAGGCAATTGGCCAAGTGGGTTATGATCTTGAGCGAGTTTGATATAGAATACATAGACAAGAAAGCTATCAAAGGAAAAATCATAGTAGATTAATTAGTATAGGCTCCTATACAAGACAGTCACCCATTGCTGATAGACTTTCCAGACGAAACCGTGTTTACTATAAATGCCTCAGTAATGTGAAAGTTATACTTTAATGGATCATATACAAATCACGGATCTGGAGCAGGTAATCTCTTCATTACTCCTCAAGGGGATATTATACCTAAGTCATTTAGGATCAATTTCCCATGTACCAACAATATGGAAGAATATGAAGCTCTCCTCATAGGGCTTCGTACAGCTGTGCAATGGAAAATACAAGAGTTACAGGTCTATGGTGATTCGCAGTTAATTGTAAACCAGGTCAATGATGATTACAATATGAAGGATGACAAACTCATGCCTTGTAAGAAGTTGGTCGAAGATTACAAGGAGCACTTTAGCAAAATTACCTTCAAAGAAATCCCCATAATACAAAACAAGGCAGCAGATGCAATGGCAACCATAGAATCTCTTCTTAATATGCCTACTAATGAAACTCAGTTTGAGTTCATCATAGAACAGTTAATGCTACCTGCATATGAGACCCCCCTATCAAACTATGTATGTGCAATTATGGGTCCAGAATCTCCTTGGTACAAAGAAATATATACATATTTGCATACCCAATACATGTCACCAGATCTGTCCAGAAATCAAAAGAAGACCTTTATTCGTCAGGCATCTAGATACACCATTATAGCTGATACTCTGTATAGAAAAGGTTTCGATGGAACTCTTCTCTGATGTCTGGATGAGAATGAAGCACACCTTGCTTTAAAACAAGTCCATGATGGAATCTGTGGGGCTCACCAAAGCGGTCCGCCATTATCAAAGAAACTACTGAGAACAGGGTATTACTGGCCAACCATGGAAAAAGATGCTTATAAGTATGTACAGAAGTGTAAACGATGCCAAATGCATGGAGACCTTATTCATGTACCAACACAAGATCTTCAACCCATCACATCACCATGGCCATTTTCACAATGGGGATTAGATCTAGTAGGTAAAATCAACCCTACTTCGTCCAACGAGCACAAGTTTATCTTGACAGCCACTGAATACTTTAGAAAATGGGTTGAGGCGATTCCTTTAACATACACCACTGGAAAGCAGATAGCAAAATTCATGCTCAACTACATTATATGTAGGTACAGAGTTCCAATGTGCTTTGTTACACATAACGGGCGTCCATTTAAAAACCAGGAAGTGAAAGAGTTGTGTGACAAATTCCACATACAACAGAGATTTGTCGCGCCATATTATCCACAAAGTAATGGACAAGTAGAGGCTACAAATAAAACAATACTGAAAATTCTTAAGAAAGTAGTCACTGACATAGGATAGGACCGGCATCTCCAGTTGAATCCCGCTCTCTGGGCTTACAGAACAAGAACATGCACACCTACAGGAGCAACACCATATTCCTTGGTCTATGGTACAGAAGCGATACTCCCCATTGAAATAGAAATACCATCTCTAAGAGTATCCTTACAAAAAATTATATCAGAAGAAGACTACAGGGTAGCAAGGTTGCAAGAACTAGAGACCCTTGATGAAAAATGACAAACAACATTCAATCATTTGCAAGGATACCAAAACAGACTGAGACAAAGTTATAATAAAAGGGTCCGCCCATGAACCTTTCAAGTGGGAGATCTAGTACTTAAAGAGAATCAAAGGAACTTAGCAGAACAAGAAAGTCCAAGGAAATTCGAACCTAATTGGCTAGGTCCTTTCATTATAACAAGGGTCATAGGAAATGGTGCCTATCATTTGGCTACCATGGAGGGAGATCCAATCTCTAATCCTATGAACAACATGCACCTTAAGTGATATTATACCTAAGGGTTGTGTAGTTTAGCTTTTACTTTCCGCATTGCATGTCATATCATTTAAAATACTGCATAACATGTAGTTTCCTTTTTAGACGGATTGCATTCTTAAAGTTCTGCATTCTCATATAGAAGCATCAAATAAAACAAGGCAACTGTCCAAGTTTATCATGTGTTTGCATCTAAAGAAAACAAGGGTCATCGCCTTTCTTAGATATTCAAACATGAAGTCTTTGGGGTTCTAAAGTCATTCATTCTCAACATTACCCAATGACGACGCTTTACTTATGGTTGGGTAGTGATTTCACTATTTGAGACTTGTTAACCCACAATCTATCAATTGCTATATCTCAAACACATTAACAAAATCTCTAATTCATTCTAGACACCTAGTTGATCATATGACAAGTGAAAAATCTAAAATTCTACTTAAGCGCCATTGTAATTGTCACACCCAAGTAGGTTTCATTACTTACAAGTCAAGGCAAAAAAAAAAACATTAAAAAGAGAAAAAGAGCTATGCCAAATATCCATCTCAAGGCAAAAGAGAAATGATATATAACTAAAATATCATGTATACAAATGCGATAAAAAAGCTTGACTATGGGAACATGCAAGTAACTCCATCAGGGCTATGAACGCCTACTGGAAATGGAGCAATATTTGAGAAATTACAGTCTATAACCTCGTCAGAGCTCTCAAGGCTTGCTAGCAACGAGGCTCTATTCGGGATGTTTTTGAAGTTAGAATAATCTATGTAGCTAGTCGTATAGGATGCTAAGGATCTTTAGTGAACACAAGAGCAGGAATTAACTCATCTGCACACACATGGGCAAAAGAAGATCAAAGTTTCAAGAACCAATGGGGAATTTTTCCGTGTCTCCATTTGTAAATCCTAGTCACTAAGTGTGTTGAGATGAATGTGCCGAAGGGCCTTAGAGATCGATTGACTGCTTATCTACGAAATGTTTTGCACCTTCATTTTCAATTGGTGTATTCAAATGCAAAAACAAAGACAATCAACCTTGTTCGAATAGGAAGTGTATCTTCATCTTGCATATTGCATTCAAATAGGTCATGTCAAAAATTATTTGTCTCCACACGCATTCTACAGATCATCATGTCATACAGGTCTGCACACTGGGGGCATAACTGAAAAAATCCAAAAAAAATCAGATAAAGTCCTGAACAAATCCAAAAAACAGATAAAGTCCTGAAAAAATCCAAAAAATCAGATAAAGTCCTAAAAAAATTCAAAAACATTGAAAAACTCAAAATTCAAAAACATTGAAAAACTCAAAATTCGAAAACATTGAAAAATTCAAAATCCAAAAACATTAAACAACTTAAAATCCAAAAACATCCATATAATGTCCTGAAAAAATCAACCAAAAACATCCATATACGATCCTAGAAAAATCAAACAAAAACATTCAAAAATCTACCTACAAAATCCAAAAACATCAAAAAAGGTCTTGGAAAAGAACTAAAAATCGAAAATCAATCAATCAGAAAAACTTGCAATAAAATGTCTTATGAGAAACAAATACCCTAGCAGATATCCAGCAAACATTTTGCACGAAATTAACAAAGGATACAACTATCCAGTCAAACATCTGCAATCAACTGATCAAACTGTCTTATCAATCGTATCATATCCATATCGACGTGATCATTATCTTGTCTTAAACAGAAGAGGATACACTCAAAATTAGACAACTCAATCTTAAATGGGGTCCGCAACTTTCTGAGATTAGACATTATCAACCATCACATCAAGCAACTGAGAACGAAGGCACAAGGTTAGTATAGCTGTTGAATTTTGTCCAGGTCAGTCTTTATCTTTTATCATTTGGTGGCAGATATTGTTCCTATGCTACTCACAGATGTCCACAAGTGACTAGAGGGGCTATGATGGGCATTATCTTTTTCTTTGTTTGCTACTTGTCTGCTACATGTTTTTTGTTAGGTCCCGGAGACAACTGAGAGGAGGTGGGGCGGGGGGGGGTGAATTATTTGTCAAATAAATTCAAATAAAAAACAACTTAACCAACTTAATGCTTAATATCGGTAAACTAGTTAAGTATGTTGGTAGACAATGCTAACAGTTAATTGCTATACCGGTAAAGATTAATGCATGAAACATAAACACAAAGTCATCCACAACACATGACACCAATATTTGTACGTGGAAACCCTGTAAGGGGAAAAACCATGGTGGGAAACCTTACCCACAATCAGATGATACTACTGCAGATAGTAAGTGTACATAAATGGGGTCTGCACATGCAGAAAGGCCAATAGCCTAGAGCTCACTACTCAATCACAAAAAGGGAGTCACACTGACTACAGTTGGATGGTTAAATCCAATAAGAATGTACTGCACAAGATAGCATCTTCATATGCTGGATTCAGTACCGGTGTAATGTTGATATGCTTTCACAAAAACCTAGCTTCACCTTGAAATGATGTCTTTGTGTATAGCTTTGCTTAATCTTGCATATATCTTCACACAATTCTTTTTCGCATTCCACATTCGATCTTACAAATAAGATCTTACATTTATACCATAACCTAAGACCAATTTTAGTAGGTCAGCTCTACAAGATATTACAATAAAAACATTTTACAAACAATTTAATATCCGATGCAATAACCGATTAAACATGTCAGCTTAATGCATTTACAACAATAATTAATCATCTCCATAGTGTGCCATGTTGATCTGGAAAAGATAAACCTGTCGGTGTAACCCTAGGTAACCCTGGACCTATTTGTCGGTAAAAGAAAAAATGCAAATATGATTATACCAATGATTAATTTTTCAAAACAAAGTGTCCACACGATGTCTTCAACATTGCCAGGTGTCTTCCATATCATTCCAAGTGTCGGTGATCATTATATCCTGCCGATGAACCATATACCAGTAGTTGTGCAATAGTTACTTGCTTGCCAGTGAATGCTGTTGGATCTCCAAAGTGCTAGTGTTTTAGTAGGTGTTGACATCAATGACAAAACCATACCAAAATACCAACAATCTCCCCCTTTGGCATTGATGGCAACACAAGATGGAAAAACCATCAAAGTGCCAAAATAGAAATGCCAAATACCAACAACCAACAATCTCTCCTAAACAATAATCTCTCCCCTAGGAGAAACATGTGTTATCCAAACTTTTTCAATACCAATCTCTCCTTAAAATGATAATGTGTTTTTCCATAGATATCTCTCCCCCTTTGACATCAAATGCCAAAGTTATAATAAAACCAAGTTCATTTACAAAATACCAATCAATTCAATATACCAACTACTACCCCTGAGAAGTAGCTTCCTCATCAAAGACCGGAGTAAAAGATTTCTCTGTGAATTCTGCCGGTTGATGACAATCATCAACTGTCTAAGTCTCTACCGGTGGTGGTATGACTCCAAGCCGATCTTTGAGATATTCAAAATTCTCCTTAGGCAAAGGTTTTGTGAAAATATCTGCAAGTTGTTCTTTAGTATTCACATAAACCAGTTTTATCTCTTTTTCTTCAACTTTTTCCCTTAGAAAATTCAGTTTGATAGAAACATGTTTTGTTTTAGAATGTAATACCTGATTCTTAGATATATCAATTGTTGTAGTGTTATCACAATATATAGTAATAGGTTCCTTGCATTTTACCTTTACGTCTTTCAACATTTGTTTAAGCCATAGTACATGTGTACAGTTAGTTGTTGTTGCAACATATTCTGATTCTGCTGTTGATAAAGATGTACAACTTTGTTTCTTACTCAACCAAGAAACTAATCTCTTTCCAAGAAAGAATGTTCCGCCAGTGGTGCTTTTTCTATCATCCACATCTCCTGCCCAATTTGCATCTGTGTATGCACATAGATCAAAATTTTCATCTCTAGGATACCATAATCCAAGATTTGTAGTGCCTTGTAAGTACCGAAAAATCCTTTTTACTGTTGATTCATGATTTTCTCTAGGATTACTTTGAAATATAGAAACAATACATACTGCATTCATAATATCAGGTCTGGTTTGTGTCAAATAAAGTAAACCTCCTATCATAGATTTGTATCTAGTTGGATTAATAGGTGTAGATTCATCTCTTTGAGATAATTTGTCATTTGTAGTCATAGGTGTGCTTACTGGTTTAGAGTTCTCCATCCCAAATTTCTTTAGTAACTCTTTTAGGTATTTGGATTGACTTAAGAATATACCTTTGTCAGTATGTGAAATCTGCAAACCTAAAAAGAATTTTATTTCTCCAATCGTAGACATTTCAAATTCTTGTTGCATTTTAATAGAAAATTCCTTACATAATCCATCTTCTCCTCTAAAGATTATATCATCAACGAATACTTCTATAATCAAGATACCATCATTAGTTATTTTGTGATATAAATTATTGTCTGCATTTCCTTTAGTAAAACCAATCTTTAAAAGATACTTATCCAACCTTGCATACCAAGCTCTTGGGGCTTGTTTCAGTCCATACAGAGCTTTTCTTAACCTGCAAACCATATCATTGTCATTTGTCAAAGAAAATCCATCAGGTTGTTCAATATAGACTTCCTCTTCAAGATCTCCATTCACAAATGCACATTTAATATCCATTTGATAAACTTTGTAGTTCTTGTGAGCTGCAAAAGCCTCAATATAGACTTCCTCTTCAAGATCTCCATTCACAAATGCACATTTAATATCCATTTGATAAACTTTGTAGTTCTTGTGAGCTGCAAAAGCCAAGAATAATCTAACTGCCTCAATTCTAGCTACCGGTGCAAAGGTTTCATTGTAATCAACTCCTTCTTTCTGAGAATATCCCTTACACACTAGTCTTGCTTAATTTCTGACAACCTTACCATCTTCATTAAGTTTGTTTCTAACTACCCATTTGGTTCCAATTACATTTTTATCCCTAGGTCGGGGAACTAATGTCCAAGTATCATTTTTCTCAATTTGTTCTAATTCTTCTTCCATAGCTTTAATCCAAAATTTATCTTCACATGCCTCATTAACAGATGATGGTTCAATTTGAGAAATAAGACATACCTCTTCATTTGCCAATCTTCCTCTTGTCATAACTCCTTTAAATTTGTTTCTAATTATCTGATCTTCAGAATGATTCAATCTTACATATCGGGGTGTCTTAGTTTGTTGTTGTTCTTTAATTATTGTGGAATCCTCAGATGGTACCAAGGTAACTGGATCTTCGTTCTGTATCGGTGGATTTAGTGTAGGTTCATTTGTCACAATTTTTGTTGCCAGTTCAAAGTCTATATACCTTGAAGTTCCTCTGAATTGTTCATCAATTTTTACATTTGTACTCTCAACAATTTTCTGCAATCTCTTGTTAAAACATCTATATGCCTTGCTCTTAGATGAGTAACCAAGAAATATTCCTTCATCACTTATAGGATCAAATTTGTCAATATACTCATCTCTTCTAATATAACATTTACTTCCAAAAATTTTGAAATACTTAAGAGTAGGAGTATTACCAAACCATAGTTCATGAGGGGTCTTACCAGTTTCACCTTTTATGTGAACTTTGTTGAATGTATAGACCGTTGTGCTGACTGCTTCTCTACAATACACATGTGGTAAATTTTCTTCAAATAACATACTTCTTGTTGCATCCAAGATAGTTATGTTTTTCCTTTCAACAACTCCATTCTATTGTGGTGTCTGAGGTGCTGATAGCTATCTTGTGACTCCATTCACTTCACAGAATATATTAAAGTCCTTAGATGTGAATTCTCCTCCTTGATCTGATCTTAAACATTTGATTTTCTTACCGGTTTCATTTTCAACCATTGCTTTGAACAGTTTGAACTTTCCAAGTGCTTCTGATTTTTCTCTAAGAAAAGTAACCCAACACATTCTAGAATAATCATCAATAATTAGCATGAAATATCTATCACCTAGTAAGCTTCTAGTTCTAGTTGGACCACATAAATCAGTGTGAATCAAATCAAGAGCATTATTGGATTTTTCTGGAATACTTTTGAAACTAGCTCTAACTTGTTTTCCAAATTGACATTCCTTACAAATTGTGTTCTGAGGTTTGACAATTTTAGGTAGATCTCTAACTGCCTTAGAAGTACTGATCTTCACCATGCAATCAAAGTTTACATGACAGAGTCTCTTATGCCATAACCAACTCTCATCTATATGTGCAATCAAGCATGTCTTTTCACTGTTATTCAAATGAAAGATATTACCTCTAGTTTGATTACGTGTTGCAATTTCCAAACCAGTTCTATTCATGATTTTGCATTTTCCATTCTTAAATTGTAACTGAAATTCTTTCTCAACCAATTGACCAACACTCAAAAGATTATGTTTTAATTCTTCAACATAGTAGACATTGTCAGTGTTATGCTTACCACCAAGAGATATTGTACCCTTACCTTTGATTGAACAGGCTTTGTCATCTCCAAATCTTACTAAACCTCCATTGTATTCTTGAAAGTTCAAGAATTTACCTTTGTCTCCTGTCATATGATGTGAGCATCCTGAGTCAATGATCCATTCATCCTTTACTTCAACTTTAGCTGCTAGGGCTTGTTCTACCGGTTGAGCAGTAGGTGCTGGTTGATCTTCTGTTATAGAAACAAAAACCCATCCATTGTCTACCGGATCCTCATCAGAATCATTAGTCACACCTTCATCAACAATGTAACAAGATTTGTCTTTGTTCTTCTTAAATATGTATCTCTGATATTCAGGATTAGGCTTGTATGTCCTTCTAGCTTCTTCTCTTAGTCTAGTATGTTTATCAGGGCATCTTGAAGCCATATGACCAATCTTATTGCAGTTAAGACATTTAAAGGGTGCTTTACCTTCATACTTACTTCCAACTGGACCTTTAGGCATTTTCCTTGCAAATAGTGCTTCAAGTTCTTCAAGTTCTTCATTCTCCTTCCTAGTTTCTTCAAGTTCTCTTGCATAAAAGGCTTTCCAATCTGATTTATCAAATGATGGAGCAGATGATGTTGATACTTTAAAGGCCAAATCTATCTTTATAGTAGCAACAGGACCAAATTCCTCAATTTCAAAATCTGAAAGTTTTCCAATCAACGTATCCCTAGTTACTGATGTATTAGGCATTGTTCTCAACTCATTTATAGCATTAACCTTCATTTTATATGCCGATGGCAATCCTTTTAAAACTTTTGAAACAATTTCATCCTCACTCAAGGTTCCTCCACAACATTTAATACCCAAAACAATTTCTTTTACTCTTTCCATAAAAGCAGAAATCCTTTCATCTTCTTCCATTTTCAAATGTTCATACTTGACCCGGAAGCTCTCAAGTTTTGCAATTTTGACTGTGGAATCTCCTTCATTCAGTGTTTCCAAATGATCCCAAATACCTTTAGCAGTAGACCTATCTGATAATCCCATGATTTGTTGATCTAATAATGCACTTAAAAGTGCTTCTCTTGCTTTGCAATCATTCTCCTCATCTTTAGCTAAGGTAGTTGGACTGGGCTGACCAGCTACAGCAGCAGTATAACCTTTCTTTGTAACTTCCTAGATGTCTTTACCAATGCAATTTAGATGTGTCTCCATCCTGATCTTCCATATGCCATAGTTGGTTCCATCAAGTTTAGGATTGTCCTTCCTGGAATAATTAGTAGACATTGGATCTCCTCAAGTTGTTAAACTTCTGCAAAAAGAGGACTAAGCTCTAATACCAATTGTTAGGTCTCAGAGACAACTGAGAGGGGGGGGTGAATCAGTTGTCAAACAAATTCAAATAAAAAACAACTTAACCAACTTAATGCTTAATACCGGTAAACTAGTTAAGTATGTCAGTAGACAGTGCTAACAGTTAATTGCTATACCGGTAAAGATTAATGCGTGAAACATAAACACAAAGTCATCCACAACACATGACACCAATATTTGTACGTGGAAACCCTGTAAGGAGAAAAACCACGGTGGGAAACCTTACCCACAATCAGATGATACTACTGCAAATAGTAAGTATACATAAATGGGGTCTGCACATGCAG
Source organism: Cryptomeria japonica (assembly GCF_030272615.1). Classification (NCBI taxonomy): domain Eukaryota; kingdom Viridiplantae; phylum Streptophyta; class Pinopsida; order Cupressales; family Cupressaceae; genus Cryptomeria; species Cryptomeria japonica. The sequence continues at coordinate 24,278,198 of NC_081414.1, forward strand.
AAAGGTCAACAGCCTAGAGATCACTGCTCAATCACAAAAAGGGAGTCACACTGACTACAATTGGATGGTTAAATCCAATAAGAATGTACTGCACAAGATAGCAACTTCATATGATGGATTCAGTACCGATGTAATACTGATATGCTTTCACAAAAACCTAGCTTCACCTTCAAATGATGTCTTCATGTATAGCTCTGCTTAATCTCGCATATATCTTCACACAATTCTTTTTCACATTCCACATTCGATCTTACAAATAAGATCTTACATTTATACCATAACCTAAGACCAATTTTAGTAGGTCGACTCTACAAGATATTACAATAAAAACATTTTACAAACAATATAATATCCGTTGCAATAACTGATTAAACATGTCGGCTTAATGCATTTACAATAATAATTAATCATCTCCATAGCGTGCCATGCTGATCTGGAAAAGATAAACCTGTCGGTGTAACCCTAGGTAACCCTGGACCTATTTGTTGGTAAAAGCAAATATGCAAATATGAATATACCAATGATTAATTCTTCAAAACAAAGTGTCCACACGATGTCTTCGACATTACCAGGTGTCTTCCATATCATTCCAAGTGTCGACGATCATTATATCCTGTCGGTGAACCATATACCAGTAACTGTGCAATAGTTACTTGCTTGCCGGTGAATGTTGTTGTATCTCCAAAGTGCTAGTGTTTTAGTAAGTGTTGACATCAATGACAAAACCATACCAAAATACCAACATTTGTTTCTACAATGAGATATCTTTGCATCTCGGTTCCTTATACCCTGATGTGCTAAAGCTTCATTGTTCAATAATAAGGCTCAGTGATGAATATATATTGACGCAATAAAATATGTGACACAAGTTCGTGATTCATTCAATTTCATTCTCATCTCATTTGCTTATTGATAGTTTGTTGATTTCTCATCTTCTCTCTAAATCGTATATTCTTTCTAAACATTCTTTTATCATCATCTCTTTCTAAATCATATTCTATCATCTAACATCAATCTATTTCATTCTAAGGTTCATTCTCTCATATTTTATCTCAATATCATCTTCACATCACCTATCTCTATCTCTAATCAACTAGCCATTTTTCTTTTTTCGATAGATCATTCATGTATTTAATGCACAAACAGGGGGCATTACACCCTAAGTATAACTGGGGCATACTGGGGCAGAATTTTATTTAATTTTCTTTGAAACAATGTCATTTCGACATTGTCTCAAAGAGGGGCAAATGTAGACACCTAAAAATGTCTCATTGATAATGTACTAATTATTCGTCTAATTGATTAAATAATTCTTTAATTATTTAATTAAGTTAATTAATCTTATTCTTCTAATTTCATATTTCCTCATAATCTTACTAATTATTCTATTTTCTATTTCTATCATCATTTAATCATTCTAATCATTTTCTAAATATTAATTAAATATTTATTATTTAATTAATTATGGTTAATTCCCCAATTTAAATAATCTTTATTATTTAAATAAATTAATTATTCTACTTTCCTATTCTATCATCATTTAATCATTTTAATCATTTTCTAAATATTAATTAAATATTTATTATTTAATTAATTATGATTAATGCCTCAATTTAAATAATCTTTATTATTTAAATAAATTGCTAATTATTCAATTTCTATCTCTAATCATCTAATCATTCAACCCTCTTCTAAATATTAATTAAATATTTATTATTTAATTAATAGTGATTTAATCCTTTAAATTAAATAATCTTTATTATTTAATTAAATTCCATTTCTAAATAATTAAATAGTTTCTTTAAATTATTTAATTAGCTAATTAATTCTTCCATTTCCAAATCCCCAAATTCTAATTTCATTTAATTTCATATTCTTTTAATTTCTTCCAAATTCAAACACATGTGCATGATTTCAAAAACCAAAATTGAAAATCAAAGTCAAGTTCTAAATATATTCAAATACTAAATTGAATTAATAAATTCAATTATTTGAATAATATCTCATGCAAAGATTAAATTAATAATCTAAATCTAAATGCAAGCACATGCTAAATTAATTAATTCAATCAATTAATTAATTAAATCATTTATCTCTTCAACTTCTATTTCCATCTTTCAGTTAGCTTTTTCTAAATTAAGCTCGCTGTGTCATCCTCTTTATTTCCTCCAATCATTCTTTTTCTTCCCTCAGTCAACTTTTTCTCAATCAGTTGACTTAATTAATCTATTCAATCTATTGAGTTTCGCTCCTACAATCAACAGTTCAACTATCAACTTGCATTTGAGCTCACCTGAGTTCACACCTCTTGATCATTATGTTCCACCTTTCAATCAATCTTCTCCAATTTTCTATAAATTGAGCATCCAATCTCCATTTTCAACAATCACGAACTTTGAATCTTTGTGTCACTTGCAGGTTACCAGTGCAATATCTGAGAGCCATCATACCACGAAAAGGAGAAGAGCAATGGAAGCAATACGCAGTCACAGAATAGGGAGTTTTTATAGATTGAAATTATAAATCCTATTTTGCTTGATTGTATCATTTCATTGTCTGGTTTGTTAGATTTGTTGATTAGATAGGGATTTGTGATTTCCCTTGTGCTTCTAATTCATGACTTTGTTTATTTGAAGATGAATTCTAGCATGCGTTACAAAGTGTCTTCAAGTTGCTTAGGAATGTGACAATAATTAGGGGATGGGTTTAGGCTAATTAGGAATGGTTTAAAAGAATCTAGAATGGGTTTAGGATGCAAGTGGGTTTGGTGGGTGAGGGAAAATAGGATTTAATTAAAATAAAATTACTTTATTTCAACAAAATAGGTCCAACTTGCATTTGTAGAAGAATGCAAGTGGGGAGGTAGTTTAGGGATTTAAATAAATGTTTTATTATTTATTTAAAAGAGGAAAGGGGTTAAATTAAATAAATGTGCTTTATTCATTTAATTGATTTAGAGTAAGGCTTAATGAATTAATTTAAATAAATTGAATAATCTATTTAGTTAATAGGAGAAGGGGATGAGGATGAATTAATTAAATATTAATTTAATTAACTGATTACTGATGGTTAAATAATCAAATAAATAGTAAATATGGATTTAATTAAGTGGACAGATTTATGTGACTATAACTTCATTTTATTTGCATGTATTTTTAGTTCTCTATTGGTTAATTGTTTAATTAGTTTGTAGATCTAGCGTTAGAGGTTGGATCTTTAGGGTTTACAAATAGGTCAATATTTAGCATATATAGATGTATGTGCCTATATATATATATATATATATATATATATATACTATGATGTTATAGACGATTATGGATGTATTTATGATGCCCATATGTAATCATTTTAATCCATATTCTTGTGAATATGATGCTATGGATTATGACCTAACCTTTATATTGAAAACGCCACAAGATTCAGAGGGGGGTGAATTAGTCTAAACCAAATCCTAAACTTCTTTAATCACAAGTACTTATCAATTATCATTAACAAATTAAACATCAATGCAAGATGAAACAAAAAAACACCAAACACATGAAAACCATAATTTTTACCTGGAAAACCTAGTGTGGGAAAAACCATGGTCAGAATCACACTCGCAATATAAATATAATAAAAATTAAAATTAATGACTTTCATATTTTACCCCGTTGTGCACTTCCTTTGATATCAACGGTCCAGATCTCCACGCGATTGGGCATTTAAATAAAGATGCTCTTTCACCTTAACTCTGCAGCCCCGTTGCACACATGGCACATGGGCCCTGATGACATCAGGCTCTTCTTAAGTGGACCAATAAGATTATGCATGCTGGAGGTCAAAGGACACGTCGGAAAGGGTTGGCCCAATCTATCCTCATTAATTAAGTATACAATTTATAATAGTTAATTACACAATGCTCAGACCTATCTCTATTTCGATGACTTTTTGAAGAAACCTTTGTCCTTCAGAACTTTGAGCTGAAATATAGCTTATGTCTTCGATCTGGGATCATCCAACGATCATTAAGTTGATTGATTAATTAATTACAGACTTATAGTTAACTAGCACTTGTAGCTCATTGTATGGATAGATGAAAGAAAATTAAAGATAAAATTTAATGTAGTTTAATGTTACAAGTGAATAAATTAATCTAGTATTTAAATCCAAGTAATGAATAAATTTAAAATCAAAAAGTGCCTCATTCGCACTTATAGAGGCGGAATTAATGTCGAATCATGTGATTTGATTGTAAAAAAAAGCTCAGACAACATATTGATGGCAGAGCATGGGGATTAGAATTTGAATAAGATGCAGACAAGGTGAAGAGGGCCTTGCAAACTTTAATTGTTGTAGAATACCTAGGAGGGATGGATTCAATTTGGGAGTGGGTTGTTCCAGAAGTGGGTTTCATCATTTTTGAAGGGTTGATGGAGCCTGTAGACCCACTACCCTTTATCCACTAGCAAGAGGATGAGCTAAAGGCAAGATGTTGAGAGCTCACAAGAAGAGGATGGGAGATGGGTATTAGGGTTTGTTTCAAAGTTGGCTTCGGTGGTGGTGGGTATAGATAGATGGATCGGATGGAGGTTTTTTATGACTCCAATCTTTATGTAAACTTTTTTTATGACCCTATGCCTGTGATACACCATCAGAAACTCCAACCCTAGCAGTGTTTCGATCGCATGCATTTGTTAGTTAGATGAGAGGGGGGGGTGAATCAAATAAACTTACAATTCAAAATATTCATCAGATTCAACCTCGGTAGAACTTACTTCATATGCAACTATGACTGTAAATCATTCAAACTCATAAACTGATAAACTTAAAACATCAAAACATATTTAACACCAGATTTAACGTGGAAACCCAAATAGGGAAAAACCACTATGGGATTTTGGACCCACTAAGAAGATATACTCTTCTAGAGTATGCTCAGTTAAAAGCCAATCCTGTTAAAGATTACATAGACACATTGCTAGATGTGACTCGGTCAAGGTATTTCCCTCAGATCTATCAGAATCTTGCACTTTGTTAGAAGTGACCTTGTCAAAGGATTTCAAACACTCATTCAGAATGTTACCTTGCTAGAGGATTTACAAATAAGACTATTAGGTCCACTCAGTTAAGAGATTTCCTGTCACTTACAAAAATAAAGAACAGTAATAAAATATATCTGCAGCTTCACATCTGAAATAATCTTGTCATAAGACTTATCTTCCTCCTTGTAGGGCTTCTCAATCTGTTCTTCAATCAGATCTTCAATCTTCTGTACTCGGTAATCACCTCTGCAGTATCATTGCTCTTCTATTTGCCTGCATTCTTTGTTCATCAACTATTCTTTATTTATAAGCAATTCCTAACCGCTTAATCTCCTTAAACACATTTCCCATGATTAATCTTAGCCATTAGATCTTCAAACTTGACTAGGTTCATTGAATCCTTTGAACTGAAAAACGTTTTATCTTGCCTTGAAACTTGTATACCTTCCTTGGTACTTGTGCTCGGTTATGACCATTCAATCTATGTTGTAGATCTAACTCTTGAATTTTCATTGCCGTTGATCCTTAACAAACTTCTTACACGATATTCCAATCTTCTATAAATCTCCAGCTCATTGGCATCCTTCATTTAATAATGTATTTATTCATTCAATGCATTTTATTACTGCTCAGTTGATACTCGGTAAATACTGAACTTTACTCGGTAACTTCTTTCTTCTTTAACCGACTAGCTCCTTGCTCGGTAAAATAGAATAGTATCAAACCTTTACTCATTCTATTACATGAAATCTTTTCTCCTTCTTATTCAGTCTTCAAATACACATATATAGGATATCAAAACAATCAAAATAACATAATCTCATCACTGTCTAACTCGGTAATAGTTGCCCATTGAATAACTTATTACTCCCCTTCATTTTCACATTCTTTCTATGTCACTTACCGACATCTTTATACTCATCAAAACATACTCTTTAAGATATGGCAACATCATGCTGAATCAGAAAATCAATTGCTTGACATCAATGACAAAATAATATTATTGAGACAGTAATCATCCTTTATCAATTATATCATCAATCTCCAACAACCTTCTCAATATCATCATACCAACAAACTTATTGTAATGCCAACAACATTATGTATGGGTGGCCATTCACCAAGACCCCCGCTAACCGTTTATCTATGACTTCACCTACAAACATTGTCTATGGTTTCGTTGTCCTAAGCATAATTGGCATGTCCATCACTCCCAACTCAATGTTTCCAACTTGAACATGTAATGTGAAAATATGGTAATACCCCAATGCCCAATTTAAAGGCATTTAATCAGCTTCAGCATAAATGTCTCATTAAATGCACACTTACCATAAGTTGCCTTGCACAATATATATTAATAGTATATATATCTTTTGATTTCTAATTTTTCATACAAGTACATAAACCCACAAACAAAATTTCACTTTCACAAGAGATTTGCAAAGACAAATAACAAAACCATTGATATTATTATTCATGCGAGATCAAGAAGTACATTCTACAGACTATATTTGTAGTAATTGTCATGACAGATCATAAACTAATTAATATTGTTGAAGGAGTATATACATTCTTCACTATGGAAGACTCCACATTCTAACTTAGACACTACTACTATACCCTTTTCCAAAGAGACCAAGATTCCCTCCAAAAAATTCTCTTAATTACAGCTTTGGAATTCCTTTTATAAGAGTAAGGAATGCAACAAGCTTCGGGTTGTATACAACTGCCATGTTCTTATTTGACATATGTTTATTTTATATGCATGAAAATGATATATTCCCAATATGAAACCCAAAATAGAATAGGATAACTTATCAAACCATATGACTAAAACTATCATGAAACTATCATGGACCATGATGAAGAATAAAATATTGTTGAAATTCAACTTCTTGAGTCGTGCCACCAAGGCATTGCTGATAACTTTATGGATGCAAGATTCTAACTATAAAAACTAGAGGAGTAGTTTTACAGATGCAAGATTCTAGCTATAAAAACTAGTGGATGAGCTCCACAAAAACTACTGGATGAGCTCCAGAGATGGGTATTGTATTCAGAACGGGGTTCCGGCTTTAGTTATCAATTTTAACTAAATAGGCTCTTTGCTAGAACCAACTCTTCCATGTCCTCTCTGTTCTCCTCCCTACTCCCTCTTGCTTTTAGGCTTTAGGAGACAAGGAGGCAAATGTAGGCAGCCAGAGAAAGGCCATTTGCAGCTGCAAATGGCCTTTGAAAATCCCTTTAGCTACCTCCTCGAATTTGAAAGTCCCTTTAGCTACAAAGCAATTTGTTGTGCTGCTATAAACATATCCTTCCTAAAATATTCTCCACCTGGTGTCATTAAACCTATATCTTATGAACACACAAGAAACATCTACATATGGGCATTCCATTTCTGATACTGTTCTTGAACAAGTGTAGAGGGAAATATAGTAGTCTATTCATGAACTAATTGAAAACCTACTGAAAGAAAGTGTACATTCTTTCACCATGAAACCATCCTACAGACTAGACAAGACAAAACCCCATTTCTAGTTCTACTCTCCCCAGAGAAGAGAAAATTATAGAATCCTTCTTTATGGCCTTGATATTCCTTTTATAATCATAAGGAATACAACAAGCTACTGGCCTTTTACAAGAATGTGTAACATGTTTTGCAATGTCGTAAAACCTTCAGGCCAATATTTATGAAAGCTTTGGTTTAGAGACACGGAAAGCTTCCAAGAATGTGAACTATCTTATGAGCCATGCCACTATCGCACATTTGTGGTTATTGATGCGGACAATACCAGGATATAAGATTCTCATTTCATTTCTTGGTAGGGGAGAACTTTGAGAGTTTTAATCAAGTAGGGATGCTTGACTCCAAAATCGCATCTCCTATGTCTTCACCCAACTTTCTCTTTGCATTCTACCCATTATAAGGGATAAGGGGGACATGGCGGTTGCCAGAGAGATCGGAATTATTTGCAACTGTAGCCAAAGCCTGCAGTTGCACTTGAGCCTTTTAATAACCCTTTGGTTATCTTTGGCTATTTTAATAACCCTCTAGCTACAAGGTAAGTCATTAATTTTCTTTACTTCATGGCATCTCCAAACCTTCAGCCATATCTCCTTATGCCAGAATTCAACTGCACCTTCTATGCACCTCATTTTAAAACATCTACAAGCAAAACAACACTTCCTAAAAACTTATCTCTAGAAAATGTCTATCTTCTACATTCTAAAATGCAACATGTGATATAACTTCTATCTTTTACATTCTGAAATGCAGCATGCAAATAATGACCCTATTTCTCGATTTGCGAAGTGGCGGCAATTGACTATCAGGTCTATACTTTGGATTATTCCATATACTAGATTAATCTGTGTAAGATGTACTTTTCTCCCATTCCACAAGAAATCTTTCATTCCAATAGTCCTGACACATGTACATGACTTGCAAACCTCAACACAAATTAATACTGGTAGCTTCTCATTGAATATTAAATATGTGCTATCCTTCGTATTTTTCTTCCTCTAACACATGCAATGTTTTGAGTTTTCTATGCAAAAGGATAGCAGAGAATCCTCGATCAATATTTTATACATGCCAAAAAGCAGATTTCTAAAAGATTTCATACAAATATGCAGGACACTTACAACTAAGATGTGATGTGTTTGCTCTATTAGTTTTTTTCTCGAATTAGTAATGGAAGATTAGCCTTAATTATTCTACAATTTTTATGTGATTGAAAAAACATTGCAATATGAACAAAATTGCCAATGCAATTATTATTTTCCCCAAAAATATTGAAATATTCGCCTTAATTTTTCAAAAAAAATCATGCAAAAGAAAAAGATTCGCCAATAAAATTAATATTTTTTCCCAAACAAAATGAAAAATTCACCTTAATTTTTGTACAATTCTTATGCAACTAAGAAAATTCGCCAACGGAATTTAATATTTTTCCCCTATTTTAAAAAAAAAATCGCTACCTTTACCCAAGGGGGGGGTTCTTAAAGTTATCCCTACTCTGAGGTAATTGAGCTGATCATTTCTTTAGTGGATGAACTGGTGGTAAGTTAAGATAAGAAGATAAATTCTCATGGGAGAATAGTGGGAGAATAGATGAATAGGTTGTTGAGTCAAGGGACTCGTATCTTGTTTTTAGCAATTACCTTGGTAAGCAGTCTTGAGGAGGTAAAGGTTGAGATTGATAATACTTTGAATTTGTTATCAACTGAACTGGAAACACATGAAAAGAATTTTGACTCTTGGTTGAAGTTAGAATATTTCCAGTTAGATGTTTTGGTTGACAATGGTGTGATCCCATCAAGGAGTATGTACATTGAACAAAGGGAAATTCTAGAACATCAAATGAATACTCTTGATACGCTTATCAAAGATTTGAGGAAAGCTCAAAGGGAATGCAATGATAAGGGTAAAGACATTATTGAGAAGGTATCAGCTCTTCCATGCAGTTTCCTTGATGAAATCTAGAAACCTCTACAATGGGATGTTATTGTCAAAGAGTTCAGTTTGCTGATTGGTGAAGAGGTTGACAGGAAAGTTTTCTCATCATCCTCCATTGATAAGTTAATTTATATCCAGGTGAATTTGGATGGTCCAGCCTCACTTCTAAAGAAGCATAAGAAATGTTACATGAATCTTGGAGATTCTATCACCTAGGTCAAGGTCATCACAAGTCATACTAAAGGACCTGATCTAGAGCAGATGAAAGCAGTACTACAAAAATTCAAGGATTTCATGAAGCAAGATCAGAATGGAGTGTCTTATGACACCTAGTAACTTTTCATATTAGATGTAATTTTGAATAAGACATTGACACTTTAAGTGTCAATTTTGTATTTTTTTTTCATGTAGGCAATGCATGAGTCCAAAGTCAATTAGGACTCTTCTTTGAATTAGTCATAGTTTTTCCTAGATTTTCTCAGCACCTCTCTCCTATATATATGAGGTTTCTTTTTGTAATGCATATCTATTATCTTTAATCTTATGCCAAAACTTTGTTGAACTGAAGAATCAAGAAGTGAAACTTTGTGTTCATTCTTGTGATTTTTCAACTTGATGAAATAAGAAGAAAGCTTTTGGCATCAAAACTTTGTGTTGGATTCATTTGTGTTTTGTGGTGAGAGTGTTCTTATATCACTTTTGTTATAAATTCTTATCGTATTCAAGTGAAGGCAGGTTTAGAATATTGTTAAAGTGTAGAGGTATTTGCTGATTTATGAACTTTGTGTCATATCTTGGCTATTGTTGTTAAAATAGGATTTGGTGAGCTTTATATCAGTTTGAAGACTTTGTGCTTCGCATTGATATTTTCTAGTTAAGATTGGCTGAAATATATTGAAGTGGTGTAATAAAAGACCCTGTGCTTTATTGCATTATCTTGGGAAAAAGAAGGTTGTGATTGGAAGACTTTGTGCTCTTATCATTATTTTTAGAAAATTATCATCATTAGCATAATCATAAATCTTGTTAAAGACCTTGTGCTTTATTTTGGTTTATTGGTTAACACATTGGGTTACAGAAAAAATTATCAGAAGAAAGGTTGATAGAAGAGAAGCGACTTCAAGACTTTGAGCTTGAGCACTATTTCCCGTCCTAGAGAAGTAACAAAGGACTTTCAGCCCTTCATGGAAACTTTACTTCTTTCCTTATCCATTATTTTACTCATTCTTTCTTTTAGCAGTTAATTTGTAACGTCAAGATTGTAAGAATTATCACTGCTCTATGTTGTAAATTCTTTCCTAAAGTAAGAGGAAAAGAATAACATCTATCTTGAAAAAAGAAGATAGGATGATTCACCACCCATTATTAGAATATAAATTAAAGGTTGTATCTTGTTTTAATAGAATAGAGTAGACAATTAAAGGGGGAGCCTCCCCTTGGAAGAATAGGAGGGATTATATCCCATGTTGCTATGTTTGAAATTACAATTTTGTCAGTTCACATCTAGGTTACAAAAATTTCAACCAAAAACACCATCTTACAGTTGCTCCAGAAGTTAAACCTGTTAAACATAAGCTGATAAAAATGTATCCCCAAATTGCTTTACTAGTCAAACTAGAACTCCAAAAGCTATTAGATCTCGGATTCATTATAACCATTAATTATGCAGAGTGGATTTAAAATCTAGTTTCGGTTATCAAACCATTTGGTGGCATCTGCATATGTATTTATTTCAAAGACTTAAACGAGGCTTTCTCTAAAGATGATTTTTCATTTCCAAACATTGACATGATAGTAGACCTCACAATGGGACATGAGGTGTTATCCTTGATGGATATTTTTTTGGATAATCAAATTAAAATAACACCAAAAGATCAATATAAAATAACTTTCACCTATCCTTTAGTAACTTATTTTTGGAACGTGATAACCTTTGGTCATAATAATTTTGGGGCTACCTATCAAAGAGCTATGACTTTAATTTTCCATGACATTAAGCATACTCTTATTGAGGATTATGTTAATGAATTGTTGGGTAAAAAGAGAAGATCATCTCGTTATACTTGATAAAATCTTCACTAGGTTACATAAATACAAAGTTAGATTGAATCCTAAGAAATGTGTCTTTGGTGTGACCTCAGAAAAACAGGTTGGTTATATTGTTTCATGTAAAGACATATCTAGGTTGATTTGAAAAAGATCAAAGAAATAATAGAGATGCCGCATCCCACCAATTTGACTCAGTTATATAGATTGCAAAGGAAGTTGTAGTCTATTTGAGGGTTCATTGCTCAAGTAGATGATAAATGTCAACCATTTCAATATTTTATACATAAGGGTGTCACATTCAATGGGATGTTAAGTGTCAAGAAGCTTTTCAATAACTGAAGAATTATTTAATATCACCACTAGTTCTCATGCACCAATTGAAGGAAAGCCATTTCTCTTCTATGTCTCAGCTACATCATTAGCAATAGGACTCTTTTAGGATAAAATGACTACTCAAAGATAGAGAAAGATATTTCTTACTATATGCGGTATTTATGGTGATCAAAATATCAAGATTGAGATCGAAATGGCCAACATACCAATGAGACTCTTGAGTGCAAGGATTAACTAGAATTAAACTAGTTTAACTTCCCAAGGTGTGTCCCATTGTTCTTTATCTCATAGGATCCCTAAAGTCAATGTTTTTCTCTCAGATCATTGAGAAAATGACTTAGGAATGACAACTCCAAGAATGAGTGATATTGTGATCTACATGTATGAATGCATTCTAAGATCTATATGATATATTCAAAAATCATGATATTAAGGTAGGATGAAGATAATGAGATGATAAAGATATTAACAAACTACCCTAACATGATATACTAACATGGATATGTTATGATATGAAATGCTTCTTAATGCTAAAATGCTATTCTAACAAAGAGAGGCTAAAATGCTTGATATACTATAATGTAGATGCATGAAACTAGGATATCTATGAAGAATGAAGAATGTGAGCTCTATTTATAGAGGAAATAGGGCAATAGATAATTAAGATTCAATAATCTTAACAATGGCTAGGATTGGAAGTTACTCAATCCATGTTTACAATTTTCACCAATGAAATGGTGACAATTCTCAACAAGAGGTGGCTTGAGAGGGGATGCAAGAGGCATTAAATTCCTGAGAAGACATGGGGTCACCCTAGGAGAGTGTGATTAGGGTTAATTAGGATTAACCAGTGGATAAAGCTTTTACCCAAAGGGTAAACTCTTGTGCAAGGGTTAATAGGATAACTAGGGTCAAAGTCATGAGTGCTTGATGAGACCCTTGGGTTAAACGAGGGTTAAGTTAGAGAGAAAGTCTCTAATCATGTGGGAAGGTTGAACTAACCATTAATAGCTAAAAAGAATTTGGGGACAAATTCGTAAGAGTCCTTACAAATTTGGGGAACTCAACAAGTTAACTTGTTGAATGAATAAAATCTTTATTACATTTAGAAGACTTTCTTCCAAATTTGAGAAGTGGCCTCCCAAAATTTAGGGATGTGATATGGTTGGAAGATTTTAAGGCTAATTAATTGGGATTAGAAAGATTCTAGAAGAATGATTAGAAGGCAAGTGAGAAGTGTAGGAAGGGGCAAGTGGGAGAAATAGGATTTTAATTAAGATAAAATATTTTATTTCAACTAAAATAGATGCAACTTGCATTTGTAGAAAAATGCAAGGGGGGGGGGGTTTATAAATAAATTTGATTTATTTATATGCAAGGATGAATTTAATTAAATATAAATTTAATTATCATGGTGAAAGGGAGAATTAATTAAATAAAGTGATTTATTTAATTAAAGGTTTAGAAAGGGGGTTAGATGAATTTAATTAAATAAATTGAATAATTCATTTAATTAAATAGATGAAAATGAAGAAATTAATTAAATAAAATTTAATTAATAGGGGGATTTGGCTTTAATAAATATTAAATATTTATTTAAGTAGGTGGTTAGATTTATACGTCTACATTTTTCCCCTCTTTGAAGTGGCGTGTGTGCATAGTTGATTCAAAGAAAATCGCTTGATATGTTACAAAACATTTATCGATATGGTGTCGCTTATCAAAATGTTTGATATGATTCCCCAGATATTGATTGTCGGATAATGATATGATGATGAGATTGACTGGATTTGCCCTAGTATGTTGAGATATGGAAGTAGGATGCCCCCTCGAGAGATTGTTCATGCATTGAAGGCATGAATGATCTCTCGAAAGAAGAATGTTAATATGAAAGTGTGTGGGGGAAAAAGCGAGACTAAGCAAACATGCCCTAATCTCACTTTCAATCACACACTTGTGGAATACGAAAGAGCCTAGAGGTATCACACAATTGGCTACTTCTTTTTGTGGAAGAGAGAGCCACGGGCTACCTATTAGGATTTCTATTCCTTTGTTGCAAATGATAGATAGAATGATGCAAGTTCAATTCTTAACCCCAAAGTGCAAGTATGAACTAATAACAAGATTGCAGAAAACAATGGAAAGTTGTAAACACAAGGACAAGACAAGAATGCAGATGTGTACCCGGAGTTAAAATCTGAGTGAAAATGTTCGGGATGGGGGCGCGGGTGCCACTGTCCTGATTCTGCCCCTGAAACTGCTCCTGAAACTGTTGTTTTGCAACCTGAAAAGCTGTCAAAAATGCTGAAACTTGCTGTCTGACAGAAGGACCAGGGCGCCCAGCGCCCCTGTCCTGGCAAGACCAGGGCGCCCCACGCCCCTGTCCTGGTCTTTTTCTCTACAATTTGGTGTGTTGTTCTGTCTCGGTCCACTTCCGTCGAATCTGCAACTTGCGGCGTCGTCCGAATCCCGAAACCTGCACTTATATCTAAAAAGGTATGGTGGGCGGCTATATAGGGTTTTGCCTTAGTCAAACCCCCGCTTTGGTGATTTCCACCTCCACGAATAGCCAAGTTGTATTGTAAAAGTAGTGTGTGTGCAGACCTTGTGTGTGTGCAAGATCCTAAAATGCAAGTAAGCAAACTAGAGCAACCTAGAAAGTAAACCCTAATTGCTTGCAAAGGATAATGTAAATGCTCCAAATCAAGATGTAAAGAGATCTAAAGCATGAATACAAGTGATATAATGAGGCTTATGCAAAGACATGAAAACAACATGAAATCATACCAACCCCAAGGGAGGGGTACAAGCCAATCTTCAGTCGGTGATCCCTTATTGCTCTTCAATGTCTTCAAAGCCCTAAATGGATGAATGAATTTGATGAATGCTTGATGGATGGATGTTGAATGTTGTTGAAGTTTTCAAAGATCTGCTCTTTCGCTGCATAGAAGGCCCTTGAAACCAAAAAATCTGATCCTTTCAAATGAAGAAAGAGAGCTCTTATATATGAAACCCTAGGTCTTAATTTCAACTTTTGGCTGACCTAGAGATTGAATCTCCCGCCAATTTCTTGGGGTTAAGCTTTATTTTATGATTGGATCGCACTCCTAAAATTCCGGGAAAAATGTCCGGGACCATGTGCACGCCGGGCGCCATGGTCCTGACAACTTTTCACCAAATTTTCAGGGCCGTCGGATATGATGATTTTAGAGAAAATCCCGAAGTTACAGGTGATTTCGAGATGTTTTGACCCTCGAAATCAAGCCCCTAAGTTCAAAATAGGACCTAATTAGGGTTTTTGATTAAATGATGTATTGGAAGAATAAAATGAAAGGGGCACACTTTAATGAAAAGGGCCCAACTTTATGATATGGGAAATGATAAAATAGAACCTTAGACCTAATTAATTTAATTAATTAAGTGCTAAGGGGGAAATGCAATGCAAGATGCAAAATGCGCCAAGGCGGGTGCTAAACTAGGTGTGAAATTGTACCACCCTAGCAAGTGCGTACAATTTACGACGCCACAGAAAGATAGAAGATTGGATAGTTGATGACATGCATGGGTTTGATTGTATTGATAAGAATGATTGGATTGATTGGATTGAGATCAAATCTGGTTTTAGGAAGGACACATATCGTATAAGACAAATATGATCAAAATGTCTACTTTTAGGAAAGATACATCCTGTATAAGACAAAGATGATCAAAACGTTTGGTTTCAGGAAAGATGCATCCTATATAAGACATGATAGATGATAGATGGATGAATGATGAAGAACTGAAAGTGAAGAATGATCCCATGATGATGCAATAGATATGCATATGATGGATGTAATGATGAATATGACTAAATGATGATGATGATATACAACTAAATGCCATATTGATAATGAATGCAAGTCTAATTGTGCCATGTTGTCATTTCGTCGGTCAATTGTTTGTTCTCTTTTTGTCATCATTGAGCTTTTGAAATGTTGGAAGTTAATACAAACATCAATGGTATAATTGAACCATGATGACCTGAGTATAACTTACATGAGTTTTGATATTGCAAAATGACACAAGCATCGAGGAATGATTGAACCAAGATGACCTGAGTGTTGTTTGCGTAAAACAGACAATAGTTGAACATCGTAATGTACAAAATAGGAAATGTCTTCAATGGTATGTGTCCAATCATGTCTTGAGACAAATTTTCACCATATGAATGATCACCTTACAGACAGAAAACCAAAGAAAATATTAGATTCCTTTGTTGCTCCTCTAGCTCAGTGCATCCTTGAGTAGCTCAGGAGATATAATAATTCAGAAATTAAGATATAAACAGTCAAAACTTTATGCTAAATGTAAACAAATCATAATTCAAAATAGATCATCCATCGTGTTTGTATTTTGGGTGTAGTTGGACAATGATCCTGTTTGTCAGTATGATGGGCAGTTTTGACATTGGTCTCCTTAGTATGTTGTGATCCTTGTTTGTTGCTTGTGTTATAAAAGAAAAAGCGAAATGCCCCTGCTGAGAACAGGATTTTGCCCCCAACTATGGACACTTTTCGATGTGGATATATACATTGATCACCAAGCCATGGTAGGATATGATTGAGATAACTGATTCAGATAATCAAGGATAGTGACTACGCTAAGTATGTCCAGGATAATGTTGTGTATATAAGTGTTATGTGATGGCTATGGGCTTAGATCAGATGGAGCCAAAGATATGATACAAGTACTAATAGATAAAGGAGCTTCTCTATCACAAATAGTGCCTGTTGCCAGGTTTTCACCACTTGTTTATTGCACTTTTTGATTTGTTTTTCATTTTTTTGTGTTTTTCTTGGTTTTTTGAATTTTTTTTTTTGTGTGTCATAAGGTGCCTATTTGCCAGGTTTTCACCCTAGTGACAATTTTTGATACTCGCTTGATCCGTGCATTGGACTACTCAAGTATAGAATTTCTTCATATGGATGTTGTTGGTTGGCTCATCTGTTGGCAATTTGGAGGAATTGATTATGTGTTGCATTGATGTTTGTCATTGATGTCAACACTAGCTTGTTCGGTTGTCTACTGGGTTTCGGTAAAGTGGTTGGATTGTGATGTTGATCTGGAGACCATCTCCGGTATTCACTTGTATGTTCAGATTGGTGGAATTGGTTTGGTTCGGTCATTCATGTGCATGTCACATTCAGTTGGTTCAAGATTCGGCGATCCAAAAGCTATCATATGTTCTAGTAAGCCTTTTGATTACTGGCAAGGGTTTTACCGGCAGAGCTTTGTTGAAGATCTTTTGATGGATTCGATAAGTGGTGTTGGTGGGGTTTCTAGAAGGTTCTCAGGATGTTGATGGTTATCATGTTCGTGGTCCAATTGATCGATGGTGTTGCATTTGGCTTATGATGACCTATTTTAGGTCTGGTGCTATTATGTTAGGTTATGGACCAGTTTATGTAACATGTTGGTGGATGCTCCCGATGCATTACCAGTTGGATTTATTGATTGGATAATGTTGTTTCGACCTTAGGCAGACTTGGGTTGCGGATTTATGTAATAGATTTATTGTATTATCTTTTAGGTGGCCAGCCTAATTATTTAGATCCAGGGTTTGTATAAATATGATGTAAGATCTCTTTGTAGATCACGGTCACAGATGGTTATGGGATTATCTATGTGCGAATAAAGTTGTAATCATATGTAAAGGAATTGGTCAATCATAGGTGATCGAATTGGGTTTGTGTAAGAGGTTTAAGACCTCTGGTATTGAGCTTAACTGAAACTATACTCAGGCTTAAGAGATACTATTCTTGCAGTTCAATCTTCTTTCTGGATTGTAGTCTGAAGATTTCTTGTAGTCAGTGAGGCTCCTTTTGTGATGAGCACTGCACTCTAGGAAGTGTGCCTTCCTGCATGTGCGTGCCCCTTATATGTAATATTTATTCATCTTGTCAGTGGATAGATATCGTGGGTCTCCAATCCCACCGTGATTTTTCCTCTTTGAGGTTTTCCACGTATAAATCTTTGTGCTATGGTGTTGATCTTTGTGTTTGCATTATTACTTGTTGTTATTTGCTTTTATGCATACTGGTTACTAAGTTGTTGTGCTAATAAGGTTAAAATTAATGATACCAGGAGAACACTGATTCACCCCCCCCCCCCTCAGTGTTCTTGGATTCCAACAATTGGTATCAAAGCCCGATGCATTGGAATAAGTCTAACAGCTTGAGGAAGATCCTGAATCTGGAATCCATGGAGATGAGTTTGAGGAAAGAACTTGAAGTGACATTTGAAGACTATGATGTTGAAAGATTGAAGAACATGAAGTTGCAAGATGAGATGAATTCTAGGAAAGATGAGTTGAGATCTGCAAAGGAATTCATCTTTACTCTGCAAGAGAGGTTGTCATCTGCACAAGCCAAAAGGAAAGAACCCTGTGATCAATTACAAAATCAGGATGATGAAGAAAAGAATGCTCTTAAGGATCTATGCCAAAATTTGAGTCAAGAAAATGGTATCATGAAGAATGAAATGCAAGCCCTAAGCATGCGGATGTCCAAGGAGATTGAAGACCGAAAGAAGAATGAAGAAAATCTTGTCAAATCTCTGAAAGATAGTTTTGAAGAATGCAATAGGTTGGCACATGAGAATGATATATTGAGAACTGAATTAGTACAATCTCATAACAATGAGCAAGAGTTGGAAAGAATGATAACAATCCTAAGAGGTGATCTAGATTCTGCAAATGAGTACAAAGACAAGTTCAAAGTCAGTTCTATAAAGCTTGATGAATTATTGAAGAATCAAAGGGACAATGGAGACACTAGAGGTCTTGGATTTGAGCATGGAGAAAGCTCTGGTACTACAAATCATCATGATGCATCAAGTCAGAAGAATAATCAGGAGAATCCACCAGTCAACCGGAATCAAAGGTCACTGGTAAGACAACCTAATGCACATAAATGCAATGGTAGATGTTTTGTTTGCAATAAGTTTCCTCATATGGCAAGTCAATACAGAAATAGAGTCAATGTGTGAAGGTAGTAAAACTTTGAATTTTTTGAAAGTAAACCCTTTTCAACAAAATGAATCACCAATTTAAACAACAATGATCTCAATTTTGAAAGCCTTGAAATGGTAAAGTTAAGGTTCTTTTTTTTAAGCTTCCAAAATAATGGTGAGGTTCATTTTAATGAGCACCAAAAGAAAGTGATGTTCAATTTTAACTCTTTGCAAAAATTGGAAAGTTTGTTTTGTTCTTTTTAGATCCCAAAAGAATGTGATTCCTAACTTGCATAAAAGAAAGATTTGAGTTTGTTGTTCCTTTTACCCATGCAAGAAAGAAAGATGAGTCTTGTTTTAAGCACCAAAAGAAAACATGAAGTTCATTTTATGTTTCCTAAATAAATCATGAGGTTCATCTTAAGCTTTTTGTAGGAAAAGGAAAAATGAGTTCTTTTTACTAACTTTGAAAGAAAGCAAAGAAAACTAAACTAAATTCCTTTTGTTCCTACACAAAACTTGTTAGAACTTGCACATAGTTAGTTAGAAAAAATGAAATCCTGATGGTGGGCTTCACAAGCCTAAATTATGATCTTTTTACAATCTTTTTGCTCTTTCCCTGGTCTATGCGCTAAAATGCGGGACTAATGTGCTAGAAAATGATGCAAAAGCGCTAAAAGATGGAGTCTATGCACTACTCTAAGGCCTAGATGCGCTAATTTGGTACTCCTACGCACTAAGATATCAGAGAGGGATATGCGTTGCAAAGAATATCAAATGCACTAAGGGATGGTTCCTATGCGCTAAATAGTGCAATGAAGGTGCTAAAGTAGACTACATATGCGCTACATAAGGTCTCAGATGCGCTATTTGGTGTTCTGACGTGATTGTTGTCTTCAACCTGCACAAAGAACGATGTTATTTTTGGGGAGGGGCCCCACAGTGGGCGCCAAAAATGTATGCAAGATTTATGGTGATCAAAATATCAAGATTGAGATCGAAATGGCCACTATACCAATGAGACTCTTGAGTGCAAGGATTAACTAGATTTAAACTAGTTTAACTTCCCAAGGTATGTCCCATTGTTCTTTATTTCATAGGATCCCCAAAGTCAATGTTTTGCTCTCAAATCATTGAGCAAATGACTTAGGAATGCCAACTCCAAGAACGAGTGATATTGTGATCTACATGCATTAATGAATTCTAAGATCTATATGATATGTTCAAAAAGAATGATATTAATCTAGGATGAAGATAATGATATGATAAAAATATTAGAAAACTACCCTAACATGGATATGTTATGATATGAAATGCTTCTTAATGCTAAAATGCTATTCTAACAAAGAGAGGCTAAAATGCTTGATATAATTAGACTATAATGTAGATGCATGAAACTTGGATATCTATGAAGAATGAAGAATGAAGAATGTGAGCTCTATTTATAGAGGAAATAGGGCAATGGATGGTTAAAATTCAATAATCTTAACATTGGCTAGGATTGAAAATTAATCAATCCTTGTTTACAAATTTCACCAATGAAATGGCGACAATTGTCAACAAGAGGTGGCTTGAGAGGGGATGCAAGAGGCATTAAATGTCTAAGAAGACATGAGGGTCACCCTAGGAGAGTGTGGTTAGGGTTAATTAGGATTAACCAGTGGATAAAGCTTTTAGCCAAAGGGTAAACTCTTTTGCAAGGGTTAATAGGATAACTAGGGTCAAAGTCATGAGTGCTTGATGAGACCCTTGGGTTAAATGAGGGTTAAGTTAGAGAGAAAGTCTCTAATCATGTGGGAAGATTGAATTAACTATTAATGGTTAAAAGGAATTTGGGAATAAATTTGTAAGAGTCCTTACAAATTTGGGGAACTCAACAAGTTAACTTGTTGAATGAATAAAGTCTTTATTACATTTAGAAGATTTTCTTCCAAATTTGAGAACTGACCTCCCCAAATTTAGGGATGTGATGTGATTGGATTGGAAGATTTTAAGGCTAATTAATTGGGATTAGAAAGATTCTAGAAGAATGATTAGAAGGCAAGTGGGAATTGTAGGAAGGGGCAAGTGGGAGAAATAGGATTTTAATTAAAATAAAATGTTTTATTTCAACTAAAATAGATGCAACTTGCATTTGTAGAAAAATGCAAGTGGGGGAGGGGGTTATAAATAAATTTGATTTATTTATATGCAAGGATGAATTTAATTAAATGTAAATTTAATTAATATGGTGAAAGGGAGATTTAATTAAATAGAGTGATTTATTTAATTAAAGGTTTAGAAAGGGGGTTAGATGAATTTAATTAAATAAATTGAGTAATTCATTTAATCAAATAGATGAAAATGAAGAAATTAATTAAATAAGATTTAATTAATAGGGGCATGTGGCTTAAATGATTATTAAATATTTATTTAAGTAGGTGGTCAGATTTATACGTCTACACTTACATCATTTGTACCCCAATGGGATATGAACTTAATTACACACCTATTCAGTGAGTATGCCCAACAATTGTCTTTGCTTCTTCAAAACTTTGACACTACATGTTGAGTCACCAAATGAAGCTTATTGCCAAAATAGATCCTCTAAAGTACTTGTTGAACAAAGCAGAACTTACTGGTATACTAGCTAAATGTTTCATGATTCTTAGTGAATTTGACATCAATTATGTAGACCAAAAAGTAATCAAAGAACAAGTCATAGGTGATCAATTAGTAGATGCACCAACAATGTTGAATCATCCATTGATATTAGATTTCCCAGATGAATTAGTGTTTATAGTGACATCCTTGAAAAAATGGAACTTGTATTTGGACGGATCATTTACCCAACATGGATCAAGAGCAAGAGTTTTTTTATCACACCATAGGGAGATTACCTTCTCGAGTCTTGCCATTTGAAATTTCCTTGTATTAACAACATTGTTGAATATAAAGCCTTGATATTTGGATCAAGAATAGTTGTAAAATAGAAAATTCAATAACTTCACGTCTGTGGTGATTCATAGTTATCATTAGGCAAGTCAATAATGAATACATCACAAATAATGAAAAAATTATGCCCTAAAAGAAAACGATTGACGATTTGAAATAATACTTCTCTTCCATTGTGTTTGAGAAAATACTTAGAGCAATAACAAAGTAGTTGATGCTATAGATACTATTGGATCTCTCCTAGATATGCAACATAATGTTCATAATTGTAAGTTCTTGGTGGAACAAATTTTGATCCCTTCTTTTGATGTTCCTGATATCAAACTTGTGTATGAAATTGTTGGTCTTGATTCACCTTGGTGCCAATAATTTTACAGTTACCTTCATGATCAAATCCTTCCACCCAATCTATCTATCAATCAAAGAAAGAAATTCATTTTCCAAACCTCTTGTTATGTTATCATCAGTGATACCCCATACCAAAGGAGTCTCGATAGTACCCTCATTAATGTCTAAACACAACTAAAGCCTAAACTAATTTACGAGAGACACATAATGGTATATGTGGAGGTCATTCTAGTAGTCGTGCCTTAGATAATAAATTAATGAAAATTGGTAATTATTGGCCTACTATGGAACATAATGCTTACCGCTTTGTCAAGAAATTTCATCAATGTCAAATACATGAGAATCTTATTCATGCAAAAACATAGGACCTACAACCATTTACAACTACATGGCCCTTCTCTCGGTGGAGACTCAACCTCATAAGAAAGATCCATCCCTCTTCTTTAAATGGACACAAGTTCATCATTACCACCATTAGGTACTTTAGAAAGTAGATTAAAGCCATTTTCCCTACCTACATTACTAAAAAGAAAATTGCCAAATTTATCCTCAACTAAATCATTTATTGGTATGGAGTCCCTTCATCCATTGTCACGGATAATAGTCAACCTTTCAAAAAAAAAGATGTTTTGAGCTTTACAACAAATTCCATATCCAACATCATTTTTTTGCATCGTATTACCCTCAAAGTAAAGGTGAAGTTAAGGCACACAATAAAACTAAGCTAAAAATCCTCAAAATGACTATAAATGAGCTACCCATGATTGGCATCTCCAACTTAATCGTTCCTTATGGGTCTACCGAACTAGCATCTACACTCCTATAGGTGTCACTTCATATTACCTTGTTTATGGATACAAAGCTATCCTACCTATAGAGGTTGAGTTACCATCCTTGAGGGTCTTCTTGTAACACTTTGTTGATGGTGAAGAAAATATAGTTTCTAGATTGCATAAGCTAGAGTTGCTTGATGAGAGATGAAAAACTGCATTAAACCATCTTCAAGATTATAAAAATCATCTATGCTATAGCTATAACAAGAGAGGCAAAGTTCACAAGTTTGAGATTGGATACCTAGTCCTTAGAGAAAATCCTAAGAACCAACAAGAAAGAGAAAATCCAAGAAATTTTAAGCCCAATTGGTTAGGTCCTTATATCATTGCAACGATCTATGGATCTGGTGCATACTAACTTGTTGCACTTGAAGGTCTACTCAACAAAATGTACCTCAAAAAGTTCTACACTTGATTCTCGAAATATCCAATTAAAAAATACCAAAAAAAAGTACCAAAAATAACAAAAAATCAAAGAATACAAAAAAATGAAAAAAAAATCGTCACCTTGATGAAAACATGGCAAACAAGCGCCTTTTGTGACATAAAAAAAATTTGAAAAAGGTAAAGAGAAATGATTCATCCTTTGGTGACAACCACTTCGATGGCATCTTGGGCAAGTATCATTGTATAAACCTGGAAAATAGGTGCGACGTATAGTGAGTCAAGTTTCTCCATCTATCATAATTCTATCTAGTCTTTCATAATAAATTGCCCATTTCCTTCCACGATAAATTTCCATCCCATTCATAATAAATATTTTCCATACCTATCATGGCCTTAAGATTACCAATGTTTAGTGTCAACCCATCATATCTTTTTAGAGAAAAGTCAATCTTTCCCCTTATCTTAGCATTAATAGGATTTATTCGTAATTAGGGGCACCTCCTTGACCTAGTATTATGGACGAGATCTTTGGGAGTCATGCCAAATAAGATGTTCCACTATTCTTGGTCACACGGTCTTGTATCACTAACCATCATAACATACTACCTATCACAATAAATCTACACTTTCATCATCCCCGTCATCATTACCACAATCCATAATAAATTGTCTCTTTGTTAAGATAGTGACACTTTAGACAAAATAAACATTGCACTACAACATCTCAATCATAGAAAAACTACCAAGCTATCCTATGGCCTAAACCAATCAAATGCGTAATCGATTTTATCTATCCTAATCATACTATCATGCCTTCACAGACACATCGGTCCTAGAATCAACATCTTATCAATCAATATCCTATCCAAATATCAACATATCTAGTCTCATCTTATCAAGAAACACTTATCTTTGGCAAGAAGATCTAAATGGATGTTGATTTGTTTTGTCGACGATTTTTTTCTTTTTCTTGATTAGTCTTATGTCATGTTCCTATGCTACTTAAAGATATCCACATGTGAATAGAGGAGAGAGAATGGGATATTGATATTATTTTTGTATTTTATGTTTATGGGATGTTCTCATTAATTTTTGTGGGTCAAGTGTGTTATTGGTGTTTGTGTTGGCACATTCATTTAGCATTCTCTCACATCATATAAAAATTAAAGGTCATCCACCACTTTTTTGCATATAGATCATCATGCTTTATGACTGTCACATATACCTCAATCATGTTTTAGAATGGATGAGATCATTTCTTTTTTTAAATGTGTTTGTCTATACAAAGGGATGCAAACTTCACCTTGGTCTTGTCATACCTTGGTATATATCTATTTGCAAAAATCAAAATACTCTCTGATGATAAAAAAACATGTTTGATGGATAAAATCTCAAATCCCCATCAATTTTATCTATCTTATTTCTATCTATTCTACCTATCTCCCATTTTCTTCTATCTCCAATTGATCAATCCTAGCCCATAACCAAACTAATTTTCTTCTCTCTTTTCTAACTTTTCTTCTATGAATTCTCTTCATTCTTTCGAGAGATTAACCTTAATTTTTTTTTCATCCAATCTCTCGAGGGGGTATCATACCTCTATCACACCTTAATTCCTTGGTCCTTTGGGGAACGATAGGGCATGATATTTTGCAATTTTCTCTTTTTCTATGGAATAATGCTAAAACACACATTGTCTCAAAGAGGGGAAAAACATAGACACTAAAAATTAACTTATTCATTCTTGTCGTTTCTTGTCATTTCTTCTCTTCAAATTAATTAAAAAATCTCAAATTATTTAATTATTAATTATTCCCTTTCTTCCAACATCTTCCACTTGGAATATGGTTGATTTGGCTTGTGATTTCTCCTAGATGCTTAGATGATGCTGAAATTGAGTCAAATATCCCCAAACCGCCCTACACATGCTCCTTGTCTCCTTGTATCTATTCTCTACCTTGTCAAACTACTCAACCAATTTTTAAAAGTATCAAGGATTGTGCTTTTAATGCTTTCATGAGTTGAAAGTGCCTTGGGTCAAATGGAACAAAAATAGACCATTAAAGACACCTCTAACTACCTTGAACCTTTCTATAATGGCTTATAAATTTCTCTATAATGTATTTACTACAATAAAAGAATATCTATGTATTTCAAAAAGGAAATTGGAAGTCATAATTTCTCTTTTTTAATATTACATAAGATTGAAGGTTTTTATCCCTCGACTCTATTAGCTTTGTGCTTTTTTCATGGAATTGTAGTGTACATCTTTGTCTTGGCTTCCCTATCCATAGTCTACTTCAAATTGACTATCACATGTCTTATTTCTTTATGGACTATTCTTTAATCACTATGTGATATTCCTTCATGATTGTCTTCTAAATATTTTGACCTTGAAAGGACTACCATCTATCTTATATATGCTTCATGTTCTTCATAGATACCTTTGTCTTTCAATCGTTGTCATACATTTTTTTCATCATACGCGAGGTGACTATGTACACTCTTAGATAATTTCAATTGTCCTCTTTTCATGAGGAATTTTCAATTTCTATACATTGTCATCATATCGTGAGTTTATATTTGTTCATAATTGTCAAAGGCTTCAAATCTCATGATATATGAAAAAGGATCCATGAAAATAGCAATCGATATTCTAATCAAGCATAAGACAAAAATGAACTCTCTTTCTAGAATAGTCATTAGCATGCTTCCATAAGGTGATTTTTCTTCTTTAAACCTATGCACTATCCTTTTGCATATGATTGTGTTTTGCCTGTTTTCATTGTGTCAAAACCCCTAGGAACTGTCATTTTATGTTCACTAGTCCTACATGGATCTCTAACACCATTAACAAGCTCCATTCTCTTTCAAATGGTGATAATAGTTTGTTTTTTGTTAGGCACTATCATGAATGCACATCTCGTAGGGATTATCATCACTCTCCTCTTCACCTCCATAGTTGTCCTTTTCTTGCTATTCAAGATCACTGTCATGTCTATCATAAATTGTCTCTTTATTGTTTTTGCCATGTGTTTGGCATTTTTCCACAAGGTCTTTATGCAAAATCTTTAAGGCTTACAACTTGTATTTACACTCTTCTCCTACTCATGTGATCAGAAATAACTCAAAGTATTAAATATTTTAATCTTTAATTAATTTTTGTCCTCATATAAATGTAATAACCTTTCAATACTGGATTGTCTTTTCAACTTCTGATGAGGACATAAATGTGGTGGTTGTTTAGCTTCTTTGAAAGCTTATAAATAAGCCCAATTTGAATCCAATTGCAAGGAGTTGGAGAGTTATAGAGTTACAGAGTTATAGGCATATGCTCCTTCACAAGATTGCCCAAATTGGATAGATTCTAGGCATACAACTCTCTTTTACAGAGTTTGTCCAAATTGGATAGATTCCAGGCATACAACTCTCTTTTACAAAGTTTGCCCAAATGGGATAGATTCAAGGGCACACAACTCTCTTTCACAGATTTTGCCAAAAATTGTATGGTTCTTACATATTTTCAATGAAATGAAATTTTATATGATTTGTTATGTGTTTACAATACCACAAATTCTACTTTGGGTATTGTCCTCTGAATTGACAAAATAATTCAGATCAGTGGTATTAGTGCCATTTTCGATCGTTGCAGGTGCATCTACAACTAATGAGTCGTTGCCCATACTATGCCAAACTCTTCCTTGTCTTCGTCTTCAGCAGAAGGAAACGAGGAAGCTACTACAACATCTACCAAGAAACCAGTAGCTGCTACGCCTCAAGCTGACCAGGCTCCTACTGCTACAGCAAATCAGGAAGAAGCTATTATTCTCTCGAGAGTCTCACTGGCACTTTCAAGTTACATGGCAGAATTTTATTTGGAAGATGATCGAGCAATGGGGCCCATTGCCTTTCAAGAAGGGAGTAATGATCATAAATAAGTCAGAGTATTAAATATTTTAATCTTTAATTAATTTTTGTCCTCATATAAATGTAATAACCTTTCAATACTAGATTATCTTTTCGACTTCCGATGAGGACATAAATGTGGTGGTTGTTCAACTTCTTTGAAAGCTTATAAATAAGTCCAATTTGAATCCAATTGCAAGGAGTTGGAGAGTAATAGAGTTACAGAGTTATAGGCATACGCTCCTTCACAAGATTGCCCAAATTGGATAGATTCTAGGCATACAACTCTCTTTTACAGAGTTTGCCCAAATTGGATAGATTCCAGGCATACAACTCTCTTTTATAGTGTTTGCCCAAATGGGATAGATTCAAGGGCAAACAACTCTCTTTCACAGAGTTTGCCAAAAATTGTATGGTTCTTACATATTTTCAATGAAATGATATTTTATATGATTTGTTATGTGTTTACAATACCACAAATTCTGCTTTAGGTATTGTCCTCTAAATTGACAAAATAATTCAGATCAATGCTCATGTTGTCATTAAACCTTTGCTATTATACTATGAGTGTATTATGACAATCCTCAACTCTTTATGACAATATTTTAACTTGAGATGACACTCCCTATTCATTTTATTTGTAATAAGTCTCTATCATTTAGACTATCACTCACTTGAATTTGTTCTCATCCTTAATTGGTTATTATTTTATTGCTATTGATTGTGAGTAATCACTATCATGGAATGGTTTCATAGAAGAAATCAAGGAAACTTATTATCCTATTCCAAACTATAATCACCCATACTTCAAGTTCTCTCAATCATGCCACGACCAAGAAAAAATTGTGCAAGGATATATAGATATATTTCATACCTTGATGTCTAAACTTGATGTTTAAGATTCAAAAGAAAGCCTTGTTTTGAAGCATAGATCAAGATTGAAACTGTATATTCAATCAAATATGGATTTCCTTCATATCTCTTTGGATAAAAAAGCATATAACATTGTTTACAAATTTGAAGTAAAGGCCAAAGTTAAGGCCAATATTGAAGATTTTGAGTCTTAGACGAAGCCACAATATTTGTCTTCCAAGTAAAATTACAAACCAGGGAATGACTCTCAACACTATCTACAAGAAGCAACAATAATCAAATGACAAAATTTGCTTGATATAGATAATCCTTTGAATTTGTTTGCATCTTTTGGAATATTTTGACTATCATCGATAACTATGTAAGTAGTCAATCATTAGTCCTACATTGATGTAGCAAGACATGGACGATGTTCTCCCTTATGCATCTTTTTTCTCTCCTTTAATTTTGTCTTGATTGCAATGTCCTTATCCTCATTTTCCTTCTTACTATGGCCATCATGTTGTAGTGTCATAAATTATATCCCTTTATAATTTCGTACTCATTTTGGGCTCACTTTGGTGGTTGTCCCTCATACCTCTAATTCATGTTTGGTTGTGCCTAGTCCATGACCATTTCTAGAAGCACAATATTGTCCTATTCTCAATGACCTCTATTTTAGCTCAAAAAGCTACAACTATGGTGCTTAGCACCATAGTCTAGCCATTTTGGGCCCAAATTTAAAATTATAATGGTTGGAAATTTAAGAAGCGGGAGAGTGCTCTTGATGTTGGCCTTCTTTGATATTTAAACCCAAAAAGGTGTAAGTTGTGTATGAATACAACTCCCTCCCTTATTTTGAACATTTATCCTTTCCAAGCTATTATTCTAATTGAGCATTTCAATCAGACATCTTCAAGGAAATTGAGAAGAAATATGAAGTGAAGCATTCGAGAATTCAAGTTCAACAATCATGATCAAATTATGTGTTCCTCCATGAATGAAGGCATGCATTAACACCTATCAAGCAACATAAATATTTGTGTGAGGCTTCAAGGAAAGAAGTTCATATCAAAGGTATCATTTGTTAATTCAACATTTCCTTGAGGTTTTCAGCCTTTTCCCTACCAAGGGTAAGCTCTCTTTCATCCATCATAGTTGTTATGGAGGTGGAAACACCTAGTCGAGGTTTGACTTTGGCAAGCCCCTATAAAACACAACATTTTCTCTTTCTCCTCTATGTTTTTCAGGTTATAAATCTGACTACCAAAAGTGATATAATTATGTAGAGTAGAATGAGACACACAATTATAGACTTTGAATAGGCAAAAACCCCAAGAATAATCTAGTTAGCTTCATAGTTTGATGCCATTTGGATAAATTTTGGAGGAAGTGATCTATAAGGCATCAAGTTATAAAATTTAGAACCTTAGTTGACAAGGATACATTTTGGACTAAGGCAACTAGCTTCATAGTCCAACATTTTCAAGCTCAATTTTTAGTGATAGGTTCATCTCTACATCTCATTTCTAGATCTGAGCTTACATTTTGATTTATTGTTTTGTATCTACCTATTTTTGTTGATTATTGTCAATTTTGCATCACTTCTCATCATAATCATATCCAATCATAACAAATGAAAAAGTGGAAGAATTATCGATATTGCTAAGCTCTCCTAAAGGATTGAAGCTAAGCCTAATTGATTTTTCCCTACTGAAATGATATACCAAGTGGAAAATGGTTCCTAATCTACACTCGTAGGCTAGAGACGACCATTTTTCACCATTTCATTTTGGTAAACCCAACGTAACTTGCATAATTTTTTATTTTTATATTCAAATATGAGTTTAATTTGATAAATATTTTCGATTTAGTGATGCAGGAGAATCCCTAGTCTATGAGCAATCTTGCATCAACCAAAATTATTTCCTTTCAGCTTTGTTCTTGTTCAATTTAGTCTTGTAGTTTCTATGTTCTTTCAATGTGTTTCGGTAGCTGGTTCTTTTTCGTTGCAGATGAATTTTTTGGTTTTAAGGCTTGTTCTTGTGTATTATCCCAGATTTTCAGTTCATTTGGATTCTTTTCCGGTGAGTTATCGCTTCCGGTTTGGTTGTTCTTGGTTCTCGAAGCAATTTTTGAGCTTAACGACTAGTTGGTGATTTCTTCTTGTGCAGAGCGGTTTCTTGGCTTGAGGATCTATTTTGTGCCTTGCTCGATGATCTTGAGTCCTTGGTCAACCTTTCATTCAATCCATGCTTCTTGGTTGTTCTTTTCTGGAGGATTTTCCTTTCATTCTTGGGGCCAACCTATTTGCACGTTTCATTTTCCTTTCTTGGTAAATGTAATCTATTGTGGTAGACTTGGATGTGTTCCAGAGGGTATATATATTGTTTTATGTGATCCTTAGGAGGCAGTTCGAAGATTATGGGGATCTAGTTTCTGGAATTGTAATTCAGATGCCTCTTGGAGGTCCGGATGGATTGTAATCTAACTTGTAGTTTGGAATGGGGCATATTAGCCTGCATGTAACCTGATGATTACCAGATGTTCTATGATGATAATATGATGATGCAGATATATGATTTTGCATTTTATCCATGTTTTGTTGTTGCTTCTATTGTGTTCCTCTTGCTACATGATCTGGTTTGTTCTCTTTGAGGACCCACTGGATTATGGTTGTACCATTTAGAGATATTAATTTTTTAAATTCATTTTTTATGTTCTTGCATTCATTGATTAATCATCATTTTGCTAGCTTACATTGCTTAAATAGGTGGCTAATTGATCATTTAATTGTTATGTCACATAGTTTAATCACTTGTTTAATCAATTGTATTATTGCAATCATTGCATATCATTTGATAGTTGATCACATTATCATTATTCACATTTGCAATAGATTGTTTCAATTAATTAAAGGCATTGCAAGAATAAACCAATTACTTTACCTCTAGCCTTTCTTCTTTGTTTAATAGGAGTAATTGTGTGTTGTTGGATCTTATACTTGTTTATGAGTTTCATAACCCATTGTTTTGAATCCAATATTCGAGTGAGAAGAAGTTATAGACTTATGACTTCTTGTGGTTTAAATGCTAATGGTGTTGAGCCTAAGTTTAGTGTTAACTTATTCCCACCTAAAATATTGGGAGAGCCATCTTCTCTTAATCTAGCACGTATCTTACCTAACATTGCTAAGAATCCTTACCCTCATGCTTCTTATGATGAGGATGTAATGTCCCCACTTCTTGAGAAATCTATCAGGATGGGGAATTCACCTGACAACCATCTCCACAGGTGAATTCTAGTATTTGGGGGTGATTTACTTGCCAAAGGGAATCATACACTTAGTCATTTTTATGAATTTAGTAAGTTAATAAAGTAACTTTATAAGTTAAAGTTATAAAAGTATTTTTTTCTAAAAATAGAAAAAAGTTAAATTATAAGTTGTTTATTTTAAATAACTTTATATTACTCCCTTGCCACACTTTCCTAAGTGAATTATATTTTAAAAAGTGGCCCCATTCAATGATAAGTTGACCCCTCAAGTTGAGGGAATCATTATGAAGCCCAAAGATTCCATTTGGAATCTTCTAAGATGCCATGTAGGGTTCGATCTAGGGTTTGGAGGCTTATAAGGCTTGTACGTGCCAATTGGAGAGGTATGATTTTGGAAAATTATTGAATCTTTTACCTTGTAGTAGTCTGCCATTGTAGGAACAACTTGAGGAAACCTGATTGGAGATGAAAGCCTTTGATTTGGGCCTGGTTGGACGATACCCCAACCATTCACACTACATCAGCACTCAAAATTCACCTCATATTTGGCCATTTGGGGTCACAAATCAGAGGTTATTGATTGTAACAGGAATTATAGGGTGAGAACCACATATCATAGCAGATTGGAGGGTCTCTATAGCAAAATAAGTGCATTTATGATAGTCGTACTACTCCAGGTAGCTGGCCGTACCATTTTGGACAGCCTGGGGTTCCAAATAAAATAATTGGAGGGTTTGGAGAATTAGAATTTCTTGTGATTTCATTGTTGGGGTCTAAATAAGAGATCACAATAGGTTTGGAGGGAAGAAAATATCAAATCTGAGCAGCAACAGCAAATCATTGGGGAAAAAGGTCACAATTTGGGAATCTTGCCTTGCAACATTTTGGAATTCTTAGTTGACTTGCTATTTCTTCTCATATTTTGTTTTGGTAATTCATTATTAGTCAAATAAAGCTCATTGGAGCTGTTGTAGTGCTTTGAAAACTTTCATTTCAGTAGTTAATGCATTTTGGGTCAATAAATGTAGCTCATCCAGGTAGGCATTGGACTCTTGGTAAGACTATTGGGCTTAATATCTCTAATTTGGTAAATTATTCTGATTTCTTTAAAAGCTGCAATAAAAATCATAATCTTGAATTTAGTTCAATTGATATTCTTTATGTTTGGCATCTATTTTCCTATAAGCATTGTCTATCATTCTCGTATAAAACATCAAAACTTCAAAATTTCAAAACCTCATCAAATTCTAAAGTAAACAATTCGCTGGTCAAAGGATTTGAATTTGTAAACAAACAACAGATTGGATCAAATTTCTAGTCAGGGATCTTTCAGAGGATGACCCTTCAATAGAAGTGTCTAATAAATATTTGGTGAAGATGCACAAAGAAATATGAAAATATTCAACAATTTGTGAGTCAAGAACAGTTGGCTGGTGAGGTAGTCCCCTTGATTAAGAGTCTAATGAATTTAATTCAAGGTGACACACATGGTGTGGATGTTCTATGTCGTACAACTTACATAGTGGATGAAAAAATTATGAAGATATCTAGTTGCACCAAAGTGCTTGGATATTCCACTCCTCCAAGCCAGGTTGAGATGCCAGTTCCTATGCTTACAACAATACCCAATATTCCTATATACACATCCACTATCATGACCACCGTTGCACAAAATGGTAGTGTTATCCATGTTAGTAATGGGGTTAATCCTATCAATCAATATGCTTATGTTCCACCTTCAACCAATATCCTTTTTTTTTTTAAACATGCATCAACCATCTCCTCCATTCACTTACCACAATGTTCCACCTACCTACCACACTATACCTTCAATTCCTCCATAACAATCCATTTTTTCCCAAACCAATTCACCCACCGAAGCCACCACACACCATTTATTGCAAGATGTGTCATCCTTACAAGAACAATTGGCAAACATAACCCAATCCCAATCCACTATCCCTCTATACATTGTAAGTAGCCCACTTTTTGTTGAGATCCTTTGAACCTAACTCGCACAAAACATCAAGGTCCCTCATTTTATTTGAGAAATACAATGGAAAAGATGATCCTCATACTCATGTGAAAACATTTTACACTTTATGTAGTGAATTCCTATTTGACTAAAAACTTCTTGCAAAACTCTTCCCTCGATCCTTAAAAGAAACTACTTTGGAATGGTTTGGATCCTTGCCTAATAATTCAATTGTTGGTTTTCAACAATTAGTGGATAAATTCTTGCAATATTTTCAAAACAAAATTGCATCACAAGTTACTTTGATTGGTTTATTGCATTGAAAACAAGGTATCAAGGAAAAAATGACCAAATTCGTTCATAGATATCAATATTTGTATTCACAAATTTCTTATGTTTTTCCAAATTCTAATATTCAAAGGTTTTTTAAAAAAAAATTGTAACCATGTATTAGTGAAAATATTTTTTTGAATTACCAATCTTTTCACACAATTTTGCACAACTCTTTATGAATATCAACTTCAGGTTAGTCAATGTGAAATTTATTCATCTTTGACTCTAGTTGATAAGTCCAAAGATGCTCATCAAACTTACCAAGGCTTTAGAAAATAATATGAAAGCTTCATTAAGATTAACAACAATAATTCTTCCAATAAGATTGATACTCAAGTTACAATCACGATACCCCTATTGTAGCTCACTTTTCTTCTAAACCATTCAAACATCACAACTTCACCCCACTTTTTGAGTCCTTGCATACCATTATGCTTTAGTTTATTAATAAAATTTTAATGAAGCTTCACCCTATCAATCTCATAGATACCTCAAAACCTTTACCTCCTTCCTTTAACTCAAAAGCCTTTTGTCAATATCATTGTAAACCCAAATATGACATAGAGAGTTGTATGCGTTTGAAAAATGAAATTCAAGACCTCATCGAATTTAATATTATGGATGGTGTTAATGATAAAGGGAATAAATCTGTAGCACCACCTAATCAAATTGCAAATCTTTACCAATCCTTTGCCATCCCATTACACAAACATTTTTGAGCTTAAAGATAATAGTCATATAAGTACTAATGACTTGACCAAAAAAAATGTTGTGAATTTGATGGACCGAGTGAAACATAAGCCTAAACTTGAACCAATTATAATATTTCCTCACATGCTATAATAAATACAACTAATGGTCCATTATACATTACGACAAAAATAAAAAATAAACTCTCGGTGTTATTGATCTAGTATGCATGTTAAATGGAATTACAGAAGAATATCTCTACACATGTGAATTATATCAAGACACTGACATATATAATGTCTTAATGAAGGTGCATGATGGTTTCACTTGTCCTACCATAGGTTCCATCACCTTTCCTATAGAAGTTGGCTCTAAGTTCTTAGATGTTCCTTTTGCAATTATCCCTACCTCGGAAATTTTGTGTGAAGTTGGATCACCCTTGGCTCACATCCATGAAGGTAGTCTCCTCCACAATCAATAGGTGTTTGATATTTCCCAACAAAGGACAAGTTATAACTATACATCATAGTATTTTCTAGCCCTTAACTAATTGTGAAAACTTGACCCTTATTAATTTTGGCCTTGAAAACCTCAACCACTTAAACCTTGTCAAGATATGTTATTCCTTTCCTATCAAAAGTTTAAAGCTAATAGGATAGTTGACTTATCCTTAGGAAATCCTTCAGGTTCCATTTCGATTGCTACTCTTAAGGACCCATCATCATCCATGGATATAGAAGTATCTCTTCTTGCCCCATAGGTAATGAGTGAACCACATCCTAGACTGAGACTCCTCCATACTCCTAACATTCCTTTTGATACATGTTGTGGTGCCACCTCCATAATCCTATAAAGGACAATGAGGTAAATGCTTGACACCTCCTATCTCTCAACCTTTAGCGGTTCCTTCTGTTCCTCTTGTTCTTAAAGAAAAGGAAGAAAAGGTGTTCGGTGCTGAGTTATCCCCAACCTCCCTCTATAGAATTCTTTGAGTCAAAATTTGTAGTGCAAGAGAACACTGATGAAGATGTTGTGCCAAGGCTCATGAGCTTTCTACAATAAGTGATTCTTCTCTTAAGTAGTCGAATGTTGATTTGATCCCACCTTATCAACCTTCCTTGTCATCTTCTACATCTAGAGAGGAGCCTTACCTTGGCCAACCTCATCGAAAGTTGAAGTTGTCGATTCCAAATGATTCTTTTTCTTCTTCCCCTCTTGTCAAAAATCCTATTGTGATCAGTTTAGATTATGCTTTTGATAATTTTGAAACTATTGAAAATGATAATGATGACCTGTCTTCCATATTTTCCAAAGTATAAACTCTAGTTCCTAGTGACACACATTGTGATCCATAATCAGAGTATGGTCCATGTTTGGCACTATATATAGCTTCACCTACCATACTATTCATAGCTCCTTTGACATTTTGTCTACCATCCCTAAATGTTGTTGAGTGATATTGGAAGGCAGATGATTTGTGAGACTAGCTCATTCGTGTAGTAGATTCTTTGTTTTCTATGTTTGCTTGCATTTAATGTGATCTACCATACTATGTTGCTAGGAATGTCTTTGTAGTTTTTAAGCTTTCTTTGGATGACTCTTATTGCTCTGTTGGCATGAAGATACAAAGGGATTGACCTTGTCATAACATTTCTCTATTTATATCATCATTCTTCTATGTGTCATGTAAATGTGTCGTAAATGTGTGTTTGTCATAAATTTTATTTTGTGTTGTCTTTAGGGAATGATTAAAAGTGTTAAGATCTTTTTGGTCTCTTCCATGTTGACCCAAAAAGACTTTATGTACAACTTATGTGCTCTTCTTCCATTGTTCTTGTAGTTCCACTACATTTGGGGGATGAGATCAATTCAAAACAATCATACTTGATATACATGATTTATTTGATGCACATGCTAACTCCATGTAGTGGATCCCTTATGTTCTCTTTCATGTCTTGGGACCATCAACTTTGATTTACCTATGTCCAAGGGTATTTCAACTTTGCAATGTGCTTGTCTTTTTGATGTATGTATGTATGCTACCTTAAAGAAATTTCTTCTGACAACGTATTCACATCACTTTAACATGGGGGCATACACTCTGCTATGTTACACTTTGTGCACACAACATGAGATTGGTTTGTACACTTTGATCACACATCATGATATGCTTGGTGGATGATGTAGCACCCAATTTGTAGTTGCATTTTCAGATTATCTAGAAAATAAAGATTTTTCTTTGTAATCTCCCTTAGCGCAATTCAAATAGCATAATAAACCTTGCTAGACCTATTTACTCCTCTTTTCTAACGTGACTCCTAGTAAGCATCCCTTACTAGTCCTAGATGTCATGTTCTTCTCTTATGGCTCCTAGTAAGTTTCGTATAGATACTAAATAGTTGTATGATGGCATACTCTTCTTTATTCTTGAATGCTCCACGTGCATGTGTAACTTATCCTAATCATGTTGCGACTTTTATTTTGATATGTGTAACTTATCCTAATCATTTTCCTTAACAACTCTAAAACTCATGACCAAGCCCATGCAAAAAGAACATGATCAAGGCGAGAGCCCTGCTAAGAGCCTAATTTCTTGACCAACATTTATTAAATTTTCTTTGAAAATATTACTCTTTTCAATATGCCAAAAGCTTAAAAAATCGCTACGTAAGTTAGTAAAGATGAATTGGTAACATCAATAGACATACCTACATTGTCATGGAATAAAAACATGTAACACTACTAGAATTCTCAAAGATGGATATATTTTTAAAGTGGTCGAATAAAATCTCTCTTGTGTAACTCATGGTACATAGAAATATATTATTATATATGTTCTTACAATTTAGTCATAATTTTAATGTGAGTATAGACATGCAATATTAACCTCTACTCACCAAATATTAAAAACAAAATCCAATTTATATATAATTATAATCTATAAAATAAAATATCATTTAAAATAGATGTAAAATAATTAAATTACAAAACATTCTATATATTAAATTAATGAAGATCGTAAACAATAAGAAACATCACATTTTTTTATATTAAATCAAAATAAAAAATTATTAGAAAAAAGCAATAATATTTATATGAATTCTTTTTAATAAAACTTTTATTTAATAAAGTATATGAAACTGTTGGTGTAAATTATATCTCATAATTACACTTTACTTAAGTTGACTTAGGGTAATGCATTTCATAGTAGTTTGCATATGACACACTTAGGGAAGCGTGCACATAAGGATGATGCATGGCGGATAAATTCCACCTTTTGTGGTCTTATCTTGTTGTTACATTCCACCTTCGGTGGGTGATCCACCTCTTGTGGAATATTTTATTATTTCTCCTACCTACCCTCACCTACCCTTGTTTCTCATTGAGACACATGTCATGATTGTGTGCTCACATATCCATATGGCCCTGCCTTTATAAACAAACTCATCTACATTGTATCTAATGATCTAGTTGATCATATTTTGAATTTTGATTAGAATACAATTTATTCCTATCAATATTTTGTCCCCCTCTTGTGCTATTTGATGCTCTGCAAAATGGGAGATGTTAGACAAGAACCTGTGGTCGTATGACACAATAAAACACAAGAAACCAAGAGAAATGTTAGTGTTAATCAACCAAAAACTAGTCTAAGAAGGCATACCAAGAGAGACACTAAAAACAAAGTAAAGCATTTAACTATGAAAATGAAGGCAAGAAGACATCTCCAAATGTCTTCTATCATGCTTGTAGCTCTTCCTTCCTTGTTCCTATCCTCTCCAAGATCCAAATAAGTGTAGCTCTCAGCAGCTTTTTGCACTATGGATGCTTTATGGAGGTTCAAGATGAAAAATGATTTACTTATGCAATGCAAGTGTAAACAAAAAGCTAATATTAGATGATATGGAATGAAAATGGTTTATTTTAATCCAAAATAACAATATATTAATGATTTATGCTAAATGCTCTCTAAAAATGACTATAATGTAAATGCATACAAGTTTTCAGGATTTGGATTATGAAGGAATGAGCTCTATTTATAGGAAAAATGGAGCAATGGATGGTCGAGATTGAGTAATCTCAACAAGGGTCAAGATTGAATATATTCAATCCATGAGGGAGATTTCAACCCAATCCCATGTTGACAAGTGTCAACATGAGATGGGTTGAGAGGAGAGGGAATAAGCATTAAATGCTTGACATCACCTGAGGGTTAACTTGGGAGGTAAGGTTAAGGTTGAGTTTAAAAGAATAAAACCATTATCCAATAAATAATGTCATTATCCAATGGATAAACTCTTGTGCAAGAGTTAGTGAGGATAACCATGGTCAAAGCAATAAATGCTTGAGAAGACACATGGGTCACATGAGGGTTAAGTTAGGGGTCAAAGTCCCTAACCATGGGTGCAAGTGGATTTAACCATAAATGGTCATGTAAGAGCCATTAGTGGTTTGGAAGACTTTAGAGGTTAGCTTGTTGGCCACATAAAGCATTGAATGCTTTTCAAAGACTTTGGAGTCATTGAGAAGTGACTCCAAGTTGCTTAGGAATGTGACAATAATTAGGGGATGGATTAGGCTAATTAGGAAGGGGTTAGAAGAGTTTAGAAGGGGATTTAGGATTGCAAGTGGGTTTGGTGGGTGAGGGAAAATAGAAATTTTATTAAAATAAAATTCATTTATTTCAACAAATAGGTGCAAGTTGCATTTTTAGGAGAATGCAAGTGGGGGGGATTTAATTTTGAATAAATGTTTTATTTAATTTATTTAAAAGAGGAAATGGGGTTAAATGAAATAAATAGAATTTATTCATTTAATTGATTATGAATTTGGTTTAATGGATTAATTAAAATAAATTGAATAATTTATTTAATTAATAGGAGAATGATTTGAAGACGAATTAATTAAATGTTAATTTAATTAATTGTTGGCTAGTGGGTTTTTAATCAAATAAATAACAAATATTCATCTAATTAAAATGGACGGATTTACATGACTACATTTGCCCCTCTTTGAGACGGTGCGGTTTATCGCATCGTTTCAAAGAAAGAAAAATAGGTGTGAAGAAATATGCCCCATAAAATGTTAATTTAATGGGTGGTATGCCCCCTCGAGAGATGGGCCGAAAATTTCAAAAAATCGAGCGATCTCTCGAAAAAGAACAAGAAGTGGAGGGGAGGTAGAATAGAAGAAATTAGCAATAACAGGGAAAGAATGGGAGAAAACGGAGTGAAACTGAGAAACAACAAGTCAGTGAGTACCTTTAGGTCAGGCAAAATATACGGTGCAAATGTGGTGTGTGCTTTTGATTGATACTGTACAATTGATCAAAATTGGTTGGACAATCTGGTGCAATTGATTTAATTGCTTCGGTCGAGTCAAAGCATGACGATTGATGTCATGTGTTCTCTTGGACATGATAAATTCTGAGTAAGTGAATCAAAGTGACCTGATGGTGACTTAGACAATTGATGTAATTGCCCGATGAAGTCAAGGCATTTGAAGCAAAATACTCGTTGAGACTTAGACAATTGATGTAATTGTCCGTTATGATTGTGTTTGATTGGTTGATCAATTGATAGTGTGTGCATGTGATGGATGGTTGCGGGGAATCATGGCAGCCCCGTTGAGACTAGGTCATTATAATAAATGTTTGTAGTAGTCTAGGTTTGCCATGATCAATTACCCGTTGAGACCCGAAGATACTTGATCAGAGCATCTGTTGATAGTCTAGGTGTGTGTGAGTCAATGTGCCTGTGTAGACAGAGTAACTAGCTTGATTGTGTGGATGATTGAGGATGGGAAGCACAACCCCTCCTATTAGAGAATGGATGGTGATGAACGTAGCTTGATTGAGTTGATGGGAAATGATGAAGGGATTATGATGATGATGTTGATGATCAAGATAGGGAGGGTGAGGGGGTGGATTCAATGTTAGATAGAAGATATGGAGGACCTATTCCTATGGAAGAAGAGAAAAATGGAGTATGCACCCCATTGTAATTACTATGTATGAATGATATGCAGCTATTTATGAATGTATGGATGGATGGAATGCAACAGAATGCAATATAAACAGATGAGATGGAATGACGATCCAAAGTGCTTTATTTTCATCATTGAGCATGATAGTATCAATCTTGGACGAGACAGTAGGAACCAAGGATAGAGCATTGTACCTACAAACAAACAACATAAATAAAGAATAAAGAATATGGACCCTCCATAATGGTTCATGCTCATATGGTCGAGGTATACGTTGTAGTCAGCAAGCCCTAGTGATCCATGATTGTATTTTGTATAAGATCACGTAGCTTAGTGAACTTCCCACGTAGACACCATTAGTACATGCCCCAGATTTCATTGGAAAAATGCGCAGAAGATACATAAACAATGGTTAGGAACCATCCCAGTCACTCTAATCACTCGTGGATATCCCGGAGTAGCGTAGGAACCTGATATAAATGAATAAATAACCTACAAATTGACCAAGTACTTGATAGCTTAAACATAATTTTATTGTCAAAGAAAATGTTATCTTGTCTTTGTTTTGGTAAGGAAGGATGCATCCTTGTTTAAGACAGTTGGCGTGTTGATGTTGATTGGTTGGTTGATATGATAAGTGGTCATTGAGTATTTCACAGTGTTTGTTTGGTATCTTCTTGGATGTGTATGTACAAAGTGTTGCCATGTTTTTTATTGATTTTTGATGTTTTTTGATGTTTGTTGAATTTTGTGAGTGTTTTTTAATGTTTTTGGTATTTTGTGATTGTTTTGAATGTTTTTGATATTTTGTGATTGTTTTGAATGTTTTTGATATTTTGTGAGACAATTTTTGAATGCTTTTGGTATTTTGTGAGACGGTTTGAATGAAGAACTCAATGAATCATAAGTAATGCAGAATCCACTTCCATCAATAGGTTAAGGGCATTGCCTCCAGTTTAGACATGACTATGAAAAAGCGGGATGCAAGACGCACGAAGTACTATCCTTGATTGCAGATCAATAACAAGCCATGGTTTCGACTGATGGATGAGTGGATGTAATGAATGTGATCGCAACAAGTCAAAAATACAATGGACCCATAGCCTTTTCAAGTGGCGCCTGTTTGCCAAGTTTTCACCATCGCACTTACCCAAGGTGCCACCGGAGTGGTTGTTCACCGTTTGGATGCATGATTTTTTTCTTTACTATTTTGATTTTTTTTGTTTTTCTTCGGGACATTTATCTGAATGTTTTTGGTGTTTTTCTTATATGTATGGGAGCCTGATGCTCTGTACAACTTATGTATAAAACTATTTGAGGTGCATGTTGTTGATTGGATCTGCTAGCGGTTCTCCTTCTGAAGTAGCCAACTAATATGCCCTAGACCCAAATACAACAGTGATAACATATGGACCCAGCCAGTTTGATTCAAACTTCCCCTGATGTTCTCTATTTGGTTGGTTACAAGGATTCTCTCGAAGAACAAGATCACCTACCTCAAATGTGCAAGGTCTAACTCGATGATTATAGCTTCTGCTCATGCACTGTGGATAG
The DNA here is from genome assembly GCF_030272615.1 of Cryptomeria japonica. Taxonomy (NCBI): domain Eukaryota; kingdom Viridiplantae; phylum Streptophyta; class Pinopsida; order Cupressales; family Cupressaceae; genus Cryptomeria; species Cryptomeria japonica. The sequence continues at coordinate 24,320,132 of NC_081414.1, forward strand.
GCTTTGAGGTGATTGTATGCAACTTATCACTTCTCATCAAGTAGCTCTAAGTCCTGAAGATGTGATACTCTATATGCTTCTTCATCTATGAGATTATGCAAGGAAACCCGTAGAGATGTTATCTCGACCTCAATAGGAAGGATGGCTTCTGCTCCATAGACCAGTGAGTAGGGAGTTGCGCCTGTAGGGGTTCGAATGCTAGTTCGATACGCCCATAGTGCTGGATTCAATTGAACATGCCAATCACGACCGACATCATTGACTTTCTTCTTGAGGATTCTCAATATGTTCTTGTTTGATGCTTCGGCTTGACCATTGCCTTGTGGGTAATAGGGAGTGGAAAAGCGCTGTTGGATGTGAAACTTCTCACAGAGCTCATAGACATCCTGATTTTTGAATGGAAGCTCGTTATATGTGATGATGGACATGGGTACACCATACCGATAGATGATGTAATTAAGGATGAATGAGGCGATCTGCTTACTGGTGACTTGGGTAAGTGGAACAACTTTGATCCACTTTGTGAAGTATTCGGTAGTAGTAATAATGAATTTGTGGCCGTTGGATGAAGATGGATGGATTTTACCCACAAGTTCAAGTCCCCATTGACAAAAAGGCCATGGTGTTGTAATTGGTTGCAATTCCTGTGTTGGTGCATGTATCGAGTCTCCATGAATTTGGCATTTCTTGCATTTTCTGACAAAATAATAGGAGTCTTTTTCCATGGACGGCCAATAGTATCTAGCACGTATGATTTTCTTAGCTAGTGAAGGGTCGCTTGTGTGAGTTCCACAAATTCCTCCATGTACCTCTTCCAAGGCCTTTGTTATCTCATCCTGTTCCAAACATCGAAGGAGTGTACCATCAAGACTGCATCGGTATAGGGTTTCAACAATAATGGTATATCAAGCGGTTTGGCGAATGAAGGTTTTACGTTGGTTATTCGATTAGTTAGGAGGAAGTGTGTGATTGTGTAGATAGGTGTAGAACTCACCGTACCATGGGGATTCAAAACTGACAAGGCGACATATCATCTCAAATTTGGGGATATCATAAGCAGGAATCCAAAGTTGTTCTACCAAGAACTCGTAGCATGTTGAATTCTGAAGATCTAGGAGAGATGCAATGATAGCCATAACATCAACAATGATAGCCAAAGTGTCAGCAACTCGATTCTGATCTCTGGGTATCTGCTCAAAGGTGATAGTAGAAAATGATGCTTTTAACTTGTCCACCATTTGCTTGTACGACATGAGTTTGTCATCCTTGGTTTGATATTCATCTGTTGCTTGTCAAATGACCAGTTAGGAGTCACCATATATTTATAGCTCTTTTAACTTCCATTGGATGACTAGTCGGAGTCTTGTGATCAAGGCCTCATACTCAGCTATGTTGTTCATACATGGAAATGTGAGCCTGTAAGACTTCGAGATGTTGTCACCTTGAGGTGTGATAAACATAATGCCTACCCCCGAGCCATGCCTAGTGTATGAACCATCAAAGTATAGTTTCCATGTTTGTGCTGCAGTGATCATGAATATCTCTTCATTTGGAAAATTGGAAATGAGAGGATGATCACCTATGAGTGGTGCATCGGCCAACTGATCTGCAATAACTTGACCCTTGATAGCCTTACGATCCACATATTTGATGTCAAATTCACTGAGAATCATCACCCATTTGGCCAAGCAGCCTGTCAATGTTGCTTTGCTGAGTAAGTACTTTAGTGGATCAATCTTAGCAATGAGTTGTACTTTATGTGCTAATAGGTAGTGCCTCAGTTTAGTAGCTGCCAAGATTACTACTAGGAAAGCTCACATAATAGGTGTGTAATTGAGTTTATAGTTGACCAGTGTGCGAGAAATTTAGTATACAACACACTCTTTCCCTTCTACATTATGTTGTTCCAGTAGTACACCCAATGCTGCATTTGTTGCTGAAATATAGAGCAATAGAGGTCTACTCGGATCTAGTGGGATCAGCAATGGTGTATTCATGAGATAGTATTTAAGCATCTGGAATGCTTGCTGGCATTTGGTATCCCATTGAAAGCGGATGTTCTTATGTAATAAGTCTGTAAATGGGTGACACTTATCTGCCAGTTGTGCAATGAATCATCGAATGGATTGTAGCCGCCCTTGTAATGTCCTTAGCTGACTGATGTTCCTTGGAGATGACATGTCCATGATTGCTTTGACCTTTGTAGGATCGACCTCAATGCCTTTGCTTGAGACAATTTATCCTAGAAGCTTCCCTGAGGTTACTCCAAAGACACATTTCTTTGGATTGAGGCGAACATGATATTGTTCCAGTCTATCAAAGATTTTATCTAATATTTCCAGATGACCTTCTCTTGTGAGTGATTTTGCCAGTAAGTCATCAACATAATCTTCCATCATGGTATGCATCATATCATGAAAGATGGTTGTCATTTCTCTTTGATAGGTCACTCCTGCATTCTTTAGACCAAAAGACATTACATTCCAACAGTATGTTCCCCATGGACAGGTGAAGGTTGTCTTATGTTGATCCTCTAGTGTGATCTTTATCTGGTTGTACCCTGAAAAGCCATCCATGAGAGAGAGCATGGCATGTTCTGTTGTTAGGTCTACAATCATGTCAATGTTTGGTAGGGGGAAGTCATCTTTAGGACATGCCTTGTTTAGATCTCTGAAATCAGTACAGATACGGATGCCCCCATTGGGTTTGCCGACAGGCACAATGTTGGATATCCAATCTGCATAATCAATTGGTCTAATAAAACCAACATCCAGGAGTTTCTTAAGTTCTACTTTGACTAGTACTACAATCTGGGGATGCATCTTGTGAAGTTTCTGCTTGACAGGCTTGGCTCCTTCTGCTATGGTGAGGTGATGCATGACTAAATCTGGATCAAGACCATGCATGTTTGAATATGACCACGCAAAGTTAATCTGGCACTTCTGGAAGAATTTGACAAAATTAGGTTGTTCCTCTGGAGTTAAAAGAGATTCCAGATGTATGTGGTGAGGAGTTTCAGGAGTCCCCACGTTGTGTTCTTTTTATCTCTTCAATAAGGATTGTTGATCGTTTCTGCTGTGTACTAGAGGGGAGGATGTCAAACCTTTCATCCTCAAGCACCTCAGAGAGGTTTTCACCATTGGATACGCTCTTTCTTTTTACTTTTGTGGGATCAAATAGTACCACAGTGTGGTTTTCACTGGAAGATCCATGTTTTATTGTTATATTTTTGTAGCTGAAAGGGTTGGCATCCACCCCAAAGTATGTTGCGTTGTTAAGTTCAATGACGAATCTAGCTTTGTGTTCCCCACTTGGTATGTTATTCCTTAGTTCTAAAAAGTCAATGATTGCCTCATCGTTTTGGAATTGGTCAAGGCATGGGGGATTATATTGGTTCCATTCGATGAGTTCAGGATGTTTAATAGGCATTACCTCATCGATCGGGTTAAGTTCATAAGAGGTGTCAGTGAGGGTCAAGACGTTGTGGTGAAGGTCGTTGATGGTACTCTCTCTATCAGAATCAGGCATAGGATATGATGTAGGGTCTGTGGAAGAAGTTTCCAGTTCAGGAATCCAAGAGGTCTTTATATGTGCTTCTCCATAAATAGGGATGTCTTTGTGAGGTGGAGGTAGTGATGTGTCTTCCTCATCTAAATTATTGAGATGCACTGAATCAAATTCTCACTCATGCGAGTCGATCTCTAAGTCGCTTTCCAGTATCCAATTACTATACCATACTGAGATATCCTTTGAGTTAAACATTGCAGGTCTGAGTGGTTGATGTACCTTTGTAGATGAAATGATTGGTGTTGTAGGAAGGATTATGGGGATCAGTAAATCCGATACGGGGAGTATTGGTAGTGTTGAATCTGTTGCTTCTGCTGGAATTGCCAGTGTTGTCGATACTGTTGGTGGTTCTGATAGTGCTAATGGTGTTGTTGATGCGGTTGATGGGATTGTTGGTTTGATTGGTGGGATGATTGGTGTTGTGGATGATATTGCTAGGATGTTTAGCCTTAGTGGGGCAGTTGGTGTGGTGCTTGGTGTTGCTGATATAATCAAAGGTGACCTCTTTAGAGTTTTAGGTTGATATAGAGGTTTGCTGGGTTTTCCTTTGAATCTGAGTTTAGGAAGGATCTCCTTTTGAAAGCCTAAGCTAGTGTTATCTTTGGGCTTTAATTCTGGCTGCAATGGCTCATGTCGTCCTTGCTTGCAAGGTCCCAAAGAACTCTAACCATCGTAACCCATTCTTTGCATAATGAGAAGGCCTTTGCCATACTGATCTGTGGGAAGCTTAGCTTGTGGGATGTTCATGGTGATAGGGTCTTTATAGATCCATTCTGCTAAGTCCTCATCTTTGGTCTCTTCTTCTTGACTCTTTCCAAGGATAAAAGGCGCCAAAGTGCAGGCTGGCTTGACCAGTGGTGCCTGAAGTAACCATTGAGGCTTACCATGAGTTCTAGGGGATGTTGGTAGTTTCCCAACACAAAAGAGTTGGTTGAGATTGTACTCCCTGGGACCTTCCTCTGTCATTTTCATCTCGAGCATCTCTTGCTTGGGTATAGTGGTGTTTGAACTGGAAAGAGAGGCGGGACTTACATATGAGGTGGATGAGGTGGCTTCTCTGTTGTTAGGAACGGTAATCTCTGGTTGATATTGTTACAATATGCAAATGGATTTGCATCACCCAAGATTGTAATTTCTACACCATTATGAGGGAACTTGATACACTAGTGGTAGGTGGATGGAACGACTTGCATTGCATGTATCCAAGGTCTTCCTAACAATAAATTATACAGTAGAGGAAGGTCCAGAACTTGACATACGATGTGCTTCACCATTGGGCCTACTCGGATCGATAACACAACTGCTCCCTTGGATGAACGCTCTGCATCATCATGAGCTTTTATGGTTATCTTTTTGCAGGGATCCACTAATTCAACTGCATACCCCAATGCGGTGACCAATTGTAGTGTACAAATATTTAGGCCTGCTCCATTGTCGATCAAGACTCGCTTGATCCGATGTTGGTTGATAAATCCTTCAATATAGAGTGCGGCGTTATGAGGTTGTTGGAAGGATGTATTGTCACTTTCAGAGAAAGTGAGACATGGTGATGACCTCAGATTTCCAACCATAGCTTGGAATTGATCTGTATTTAGATTCACAGGGACTGATGCCTCTTGTAAGAGCTTGATCTAAGATTGTTTTATGAGATGGTGATAGGCGCAAAAGCTCTAAGATGGAGATAAGTGCGGGCGTCTTATCTAACTATTCCACAAGGTTATACTGCTTTGGGATGGAAGGTGTGCCTTGTGGAGCTGCTTTGATGGTAATTTTGTTGCGACACGTAACAACATTGCAGGTAGAGTTTGGATTTTTTATGGTAATAGTTTTAATTTGTTCATTGGCATCATATACGTGGTTTATAGTGTAATTATAAGCAGCTTGCGTATAATCAGTGGTATTTGTATTTCGCCCTGAAGTGGAAGGACCCCTTTGATCTTGTGATGGAAGTAGATTTTTAAACAAAAGATGATCATTGTTTGTTGTTTTTGGGTCGTGTCCTTCAATTTCAATCTCGCCTCGGTCATTGAGATCCTAAATAAGATCTTTCAATTTGTGAAAATTGCTCGTTTTATGCCCTTTCCCTTGATGGAATTCACAATGTTCAGTGTCTCTCCACCATGAAGGTTTAACTTGAGGTTCGTAATTGGACATCTTTGGTAGGGTCACCAGATTTGAAGAGACCAACTGACTTAACACCATTTCAATAGGTTCCCCTAAGGGAGTGTACGTTCTTTTTTGTTTATAGTTTTGCTGGTGTTGTCTTGGTTCTTCTTGCAGTATATTGCGTCCTTGATTTGGTGGGGGAGGAGTCGTGTTGGTCTTAAGAGGGGGGTTTTGCCCTACAAAGCAGACCACAGGTTGTGCACTTTTAATAGTTCTTGCATCTACAACCCCATCATTGACAATGTTCTTGTTTTTGTTCCAGAAGTTAGGTTTATCACTATTGAATCGAGGGCGAGGCACATCTTTGGGTTCATTGTATATTTTGATAAGCCCCCTTTTTATGAGGGCCCTTTCACATTTTAAACCCTGTGTGATCATGACATTGAAAGACTCTCTACCTTTCATGTCTAAATGAAATTCCATTTCTTCGTTCAAGTTGGAAATAAATATTTCCACTAGCTCTCTTTCAGGTAGCTGAAGGGAACGTCTGCTAGACATTTGTCGCCATCGTTGCAGGAAGGCTGAAAATAGCTCCCCCGGTTTTTGCTTAGTGTTACATAGATCGGCCGTGGTGATATCGCGTTCAATGTTATGTGAGTAATGTGCAATGAATTTCTGGACCAGCTCTTCAAATGTCCTAATGTCACCTGTTAGTCTGGAAAACCATTGCGTGGTTGTCCCTGCCAAACTTTGGGGAGAGAGTCGCATTAGGTATGTGTCATCATATGCCACTTCTAGGCATGCTGAATGGAATTCTCTAACATGATCGCGAGGGTCTCCTTTTCCTTGATACTTTTCAAACTTATGTGTTTCAAACCCTCATGGAAAAGGTGGCATGTGTAGATTTCTATCAAAGGGATAGGGACAAATATCATTAAGTGAAAACTGGTTTGTTTTCACACCACTGTGGAGTTGTTGGGCTAAATTTTTAATTTTTTGCCGCAACATGTCTATGTCATTTGGAGGTGGAGGTGGGGGATTTCCTTGATGAAGGTTGTATCTAATGGGATCTCTACCTCTTTCATCCTCATTACAACTTTGACGTTCTGATGCTTGGCTTAGTTGTGCAATATCAAAATCAGAGGGTAGTTTGGCTCCCTCTTGGGCAAGTCTTAAAAAGTGAGCATCAGCATTGCTCCTGAGTATTTTGTCAAAAAGTCGATTAAAGAGAGGGTTGTGTTGTGCCCTTTCTATTGCTGCAAGCGTAGGAGTACTTGGATTTTCATCATTTGCATTTCATCCAAGGGCTTCTTGGAATTCATTGAGATTTTCCTCCTCTTCCTCTTCAATTTCTTGTTGTCTAGACCTTGATCTAGTTTGAGCCATTTGGTTTACAAGTTTTTGTTGAGGTTTTGAGAAAATGATGACGAGTTGGTCATGAAATGAAAGATTGATGTTTGGAGTAGTGTTTTGCATACAAATCTCTAGCACTAAAGGTAGATGTTACCAAAGTTTTTCCTTGAATTGCTTGTTGTGTTTTGTTGACAATGTTTGATATGATAAGGTTTAGAGAGATCTGAGATGTGTTACAGACCCAACTACCTAGTAATGAGAGGATTCACTCATAGACAAGTTTTAACCTGCATAGAAATGCCTCTTAGGATGAGTTTATCCTAGATGTAGAGACACTCTAAAAAGTGATGTATTGTGTTTGAGTCAAGCAATATTGAAAGAGAACTTAGGACAAAAACCTCTTGATGTTTTGAGAGTTGGAATGGATTTGATGAGATGTGAATGTGATAATGGATGAAACGTGAACTTCAATAGAAACTCTGTGTTACAAAAGGAACAAACTCTTCCTCTTCTCTTTCAAGGGTTGGTGGTTCTTCCCTAGCTGAGTTATATGTGATGCAAATGTTTGGAAAGAAGGCATGATTGATTTTGCCTCCCTTGTTTTGATGATAACTTAAAGCTCTATATTGAGTAAAAGCTCTGTGGTTCAATGACTCTTGATCAAACTCGTTTGATTTTCCTTGAAGATATAGATGCATGTGACGTAAGAAGGTTCTATGTGAGACAAAGATTTTTCTATTAAGATAGAAGAATTTCCTTCTTTTGATGAAAGCCTTCGAGCTTAATGGTCTTTTCTTCAAATTGATGTGTTGATGAAGATTCGTCTTTCTCAAGATGTGAAGAATGGTCATATAGTTTGATACTTTTTTTTTGATCTTTGTTGGTATTTGAAAATGTTTGTGTTGGATGAATACTTGTTTTTGGAACTGATTTTTTATTTTCTTTGACAAGAAAACAAAGCAAGCACACAAACACAAGACTGTTGCCTCGAAAGGCACAAGTAAGTATGGGTATAGATCAACCCAATCTTTGGAATTTTTATGACCCTTTATTTCCAAATGTTTTTGAGTATGTTTTTCCAAAAAGCCTGAAGTTGGCTCAATTTATCACCGGTCTTGACACAAAAATGAAGACATTTCAAACACACTTTATCCCTAAGGTCAAATGGCCAGTTGCGATAATTTCAGCCCACATCTTGATATTTCTTCAACTTTGGTACTACATACCTTATGAATCCCACCGTGACAGGTAAGGATGTGACATACTAAGTCTTGCACGAGCATAACAAATAGATGATTCCTATGATGGGGGAGTCACCACTTTTATTAGGCTACAAGTAACCTTTCAAAAAGCTATGTTTCTACTCAAGGAAATATGTATGGTGAGTATCTTGGGAGCAAAACCTTCTATGCTCTTGCACTAAATTTATCACAAATATCCTCAATCAATAGAATGGGTGGGCTACTACATAAAGGTGTTTAGTAATTTTTGATGTCTTTGGACATAAGTTCATTCTGCGGTGACTCACTTAAGAGCCTTGTAACTTGCGGTGGAGCCTATTTGTCCTTTCGGCAAGTTACACTGTAGGAACAACTATACCCAAGGCTACAGCTTTCGCTCACACCTGATTTTTATAGCGGCTTGAAGGATTTACTGCGCGAGGTCGTTCCCAAGAGTGATGTGTCTCTTGGTAGGCCTCTCTTAAAAAAGATAAACTTTGAGTGTTACTAACACTTTTCTCTTGCACCTAGGACCACAAAAGCTAAGGGAGAGGATAGAGTGTGTTAGAAGTAGGACCACTCGACAAACTTTGCACAAGCGTGCCAAACATAAAAGACATTTATTCTTTTTAACTTATCATTGCAATGATGATCTAACTACTTGGAGATGTTGCTCCAACAACCATGGTGTTCTTTTTATCCTTCAAAGGCAATATGTTGAGTAAACTAGGAAAAATGAAATCCTGGTCAACTTAATGAAAAACACGTTTTGCTTGAAGTAAACCGCTTTGCAAAAACAAAACAAGTTGATTGTTCTTTTTATTTGCCTAAACAAAGTGTGGATTGTGAAATTTTTAAGTTGAGTTGATGCAAGGAAATCAAAAGTTGTTTTGTTGAGTTTTAGGCACCAAAATGAAGTGTTTGAAGTTTGCCTATCTTGCATGAAAAACCAAGTTTGTTGTGAGTTTTAATACACCAAAATGAAGTGTTTGAAGTTTGATTTTTAAGCACCAAATGAAGTGTTTAAGTTTTTTTTAACTTGCAATAAAAAACCAAGTTTGTTGTGAGTTTTAATACACCAAAATGAAGTGTTTGAAGTTTGATTTTTAAGCACCAAATGAAGTGTTTAAGTTTGTTTTAACTTTGCAATAAAATCAAGAAAAGGAAATTTCTAAAATTTTAAGCAATACAATGGGTTAGTTAAAACCTGCACAAGAAATGAAAAGTCAGTAAAATCCGAACACATGGTGGGCTTCCACAAGCCTAAGAAAAATTAATTTATCGGTTACAAGGCATTTTTTACAACGCTCTATTACAATAGCGCTACTGTGTGTGAGAACAGAAGTGCTACTTAACACAAAAGCACAATAATAAGGACAAAAGCACTAAGAGACAATATTATACAGACAGACAAACGCACTAATATGGGAACAAAAGCGCTACTTAAGAGTCAATAGCATTATACTATAGCCAACAACACTAAATTCTGGGAGAATAGCGTTATTGTAGAGACAATAGTGCTAAAAGACCAAATTTGCGATAGCGCTAAAATGCGAACAAAAGCACCGAAGTGCGACCTGTGTGTCAAGTAAAACAATCAAAAAGTTAGTTTTCCAAAAAAGGTTGGTCTTCGATTCACGTCGGGTTCACCAAATGATGCTCTGCAAAATGGGAGATGTTAGAAAAGAACCTGTGGTCCTATGACACAAGAAAACACTAGAAACCAAGAGAAATGTTAGTGTTAATCAACAAAAAACTAGTCTAAGCAGGCATACCAAGAGAGACACTACAAACAAAGTAAAGCATTTAACTATGAAAATGAATGCAAGAAGACATCTCCAAATGTCTTCTACCATGCTTGTAGCTCTTCCTCCCTTGTTCCTATCCTCTCCAAGTTTCAAATAAGTGTAGCTCTAAGCAGCTTTTTGCACTATGGATTCCTTATGGAGGTTCAAGATGAAAAATGATTTACTTATGCAATGCAAGTGTAAACAAAAAGCTAATATTAGATGATATGGAATGAAAATGGTTTATTTTAATCCAAAATAATAATATATTAATGATTTATGCTAAATGCTCTCTAAAAATGACTATAATGTAAATGCATACAAGTTTTCAGGATCTGGATTATGAAGAAATGAGCTCTACATATAGGAAAAATGGAGCAATGGATGGTGGAGATTGAGTAATCTCAACACTTGGGTTAGGATTGAATGATATTCAATCCATGAGAGGGCTTTCAACCCAATCCCATGTTGACAAGTGTGTCAACATGAGATGGATTGAGAGCAGAGGGAATAAGCATTAAATGATTGACATGACCCGAGGGTTAACTTGGGAGGTAAGGTTAAGGTTGAGTTTAAAAGAATAAAGCCATTATCCAATAAATAATGTCTTTATCCAATGGATAAACTCTTGTGTAAGAGTTAGTAAGGATAACCATGGTCAAAGCAATAAATGCTTGAGAAGACACATGGGTCACATGAGGGTTAAGTTAGGGGTCAAAGTCCCTAACCATGGGTGCAAGTGGATTTAACCATAAATGGTCATGTAAGAGCCATTAGTGGTTTGGAAGACTTTAGAGGTTAGCTTGTTGGACACATAAAGCATTAAATGCTTTTCAAAGACTTTGGAGTTTTTGAGAAGTGACTCCATGTTGCTTAGGAATGTGACAATAATTAGGGGATGGATTAGGCTAATTAGGAAGGGGTTAGAAGAGTCTATAAGGGGATTTAGGATTGCAAGTGGGTTTGGTGGGTGAGGGAAAATAGAATTTTTATTAAAATAAAATTCATTTATTTCAACAAATAGGTGCAAGTTATATTTTTAGGAGAATGCAAGTGGGGGGGATTTAATTTTAAATAAATATTTTATTTTATTTATTTAAAAGAGGAAACAGGGTTAAATGAAATAAATAGAATTTATTCATTTAATTGATTATGAATTTGGTTTAATGGATTAATTAAAATAAATTGAATAATTTATTTAATTAATAGGAGAATGATTTGAAGATGAATTAATTAAATGTTAATTTAATTAACTGTTGGCTAGTGAGTTTTTAATCAAATAAATAACAAATATTCATCTAATTAAAATGGACAGATTTATGTGACTACACTATTCATTGTGCTCTAGATCTTGGCTATAGATGACAAATTCTTACATAAACAATTTACAAATTTCAATTACCAAATCTTTTGGGCCCAAATTTGAAATTATAAGGATTGGGAATTTAAAGAGCAGGAAAGTGCTCCTCGATATCAACCTTCTTCAAAATTTGAACCTAGAAAGGTGTAAGTTGTGTCTAAATATTACTTCATCCCTCATTTTGAACATCTACCCATTTCAAGCTATCATTCTAATCGACCAATTCAATCAAGCATTTTCAAGTCAATTGAAGAGAAATTTGAAGTCTTGAGCATTCAAGTTTAGCAATCATGATCAAGTTATGTGCTCCTTCATGAATGAAGGCATGCGCCAACACTTTGTTAGGACCCGAAGGCAACTGAGAGGGGGGGGTGAATCAGTTGTCAATTAATTTCAACCCAAATATAACTTAATCAAACTTGATACTTAATACCAGTAAACCAAACTTAATGTCGGTTAACAGATTAACAATTAATATCAATACCGGTGATACTTAATGCATGAAACTGAAAGAGAAACAACATCCACAATATATAACACAAAGATTTGTATGTGGAAACCCTGTAAGGGGAAAAACCACAGTGGGAAACCTTACCCACAATCAGATGATACTACTGCAGATAGTATGTGTATACAAATGGGGTCTGCACATGCAAAAAAGGCCAACCGCCTAGAGCTCATTGCTCAAACACAAAATAGGAGTCACACTGACTACAATTGGATGGTTAAATCCAATGATAATGTATTGCTCAAAGTAGCATCTCCAATGCTGGATTCAATACCGGTTAAGCTCTGATAATCACCTTCAAACCTTCCTTGAACCTTCTTTATGGTCTGCTCATATGATCTTCAATATTCGCACATACCATGTTACAGAACCATATACCATATACCGTTACATTCCTTATTCCCTTATCTCACAATTGAGATCTTACATATATACCAAAACCTAAGACCAAATGTGTAGGTCGGATCACTAATAATATTACAATAAAATCAATTACAAATGAGTTAAGATGTGATGCATCATGTCAGCTCAATACATTTACAACAATATCCAATCAATAAATCATCTCCATAACGTGTCGCGCTGATTTGGAATAGATAATGCATGCTGGTCCATAACCTAGACCAATTTGTCAGTAACAACAAATATGTCAACCCGATTAGACCAATAACCAAAATACCAAAACAAAGTATCCAAACCATGTCTTTGACATAACCAAGTGATCTCCAGATGATAATAATTCATAATAAGTGTCTGTGAACAATGTACCGGTGATTGTGCATAAGTCACTGAACATGCTAGTGAACACAATGTGCCGGTTCAACATAACCATAGATCTCCAAAAGGATAAGTGTTGACATCAATGACAAAACTAATGCAACACATCCATAATACCAACAATCTCCCCCTTTGGCATTGATGGTAACACAAGATGGAAAAACATCTAAGTGCCAAAATAGAATGCCAAAAACCATAAACCAACAATCTCCATAATAGATCAATCTCATAAATCAAAATCAAAATGCAGAGAGTATATATCTCTCCCCCTAGGACAATTTTTCCTAAATACAAAGTTTGTTTTTCCATAGATATCTCTCTCCCTTTGACAATAAATTCCAAAGCAATACAAATACCAGAACATACAACCAATTACAATAACCAATTGTTATAACCAAATACTCCCCCTGAGAAGTAGCTCTCCTCCATCAAAGTCAGAAAAAGGTTTCTCTATTAATTTCTGTCGGTTTGATGCCAATCTTTAACTGTCTAAGTTTCTACCGGTGAGGGTATTACACCAAGCTTCTCTTTGAGATATTCAAAAGTTTCCTTAGGCAAAGGCTTAGTAAAGATATCTGCAATCTACTCTTTAGTATTCACATAAACCAATATCACTTATTTTGCTTCAACATTCTCTTTCAGAAAATTATATTTGATAGAAACATATTTAGTCTTAGAGTGAAATACAAGATTCTTTGATATATCAATTATTGTTGAATTATCACAATAAATGATTATAGGTTCTTTGCATTTTACTTTTATGTCCTTCAATATTTTCTTAATCTATAATACCTGAGTACAATTAGTTGTTGCTGCAACATATTTTGATTCTGTTGTTGATAATGATGTACAACTCTGTTTCTTGCTCAACCATTAAATCAATCTGCTACCAAGAAAGAATGCTCCTCTAGTGGTGATCTTTTTGTCATCTACATCTTCTGCCCAATTTGCATTGGTGTATGCACATAAATCAAAATTTTCATCTTTAGGATACCATAAACCAAGATTTGTTGTGCCTTGTAAATACCGAAAAATCCTTTTCACTGTTGATTCATGATTTTATTTAGGATTACTCTGAAATATTGAAACAATACATACTGCATTCATTATATCAGGTCTTGTTTGTGTCAAATACATTAAACCTCCAATCATAGATTTGTATCTTTTTGGATTAATAGGAGCTGAATCATCCTTCAATGTCAATTTATCAGTTGTAGTCATAGGAGTACATACCGATTTAGAATTTTCCATACCAAATTTCTTCAGTAGTTCCTTCAAGTATTTTGTTTAACATATGAATATACCTTTAACAGTATATGAAATCTGCAATTCTAAAAATAATTTTATCTCCCCAATCATAGACATTTCAAATTCTTCCTGCATCTTATTAGCCAAGTCTTTACACAATCCATCTTCTCCTCCAAAAATGATATCATCGACAAAAACTTCAATAACCAAGATGTCATCATTAGTCACTTTGAAATATAAGTTGTTGTCAACATTACCTTTAGTGTAACCAAGCTTCAAAAGATATTTGTCCAATCTAGCATACCAAGCTCTAGGAGTCTGCTTCAATCCATACAAAGCTTTCTTTAATTTGCAAACAATATTTTTATCATTTGTCAATGAAAATCCATTAGGCTATTCAATGTAAACTTTCTCTTCAAGATCACCATTCAGAAATGCACATTTTACATCCATTTGATATACTTTATAGTTTTTATGTGCTGCAAATGCAAGAAATAATCTGACTGCCTTAATTCTAGCTACTGGTGCAAAGGTTTCATTGTAATCTATTCCCTCTTTCTATGAATATCCTTTACGCACTAATCTTGCTTTGTTTCCGATTACCTTACCATATTCATTAAGTTTGTTTCTAAATACCCATTTAGTTCCAATTACATTTTTATCTTTAGGCCAGGGAATCGATGTCCATGTATTATTCTTTTCAATATGTTCTAATTCATCTTCCATAGCTTTAATCCAATGTTTATCTTCACATACCTCAATAACAGATGCTGGTTCAATTTGAGAAATTAAACACACCTCTTCATTTGTCAGTCTTCCTCTTATCATAACACCTGGATACCTATTCCCAATTATCTGACTTTCAGAGTGATTCAGTCTCACATACCTGGGTTTATTCACTTGCTGCTATTCTTCAATCACTGTGGAATTCTCTGATGATGCTAGTGTGACTGGATCCATATTCTGTATCGATGCACTCTGTATTGGTTCATTTATGATCATCTCAATTGTCGGTTCAAAATCTACAGACCTTGAATTTCCTCTAAATTGTTCATCTATCTTCACATTAGCACTCTCAATAAAATCTTTTGCAATCTTTTATTAAAACATCTATATGCCTTGCTCTTAGATGAATAACCAAGAAATATTTGTTCATCACTTCTAGGATCAAATTTACCAACATACTCATCTCTCCTAATATAACATTTGCTTCCAAATATTTTGAAGTATTTAAGAGTAGGAGTATTACCAAACCATAGTTCATAAGGGGTCTTATCGGTTTCACCTTTGATGTAAACATTGTTGAAAGTGTAAACCACTGTATTCACTGCTTCTCTCCAGTACATATGAGGTAGATTTGCTTCCAATATCATGCTTCTAGCTACATCCAAAATAGTTTTGTTCTTCCTTTCCACAATTCCATTCTGCTGAGGTGTCCGAGGTGCTGATAGTTGTCTTTTGATTCCATTCACTTCACATAATGTATTAAACTCCTTAGATGTGAATTCTCCTCCTTGATCTAATCTCAAACATTTGATTTTCTTACCGGTTTCATTCTCTACCATTGCCTTGAATAGTTTGAATTTTCCAAAAGCTTCTGATTTCTCCCTGAGAAAAGTAACCCAACACATTCTAGAATAATCATCAATAACTAGCATAAAGTATCTATCTCCCTGTAGACTTCTTGTTCTTGTTGGACCACACAAGTCAGTATGAATTAAATCAAGAACATTGTTGGATTTCTCATAAATACTCTTAAAAGTTGTTCTAACTTGCTTTCCCATTTGACATTCCTTACATACCGGATTATGAGGTTTAACAATCTTAGGTAAATCCCTTACTGCCTTAGTTGAACTGATCTTTACAATGCAATCAAAGTTCACATGACAAAGTCTCTTATGCCATAACCAACTTTCATCAACATATGCAATCAAGCATGTCCTTTCACTGTTATTCAAATGAAAGATATTACCTCTAGTCTGATTACCGGTTGCAATCTTCAATCCAGTTCTATTCATGATTTTGCATTTACTATTCTTGAATTGTAACTGAAATCCTTTTTCAACTAATTGACCAACACTCAAAAGATTATGCTTCAAACCTTCAACATAGCAAATGTTGTCAGTATTGTGCTTACCATCAAAAGATATAGTGCCTTTTCCTTTGATCAAACAAGATTTATCATCCCCAAATCTTACTAGACCTCCATTGTATTCCCGAAAAGATAAGAATTTACTTTTATCACCATTCATATGATGTGAACATCCTGAATCTATGATCCATTCATCATTTTCTTCAATTTTAGCTACTAGGGCCTGCTCTACCAGTGGAATAGTAGGTGTCGGTTGATCTTCTTTTATTGCAATGAAATCCCATCCATTGTCTGTTGGTTCTTCATCAGAATCATCAGTAACTCCTTCATCAACATAGTAACATTATTTGTCTCTGTTCTTCTTAAATCTTGTATCTCTGATATTCAGGGTTAGGCTTATATGTTCTTTTAGCTTCTTCTCTCAATCTTGCATGTCTATCATGACATCTAGATGCCATATGACCAACTTTATTGCATTTAAAAAATTTAAATGGTGCTTTACCTTCATACTTACTTCTAATAGGACCTTTAGGCATTTTCCTTGCAAATAGTGCTTCAAATTCTTCATTTTCCTTCCTGATATCTTCAAATTCTTTTGCATAAAGTGCTTTCCAATCGGATTTGTCAGATGATGATGATGATGCTCCAGATGATGATGCTTTGAAGGCTAAATCTATCTTAATTGTAGCAACAAGACCAAATTCCTCAAGCTCAAATGCTGAAAGTTTTCCAACCAATGTATCTCTAGATACTGATGTATTAGGCATTGTTCTCAACTCATTAATAACAATTACTCTCATTTTATATGCCGATGGAAATGCTCTTAAAAATTTAGAAACAATTTCATCTTCACTTAAGGATCCTCCACAACATTGTATTCCCAAAACAATTTCATTAACCCTTTCCATAAAAGCAGAATTTTTTTCATCTTCTTCCATATTCAAATTTTCGAACCTGACCCGGAAGCATTCCAGTTTTGCAATTTTGATAGTGGTATCTCCTTCATTCAATGTCTCCAATTTATCCCAAATAGCTTTAGTAGTAGATTGGTTTGATAATCCCATTATTTGCTGATCTGACAATGGGCTCAAAAGTGCTTCTCTTGCTTTGCAATCATTCTCTTGATCCTTAGTCAATGTTGGTGGATTAGGTTGATTTGGTGCAGGACCAACATAGCCATTCTTTGTGACTTCCCTTATGTCTCTTCCAATGCAATTTAGATGTGTCTCCATTATGATCTTCCACATACCATAGTTAGTTCCATCAAGTTTCAAATTGTCCTTCCTGAAAAAGTTTGTTGCCATAGAATCTCCTCAAGCTGTTAGACTTTTGCAAAAAGAGGACTTAGCTCTGATACTAATTGTTAGGACCCAGAGGCAACTGAGAGGGGGGGGGGGGGGTGAATCAATTGTAAATTCATTTCAACCCAAATATAACTTAATCAAACTTGATACTTAATACCAGTAAACCAAACTTAATGTCGATTAACAGATTAACAGTTAATATCAATACCGGTGAAACTTAATGCATGAAACAGAAAGAGAAACAACATCCACGATATATAACATACAGATTTGTATGTGGAAATCCTATAAGGGGAAAAACCATGGTGGGAAACCTTACCCACAATCAGATGATACTACTACAGATAGTATGTGTATACAAATGGGGTTTGCACATGCAGAAAGGCCAACTGCCTAGAGCTCACTGCTCAATCACAATATAGGAGTCACACTAACTACAATTGGATGATTGAATCCAATGATAATGTACTGCTCAAAGTAGCATCTCCAATGCTAGATTCAGTTTTGGTTAAGCTATGATAATCACCTTAAAACCTTCCTTGAACCTTCTATATGGTCTGCTCATATGATCTTCAATATTCGCACATACCATGTTACAGAACCATATACTGTTACATTCTTTATTCCCTTATCTCACAAATGAGATCTTACATATATACCCAAACCTAAGACCAAATGTGTAGGTTGGCTCACTAAGAATATTACAATAAAATCAATTACAAATGAATCAAGATGTGATGCATCATGTCGGCTCAATACATTTACAACAATATCCAATCAATAAATCATCTCCATAACATGTCATGCTGATCTGGAATAGATAATGCATGTTGATCCATAACCTAGACCAATTTGACGGTAACAACAAATATGTCAACCCGATTAGACCAATAACCAAAACACCAAAACAAAGTATCCAAACCATGTCTTTGACATAACCAAGTGATCTCCAGATGATAACAAGTCATCATCAGTGCCAGTGAACAATATACCGGTGACTGTGCATAAGTCACTGAACATGCTGGTGAACACAATGTGCCGGTTCAACATAACCATAGATCTCTAGAAGGATAAGTGTTGACATCAATGACAAAACTAATGCAGCACATTCATAATACCAACACACTTATCAAGCAACATCAAACTTTGTGTGAGGCTTCAAGGCAAGAAGTTCATGTAAAAGGTACCATTTGTCAATTCAAGCATTTAGTTAAGGTTTTCAACCTCTGCCCTACCAAGGGTAAGCTCTCTTTCATCCATCATAGCTAGTGTGGAGGTAGAAATACCAATTAGGGGTTTCACTTAGGCAAGCCCCTATACAACATAACTTTTTCTCTTTTTGCATGTAGGATACAAATTCGACTATCGAAAATGATAGAATTGTGCAAAGTAGACTAAGACACATAGTTGCAAACTTCAAATAGGCAAAAAACCTAGGACTAATATGATTAGCTTCATAGTTTGATGTTTTTTGGTTAAATTTTGGAGGAATTGATCTACAAGACCTCGTGATTCAAAATATGGAAGCTCAATTGACAAGGACACTTGTAGACTAAAGTTCCTAGCTTCATAGTCTAGCATTTTTAGGCCCAGATTTCAATGACAGGTTCCTCCCTACATCTCATTTACACATCTGAGCATACATTTTGATTTTTTGTTTATGTATCTGTCTGTTTACGTTGATTATCATCAATTCTGCATCATTTCTCATCATAATCATGTCTAATAAAAAAGTGAAACAATTAACCATAGTGCCAAGCTCTTCTAAAGGATTGAAGTTAAGCCTAATTGATTGTTCACTAATGAAATGATATCCCAAGTGGAAAATGGTTACTAGTTTGCACTCCTAGGTCAGATACAACCATTTTTCATCATTTCACATGTAGAGGATATTAGGCCTATATTTTAGTGAATATTTTCACCTTATTTGACATGATTGCAACTCTTGGCCTTAGCTTATGCATCTACCTTTGGCACTTATTACCTATACTTCAATGTTTAACTACCACTTAAACTTGGAAAGATCAACATCTCTGGTCTGTTATCTTCTTTACGTTGTGCCTAAAAACATTCAACTATGAATTGCCTTCTAGATTGTCATATGGTCTTTACACATGTCCTTTGGCCATATAATACAAGGTGTATGGCTATCTTTTCTATATTGCGATGATATTTTTCTTGCCACTGTTCTTAGCAAGACTTTCCTTGGTTTCATTATAATTGCATTTGTTCTTGGGTTTATGGCTTGCCCACCATCTTTATAAAAGTGACCATACTATGCATATGTATACTACCCTCATATCATATCACCACTCTTGTTGGCCTTTGTATGATATTTATGTGGTAATTGTAGTCTTCATAGGGCATTTCTTTGTGTCTAGTATGATAGGCTTTATTTTTTGCCATCTCTCCCTTTGTATCTAGGTTCCAATATGCCTACACATTAATCATTTTGAACAACACTACGTAAGAGGTGTGAGATAATTTATTTTATTGAACCAAAGGCATAAAAAGATTAGATGGTGCTATAAGTTTTACAATGAAAGATCTCTCTTTCATGTGATTGTCATCAAGAGGTAATTGAATATGCCTTTTGAGTGGCTTCATGTAACCCACAAGCTTCTTTGCCTTTGTCACCAAATATTAAAAAGAAAATCCAATTTATATAAATTAGAATCTATAAAATAAAATATCATTTAAAATAGATGTAAAATAATTAAATTACAAAACATTCTATATATTAAATTAATGAAAAACGTAAACAATAAGAAACAAAATATTTTTTATATTAAATAAAAATAAAAATTTATTAACAAAAAGCAGTAATGTTTTATATGAATTCTTTTTAATAAAACTTTGTTCAATAAAATAAATGAAACAATATACAAATTTCAGTTATCAAATTTTTTAAATATAGCATTTTTAATTTTTTTTTTTTTTTTACATAAATAACTATTCAAAATAATTTTTCAATTATAAAAATTTTAACCTCAACACCATTTAGATGGTTCACATTCAATTAATTGACAAGAATGAAATAATGATTCTCAAAAGTTGTAAACCCATCTTCATCAGAGTAGAATATTACAGGTAACCATTTAGTCCCGTCGAATTTAGCATGATAAACATTTTAGATACATAGCCCTTGATTATCATAACCATATACCCCGGTAGATTCCCTAGCACAGAAGAATTCAAGATTCAAACATTCAATTTAGTCATTTGTGTGAAGATGGCGGGGCTTGTTGCGAGGAGCACGCTCTTCTCCTCTAAACCAGTCATTATCTCTTCCACTAACAAATTCCATTTAGTAAGAAGCCATTTTGCTGTCGCCCAAACGCAGGCCCCTCGAAAACTGCTCCTCTACAGCAAAAAGGGCTGCTGCCTCTGTGATGGACTCAAGGAGAAATTGCATTCTGCCTTTCTCATGGGTGGTCCTGATTCACTAGCCGATGTGCAACTAGAGGTTTTTTCTTTATATTCTACGTAATTAATTCAAAAATCCCACTTAAAAGCCCTTACTAATTAGTTCAATTAAACTTCATTTGCAGGTGAGGGACATTACTACTAACCCCGACTGGGAGAAGGCCTACCAATACGAAATTCCTGTGTTGGTTCGACTCCTTGCCGATGGCTCCGAGGTAAAGTTCAGAAAAATAATATACCCTGATTCAGTTTTTTCCTTTTTTCTCTTCCTGAAAATACAGAAATCAATTCGTATTTTTCTAAAAATAGCAGACATCCAATTCACATTTTATTTCTTTTATTTAGCACCAGCCTATTTTTTACCAACACCCACTTTGTGCATATCCGCAGGAAACCCTACCCAGAATGTCACCTCGTCTTACTGCCGAGCAAGTCCAGAAAAAACTGGCATCTTTATTATCATGATATGCTGTTTACAAAGTTGTTTTTGATATTAATGGCTTTTGTAATTAACTTTTATTACATGTATTGTAAGTAGGGGTTTATAATTCAAAAAGTTTTAAGCATGGAATTTTGGGGTCTGTTTTTAATTTTTACGAGCTCGCTGTTTTATCCAAAAATCAGATTAGCCAATTTTCAAATTTTGCCCAAACAAAGAGCTGGTGGCCAATTTTTCCTATTAAATGTAGAAGGATTTTATTGATTTTGTCCAAGTTGAGTTTAATGGTAGATGCCCTGTTTTTATTTACATCTGCCTGTGGCTATAAGTGTTTTATATAATTTACGTTAATTTACAAAAAATATTTAGTAACTATATATTTTATAAGCAGTCAAGACGTTTATATAAGTATTAAACTGTGAGAAAATAAAGGTTGGCCCTTTATGTCCCTACAGCAATCTAGCTCTTATTGAACTGATCAAACAATAATAATCATGCTTCAAATCTAATTAAAAGAGACGAGCAACTGATGCAATAGATGATTAGAATCAAAAGTCAGAATGACAGAACTGCATCGAGAATGTTGCTGCTGTGTGCAGGTCTATGTGGTCTAGTCCTGGATTGGGTTGCGTTTGTATGGATTAGTCCATGTGATGGAGCCTGGTCTTGCCGATGTAGCCCCTGAAATTTATTTACTTGTCCTTTGGATATGTTTTATAATGAAGTTATGCTTAGAAGCATAGTGGGGCTTGCCACCAGACGAGATGGAGATTCCTTAGCTTATCTTGTTTGCAGTCAAGCCCTCAGAGATGAACAAATTGTTGCAGTGATGCCAAACAAATGATGCACATGCAAAGTTTGATGAACTTCTGTGGTGTTATGTGTTGAAATAGTAGCTAGCTCAGATACTTATCTATTGTATTTTAATGTTGTCAATGACAAATTAAAATACACATGTATTATCTATTATGCAAATCGAACTTAGGGCTGGGCCCAAATACATGTAACTTGTAAATATGTCTTGCTTGGGCAAGACCTATATATAATGTAACTTGTGGATAGGACGGGCCCTATAAATGTAACTTGTAATTTGGTCTGACCCTAATTGGGCGATGCAACTTGTGGTCCTATATTGAATGTAACTTGTAGATAGGGTAGG
The DNA here is from genome assembly GCF_030272615.1 of Cryptomeria japonica. Classification (NCBI taxonomy): domain Eukaryota; kingdom Viridiplantae; phylum Streptophyta; class Pinopsida; order Cupressales; family Cupressaceae; genus Cryptomeria; species Cryptomeria japonica. The sequence continues at coordinate 24,342,478 of NC_081414.1, forward strand.
CCCAATATGTATTTTGAGCGATTATGTAATTGGGCTGGGCCCAAACTCATGTAGCGTGTGGTAAAGGCAATCAAGCAATAACGTCTTAATAGGTCGAAACCTATTTGGACAATATACATAATATTATTATTAAATCAACAAGGCAGGCTGACTTGAGACTTGACACCACAAGTCAAGCATATAAGCAAGTCATTTGCATAGCATAATGAATCAATTCACATACAAGGCGAATCATTCTTAAGGCTTTCAACACATGTAATCTGCTCTCCAACATTTGGTGATCTCTCTCTCTCTCTCTTGTGCGAACTTGCTCCTCATCCATTGTGTGAAGGCTGGCTGTTAGGTGATACTATCAAGATCTTGCGAAGCTAATGAAGACTTGCCTTAGCGAATTTGATGCTGATGATAAGGGCTGCAATCTCCATTATCATATAAAGAGGAATTCAGATCTGCCATCTTGCTAGTTGAACAACAATCTGAGATAAGCACACTTGCCTTGTAATTGCCTACATTTGAGATAATACACATTGTACTTTGTGGCTGGGTTTTTCACCTCCAAGAGGGAGGTTTTCCCATGGTATTTTGTGTGTCTTGTTTTGTGTTTTTTATTGCTGTTACTGTTTTGTTATAACCTGATTATTTAAGATTAACATTTGATTGCTTAAAATTAACATGGTATCAGAGCTTTAGGTTCATTCTAAATAATCAAATTATTAGTTGTCCTTCACTTTCAGTTTGTTGTTAGTTTTGCAAGATGGTTACAGGTCTGAAAGTCGAGGACAGACTTGAAGGTGCCCTAAATTTTACACCATAGAAGGTTCGTTACAGTTTGTGAAAGATAAGGATCTGACTGAGCCTTCAGATGTGGATGAGCTAAAGCAATTCAAGAAGTCCACCGTGAATCAAAAAGTTCGACAACAATGTCTACTTGATAAATTAAAGGCATCGATGGGACGATAGCAAGAATAAGATTTCAGGTGCTCTCATTCCTCTACTCTCAATTATAGGGTACACCTGGTTGGAGATTTGCATCTGATTACCTTATTGTTATTAGTGTCTTATCTAGCGCACAAGGTTCTCTTGCTTGTTAACTACTTCATCTAAGGGTGCTTTCATATGTTAGTTTGTGCACTTGTTTTCAGATCTTAGTATTGTCTAACTTTCTTCCTAAGGTTTGGAACAATCACTCTAGTTCGAGCCTTGTTCTTGTGTTGAGAATTTGTTCTAATCTAGTTTGAACTATTGAAGATAGTTATGCCCTACTCTCTATTTTAAGTATGTTTAGCTCTCAACCTATTTGATGTGGTGATCCAAATTGATGCATTGATCTAAATGTATCCTTGGCACTTAAGACTTTAGCATTTGTATTCAGATATAAATCTAGGAGTATTATGATGGATATAACATCAAATAGGAAGATGAATAAATTTATAGGAGATTCAGAAACATGGAACCTCAGTCATTGGTGTGATAGACATCCTACTTAGTATCTATGCCCAATGTTGACCTTACTATCTTCATATTATGATCCGATCCCTTATGATACTTGTTGCATAGTTCTGATGCACTGTATTCTATCTAAGTCTTGAAATGCTCAATAGTCTTGCTGCTCTGGAGTTACATACTCTTATGGTGTGTCTCTTGATTTGCATCAAATCTCTTAACATTGTATGGACTGCATTTTCTGTTCTGTTTTATGTTTGGATAAGGTTGTCATGTAGGGCTGTGACTGTGTAACACTTGGTTCTCTTCAACTCTTCATAATAGACTCTCATGTTCTTTGTTATGGTGTTATTATAATCTTGCTCTGCTCCTCTTGTGTAGAGGATTGCCTTTAGCTCTAATGCATTTTTTGTCATGGCTTTCATCATCCTTACATAATATTCATTGCGACACTATCTCTTCAATTTAAGCATACTGCCTATTACATTCTTGGAAGTAAGTATTCTCTTGATGATGAAACCTAAGATGAATGAGGTATCTAACTTATTGAAGTTGTCTTTTGATCATACGCTTGTGCTCAACTACAATGTGTATCCTTTTGAGTGGTTGATGCTCATATATGATTTTACGCATTGGCTGGAAAGACAATTAGGCTTATATACCTTACTTATGGATTTTGTAAAATATTTTCTGAAGTCATACACTTGCCTTAGTTTTCTAATATAAGCTAACTCTCTGTTATTCAACTATGGAAAACAATTTTAGAATGTTGTGTAGCTTTACACTATGGTTGAAGTTGTTCATAGACTGGCAATATCCTTTTGAGCAATCTTGGCATATGTTATCGATGGTGGAAGTCTAGATAAGTTACTTTACATGTTAATTCATTCTATTGGGATATTTTCTCTTCAAGAGTTTCTTGAATTACCATGCCTCCAAGTTTAAGAGGGAGCTTGGTTTCTTCACTTCAAGGTATGCCTTGATCATAATGATTGTACAATAGGTCCATTTCATAAAAGTGAAGTAGGGAAAAGATTGGCATTTCTCATCTTTGATTTATGGTTGCTTTCCTTGATTGATTCTTAGTTTATGCAATATTCATGAGACTTGATTACCACAATTTTATATTAAGAATCAAAAGAGAGTTCCATATGGAAGTTTTTGAAAATATGAAGCTAGATGTAGTTAGAAGGAAACATTTGCTCTTGTTGCTAGATATACTAATATTAGAACCACTATAGCTAATGTTGCAGGCTGGAAGTTAGATATAAAGATTGTTTTCTTAATGTTGTCTATATTGAACAACCTGAAGGTTATGAGATTCATAATAGAGAAACTCATGTGTGCAGACTGAAGAAAGCTCTCTACGGTCTCAAGCAAGCTCCTAGGGCTTGGTATGAAAGAATTGATAAGTACTTAGTTAGTTTAGGATTTTATAAGAATGATGTTGATTCTAACATTTACTTTAAAGTATTTAATGGTGAAATGTTAATTCTGGTTTTATATGTGGATGATTTATTTCTAACTGGTGAAGATAGTCTCATCATTAGGTGTAAGAAAGAATTAGCTATTGAATTTGAAATGAAGAATCTAGGTTTAATGTATTACTTTCTAGGGTTAGAAGTGTGGCAAAGACCTAATGAAATTGTTCTAAGTCAAGGAAAATATACTATTGATATATTGAAAAGATTTGGTATGATGGATTGTAAACCTATGTCTACTCTTATGGAAACTAACTTGAAGAAGCTCAATATTTCTACAGCTAACTATGATTTTGTAGATCCTTCAGAGTACAGGCAGTTGATTGGATCCTGGATGTATCTAGTCAACACTAATTTGCTATGCAGCGAGTGCACTTAGCCAATTCATGAACCAGCCAAAGCATGTTCACCTGATGGCAGCCAAGCACATCCCAAGATACTTGCGTGGAACAGTTGGCTATGGACTGAAGTATCCAATCAACTCAGTAATCAATTTGGAAGGCTACTCTAAATTTGATTGGGCCGAAAGTGTTACTAACAAGAAAAGCACTGCAGAAATCTGTTTTAGCTTGGGTTTCGCTATGATCTCTCGGGCCAGTAGGAAACAGTTCTCAATTGCATTGAGTATTGCAGAAGCTGAATACATTGCTTCAAGTGTGGCAACTAGAGAAGCAGTTTGGCTTCGCAAGCTTCTTGCTAGGTTGTTTGGACAACCTTGGGAATCCACTGTTATTTATTATGATAATCAGAGTTGTATTAAATGTCTAATAATTCTGTGTTTCATGGTAGGTCAAAACATGTGGAAACTCATTATCACTATGTTGGTGATATGGCACAAAGAGGTGCCATCCAGCTGAAATATATCAACACTGTTGAATAGGTTTCAAAAGTTCTCACCAAGCCTCTAGCTCGAGTGAAGTTTGAGTACTTTAGAAAGAAGCTTGGAATTGTGGAGAACACAGTATTGATTGAGAGGGAGTCTCAATCCTAGTGATGCAATTTAGTTTGCATCTCCCACCTGTTGTGACCTAATCACACATCACCCCATCCCAGATAGGGACCCCCTAGCTTTTAGGCCCTTTTGGTCTTTTGGCTTTGTTTTTTGGGTCTTTTCGCAGCAGTCTCTTCAAATCTCTCCGCATTGTGGATGTTCAGGGGTCAGTCAAGGTTAATCTGCTTCTCTGTCGAGCGAGTTCTATGAAGTCTAGGGCCTGTTTTGTCCTTTTTCTAGGGTTTTGCCTTTTGTCCTAGATTTTAGGAGTTCCTGTTAGGGTTTCGGGAAAATTGAGCATACGACTGGAATCAGGACCCTTCAAGGGACCTCCTTATGAAATTTGAGCCCAAACGGGGCAACTTTCTATTTTTAGAAAGTCCCTATTTTTAAGGGATTTTTTTCGAGTCCCGGAATGTCGCCATTTTGCCAAAAATCAAACTTACTATTTTTAGTAAATTCTATTTTTAGTAAGTTTCTATTTATAGTAAGTCATTATTGCACCCTGTTGGGGATCTAATGCTGACACCTGGAAAGTTTCTATTTTTGGAAAGTCAGCATTGGTAGGGTCAATGAGACAAGGCGACAGGGATCAGGCATTCGCAGACATTTCTAATTCCGGAAAGTCAGACAGCCGACAAAGATAGCCAGAAATGGGTCAAGTGCTGGAAATCCATGCCTAAAATGGAAAGCTCAGGAAAACACTTCAAAAGCACAAGAGGTCAAAATATTCTAAGTCTGGAAGCCATTCACAGGTGGGAAATTCCATGTATCCATGGATAGGGCTAAAATGCGCCCAAGACTGGGCTGAGGCACTGAAACCAAAAATGCATTCACAGGAGGAAAATTCCACTAGTCCATGAACATGTTGAAAATGCGCCCAAGTCTGGGCTAGGGCGCCAAAACCAAAAAGGCATTCACAGGTGGAAAATTCCACCAGTCCATGGACATGTTGAAAATGAGCCCAAGTTTGGGCTGGGGCGCCAAAACCAAGAATGCATTCACAGGAGGAAAAATCCATGTGTCCATGGACATGTTGAAAATGCGCCCAAGTCTGGGCTGGGGCGTCAAAACCAAGAAGCCATTCACAGGTGGAAAAATCCACCAATCCATGGACAGGGCTAAAATATGCCCAAGACTGGGCTGGGGCGTTGAATTCAAGAATGCATTCACAAGTGAAAAATCCATGAATCCATGGACGTAGTGAAAATTCCACTTGAGCTAAAAATTGGAATTTTGCCTAAGGCATGGAATCCAAGGAGTCAAGGAGAAATTAAAAAGCAAAATTCCCCTTGGGCGAATTTTCGAATATGCTATTTTTAGACACCAAATCCCGACCAAATATGGAAAATTTTATAGATTCGGAATTGGGATGAAAATCTCCATCCAATGAGCCTGACTCCTAAATTTTAGGAAGATCCCTAAAAAATAGGGATATGTTGAAGGAGCCATGAAAATTCCTTCGAAAGCAGGAGATGACAAGTTGGAGTAGAATCGAGCAAATCCTGAGCAAGATCCTTCAAAATTGGAAAGAATGAAATCAGCGAGTTGGCAAAGGAATCTTCCAAGCATGATGCATGACTGGGAGCATTTAAGGAAAATTCTAAATTTGAACTCATTCGCATGGGAAACTGCCTCTGCATGGCGTAGTAATTAAGGAAAGTATGACACGTCATGAATGCAATTACTAATTAATGCCTCTTGAGAATTCTATATAAGTTTGGAAAGGCATTTCATTTCTCACATGCAAGATTCAGGAAAGAAGTGGAGAAGTGAAGAATATTCATACTTAGCCTCTATTTTTATTATTTCGAAGTGCTTCCAAGATGGCAGAACCAAGCAAGGCAGCTACTATCTCCAGGCAGGCATTGATCAAAGCAGAGATGAGGGGTTTTCTTCCTCATTCTCAGTTGAATTCAAGATGGGAAGAAATCAACGATATTAACCTTGGCACGTTCAACTTGGCTGCATTCAAGATCTGAATGTTCGAAACAGCAGGGCATAATCCATCCCTGACAGCTGTCAAAATTGTGAGAAGTGGAATAGTTGCAGCAGCTGGCTTTCCTCCCGTTATTCAATGCCTAGATCTAGTCTTGGAATGTGCAGCACATTACAATCTGGAGCGGAAAACAATCTCAACGCCAGATGGCAAGTTACTGGCAACATCGACTCTAGAGTCGATTGGTGAAGCTTTCAGAATCCCTTCACATTATTCCATGACGTACAGGACCAGCAACGGAGCTCAGGCAGTATATGAAGCAGGCCTCGCCAGGTGTGCTGATTTGATCAACAAGCAGTGGTTGCTGAAGCCTAGAGTGCACGCTTCCAAGATGTCCAAAACTTTCACAATCTTCGAGTTCAAGCAGGAGTATGTGGACCTGATAAAGATGCTGAGCAGAGTAATGGGATGCTCACATTCGGTGAACTTCGAGCCCTGGATGTTCTTCTATATAGGCGAGATCATGAATTCAAATACATTGATCGACTGGGCTAGATTGATCAGTCACTACTTGCATGAACAATTGAAGGACCTAAAAGAGAAAAGGTCTCAGTCCTTTTTCATGAGCTCCTACCTATTCTATATGCTTACACGAAGGGGAGGATTCGATGGGCTGCCAGCAAGAGGAATCATGGGTTGCGGACCAGCTCAGTTAAAAGTGCATGAGTGTTATCCTCAGCTACATCTCTCCAATGTTAGCTCTTACAAGCTGGCGAATGACACCTTCACCATGTACCTGACGCGACTTATGCAAAATAAGTTACACATGAGGTTGTCTCCACAAGCAAGTGCCTTGGTCCAGAGGTATGGCACTGCGTTCTTGCAATTCCCCAAATTCACCTACATCAGGACGCAAGGGTTCTCCTTCTAGTCTTACAAACTGCTCAGATATCCGTCAGACAAACTTATATTGCTCGAGCTCATGAGGCAGTTAACTGCCTATGATCAGCTGCAGAAAAAGAAGAAGCAATCTATTGAATTTCCAATTGTTTTGGGGGATTTCATGGAGATATGCCTAGGTTTGGAGGTCGTTGAAAGTGTAGCAGGGGAATTGACATTCTATCGCCTACCATTTTTCACATCCAAGGCCCAATATGATCCTTACAGCCAGATTAGGAAGGTTGCCGGTGTCAAATTCATACACAGATTTCACTTAGAGGATTACTGGGCAAGTGCCGAGGATGACCTTGAGGTCAGGAGAAGAATGCATTCCAGACTCCCCCTCGACACCATCAAAATAACTGAAATTCATCAGGTATTGGATCAGGTGAAGGAAGATTCAGATTTGACGCAACCCGAATTCGAGAAAGTGAAGGATCAACCTATCCAGTTGCCAGATTGGTCAGAGCTTGAGGTAGATGATTTGAACATCTTGGCTAGACCAGTGCTAAAATTCACCAAGCACTAGATTGACAGGCAGATAAGAAAGCTGGTAGAAGACAATGTCCATCTGACATACTAGCTTATGGGTAATCTGGACTCCCACAGCGAGGCAACTGAAAGCTCTTCACAGGTTCAGGCAGAAAGAGAAGCCTGGATGAGCAAAGGAAAAAATGCCCCAAAGAGGCCAAGAGCAACAAAGATTAAGGATATCCAGTAGGAAATCCCACACGAAGTTCAACAGGAAGCCCAACAGAAAGGACCTCCACAAAAGAGAGTAAGGACAGGAAGGGAGCATTCGCCAGTTAGCTCCTCGGGCGTACAGGAAGTGGAGATGTTTCCACATCCCACAGGCCCACTTCCAGGGAACGTTCCAACACCGGATATACTCAGCATCAATGCTTCACAAGGCCATTATCAACCAAGAAATCAAAGGCAAGAAAGTCCCCCGCACCAGGAAGAAGTTCATCAGGATAGCTTCGTGGAGACTATCCTTGGTGAAATGGAAGAGGAATCTTAGGAACAGGTACATGTAGACGATCATAGCCATTCCATCCCCGCGCCTGATTGGTTGATAGGCAGATTGGGGAATGAAGCAGAAGGAGGAACCAATCTTGCTCAAGAGTTAGAAGAATCATTGAAGAGGATGGATCAATCGCCGGAAAGGAAGGCTCTATTGTGACCATTTCACACATCGCCTCGTTAGAATGGGGACCCCCCTCTTTTTGCCTTAGGTTTTGTTTTCTCTTTGCTTGTTTTTCTCTCTGCTTTTAGGGTTTTGAGTGAGTGAGTGGTCTGCCTGGGCTGGCTAGATTAGGGTTAAACTTTGGAAGCTCGTTTTAGGGTTTCTTTCAAGCTAAGTCTAGTTTGGTTTAGGAGGTTGTTAGTCGTCTGCCTGAAGCCTCAAGATTGCTAGAATGAAGCATGCCTTTCAGGAGATTCAAGTCGGTTAGATCAGGGGGCAGGGTGAATAGGTCTCATCTCAAGTCAGGTCTAGATTGAAAGAGGGTTTTCTGGTTAGGGTCATGTTTGTTTCTCGGGCTGAGTAAGTTGAGCAGAGTTGGTAATTAAAGGCAGGATCTCGATGGAAATGCGAGAAGGATTTGATTGAATTTGAAGAGCAAGATGATACCTGAAAGAGGAATTTCGCTCCTAACCCTTCCAGAGGGTCTAGGGCGAATTTCATCCTAAGTTCTATTTCTCGCCTTGGATAGACTTGCAATTTTGTTCCTGGCCTAGAAAAAGACCTAACTTTGCCTTATGAGGTGGTTTAAAACTTGAAAACTGAGCAATTTGGCCTGGAATGGAGATTTCGCCCCTGACCCTTCCAGAGGGTCCAGGGCAAAAATCTTATTAGAGCTTATTTTTCACTAACTTTGGTTAAATTGTGATGTGCAGGGTCTCTTGGAATGAAGATTGGACACCATTTGATACCTTTGAAGATTTGGAAGCATTGAGAAATGAAGAATTTTGGCCAAGAAGGGTAATTTCGCTCCTGACCCTTCCAGAGGGTCCAGGGCGAAAATTTTCAAATCCTTCTATTTTTCTTGCAAAAATCTAGTCAAGCTTGGCATAGATGAAAGAGGAGTAGTGTTTTTTTTTCTTGAGAGGTGAAATCAACTTGAAATGATGATTGAATTGAAGCCTAAATTGAGGAATTCGCTCTTGACCCTTCTAGAGGGTCCAGGGCGAAAAACTTTATAGGAGGCATTTCTTGCTCAGTTTGGTCAAATTGAAGTGTCAAAGGCATGGTGAAAGGAAGAATGAGCACGTTGAAAACCTTGGGCATGTTTAGAAGTGATGAAAATGAAGGATTTTAGCCAAGAAGGTGAATTTTGCTCCTGACCCTTCCAAGAGGGTCCAGAGCGAAATTCCTTGTAAGCCTATTCTTTTAACCTTGTTTTGGCTTAAGACCTTATCCATTGGGTGAAGGATGTTGTTTAGTTACCTCTTGAGGTGATTTTGAGTTGGAAAAAGGAAGAATCAAGCCCAAATCATGATTTTCGCTCCTGACCCTTTCAAAGGGTCCAGAGCGAAAATCCTCCTAGACCTCATTTCTTTTCCTACTTGACCAAATTGTGATGCCCAAAGCATGTTGAAAAGAAGAATGGACATGATCTTGCTTTGGGAAGTGTTTGATAGCATTAAGGAATGGAGATTTTAGCCGAGAAAGGCAATTTCGCTCCTGACCCTTCCAAAGGGTCCAGAGCGAAATTCCTTGTAAACCCATTTTTAACCTTTCTTGGACATGAAAACCTTGTTCCTAGGGCAATAAAAGATGAAACCCCACTAAGCAAAGAAGTTTTAAAGTGAAAAAATGAAGATTTTTGGTCAAGATTGCAAAAATCGCTCCTGACCCTTCCAAAGGGTCCAGAGCTAATTTCCTCAAAATCACCTTTTGCTATCAAATTTTGTTAAGCCAAGTATGGGATAAGGTCAAACACTGAAAGAATTGCCCTTGGGAGTGAATTGAGATTGCAAGAAATCATCAAAAAGTGAAGGAATTGAGCCAAATGGTGAATTTCGCTCCTGACCCTTCCAAAGGGTCCAGAGCGAAATTCTTAAAAGCACCTATTTCCTTGCAAGGTCAAAGCAACTTTTTAGTTTTTATGGCTTGAATGGGTGTGAGGAAGAGTGTTTTGCATTTTGAAGATAATTGAAATTGTCAAGAAGAAGCAATCAAGCCTAGAAAAGGATTTTCGCTCCTGACCCTTCCAAAGGGTCCAGGGCGAAAATCCTAAAACCTATCTTTTCTTCCAAAGATTGGACTAAACCAAGCTTAGACATGCGTTTGAGAGGACTTTTGAATTGCCTTGAAGTATAATTGGATTGCTAAGGACAAAATTTTGAAGCCAGGAGGGAAATTCGCTCCTGACTCTTCCAGAGGGTCCAGAGCGAAATTTCCAAATTCTCCCTTTTTCTTGCAAATTTAGGACAAGATTTCGCTATTCATGACTTGGATGGGAGTAAGACATGACGTTGTATCACTTGGAATGATTCGAAGATGAAAGGATGAAGGAATTGCCCTAAAACCTAAAAATTGCTCCTGACCCTTCCAGAGGGTCCAGGGCGAAAATCTCAAAATCCCCTATTTTGCCTTGCAAGAACAAACCAAGCTTGGATGGAGTGAATGAAGAAGACCATTGCCTAGCCTTGGGAGGTGGATTGAAGACAGAATGATGGAGTAAGCCTAAGCAAGAAAAATCGCTCCTGACCCTTCCAGAGGGTCCAGGGCGAAAAACACTAAAAACATCTTTTCCTCCAAAATTCATCTGAAACTAAGCCTGAACTACAGTAAAAGATGCCATTTGGAATGCCTTGGTGAGGTTTTGGACTTACAAAAATGAGAATTTTGAGCTCAGGAGAGAATTTCGCTCCTGACCCTTCCAGAGGGTCCAGGGCGAAATTCTTGAAAATGCAATATTTCCTTCAAAATTTTGATGAGCTAACCCAGTGATGGAGAGAAATGAACTCTGGAGATTGCCTTGGAGGAGTTTAATGATCAAACTAAACTGAATTTTGGCCTAAAATGTAAAAATCGCTCCTGACCCTTCCAGAGGGTCCAGGGCAAAATTTACATTTTCACCTAGTTACTCATGAGAAATGATAAAAAATTGAAATGCAAGAACTTGATTAGGTCAAGACACACATGAACTCACCTTCTAGGAGATTTTGGAGTCAAGGAATGAGGTATTCAAGGCCTAATTTGAAAAATCGCTCCTGACCCTTCCAAAGGGTCCAGGGCGAAATCATCAGGAAACTTCATTAAGCCTCAATCAAAACTTAATATTCCCAAATTTTCTCCAAATTTGCCTAAATTAAGACATCTGGGGTGGTTAGATCAAATTTGCATAATTTGAGGTCTTTATAATTGAATTAATTCATCCACCTTGGAGGCCTTGAAATTAATTTTAAAATTTTAAATGAAAGTGAGCGCTCAAAACACATTTATTGGCTTTTACAAGCAAGTCGGCCTCCTTTTTAGTGGATTTTATCTTATTTTAAAGCTTATTTTCTAGGTCGGCCTTATGCTTAATTAGGGTGAGCGCCCTATATAAAGGAGTATTGTTTCAAAATTCAAATCATTCATTCATTGCTTCTTATGCGAATTTTGAGGAGCAGATTAGAGGAGCGAATCCCAGCAGATTTGAGGCGAATTTTCGCTAAGTGTTGGAGGCTAGAGAGGGTGAAGCTCTTTTGAAGGTTAATCAAGACATAATTCATCCAAGGAGGACCAGAAATTCAATCTTTATCCAGCAAAAATCTGATCTTCTTTCTTCCATTTTCCAAGGTTTATAGTTAAGCATTCAAGGAGAAGGCATGAAGAATCCTTTTGAAGTTTCTATTCAAGACTTATTTTGATCTCATAGCAATCCTTTGAAAATCTAAGTCTTGTGCAATCTGATTTTCATTCATAATTTGAAAATTCATAATTCTTGAGTTATCATGTCATTTTCAAATTAATGTTTTGAACTTTTCCCTTGAAAGGTCTTAAGTTCTATGCTTTAAGGTATGATACTTAAAGACTAATTTTAAATTTTTGTGTAGGCATCAAATGACGACCCCCAAAGCCGGAGGATCTACTAGTCGGCAGGCTCTCATCAAGGAAGATTAGAGAAGCGACGAATTGGAGACCAGGATCGTGTCCAAGTGGAGTAATATCGGAGACACCAACTTAGGAAACTTCAATGTGAAGAAGTTTCGAGAGGTCCCCTACATTGGCAAGCCATCACCTGTTGCAAGGAGGATAATCGAGAGTGGCATCATCAAGGCGGCAGGTTTCCCTCCTGCAGTCAAGTGTCATGAGCTGATGATCGAGTGTGCCCGCCACTATGACTCACAGTCAAGGACGATTGTAACCAAAGACGGGAACATCTTAGCCTACCTTTCAGAGGAAGCTATAGGCGAAGCTCTTCATCTTCCGGACCATAAAGACATGATTTACAAAAGCTTAGAAGGAGCAAGGTCGATCTATGAAGATGATCCTGAGTCTTGTTTGAACTTCATTAATAAGAATTGGTTGCTCAAAAGTCGGCCTCGTCTGAACAAGATTCCCAATACACCACATAGGATCGACTTTCAGGAGGAATACAGAGACTTGATAACTTTGCTCAATCGAGTTACAGGTGCTTCTCAAGCCTTCTTCTTCGAAAAGTGGATGTTCTTCTTCATACAAGTGATAGTCCAAGGAAAAGGAATGCTTCATTGGGCTAGAATCATTAGCAATTGTCTGGACGTGCAGTTGAGAAGGCTAAGACCCACCAAATCATTCCACATGAGCTCATATGTTATATATGCCTTGATCAGGAGTTTCGAGTATGCAGGGCTACCTCACAGAGGAGTGATTGGAAGAGGACTCGGAGAAATAAGAGTTTGTGATTCTTATGTTCATCTGCATCATCCGCTCAGAAGTGACTACAAGTTAGTTAATGATACCTTCACGATGAACATTACTAGGATATTGCAAGGAGGAATTCACAATCGACTGTCTCTGGATGCACAAGAGCTTGTGAAGAAGTATGGCGCATGGTTCATCCAGTTCCAAAAGTTCACATACATCAGAGTTCACGGGTGTCCTTCACCTCCTTACATGTTGCCAAGATATCCAACAGACAGGATAGTGCTACTTGAGGTGACTAGACAGTTGGCAGCTTATGCGAAGGCATCTAGACACAAGCATAGAAATAGGATTCCCGTGCCCATCATACTAGGGAACTCAGTTGAGGTGTGTCCTAATACTCAAGCCGCAGAGGATGCAGAGAAGGAATTATCTTTATACTCATTCACATCCTTTGCCTTGCGAGAGAACTTTGACCCTCATGGTTATATGGAGGAGACAGTCGGTAGAAAGTACAAGCATGAGTTTCAGGTGGAGGACTTTTGGATGAATCTCCCAGGTGATTTAGAGGTTAAAAGAAAGATACATTCCAGGCTACCCTTAGATCTCATCAGGAAATGCAAAGTTTATAGAGTAGTCGATCAAGCCCAGGATAATGGTAGATACCTCCAGTCATCCTATGAGAAAGAGGACAAAGAAGTGAAGGTAGATTGGAATGAGCCCGAGGTTTTAGACTTGAGAGCTTTGATGGCTCCCGTTTTATCCTGCACTCGCAGATGGGTGGATGTACAACATCAAAAGTTGAAGGAGTAGAATGTATCAATGACATTTACTTTGGAGGCAAGACTAGAAGAAGGAGAAGCAAGTGTGAGTGAGAATACTTCTCATTCTAAAGGCTCAAAGAGGAAAGGACCTGAGAAAAAAGAACCTTCCAAGAAGAAGCAGAAAACAAACCCTGATCACCCACCAAGCACATCTTCTAGGCATGAAAAGGAGGCGAGTCAAGGGGAAGATCAGAGGCAGATAGTATATGAAGTTGATGAGTCTATGGAATCCATGGTACAAAATGATAAACAAGAGAAAAGACAGACACCTCAGCATTCATCAAGTCAATCTCCCCAAGTTGATGCTAATGAGCAACACGAAGAAAAGAATGATGATGAAGCAACATCTCCTTTCTGGGAAGATAGGCCACTACCTAAAGAAATACAAGTGAGGGAAACAAGATCTGCCATTCCTGATTGGCTGAAAGAGAGACTGACAAGGGTAGTTGTGGTTGAAGAGGAAGAAGATGTGTTTGACTTGGAAAGCCTTATAGGAAATTCTCATGAGGTAATGGAGAAGAAGAAGGCCACAAAGATGTCTAAGGTAATTAGAGATGAGACAGGATCCAGGAAAGTGCAGGTAGCTACACCAGTGGTGGACAAATGTGAGGATGAGATTCTTGCAGAAGAGTATGACTTAGAAACATTTGAACTTGGTCCACTTACCTCTGAACAAGCGATGGAAGAAGCAACTGATTCATTTGAAGCACTTAAAGACAAACTCAAAGAAGAAATGGAAAAGAATAAGAAGCTTGAGAGGGAGGTCAGTGCTTGGAGGAACTATTTTAGTCACCTTAATCAACCCTTGAGACGTCAGGATCCAGCAGTATCTCCTTTACAAGCACTCCCTCTTGAATCAGTAGGTGAGGCAGAAAGGGTGAAGAGCTTGGTTCAACTTATAAGTTCTTGGATTGATAAATCCCACACGGTAGCCGTTGAATTTGCAACAAGAATGATGAAGACAGTTCATCGAGCTATCCAGGTCCTTGAGATTATCCATAATCTAATGATAATTGTAGCTGCATTCACTCACACTAGAGATGTTATCATTCCTGTCTTACAAGTGATAAGACAAACACCAAGACGGATTCTGGCACAAGAAAAGATAATGGATGGAGGAACCCATAACCTCCTACAGTGGTTAGCTTTGCTCCAGATGAAAGAGGTCCTTTTTGAAGACATCAACACCAGATGCAGTCGAGTTGAAGGTATCATTCATCCAATTCAAGATAAGGTGTTTGAGGTGTTGTGTACCATTCTTGATAGGCAGATCGAGATCGAGACAAATGTGGACATCCAAGAGTTGGAGGATAGAATCAAGGTCATCTTTTCTAAAGAGGAGAACATCATCACAGATAAGCAACGAGATCAGATGTACACTACTATGTTCCTGATTGAGAAGACCAAAGAACTTGAACCTGGATGGGAGACAACTCTTCTCACTGCTTTTGATCAAGTCCTTCACTTGGAAGAACGAATGAAGAATCTTCCTGAGATTCCCATTGCTGAGATTGAGGGAATTGTGTCCAGATTCATTGAATATGCTAAGAAAGAGCATAGGAAAGGGAACAAAATTCTAGATGAAAAGTTGTTATAGGATGATGTGGCAGCTTAATTCCTATTGGTCTATGTCTCCTCAGTTTTTGTGCCAATTCTTTATTGGCTATGGATTAGTGATGTTTATCTAAATGGGGATTTTTTTGTAACAAACCCTAATTAGGGTTTAGGTGTCAAAATCTCAGTCGTCGATCTTCTTTTGATTCAGGCCATTCATTGTATTTGAGGATGCTATATATACCCTCACTCATTTCATTTTGAAGAGTTAGAAAAGTTAGAGAAGAGAGAGAGAGCTTAAAGAGAAGAAAGTTAGAAAGTTATTGTTGTAGCAAGATTGAGTAGTGAAGAAAGAATTTTGAACAATTGTTGTCCATTTGGCTATGAGATCAATAAAATATTGAAGTTATGGTGTTTTATTACAACACTTGTGGCTATCTTCATGATTGTTTATTTTCTTGAATCACTCTCAGTTGAAGTAGCATTTAAGTTTTAAGTTTGAAAGACGAAGTGTTGTGCTTGATCTTTGATAAGATTCATATTCCAAACAACTAGCTTCTTATTGATTGTAAGGACGCCTTGTGTGGTCAACTAGAAACCTTGAGATTGATTAAGAATTCAATCATTCCTGGAAGTATTGATATATATCTCTATGATAGTATCTATATCCTTGATGATTTGAAAAAAACTATTGAATCCCCTTAGAAGATCGCATCAATTCCAGTAGAGTTGTAATTTCTTGGCAAAACTGAAATTGGTAGAATCTTATCAAGTCTAGTCTTCATTGAGTCATTCTTAGGATTAGTTCAAGTATTCCTTCTTTAAAACCCTTACCTTTTGACATTTTTTAAAAATCTGTTAGTGTTAAGAAAATCTTGTTCCTGTTTGCCCTCTCGGGTAAACGGTTAAATGCAGAACGTAAATGCACAAAACATAATGGAAATATATTAAATAACCAGCCTCTGTATTAATTCCACAGTCCATGTACAATAAGTGCTTATAACATTACATCTGACACGACTAACATGATCCCACTTCGAAGAAAAGGTACACCATATATAATACCCGAAGGGGTGCGACACAACCGTTGCGACTCCAACTACCTACCCGTCGGCCAACTAACTGACCGCCGTAACTCATTATTACCGACGACAACATAAACATAATATAACAACATAACATAATGATTATTCCCGTCAACATCATCCCCCCCAAGAAAAGAAGTCGACTCTGACGACTTAATACAAAAATAGAGATGAACGGCAGGAACTACTGACGGTAGTCGGGCCCGGATCTTATACACTTGCTGCGTCCTTGCCTGAAAACCCTTTTCTGCTACCATCCGATGCTCAAGTGCGGAATTCACCAATATTGCTTCCTTTGCCATCACAGTCCTCCTGTGCCTAACCCAAACTTGGCTGCAAAACACGTTTTTCAGTCTCAGCTTCCACCAACTGCTACTCAAATGATACTATCTCCCTAGCCAATTTGTCCTCGATAGCCACCCGTGCTACTCTCCCGACATCCAACTCCTGGATATGCTGAACTAAGTCTCACGCGACTATTGCCTCCAACCTGGTGGTCAGCTCCTCCCGAGCCCTCTGTGCATCCACCAAGGCAACCTCACGCAACTGAGACATACTCCGAGTTCCTCAAAGCGTACCAGTCATGCCTGGAGGTGGCCACAATCCGCTGGCACAAATGCTAGGAGACACCTCAAATCCTCCATCACACTCCCCAAAGGCTAAAAACTGAACTGAATAACTCCCTGGTGTCATACAACTGCGTGGACCTGCAATGCCTTCCCTCAAACTCTGTTTGTTCCCAACCTCCAAATCCGTCTCCCTCTACGGCTTATGGCTTCCCCGCCAATGCTTAGCTGCAAGCTTCTTTCTCACAGTACGGACAACCACAACACTTCCCGTGGTACTCTGTAGCTCAAAATAAACTGGGGGTCTGGGGGCAGCGCCCCCAGCGGGGTCGAGGGGCAGCGCCCCTCGCGGGTACAGGGCGGGGTCGAGGGGCAGCGCCCCCGCCGCCAACACCAATTTACAACCTTCAAAACCCCACGAAAGTCCATGGCGCGCATCATTTTTGTGATATTTTATGATGTCAAAACCCTTCTTCTACACTCCAATATTTTCAGTGTCTAGGCTTCAGACTTCAGCAAATCATTTTAAATCTGGCCGTCGTCATTTTTTTTTTGGCACTGTAATGTCCTCGATGGCACCCGGCCATACAACCTCCCTGTACGGTCAACAACAACACTGGCACCTCCAATCGTGCGGCCACCTTCCCGTGCGGTCGACACCCTTCTTATCGTACGAACACACCTCCGGTCAACAACAGCACTGGCACCTCCCATCGTGCGACTGCTTGGTCTACCTGTGGCGGTCGTTTTGCCCTTACGTGGCTGTGTGGATTGTGCGGACTTGGTCTCTTTTTTTTCTTTTTCCTTTTGCGACTGCTGCACGTTGGTGTGCGTAACCCTTGCTGTGCGTGTTGATCGGGCCGTGTGGTGCGTGGTCGGGCCGTGCGGTGCGTCTTCCTCCTCCTCTATCCCTTGCTGTGCGGCGATGTTCGGTGTTGTGCGGTGTGCGGTGGTGGGTTCATGTCTCGGCAACAACCTTCGGTGGTTCCACCGCACGGTGGTGTCACCTTGGTCCCACCGTACGGTGGCCATTTTCCCTTTTTCTTTTTTTTTTCTTGACTGTACGGTCGCTGTCGTATGACCGTGCGATTTTTTTTTTTTGAAATTGTCTAGAGAGTCTTCGGCTCGAGTCCCCTGTCTTTGGGATCGCCCTTCATCCTTCTCGGTTTTCCTCGCCCAAAAGTCTCCTTTTGTCCCGTGCCTCTCAAGTCGCTTGCCTGGCCTCTTGAGTCCCCCTCCATCCTCTCGGGTCCCCCTCCGGGCTCTCGGGTGTCTGTCCGGGCTCTCGGGTCCCCTGCGCGCTTCGTGTGGTAGGGTTTCAATTTGAACCTATTGGTGGCAAGTTTATTTTCCATGGCCATCCGAAGACCTGAAACCACAAATTCTACAGGGACCACGACCTCCTTCCCGTACATAAGAAGAAGAAGGATAATAAAGATTTTGAAGGCTGCGGCCTTCCACATAGGGTTCCAATCATTGCCAACACTCTTCGGATTATTTACGTCGCCAGGGTTTGGGGCGTCTCCCTTCCAATATTCTCTGTATTCCGGCAGGTACACCTCTGTTGGTTGCTTTGGTTCCTCTACTTCGAGCCTATAGCTTTGGAACATTTTGTAATCCGCCATTTGCCAGTGGAAGAGCCCGTTAAGTGAGCATACCTCATCTTCAGAACATCCCTCCAATTCGAGCACCCCTTCACTGTTCGGCTCCATCGCGTTCTTGCCCTTGCTTTCATCGGGACCCCCTTCCCCTTTATTAGAGTCCTTTGAGTCCGAGTCTGAAGAGACGAGCTCTTCGCCGACATCTTGGGTGTGTAGGTCAATGGTATATTTCCGCCCTCCCTTCTCCATGGAAAGGGTATTTTTCTTCCAGTTGTGGTTTACCCTCGCGTTGATCAACCACGCTCTCCCCAGGATGGCGTCATAGCCTTTCTTCTTCGAGGGAATAACCACGAAATCTAACAAGAATGGTTGCGTACCAATCGTCACTTGCTGGGCCATCAACAGGCCGAGTGGCTTAATGCCGTGTTGGTCCGCTCCCACCAGGTTGAATGTGGGTGGCCACAGGGTGGGCTTCCCCAGCCGCTTCCATGTTTCTTCTGGTAGTACATTCACCCCAGATCCCCCGTCCACAATGGTGTCCTTCAGAATGGTCCCACGGATACCCATTTCTACCATAGCTGGGTGTCTACCACTGCTCAAGGCTAGTAACATCGGGTCAGTCGAAGGGCTGACAGAAACCTCCACCTGTGGTGTACTCGACGATGTGGTGGCGGGAACCCGTACCTGTGGTGCACTCGACGATGTGGTGGCGGGAACCCGTACCTGTGGTGCACTCGACGATGCGGTGGCGGGAACCCGTACCTGTGGTGCACTCGACGCTGCGGTGCTTTGCACATTGGTGAGGATGGCAGTCCTCAATTGTGGCATAGAGTCTAGAAGGTCTTTTACCTTTATCGGCACCTCCATCTGCAAGATTTGCCCAATGATGTTATTTTCCGCTTCCATACGAAATGATGTACTCGCCACCTCGTCCCGTTGTTCGGTCGTCATCTCACGTTCAATATTGGCCTTTGCCTCCCGTAATCTCTCCTTCTCCGTACGGGGGTCGGGATAAGTGGCTTTTTTCGTCTGGGCGCGGGTGATCGCCAGTACTTCTTTGTCACCAGTCTTCTCAGCCTTCTCAATGTTGAGGAGATTAACCCCTGCCTGCGGGCAATTTGCGTCCTCATGGTCGCCTGGCCCACATCAACGGCAGACGTGCTGAGGGGTGGCTTCCTTCGTGCAATCACGGGCGAAGTGCCCCCACTGATTACAGGCCCTACATTGGATAATTGGCCGGCCCTTGGCATCATACTGGATACGGCTTCCGTTATTGGTATTGTTGCTATTCCTTCCGCCGCCGTGTCTATTGTCCCGGTATCCTCCAGATGATGCCGTTGTGTTAGTATGTTGATCGGTACCCGTTGGTGCGGATGTTGTGGCCTGCTCCGTGAACAGCACCTGGTTCATTTGCGTACTTCGAGTTTTCATGTTGTATGGGCACTCCTTGGTGGAGTGTCCCATCACTTGGCAAATTTCACAGAATGCCTTCTTTTGGCAAGTACCCTTTGTGTGCCCTTCCTCTTTGCACTCAGTGCACCATATGTCCCCTTCGTTCCGACTAGTGCTTCTCATTATTTTGAATTCCTTTCTCATTCGCTCCATGTCTTTCTGGAGCGCTTGCACCCGTTTGCCAGCCTCATCGTCGCTGCTGCTTTCCCGTGAAGAGTCATCGTCCTCGGATGAGGATTTATTACTTTTCTTCTTCTTTGATGTTTTGTGTTCGCTCTCCAGGTCCATCGCCCTATTATAAGCGTCGTCATATGACGTCGGGGGTACAATTTTCATCTTCCTCCGTAGGGAGGATTTCAACCCTTCAACGAACCATCGTTTCTTCAATCCATCTGCGGGTTGGCTTTCCATTTTACCCAAGAGTTCTTTCAGCCTTCGACTGTATGCCCGTACTGTCTCCCTGGTACCTTGTTTGGTACTGTATATCTCCGTTACAATTTCATTGTCATCACGGAGCAATCGAAACTCCCCCGTGAATTCCTTCTGTAGATTGGCCCACGTGGCCACTTTTTGCTTGTCCACATCGGAGTACCAATCTATGGCAACTCCTCGTAACGTGGCTGGGAACTGCTGTACCCAGTCATCCTGGTCTGTTACTCCATTGACGGACCAAATGGTTTCACATGTACGGCAGTGCCGTAAGGGGTCTTCCTTGCCCTCCCCTGTGAACTTTGGCAATTTTTGTTTACTCGCCATCCCACCGCTAGGTCTCGCTCCTCTAGTTCCTTGTGTGCTTGTACCTGGCGATCCTCTGCCTCTTGCAACTGAACCTCCACTCGTGGGTCCTCCGGAAAAAGTTGCTGACACCGAACCAAACAAATTGCCTCCCGTACGGTACCCTTGTGCTCCCTCGGCACCTTCGATCGTACCGTCACCTTTCGGTGTCTCCCTCCGGTTGGTTGTCTCCCTCCGGTTGTCCTCTGAAATGGACAAATTCTTTAGCAAGTCTCTGGTAGCGTCGATCAGGTTTAGACTTCGCCTTGTTTGTTCCACCAACTCTTCGCGGCTTCTTACCCTACGGTGGTATTCTGGCGAATTGTAGAGTTCTCCTTCGGCACCCTCCGTGACTCCTTCTGGCAGCCCTACAACAGTGTAGTTCTCTCCGTCTATCTCTGCCTCCGCAACCTCCGTGACACCTCCTGGGTTCCCTTCGGGCAACCTCTCGGCCGGTCGTCCCTCGGCAAGCTGCCTTAGCCTACGCCTTCGTTCTATCTGCTGTCTGAGATTCAACGTGGTTTGTGCCACTTCCCATTCGTCACTTTGTATCTTTTTATTTTTGTCCTTATTTAGTCTATTGGGCATAAGTCACTTCCATACACAGCAAACACACGCCATGTACACAAAAAAACTTTTATTATTTTTATTTTTATTTTGCCTTTCGGCCACAATTTATATCAGCAGTGTGTCGGGATTATTACAAGTTTCAATTTCCTCCTGGCCTGGCGCCATCTTGTTCCGTTTCCCGTCGGCTATTCTCTTTGTAGCGTTGCAGGATTTGTTGTCGTCGCTCTTCCTGGGCAATCTCCTCCAGGCGGGCCTGTTGTGCCAACGATGCCTGTGCAAGCAACCGAGGGAGGTGGTTCATCAACCGGTTTACTGTCGGGCTAACCTCCGACATTGTCCACACGGCACTTGGTGGGATTTCTGCCTCCGCCGCTTCTCGTCGAACGTATGTCTGAATAGCTACCTGGAGCAAAATTGAAAATTCTCGCGTTGCCATGTCTTCTCCTGTGTAAAGTTCTGTCTACGCGTCGTCGGCCTCCAGGTTTACTTCACCAACGGGTAGGCCCATTGTGTCTGTGCGCCATCCGTGTCTTCCGTTCCCGAGTTCGTCTAGGCAACGGCGCCAAATGTTTGCCCTCTCGGGTAAATGGTTAAATGCAGAACGTAAATGCATAGAACATAATGGAAATATATTAAATAACCAGCCTCTGTATTAATTCCACAGTCCATGTACAATAAGTGCTTATAACATTACATCTGACACAACTAACATGATCCCACTTCGAAGAAAAGGTACACCATATATAATACCCGAAGGGGTGCGACACAACCGTCGCGACTCCAACTACCTACCCGTCGGCCAACTAACTGACCGCCGTAACTCATTATTACCGACGACAACATAAACATAATATAACAACATAACATAATGATTATTCCCGTCAACAATTCCTGCATTTGGAAAGAAAGTAACGTGGACAAGCTTTCTCTGAAAGTACGTAAGGCCCCTTGAAGAAACAGCATATACAACGACCACTGGTGCTTATCCACACATAGAGATCCTACAACAAAGAACCTTGAAGTCATCCCGATTGATCCTTTTCGCGACATCTTCAGCATTCAGAGACTTTAATCAAGAGAGGATAAGGTACCTTTTAGGTATTTTATTCTGTGTTTGGTCGTGTACAAAATATACATCAACAGGCTCCCCGAAAGTTTTCCAAGGTAGTCAGGGAAGAATCAGGATCCAGGACTTTGCACATCGCTGAACCTGCAGTGGATAAAGATAGGAGTGAGATTAGGCAGGAGGATTATGTCATCAAATAGGTTGATCTTGGCCATGCTTCCATCGGTCAAGTTGTGGGGGATTTTGAAGATTCCTCCTTAGCCATGAAGAAGTTGCTAAAATCAAAGGCAAAATGTAAGCGGCTGAGGGAGGAAAATAGATTTCTATGCGAATACGTCAGGAGTTTCAAAAGACCCCTCAGGGAAGCAGGTCCTTCATCCCCTCCTCCTCCCTTCCTTCCCAAGGAAGTAGTTGATGATGCAGAACTTATTAGAGCAATGGCACAAAATTCTTGGGAATGGGCAGAGGATGTCTACGCCGAGGTAGGAAAATTCATTGAGGATCTAGCTCAGCTTCATTCGAAGTTCGTGGCCCTCCTAAGCAGATTAGAGACAGCAGAAGAACTATGGGAGGATGTAGATGTTTACCAAGACTTAACCATTTCCCGGCTCAGGGCTCTAACGAAGACTCCAAGGCAAACCCTGGTGGACAGGAAAGTGATCCAAGAGAATGAAGCCTACGACTTTCCCCGATGGTTCTACGCTATCTGTTCAGGAAAGAACACCCTTGACAAATTCAGCATTGATTTTGTCACCTTGAAGAAGTCTATCAGAGGGATACAGGAAGAAATCCTTAGTGCCATGGAAGCTTTATTTTCAAGGAAATTCAGTGACAGAGGAATAACGGTGAACTCCTTGAAATCCCAGTTGCACGATTTCTTTTTCGTCGGTTCATTCCCTAAGGAACATTTTGCAAATGTTTCTTCATTCTCTGGTATGATGAAAAAACGCAGGAAGTCATGGCAGAGTGGGAGAGCTTCTTTTCCAGAAGCGAAGAAGAAATTGCCTTGATGGAATTCAACATTGAGAACGTGCCAGTGTCTCCATCGGAGAACTAGAAGCCGTCGTCGGTAGATTCATTGCATATGCCATTAATGAACGAGATAATGGTCGTCCATTTTTGGACGAAAGTCTTTTGACTGAATAGTGATGGCGTATTTATTGCTAAAGGAATATTGACTAGGTGTGGACCAGTCAACGCATGCCACCACCGGATAAGGAATCTTCTTGCATGTCGCCTTCTCATTATGGTTCTATGATAGATTCTTCGTGCATGCCGCCGTCACTTGGAGGATGACGGGCATTTATGATGGTGTCGGTTATATTCTGGGCATGGTCAACATCATGAGATATTTAATGTGCCGAGTGGGCGCTATTTTAGGCTCTTTTATGAATTGTGCATGGGCATAATGGGTTATTAATTGCAGATTCCCACCTTGTTGCACCTTGAGTGGGGAATCTTTAGGGCAAACCCTAATTAGGGTTTTTGCATGTAATCATGGCTTGAGGCCTATATAAGGGGGTGACCCCCTCATTTGTAATCAGGAGAGACTACTGTCAGAGATTGTTGCTAAGAGTTTTTGAAGCAAACACTTAATACATTGTTCAATTGTTGGTGTGTTCTTGTGTTGTTTTGGAGCTCGCATGGTCTCATTCTCTTCATAGATTAGATTTGCTTTCATGCTGTTAGATGAACTGGATTTGATAGGATTGCTTGTTGCAAAATTCGTGCTCATACTTTTTGTATGCAACTGATTGTTGCATACCGTGCAAAGTTAGCTTGAGCCTCTGTTATATGTGTAAGTTTAACTTCGATTATCAGGAGAAGTTGTTCGATTTGATGGTTTCTCTTGATGATTTTAAAATCCTTAAACACACCCCCTGAAGATTGCACCGCCTTCGTGTAGTTGTGCGTTGCTGGCAAAGCGAAGCATGGTTGGATTTTGCGCAAGTTATCTCGTCTCTTTGTTCATAGGTTTAGATTACTTTTAGTTTAGTCTTTCTCTACCCTATTCCTATTTACTTTCTGCATAATTCAAAGTCCAAAGATCCAAAACAAGAGCTTTTATTGCAAATCATCCGTACAAAAGATCCTTGAGCTTGTATAAGTTTCTTCAACATACGTAAGGTCCCCTTGGGTTATCAGCAAACCCATCAAACAACTGAGTCACATCCACGCACTAAAGGAACCTTGGGAATTAGCCGTCTGAACTTTAAGTAATCCTAGCATACGGACTAATCTTGATCAAGAGAGGATAAGGTGACCATTGGTGACTTTATTCTGTGTTAGCCGCGGTCATAAAAGACACGTCAACACCACCCTCTGTGGGCAATGCAAGGTGGGGTCACCTTCTGCGGGCAATGCAAGGTGACATTGCATTCTTCTTTGGGAGAAGGCTGAGGTGTAAAACCTCTTCCACCCTCTGCGGGCAATGCAAGGTGACATTGTATTCTTCTCTGGGAGAAGGTTGAGGTGCAAGACCTCTTCCACCCTCTACGGGCAATGCAAGGTGGATCCATCCTTTGCGAGCAATGCAAGATGGACATCATGAAATGAGTTCATGATATTTATGTGTTTTATTGCAGTTTTAGTCTATGAAGCTTATACATTCAGTCTTGTGGGCAATGCAAGATGAAAGTCATAAATGGATCATGACAAGTGGCAGATATCCTCCCTAGCTAAGAGGGAGTGTTGAAATAGTATCTAGCTCGGATACCTATCTATTGTATTTTAATGTTGTCAATGACAAATTAAAATACACATGTATTATCTATTATGTAAATCGAACTTAGGGCTGGGCCCAAATACATGTAACTTGTAATTATGTCTTGCTTGGGCAAGACCTATATATAATGTAACTTGTGGATATGACAGGCCCTATAAATGTAACTTTTAATTTGGTCTGACCCTAATTGGGCGATGTAACTTGTGGTCCTATATTGAATGTAACTTGTAGATAGGGTAGGCCCAATATGTATTTTGAGCGATTATGTAATTGGGCTGGGCCCAAACTCATGTAGCGTGTGGTAAAGGCAATCGAGCAATAACGTCTTAATAGGTCAAGACCTATTTGGAGAATATACATAATATTATTATTAAATTAACAAGGCAGGCCGACTTGAGACTTGACACCACAAGTCAAGCATATAAGCAAGTCATTTGCATAGCATAATGAATCAATTCACATACAAGGCGAATCATTCTTAAGGCTTTCAACACATGTAATCTGCTCTCCAACATTTGGCGATCTCTCTCTCTCTCTCTTGTGCGAACTTGCTCCTCATCCATTGTGTGAAGGCTGGCTGTTAGATGATGCTATCAAGATCTTGTGAAGCTAATGAAGACTTGCCTTGAGCGAATTTGATGCTGATGATAAGGGCTGCAATCTCCATTATCATATAAAGAGGAATTCAGATCTGCTATCTTGCTGGTTGAACAACAATCTGAGATAAGCACACTTGCCTTGTAATTGCCTACATTTGAGATAATACACATTGTACTTTGTGGCTGGGTTTTTCACCTCCAAGAGGGAGGTTTCCCCATGGTATTTGTGTGTCTTGTTTTGTGTTTTTTATTGCTGTTACTGTTCTGTTATAACCTGATTATTTAAGATTAACATCTGATTGCTTAAAATTAACATTATGTAGCTTTGAGATCTTGTAAATCGGCATCTTTATGTGTAATTTGATTTGATGCTACTTGATTTCTAATAACCTAAGTCTAAGAATGTTTATGAACAAATGTCCATAGTTGCTCACTTTGATTTTTTTGGTACACAACCTAATAGGATAATGGCTAGTTTCCAGGAGGATTGGCTTTGAAATGTAGGATTTAAAATTTATTGAGGTGGACTAGGTTGTGCCGTGTGGCTTAGTGAATGCATTGGGCTATGACACATGGCCTTGTCTAGGGTGTTATGCAATTGAGGGATGGGGATTGTTGGTGCTCTAGGCTCACTTGCAATTCTACAAATCTACTGAGAAAAATACTCCCAGGGACATGTCAAGCAAGTGTTGAGTGAAGAATTATCAACAGATTGCATGTGGATCTAGGTCAATCAACAAGACTTGCTGCAGCTCTTCTATACTTTAGGCTCTTCTAAACTTGAAAAAAAGCATTAAATAAAGGTTAAACCTTGACGGCACAAAATTAATCTAAATTTTGTTGCTATCTATCTTATATGCTAGCCTTTGTAATGGCACAACCAGAGGTCCATTACAACAAACTTTGAATAAAATGATCATTAATGTCAGATTTTATTAACAATCCTACCCACAAATTCATCATTTTGCAGCCCCATACTGATTAACAGAATAATGGCTAGTTTCCAGTAGGGTTGGCTTTGGAATGTAGGATTTGAAATTTTAATGAGGTGAACTAGGTTTTACTGTGTGGCTTAGTCAATGCATTGGGGCCTTGGGCTATGGCACATAGCCTAGTCTAGGGTGTTAGGCAATAGAGGGATGGGGATTGTTGGTGCTCTAGGCTCACTTGCAATTCTACAAATCTACTGAGAAAAATACTCCGAGAGACATGTCAAGCATGTGTTGAATGAAGATTTATCAACAAATTTTTAGTGGACCTAGGTCAATCAACAAGACTTGCTGCAACTCTTCCACACTGTAGGCTCTGTTAAACTTAGGGGGGTATTCCTTTGGATCTCATAGGAGAAATGAAGAGAAATGCAAAAAAAGAAGCATTACAAAGGGTAAACCTTGCCATCACAAATAATCCAAATTTGGTTGCTATCTATCTTCGCTAGCCTTTGTAATCGTACAACCTGAGATCCATTTCAACAAACTTTGAATCAAATGATCATTATTGTGAGATTTAAAATTTAATTAACAATTGTACCCACAAATTCATCATTCTGCAACCCCATACTGACTAGTATGGGACAAGAAGGAATCATAATTTATTAGAATAATTTACCAAATGCATAAGCATTTGTTGTCTTGATGGGAAATTATTTGCTGTTATGACCAGTGCTTTCCTACTAGCAGTGTTCCTTTGAGTTTTCGGGAAGGAGGGATGCAGGAATGTCTTATATATATAACCCATTCCTGTATCCCTCCTTCCTGAAAACACAAAATGTACAAAACTGAATAATGAATACATAATTGAGAACACGATACAGCAATTGATCAATAATGCTTGTAGAAGTGAAATATTTACAATATGACATGAAGTAATTATTCACTTTAGTTGGATCAGAAATTGAACTAATGATAATATAGAATTATATATTTATATATACACGAAGTGTACAAAACTGAATAATGAATACATAATTGAGAACACAATACAGCAATGTATCAATAATGCTTGTAGAAATGAAATATTTACAATATGACATGAAATAATTCTTTACTTTAATTGGATCAGAAATTGAACTAATGATAATATAGAAGTACACAAAAATTCATCCTTGAGCAAAATTCAAGAAATAATTTGATAAATGTAAGGAGATATACAATAAATAACTCAAGTGGACAGCATAAGCCACCTTTAAACATACCACCCATCCCTACATTATAGCGATACAATTAAGCTTTGGAAAATAAATATCTTTCTTCAATAAAATCATTACATACATTTACAAAAATTAGGCATTTACACTCATTTACCCTTGGCAGCAATTTGTTCATAATACTTCTTGAAAACCTTGGGTAAATAAACTTGAAGCAGAAAACGAAACAAATTAAAATACCAAAACAGTAGATGTGCCATATCAAGTGTTGACTAAAACTGTTCCAATGCTTGCTTGGTATTTGTTTCGTAGACTGCATTCTTGTCCACCCCACAACTTGAAAAACTTACATGTTTTGTAAAACATGGGCACAAAAGCTCTATTTGGCAACAAAAAATTGGCTAGAATCAACTGTCACATCCTCCTAGAAACTCTCGCCTGATAACAAAAAAATGTCTAGGGTGTCATAGGGATGTTGGGGACAACTTGGAGTGTTTGGAGGAGTCAGCTGGAGGCATCCCGCATGTAGAGTGAGTGTCCCTAGGATGTCCCAAAAAAATTTAAATAAAAAATAAATAAGGATAGGGGAGGATGTTTTGCCCCCATGCCCTTCACTCGAAAATAGCCCCCTACTTAGAAACGATAGAAAACAAGTGGGGACATTTCCCATGAGAACACTACCTATTGGGGATAAAGTCAAGATTAACTACATATACGAAAAGAGAAAATAAAATCTTAAATGTGAGCCAAAACATGCTTTAAAATCTAGACATTATTGTTGTAAATTCTTTTCAAACTAAGTTGCCAGTTTTGGTATTGGTTCGGGTTCGGGTTCGAGGGTTCAATTCGTAGGTTTGGCTAATTGTTTTTTGGGGTTTTGGTTCGTTTTGTATTCATTTGTACAAAAAATTTAAACATTATATATATATGTAGCCTAGAACCATGAAATAAGATTAGAATATCACATAGCATCATATAAACAACAAAACCACCATAAACTTGAATGTCTTTTAAATTTTAAAACATGCATAATAAATACTCATCATTCAAACTTTTTCAATATTAAAATAATAATATCAAGTTCTACAATTAGTTTTAACTTTTAATCATCAACATAATCCATCAACATCATCAACATCATCATCTTCATCATCATCATCATTGACATTAGATGATGTAGGAACATTAGATGAACCACAAGTAGTGCCATTGCCACTACCAATAGCTCCAATTTTGAAAATGATCTAAAAACTCTTTGAAGATTATGGTTGTTGGTGGTGAACATTTAGATGTCCCCAGCCTTTGCATACATATGTTTGATCCGATCAATTTTATTCCCCATCTTTTGTAGCATAAGATTGATTGAGTGGACGACACAAGGTGTCCAAATGATATGTTGATATTGTTCCTCAACCAACAACCCAACAACTCTACATTTATTTGTGTTGTCCATTATGATTTGAACAATGTTATGGGGTCCCACTTCCTCAATGGCTGCAATAAGAATATCAGCAATAAATTGTCCATTTTTTACTTGCCTTTCACAATCCATAGCTTTCAAAAACAGTGCCCCTTTAGGCGACACCACTATGACATTGATGAAGGGACAATTTTTTGAAGCTTTTCACCTATCTAAAATAATGGACACACTTGTCTCAATCCATGAATCCCTTATGGTTTTCAATAAGCTTTCAACCTTTTTGACCTCTTTTTCCAATAAGGTGCCACATACTTCTCATAACCTAGGCTCTTGTACCCTTGTGGAGCTTCATTAACTTTTTTCAACATCTCTTTCCAATACGGTGAGTGAACAACATTGAAAGCCAACCCATTTGCATAAATACATCTTGCTACATGTTGATCGTCTGTGTCTCGCTCTCATTTTGAAATGTAGTTTTTGAAGGTCCCTTTGATCTTTTGACTACAGTGGGTTGTTCACTTTGAAAAAGTGGAGTGGCAAAAAATGGGTGGTTTTCTACCACAATATTGGGATTAGATGGGGGCTGCATTCCCTTTGATTATTTTATATGTACGGGTGACTTGATTTACGGGCTTCCCGTTCATTTGTTTCTTGCTCCATAATATATCCTATCATTGTCTCTGATGGCACAAGTACACCGTTCTTTCCAAGGTAAGCTTTGATGCCTTTTCCAGGTGTTCCATACAAATGGGCTTTCACCCAAAAATAAATTATTGTTTATCACATCCATTGCATTCTACATTACCCCAAGTTTTCGGGACGAGGGGACGAGTTTCCGGGACGGCAATTTTTTTTGCCAAATTTGGGGACGGGGGGGGACGGCAAAGGGGACGGCTATATAAAATATAGGGAAAATTTAAAATACATAGGAAAATTCTAAATGTTCATATGAAAACACGGATAAAGCATGCATCTATACATTATATTCATATGAAAACACGGATAAAGCATGCATCTATACATTATATTCATATGAAAACATGGATATAGCATGTGTATGATACTATGAAAACATTTTATAATGCAAACATCGAACATACAACATTATCAATAGACTCAATACTCAATATGCACTCATAATTCAGAATTTCAATTCATTCACATTGTCAATATGCATATCATAATAGATATTAAAGAAATAACATACAAAATGCCCAAAGGCCACACTACTGCCATATTGTTTCATTGTCAATTGCGATATGGAAATCAAAATAGTACTAAGTAAATACGAAAAAGCAAAGTATAATATTTATTATTTAATTAATTTTCTATTTATAAATTTTAAAATTTATAATATGAATTAATTTAAAATTATAAATATTTGATATGAATTAATAAATTTAATGTTGCCTTTTAATTTTTGATAGAGGGCCCATGTTAGAAAAATAATAAAATATAGACAGTCGTATTTTGATTTCATAACTATTCAAATTCAATAATAAAAAAATTGATAGTCGTTTTTTAAATTTTTTCAATATAGAGGGCCCATGTTAGAAAAATTAAAAAAAAATTGAAAATACGACTTTTTTTTAATATTTTTCCCTAGCTCTAGATGTGGGGGACGCCTAGCCGTCCCCAATCCGTCCCTAGCCGTCCCCCGTTTCAGGGACGTCCCCTCAAAATTCTGGCAATTTGGGGACGGGGGGGGACATCCCCTGGCCGTCCCCGAAACGTCCCTGGGACTGGGACGGGGGTTTTCAGGTAGGGGATGCATCCCCGGGTTTCGTAGATTGCATTTCCAAATGTAATCCCCACCAACTGGGACTGGTTGTGACTGTTTGTATCATTTCAACATATTTCCATAGTGGAGAATTGGATCCGTTTTAAATTTAGGTTGAGTTGTGGAGGTAGCACTAGTTGCCATTGCGATTCCTATGGTAAGAAATTTTGTGAACACATTCAAAACAAAAATAAAAAAGTGAATACAAAAAATCGATATAGAAACCCTAGCTCTTTTAAATCTTTGATACATTCATTGAAGAATGAAAACAACATAGTTAAATAAAGCAAAAAATTTGTTTCATGTTTGTAAAACAAAAATGGAGGAAAATAATTGAAAATAACTCTTCTCTTCACAAAAATATCCTTCTATGGTCTTCTTGGCAGCCAATGAAGAGTTGCAAATGTGTATGAATGATGATGCAATTGTTGTTGAACAAAGTGAAGAATTTGTTTCATGTTTGTAAAACAAAAATGGAGGAATAGAATTGAAAAGAATGTACCTCTTTGCAAAAATATCCTTCTATGGTCTTCTTGGTAGCCAATGAAGAGTTACAAATGTGTATCAATGATGATGCAATTGTTGCTGAAGCTTCAAAGATCGATCTTCAACTTCCTATGTTGATCCAACAAGAAAAAATCTATGATCAGCCAGAAATGAACAAGTTGGTTTGGTGTTTTATGTGTTTTAGAGGTCATTTTTATGGTTGAGGAGGGTGCCCAGTCAAAGTCAAACAAAACCAATTAAAAAATTGCAAAAAAATATGCTAAAAGTGGTCATTGGACACCGGGGTTTGTGATGGGTTCGAGGTGTTTCGGCCAGGTTTGTCCTAGTTGAATCTAGCGCCAAATGACAACACCTTGCTGGGACCCTCAGAAGATCGGACTGGTACCTGGACTGAGTGCAAACCAGGCCCGGATCAGGCCAGGTAGAGGCGAACCTGGCTACTAAGTTGTAGATGAATAAAATACAGATGATAACAGAAGATAGCAGTCTTGGTGCCTTAAAACAAACAGGAGAGCAATACAGCCTTATGATGAGTTGGAAACCATCTAGCTACCTTGAGAGTGTTGAAATATATAGCTGCGATAGAGATCGTGTTGTATGGTTTTGCTGTGTAACTGTGACTGAAAGGTTCCAGTTTCCCTTTGTTCGTGCTTCACCAAGTGTCATCTGGACTTTCGTGGCTTGGCAGTTATTATTCTTCATCTCATCGTTCTTCATTATTACGCATCGCTCCTATTTTATTTATCAATGGCTTTCAATAATTTTTCGGAATTCCATCCATCCTGTTTACTGATGCTGCGTTGGTTATTGATTGGACTTTGTCTTGCTTGGTTGGCTGTCGGTGGAGTGCCTAGGTGGTTGTCGGTGGTATAACCGATCAGTTTCATATGCGACTCTTTCTATCCCTGCGTGGAGTCTTATTGCCCAGATATTCGATGTGCTATATATATTGTGTTGTCTACCTTTGTTCAATGTTCTTCCACTAGCAGATTGTTTATTGAGTGCAGGATAATATTTGTCTTCAAAGAAGTCTATAGCAAACATATACGATTTCTTCAGAATTGTGATTTATTATTATTATGTACTGAGTCATGTTTCAGATTTATTATTATTTGTGAAGATATATAATGAGAGTTGTATTGATCGATTTCTCTAAGTCTTGTATGATACTTCTTTTGAAAGGGAATCATATTTGTTTCAGGATAAATTGATAGTAATCTGAGACTATCAATATTTGTACTTATTTCTGAAATATAAATAAAGAATATATTTGTGTGGGCTGGGTTTTTCACCCTCAAGTAGAGGGTTTTCTCAGGATAAGTCTCTTGTGTTCTTGTTATTCTTAAGATTTTGTGTTTTTTGCTCTATTCTGGTTCTAAATTTAACATGGTATTAGAGCAAGTCTAGAAGATCGATCCAGAACCAGATTTTTAAGTTCTTTATTTCTTTCAGTTGTTTGCCTAAGTCATTCATAATGGTGAACGGATTGAAAGTAGAAGATAGGCTAGATGGATCATCAAATTTCTCTTCTTGGAAATTTAGAATTCTGATTACTCTAGAAGAGAATGATCTCCTTGATTATGTTTCAAAAGATGTTGCAGAACCTTTTGTTGATGCAAAGAAAGTTCAATGGAGAAAGAATAGGACTATGGCTAAGCCAAATAAATGTTTCAGACTCTGAAGGACCTATACGAATTCAACAACACCAGCAGAGCTCTAGCCCCGAGACGTCAACCGCTGCATGTTAAAATGGATAAAGAAGAATCAGTTGTTTCATAATTCATGAAAATTACAGAGTTAAAGGATCAACTCAGTGAAATTGGAGAATCTTTTGCTGATAAAGACTTGGTGATGTTAGCCATGAATGGACTTCCCAACTCTTGGGAATCTTTCATTCAAGGTATTAGTGGAAGAAATGATCTACCCAAGTTTGATCGGTTGAGAGCTGATTGTATTCAAGAGGAATGCAGATTGGAGGCGAGAGGTATTGGGCGTAATCATCATGATATGGAAAATCAAGTCCTTGTTACTCATTCTTCTATGGAAAAAGGCAAAAGAAGAAAGAGGGATAGAGACAGAGAATCAGATCCTGTTTCAAAACCGAAAAAGAAGGACTTATCCCACATTCAATGTTATAGGTGTGACAAATATGGTCACATTGCTCAAGATTGCAGATTTGGGTCTTCTCATCTACCTTCTTCTGCTGAAATCAACATAGGGACACCTCAGGAGGAGCCAAGGTCTAATGTAAATTCAGAAGGTTTCTTATTTTAAAATGAGAATATGACATTTCAGCTTCATTGGGAGCCTGTCATTTCAGCTTCAGAAGGACCCTGTTAGTCCAGCTTTAGAGGGAGTCTGACATTTCAGGAGCCTCATTGTCTTGAAGATTTTGTTAATGAGTTCTTCTCTGCGAGAGAAGTTCGAGGTGAAATCCCTTGGTTAATGAGTTCTTCTTTGCGAGAGAAGTTTGAGGTGAGATCCCTTGTTCCACCCTCTGGGAGTAGCTATGGTGGAAGTCATGTGTATGACTTTATGATTTTTATTTCTGTTTTCATTCACCCTCTAGGAGTAGCTATGGTGAATATTGTTATGATGAGATAACAACTTTATTGAATAAAATCTGTGATGAGACTCTGTTAACTTTCTTTGATTGTAGTTGTATGTATCATAGTTTTAAAACTTGTGGACTCGCCACGGACTCGCGAGTCCATGGGAGCCACGAGTCGACTCGCCAAGGACTCGCGAGGCGAGGCCTGGCGAGTCCATCTGAAAGACTCGCGAGTCTTTTGCAAGGACTCGCGCGAGTCTTTTGCATGGACTCGCGAGTCTTTCAGATGGACTCGTGCGACCCAGAGAAAATGTCATGCAAGCTTTAAAATTGAGTTTAACATGTGAAAAAATTAGGTCTCTCCGTCAGGATTCATATATGGAATATAACATTTAAGTATAAGAAAGAAGAAAGATACTTTAAGTTATATTCCATATATACTGTCAGGATGTTTGAGAGTGGTTTCAGACCTCCAGGAGTTATAATGCAAAATCTAGTTTTTGGAGGATTCTTCAATTTTCCAGACTTAGTCAGATTTCAGGATCAGGAAGACATTCCAGACTTAGCCAAATTTCAGGGCATTTGAAGATCAAGATGACATTCCAGACTTTAAGTTATATTCCATATATACTGTCAGGATGTTTGAGAGTGGTTTCGAACCTCCAGGAGTTATAATGCAAAATCTAGTTTTTGGAGGATTCTTCAATTTTCCAGACTTAGTCAAATTTTAGGATCTTTCGGCGATGCCCCTTGACCCCAACTTGGGGGCGTTGCCCCGAAACCCCCGTCGAAAAATATGGGGGGAAATTGCGTCGATGGAAGTAGGGAAAATTTAACCTCCGAGTCTGATTAGGCTCCATATAAAAGCATAATTAGCATTGAAGAAATCTTGGTATTATACATTTTAGAGTTGAAAGTTTGAAACTATGAGTATGTGACATGTGTAATGTTTCAATTATGGCTCTTATGTTCTCTAAATGCATTAATTTCTTTATGTTTTTTTGTAAAACTACGGTTTTTTTTTTGCCGAGTCCTTGCCGAGTCTTTCACGAGTCTTTCACGAGTCCGAGTCCAAGTCCAAATTTTTGGTTTGCCGAGTCCGTGGCGAGTCCGAGTTTTTCAACTGTATCTGTCATGAGATGACGAATTGAAGATCTCTCTTTTGCTAAGAGGGAGTGTTGAAATATATAGCTGCGATAGAGATCGTGTTGTATGGTTCTGCTATGTAACTGTGACTGAAAGGTTCCAGTTTCCCTTTGTTCGTGCTTCACCAAGTGTCATCTGGACTTTCATGGCTTGGCAGTTATTATTCTTCATCTCACTGTTCTTCATTATTACGCATCGCTCCTATTTTATTTATCAATGGCTTTCAATAATTGTTTGGAATTCCATCCATCGTGTTTACTGATGCTGCGTTGGCTATCAATTGGACTTTGTCTTGCTTTGTTGGTTGTCGGTGGAGTGCCTAGGTGGCTGTTGGTGGTATAAGCGATCCGTTTCATATGCAACTCTTTGTATCCCTGCGTGGAGTCTTATTGCCCAGATATTCGATGTGTTATATATATTGTGTTGTCTACCTTTGTTCAATGTTCTTCCACTTGCAGATTGTTTATTGAGTGCAGGTTAATATTTGTCTTCAAAGAAGTCTATAGCAGACATATACAATTTCTTCAGAATTGTGATTTATTATTATTATGTACTGAGTCATGTTTCAGATTTATTATTATTTGTGAAGATATATTATGAGAGTTGTATTGATCGATTTCTCTAAGTCTTGTATGATACTTCTTTTGAACGGGAATCGTATTTGTTTCAGGATAAATTGATAGTAATCTGAGACTATCAATATTTGTACTTATTTCTGAAATATAAATAAAGAATATATTTGTGTGGGCTGGGTTTTTCACCCTCAAGTGGAGGGTTTTCCCAGGATAAGTCTCTTGTGTTCTTGTTATTCTTAAGATTTTGTGTTTTCTGCTCTATTCTGGTTCTAAATTTAACAGGGACACTAGTCGTCCTATCAGAAATAAAATAAGTGCCTTTAAGGTAAATATTACCATTGAAATGGCTAGAAACTAACAAATTATCACTAACAATATTGGGACATGCCCCCTGATCAACTCAAAAAAACCATCCGATAACATAGAAAAGACGGAAATAAACCAGAATAGAGGATAGTAAGACTAGCAGGATTAAAGCCTGTACCAGTGCCCATCCTAAATCCAATTGTTGGCTTACCATCAACAAGATCCAGTCAAAGGCCCTCAATCCACACCTGCTCCTCCATGGAAGAATTGATGGTGAGATGTTGCTTCAGATTCTGCTGCTTGAGGACTCCTACTGCATGTCATAGATGCACTTGTACAGCTGTCCTGAATCTGGAACATCCTCTTGAAGATCATCCAAACCACTAATCAGACCCACCTTATGAGAATTCTGAACAGGAGTTTTGTATTATTTGAAATGTTGGAGGAAAGGGTACTGAGATGGTTGTTCTTGAATTTACCCAACTTTGCTCAGGTTGTTGCGATCTTTCTTTATTTTTTCATATTCTGTGTACAAGTGAAATAGCCTGAGGAGAAGTTTGAGCATCTTCCTTATTTGCAGGTGGTAATGGAGGGTGAAGCATACTCGGGGGAACATAAAGGAGTGGTGAGGTGTGATTTAATTCTAGTAATATCTTCTATCACTGGTTTCAGCCTCTCTCTCTTTTTAGTGTCACTTGAAGTCACCAGATTTACTGCCAATTGCAGTTGGGGAGGAAAGTCCATTGGCATGCCATTCCCTAAACCCATAGGGTTTATTGCATGCTGGTATGGAAGCGAACTTGTATTCTATCAAGAGTACCAATGGTCCATACATAGTAAATCCAACTTACAAACAGTTAAAAAGAACAGCGAAAAGAATTAACCTGAAAACTATTAATATCATTGCAGAGAGGGGAAACTAGGCTTGAGGAAGGAGTGCCATAATCACTGTTCAAAATCCCCACTTCTTCCGTGAATTAAAATGCTGAGATTTCCTTTATCCATGATCACAGAACAGGGCAGACAAAAATGCTACCTTGGTAATGCTGGTAAATAGCAGAAATCCAAATCATCCTCAAAATGACAAAAACAGATCATAGATCTTAAATTATTACATTGATATAAAATCGTCACAACATAATCCCTTGATAATCACAGCATAGTCAACTGGGGCCAGCAGCAGTCAATTTACCACTGGAAGCTTCATTAATATTCAGTTTGACTGAAGGCAAAGAAGCGGAAGTCTATCCTGTCTCTACATTTTTGGTTTAATTTGTAAGCAGCTTAATTATTGGGGGTGTGTACTCAACTGCTTCTTTTTTTTTGTATAAATTTTTTGAAGTGGTAAACACTTTTGACCTGGAGATATGAACTGAGGTCACAAATGGGGGACCTTATCCCCAATATAAATGTTCAACAATAGCGCCCCAGCAGGGTTTGAACCTTGATGGCAAGAACAACACCACAACAACTTAACCATTACACCATGCCAATACCGGCATGCGTGTACTAACACCTTAATCCCTTTTCTTGTTTTCTATTCTTACTAGTACCACTTTGTACGTGGATGATAAAATTCTCTGCTATAAAATATGCCTGTACATTCAAGCAAAATTACTACCGTATTATTCTCCCGTTTATATCTTTCAAATGAATATTGGCACAGGAAAATAACATATCATATTATTATATGATAATTAAAAACTACAGGAAGTTTGCTGTTTCTTAAAGAGGTTTTGAGAGACATGTGAAGGTGACAGCACAAGTCCCTTTCCTTGTCTTCGGACATCCTGTATGCATCTTTGAAACAGACTGTTTCCAAGAAGGGAGACTGATATCAAGGATCAGGGAACAAGTCTCAGGTTAGCTATAGATACATCCTATTATATAGTTAATCCTTAATTTCTACGATATATTAATATATAATTAATTTCAAATGTTGCTATTGATTATAGTATTTAATTTATAAGCATTTGAGAGGTCGTTTCATGGTTTTACGTGACACTTGTTTAGAAAGGCAAAGGCGAACTGAAAATATAATGCTGTGAATTTGGGAATTAACTGTAGTCATATATTCAGTTGACAGATTCCTATGTTATCAGACATAATTTACAGTTTAAAGTTCAAAGATGTATTTAGTGAATTGGGAATGGTTGCACAGAAATTTGCAAGTTGAGATACAATTGACTAGGTTTAAAATATTTTTATATTGAAGCTTTTGTTTGATGAGTGCACAAGGTTCTGCTGATAAAAAAGAATCATTTATTTCTGTTTTTCATTCACGTTATTTGCAAATTCATAAGAATTCTACATGGTTGGCAAGTCCGTTTGTGATTATTTTAAACATTCAACATACTAAGACTAAAAAGTATTCCATAACTTCTTAGCTATCGTGCAAGATACAAAATATTCCTGTTATTGCCTCTTGTATTTTTATCAGTCACATGGTCAACATAAGTTCTATCTTCTAATCGTCTGTGAATCAATGTGGTCAGAATCTGAGATTCTTTTGTCAAAAAAGTAAATACACTGGCCATTTATGATCAGCAACATACTTTTTAACTGATAATAGAGCAGAACTCAGCAAAAATTGTGGACGGTAGTCATTACTTCCAGTTGCCTGGATAATTACCACATTAAATCTGTGCTATCTGCATAATTGATTAAAATATCTCCATTTTCCTCCATCCAGATATTACGTGGAAACATTTGTTAATATCTTTATGGTTTGGTCTGTGTCATAGATAGAGTATATTTCAGTCTGATTTCATTGACTTTAATTAGTGTGCTTTTTAAGTACTCCTCTATTGTTGAGATAATTGTCTCTTCAACATTATAGCATTGTCTGCATTTTTATTGCGCTAGTTAGATGCATGGTTTGTATTTTTTGCACTCCTCATTTCAATAATGTGATCGATACTCATACTGCAATAATTGTGACCATATTGTGTGTTGTGATCTGAATTAATTTCAGTGGCAAAGTTAAAATGGACAAGTAACCGTTTTAAATCCTAGGTCTCTTGATTTAATTCTGGCTCTTGAACTTTCCAAGGTTTAATCATTCAAACTGCAATGCTTTTTTGTTTAACTTCTTACATTGACAGCATACATCATCAATATTCATGATAATCGTTAACATATGCAAATTGATATCTCTTGACCGTGACTTTTGTTATAATAGATAATACAATCTTTATGGAGGTATAGTGTTTTCTATTTGTGCTGGCCGTGAACATGTGCAAACAAAATTTGCTAGTTTCAAGATTTATAGTGGCAGCACAAATACAACGAGAACTTCATTGAAGATTCTTATTTTTCAAAACATGCATGGATAGAATGCCTCACCATTCCTGTATTACAGAGCAATTTCATCAATATTTTTGCTGTCATATGTACTTTTTTTTTTAATCGGTGCTGTCATATGTACTTGTTCCTTCTGTAATGAGCACAAATATATTTTTCGGGAAATTTAACTTCAGAAACTCATATAAAACAAATTGAAACTTTAATGTGAAGAGAGTCAGGGAAATGAACAATAAAAGACCAGTTATAATGTTGGATATCGGCTATAATGTCAAATATGCTGTCATAATATGGTTTGGTTTGATTGAATTTTTGTAGTTTACAACTGTAAAATAACTTGTTTTTTATGTTGCGAAATTTGTCAGCGTGGCATCTGCATCTGCATGCTTATGCCACACATGTTTTCTGTTCATTTTCTTGGATTTTCAGTTTCATTGTGGACAGGCTACCCTGAAATTGAATAAATGGATCGATGTTTTTCCTTTCCTTTTAATTGAAAAGACTTTGGCCGAGCTCCAATTTTTTCAAATATTGTCACCCCTTCATGATACTACATGTAATTTTAATTAAGTAAAATGCACTTAGAAGAGTTCATTTCCTGGGTTTGGTATAAGGAGCTCACTAAACCTGAAAGCTATTTTCATTTCTAGATGTTGAAGTTGAAGCAATGACCGGCATAATTTGCAACAGTTTAAGAAAGATCAGAGGGGGTTACAAAAACTTTAGTCCATTTGATGAAGTGAGTGTGGCCGGAGCAAGAAATATTGGTTTGCTTATTTTTGTTCCATAGCCGCAAAGGATTTTACAATATGATGCAAGTGCTTAGAATCTAAGAATAAGGTTACGGCAACAGAAAATAATTCTTCTAGGAGCATATATTGTTTCCGTATCTAATCTTTGGACATCCTGTAGAGAGTTGGAACTATAGCAAAGTCATACTGTCAAAAACGAATTGTATAAATATTCTATTCTGATCCCTATGGGCTGTCCTGCATACTATGTCATCCCTATGTTTTCTGTTTGTTTCCCAGGGTTTTCAGTGTCATTGTGGCCAGGCTACAATGAAATTCAATAAATGGATTGATTTTTCCCCCACTTCATTTAACTAAATTACTCTTTGGTTGAGCTCCAAATTTTTCAAATATTGTCATCCCTTCATAATACTGTTTAATTATAATTAAATAAAATGCACTTAGAAGAGTTCATTTCCTGGGTTTGGTATAAGGAGCTTACTAAACCTGAAAGCTATTTTCATTTCTAGATGTTGAAGTTGAAGCAATGACCGGCATAATTTGCAACAGTTTAAGAAAGATCAGAGGGGGTTACAAAAACTCTAGTCCATGTGATGAAGTGAGTGTGGCCGGAGCAAGAAATATTGGTTTGCTTATTTTTGTTCCATAGCCACAAAGGATTTTACAACATGATGCAAGTGCTTAGAATCTAAGAATAAGGTTACGGCAACAGAAAATAATTCTTCTAGGAGCATATATTGTTTCCGTATTTTAATCTTTGGACATCCTGTAGAAAATTGGAACTATAGCAAAGTCATACTGTCAAAAAAGTATTGTATAAATATTCTATTCTGATCCCTATGGGCTGTCCTGCATACTTATGCCATCCCTATGTTTTCTTTTTGTTTCCCAGGGTTTTCAGTGTCATTGTGGCCAGGCTACAATGAAATTCAATAAATGGATTGATTTTTCCCTCACTTCATTTAACTAAATTACTCTTTGGTTGAGCTCCAAATTTTTCAAATATTGTCATCCCTTCATAATACTGCATGTAACTTTAATTGAATAGAATGTATTTTGAAGAGTCCATTTCCTGGGTTTGTAATGATCAAGGTTTGGTATAAAGAGCTTACTAAAAGTTCAAAGATTAGAGGGGGTTACAAAATCTTTAGTGCATGTAATGTTTGTCCAGTGATAAATTTTGGGATGCTTCTTTTTGTTCCATAGCTAACAAGATGCTGTTAGTTAAAATCTAAGAATAAGGTTGCATCAGCAACAGAAAAGAATTCTTCTAGGAGCATATATTGTTTCCATATCTAATCATTGGGCATACCTCTATAAGTTGGGAGCTGTAGCAAAGAATCTTGCTGTGAAAAAATAATTGTAGAATCTAGATATATTCTATTCTGATCCCTGTCAACTGTCCTTTTGATTGCTCAAAGATTTGGTTGCAATTTGACGCTGGGATATCCGTGCTTCCAAGGTGACAAACAGCTTACCAATTCCCTTATCACCTCATATATGTCCAAAAATGGTAAATATCCACCCTAGTTTAAGAAGGCAAAAAATTTGTAAACTATGTATTAATCAAGAACAACCATCCCCTATGATCTTCAATTTTAGTTAGATTAACAAATTGTTTAGACCAGGCCTCGAATTTAAGGGTCACCCACTACCTGTCGTTTGAAAATTTTATGACAGTTTATGACAGTTTGATCATTTAAATGTCTGTCATTTGAAGGATCCTATGTAAAATATTCTATATTTAAATATTTTTATGGTTTTTATTAATTATACATATTAAGCATAAAAAATATAATTTTATATCTTTAATAAAGTATTATAAATAATTTAATTATTATTATAAAATATATATGTTTTTGTATAATTTAAATTGACTGAGTATTTTTTAAGAGGAAACATAATTTCTAAAAATGTCAATAAACAGCAGAAAAAAATTAAAAAAATCTATTACACTTCTAATATTCAATTTGTTTACATTTAAATTCAAAAATTATACAATGTATATAATTTAATTTTAGTTATAAACTAAAAAAAATTCAGTTTATTGTGACAATTTAGATTAAGTTTCTATATCTATATTAAAGAAATTCAAGGTAATCTTGCTAAAAATTCTAAAAATTAAAAATAATTATATTCTCTTAAAAATATTAAAAATTAATATGTATTTTTATGATGATCATTATGAAATGATATATATTAATATTATAAATTAAAAGTTTATAATAAATTTTTAATGATTTAAAGTATAGTATATAGATTATATAAAAATATAACAATTCAAATTATACAATCTACTAATTTTTTTAAAGAAATTTAAAAAGGGTTGAAAAGACCATTATTTCCGAGCTTGGTTTATATTGTTGCTACTTCCACTGTAACACAAGGTAAGTGAGGACAATGTAAAAGTGACATTTACAATACAACTATGGGTGCATCATTAATGTATGCCATTATGACATGAAGTTTGTGCCATGTTGCTAATAATGCTAGAAATTGTTCCACTAGCTTAATTTTTTTTGGTACTTGTCAATCATTATTTATTTTTATTTTTTTACTTACAATTCATTTAACTAGCTTTTAAAATTTTTGGAACTTAAACTCATGAAATCATCAACTTCAAAAGAATCTTAGTACCACTCATCATAGTCAAACCTAGAAAGAAGCATGGCAATTCTTTAGAGGAATAGAAAGTGGTTAGATCGTAGCCACACAAGAAGAAAACTAAAAACTTTAATTCTCAACTTAAACTTTTAAGTTGAATCGCGCTTCTAAATTCATGAAATCATCAACTTCAAAAGAATCTCACCACCACTTTTCATAGTCAAACCTAGAAAGAAGCATGGCAATTCTTTAGAGGAATAGAAAGTGATTAGAATGTAGCCACACAAGAAGAAAACTAAAAACTTTAATTATCAACTTAAACTTTTAAGTTGAATCGCGCTTCTAAATTCATGAAATCATCAACTTCAAAAGAATCTCACCACCACTTTTCATAGTCAAACCTAGAAAGAAGCATGGCAATTCTTTAGAGGAATAGAAAGTGGTTAGAATCGTAGCCACACAAGAAGAAAACTAAAAACTTTAATTCTCAACTTTCACGCCTTTATATCTAGAAAAAGGAGACCCAATGCATATACAGAGGATAATGTTGAATGAACAAGTGAAAGTGAACTTCAATTGCCACTAGCAATGAAAGTACACAAAGTGATAAAAAAAGCAATGTGAAACAACAAATTACCATTGCATTGTAGAAAGAAAACCTCAAAATCCAAGCACCAGAAGAATTCAAATGAGACGACATAGAAGGAAGAGAAAACATACTCAAAAGGCTATTGAAAAGTTTGAGATTTGTAGATGCTAACACAAAATCCAAACACTCCAAATAGAAAAATAGTTACCAAACTTCATAGTACTTGAAGAAGCATCTAGCATTAAATGCAAATTTGAATATTAGGATGCCAATAGAATATTAGAAACTCAAAAGCCAACAAGATTGATGGCATGCAAGTAGAATATAAATTTTCTCTATAAAAAATAATGATGAATTGAAAAATAAAATAAAAATTCAACTATTGTTCGCCTCTAGAAAAATCATTAAGGGTGTAGATAAGTTACAATATCTAAATGAGGTGATAGAAAGGAAAAGCTCGTAATTGAGTAGATTTAGGAAAGGATGCCAAAAGAATCCTAAACGGGCAAATAGCTCGAATCCATTCAAATTCAAATGATAAAGCGATTTGGCGATTTGGTTGTAGGAGACAATCATTTAAAAAATCTGTTGAAAATTAAGGGAAGAGCAAGGCTAAATCAAATTGCAAAGAAAATAAAAAAGAATTGTCCACGCTAACAATTACAAGTAGAAACAAGGGCCATGGTGTAGCAGGAGTCCCTACAAAACGTAAGGATACAATTGTAAATGATTTAAAATGCTGAGTCGGTAACTACCAGCTTTGGAGCTCAGGAAGAAATATGATACAAAGTTTGCAGTTTTAGTACTAAAATGGGTTACACAGTTTGTCACATTCAATATCGTGGTTGAAGGTATAGATCTGATATGGGATGTACAGGTTGTAATGATACTCTCCATCAGCAACACATTATTCATAGATTGAAAAAACCTTGCTAATTGGTCTAATAATATGCATGTTTGGAAATGAGTCTTAATTTTTTTAAAGAAATTGCTAATTCAAACTAGATAAATTAATTGGCAATTATTAGCGCAGTACTTGTTCAAACCTAAAAAGTTGAATAAATAATGAGATAATTATATACTGAATGCTTTAATGTTGCAAGACTTTGAATATGCATATGAAAGTTTGCAAATCTGTAACAATATTTTCCTGTGAAGAAATCGAATTTTAATAGGACAATTAGGAAGTGAAGGTTGCATAGTTATATTTACTTACAATTTGTAGGAGGTCATTAAAGGCTTATTTA
Organism: Cryptomeria japonica; assembly: GCF_030272615.1. Lineage (NCBI taxonomy): Eukaryota > Viridiplantae > Streptophyta > Pinopsida > Cupressales > Cupressaceae > Cryptomeria > Cryptomeria japonica. The sequence goes on from NC_081414.1 coordinate 24,386,852, forward strand.
TAATAGCCAAGGGAGAAAAGGTAGGTACATTGTATTTATGTACTGGTAATTTTGAATTATCTATTTCTTTAGCTTCCACAATAATAGATACATCATTATGGAACAATAGGCTTGGACACACGAGTGAGATGGGGATGGAGATTCTCCATTCAAGGGTTTTATTGCAAAGTTTGAAGCAAGTTGATTTGGGTTTTTATGAAAATTTTATTTGCGGAAAACAAAAGAGAAATTTTTTGGAGTTGGGAAAGAAAAGAACAATGAAATGTTAGAGCTTGTACATTGATTGGGGACTAGCTTAGGTATCATCTCTTGGTGGCTATCATTATTATGTTATTTTTATTGACGACGCAACTAGAAAAACTTGGGTTTATTTCATTCACAAAAATTATGATGTATCTAATACTTTTAAGGAATAGAAAGCTTTGGTTGAGAATAAGATAGGAAATAAATGGAAGTGTCTTATATCAGATGATGAATGTGAATATTACAACAAAGAGTTTGATAGTTATTGTTCATACCATGGGATTTGTAGATAAAAGACAATTCTAGGAATACCACAAGAAAATAGTTTGTTTGAAAGGATGAATAGAACAATCATGGATCATGCAAGGAGTATGAGATTGCATGTAGGATTATCATTACAATTTTGGGTAGATGTTGTGGATAGTGTTGTTTACTTAATAAACAAAGGGCCTTCAAGTTCCCAAGATGGTGGTATTCTAGAGGAGGCATGGACAAGAAAAAAGGTAAACTATTCATTTATGAAAACTCTTGGTTATGAAGCATTTGTCCATATTGACATAGAAAATAGAACAAAGATTGAGGCAAAATCCAAAAATGTACTTTTATTGGATCTAGAGTTAAGATTTTGGTTATCATTTACAAGACTATGAGAATTACAAAATCATAGCAGTAGAGATGCATAATCAATGAAAAGGTCATGCACAAAGACCAGTTGTAGGGAAAGAAAGACGAAAACATGGAATATACGATGCTTAATGAAATCCACAAAAATGTAATTCCAGAGGTGCCAACAAATTAAAATGTTCAACAAATAGAACAATAATAGGTACCTTAAATTTATGCAAGTAGATATACAGGGATAAGTAGACCACTTAAACGATAATCTCCTTCATTGTATTATGTATTATTAATTGATTCTGATGAACCAAAAATTTGTGAAGAAGTGATGTAGGTAGAAACTAGAAAGAAGTGGAAGCAAGGAATGAAAAAGGAGATAGACTCTTTCATACAAAATCAAACTTGGGACTTAGGTCAATTGCCCTTAGGTATAAGAACATTACCAAACAAATGGGTTTACAAGCTGAAGGAAGAGCATGGATGCAAAAAAAGATATAAGGCCAGACTTGTGGTAAAAGGTTTTGTATAGAAAAAATATATAGAATTTGAAGCATTGGGGGCAACATTCCTGAGATAAAAAATTGCCCATTATTTAAAAAGGGAGTCGGTTATTATTTTGGTATGTAAATTGCCAAAAAATGCTTGATAAATAAATGGCTGTGAGATGTGAAATATTCATTAGATTGTAATTTTCTCTTCATTGGATAATTAAAAAAGTGGATAGTTGTTTCTGTGTGGAGGTAGCCCACATTGGATGATCCACATTAAATATATGTGTTATTGTAAATTGTTATTTTTGTCTTTTTTATTATGCATATTTAAAATTGTTTATTTCTCTTGCCTAGCTTAAAACTAACAGAGATTGAATTAAGTAGGAAAGTCAGTTTGAGGTGTCACTCTATATTTTTGTAGGAATTGAGATGTGAAATTAGCCTTTAATTTTAAGACTAAACATATACGACTCGGGTACCATTTCATACAATTAATTTTAGAGGATGGATAGTTGAAGTTGTAAAGATACAAACTATCTAGAATCCTGCAGATATGTTGACAAAGGTCGTAACTCAAGAGAAATAGATTTCCTACTTAGTTTTTTTTGGCTTTAAGTATGATAATAGTGGAAATGAGAAACAAAAACAAGCCAAGTCCAGGTGCATCAATATAGTGGTAGCCACATGTGTAGTGGTGTTCGTCCAAGATCAGTCTCCAAGTGGGAGATTGTTGGTATGTGGCGACTAATGATGTTGTTGGGCTTAAATCTTGGTGACTTTGTTAGCCATGTTTTCCCCCCAAATCAATTAATGAGGGAATGCAAAGGGGCAAAGCGACTCTTATGGGGATTGGGGGGCAAAATTCCCACAACTAGGGTCTAGGTGCGAAGCCCGCGGTAGGGGTCTGGGGGCAATGCTCCCAACCAACAGGTCGGGGATAACACCCTCAAAGCAAAAAATTGCTCGTTATTTAATAAAGGAGTCACCTATTATTTTGGCATGTAAACTATAAAAAATGCTTAATAAATAAGTGGTTGTGAGATGTGAAATATGCTCCCAACCAACAAGTCGAGGACAACATCCTTAAAGCAAAAAATTGCCCGTTATTTAATAAAGGAGTCGCTTATTATTTTGGCATGTAAACTATCAAAAATGCTTAATAAATAAGTGGTTGTGAGATGTGAAATATCATTAGATTGTAATTTGCTCTTTGTTGGATAATAAAAAAAAGTGGAGGGTTGTTTCTCCATGGATGCGACTCACACTGAGTGAACCACATTGAATCTATGTTTTATTGTGAATTGTTATTTTTTCTCTTTTATTAACCATTATTTAAATTTGTTTATTGCTCTAGTCTGCCTAAACCCTAACAATGCCTAATAAATTAAGTAGGAAAGCCAGTTTAAGGTGTCACTCTATAGTTTTGTAGGAATTGAGATGCGAACTTAGCCTTTTATTCTAAGACTAAACATATATAGAGGATGGATGATTGAAGCTAGAAAAGATACACTATCTAGAATTTTGCAGATATGTTAACAAAGGTCATAACTCAAGCGAAATTGATTTACTAATTTTTTGTTTGCTTTCAATCATGATAATAGTGGAAATTAGACACAAGCCAATTTCAGGTGCATCAATCTAGTGGGAGCTACATGTGTAGTGGTGCTTGTCCAGAATTAGTCTCCAAGTGGGAGATTGTTCGTATGTGGTGACTAATCATGTTGTTGGGCTTAAATCCTGGTGACTTTGTAAGCCATGTTTCTCCCGCAAATCAATGAATGAGGGAATGCAAGTGGGCAAAGCCCCTCTTATGGGGCATGGGGGGCGAAATTCCCCTAGTGGAGGTCCAACAATAGAGCCTACAATAGGGGTTTGGGGGCAATGCCCTCGATCGAGCGATTGAGGACAACACCTTCGAGGAAAAAATTGCCCATTATTTAATAAAGGAGTCGACTATTATTTTGGTATGTAAACTACCAAAAATGCTTGAGAAATAAATGGTTGTGAGATGTGAAATATCATTATATTGTAAATTGCTATTTGTTGGATAATAAAAGAAAGTGGACAATTGTTTCTCTGTGGATTTAGTCCACATTGGGTGAACCACATTAAATCTATATGTTTTATTGTGAATTGTTATTTTTTGTTTCCTTTATTATGCATTATATTGAAAATTATTTATTGCTTTGATTTGCCTAAACCTTAACAATTCTTAAATTAAGTAGGAAAGTTAGTTTGAGGTGCCACTCTATGTTTTTGGAGGAATTGAGATGTCAATCATTTAGTGTACCCTCGTCGATAGATGGCTTTTTGGTGCTTATCTCAAACCAAAATTTGAAGGCAAGTTTTGTTGAACCTAACAAACTAACATTAGAGGTAGTTAAAATGGTTCTGGGAAAGGAATGCATGGTGTCGATTGACAAATATTGTGTCAATACAAATATCGAGTCTCATTTCTTGGTTTCATTATTGGATTTAAATGATTCAAAAGAAATGATTATGGCATTGGCAAGGGTTCTAATTGCTTGGTATCCCTTTTTCTCAAATATGGACGATACAGAGCTTGTCATTCATAGACTTCATGCAACTCAAGGTTGTAATTTCCTAAAGAGGGTAACACTATTTATCCATTTAGATAATTTGAACTTGACCAAAGATTTCTGGGACATGGTTTGGGTTGAAGCCTTCAACAATGATAGCGATAAAGGGGTTTGGGGGTTTATCATGCTTGAATAGATTTTCTTTGTAATCACATAATATGGGTAAAAATGATGTAATTTGTTGGTCTAGTTGGCCTTGATTTTGAAAGATGGAGGCAATTTTGTAATGGCCCAAAATGGTCAGATTGTAAAAATGATTGTGAACTCTCTTTTTGGAATTAATATAATCTCTGCATCCTTTGGTTGCACCTTATGGATAAAAATAAATAAATCTATGTACACTAATTGACAAAAAAAATTACTTGATGTCTTTAATCAAGCAAAATTTTCATATTCCAATGCTAGCATTATCTCGTCCTTATTTTTCATTATAAACCATAACCTAAATCAAGAAAGAAAAATGATTCACCTCCCAAATAGGAAGCTTGAGAAATTAGCTAATTATAGAAACAATAGTAAACAAACATCTCTCTTAATATGTCACAACCCTAAAATTACTCTAATTTATTTATTCCTTTAAAGGAAAAATTACGACTTGTACTTATTTATAAATATCCATTAATAACTATGTAATTTATGAACATTGAAATTGTTTTATCAAAAGAGGCTATATTTATTTCTAATTATAATAGTCAATATGCTATTTATGTTAAAGTAAATAAAAAGCATGTATGTGTATATATGTTTTTAAATTATAATGTCATGCCTCATAATTAAAAAGATTTGTTTTTATTTATTGATTTTCATTTAATTTTAAAAACACAAAATTAAATGTTTTCATATTTTAATAATTTATAATAATATATATATATATATACTTATATTATTATTATTAAAAAGTTTTTTTTTTAAACAGTCGAAACAACTAAGGGGCTGCACCTGATTATATTAATATTAAAAAAAGATTACATGTATAGTATGTCCAGCTTAGCATATCAAGCTGCTACCTCCAAACTGCATTAAAAAAAATCACCACAATCCCAACTATCTATACCATTTACTACCCAAAACACTATTTGCCATCCCACCCACGTAGAAGATCTGCAAATCTATATACTATTGATATACATTTCGTAAATACAACAAAAAAGGACAAAAAGGAACACATACCCAGCTAGACCCCTTTCTTCAGTTCAAATTTGATGGCGAATTTTGCCATCACTGGGCTGGAAGGTCCATAATCTTTATGCAGTTTCTGCTCCTCTGCACACTCCAAAATGCTCACATCCATAGAGTTCGAATCTGCATCCCTAGCCGTAGCATCGCCCATCGCCACACCAACCTCCATCCACCCTTCCTCCAGGAGGTAGTTTCAAAACCACCCATCCTCCGTTGATTCAAGGTCCAACAGTTGCTTCAGAAAGGAGATGCTTCGCTCCATCGCAGTCTCTTGCGAGGGAGAGATTTTGGGCACGTTGAGATGATGAAATGGGTGCTTTATCACTTCCCTACCCTGCCTTCAAACCACATGATAATCCCTTGGAAGAGGGATACCAATGCTAATAACCACATTGATGAGAACATCTCGAATGCTAGCCAAAAATCTATTTTTCATCACAACTTGGCAAATAGCATTTGCCATCTTTGGGGAATCTCCAGCATTGAGAAGGGTGGCCAAAAACATAGAAGTGATGTCCATGTCTACCCTATACGAATGCTTTGTTCTGAGAAATTCATCCCCTAAAACCATTCTAACTTGCATAAGATACTAGGTCACGGTTAGACCTTAGCACACCTTCAATCTTTTTTCTGACACAACACCAAGGAATGCCATTTTTTTGTATTTTGCAGAGCAACCAAATAGGGGTATAAATCTCAGACGCTACCAAGCACCAAATATTCCGAAAAAATGACAATTGCATTGTGGAAAGATGGAAGACTGGAGCCGCATAAAAAGCCGGAGGCACGCATATTATTGATCACCCACTATCCTTGGCAATCAAGGTGATTACCATTTGCAAGATATCATACAAGGGAAGCCTTTCCAAAGCTTTTCTCCTTATAAATTCCAATCATTTTAGTACTAATATCTGCAAAACACTGTCGTCACCCTTGATCTAGCATAACTTGAAATCATACAACATTTACATTGGTTGTCTTCCGCACTTAATAGAAAGCCATGTGTCCACTGGGACTGAAATTAGAAGGGATTTCCAATCTGGGGAGATACACATCCATCCAAATTAGGGATAATCTCTCCCAAAACCACATGAGCCAACTTTAAATTACAATCACTGCGAGGGGCTTCGATCATACCCAATCATTATTAACCAACGCCTCACCTTAGTTGGACATGATTGCCCTATTAGCTAGCTCATCTGCCACCTTATTCCCCTCCATATATACATATGTAATCTTGAAATTGGCAAAGCACCCCAAAACATCCTATATCATATCAATCCATTTTTGTAGTTTCTAATTTGGTGTTAACCTTTGACGTATGACATTAATTACAATCAAGGAGTCACCTTCCAAATGAATATTGGGGCATTTAAGCTTTATTTAGCTTCATTATGTTTTTTTAAGTTTTCCTAATATGAGATCGGAGCTTCTCTTGCTTTATATAAAGCAAGTCTTCATGCATTGTATTTTTCATTCTATATATTTTTTCTTTTGATGAATATAGTATATCTTCCTTGATGCTCTCATTTGTGGAATGTGTTATTTGTTTGTTGTTTGATCTTGCAGGTGCTTGTGTTGCAAAATTCAACAATTGTCATGTAGGGGTGTGAGTTTTATGAGTTGGCACTTTTGTGACATGTTGGTGCCTTTAAAATCAAGTTTTTAGTTGTCAAAAGATGCGTCATCAAGTGGTATAACATGGAAAACCTTTTTTTAAGGATGTTATTGTTGAGACATGGACCAACTAGGACTCGAACCTAGGACCTTCCAACGTTGTTGGAGTGCTCTACCACTGAGCTACTGGCCCCTCTTGGACCAGTCCATTGTCGGTCTACGTGTGACTTATTTCCAATGCCAACACCCCCCTTAAGCCACACCTCTTGTGTGCTTGGGGCTTCTAGCCTGGACCTGGCTCTGATACCATGTTGAGACATGGACCAGCTAGGAATCGAACCTAGGACCTTCCATACGTTGTTGGAGTGCTCTACCACTGAGCTACTGGCCCCTCTTGGACCAGTCCATCGTCGGTTCGGGTGTGGCTTATTTCCAACACCAACATGTTGAGACATGGACCAACTAGGACTCAAACCTAAGACCTTCCATATGTTGTTGGAGTGCTCTACCACTGAGCTACTGGCCCCTCTTGGACTAGTCCATCGTCGGTCTGAGTGTGGCTTATTTCCAACACCAACACCAACACCCCCCCTTAAGCCACACCTCTCGTGTGCTTGGGTTTCCCAGCCTGGACTTGGCTCTGATACCATGTTGAGACATGGACCAGCTAGGACTCAAACTGAGGACCTTCCAACGCTGCTGGAGTGCTCTACCACTGAGCTACTGGCCCCTCTTGGACCTGTCCATCGTCGATCCGGGTGTGGCTTATTTCCAATAGCAATAGTTATTATAGATTCTATGATAATTGTAAGGGCTAAAAATGGGGTGAATCATTTTAGAAGTGATAATCAGTTATTATTACACCACATAATATTTTCGGGGATTCTTATTATCACTTATAAGAAGTTGTAATGTCATACGAGAGACTATGTTTAACATGTAGCACTCCCAACAGTGGAACCAAACCCATTCGAATCAACCATTGAAGCTTCATCATCAACTTTGGGTCAACATACATATTTCATTAGGCATTGGGCTTGGAGTCTAGTTGTGGCCAATGTGAATCACTTCTAAGACTTGGAGCTAGTATTAGTTGCTTGTGAATTCAATGGAATTCATCTAGAGAGTGAAAAGATAGGGAATTAGGATTAGGAGTTAGTTTTGCATGTGAGTTGGTAATAAGCCTATGGTGGCCTGTGGGCCTGTTGTGACCAGTGAGCCTATTAATACTTTGCATGTAAGGGGGCCTACATGCATGTTGTATTCTTGTTTGAATCAATAAAATTGCATTTTTTTCAATTACAAGTCTACTGTGTTCGATTTTGCTGCATGTCTAGACAATCCATTTTTAGACCCTCCATCCTTGTTTGCATCAATAACTCATAGCCTTTTGTGCATCGCTACAATTCTTAGGTTGTTGAGAAAATCTATATTTCTTATTCTCCATTCGTGAGAGGTGTTTTTCTTCCAAGTGATTACTAGGCTTGTGGGGTTGAATCAATAACTTCAACATGATATTAGAGCACTTTGGGCTCAAATGAATGGCGTCATCATGTTTAGATAATTCCAACACTTACATATCAATTATTGTTTCATCAAAATTTGAGTAGTTGACTTTTTTAGGTTTTTTTTAGGGCACAATGATCAAGGCAAGTACTAGGGTCCAACAAAAAATGGTGAATAGTGGAGTGGAACAGACTATACCATCAAAATTGGAATGACCCAAAACCCCAAAATGACCTATCCAAATGCCAAAGTCTATGCCGTTGAAAAAAGCAAAAAAAAATGAGCTACTTGGGATTGTCGTGCAGATTTGTACAACTCCAAGGCTGCCATTAATTCTACACAAGCATTACAAAATTCACAAGTCACTACAAATTTATTTTTTGTTTTTAAAACCTCTTTACCCAAAAGATTTTATAAAAAAAAATTCAAAACAAAAGGAGGCAATTTATTACTTGCACAGGTTGTGTTCAATACTGGGTGTTAACTTTGCACTGTTGCTAGTAGACAATTCTGCCAAACCTTCTCCTTAACAACAACTACCACAACATTGAATGTAAACATATCTTAGTTGAGAGGTAGAATATTCTACCCTAAAAAAATGTCAACGACCATATAAATCTTAACAACCATCAATTTTTTCAGCCACAATGTAAGGTATATTTGAAGACTTAAGGGTGTATACCAATGAATCTCCCCTTTCAAGTGACCTGTTCTTTTATTGATGACTAGGAAATATTCCTTAGAATACTCATTGATGTCAATCATATAGGTTGGCACCTTAATCCATTTCTTAGCCCTCTTTGGTGTTTTGAACCTATCTTTATAAATTGGTTATATCTTCTTCAAACACCATTCATTTTTGGAAAAAATTATATCATCAAAAAGCTAGTTTTGGGCTTGATCAAATGGTGCAAGATTTTTTTTTGAGATTTTCTTCTTGGTTCTTGTTATTCTCAATCAAATTCGTATCTTCATTTTTTACTTCCAAGCTCTTAACTTTTTGCCACTCTAATTTTTGTAATTCTTGTGGCATTGAAAATGTATTCCATAGCTCCTCAGATCCATTTATATACTTTTTCTATAGTCTACCTAGTCCTAGGTATATTTTATTTTTATTTTTTTGTTTTCACTTTCTAGTCATTACTTGGATGTTTTGGAACTTGGAAAGGGTCCATTTAGGTGAGATGATCTTATTTGATCTTATTTACATGCACTGAGGTTATTGGGGTCCCATTTTTTTATTTGAGGAGGTGTGGTGGGTTATTCTATTCATCCTTCTATTATCATCCTAACAAAGAATAATTTTGAGTTTTGGTGAAAGGGCATCCTAATATATCTCAAGTGGCTTCATTTTTTGCCTTAGCTACATGGACTCATCCAAAAGCCAACCACAGAGAGGGGAAGCTATGCTTGGAGGATTATCATTGACCATGTTTTAGGATTTATTTGTCTAATGGGTAAGTGCACAAAGATGGTGGTCAAAAAGGGGGGTATAAGTGGACACTTTTTTTCTGAAATCAGGTGAACCTGAACTTAGAGGCAAAATTTGAAAGTCATCCACTCAAGATATGAAGATAATCAAAGAACAAATATTGTAGTACTCTGAATCTAGTTTCCAAACTACTAATTTTTTTAAAAATTGGATAAGATTAAGGGGGTCAAATCCTTCGCGCACGAAAAACTGACCCTATTTTTTTCTAAAAAACATAACATAGTGTCTGACGTGCGCATCAAAAAAGTCATAGTTAGATTTAGTATTTTGACAAATCTTTTGGCAGAAAGATAGTTAAGAGTGAGCACTAGAAGATGTGTATTTTTTTGTAATTTTTTGTTGAGTATTTTTTTATATGATTTTTCCAATCGAGCACATCCTGAAAATTTGGTACCTGTTCGTGCGCAAAGCATAAGTTGCACTAAACAAATCGAAAATACAATTTTTTTTTTAAATTGTAAAGAATCAAGTGCACTACAATAATATATAAAGTTTTTTAAATTTGGATACGTATATCAAAAGTTATTCAAAAAATGGTGCACCTATGTTTGTGAGAACTATGGAGACACTAGTAAAAGAAATTCAATAATAATATGTTATTGTTGTTCAAATTGAAAAAAAATTATATGGCTAGAAAGCTCAGAAGATGGGTGAAAATATGGTGGAAATTTCATAAATACCCACTTTATGAAGTGTAAACCTGATGATGACAAAGTCGATAAACCAAGTTGATAAAATAAAATACGTCAAAAATGAGAGAAATGGAGGGAAATCAAACTTCCAATCCGTAGCTTTGTCATCCAAGCCTATTTCCAAGCCTAAAAAGTCAAAAGCGCGTACGTGGTACATATGGTTTAAAAAGTGCGTACGGGGTATTTATAGTGTAAGAAGCGTGTACGCGCTATCTTTACTATAAACAACGCGTACGCGCTATTGTATAATATTATATTCTATGTATAATATGTGTATATTCATAT